>NC_044037.1:65082628-66342410 GCF_901765095.1 Microcaecilia unicolor | reverse complement strand
CTTGGAGACTGAGCATTCAAATGGCAGATGGAGTTCAATGTGAGCAAGTGCAAAGTGATGCATGTGGGAAAGGGGAACCCAAACTATAGCTATGTGATGCGAGGTTCCACATTAGGAGTCACCACCGAAGAAAAGGACCTAGGTGTCATTGTTGATGATACATTGAAACTCTGCTCAGTGTACAGCGGCAGCTAAGAAAGAAAATAGAATGTTAGGAATTATTAGGAAAGAAATGGAAAACAAAAATGAGAATGTTAAAATGCCTTTGTATTGCTCCATGGTGTGACAACATCTCAAATACCATGTGTGCAATTCTGGTCATGGAATCTCAAAAAAGATGTAGCAGAATTTGAAAAGGTACAGAGAAGGGCGACAAAAATCAAAAAGGGGATGAGACAACTTCTCTATGAGGAAAGATTGAGTGACTAGGACTCTTCAGCTTGGAGAAGAGAAGGCTGAGAGGAGATATGATAGAGGTCTATAAAACACTGAATGGAGCAGAATCAGTAAATGTGAATTGCTTGTTTACTCTTTCCAAAAATACTAGAACTAGGGGGCACGCAATGAAGCTACTAAGTAGTAAATTTAAAACAACCTGAAGAAAATATTTCTTCATTCAATATGTAATTAAACTCTGGAATTTGGTGGAATGTGGTAAAAGCAGTTAGCTTAGCAGGGATTAAAAAAGGTTTGGATAATTTCCTGAAAGAAAAGTCCATAAGATGGACTTGGAGGAAATCCATTGCTTATTTTTAGGATAAGCAACATAAAATCTGTTTTACTGTTTTGGGATCTTGCCAGGTATTTGTGACCTGGATTTGCCACTGTTGGAAACAGGATACTGGGCTTGATGGATCTTTGGTATGTCCCAGTATGGCAATGCTTATGCTCTTATGTAAGGACTGGCTGGTGTCAGTACTGAGGAGCACGGTTACCAAGGGGGAAGGGTGGGGGGGGGGGCGGAAGAGAGAAGGAGACAGAGAAAGAGATGGAATTAGAAATGGAAAAGTAGCTTTAACTTTTGGTCAGTCACCAGTTAAGCGTGCGTGGGGCCCCTAGGAGTGCAGGGCCCAGTGCAGCCACCGCTGCTTAAGTAATAGCTAATGGAAGGAAACAGTGAAAGGTTTTATTTAATTTACATTTGTACCCCGTGCTTTTCCCACTCATGGCAGGCTCAATGCGGCTTACATGGGGCAATGGAGGGTTAAGTGACTTGCCCAGAGTCACAAGGAGCTGCCTGTGCCTGAAGTGGGAATCGAACTCAGTTCCTCAGGACCAAAGTCCACCACCCTAACCACTAGGCCACTATTTTTTTTCATAGAAAAAAGTCCTTATCTAAATAAGACACATAAGGGCCAAAGAAACGGAAATAGAGGGAAGAGCTAAAGAGAAGAGTGAATGGGAGTGAGCTGAGTTGCTTATGGTTAAGGGGTGACAATAACAACAAAAAAAAAAAAACAATACTGAGGAGAAGATGATAACAGCAGGTAGCTGTCAGGTACTCTTTGGCTGTATAAGAAAATACATTTGATACATTGGAAGGTTGCATGAACATATCAGACAAGGTTTTCTCACTTTGCACAGGCAGGCTATCAAATATTTAGAGGCCCGCCATAGGCAATTACATTAGAGCAGATTGTTAAACACCCCCTACCCCAGGGCACCCCCCTGCAATGTAAATCAAACAAATTGGACTCTTTTTACAATCGACACGCAAGATTTTACTTACTGTAAATTATTTAGTATCAAAAAGTACAGACACGCTTTACCCCATCTGTATTTTTCCTCTCTCTTTCTCTGTTGACTCAGATTAGTACTGGATGTTTGATGTTGCTGGTGTAAAGGAATTTTCTGCTCCTATTTTAAAAACATACCTTTCCCAAAGAGTTCTGCCTGATCTAATGCAGCAGTCTTTAATTTCTACAGGTCATCCATCATGGCTTCTTTCCCCTTCTTAGAGATCCCACTTCTGGAAATTCCATGGTAGGGCTATGCAGAAAGATTGCTATTTAAATAATCCCTTTCTTTCTACACACAAAGGGGAAATGGAACTTGATATACCACTTATTTTGTACCTGGGGCAATGGAGGGTTAAGTGACTTGTCCAGAATCACAAGGAGCTGCAGTGGGAATTGAACCCAGTTCCACAGGATCAAAGTCCGCTGCACTAACCACTAGGCTACTCCTCCACTCAGTGAGGAGAGGGTTTGCACTTCTGTATACATTTTGTCTACCATCTCCTTGATTCTTTACTACCTTTCCTGGAAGAGAACAGGACAAAACTGAATGTTTGATACTCTGCATAAGAGCATCTTTACATGGAAATGACTGAAAGCATACATTTAAGTCAAAATTGTCCCACTGCAGCTCCTTGTGACCCTGGGCAAGTCACTTAACTCTCCACTGCCCCAGGTACAAATAAGTGCTTGCATATCCTATGTAAACTGCTTTGAATGTAGTTGCAAAAAACACAGAAAGGTGGTATATCAAGTCCCATTCCCTTTCCCCTTAATACTAATGTAAATACAGTGTTTAGCGCAGGTATGCCCACTCTCTGCCCCGACATGCCCCTCAAAAAGTATACTTTGGAATGGAGGAGTAGCCTAATGGTTAGTGCAGTGGGTTTTGATGCTGGCAACCTGGGGTTGATTCCCACTGCAGCTCCTTGTGACCTTGGGCAAGTCACTTAATCCTCCATTGCCCCAAGTACAAATAAGTACCTGTATATACTATCTAGCTTATTTTCGAAAGGGAAGGACGCCCATCTTCCAACACAAATCGGGAGATGGGTGTCCTTCTCCTGAGGTCGCCCAAATCGGCATAATCATAAGCCGACTTTGTTGCATCCTCAACTGCTTTCCGACCAAAGTTCACAGGGGTGTGTCAGCAGTGTACCGAAGGCGGGACGGGGCGTGGTTAAGAGATGGGCGTCCTCGGTCAATAATGGAAAAAAGAAGGGCGCCCCTCACGAGCATTTGGTCGACTTTACTTGGTTCCCTTTTTTTTCACAACCAAGCTTGAAAAGGTGTCCGAACTGACCAGATGACCACCGGAGGGAATTGGGGATGACCTCCCCTTACTCCCCCAGTGGTCACCAACCCCCTCCCACCCTAAAAATATTTTTAAAACATTTTTTTCCAGCCTCTATGCCAGCCTCAAAGGTCATACCCAGCTCCATCACAGCAGTACGCAGGTCCCTGGAGCAGTTTTTACTGGGTGCAATGTATTTCAGGCAGGCGGACCTAGGCCCATCCCCCCCCCCTCCCCACCTGTTACACTTGTGGTGGTAAATGGAAGCCCTCCAAAACTCACCCAAAACCTACTGTACCCACATGTAGGTGCCCCCCTTCATCCCTAAGGGCTATGGTAGTGGTGTACAGTTGTGGAGAGTGGGTTTTAGGGGGGGTTTGGGGGACTCAGCACACAAGGTAAGGGAGCTATGCACCTGGGAGCAATTTGTGAAGTCCACTGCAGTGCCCCCTAGGGTGCCCGGTTGGTGTCCTGGCATGTGAGGAGGACCAGTGCACTACGAATGCTGGCTCATCCCATGACCAAAGGGCTTGGATTTGGTCGTTTTTGAGGTGGGCGTCCTCGGTTTCCATTATGGCAAAAAACCGGGGACGACTATCTCTAAGGTTGAACTAAATGTTGAGATTTGGGCGTCCACGACCGTATTATCGAAACGAAAGTTGGACGCCCATCTTGTTTCGATAATACGGGTTTCCCCGCCCCTTCGCGGGGACATCCTCAGAGATGGGCGCCCTTAGAGATGGGTGTCCCCGTTCGAAAATGCCCCTCTATGTAAACCGCTTTGAATTTAGCTGCAAAAACTACAGAAAGGCAGCATATCAAGACCCATTCCCTTTCCCCTTAATACGCACTAATGTAAATACAGTGTTTAGCGCAGGTATGCCCACTCTCTGCCCTGACATGTCCCTCAAAAAGTATACTTTGGAATGGAGGAGTAGCCTAATGGTTAGTGCTGGGGTTGATTCCCACTGCAGCTCCTTGTGACCTTGGGCAAGTCACTTAACCCTCCATTGCCCCAGGTAAAAGTAAGTACCTGTATATCCTATGTAAACTGCTTTGAATGTAGTTGCAAAAAACACAGAAAGGTGGTATATCAAGTCCCATTCCCTTTCCCCTTAATATGCACTAATGTAAATACAGTGTTTAGCGCAGGTATGCCCACTCTCTGCCCTGACATGCCCCTCAAAAAGTATACTTTGGAATGGAGGAGTAGCCTAATGGTTAGTGCAGTGGGTTTTGAGGCTGGCAACCTGGGGTTGATTCCCACTGCAGCTCCTTGTGACCTTGGGCAAGTCACTTAACCCTCCATTGCCCCAAGTACAAAAAACTTAGATTGTGAGCCCTCTGGGGACAGAGAAAGTACCTGTATATGTACATCTAGTAGCATTATAGAAATGATTATTATTAGTAGTAGTAAAATTTAACCTGCAGAACTCAGTGTTTTTTTTTAAATGGAGTTTTTGTACCTGGATATTTAATACTGAGTCATACCCGGATACTGGTGATGATCATCAGGGTTTTGGGTGACCACTGGTTATTATCTGGGTACTGGTGATTTTCAGATCTGACTAGCACTCACTCGGCCCAAATAATTATAATCAGTGACATCATCCTGATAATGCCTATGAATATCATGTCTGACTACCTTCCATTCAGGTAGTGCCAGGAATGGAGCTAAAGTGAAGCCAGATGGTATCCAGGAATCATCAAAATTCAGTGCTGGTAGCCAAATAACTATCTAAGCAAATTAAGTCAGAGATATAATTGTCCTAACTTGTCCAGATAGCTATCTGGGTACCGGTGGTGGTGAATATCGGTGATACCTGAATAGCTTCTGGTGGCTGCTGAATAATAGATATTCAGAGCTGCTATCTGAATAGCATTGAATATCCAGGTATAGCAAAACCTGCAGCAGCCAGCATTTAAAAAAGCTGTGACTGCTGTGGGTTAAATGTTGCCCCCATAGTTTCTGAAAAATAAATCAAGAAATCTGAAGGCAGCTCAGGTTGCAAGTGTCCACATAAAAGTTGCAAAGCTTTTACTGATCTTGAGCATGAGTAGGACATCAAGCCACATGGGATTAACTCTCCCCTTCCTCTCACAGTGCTGGCAAACTAAGAAACATTTCTGGATGTTCCAGCTGCTTTCCAAGAACTCAGATTTACCAGAGTATGTTACTTGTAGTTTTATATGCTCATGACAGCAGAGCTTTTCAGCAAACAAGAGAAAAAAACAAGCAAAAACCTTTGACGGACTTGCACAGTATAATGAAAAATGGATTAAATGACACACAGGTGCCTCTTACGAGTGGGGAAGCTAAGCCTTCCCAGCCTCAATGGCCCTGACTCCAATTCAAACAATATCCTTCTCCCCCAGCTCGCTGGCTGCCACCTCCGCTGCTGCCACTTAAAAAAAAACCAGAAAAGAGGAGTAAGACTGTTGTATGTGCCACTGTTGGTTCTGGTGGCCCCACCCTCTTTAGCATAGACTTCCTGTTTCTAAGGAGTGGGTACCAGAAGTAGCACATATGGAAGCAATAGCCCCACATGTTTTAAGCAACAGCAGAGTAGGGTTACCATATGGCTCCAGAAAAAGGGGAATGGATTGAGCCAGCCGGGTTTTACTTCCATTGGTTTCCATTGAAAGCAATGGAAGTAAAACCCGGCTGGCTCAATTACTTCCATTGAAAGCAATTGCTTTCCATTGAAAGCAATGGAAGTAAAACCCGGCTGGCTCAATCCGTCCTCCTTTTTCTGGAGCCATATGGTAACCCTAAGCAGAGGTTGTAGGGAGGGGGGACAGAAAATGCTGCACCATAGGTGGTAAGGGGAGCAGAACATGATGAACTGTGGGGGATAACATGATCTGATTGGTGAGAGGTGGGGAGCAGGAGATGCTGGATTAGGGAAAGGAAAAAGAAGTGGATATGGTGGCTTGGGGTGTGGTTGATCACGAGGGAGTAGGATGACAGAAGGGATATGCTGGCCCAGGGGTGGGGAAAGGAAGGCTAGGGCACAAAGGAGATGCTGGCTATGTGTATGTGGTAAGTGAATATGGTGACAGGGGAGCTGCTAGACATGGGGGATAAATAATGTGGGCTTCCTGTGGTGGGTGGATGTAATTACAAATTTTGATGCAATTTGTGTCACAGTTTCTGGGCTCTCTTCTAAACCAACACCACTTAGAAAATTCACAACAAAAAAGAAGGTGACAATAGTGCAAGATATTTAGAATGTTTTAATGCTGAAGTGGAGTGGATGGCATTGGTTTGGATCAGGTTATTGTGATTGGTGGACTAGTAGTCAGATGATACTATAAATCTGCATGTCTGAAACACAGCCGCCATCTTGACTGCTTATAGCAGTGAAGTCGGTAGGATGAGCAGGGTCTATTAAAAGGTATGATAAATTCTGTTTGGTTTAATGTTAGTGATGGAAGAGATAAGAGTGGGGTTAGTGTACTGATTATGTTTGTTCTGTTGGGGGTGTTCCTTGAAAAAGCATACAGCAAAACATGTCATGTTGGATGAGAGATCCCCCCACCGAGCCAACAAATTGAGAAGAAATGCAATTATAAGAGGAGTATTAAAGAAACTTTATTATAAACTGAATGAAATGACTGTTCATATATATATAAATAGAACCGATGACGAAGCAGGCGTGTGACTAGGTCACAAAAAACATTATATATTAGGATTGTTATTAGTTGCTTACCAATTCATGTTATAAAATGGCCACATATGTGTCCATGTGGAGGAGTAGCCTAATAGAGCCCCCTGGTTTAAATCCTATTACAGCTCTTTGTGATTTTAATTTTTTATTGTAAGCCCTCCAAGGACAGAAAAATACCTACTGTGATTTCCCTGAATCCTTCCAGTGGAGAGCTGCTCAGCTGGAGCACCTTTCTGTAACCTGGATGTGTCAGGTACCAGGTCTAAATACCAACGGTCACCTTTTTGGACATAGACATCCCTTCCCCCCTTCCTTAGTCCTACCTGAAACATGCCCAGACCACATTCCCTTACCATAAGGACATACTGCAGTTTTAGATATTTGTATCCTGGCTTTAAAAACATGAATAGACCGACCGATATTCAGCCAGGGACAGTCAACACTTATTTAAATGCTGGCTAGATTAGCCCCAGATATTCAGTGTTGGGCCACACACTGGGAATTCTGGCTGGGATCTACATAACTTTTTTGTCTAAAAAAAGCCCCCACCCCTGATTGTTCTCCCAGCCCCCCCAACACATCTCCCTCGTTCCCTCCCCTTCCCCAGTCCACCACCATGAACAAGTCCCCCAACCCCCTGGAATGCCAACCCCTGCTCCTAACCCTTCCCCCCCCCCCCCCCCCCCCCGCCATGTAAGTTGGCCCCCTGGGCAGAAGCGAAGGCCATTTGCTCCTGCACATTGTGGCTTCCCTGAGAAAATGGTTGCTACAACCTCTCGCCACCGTTTGCAGTATTGCATGTGGTGTCCATTATCATGCTGCTCTTCCTGGTTTTTGTCATGCCTGCTTACCTTATTATCAGTTTGTTTTTTCTAGCAAAAAAGGTGCTGGTACTCAAATGCTAGGCCATCCTTCAGGGGTGAGGTGATCACTGAGGGATCCACTCCACAATAGCCAGGCCCCCTGCAACTAGTCACAGAATCTATGACAAGGCAGAATTGATGTGTAGAGCCTGAGCTCTTTCATTAAAACTTGGGATCCATGGGTCAATTTTAGCAAACAATTGGAAAAGGTGCCGGTACTCAGTACCCCCAAGTACCCCCTCAAAAAAAGCCCTGCTTATTATGCAGTTTTCTTTCACATCCTCTGCTAAATGCTCCCTGCTGCCATCTCCATCCTTCAGTGCTTGTTTCTCTATTTATAATTTGCCACGTTCTCTCATCTCTAAATTACGGGACTCTGCTGCCAGTGTCAGTGTATTAATTTGCCCATGATTTTCTTTTCAATGTCTCCTATCTGCCAATCTGCCTACATGCTTCTTCTATCATCTTCTTACCCTTATCAAAGATGCTATCCACAGGTATAACTCGTTTTCATGGAGAGGAATACCAAATTATTATAATCAATCAAGTTCAAAACCTAACAATGTTGTTCTAAAGCTGGATTGCACATTGTAGATAAAAGTGCTGTGTTGAAGTTATCTTGGTTAATGTGCTTTCTATCCATATACTACCAAATTTCAATAAAGAAATTTAGATATAAAATATATATGAACAGCAATCATGTAGTATCAGTTTTTAGGACCATCATATGTTGGACTGCCTGGCTATAGGTTATGCCAAAAGCAGGAAACCAACTAATTTAGGGCCCCTTTTACTAAGCTGCGTAGGTGCCTATGTGCGCCCAACGCAGTCAAATGGAGTTACCCCCCCCCCCGACTACCACGTGGCTCTTGCAGTAATTTCATTTTTGGCGTGCGTCCGATACGCGCATCTGAAAAATATTTTTTATTTTCTGGCGCACGTAGTAGACGCGCGCCAAGTGCCATCTAACACACCTAGGTCCTTACCGCCCAAATTCTTTACCAGTAGGTCTATGGCTGGCGGTAAGGTCTCAGACCCAAAATGAACACACGGCAATTTTGATTTTGCCTCACGTCCATTTTTGGACCCCCCCCCCAAAAGGCCTTATTTTTAAAGGTGTGCTGAAAAATGATTCTGCACATGCCCAAAACCTGCGCCTACATTACCGCAGGCCATTTTTCAGTGTGCCTTTGTAAAAGGACCCCTTTAATCATAGGTCCAAATTCCAGGGTTTATTTTTGTTTCTATTTTCTATAAACAATTTGAATTTGATCTATTAATAAATAAGGACCGCTACTGCAGACCCGGCAAGCTGCTACATATACCTTTTCCTGCTTTTTCTTGTTGCTTTTGATTTTAGAAATGCTATGATTTTACAAAAAAATCAGTTTTGTTTTCCTTTTCTAATGCTTGAACTTTCTCCCTAGGGAATCACGGTGTTCCCAAAGATTGTGGACACATGCAACAGATAAAGTTCTTATCTGGTTACAGATAGATGAAGTAAGAAAACGTGACATGAAAATCATAAAGATCGCTATTATGTGATTTCACGATCTTCCTCTTCCTGGGTGATTAATATCCCCCACTGATATGCTAGAGGTGGGAACTCTCAAAGACTGCTTGTTAAGTATTTGATGAACATGAAGAGTGTAGCAACAAGTGGGGCAGAACTGATAGGAGTCTCATATTAAAAATTTGGTTGTGCATTGGTTTGCATTTTCCTTACTCAGGCATAGCTTTGCATTTCAATGGAAGAGTTGGGTTCTCTGCTGTCAGTCAATGTAATCTGAAACTGTTGCTCTTGAAACCTAAGACCCTGTACATTATCTAAACTTCTCCCCGTGTTTCAATAGGTATTTTGAGCTGTGCAAAGATGTTTGCTACTGGAGTCAGGAGTCTTATGTTCCTATTCTTTCTCCATACAAGCAGCCAAATGAATAACATGATTTTATTTTTAGGAAACAGTCTTGCAAAGCTCCCAGCTCAGTACAGTGCTCATGAGATGCTGTTTTCTTATATGGGGTATAACTCCAGCACTTTTGTGATTGCATCTGCCCTTATATCATTGTAACACCTAGGTTCCATGAAGCCCCTGAAGGAGGCATCTCACCGAAACATGTTGGACATCTGATACATGGCATAAATATTAATAACGAACTGATAGTGGACAGTAATTCTTCTTATGAAGCACTGTTTTTGTTCCTCAGCAACCCACTGTATTATATGATTTTAGGAGCTGTTACATGTTTTTGTATGTGCATTTATTTTTTATTTTTCTTACATTTGTACCCCGCGCTTTCCCATTCATAGCAGGTTCAATGCGGCTTACATACTATATACAGGTACTTATTTGTACCTGGGGCAATGGAGGGTTAAGTGACTTGCCCAGAGTCACAAGGAGCTGCCTGTGCCTGTAGTGGGAATCGAACCCAGTTCCCCAGGACCATATATATGTATTTATATGATTTTTGTGATTAAATGTTATTAGTTTTTAAGATTGTATTTGTTCTCTTTTCCCCCTGATTGATTTTTGTTTTTTAATGTTGACATCTTTTGCAGTTGGGTATCCCCTTCTTTGCTTGCTAACATTTTTGATGAAATGCATATGGTCTGGGCTTCCAAGATGGTACTTTTAAACAATGCCCATGCCTGATTTAAACTCCTAACCTTTGCAGCTGCTTCTTTTAACTTTTTGGAACCATTTTCCTCATTTTATCCTAGTTGCCCTTTGGAACGTTAAATGCAACTTAGGTTTGATTTTTATTTTATTCATGAGGATAAATGATTTTGAAACCTTAAAAGCTTGCACCTACTGAGGGTCCTCTTATTAAACTGCATTAAGCACTAATATGTACTTAATGCAGCAAAAAAAAAATAGCCTAACGTGGGATGCACTAAAGTGTCCTGCATTAGTTTTGGCAGCTGTGCATGCTAAGTGAGCGGTATTTATTTATTTATTTATTTATTTATTTATTTATTTATTTATTTATTTATTTTTCTTGAGGGCACGTCAGGGGCAGAGAATGGACATGGATGCACTAATCAGCTAGCATAGCATGGTATACAACTGAGAAAGGAAGAGACACTCTCTTTATCCTACTGCTAGCTGCTGAGCTGTTTTTTTATTGTTGCATCTACCAGCTATTAGGTTTTTCTGCCCTTTGGGACCCTAATAGTTGATAAACCCTGACGCAGCTTCTAGAGAGGTGAAACTTGGTCACGTCAGGTTGTGTTGTAAAGTGGCAAGAATAAAAGCCTTTTCAACTACTAAAAGATGTGTATTCTGCTTTTGTGGACTGTTATTCCTGGATATTCAAAGCTGGGCCCTGCCTGAGCTTTGTCTTTGAATATCTGGTTATTGTTAAGCCGGCAACACTTAGCAGCTTAAGTCAATATTCAGCACTTAAGAAGTCATAGGGTAGCGCATGATGATGGGACCGCATAAATCACTTTGAATATTGGCTGGTTAAGTTTTTACTTTGTAGATAATTAAAGGTTCTTTGAAGGAACACAATATTGGTGTTTTCAGATACTATTGCTGGATACCTTTTCCGGTGGAATCAAATATGCAGGTTTATGTCACTATGGAGCTGTGAGTGCAGAAAAGGTACAAGAATTGGATGTATAGCCAGTGGGATAGAGTGAGTCACTGGGACTAACAGAGCATCAGTAACTAGAGAATTGGGGGAGTGGGAGCGGAGACTAATTTGTTTGGCTCCTCCAATCAAAAGGATGCTCTGCTGCCTAAGTGGAAGATATAAAACAAGCCAGGACAGGGGTGAATGCGTACCAAAGGAAATGGTGTTTATCCTATAAGTCCCTATTTTACATGAGCGGAGTTTTATTGGTGATTGTTGATTAAAACCTAAATCAGAAACCTAATTAAACATACACATCCTACAAAACCATAAAAACACAAAACAGAAACAGCCTTTCATTCATGAGAAGATAAACAACGGATCATAAAGAAACAGAAATATAAGAGAGTATATGAAGAAGACAAAGTGGTAAAAAGGGGTCTTAGCATGCCCTTACGCAGGTCATTCCTGAGTGCTAAGGCCATTTTTATCACTGGGGTAAAATGACCAATTTTCCTATTTTTTGTATTAATGGCCACGTGCTAATTTTCCCATTAGTTTGCGGCCATTAGCGTCTGAGCCCCTACCACCACCGGGACTCACGCATGGAACCCGCATTAATCAGTTAGCATGCAGCAATGCCCACATGCTAACTGATTAGCACAGAATGTGCTCACTCTCTGCCCCCAGACCCACCCCAGTACTAAAAATATTTATGTTTAAGTGCTGGGGTAGCACACGTACATCCCCAAATTACCACGTAAGCCATTTTTCTGCAGTAAGCATGAGTTAGTGCTTACAGCAGCTTTGTAAAAGGACCTCAAAACATATTTGTTCATACATTTAGAGTTAATTATTTTAAAAAGCATATTTTTGTTATCTTTTGCTGTACATTTTTCAAGATCGTCAAAGCAAAACTCACCCTCAATTTCAAAGTTACTCAAGATGTTTTAGGGTTTCCACAGAAGGGAAAATAAACCTCAGTTACCTTCATCTTGGTAGGAGAACCAGAAGCACAAATAGAGCAAAAGGCCCTGTCATGACCTCAGGGGACTGAATCAAAAGAAAGGAGGTAAGTAGATTTGCTGACACAGCTGAATGATCTGTTACTCTCACAGCCCACTGTAAACTTCACTTTGAACAATCAATGGTTGCACCTTTTAATTAAAAGATTTCTATTCTGATTAAATCCAGTATTGTTTTAATAAGCATTTTACAACCAGGCTTTAATTATTTACATGTGTGTATCTGATTGTCTTCTGTACCTAGCTGGATACATTATTCCAATGAAAAAATCTTTCTGTTTGTCTTAGCCTATCTGCCTTTGTCTTTTCCATAGTCTTGCATCATATTTCTATAGTATTCTCTATTGTATTGTAATGAAAGGTGGTACTGTAGTAATCTCAGAATATCTCCAAATATTATATAGCTTGATTGCAAAGCAGAAAATACATGGCACTGCATAATCCACATGATGTTAAGACGGCACTACTGGAGTCCTAGAAAATGCCAATAGCCAGAAAATAGCAACCATGGGTTTCAGTTAAAAGCATTAGCTAAATTCAGATTGCTAAAAGTAAATAAAACAGGAATGCTTAAATGTGAAGGAATTATACCACATACAGGCTTATTCTCAGTAGAGAGGTGTGGTAGCTGTGTTAGTTCACTTTTAAAGGTAATCAATAGAAATCAAACAAAATAAAACATGGAAAAGAAAATAAGATGATACCTTTTTTATTGGACATAACTTAATACATTTCTTGATTAGCTTTCAAAGGTTGCCCCTCTTTGACAGATCGGAAATAAGCAAATAGGCTTATTTTCGAAAGAGAAGGGTGACCATCTTTCGACACAAATTGGGAGATGGACATCCTTCTCTCAGGGTCACCCAAATCGGCATAATCGAAAGCCGATTTTGGGTGTCCCCAACTGCTTTCCGTCGCGGGGATGACCAAAGTTCCCGGGGGTGTGTCGGAGGTTTAGCGAAGGCAGGTCTGGGGTGTGCCTAACAGATAAGCATCCTCAAGTGATAATGGAAAAAGGAAGGGCGTCCCTGACGAACACTTGGCCGACTTTACTTGGTCCTTTTTTTTAATGACCAAGCCACAAAAATGTGCTGTAAATGACCAGATGACCACCAGAGGGAATCGGGGATGACCTCCCCTGACTCCCCCAGTGGTCACTAACCACCTCCCACTCTGAAAAATACAACTTTAAAAACTTTTGTCTTTTTTTTTTTTAGAGTATGGGTGAAGGATGTCCTTTGCTATGCCTCCGTCCCTGTGACGGCAGTTAAGGACGTCCTTTGCTATTTATTTATTTAGATTTTGCTCACACCTTTTTCAGTAGTAGCTCAAGGTGAATTACATTCAGGTACACTGGATATTTCTATGCCTCCATCCCTGCAATGGAGGTTGAAGGCATCCAAAATGTGGATGTTTGTGAGAATGACATCCATGCCTGGATGTTTTTGTCAGAAGGATGTCTATGCCTGCTATGCCTCCAACTCCCCCTTTATTTATTTGGATTTTGGATCACAAGTAGCAGCATTGGGATTTGAACTGGCCACCTCTGGATTACAGGACCAGTGTTCTAACCGCTAGGCCACTCCTCCACATTCCCTTGAAATTTGGCCATCCCTGTGTGTGTCAGCAAAGGCATAACGACGGCGTGGACGTCCTTCTTTCAAACATTTTGGACATCCTCAACTGCCCCCCCCCCCCCGCCCCCACAGGGATGGCCAAATTTCAAGGGAATGGAGTGGAGGAGTGCCCTAGTGGTTAGAGCACTGGCCTTGCAATCCAGAAGTGGCCAGTTCAAAATCCCACTGTTGCTACTTATGATCCAAAATCCAAATAAATAAAGGGAATGCCTTAGCAGGCATGGATGTCTTTCTCACAGGGACATCCTTTTCACAAACATCCACATCCACATCACAGGGATGGAGGCATAGCAAAGGACATCCTTCACCCGTACACTAAAAAAAAAGACAAAAGTTTTTAAAGTTGTTTTTTTCGGGGTGAGAGGTGGTTAGTGACCACTGCATGCCTTTTTCCATTCAGTTAGTGCATCAGTTAGTCCACTGCAGTGCCCCCTAGGGTGCCCGGTTGGTGTCCTGGCATGTCAGGGGGACCAGTGCACTATGAATGCTGGCTCCTCCCACAACCAAATGACTTGGATTTGGTCATTTTTAAGATGGGCATCCTTGATTTCCATTATCGCTGAAAACTGGGGACTACCTTCTCTAAGGTCGACCTAAATGTTGAGATTTGGGCGTCCCCGACCATATTATCGAAATTAAAGATGGACGCCCATCTTGTTTTGATAATACAGGTTTCCCTGCCCCTTCGCAGGAACATCCTGCGAGGACGCCCTCAGGAAAACTTGGGTGCCCCATTCAATTATGCCCCTCATACTGTATCATACCACAGACACAAAAACAGTCTATGCAATTCAGCGAAGACTAATGCAATGGTGGATCTATTCTTCCCAGGAGATACTTCTTTATTCAAAAGAAGGTAAACAGGAGATCAGAAAGAAAGAGTCACAAACAGAATATAATATATGATAAAGATAAAAGTTATTAGTTCCTAAATGTAATTATTTAAAAAGGCAAGTATTTTTTTAATCACTTGCTTTATTGTATTGCTTTCGAATTTGTGAAAGCAGAATTTACTCTGTATATCAAACCGGTTGAAAAAGCTATAGACTCTATGGGGAGAAGAAACTATTCTTTGTTTGCTCTCATTTTGGTAGATCAACCACTGTAAGGGATTTCTTCAGACAAGGATGCTATTAAATATTCTGTCAAACACTGACTGCTCTTTTCAAGTTGCCTTCCGCTATTGATGGGGAAGAAGGTTCATAAAGATGGACAGAATCATTGAAGAAGGGGGAAAGAATATATCTGTATGGCCAACATGAAAGGGAAAGATGAAAGATACATAAAGAAAAGAAACAGAAAGAGGTAGAGAAAGAAGAGAAAAATATGAAGTAGCCCGAGAAAGCAAGAAAGAAATGGAGAACGTGGTCGAGAAAGAAAGAAAAGAAAGAGAAGGAAGATGATCATGATAAATTTCAGAACTTGATGGAATTATGCAAATGCTACAAACAGATACCATAAGAGCTAGTGTAAGAAAATCCATAGTAAACATATATGCTAAAACATTTTAACTACCACTATAAAATTTTACTTTACCTTCCATATAATAAGTTAATGATATGCTGGTGCATAAAAGGTGAAAATTCAGCACTAATAGAAATATGTTAAGCCCATTACTAAATCAGTAACTATTTTAACATAAAAGTGCCCCACACCAGTGGTTAAAAGGGTGCTAAGCTTAGACTTTGAAAGCAGCATTTTAATAAGCTTTCAATGGGCAATACATTTGTTTGTGTTACTAGTTAATACCCTCTCTGGAGGGGTTCAAGATCTGAAGTCAAACAGAAGCCCTAATGAACAATAAATGAACTGCCTGAAGGGGATTATTACTACTATAAGTTAAAATCTGTTTGTTGTAAGGTGTCTTCATGATAGTTTCTAAATAGCATGGGCAGAGCTGCCAAGTTACCCATTCCAGGAGGGAGACTGTTTGGCCGCTCCTGGATTTCTGTCAACCTCATCCTGGTGCATTATGGGACCTGCAGCACTGATTTCAATGGATAGAATCATGGACTACAAGTCCCACACTGCTTTGGGATGTAAGTTTAAAACCAGGACCGGATAAAAAGTCTCCCTCCTGGAATGGGTAACTTGGCAGCTCTGCATGGGCATTCTGGACAGTTAAATCAGTAGCACAGGTTATGTCCTGTGCTTCAAGCTATAAGAATGTTCAACCTGAACTCAAACTAAATATTCTGCTTGGAATAATTTATAGCCTTCATTACCTCATCAAACAGATAACATGGGGGGTCTTTATACTAAGCTGTAGCAAAATGTGGCCTTAGCACACTCTTACATGGGTTTTCACATGCATTAAGGTCATTTTTACTGCAGATGTAAAAATGACCTTTTTCTATTGCTTGTATTAATGGTCATGTGCTAATATTGCAAATAGTGCACAGCCACTAAAAACAATTATTGCATGTGCACTTACCACTACCCATTTCATAGGTGGTAAGAGCTCATATACTATTGCTGCACTAAACAGTCAGCACATGGTAATGTAGCTGCTAGAAGCTGACCAAATTTTTCTTTCGGTTTCAGATTCAGCACTGAAATCGACCCGAAATCCAATTTCAGGGTTTGGCCAAAAATGCCTGTGTATTTTTGGTAGAAATCGAAGCCATGGCCCTGGACCCCCACCACTGCAAGCCCGTCCCCTCGAGCCAGCCTACCCCCCCAACAGGAAACCCCTTCCCTCCCTGGGCCGCACACTAACTAGTTCTGCCTCCTGAAAAAGCTTGACAAAACAAGTGGCCCTTGTCAGGATTAGTTTCTTCTGATTGACTGTGAATTGCTCCTGTGAGCTTCCTGGGATGTGCTACTGCTCCTTGTTGAGGATGAAGATTTGCTGTGGAACTGCTAATAGAATTAACATGAAGCTAAGTGCCTAATTTTTTTAAGAAGACAGTTTTTTGTATATTTTTTGGAACTGTTGACTGATATTTTTTTTGTATTAGACCTTAGTGGGAATTGCAAGTGATTTGGCTTTTCTTTCCGTTTTTGGGGGGACAGTTTGGTTTTTAGTCACATTAGGTGAAATGTTTTTTTCACACTGCTCTCTGTTTTCCAGTTTTGTGATTAAGCCTGTGATGAAAATGGACTTTAATTTAAAATAAGGCTATTTTTGGCTTGTTTGCCCAAATAGCCAGTTGGAGCTTTGAGGCTTATTTTTTAAGTGGCTAATATGTTTGTAGCCCCTTGCAGTTCCTTCTAAATTCTCTGAGTGGCATGCCTTTTATTTTGTTGCTGTACTTATTTGATGGTTTGCTTCCCCTAGCTTTTTTGGTTCATTGAAGTTAATTTTACATATATACATGACAGCAATACACCTCACCCCTCTGCCAGGGTACATCAGAGATAATCTAAATCTTTCAGATTCACTGCTAAATGTGCCTCTTAATACTTGAATTGTTCCAAAGAAAACCCTTTCTGGAATTCATAAGGTGTAATTTATACAGGCTCCATATCAAGATTTGGTGGTGTCCAATACCGTTGGGTCAATTTTTGTGTCTCTCTGCCACATTTTCTTGGTCTCTGATTGCGAAGGATGTTAAAAAAAATGGAAGCGGTACAAAGAAAAGCTACGAGGATGGTATGGGAGTTGCATTCCAAGACGTATGAAGAGAGACTTGCTGACCTGAACATGTATACTCTGGAGGAAAGGAGGAACAGGGGTGATATGATACAGACATTCAAATATTTGAAAGGTATTAATCCGCAAATGAATCTTTTCCAGAGATGGGAAGGCGGTAGAACGAGAGGACATGAAATGAGATTGAAGGGGGGCAGACTCAGGAAAGATGTCAGGAAGTATTTCTTCACAGAGAGGGTGGTGAACGCTTGGAATGCCCTCCCGCAGGAGGTGGTGGAGATGAAAACGGTAACGGAATTCAAACATGCGTGGGACAGGCATAAAGGAATCCTGTGCAGAAGGAATGGATCCACAGAAGCTTAGCTGAAATTGGGTGGCGGGGGGAAGAGGGGTTGGTGGTTGAGAGGCTAGGATGGGGGAGGGCAGACTTATACGGGGTCTGTGCCGGAGCCAGTGATGGGAGGCGGGACTGGTGATTGGGAGGCGGGAAATACTGCTGGACAGACTTATACGGTCTGTGCCCTGAAAAAGACAGGTACAAATCAAGGTAAGGTATACACATATGAGTTTATCGTGGGCAGACTAGATGGACCGTGCAGGTTTTTTTCTGCCGTCATCTACTATGTTACTATGTTACTATTTGTTGGTCCTTGATAATCTTCTCTTTTGATAAACAGAATCACCACAGCAAGGATGTAGCTAGCTTTATCTGAAGTATCTGAACTTTTGTGATCACCATTTTAACCCTAGTGTTTAAGCTAAAGGTGGGCAATATTTAATCCTGGGTGATTACCCTTCCCACCATACATAAATTGTAGTGGCCACCTTGCTGAGAATCAATATAGATCTTATGCAACAGAGTCACTATGTGAAGGTAACTTAGCAAGACATGATGTGAGAACTGTACTCTCTTCCCCATGGAAATACACAGATATTCAACAGCTCTGCATGATAAATTTCATTCTATGGTCAACCCAGATCCCTTGTCATCATAGACTTCCTGTGTATTCTCTGCAATGATTTGCTATTGGGTCATCTGGGGTGACACTCCTTTCCAATGGAATGGAACACAGATTTGTCCGAACTTCATTATTTTCCCCACATTGCACAAACATGCTGGAGGATCCTTTTCCTATAGGACCTCTATTGTGAAAGAGTCTGTATGGCATGCTAATGTCCCCATGTTTTGTGCATTAGGTGAAAACCCATCTTACTTGCCCCTTTTGATGGCTCTCACAACAATGAACATACTCCATCCTCTCCTACTCATCCTGAAGTGTCTTTTGATTCTAGTTGGCCTGATTCAAGTGCACATCAGGTCAGCTGGCATCCATGTAGGGTTAACTCTTTGGTAAGCCCTAGGTAACAAGTGTGGTCAAACCTTATCTACCTTTTCCTTGTATCCGCCTCATACTACTTTATATCTCATCTAGATTATTGTAACTCTTTCTTTGCTGGTCTTCTCCTTTCCTCACTCAAAAGCCTCCAACTCATACAATCAACTGCAGTTAAACTACTTCATGGAGCACACAAGTTCGACCATGTCACACCACTACTCAAGAAAGAACATTGGTTGCCCATTTCTGCATGGTTCTCCTTTCTCTAGTATATAACTGATTACAACCTGGCACACCAGATTATATTTCTAACCTTCTAATTCCATACAGCTCAACATGATCTTTTACAACTCCCTTCCTTTTCCAATATATGATTGGACATCACCCAATAAACCACTTTCTCATATGCTGCTCCTAAATTATGGAATACTTTTCCTGTCAATATTAAGTCTGAATCCTCCCTACTCTCTTTAAAAAAAAATTCTTAAAACCTGGTTATTTGGCCAAACTTTCTCTTCTGAACTTTTTATTTCTGGCTTTTATTTTCTCTTACTACCTCCTTCTCTCCCTTTTTCTTTACCCTTTCATTTCTATGTTGCCATGCCTGGGATTTTAATTTGTAAACCGCTTTCATGCAACATTGCGAACAATGGTATAGAAAATGTCTGTAACTAAATAAGAGGGAAGATCCACTAGAAGGTGGAAAACTCAAGCACCCCACGGTAAAAACAACAATGTGCAAAAAGTGGGAATACGACCAAGGAAACCAGACACTGGAAGACGTTCTTAAATAAAAAGACTTTATTAAGGATTTGAAGACTCGACACGTCGTGTTTCGGCCGTCAGGCCTGCATCAGGAGTCTATAAAAAGTACATTTATATATGATATGTATGATAAAGGGACAACAAAAAATATTAATAATAAATGAAATAAAAACAGTTAATATAATAAATTATTTAAAGATGATAATAAAAAATGAGACATATAATAAAAATGATTATGAAATGCTGTATATGAATATATGAAATAATAATGCAATACAAAAAATGTCATATATGAATAAGAGTCATTAAATAATTGAAAATGTATAGGTACGCATAAATTTAAACAATAAACATAAAATAATGAAGGTTACACATACATGTACAGATAAAAAGGTGGATAAAAACCAGATAACCATTTAAATTTCAAATAAATAATGATATTAATTTATGTCTATATGTTTGTTTGTATGGACTGTATTAAAATAACATACATTTGGGGAATGTAATGATATTTGATCAAGGGTTTAAAATTAGCTAAATGAATTAGAAAAGCTATAAAAAGAGAACTATGAGGGAATCATGGAGAACCTTGTTGATTTATATAATACATAACCGCATTACCTAAAGAAAAGGAATATATGGGAAAAATTATATATAGCAAGTTCGAATGAGTGAGAAAGATCACAAAATTAGAATTAGAGAGGTACTTACTCAAAAATGATATCGTATTTGTTGGCAAGACTGACCTGCCATGCAGAGTGCTACGGAGCAATGGCGATGGAAATGCACTGAGAATTTTTCAGCAGTCTGTCAGGTAATATATAGAAGAACAAATAAAGGAAAAGCTTACCCATTGAGATAAAAAGAAAAATAGTATGTAATGTATTGGGGAGCACTAACCTCTTAGTGCTCCCCAATACATTACATACTATTTTTCTTTTTATCTCAATGGGTAAGCTTTTCCTTTATTTGTTCTTCTATATATTACCTGACAGACTGCTGAAAAATTCTCAGTGCATTTCCATCGCCATTGCTCCGTAGCACTCTGCATGGCAGGTCAGTCTTGCCAACAAATACGATATCATTTTTTGAGTAAGTACCTCTCTAATTCTAATTTTGTGATCTTTCTCACTCATTCGAACTTGCTATATATAATTTTTCCCATATATTCCTTTTCTTTAGGTAATGCGGTTATGTATTATATAAATCAACAAGGTTCTCCATGATTCCCTCATAGTTCTCTTTTTATAGCTTTTCTAATTCATTTAGCTAATTTTAAACCCTTGATCAAATATCATTACATTCCCCAAATGTATGTTATTTTAATACAGTCCATACAAACAAACATATAGACATAAATTAATATCATTATTTATTTGAAATTTAAATGGTTATCTGGTTTTTATCCACCTTTTTATCTTTACATGTATGTGTAACCTTCATTATTTTATGTTTATTGTTTAAATTTATGCGTACCTATACATTTTCAATTATTTAATGACTCTTATTCATATATGACATTTTTTGTATTGCATTATTATTTCATATATTCATATACAGCATTTCATAATCATTTTTATTATATGTCTCATTTTTTATTATCATCTTTAAATAATTTATTATATTAACTGTTTTTATTTCATTTATTATTAATATTTTTTGTTGTCCCTTTATCATACATATCATATATAAATGTACTTTTTATAGACTCCTGATGCAGGCCTGACGGCCGAAACACGACGTGTCGCGTCTTCAAATCCTTAATAAAGTCTTTTTATTTAAGAACGTCTTCCAGTGTCTGGTTTCCTTGGTCGTATTCCCACTTTTTGCACATCATTGTAACTAAATAAGTGCACTGGGGCTCCCATTGTAATAGGAGTGGAGGAGAAGTGGCCTAGTGGTTAGAGCACCAGTCTTGCAATCCAGAGGTGGCCAGTTCAAATCCCACTGCTGCTCCTTGTGATCTTGGGCAAGTCACTTTAACCCTCCATTGCCTCAGGTACAAACTTAGATTGTGAGCCCTCCTGGGACAGAGAAATATCCAGTGTACATGAATGTAACTCACCTTGAGCTACTACTGAAAAAGGTGTGAGCAAAATCTAAATAAATATAAATGCATTTCAAATTTCCCACTAATGGAGCCTTCTTGGACCTCACTGCAGAGTAAAATCAGTGGATACACAGCAGGTAGGAAATGATATCTCCTGTCACCTGGAGAACAGCGTAAGAGAGTGAGAATACACTGATCTTCATGGGTAGTGGTGGCTCTGGCCTCCTCCCACCTAACCATTCTTTCTGCCAGCAGTTTCCTTACCAAGACAGCAACAACTGAGAGGTAACCTTCTGGACTCTAGTTTGCTTATGCATTAATCTTGCCCTGCTGACATTATTTGATACATCAGAGAAAACAGAACAGGAGGAAATGAGGATTATTTCTGCTTTCAAACACCTTTGGCTACTTCAGATAGCATAGACAAATCTTGGGAAGTTGGAATTCCCTTTGAAACTTTCATGAACGAGGGAGGGTTTTGGGACTCAAAGCCCCTTGACACTTCTGGGGCATTTTTCTAGAGGATACATTTGCAGGGGGAAGGGGAGAGTATAGTGCTACCTAACAGCAGGAATGAGAGTGATTTCGGACTATGGACAGGTATTCAAAGAAAATGGGCTGGTGTTGGACTGGTATTAGCATGATCGGCAACACCAATGTGATGTACAGCAAGAATACAGATACAATATTAGGCATGATAATGCAATCTTGAATATGATATTCATTGCATTAGGCATGATAATGCAATCTTGAATATGATATTCATTGCTTTATGGTGGCCACTGTATGCAGTATAGAAGCCCATATTCAGCTGGAAGTTCCTGGTAAAGTTAATAAAATTCATTAAAATGGTTGGATTAATTGAGTTCATATACCGCTTAATACAAGTTCATTCTAAAGTGATTTACAATATTAAAATTTAGAGTAGAGTTACAACCTAGTGGTTCAAATCCTACTGACGCTTTTTGTAACCTTGAGCAAGTCTTTTCACTCTTTACCATCTCAGTTACAACTTAGTGTTAGACTTAGTAAAGCGTGTTAATGTACGCTAATACGTGATACTTATATAATAGCACACACTAATATGGAAGGTGCACAATAGTAAATATTGCCCTTTATAAGCTCACTGGGAACCAAGACATACCTACTATACCTGAATGTAA
The DNA here is from genome assembly GCF_901765095.1 of Microcaecilia unicolor. NCBI lineage: Eukaryota > Metazoa > Chordata > Amphibia > Gymnophiona > Siphonopidae > Microcaecilia > Microcaecilia unicolor. The sequence continues at coordinate 66,319,696 of NC_044037.1, read as the reverse complement.
TTCACCTTGAATTACCACTGGAAAAGCATGAGGTAAATAAATAACCTTTGCCCATCTTTGTCAGCATATTTATTCTAAATCTTCTCAGGAATTACCTGGACAGCTTTGACTGACCAGCATTGAATATCAGTGAAGACCAAAGTGAAACTATGCAGCTTTTTTGGCTGGACAACTCATTTCCCAAGAACAATTTATCCTTACCTGTGGTGAGTTACTCAAGCCAGTGGTGCACCTTTCCAAAGTTTGCTGAAGCAATGGAGGGCAAACTGCTAGGCTGCTACCTTGGAGAGGGAGGTTGCAAGAGCAGATGAGTGGAATGCGAAGACCAGGTGCAGAATCTCACCAGTGATGACTGGGCCGATGATATTGCACCTGGTGTGCTAATGAACAGACCTCAGGTGAACATGTTGAAAAGAGGGAAATGCTAGGAGAAACATGACGGTGCCTGAAGAAGATTTGGAGAATGTTCAAAATTGGATGGGTTCTTGTTAGAATGGCTCAGGTATGTACACGTGTTCTGCCGGATTCTATATATCGTTCTAGTATTCCTTGCTGAAATCTAAGTGCACTCTGTAACAATGTGTGTAATTTAATTGGCTTAATAAGCCAATCAGCATTTTTAACAGTACAAATAAGCAATAATGAGCAGTAATTGGCAATAATTAGAATTTACATGCATAACTCGCTAAGTGTATTCTGTAATGAACTGCACCTAAATTCTAAAGTGTGCTGTACAAACGGGATGTGGCCATGGGTGGGGAAATGGGCATTTTGTGGGTGTTCCCAAATTTAGACATGTTGTATAGAATATGTCCCAGTACACATTAATCTACATGCTGGGATTTACATCACATTTTTGATGGTGCAAATGGAGGTGCGTAGTTTTAGGTGCTGGGATATCAACTAAGCATATTCTATATACTGCCCCTAAATTTTATAGATTATACTTAGGCAGAAATGTTTTCTGCATGGATTTTTAAGCGTCATATATAGAATCTGGCCTGTTATGTTCATTGTTAGAAATAAAGATACAGCCTGTATAGTTTTCTTTTTAGTGGGTGAGGTTGTGTCTGGGATGGTCCAGACTTATAGAAGAAATGAGAAGATAGCAGTTGTCTACGATGATTGTACAGTCAGAAGTTGAGCATACTAGGAAGATTGCAAAATCAGTCTGCTTTGATGATGAAATTGTGAATGTTCTAATATCCACTGGGGAAATCTGCAAGATTTTTAAAAAATGGATCCGGGGAAATGACAATGCAGATCTGTTGATTCAAAGAAAACTGCTCTATATTTCTATAAATTCACTTCAGATCTGAAGCTGATTTCACGGCAAAAGCAGATTTTCTTAGTTTCAGAATTTGTTTTACTAGTTTGAGGAATCTGCATCAACAGCATGAAACCTATGTTGAAGAAATTCACACATCCTTTGTTGCGCTGTACTTAGATCTGTGATATTTGCTCCCAGTCCTCGAGGGCATCAAAAGGGTTAAGTTTTCAAGATATCCCTAAGGAATATGCATCACTTATATCACAAGAATCAGTCTTCTATATAGTTACAGGTGTCTATATCCAAGCACTACAAATAACTATCAATCCATATTAATTGATTATACCACAATTCTTTATTTCCATACAAAACACTTATCAAAATATCCAAAAACATTTGTTTAAAACCAGAACCTCCTATCCATCATTCATACTCTCTTATCCATTCCATTCAAAAAGACCACTGAAACCTCAATCTCCCTGTATTACAAACTTTGGTACAAACAACACGCTTGAGGATTCTTCTATAAATTGTTAATATTAGTGTTCGATTTTACCCTCACTGCCACATCTCACACCCTGCAACAAACTCTACAATGAGTTCTAGTTTTACCCCAAAACAGGCTACCACTGTCCTTCCTATGTGGCAGTGGGTTGCTTATGGGTAAACATACCTGTGTAGCAAAACAGACTTTTTATATTATACAATCTTTTTACATATATATGTCTACTTTACTGCTTGATCAGTTCTTTGTTATACACATTCTGGTAACTGTTCTTTTCTTAGTGTCCAATAGCACTATATCAATATTTAGACACTTCTTTATATAAGGGAAATGGGACTTGATATACTGCCTTTCTGAGGTTTTTGCAACTACATTCAAAATGGTTTACATATATTCAGGTACTTATTTTGTACCATGGGCAATGGAGGGTTAAGTGACTTACCCAGAGTCACAAGGAGCTGCAGTGGGAATTGAACTCAGTTCCCCAGGATCAAAGTCCACTGCACTAACCACTAGGCTACTCCTCCACTCAGGCCTCTTTAATACGTGACTTAAATATCCTACAGCGTGCTTTTCTTGCAAAACCCACAATTAGCACAGTAAAGACTTGCATAAAGAAGTCTCTTTTTATATAGTACTTATAAACCAGTCAGTTCTCTGTTGTGCACACATTTGTGCCTGATTCCTGAACTTTCTCTGGCGTTAAGCTCCCGCGAAATCTTCTTTTCTCTAATTACGAATCCTCTCCAGTGCTTAAATACAGGTTATTCCAACTTTTTCCTTCAGCAAACATGCCAAGGCCCAACACAATTGTGTTTCACACCATACATCTTCAGGGGCGTTGACTCATCAGTAAACATGTTTGTTTCAACAATAATTCTCGGTTCAGCCAGGTTGGAACTACCGCCGGCTTCTCACGCAATGGCGTCAATCTCAGCGGGAGACGCCACGCATGCATTGTACAGATTTCCTGCTAGCATGAGATATACTTGCATTCAATGGATATTGTACACATGCAAATTAATCTCATGCATATTCATTAGGGGTATCCTGAAAACTTGACTGGTTTGTACTCTCTAGGAATTGGAGTGAATACCACTACGTAAGAGCAATGAGCTGAGAACTAATTCAAGTTCCATTTTCTCCACTGATACTCCTTGTACCACTGAGCAAGTCACTCTGGGGCCCTTTTACTAAAGGGTTGGTGTGCAGCAATGAGCTTACACTATTTTGTAGTGCCGGTGCTTACTCAGCAGTAATAGGGCAGTGCAACATGCTGCCCGGTTCTCTCTGGGTAAGTGCTCCCCCCTGAAATGGCCACACAGTAAGTGGTTTACTTACCACATAGCTATTTCTTGTCAAGAAAAAAAAAGACAGCCTTTTACCTGCTGCGGTAATAGGGGGCCTCAGGGTGCGTCAAAAACATGCATTGATGCTAGTGCCTTTCCACAGCTTAGTAAAAGGACCCCTTTATCTTCTGTTGCCTAAAGTAGGTATCCACTTACAGCCTCATTTTATAACACGTCACCTAAATGTAAGTTTCATAGCTGCATTGACACTGTATGCTAGGTGCAATTCTGTAACTTAAAAACATAGAAGCATGACGGCAGATAAAGGCCATATGACCCATCCAGTCTGCCCATCCTCTGTAACTTAAACACGCATATGGCTTCAGAGCCGCCGAGAGACTGGGCGGGGCCCGGGGCAAGGCTGCCCCCGGGGCCCCACCCCTGCCGCCCTTGCCACCCCGCCCCCGAGGTCACCGCCCTCGCCGCTGCTCCCCCTCCACCCCCCCTGAGGTCGCTGCAGCCACTGCTCCCCCCTCCACCCCCCGAGGACACCGCTGGGCCAGGCCCCTGCATTGAAATCACAGTCTCACCTCCGTGAAAGCAGCGCTGCAGGCAGCAGAACGCCTCCCTTCAGCCCTCCTTCCCTCCTTGTGTCCCGCCCTCGTGGAAGTTATATCAGACGAGGGCGGGACACAGGGAGGGAAGGAGGGCCGAAGGGAGATGTTCTGCTGCCTGCAGCTCTGCTTTCATGGAGGTGAGACTGCGATTTCAATGCAGGGGGCAGACAGTCGACGACGGAGGGCAGGTGGGACTGCGGCACCAGGCCCCCCTTGGAGGCCCGGGGAATTTTGTCCCCCCTGTCCCCCCCTCTCGGCACCTATGTATGGCTTAGCATATAAATGCAAGGGGGAATTCACAGGTGAGGGGCATGGGTGAGCTATAGGTAGGGCTAACATTTACATATTTATTTTTCAGAATACTGTAATTTATGCATGGAAATCTTGCATTTAAGCACTTGCAGTTCTGCCAACCATAGACCTGGTGTAAGTGCAGATGCCCAAATGGAGGCACACCAATACCGATACTAACATTCTTTAAGAACACTTACATGCGAAGGTATTCTTAAAGAATAGGCTTTCATCCCAAGGACGGTAAGCACCTAATTATTGACAACGTGTTACATATTTGCCTCCTTAAATTGCAAGCTGTTTGGGGAAGGAACTTTCTGGACCTGAATACCAAAACCGCTATAAACCAACTTAAGTATTGTTTGGAAAGTTGGTTTAAAAAATGTTAACATTTTGAAATTAATTATTGGAGTTTTGGATGACTATAACAAATAATAGCATGAATGGTAACATAATTACAGCAAACATAATATTACTGTCCCCTGGATTCTATATATGGTGCCCAAAATTGAGCTCTTATTTGGGCATGCACCCAATTTGTGCATGCATTTTAATTGAGTAACAAGCTGATAGCTAGCAATAATTGGAAGCTAACAACTAATTATTGCACCTAATTTGCTCTAATTAGGATTTGCACATTCACTTTGCTAAATACTATTCTATAAAGATCTGTGTGCAAATCTTTTAGGGGGAGATTCTATAAATGGTGCCTTAAAAATCGGCACCAAAAAAGTGCATAGTGGCATTCTATAAACCATGCCTAAATTTAGGTGTGATTTATAGAATAATGCTTAAGCCCAGGGATTACTACATTTAGGCATGGCCATTTGCACCAACAAAAATGTGGTACAAATGCCCACATCTATGTTTAAGTGTGGAGCCCCCTTATTCTATAACTTTGCACATAACTAAAAGTCATGCCCCTGATCCACCCATGGACCTCCTATTTCTGAACCCCCTTTTCTGACTCACGCATAAAATCAAGGTGTACATCCTGTGCCTAAATTTATTAGAGCCAATAATTGCTTATTTAAAAGAAAATTATTAGCGCTAATGAGCTCATTGTTCAATTGAAATGTGTGTACAAATTGGGCACATAAAGGAATCCTGTGCAGAAGGAAGGGATCCTCAGGAGCTTAGCCTAGAATGGGTGGCAGAGCTGGTGGTTGGGAGGCGGGGCTAGTGCTGGGCAGACATATACGGTCTGTGCCGGGGCTGGTGGTTGGGCGGCGGGGATAGTGCTGGGCAGACTTATATGGTCTGTGCCAGAGCCGGTGGTGGGAGGCAGGGATAGTGCTGGGCAGACTTATACGGTCTGTGCCAGAGCTGGTGGTGGGAGGCGGGACTAGCGCTGGGCAGTCTTATACGGTCTGTGCCAGGGCTGGTGGTTGGGTGGCGGGGATAGTGCTGGGTAGACTTATACGGTCTGTGCCAGAGCCGGTGGTGGGAGGCAAGGATAGTGCTGGGCAGACTTATAGGGTCTGTGCCAGAGCTGGTGGTTGGGAGGCGGGGTTGGTGGTTGGGAGGCGGGGATAGGGCTGGCCAGACTTATACAGTCTGTACACTGAAGAGGACAGTACAAATAAAAAAGTAGCACATATGAATTTATCTTCTTGGGCAGACTGGATGGACCGTGCAGGTCTTTTTCTGCCGTCATCTACTATGTTACTATGTTACACATGCCCAAATCTGCACACATATTTTTTAGCACGTTTTATAGAATTAAGGGGTTAGTGCACAACAGGGGGCATGGCCATGGGAGGGGCATGGGTGGGTCATGGATATTCACTAAAGATGGACACAGTATAATAGAATTCAGGCGATCTGTGCCCTAACATATGCACCAGGATTTACACCAGGTTTCATTTGGTGTAAATCCTCATAGCTAAAGTTGGGCACAGATCCTGGCACTACACACTATTTTATAAACAGCACGCAACTCGTAGAACCATTTACAGAATAGTACTCTACACAGACATTTTTTTTGTGCCAAAATTTGGGGATCATTTACCAAATCAAGTCCTATATATCTTCTAAATAAAATTCTCATTTGGAATACTAGAATTTAATTAGCCTTCATAAGAAGTTTAACAACAATCCACAATTAGACATCTATTTAACTGCTAAAACAAGTAGAATATTTAGAGGTGATCTTTTTGGAAACTGTTTCAGCTTAGTTTACCTCCTGCCTTTGCATCTCAAACTATCAAATCTATGCATGTATGCAATTACTAAAGGTGTCGAGTTATCTTTGAATTATTCCAAAGGGAATGGAAAATAACACAGAGAATATCATAATGACTTTGCATCAATATATGTATGAGAGAAGTTGGTAATTGTCAGGATACTGGGTTATTTAGAGCACTTTTATATATTTGAAATTTATTATTATTGTATTTTTATAATTTTTTGAATTGTTTCATATTTTGGAATTTAATTTTATAATTTTAACACATTGTTGTTTGCTACTTCAGGTCAGTTTTGATATATGGTAGCACCATATATCAAAAAAATATAATGGAAATAGAGAAGGTGTATAGAAGGGTAACTAAAATGATAAAGAGGATGGAGATTGAATGTCTACTCTATGAATTAAGAGGTTAATACTTAAGGTTAATAAGAGTTTAATAAAGAATTAAGAGGTTTATAGACCGTTATCATATCACTTCTCGGTCATCTCCTTGCAACCTGAAGACTTTTCAGGTTGCAAGGAGATGACCAAGGACTTTTCAGGTTGCAAGGAGATGACCAAGAAGTGATATGATAACGGTCTATAAAATTGTGCATGAGGTAGACTAGATAAATAAGAAAACTCAAGAGTGAGGGCCTAATTCCAAGCACCCCCTTTAACAGGTGCTGCTTCCAATTCCATGTGTGTCTTGGGGGGGGGTGGGGGTCTTAAATGCAAGGATATAGGAAATGTTCATGGCAGGGAAGATAGGCCTAACAAAAAGGGGGGGAGTTGGGAAGGAAGTTAATAAAGAAAAAACAAAGAAACGTCATGGATTAAGGTCCTGGGAGAAGTTGGGATTGTTTACAATTTATTTGTTTACCTTTGAATGTCTGTGGCACAAGCAATCTTGCATCTAGGTGGTGGATTTCCCAGATGGAAGGAGTGTAAGGAGTCTATTTAGAGCAGTGTCCTTGATTCTTAAGCCAGGTTCCACCTCCTCAAAGGCTACTTTCCTGTCCTTCTGCCCTCTTTATACTTCCCAAGCTAGCGTGAAGAAGGAGAGCAGGTTGGCTTCCCTTTTCCAATCACTGGGGGAAGGGATTCAAATTTGTGCAGCTGGGGGGGGGGGCAGAGGCTTTAATTTGAGAATATTTGGTTCTGTTTACAAGAAATGAAGCTGTGGCTTGTTATTTTTTCCATCCCTTGTTGTTCAGTACCTTTGCAAGGGGAATTTGGCTGCAGAAGCTGCAGCGACAAGTGTGACTGGGAATCGTTCTTGCTCTGAAGACCCACAAGACTACCAGGAGGTTTAAAGGTAGGCCTGGAGAGCCTTTAGGTGGTGGGAGAGAAGGAAGGGGTGCCAAGAGTGATCGTGGGGCAGGGCGGGGAGGGGTGATGGCAATGGCAAGAGTGGTCGGGGGGAGGGGTTCATTTTCAGCCGAAACCAAACTGCAATTTCGGTTACTGGTTTGGTTTCAGTTGAAACTGGGAGTCCTGGTTTTGGTCGGCCCCTAGAAAAATCCATAAATCATTATTATCTAGGTGAATTGGGGAAAGCCACTTCTTATTTCTGGGACAGAAGAACGAGGAACGAATGCACTCTAAGAATCCCACCAGATAGCTGTAACCTGGACTGACCACAGTCAGAGACAAGATGTTAAGCCTGATGGACCTTGATCAGACCCCGCATGGCATTTCTTATGTAACCCATTCTGGTAAAAACAGTGAACTGTGGCTTAGCAATCTCAACCTAGTGGTGGCCCTATTTGAGATAAAAGATTTTACACATGAAGCGGTAAGAGGACAGCAGAAATAAAGAAAAGAAAAGCAGTTCAGGTCTTCAAGGTGTACTTTCTAGCAGAACAAACTATAATTTGGTACTGGACTTTTAAGTGACTTCAAAACCTAGCAATAGAATTTTTAAAATCACTGTATGAGAGAAGTTGGTAATTGTCAGGATACTGGGTTGGTTAGAGCATGTTTATGTATTTGAAATTTATTATTACTGTATTTTTATAATTTTTTGAATTGTTTTGTATTTTGGAATTTAATTTTATAATTTTAACACATTGTTGTTAGCTACTTCAGGTCAGTTTGCCAAAAGGCAGAGTACAAATCCAAGAATAGAATAGAATATGATGACGACCATCTTTAGACTTACCTACTACTGTACAGTGAACAGGATTTCACCACATTTGCCTAGTGAGTGTAAAATGCTTGTCTCAGCCTCAGGCATTGCACAAATGGAGGTAGAAGTTACATGTTGGGCAGACTGGAAAACTCTTTTTATTGGAAAAAACTAAAAACAAATAACATACAAATCAAAAACAAGCCCCTAGCTATACACGGTCCTCCTATCTATGTACACCCCCTCCCCCTCCTCAATAGTACAGTGGAAACTGTTTATTAGAAAGACCAAAGAAAAAAACCGGACATGCAAATCAAACCCCAGGCTCCTAGCTAGACATGGTCTGCCTATCTATGTACACCCCCTCCTCAATAATACAATGGATCAACCCCCCCCCCCCCCCGACCCCCACAACCCCTTCAGACAACTGGCACACAATCCCCTGGGAAGCATGTCCCCTCATGGCGGCTTAAGCCTCACGTGTCTCCACCACCTCGAAGCCACCCCCACCCCTTTTTCTACCCTTTCCCACTTCGCCGCTTCCTGCACCGCCCTTACCACATCCCAGCTGACTACCTCCGCCGGCCGGACCTCCTGGTACAGGGACACCCTGCAGCGCGCCATCCAGAGGCAGTACCGCAATATCACCGAAATCAGAAAGCGTGTTACCGGATCCCCGCGTCCCTCTCCACCCTCTGGGCCATACACCCAGTCCGCATAGCTGTAGTTGCGGAAACTGGGGATCTGCAGCAACGAGGAAAACCCGGTCAGAGACCTGGACTGTAAATGGGCACCTCACCAGGAAATGCTCCATCGTCTCTTCAGTTCCAGCACATTCCTCCCGTGGGCACCCTCTATCCCGCACATTGCGATATTTCAAATTTCCTCGGACGTACAGTCTACCGTGAAGGACAGCCACGCCAGGTCTTTATACTTCACCGGGATGCGGTTCGAAGCAATCAACCGTAACCCCTGCTGCATCCGTGGGGCCGGCGCGTCCCTCAGCGCCAGAGGAGCTGAGAACACCTGCGCCCGTACTCTGTCCATCCAGACCCCCCGTTGTCCTGCCTTCACCTCCCCCACCGTCAGCCCCCACACCCTCACCAATTTCACTAGGGTCTTGCAATAACTCACCCCCCCCGGAGCCCCCCTTCGCAGTGCCACTACCCTCCCCCCCCCCCGCCATAGGTCCCCAATATCTCGGCCACCACTGCAGGACACTCCTAGCCCACCCCGGTGGCTCCCGCCCTACCGCCCTCCCCAGATTGAACTGCAGGAACAAAGCGCTGAAAAACAGGACTGGGTTTATCATGCCCACCCCCCCCTCCCTCCTAGGCAGATAGGTAACATTCCGTTTTACCGGATTCGTCCTGTTGCCCCAGAGCAGCCGGAAGAACACCCCATACAAGGCCGTGTACCGGCTCTCCGGCAGCAGGCAGATGTAACTGACGAACAGAAACAAAGGAACTAAGTGTGCCTTGATGAGCTGTACCCGCTCCCCCATGGTCATTTTCCACCCCTTCCATCTATCCACCCTCCCCTTCACTTCTTGGAGACACCTATCCCAGTTGTAGAGCCTATAATCCCCCTTCTCGAAGTATATTCCCAAGACCCGTATACGTTCCACAGCTGTAGGAAACCTACCTCCCAACTCAAATTGCAGCCCCTGATCCCCAACCCACAGGCTATTGGACTTTTGAAAATTGACCTGCGACGCTGTTGCCTGCGAGTATTCCTGGATCAGGTTCTGCAATCTACCTCCCTCCCTCTGGTCCGCTACCCACACTGTAACGTCATCTGCATACGCCACGACCCTTAACTGGTTATTGTCCCCCACCTCCACCCCTTCCAGCCCCTCCGCCCCCCCCTTCTCCAGCCGTCTTATAAAAGGGTCGATGGCGTATGCATACAACAGCGGGCTGAGTGGGCACCCCTGTCGGACCCCTGCCCCTACCTCAAACCCCTGCCCTCTCCACCCGTTAACCAGGGGAAAACACCCCGCATGCCGATAGAGTAGCTGTAATTGCTCTATCCAACCCTTCGGAAACCCATAGCGCTCCAGAATGCTCCATAGGACACCCCACTGCACTCTATCAAACGCTTTTTCCTGGTCGAGTGTTACCAACAGCCTACCATGCCCTCCCACTCTACTGCGTTCTACCCCCTCCCGCACCCACGCTGCAGCTTCCAAGACCCCTCTCCCTTTAACCCCACATGCTTGCGAGGCTGCTAGCAAATCCCCAGACACCTGCCTCATTCTCTGGAATAGCATTCGCGCAAAGATTTTTCGATCCGTATTAAGCAGTGCTATAGGCCGCCAGTTGGCCAGCATCGCCGGGTCCTTCCCCTTACTTAGTAGGATAAGAGCCGCCTCTGTCAAGGAACTAGGCAAGGAACCCTCCAACTGGGCTGCCCCCCATACCCTCACCAGGATCGGCACCAGCTGCTCCTTAAAGGCCTGGTAGAACTCAGTTGTTAGCCCATCCGGCCCCGGCGAGGTCTTCCTGTGGAGCGCCCCGATGGCTTCCTCCACCTCCTGTTCTGTCCACGGGTTCAAGAGGGCCTGAAGCTGGGGTCCCCCGTGACCTATCCCCGGGGTTCCTTCCACATAACACTCCATCTGCTCCATATCAATCTGCTGGGCTGAAAGGAACGCCGCAAAGTGGTCCCTCACTGCCCCCAGAATCCCCTCCTTGGTGTCCTGCAGGACCCCCTGTGCATCCCGCACCCCCTCCATCACCCTGCGCGCCCTCCGCTCCCGGCAGCATGCGAAGGGGTCCGGGCTACACATTTTCCCGAAGTCCCGCTCATACACCAAGGAGGTGTAGCGGTTGTACTGTACCTGCTCCAGGAGTGCTTGGAGATCATGTATTTCTTCCTCCCTCCCCCCTTGTGAAATCAATGTGTCCCTCTTTTTCTTTATTGCCATGCCCAACTTTGTCCTTTCCCTCCCCTCCCTTCTCGCCTGTCTGAGAAAGAATCCCCGCGTTCGTCTTTTCACTGTATCCCACCACTCCCCCAATGACTGAAATGCCCCCTGCACTGACACCTGATCTTCCAAAAACCGGCGGTACTCCTCCCGCACCTGCTCGCTACCTAACCACTTTAAATTTAGTCGCCATAACCCCCTCCCTGGCCTCTGCGCTGCCGCCCCCCCCACCTGAAGGAGGACCATGTGGTGGTCTGAAAAGTCCACGTCCACGGTTCGTGGACCCCCCAGACAAACCCCCTTCTTTACCAGGAATCTATCGATTCTACTTTTACACTGCCCTCGAAAGAACGTGAACCCCTCCTGTTCCTCACAGAAGGCCACATGCGCGTCTACCAGCTCCGCCTCCCGCATGATCCCTGCCAGCCTCACCCCGTCATAGCCCACCTGTACCGATCGTCCCCCACTATCCTTTTTCCGCAATATGGTGTTAAAATCTCCCCCCCAGACTACTTGGCGCGAAGTGTATAGGTAGGGCTTGATCTTCCCAAAGAGGAGCACCCTTTCCTTCTTGCTTTGGGGCCCGTACACATTCACCACCCTCAGTGCTCTATCCTCCCAAATCGCATCCACAACAAGACATCTCCCCACCCCCAGCTCCACCACTCGCTGAATATTCACCCGGTGGGACTTAAATAAGATCCCCACCCCACCATACCTCTCCCCCGCCAACCCCCACACCGAGGGACCCCACTTCCAGGCCCGCCTCGCCCGCCTGATCACCTCAATGGACCGCAGCCGAGTCTCCTGGAGCAGGAAGCAATCTGCTTGGACCCTCGCGAACCAGTCATACGCTAAACCCTGCTTCTTCGGAGAGGCGATGCTGGCCACATTCAGCGTGGCAAATGTCAACACTAAGCCTGCCATCCTCATTGCGAGTCACGGGTCTGCTCACTCCCAACTTCTTTCCTTATCTCCTGGGATACCCCCTTCTTACCCTGAAGCAGGTCCTCTGCTATGCGGTCTACATCATCCCCTGCCAGATCCCCCTCCCCCCCCCGCAGCCGTCCTGTCTGCACCTTACCCCCCCCCTCCCCCTTTCTTCCTTCCTTTCTTCTTTGCTCTATCCGGACCCACCCCCTGATCCCTCCCTCTCCCCTCTTCAACCCCGCCCCCCTACCTCCTCCTCCGAAGTCCTCCACCTCCCCCAAGTCCTCCAAGTCCTCCAGATCCTCCTCTAGCTCCACTCTGTCCCCCCAAGCCTGCACTTGGGCCTTCACCACCTGCCCGGCCCCCTCAGCTTTCCTCTTACTCCCCTTTCCCCTCCCTCCCTCCCTTCCCTCTTCCTCCTCCCTCACCCCTCCCCCTCCCCCCAGAGCCTTCCCGCCCTTCTTCCTACCACCAGTACCCTCCTCCAGTGCTTCCTCATATTTCCGTTTGCCCTCCCCAATCCCCCCTGCCGCCCCCTCTTCCTCCATTAACTCCACCTCTTCTCCTTCCCCCTGTTCTTCCTCCTCCCTCCCAACCTCCCTATCCTCCTCCTCCTCCTCCAACACCTGAAATCTGTTCCCCCCCCTCTTCCCCTGCAGCGACCCCTCCCTGCCCACCCCTACATTCCCCCCCCTCCGAAACTTCCCTTTCCTCTGTGGCACTTGTACCCACTCCCCCTCTCCCCCCTGCTCCACTCCTGACCCAGCCCCCTGCCGCCCCCCCTCCTGCATCCCCTCCTTCTCCCCCCCTTGCCCCTCCCTGCCTATCACCCCCTGCCCTATCCCCTCCTCCATTACCCCCCCTCCACGTCCCTTCCCCCACATATCCCACTCGTTATGGGCCGCCCTAGGGCAGTTCCGATATGCATGGCCTAACCCGCCGCAGAGGTTGCACCTGATCGCGGTGCAGTCCTCTGTGGCATGCTGATCCCCGCATCTTCCACACTTTACCACTGGGCATGACATGCTGAAGTGCCTAAACGAACCACATCTGAAGCACTGCCGCGGCTGCCCCTTGTAAAAGCACAGTATCCTGTCACGACCGATAAAGGCAGCCGAAGGAATGTGCTGGACCACATGGCTCTCCTGTCTCAATTTGACCAGGGCTCCCCAACCTCCTGCCCAAACCCTGCTTGGATCCGGTAACTTTGCAAGTGGGGATCTCAGCTCCGCGTACCTCTGTAGCCAGTAGGCTAAATCTGCCCCAGAGATAGACTCATTTCTCACGAGCAGGGTGATCTGCACCAGGTCCGGCTTGCTGACTGGAATGGCCCTGAGGTCCCGCCACTCCCCCTTTCCCCTCACCCCCTCGTACCTTTCCCAGAATATTTCCATCCCCCTCTGGGTCATGAAGCTCAAGTCATATTCTGGGATGTTGATGGGGTGTATACACGCGTAAAAGTCCTCGGGTATAAACCCCATCCCCATCACCAGCCTCAAGACCCGATCCCTGGAGGGCATTGCCCCCTCCCCTATCCATTTCAGCTGTACCACATTTCGCCGCTTAGGCAGCTGTCCACCCCCTGTCCCCGCTCCCCCCCAACCCCTCCCTGGGCCCTCAAAACCACCCGATCTCCCCCCCTCCCTCCTTCCCCCTCCCTGGACTACTGCCGCAAAGGACTTGGACCCCAGCCCCCACCGCCCCCCCTCCACACTTGTTCCAGCCCTTCCCTCTGCCTCCCCCCCCCTTCTGTCCCTCTGCCCCTCCCCTCATCCCTCTCCCTTCCTCAATATCCACCGCCCCCTCCCCCTCCCGTTGTCCCCGTCCCCTTCCCTCTCAGACAAACATCCAGCAACGTCCATAGTCAGTTCTGCGGCTTGGGCTGCCTCCAACTGATTGTCCTGCCCATCACCACTTCCTGGAACGTCCCTGCTCGTCCCTGCCACTGCAGGCTCCAGCCTCTGGGCTAATCGCCTCCTCTCCTCTGTCTCCTGGCGATACTCTGGCACCTGCCCAGTCAGGTCTGCAGCTGGCGATACCAGACTCCCTGCTCGCTCTGCCCCCGAACTCCCTCCAACCTCCGGCACCAGGGGCGAAGCCTCCGGAACTCCGCCGCTCCCCTTGGCTCCTCGCTCCCAGCCGTCCTGCTGGCAGGTCTGCTCCACCACCCGCTGCACATCTGTTAGACTTGCCATGTCCACTTCTGTAGTCAACGAAAGTCTCTCAACAATCGGGTTACTTCCCCCTTGCTTCTGGTGCAGTCCCTCCTGCGTTCTCCCAATGGCTGGCGCTTCCCGGGGGCATGGCTTGTCTGTTCCTGATTCCGCCACAGGCTGGCTGTTAGCACCCCCCGATTTCACCTCTTGTAATGGACAGCTGGTCAAATGAGCTCCCAGCTGCTGCCCGCTCCTATTCCTCTCTCTCCGACCCCTCTCCTGTAAACCGCCAGCTACTCCATGCTCAGGGAAGACCTCCCCTGCTCCCGGACTTCGTGGGCGGGGCTTCTCCAGATGCCATGCTGCTTCGGTTTCCACTTCAGTCATTGCAGACCCGGCCAAAAATACCGGAGTCTGCCTCTGCTGACCCTTTTCCAACAGGGCCTCCTTCACGGCAACTGTCTCTGCTGTTTGCACAACTGCAGGTAAGCCCTCTGAGACTTCGACCACCACCTCTGTAGAAAACAGGCTGCTACCTGCGTCTCCCTCTGCTGCCTCCATTATCTGGAGTTTTGAAAAGTTACTGAGTTCTGTCCTCCCCTCCACAGGTAGGATCTCTACTCCAGCCCCCACCTCAGAGCCATGTCCTGCCGCTGCCTCCTTATCCTCTGGCTGCTGGGTAAGTGCTCTAGACTGTGTTGCCAACTGTCTCATGTATTTTAAAGTGGGGTCACCTCTGAACCCAGACAACTCTTTTGAGTCTAATGCTGCTGAAGACACTGAAGCTTGCTGCAACTGTAGTGTTCCTGAACCCCCAGACTGAGGTATTGAAGCCATCCTTTCTCGGTTAACAGAGAGCTCCCTCAAAGGATTCACAGAGCCCTTTTTTAAACAGTTCAACAAGTGTTCTTTTTTCCCCAACAACTTTGATATCCGGGCTTCCTCTTTAACATACATTTGTCTGTGCTCCGCTGGGGCAAATTTACACATAGTTCTTGCCATTTTCAGACGTTTTCCTAGCTCCACTACTTCTTTTTCCACCAGCTTAATTCGTCTTACAATATTTACCACACTACTTGCTGGATCATCAGGGTCATAGCTCACTTCAAGGAACTCCTCATCTGACGATCCATTCTCCTCACTCTCACTCTCAGCTGCCTCCAGCAAAGGCTTCTGGCAAACTTCCATCGCCTCTTCCTTCTCCCTTCCTTGGAAGCGCCCTTCTGGGGCCTGTACTATCTTCCTCCCCCCTCCACTGTCTTCTCGCTTACCTTCCGCAAGCTGGGCCATGGAGGGGGAAATGCTCTGGTGGCCTCCACTGGGCTGCTTCTCCCTTCGGTCCACTGGACTCCTTTCCCTTCTCCCGGTAGTCAAACCAGGGAGAGAGCCACTCCTTTCGGCCTTCTGGTCCCGGGCCCCAGGAGGCCCCATAGCCTGGGACTTTCCTGAGGCCTTCTCCCCAGGGACCCTCCTCATCTTTGGGGAGGGAGCTAGGTCTCACTCCCTTTCCACTGGAAGTCAGCAGAGCTCACTAAAACACCTCCTTCCTCCTCAGCAGACTGGATGGACCGTGCAGGTCTTTTTCTGCCGTCATTTACTATGTAATGAATGTACCTTACTGTAGTTGGTAGTTGTTTAGTAGTTCTAATTCCAGGACACCTTTTGCAAAAGGCATGCTCAGTTAGAGAGTTGTAATTCCTCTCATATATCATCACACACACACACACTAAAAGAAGCTAACACACTAAAAAAAAGATTTCTGGTTGCCCTCAATGAGAAACAAAAGCTGTGAATCAAGCACCCAGAAGGAAAAAGTGTATTAAATTTTCCTCCAGACTAACAGCAAACTTGTGACAATCCACAGCAAAACTTTTTCTATCTGGTATCTTTGATTTAAATCATGTTTAAAATTAACTACCAAATATCAAGTTTTGCTGGTAGTTTTAAGATTTGTTTCCTGTACTTTTAATTGAAAAAATATGCACAGAATAGAGCCATTAATTTCTTTAAAAAAAAACTGCACGCCTCAGCAAATGAATCACATCCGTGGAATTGTACAGTTTAGAGGTCACTTTTACACCCACCTAAGCAAGCCATTGCTCCAGTCTGATCTCCTGCATTCATCACAAAGCAGTACTAGTGAGCATTCGATTTTGCCCATGCCCACAAATACAGCAACTCATTTCTCTAGCTCCAGAACCTGGTGGACTTCAGTTGCTCCTGTTAGTATTTCCCTGTTATTTAATTGTCCTACTTCCCTTACTTTTGACATCCTTACCTTCTTAGCAGTGTAGTTCTTCCATCACTAATGCTATCAAAACACCCTGTTAGCCCACCTGACTGTCTACTGTCCTGTAGGCTCGAGGGGAAATCAGGGAAAGCGAAGAGGGCGGCAGTGGGCTGGTGACGCTACAAGTGATGTCACTGCCCGCGGCTCCTCTTTCCTGAGAGGCGGAGTCTTTCATTCCACTTCTCCCCAATCCAAAGGGACGAGAGGAGGGATCAGGGTCGGGGCTTTAATGCCACTGATACGGTGATCAGAAGTCAGACAATAACAACACACCAAAAAGAGCAAAGCTGAAGCAGATTGCCCATCTGCTCATGCACTAGTAACACCAGTGCGTACTGTCTTCTCTTCCATCATGATGTCCATGAACAGTAAACAGGCTTTCAGTATGCATCCTATCCTACATGAGCCGAAGTATACCCATCTGCACACCAGCTCAGAGGCCATAAGGAGAGCTTGTCTCCAAGCTCCTCAGGTAAGTCTGCAAAGAACTTAGCTCTTTTATTTTCTCTCTTCTCCTAACGGGTTGGCATTTTGGTACGTTTGTAATTAGTTTATACTCTCTAGACTTCAAAAAAAAAAAAATCCTTGTAAAAGGTATAGGCTGCCTGCGGTGTTACAAGTTTGAAATCACAAATCTCTTTCCCTTGTAAATAGCTGTAGGATTAGTAAAATAAGGAAGGGATGCTATTTGCAAAATATCTTAGTTTCTGCCGACTATGCGGGTGCCTGTGTATGAGTCTTCTGTTCTTTCTCTCCTTGCCTTGGACGAAAATACAATTTTGTGAAAGAAATCGTGAAAGCCTAAGCCTAATAATCATAAAGCATAGAATTTACTCTCATTTGTTCAGCACACACATTGGGAGTCTAAATGTTTCTGAGTTCTGGTTAGAGAAATATGTTGTACCTGTCATTATAATTCGATTTAAAAAAAAAACATGCCGCGAGATATACTATCATTTTAGGGTTTAATACTTTTGTGCTGGTCTTCTTGTCCTTTCCAGATTCAAGGTAATATCTTTGCGGGCTTTGATGAGACTTTGCTAAGAGGGGCTGAAGCTTTAGCCGCTGTGGATATAATGGCTCAGAAAACCCATCCTTTCAAGCCAGATGCCACCTATCACACTATGAGTAGTGTGTCTTGCACTCCTACCTCTTCGTCACTCAATCTACATCACCCTTCTGTTTTGACAACCCACCACCCTCATCACCATCATCCTCACCAACCCTCCCAGGGTTTAGAAGGAGACCTTCTAGATCATCTCAACCCTGCACTCTCTTTAGGAGGAGTTCCGGGACCAGATGTTGGCTCTACACCATCCCATCCACACGCCCATATGTCAGCCATTAACCACATGGCCCACCACTCACAATCTATGAACCTCACTCACACCCATAGCTTGGCAAGCCATGCCGTCATGTCCTGCCCTGAAACAGAGACAGACCCAAGGGAACTGGAGTCCTTTGCTGAGAGGTTCAAACAGAGGAGGATCAAACTTGGGGTGACCCAGGCTGACGTGGGGTCTGCCTTGGCCAATCTAAAGATTCCAGGCGTTGGTTGCCTGAGCCAAAGCACCATCTGTAGGTTTGAGTCGCTCACCTTGTCTCATAACAACATGGTGGCACTTAAACCCATCCTGGAGGCTTGGCTGGAGGAGGCGGAAAGGGCGCAAAGGGAGAAAATGACCAAACCTGAAATCTTCACTGGGGGAGACAAGAAACGCAAGCGCACTTCCATTGCAGCTCCTGAAAAGAGATCATTGGAAGCTTACTTTGCTGTGCAGCCCAGACCTTCCTCTGAGAAAATTGCAGCGATTGCAGAAAAGTTAGACTTGAAGAAGAACGTGGTAAGGGTCTGGTTTTGTAATCAGAGACAGAAGCAGAAAAGAATGAAATTTTCTGCAACTTACTGACAAAAAGGGATAGGTAACGATATAATACTTAAAAAAAAAAAAAAAAAAAGAACACGAGACTCCGTCTTTGTATCTTTCCCTAAACAAACAATTTAGAAATCACCAAGAATTGTCAAACTGAACCCCTCCCCCTTCCGTTCTTGTCTGCAATTGTTTTCTTTCGGATTGGGGAGGGGGCCTTTAATTCGGCGGCTTTGCTTTTTGTTTTGTGCTTTTTCCCCCCCTGAGGAACTAACCCAATAAAGAACTTAAATACTTTTCCTGAGAACTAACTGTTCAGTCCTGCTGGTAAGAGGAACCAGAGATTTTGAATCTTCAAGGAAAGACTTTTCTGACCAATATTCATCTTATGGACTAACGTATAAACAGAGGAGGAACAGAAAACTAAGGAAACGAAACTTGAACCCATAGCTACTGTTTAAAATAACTCTTTATATTTATGATTGTAAATACTTCCTTGTAAAGACGGTCTTGCAGTTTTAAGTTATTATATGGTTAACATTATTTGCTGTACGGCACACATATTTAAATTAATCTATTTTAAAGTGCGAAAATGACTTTCATTCAAAAGGCCTCCCTGCTGCATAGTTTCTGTGACTTTTTTTTTTTTTTTCATTCAACAAACTCATTGCATCTGCAATAAGTCTTCTGTTTCTACCTCATCGGCTGCAAACACATTCATAGATTCCTGGCTTGTTAGTGAAAAAAAATGGAGATTTTTCTTTCGCTGAGAAGATATCTTTAAATATTAATGGCCCTATAATTTCACTGTCAGGATGCTTTGACAATCAAATCATTAAACCTCATATTTATTACCGATTTCCCTTTAAATGATTACTATGGTGTATCTGGGATATTTTTTTTTTTCAATTTTGTAAGTTCTGGTTTACGACGTGCTTGTACTGCCTAGTTTCACTTGCTTGTGTGTATTTTCCAAAAGTTCCAGGGACCTAGGAAAGTTTTATTTTTTAAGGTCTAAATTATATGTGACTTAAAAATCACGAAGCTGTTACTTTGCAATTATTTAACTCTGCACTTTCTTAAGGCAAAAGGCAACTTTTTTTTGTCTTGCATATCCATTCAGAAATGTATGTGCCTGCTTAATTATTTTACTCTCTCTCTTTGGGGGTGTGTGTGGGTGTGGGTGGGTCTGTGTGAATGCGTGGGCCTGCCGAATGGAATTTGACGCCTGTGTTTTCAACGGAATTTCAAATAAATCAATCAGGTTTTATCTCACTGTCCCTGATTTGTCTAAAGAAATAAACTTAAGTCTTATTCAAAACTTTTTTCTTCAGGGGAGAACTTGAGTAGAAGGCTGAAATATTCATTTACGTGTTTTAATTTGTTTTCTCACCTTTCCTTATGTACATCAACGTGAATTAAAACTAAAAATAGCTCAGTACAATGATAACCGACCAATAAAACAGAAAGTACCAAAAACAAAAACGAAAAAAAAAAAAAGGAAATCGAACCAGTCTAGTCCTGGCTCAGGTTCTTGCTGCTAAAATACTTCTTCGCATTTGGTTGCTCTTTAAATTTCCTGTCGAGAAATCCTGTACAAAATGTATATATTTATAAAAATATAGATATGGATGTTATTTTCAAGTAGTCTGTTACTAATTTTAAAAGCAGAATTTTTTTAAACTTTTACTCAGGAACTACCCCGTCTTCAAATTGTCACAACACTTCCAGTAGAAACAAATTGGCACAAGATTATATGCAGTTCATTTTACAAAGAACTGCCTCATCATTAACAGAAATGTTGTTCTTCCTTCATTTCCATAAAACTTACTTTTACTTCTCTGTAAGACCGAAGGTGTATACTTGGTGTCTATCATCTAACAATTTTTTTTAATGTATAGTACACACATAATCTCTCTCTCTCTCTCTCTCTCTCTCTCTCTTTGAAGGAAGCAGAGGGAAGTAAATTCACTCTATCCACTGTAAAATGTGACATAAAAATCAAAGAAATATTTCATTAAGAGGCATTTGGTTGTCAATAAAATGTTTTAACTTAAAGTGCTTTTGCATTAAAAGGGTGGATTATTTTGTTCTTCAGAAGCTATTGGAGATGCACTTGGTGTCACAGTGCAAGGTAAGGATTCTCTCACGGGCGCATCTGTAAGAAATATTAATTGTTTAAGAAGCTAATGGCAGGACAGTATTATGCTTTCCTGTGAAATCCAGTAACTTTCTGCTAATTTGAGCAGTTATATAAACAAACAATAGAGCATGGTTTGAATGACCCCTCCAGTCAAGCCTAAACATTTCAGTTCTGTTGGCTTACAAAGTTAGTCTTTCCTTAATGTCTAGTTCTTTTACACACAAACACACAAGACCATTATTCTTCTGATTAAAAAAAAAGTAGGGCAAAACTCCAAACATACAATGCAAGAGTATAGAAGTCAAATGCAGCCGGAAGACAAAGAGTTTATCTTCGCAAACTTTTGACGACTGCATAATTCAGAAGGGGGAAGCCAAACGAGAGTTCTACCAAAGAATGAATTAGAGACGGTGTTCTGTTCTCGTTCCTGTTATAAGTTTATTTGTTGTAAATAAAAATAAATCCATACTGTTATGAACAATCTTCTCACAGAAATACTTACCAGCCATTAAACTCCTCCCAGAATCAAAACATGCTAATCCTACTGCATCTCCCTAGTCGTCAAACCAATAGATGCAGTAATTGCCATATGCAATGTTTGAAAATGAGGTAATAATTTTAGAGATATGAAAGAGTTTATATTGATTAATTTTTCGGTGAGCATATGGTTTCTTGCATTTTTTTTCTCCAAATCCTATATCTCATTTCACAATTCCAAGCAGTTCTTCTAACGAATATTGGATTATCATCATTCATTCATTCCAAAATTGTTTCAAACACAAGAAATAAATTCCAGCTTTTACAAGTTAAAAACAGAATAATCATTCTAGAAATTATAGGCCATTTAAATCAATTCAGTATAAGTACTGGAAGCTGAGGCTATAGAATTTTTATTCGTTGTTAGTTTGCTTAAAGGGAAAGGTCCAACTCACTAAAGATACATATCCCATGGAAGTTTTTAAATAATAGAGCATCAAATGAATCTATTTAAGCCAGATCTTAATATTCAATGTATTCCAAAAGAACATCCTTCTTATAATAATCAATGCAGGATCTCACGGCCGACTAGAAAAGACTGGGCAACACACTCTCATCTATAATTAAACCAACAACTCCAATTAACAGCAGAAGGCTTTCCCAGTCTCCCTGCTATATATGTTTTATCTTGACTCCATAATATAACTTCTTAAAGTGTCTGTAAGTGTTTTACACACACCATAAGAAGTTATAATATAGGCTAGAGATAAAAGAAGGAAAGAAGGGCAGAAAGGGGTGAAAGAAACCTCGTTAAATCAATGTACACAGCTCTATTCTAGATTGTAAGCTCTTTGAGCAGGGACTGTCTTTCTTCTATGTTTTTGCAGCGCTGTGTACGCCTTGTAGCGCTATAGAAATGCTAAATAGTAGTAGTAGTAGTAGTAGAACGTCTTTGCTACAGACACAGTAAACTCGTTTGGGAGACTGATTTCCAGTGATCCTAAGTTTACATAATTACAACAGAGAAAATTACAAACTCTCAAAAATGTTCTGTTACTTTCTAGCTTGCAAAAGACAGCACGTTATGCCGTCCTTTTTCCAATAGAAATGTTCCAACTGATAATTTTGCATAGATGAATACTAAAGAGATTCAGGTTTTTATTTACGAAACAAGTAGTGCAGTAGAAATAATTTTTAATAAATTTGCTGTTAGTGATATCTTTCTGCTGGACTAATTTAGAGGCCTACTTACTATGAGTATATTAGTAAATAGGGCCATTACTTTGTGGCCAGAGAAATTAAAAAACTGATTAAGGAAATACAGCTCTTCAAATTAGTCCTATGGACTAATTAGTCACAAAACTTGGTTGTTTATCTTTTTCAACTGTATGTTTATGCTGGAGATCTTCTAAAAGATAGTGGCTGATTTCCAACATGCTATCCCTATCATAAATGAATAATGAATACATGTTATGATATTATCGATTTTTTTTGTATACAAACCAGTAATAAAGAAAGCTATTTCTGGATAAAGTTACACAACAAGTGGCAAACTCAAATCTTACTAATTTCTATAGTAAGCCATACAGCTTTTCCTTGTATTTTACAGTTCGATGTTATCAAACTTAAAGCTCAAGATTAGGTCACAGTGAGAAAGTGTAATTATTTTCCAGCTCATTGTAGAAAAATTTGAAATCACTAGGATGTTACAAATAGTCTCTCTAATAACTCTTATTATTGATTTTTTTTTTCAATTTCAGACTTTTCGCAACGGAATTTTAAAGTTCTTGCAGATGGAATAAAAATAGCCCCAGAATAGACAAATATTGTCTTATTTTTTAAAAGATGGTACACTTAATAAAAGAAGACGCTGATTTCGCACAAAAAGAAAAAAATCATCACAGACCATTTGAGTATTTTCCGGAGAAGTACTAGATTTAAGAAACTACACAATAAAAATAAATTGCAAGGGAATCCCAGAACAAAAACTGAGACCGCAACCAAAAGTAGGCACTTTCACATATTGATTAGGCAGATTATATTTATTCTCCTTCAATCTTCTTAAAGAAAAAAAAATAAAAGCATATTGATCCTAGGTTCATCTCCAGCTTCAGAGCGCTATTAATTGTTCTCCAATGGAAACGGCAACATTATTTTGCTACTAAAACAATTAGGCGAGGTCTGTCAGATAAGAGACAGTTCGCAATTAATGGTCTACCTTTAGGATTTTTTTCTCTGTTCTTTAAGTTTTGACGACTCTGTGAAAAGGCCTATCTGGCTATCCATTTACTTATCATCTATCTTAGGAAGGACAGTTTGTACGTTTCCAGGCTCTTTCCAAACTAACATGTTGGCATTACGCCTGGGATCACATTAAAGCTCTTCTGTAGGCATTAGACAGGGAATACATTTCATTGTATACTTTCTAGATGAACTGAAGGCTTGTTCTTAAAATCATTTTGGTATCTCTTAAGTCTTTATGATAGCTCCCCTTTTAAATTATGCAACAGCGTGAGTGTGTGCGAGAACGTATTTGTGTGCGAGCTATATAGCATTACTTGATTATGGAGAGGAAGGAACCACTTGCCTCCCGTTCGAATGCAGTTAGTTCAGCACCTTGGACATCTCCCTGTGGCTTGAACTGTTGTCAGAACCAAGTCGTGCAAAGACAAGGTCATGAAGTTGTTCTAAAACTCACGGGGGGGGGGGGGGGGGGGCATAAAAATAAATAAAGAGGCAAAACACCATCACCAAACTACTAAATTATGCCTAAACTCTAGGAAGTCAGAGAGAATCTATCATATTCTTATCAAGATAATATATATATCCATACTGCATACTCGGTTATACATTACAGTCCAAGACTCCCCTTTGTTCCTCCATTTGATTCCTGTTTTTTTTTTCCATGAAGCGGAAAGCACATTTTCATAAATAGACCTTGGCCAAGTGCTGGGTATGAAAATTTAATGAAGTCTGGATGCTGAGTGCAGCCTGGGGGGCCTTTGAGAATCGTTTCAGTGCAACATTAGCAGGGCCCTTCTCTCGTTCTCTTTTCCCTCCCCGCTCTCCCCCCCCCCCCCCCCCCCCCCCACTTCTTGCCGACTAAGTCATAACATACACTCAATTACTAGCAAACCCTTGTCTTTAAATTGAACCAGTCCCCCAAAAGACTGGTAGATTTTTTACTAATTCTTTACATCCTAAAAATGTTTAATTTTAAAACATTAAATAAATCCCCTACCTCCTGAAAAGAGCGAATTAGAAAGAAACGCACAGGTGTATCTTACAAGAGAGACCGGCTGACATATCTCACACCCATAGTATTAAAAGTTTTAAATGCAGACGATGCAATATTTATCACCTGAGATAATAAAAAGGCAAGTCAGTATTTTCCAGTCACAAATTCAAAGAGCTTAAGCAATGCTAGGGTAAGGAATCGATCAGAAATATAGCTCTAGTAAGATAACTTCTTTATTTCAGGAACTTTCCATTCTTTTCAAATTCCATTCAACAACTTTATGCTGTCACCATCCAGGTAAGCGTGTTTTTCCCCCCTAGGGGAAATAAGTATTTGATAGCGTTTTAGGGAAAGGACCTATTGAAAGAGGATTTTTTTTTTTTTTTTGCCTAATGAGTTAACTCGAAACTAAATGCAAATTATGTATAGTTTGTTCTCTTGTTTCAAGGATATGAAAAGTGCTGAAATGTGTTTTACTCTGGGCAAACATAACCATGTAATTACAGCTATAGAAAAATAAAATTGAGCACTTAAGACCCAAGTAAATAATAACGGGTTCAATAATTCTGAATACTTGCACAATGTCTTCTAGATTGTTATTTATCCTTACCAAGATTACTTCTTTGTTCCGGGAGTGTCGCATCCCAGACAAATTAGCTCTGTGGTATTTCTGAACATCTAAAACAAACTCTCTCTCTCTCTCTCTCTCTCTCTCTCTCTCTCTCTCTCTCTCCTGCAAATCAACCTTTGCTATATGGCTTTATAATGGAAGTCCCACCTATTTCCATGCTTGTATTCCAATAATAAACTTGGAAAACACATTAAAAGAATTATATGCTACCTTCCTAAAGAATCATTCAGAGCAGCTCACAATAAATAATAGCATTTAAACTGTATTTAAAATGTTATCTTTTTTTCCCCCCACTCCAGAGGTAAGTAGTGAATAGTTTGAAGAAAATGTTGCCCTTAATTCCCTGGCCAGTGTGTGCCTAAGAAGGAGTAGGAAATGAATGAGGTCTTCGGGGTAGGAGTAGGGAATGTGAACTGTGTAATTATTATATGGGATATATTGTGCAATTTAAGATCTAACTTATTAAAGTGAGCATATCTGAGTGGAAAGTAATATAAATTAATCAAAATGAAACCATCGATTGTAAGTTAGAAGAAATTTATTTTTCAGTAAAAAAGTTTTCAATAGTTGCTGCAGAAAAGCCTGAGATTCAAGTAGAAAATAAAATGGAAATATCCAGAAAGGTTTAAGAATATATTTCCTCCTTTGCAATTTACTTACACTAATTTATTTTCATACTTTAATAGAAATTGCATATTGTGTCTCCACTACCAAGGGGTCCTTTTTACCAAGCGTTGTTGTCAGCATGTGGGTTTTCTTCGTGATGAGGTCAATATTTTTTTTGTAATAGCCATGCATTAATTTTCCCATACCACCACCTATTTAAGAGGTGGCAAGGGCTCTCACGTTATTCCCATGTTGATCAGTTAACATGTGGCAATGTGCCCATGGTACCTACTGGCACAGGCATGCCTACTATCCGCCCATGGGCACACCTCCTATGCTGGAAAATAAAAAAATATTTTCCAGCGTGGGATTAGCGCATGCTAAGTGGAAAACTACCAGAGGATATTCTATATCAAAGCACATAGGGACCCTTTTACTAAGCTGCACAAAAAGTGGCCTGCAGCAGTGCAAGCGCATCTTTTGGGCGCATGCCAGACCAGTTTTCGCCGCATCCTGGAAAAATGGTCTTTCTTTAAGGGGCTGGACATGGATGTGTAGCAAAATAAAAACCAGCATGTGTCCATTTTTGGCCTGAGACTTTACTGCCATCCATTGACTTAGCGGTAAGGTCACATGTGCTACCCGGGTGGTAGGCATGCAGTGCGTGCCCACTTCCATTTACCGTCGGGTAAGCACCACACAGTAGAAAATAGAAAATATTTTCTTTCACCTGTTTTTGGTGCACACTAAATTCAGAATTAGCACCCGAGGCATGCGGTTGACCCTAAATCTACGCACTGGGATTCACACCATGTGTTAGATGCACACAGATTTAGGTGCTGAAATATGAACTAAGCTTATTCTATATTAGAATACACTTAGTCGGCACTGATTTCATCACCGATGTTTTAAGCACTATATATAGAATCTCCTCCTTAAGGGCTGAATATTGGTACTTGACAGGCTAAGTACCAACAACCCCCTCCCCACCAAAACACCCACAAAGTAGCCAGTTTTGGCATAGGTGCTAACCTGGCATTTTCAGTGGCACTATTTAGACAAGTGCCTCTGAATATACCCAGTTAGCCCTGGACAAGCAATTTAAATGGCTAGGGGCCATTTCTAGCCATTTAAATTGCTTTGACTATTGACCCCAAGTTTTTAAGTACCTTCTCATGGATTTTGTTGTTGATCATGCACTAATTTGGTAGATTTTTTTCTGATTCACCATATTTGTTAGTTAGATTTTGTATTTTTTCTGATTCAAAGTATGTGTTATTTAGATTTTGTATTTATTCAATTATAAACATTTAACCATATTTCATTCTTATGTTCAAAGCACTTTATGATATGTGGACTACATAAATACGATACTCTGTCTATATTCTTTTGGAGGACCAGCCTCCAAAACTAGACACAACAGTGGGGGTAATTCTATCAAGTGGTGTCTAAATGAAGGCACAACCCCCTGGATTCTATATATCACGCCTAGTGTTCCACGCTGAAATCCAAGCGTATTCTATAACAACATGCCTAACGTAATTGGCTTAACAAGCTAATCAGCATTGAGAACTGCAATTAATGAGCACTAATTTGCAATAATTAGAATTTACACACACAATTTGCTAAGTGTCTTCTGTAACACACAGCGTCTAAATTCTAATGTACGCAGCCAAAAAGGGGCAAGGATATGGGCATAGAAATAGGCAATTCCCCCAAGTTTCTATGTAGTGCACCTAAAGTTACCTGTGGTTCTGCATAAAGATCTAGGTGTATTCTATAACTACGTATGTCGATTAATAGTTTTAACAAGCTGTTAATCATTGTTAACAGCTTTTAACAAGCAATACCGAGCACTAATTGGCAAAAATTTGAATTTACGTGTGTACGTTGCTAAGCATATTCTGTAATGTACTGCACCTAAATTCTAATGCGTGCAGGCAAAAAGGGATGTGCTTAGGGGCATTTCATGGGCATTCCAAAATCTATGCATGTTGTTATAAAACATGGGCCAGTGCACCTAAATCTACGCACATGGATTTACACCAGCTTTTTGTTGGCATAAATGAACGCATGTAGATTTAGTCACATGAACTACACCTAAGCGTATTCTAAATACCATGCATAGATTTATACACGGTATTTGGAATATGCTTAGGTTTAATTCCCTAACGCTGTTAATTTTAGGCGCCATATATAGATTCGGGCCCTTTGTGGGCATTCCAAATTTGCACACACTGTTATAGAATATGGCCTTCTGCACCTCGATCTACATGCTGGTATTTACATTTTCATAGATGAGTGTAATTTTAGGTGCTGGGATATCAACTAAGTGTATTCTATATATTGCGCCTAAATCTAGGTACCATATACAGAATCTGGCCCAAAGGGCTGTGCTTAGTGCCAATTTTCTGATGGCATTAAGGAGCACCTAATCCATTATAGAATAGAAGTGCAAAGCACCAAATCTTAGGCATGACCACTTGCGCCAGGTCAATGCCTGGTGAAATTAGTACATCCAAGTGTGCCATGCAACGTGCACAAATGATAGAATTCTATAAGCTGCACATTCACATGGTGACGTGCCCATGACACACTCATGCTCTGCACACGGTTACAGCTCACTTTCAGGCATGCACTATGCTAGTTGTGTGCCAAGGTTATAGAATAGCGCCAAGGACTTATGTCTATAAGTGCCAATTCATAGCTCCAATCCAGCTCATGAGTGCCTCTATTCTGTAAACTTTGGCTCACAATTAGAGGTGAATTCTATAAAAGGTGCTGAAAACTACTGGCACTGAAAAAAGTACTATTCTATAAGCAGTGCTTAAAGTTAAGTGTGATTTGTAGAATAGCGCTTACATCCAGGACTCGCACCTAAATTTAGGCACAGCCAGTGGTATCATCTGAAATGTGGTGCCAATGTATGTGCCCAAATTGGAGGAGTGGAGGAAAGGCCTAGTGTTAGAGCACCAGTCTTACAATCCAGAGGTGGCCAGTTCAAATCCCAATGCTGCTTCTTGTGATCTTGGGCAAGTCACTTAACCCTCCATTGCCTCAAGTACAAACTTAGATTGTGAGCCCTCCTGTGACAGAGAAATATCTAGTGTACCTGAATATAACGCACCTTGAGCTACTACTGAAAAAGGTGTGAGCAAAATCTAAATAAATAAATAAATTATATTCTACAACAATGTGCCTAAATGCTAGGCATGCCCCAGCTCTGCCCATGACCCTCCCATTTCCACATCTTTTTTCTTTCTTATGTAAAATTTAAGTCTCTTTCCTGGTTGGTACACATGAGTATCGTGCTCCCCTCCCCTTCATGTTCTCCTTCCTCAGATTTCTTTTAAAAGCAGCTTTTTTCTTGTTAAATTTAGGGGGGAAAGTTGCTAAAATGTTGCATTTTGTGGTTATTATCTGAGAGAGCAGAAGAGGATTGGTTACTACTATAAGAAAGTTGTATAAGAAAGTTTGGGCCCCTTTTACTAAGCTGGACTAAGCCCAACGCATGTAATTCTAGGCACTGGAATATCAACTAAGTGTATTCTATATATTGCACCTAAATCTAGGTACCATATTTAGAATCTGCAGCCCAGCAGTACTTCCCACTCCTAGCGTGCCGTCATATCTGGCGCTACAAAATTATATGTATTTATTTTTTTAGCGCTGGAGTGTATCCGGTGGTAATCGGACAGTGCTGTGCGCTGCCTGGTTACCACCGGGTTAGCACAGGAGCCCTTAAAACCATCTCAATGGGTGGCAGTAAGGGCTCCCCTCTAAATGGCCACTTTACTTGCCACACAGCCATTTCCTGCAGGAAAGAGAGACTTCCCTTGTACCTGTTGCGGTAAAAGGGGGCCTCAGCACATGTGAAAAATGTATGCCAATGCCAGTGCAGGCCCCTTTTTGCTGCAGCTTGGTAAAATCGGCCCTTTGAAATGTGTCAAAATCACTCCCATAACAAATAATGCAGCTGTGCAACTATGGCCATGCTCTAGCCTGGACTTATGCCAGCATCATGCAGGAATAAATATACTTGGATCTGAGTGCTGGCAGCAGGAAATAAAAGACATGTATTCATTTGGGTGTATGTGGCTGGAATGTCAAGCAATGATAGAGCCTACCACGACTCCTTCTCTGTCTTTTTTCATGCCAGATATATTTCTTTGCTGAATATCTTGTGAACACTTCCCTTAACAATAAACTTTTATTCAGTAAAACTCAAATATTTCTCTCTGTCCAGAGACCACAGTGAATGCCATTCAGCCTAACTCTCCTACTGCTTCATTCTTTCAATCAGTAATCTGAACCATTTCAGTATTTCACATCCAACTGAAGTATTGAGGCATCTCCTTGTAATATTGCTATCTTTGTTCATATGAGACACCAGTAAAAAAAAAAAAAAAAACTTCAAATACCATCTCTTCTGGGAGGGACACATGCTGAACACTGCAGATATCATTTCATTTGAGAGCTGTTTTGGTTCAACTTTGGGCCCGATATTCAAAGCAAGTTATGCATTTGCTGGCATGCAGTAAACATAGTTCACCTGTTTGTATATTGTCAGTTATTTTATGGATAAAATCTGACTGTTTAACTTGTACTTCTCCTCACCTTGTATTTGTTCATACCGGAATGGGCGAACGCCGTAACGGAACTATGTAAGCCACATTGAGCCTGCAAATAGGTGGGAAAATGTGGGATACAAATGTAACAAATAAAATAAATAAATAAATAAATGGGTATATTTTATCTATATAATAGGAGGCCAGCGTGGGGAAGGAGCGAAGACTAGTGATGGATTGTCATTTGGAATGATATTGCACATTTTTTTTGTTCAAGTCAGAGAACAACCACAGAAGTGGAGAAACTAGATCCGCTACGAGTGGGAGTGCAGAGACAAGGGAGTAGCGTGATCAACAGGACACTTCCAAATAAAGCCAAGGAGACGAGAGATGAAAAAATAATGCTTTAATTTTAGAAAAGACTTGACATGGCACCATGTTTTGGCGAACAACGCCTGCCTCAGGAGTCTATGAGTGGTGATTGCTTGCATAGGAGCCAACTTTTCAAAATGATTAGGGGTGCTGAAATGTTTTTTTTTACAGGTGGTGCATTCCCCCCTTCTCTCCCCCCTCTCCCCCTCTCACCCCCTCTCCTCCTCTCCCTCCCTCCGAGTTCCAGGCCCCCTCCCTCCAAGTTCCAGGCCCCCTTACTCCCTCTCCACCAAGTTCCAGGCCCCCCTCTCCTCTGAGTTCCAGCCTGGCCCCCCTCCCTCCCCTCTCCTCCCCTATGAGTTTCAGGCCCCCTCACTCTCCTCTCCTCCCCTCCCTTTCTCCCTCTCCTCTCCTCCCCTCCCTCCCTCTCCTCCCCTCCAAGTTCCAGGCCCCCTCCCTCCCTCTCCACTGAGTTCCAGGCCCCCCTCCCTCCCTCCCTCTCCTCCGACTGCTAGTCCACCTGCGCTGCCCGCCCTCTTCTCCCAGTCCTCCGCCTGCCCCTCGCCTTCCTGAATGCCACCCAGAATTTAAAAGTTCTTACCTCAGGGTCCGGCAGCAGCAGTAAAAGACGAGCAGGCTCGGTGCTTCAGCCTGCCTTCCCTTCTCTCTCAGCTGACAGCTCTGCCTCTGGTCCCACCCTCATTTCCTGTTTCCGCAAGGGCGGAACCAGAGGCAGAGCTGCCAGCTGAGAGAGAAGGAAAAGCAGGCTGAAACGTCGAGCCTGCTTGCCTTTCACTGCTGCCGCCGGACCCTGAGGTAAGAACTTTTAAATTCTGGGCGGCATGCAGGAAGGCGAGGGGCAGGCTGAAGACTGGGAGAAGAGGATGGGCAGTGCAGGTCGGGCTGGCTGGGAACTTCCTTTCCGGGCGGGACTTCCGGCGGGTGAAATATTGGGGGTGCTCAAGCACCCACAGCACCCACGGAGTCAGTGCCTATGATAACTTGTGGATGTAGCTGAAGAGTAAACAAACCAAATCAAACCTTTAAAAAGGCTGATGACTGGTAGGAGTACAAGTAACGTGGTTAGAAGATCATAAGAAACTGGAAGGATTCTAGTCTGGCACAAACAGTCAAGAAAACCAATAACAGTGCACACTCTTTGTACAATAAGCAGTGGCGTAGCCAAGGGTGGGCTGGGGTGGGCCCAGGCCCACCCACTTTAGATTCAGGCCCATCAAGTAGCAGCACAC
Source organism: Microcaecilia unicolor (assembly GCF_901765095.1). NCBI lineage: Eukaryota > Metazoa > Chordata > Amphibia > Gymnophiona > Siphonopidae > Microcaecilia > Microcaecilia unicolor. The sequence continues at coordinate 66,287,962 of NC_044037.1, read as the reverse complement.
CTATAATGTGGCTGGCAGGGACCCCAAGCCCCACCAGCCAAAAACTCCCAACAACTGTTTGCTGCCAGTGAAAATCTGTTATTTAAAAGGTATACGGGAAAGAGGGGATGTTTGAAGGACCATATGGCATGCAGGCGAGAGAGGGAGAAACCAAATCACTTGTAGGGCAAGGCAGAGTTCTGCCCACCCACCTTGGGTCCAGGCCCACCCAAACTTGAGTGTCTGGCTACGCCCCTGACAATAAGTGAACTATTTGTAAAGAAGGGGTGCTATTTCAGAATGAGGGTGCATTCTTCCTAAGGAATATGCATATTATCAAAAGGTGCACACTCTTTTCTCGATAGAGCATGACTACATGAACCACATGGGGTGAGCAATTGCATTGGTAAATTGGTACAGAAGAATAACATCAGAACAGCGAACAGCACACCACAGAAGCTGGCATCCACACTCATGTGAAGGACCATCTACGTCCTCTCCAAACTCTTAGGGCCTGAGATTCAGACCGCTAATGGCGGATTTTCAATGCCAGGCTGCTTCTTGTGACTGAGCATTGAATATTCAGTTTTTTTTGGCCCGCTCAAACTTAACCGGCTGGTGAATATCCAGCGCTGACAGGTTTAGTTTATAGTGGCCAAAGATAGGACTGTTATTTAGGCAGTCTGATTTGACTGCTAAGCTTAGCAGGTCAGTGCTTGAATATTCATGGAGAACTGGCTATATCGCATGATATAGCTGGTTAGAAACTATGCGTTAACCGCAAATAGTCAGCAGAGATAACCAGCTATTTCCTGCTGAATATTAGCGGTTAGCTGGCTAGAGGGCCATTTTACTAAGCTATGTAGGCACCTACGTGCATCCTACATGCATCAATTTTGAACTACCGCCTGGCTACTGCATAGCCCGGGCAGTAATTTCATTTTTTATGCACATCCACTAAGCGTGCCAGAAATTTTCCGGTGCACGGCACTAACCAGGCGGTTATCAGCATTGTATGCGCATAGACCATTACTGCCTAGTTAACGCATGAGACCTTACCGCTAGTTCAATGGGTGGCGGTAAGGTCTCAGGCCCAAAATGGACGCGCACCAATTTTAATTTTGCCGCACATCCATTTTTGGCCCCCCAAAAAGGCCTTTTTTGCAGGTGCCCTGAAAAATGGGCCTGCGCATGTCCAATACACACATCTACACCAGTGCAGGCCATTTTTCGGCACACTTATTAAAAAGACCTCTAGATGCTGTTTAACCAGCCAGGAGTGGATCCTGGCCAGTTAAATAGTGCTGAATATCAGCCAGCTAGAGTTTATGAAATCTTGTGCAGTTGTGGCTCCAACAGCATATGAGACACCACAAACTCAGTAACACAGAAAGTTCTGCTGAAGCCCTCAATACTAAAACAATTGGTTATACAATTAGATTTGAGGACACAAAAATCTTGGAGAAAGATGATCGCTGGTGGCCAAGAAGAATAAAGGAGGCATTGAAAATGGTAAGACATCCACATAACCACAATGGAGAAAAGGGTTCATCTTAAACAAAACATGGCAACCATTATTCATTTGAATTTTAAACAAAAAGACCTGGTGCTGAGGACAAATGTCATTTCCCCCTCCCAGAGTTTCAGAATTGACCTACAGAAATCCCTCCCCCAAGACAGAACTGTTCCAATAAATTTCCCACCTCATTTTCCTGCTAAAATTTATGGACCTCTTCTATCAAATTGCATAAAGTGAACAGGCTTTGTTGGCATTACCGCACCAGGAGCCACTAGTGTGTCTTGATAAGAGAGACCCTAAATGAACTTTCCCACCAAAATTCACATTTGTAACCAAAAGATTTTGCTGCTTCACTTTCCCACCAAAATATCCTGCTTCTTGAGGAGAAAATCAGTCTTCAGAACCCACCATAAAAAGACCCTGGCTGAAACAAACACTTTTTGTAAACCTATATGTGCCACTGAGCGGGTATAAAACCCAAAGTGGAACTTTTTCCCATACATGTGTATTTCTTAAGCTACTCACTCGAACCATGCAGAAACTGCTCCTCCTTGAAATCTTTACCTATTGTGGATTTCTGTGTGTTTGTGTATGTGATATACATATGTAAATATTGCTATTCCCATGTAAAAATTGTCAATAGGGCTTCTAATATAAAAGGGTTAAGGGTCATGGGTTTAATATTTCATCTTGCTGTGGTACATTTATTATATGCAGGTACCGTCTCTGTTCCTAGTGGTCTCATAATTTTAGGGCTCCTTTTACTAAGCCATGGTCGTGATTCTCATGCGGCAAATGCAGCAAAGTCCATAAGAATTGAATGACTTACCCAGGTTCTCAAGATGCTGTAGTGGGATTTGAACCCAGTTCCACAGGCTCTTATCCCACTGCACTAATCATTAGGCCACTCCACCCTGTACGCATGCAAAAAAATACTATAAAACATGTCAATTTCCTAAGTTTGAAAGAAATTTAAATATCAGGATAATGTGGAAAGCATAGTAACTATGTTTTCTTAGCCTGAGTCAAATAGATGTGAGACTATGCCTCATGCTTCCCTAATCACTGGACAGCCTTCCAAACATTAATGCAGTTTGATTTTCAGTTCTTTTTTTATCTAGTGGAGGAAATTATTTGTTATTTCACTGGGCTCTAAAGAGTCTTTCATGTCAAACCTCTCCGGTTGTATTCTTATCCATTCTGACTTAGAAGGTATTAGCAGGGAATAAAATTGCAACAATGAATGGCAAATGCTTGCACAATCTGTTCTAAACACATTCCGATGTTACTTGCAGGCTACCTTTGTCAAAAGGCATGGAAAATGATTTTCCTTCAGTCGTCAATGCTCTTCTTCCGTTCAACTTTTCCCCTCTCTGCTCCCTTTCAATTTTAGCTGCCTTTCAAGCTACATTTACTCTCCAGTCAAAAAAGCAGTAAGTGGTTGATTTTAAAGTTGATCGCATGCCAAAGAAGGAATCAGTCATTGCAAAATGTTTTCTAAAAAGTGCCGGCAGTGGACTCCTATTGACCACTGGATAAGTCTGTAGTCTCAGCAGTTCAACCAACTTCCACAGATATAAAGATCAAAACTAGGGAATACCCTGCCCAGACCAGTTTGTTGGTGAAGATAAACAATTGCTGTGTTAATAACTAAACACTAATAAAGCAGAGAATTGATTTGACAGCTAAACTAGAAGAAGGCGGTGCTTGAAATGTTTATAAAAGGGAGAATTCTATCAATGGTGCTCAAAAATCAGTGCTGCCAAATGTTATTCTATAAAGGGCACTCTGAATTAAGCACCTTTTACAGAATAGCTCTCATAGCCAATTCTTGTGCCTAATGTTGAGCACTGTTATTTATGCACTGAGGAGTGGCCCAACCATTAGGCCACCTGAGGCAGGAGCCTCAGATGGCACTGTTTCAAGAGTGGCATCTTCCCTTTCCTTCCTCGATCCCATTCCTTGAGTTTACCTTCTTTCTTCAGGTTCCAAAAGTCAGCGATGGCGGCAGGTGTGATTCCAATATGCTACCCTTCTGCCAGGACCCACCTTTTCTCTTTACTGTGGCCACCTCTCTGATGTAACTTCCTGTTTCCTCAGAGGTGACCACAGTAGAGAAGAGGCCAGTGCCAGCTGAAGGGCAGTGTATGAGAATTGCTGCCGCCGCCGGCTTTTGGAACATGAAGAAAGAAGGTAAACTCAGGGAATGGGGTGGAGGAAGGAAGGGGGGAGATGCCAGAACTTGGCCAGAGGGGGGGTGGCATCTCAGCGTGGGGAGCAGCATCTCAACTCTGCCTCAGACGGCATCTTGCCTTGAGCCACCCTTGCTGGCACCCAACTCATATTGCTTTGTTGATTTGCTTTTATTTTCATTACAATGTTCTTTCTTTTTATATACAGTGTTTTGATTGTGACCCCTGAGACAGGCAGCTATGACTGCAGAAACAAGGCCCATGTTGGGTCTTCCTCTCTGATGCTCCAATAAAGTATCTTGAGTTTCACCTCCCTGGTGGATTCCTCATTGTGTCATCCTCTACTTTTTTTTAGGATTTCCGTAAAAGGTGTCTTCCTGTTTCTGCTGTGGGCACCGAACCCATGGCATTTTGTGTGTAAATTACCCTATTCTATAACACTGCGTGCAAATTGTCAGAATATCCCTGCCCCACCCATGCCCCTCCTCTGTCCATGCCCTCTTTTGAGTTGCATATTGTAGGATTTAGGTGCCCGGTGTTACAGAATAGGGTGTAGGTAAATGTGCGTGCAAATCCAAATTAGTGTCAATTAAGTTCAATAGTTGATTGACTTAAGGACTCATATGTTTATTCAAGCATATGGGTCTTCAGATGTATAGCAATGATTGATTTTTCTAGGTATATAATATATTGTTTCTGTATTATTGAGTTATTTTTGTGTTAGATGTTGTAATGTATGATTTTATAATATAGCTTTTTACTGTTGTATTGGACTATTTTATTATGTATGTATTTTTTGTTCCCCCTTAGACTGTTTTAGACTTTTGAAATTCAAGAGTATCAACTTTGCAAAGTTGTGGAAACACATTAGAGAGGAGCAGGCAGGATGAGAAGACACTTCTGTCTTAGAAGAAGGAATTATATCAAGGGAAACATATCTTCATGAGGCCTATATACTGAATGCTAAAATTGGAGGGCTTAATATTCAGCAGGGGTGATCACAGGATAAAGTAAAGTGCTAGATGACTATCCTGCTTATTTTTGAACAAGAAGGCCGGCCATCTTCCGACACAAATCGGGAGATGGCCGGCCTTCTCCTAATGCAGGCCAAATTGGTATAATCGAAAGCCGATTTTGGCCAGCTTCAACTGCTTTCCGTTGCAGGGCCAGCCAAAGTTCAAGGGGGCGTGTTGGCAGTGTACCTAAGGCAGGATGGGGGGGAGTGGTTAAGAGATAGCCGGCCTCGGCCGATAATGAAAAAAGTAGGCCAGCCCTGACGAGCATTTGACCGACTTGGTCCCTTTTTGTTCACGGCCAAGCCTCGAAAAGGTGCCTGAACTTACCAGATGACCACTGGAGGAAATCGGGGATCACCTCCCATTATCTATTATCAAGTGACATTTTATATGTTGTATTTTATATGTAAACTATATAATTTATTTATTTATTATTCATTCATTATTATGATATACATATTTGGTTTGTCTTTGGAAGGTATGTTATTAACATATATTATTTTTTAAAAATGGATTGTTTAATTATATTTGTATATCTAATTTATACACTCATAGTAATTTGTTATGTCATTTTGATATTTCATTTTAATTCATTTATATACTAGATTTTCTTATCATGGTGTTTTTTGATTATCAGCTAAGCATTCAATCATGGTTATAGAACTCAATTATTGTTTTATCTCTAATTGTTTAAATCTGTTCTATTTGTTATATAACTGTTTGTTTTGTAGCCCCTGATGCAGCCCAGTTGGGCAAAACTCGGCCTGTGTCGGGCTTGTTAATTTTATTTTGATTTTTATTCATTAAATATTGTACTTTTTCACATACGTATCTGCTTTGTCTGTTTTCCACCTTAAAGACAGGACACACCTTGATTTAGAAAACTTGTCTCAGGAGGCTAATGTCCTGCACAATGTCATCAGCTGCAGGGCCCATTTTGGGAGTAAATCCGTGACATGATCACCAACATTAAAGCACCAATTAGGTGCGTAAATGTTTAGAATAATAGCATATAGACAAATAAATACCAAAATGTTGCCTAAATGCTATTCTATAGATATGCATATATCTTACATACAGGGCTGCTGAGAGGGGGGAGAAAGATTTCCTGGGCCTGCTTACATAGGACTCTTAATACTTCCAAACAGGAAAAAATAATCGACAGAAAAAATACTGTGTAAAGCACAACCAATAAACTGTGTAAATAAACTATCTCTGATAATTACTCAATAAAGACAGAGTGGAGGAAAAGACCTCAGACACCCAAGCAATACCTTCACCATCCATATGTAAAAACCAGGACTTAACTGGACAACTTTTCAAAGGATTGTGTACAATCACTGGTCAGAAAAACTGCACTCAATAGACATCACAATACTCTGCTCAAATTGATAACATTATAAGTGTAGCGTGAACCCCCCCCCCCCCCTCCACAGCACTTATCTGAAAGATGTGTGTACATATAGGCAGAGTCTGGCAGAGCCTAGGAGGGACTCATGACTACACATAGCATTGAATACTATAAGTTTGCATACATATCTCCAGCATTTAGGTGCAAGCATTTACACAGGCTCTATGGCTGGCATAAGAGTTTGGGCCTAAATTACAAGCATGTATTACACCTGTTATCATATTCTATAAAGGAAAGTAAGCACCTACTGTTAAAGACTTACCTCTTTTCCTCCAGATTCTATATAGAACAACTAGAAATCCGTGCCGAACTCCGTGGATTCTATAACTGTGTGCGTAACTTAATTGGCTTAACAAGCTAATCAGCATTGATAACAGTTCTTAACAAGTAATAATGAGCAATAATTGGCAATAATTACAATTTCTGTGCAGAACTTGCTAAGCGCATTCTGTAATGCAGTCCTCCTAACTCCCAATGTGTGCAGGCAAAAAGGGGGCATGGTTAGAGGCAGGAAAACGGGTATTTCATGGGCATGCCAAAATTTACTTGCATAGTCATAGAATATAGCCCAGTGTGCCTAAATCTACACACCAGGGTTTACACCACATTTTCATTGGCGTAAATGGAGGCATGTAGTTTTAGGCACTGAGATATCAACTAAGTGTATTCTATATATCACGGTTAAATCTAGGCACTGCTTATAGAATATGCATAGTCAGCATTGATTTCTGTGCCAAATTTTTAGGCACCAAATATAGAATCTCCCCATTTATGCATTATCCCCTGCAGCAAAAAGCATGCATTAATGGCATTAGCGTGCACTGTTGGGACCTACAATATTTTTTCAATGACATTGACTGTTTGATAAGGCAGGAATTCCACTAGTTGCTATACCTTCTCATAATGATTCAAACACAGCTGCCATTCACAAGTCATTGCTCTACACAACCTGTATCTATATGTTTCATACAATAAAACATATATTATGATAGTAGTGAATAGGATGCACCACCATCAGCCTCATCTTTTGCAACAGTTTCAAGGGTCCACAGTGGTAATGGGATTAGCGTTCCTGGCATAATCAAGCAAAGATTCAAAAGTATATCAAAACATCAGTACTACTGTAAAACCCTAAACCCAATGCATCTTGAAAATCTGGAACAAGATAGGAAGAACAGTTTTCAACATTTTTATAAGTGGTTTTCTTTTTGGTACGTAAGATTAATATATTAAGATGAATTAAGTAACTAGATTATAAAATTATAGGGAAACAAAGGGTAAAGGGTCATGGATTTGATATACCGCCTTTTATTTTTGTGGAAAATATCTTTATTAAGTCAAAGGCAGCAGTTTAAATATTATTATATGCAGGTACTTTTTCTGTCCTTAGTGGGTTCACAATCTAAGTTTTTGTACCTGGGGCAATGGAAGGTTAAGGGGTCCTTTTACTAAGGTGCGCTGAAAAATGTCCTGTGCTAGTGTAGGCATGTGGTTTGCACACGCACAGACCCATTTTTCAGTGCGCCTGTAAAAAAGGCCTTTTTTTGGGTCCGAAAATGGATGTGCAGTAAAAGGAAAATTAGTGCATCCATTTTAGGCCTGTGACCTTACCGCCACCTATTCACTTAGCTGCAAGGTCTCATGCATTAACCGGGCGGTAATCGTCAGTGCACGTACAATGCTAATTACCACACGGCTAGCACCACATGCCGGAAAATAAAATATATTTTCTGGCATGTGTAGTGGATGTGCGTAAAAAATGAAACTACCACCCGGGCCACACAGTAGCCAGGCAGTTGTTCTAATTTGGCACGTTGGGCATGCGTAGGTGCCTACGCATCTTAGGAAAAGGGCCCCTAAGTGATTTAGTCAGGATGACAATGAGCTGCAGTGGGAAATGAACCCAGTTTCCCAGCCCCACTGCATTAACTATTAGGTTACAAAGAGGGGAATAATCAAACAGCCGCAAAGAGGCGGTGCCAACCGTATTAGCGAAAAAGATGGTCGGCCATCTTTTCTTTCGATAATACGGGTGGGGACGGCTAAACCTCAACATTTAGGTTAAAGGTTGAGATCGCTGGGTTTACAGATGGCCGGCTTCAAAAAAAGTGGAAAAAAATCAAAGTGCTCAGAGGGCTTTTCCAGTAGTACCAGTGGGATTTGAACCGGCCGGTGCTCTAACCATTTGGCCACAGCACCACTTACTTGGATGTCCCTCCCTTTTGATTATGCCCCTTCAGGTCTCTCTCAGCCAATCACAGACAGGGGTTTCTCAGCCAATCACAGTGCATTTAGCTGTCTGTGAGTGGCTAAGAGAGACCCCTGTCTGTGAGTGGCTGAGAGAGACCTGAAGGGGCATAATCAAAAGGGAGGGACATCCAAGCAAGTGGAGCTGTGGCCAAGCGGTTAGAGCACCTTGTAATCCAGAGGTGGCTGATTCAAATCCCACTGGTACTACGGAAAAAGCTGAGCAAAAATAGTTTTGATTTAGGACGTCCCTGACAGCACTTAGATTTTTTTTTGGGTGGGAGGGGATTGGTGACCACTGGGGGAGTAAGGAGAGGTCATCCCTGATTCCCTCCGGTGGTCATTTGATCAGTTGGGGCTCCTTTTTGAAGCTTGGTCGTGAAAAAAAAGGGACCAAGTAAAGCTGGCAAAATGCTCGTCAAGTCTGGCTATTTTTTTCCATTATCGGGCGAAGCCGGCCATCTTGTGAGCACGCCCCCATCCCGCCTTCACTACCCTACCGACACGCCCCCTTGAAATTTCGCCGGCTCTGCGACGGAAAGCAGTTGAAGCCGGCCAAAATCGGCTTTCGATTATACCGATTTGGCCAGTTTCAGGAGATTGCCGGCGATCTCCCGATTTGTGTTGGAAGTTCGCCGGCGATCTCTTTCGAAAATAAGCCTGAAAGTGAAACACAGTTGAGGGGTGATTGGAACTTATGTGAACTTTTGGAGGGACTAGCTGTGATAAAATTCAACAATCAATGACCATGGTCCACCTATTTTGGGCCCGATTAATAGATTTTTCCCCCATATGAAAAATGTGCGTCATTTCTTTATAACATCAAGTTACTTGTGCCTATGGGTAAGGTCAGTAATAACTATAACCTACCATTTGTATGTTTGTGTTCTTATACACCTTTGTTTACCCATCTGTAACTGGGAAAGAATAAATGTGACAGTAAGCCATTCACCTGTGAAGTGGCTGAATGTGCTTTTCTGAAGTATGAAATCAGAGAGGACACTGAGATAATGTATATATCCATATTACAGTAATTCATAATGCTGCTCCTAAAAAGACCTGTGAGCTTTTCTAGTTTGCCAATCCAGTAGCCACAGAAAAATGAGACAGAAGAGTGATAGCCCCAGACTCAGCATGGATGAACAAAGTTATGAAACGTTCTCCGTGCCTGGTGTTGGGGAGCTATTTCTTGCTTCGGAGGGTTTTGTATTATTATTTCTTTTACTTTCCTAGTCTTTTCCTTTGCAGCCTCTGTTCTTCATTCATTATTTAGACCTCCCAGCCTGTAGCAGCACTATTCGCCTTGTACACCTTGTGTGAGGTTTAAAATATAGATAAAAGCAGAAGGGTAGACTTGAAACAAGGATTCTGGCTGTTGTCAGCTTTGTCTGGAAGCTAAGAAATATTTAATATTAAGGAAAATATTTATGTTATTACATAGCTCATCTATCTGAAGTGCTTTAGAGACAGATCAGACAATTAGTGTTGTTATCCAATGGACACTCAGATTCGAGTATTCAATGATTTTCTTTTTGCATATCTATTCTGCTAGACATCTCCATGTTAATTTGCTTTTAATTTATTTAGTTGCATCTTTTTGTTTCCCTTTGGAATTTCAGTGCTGAAATCCTGGTGCAGGCCAGGGCATATGCTTAGCAAATGAGAGCATCTACCGGGAGAACTGTGAACCTCCCCCCCCCCCCCCCCCCCCCCCCAGGCAATTGCACTAGAAGTGTGGCTGGCATAACCATTTGACAATTAGGCAGTAATGTAGGGCAACAGCCTCAGTGAAGTGGCAACTAGCTATAGTGAAAGCAAAGATATAAATCATGGCAGCTACACAAATTCAAAGAGCTGAAGGCTCATTTATTTCTTCAGGCTTTTTAGTCTAGATTATGAAGAGCTGCTTTTGTGGTAATATATAGAGCAGTATGTTGGTTTATTGATATGATGTTCTGTGATTTTAATTATTATTATTTTTCGGAACACACTTAGGAGACCTTTTACCAAACTGTGGTAAAAGGCAGCCTTAGCGCTTGCTTATACAAGTCGTTCTTGCACCCTACTGCATGGGTAAAATGGCTGAATTTTTCTATTAATGGCCATGCACTAATTTTCCCATTAGTGCATGACCACTAGCACATGACACCTATTTTGTAGGTGGTAAGGGCTCACACACTAACCATGCGCTAATTGGTTAGAGCACAACAGTGTTGCTGTGCTAACTGATTAATGCAGAATATTTCCTCCTCTCTGTCCTCAGACCCACCCCAGTGCACTGAAGCCAAAATTACTATGAGATGCCTGAGTGTGCCCTGCAGTAAGGCATTTTAAGCTGCGTTAAACAGTTTTCCACAGCTTAGTAAAAGAATCTAATAGTTAAGAGGTGGGCTAGAAATGCAAAAAAAAAAAAAAAAAAGGATACTTACCCAGGTAAATACCATTTGGAAATTACCCTCATAAAGGGTGCCAGTATTTACACACCCTTCCAGCTTCTAAGTATGTAGAATATTCGCACTTAATGTGCATAAATAAAATTACTCTCAGTGGGGGTGAATCTCTAACACTGCATCTATAGTTAAGGAGGTGAGATGGGATTTGATATATCACTTTTCTGTACTTAATTACACAAATTAAATAATAAACATGAATTAAACAATATTGATCAATAGCTTACCATTCACAAACAAACAATATATATATGTGTATGTATATTGATAATCAAAGATCGAATAAAATATGTATTATAATAATAAATATTAATCAAAAATACATAACATGTTACACATATAAAAAAGTGAATTAAATAAGTTAAAAACCGATGAAATATTTATTTTAAACATAAACGCAGCATATATTTCATCGGTTTTTAACTTATTTAATTCACTTTTTTATATGTGTAACATGTTATGTATTTTTGATTAATATTTATTATTATAATACATATTTTATTCGATCTTTGCTTATCAATATACATACACATATATATATATTGTTTGTTTGTGAATGGTATGCTATTGATCAATATTGTTTAATTCATGTTTATTATTTAATTTGTGTAATTAAGTTCGTCGTAATATCATTTTGTATTTTAATTTATTTACTTTTTTGTATATAGGATTATATTATCATGGTATTCTATGACTATCAGCTGAGCATGTAATTATGATAATGGAATGAAATTATTATTTTATTTTCATTTGTTTTTATACTTGTTCTAATTGTATATGATTGTTTGTTTTGTAGTCTCTGATGCAGCCCAGTGGGGCAAAACACGGCCTGTGTTGGGCTTGCTAATTTTTATTGACTTGTAGCTATTAAATATTGTTTTCCACATATATATCTGCTTCATTTGGTTTCCATCTTGGAGTTCGCAGATCAATTACCCTGTTGTTTTCTTAAGTTAACTGTGAGGGACATAAGACTGAAGGCTTGCCTAGGCTGAACCTGAGTTAAAGGTTAAGGAAAACAGCCATTTCATTGGCCGAACCAGTTCCCCTCCCTGTCTCTGCACCATGCTCTTTTTACATAGAGTGGGATGGTTTTATGTCATCCAATTATTATGCAAGGACTTTGCTTGGAATACAATCTTTTTGCTATGAAATAAAATGTCTTTACATCCCAGAAAGTGTCTCATATCTTCAGTTTATTTCATGCATTCCCACATCAGTAGCTTTATCTCTAGGTTAGATACTGATCTAAATACTATACAGGGCTTTTTTTGAGGGGGTACTTGGGGGTACTGAGTACTGGAACCTTTTTCCATTGTCTGCTAAAATCGACCTATTGTCCCCAAGTTTTAATGAACGAGCTCAGGCTCTACACACCAATTCTGGTTTGTCATAGATTCTGTGACTGGTTGCAGGAGGCCTGGCCATTGTGGGGTGGGTCCCTCAGTGATCACCCCACCCCTGAAGGGTGGCCTAGCATTTGAGTACCACCACCTTTTATGCTTGAAAAAGCACACTGATACTATATATATATATATATAAAACTTGTGCTGTAGATCTGATTTCTCCATTACATTAATTAAGGAAAGCAAGACTAAGAAGTCCCTGCATCACTGGAGTGCATACAGGTTGGATCAACCTGCCAAGCTAATCTGGAGTTAGTAAGCAACCCTACTCACATAGTCCTTCTCCCAACCCCCATTTATGGATATAGAGATTTGGGGGCCAATGCACAAAAGTCCTCATAAAGTAACACTCACTATTTCACCCTTGATAAAAATTACCAAGGTGGAAATAGTGAGCGATGTTAAAACAAAATCACATGTAAATGAGTTGCTCACAAAAACAGTATGCAGCTCTGCAGGGAAAAAGCCAGTCGCTAAGCTGCATATGCGCAGAACAGTCAATCACTAAGCGTGGCTGCTTCTTCGCATGCTCAGTGTACTACCCACAGTTTTCATACATGCATACAAGCTGTGTGTATGAAACCCATGGGTACTTTTTTGTGCAGGAGGGACAAAATCCAGGGGTCCGGGGACTCAGTAAGTAGATATCGCTCATTAATATTCATTGTAGATATCCTGAAAACCTGACTAGCTGTGGTACCTCCAGGATCAGGTTTGGGAACCACTGCATTTAGACCCTACTCCTTCCCTGTGACATAAATTGCGATTCCATGGTCTGTTAACTTTGGCTCTAATGCTAATCACCCAGAGTCTATCCTTGGGACTTTTTCCATCTTCCTAGAAAACAATTGTGGTTTGTCCAATTCTTAAAAGTACATCATTAGATTCTGTGAACTTGGCAAACTATAGGCCATTTTCCAACCTGTGATTTTTATCTAAGTTAACTGAGAAACTTATCCCCCAAACAATAACAGGAAGTGATGTACACCCTCTAGTTCCTTGAGAAATCATAGAGATTTATACAACAGTTAACATAATCCATCACAATAATCTAGCATCTCCCTTCTCCTCCCCCCCATAATCCATCATATTCCCTTCATTTTCCTCCCCACCCCCTCCATGTGGGCAGCTTCTCCCCTTTCCTAACCCCTCCTCTATGCCCACTGTCCAGTTTCTTCCCCTCTTTCTTTCCTTCTACCAGGTCTGCACTGCTGCTGCCAGTTTTACAACCCTCCCTGTTGTGTGGTCTTTAACCATAGGCCCTCCCTTTGATGCAGGACTTCCTGTGGGAGGGCCAGGACATGGCATGTTTCCAAGCACAGCCCCTGAAGAAGGAGAGTGGCATCAGCATTAGCAGGGGAAAGGGAAAAGAGGGGAGATAAAATATTAAACTCCTGCATGCCACCATCTTCAAATGTAGCCACCTTAGTCAAACCAGTGGCAGTGCTAGACTTGTAAACATATATGGGTATATGTATTTATTGCAATAAAACGCATATTGCTAATAAAGGGGTCTTTTTAATAAGGCACACTAATGGTTTTAGTGTGCGCTAACAATTACCACAAGCTAAATGCTAAAATGCCCATTATATTCCTATGGGCATCTTATCATTTAGTGCATGCGCTAAATCCATTAGCGCACCTTAGTAAAAGGACCCCAAAGATATTTGTCAATATTTATTTATATTTTGCTCACACCTTTTTCAGTAGTAGCTCAAGCTGAGTTACATTCAGGTACTCTGAATATTTCTCTGTCCCAGGAGGGCTCACAATCTAAGCTTGTAGCTGAGCCAGTGAAGGGTTAAGTGACTTGCCCAAGATCACAAGAAGCAGCAGTGGGATTTGAACCGGCCACTTCTAGATTGCAAAACCAGTGCTCTAACCACTAGGCCACTCCTCCACAGATATGCAATTGTCTTGTGGTTTTCCCCATGCACATCCTACAACAGGGGCACTGTAAGTTGGTATCTAGATATTGCTTTAGATATCAATGAAAATCCCATTGGAATAGGATGAATAATTCAATTAGAATCTCACTCTCCTGGTGAGTCAAGCAAATCAAGATACCTTATAAAACAAAATTCAAAGTGAACTCAGCAAATTCATCCTGGCCCAGACATGTGAGCATCAATGAGAGCTGAGTTATTGTATGCTTAATCTACATTGGGCTGGTGTGATCTATACTGGCATCTGAGGGTCACAGCCAGTGGCCATCCTTTCAACATCTAAATACTGCATAGGCATCTGTGGATTTTGATGTCTAGGTATTTGATTATTTCTGCCTGAGTTCCCCCCCTTTAAAATGAGCAAAGCACTATAAAGGGGAACCAACAGCAGAACAAATAATGAGCATGGGGTCGTCCTTGCTTTTGAAATTGCAATAGAGCTTTTTCTAATCTCTAGGCAGGGCCATTAGTTCTATCATGACCACAGCTGAAACCCAGTTTCACAGTAGGGAGATGAGCAGCTGCCATTATATATGAGAAAGGGAATGCTTGTGTACACGTTTAAGAGCTTAGCGGAAACAACGAGGTCACCTGTAATGCTTCAGGCAATCCTTGTGATGACAAAAAGCAAAGTTGAAACATGTACAGATGCACAATCAAGAAAATAGGAAGCCCATCCCTAGGGGAAGTAGGGAAGGAAAGAACACATAGATCTGACTACAACTACATTTTGAGTGATTGCATCTTACTTGGTACCACTGTTTATATAAACTACATTTCAAAGAAATGCATAAGTTCTGCAGAATTGTGGATAAAAGCTATTCACTGCATGATCAGAAAATGATGAGAGGCAGAGCTCTTGGATTAGAATAGTGCATAATTGGCAAAGAACTGATTGGAATTTGGGTATTCGTTCTTTACAGCTACACTATGCGGCTAATTTTCAAAAGAGAAAAACAACCAAAAAAATCTGTCCAAACCAATTTTTAGATGTTTTTCTTTGAAGTTCAACAAAAGTGCATTCAAATCACAAGGGTGTGTGTTAAGGGCGAGATCTGGGCATTCCAAACACTAGGACGTTTTTCTGCTCTAATAGAACAAAACAAAAACATCCAGGGCTATAAGTTGGATGTTTTGGTCTAAACCTATTTTATTAACAAATAAACCACAAAATGCCTTAAATGACCAGATCACCATTGGAGGGAATCAGGGATGACCTCCCCTTATTCCCACAGTGGTCACTAACCCCCTCTCACCCCCCTCAAAAATGTGATTTAAAACATTACTTACCGGCCTTTATGCCAGCCTCAGATGTTATACTCAGGTCCATTAGAGCAACATGTAGGCCCCTGGAGTAGTCTAGTGGTGGGCACAGTGCACTGCAGATAGGTGGACCCCCTACCTGTTACACTTGTGGTGGAAACTGTGAGCTCTCCAAAACTCACCAAAAACCCACTATACCCACATACAGATGCTCCTTTCACCCATAAGAGCTATTGTGGTGTACAATTGGGGGTATTGGGTTTTGAGGGGCTCATCAGACAAGATAAAGCAGATGTGTACCTGGGAACATTTATTTGAAGTCTATTGCAGTGCACTATAGAGTGCCTCATGCTCTCCTGGGATGCCTGTGTGGCCAGTCTACTAAGAATGCTGACTCCGTCGACATCCCAATGGCTTGATTTTGTGCATTTTTCACTTTTTTTTTTTAATGGACCCAAAAGATAAATGTACAGAGCACAAATACATCTAGCAAATAGCCAGTTTTGGAAAAAAAAAGAAAAGATCCTTTTCTGTTTTGAAAATGGCTATATTCCCCACTTGAATTTTGTACTTTTTAGCAAAACGTCTAAAGTTGGACTTAGACGTCATATCGAAAATCCCCTTCTATAATTTCCAGCTGCATTGCTTGTTTTGTTCATGTGTGTCATCACAGTAAGACTGTGTTTGAATTAATACTCTGAGAGTGAATAAACTGTCTGAATGTGAATGTCAAAAGTCTTAAAAATGCAATATGGAGAGTTAGAATATATGGCACTAAATAAAGATATAGATATGAAGAAGGTAATAGCACTGGTGTAAATGCTTGCACCCAAATTGCTGAACTCAAGCAAAAATTATAGTTAAACATAACTATATTCTACTTAAAAGCCTCCCCTGCATATATCTAGCTTCCAACTATGCGCTATTGCATTTAGGCACCTTTTCATAGAAGAGTGTGTAGGTGGAATTTTGGTATTCATGCATATATGCACACATATGCATATATTCAAATCATTTACATGCATATTCAATGTGTACAAACTGTGGGTCAGAATTCTAAATAGGGTTACAAAGCCTACACTTTGGGTCATGACTTGGGTGGGCCCTCCTTAGATGTATCATTATTCTGCACATTCAAGGGGTCATGCAGTTTTATTTGGTCAGTGTTATGGGGGTCACAGCCACATAATGATTGACAACCACTGCCCTGGGGTAATGTTATAAAAACTCTTTTCCCCAGTAAAACCTTGAAAAATGTTTAAAATATTATACCCACAGGCATCTCAGAGACTTGGAGAAAGGAGGAAAAACCTATACTCTGATATATGATAAGCATGGCATAGAGTCAAATGGGACAAATGTTCTACAGGAAACAAAATGCACAATGGATAGAAATTCTGTGATGGGGTTATACCACCCAGTGGCGTAGCCAGACCTGAGATTTTGGGTGGGCCCAGAGCTAATATGGGTGGGCACGCACTGTCTAAATAAGTTTGAGTAGCGTCTCTTGGGATCCTACAAAATAATGCCTTAGAATTCACTTGATGCCCAACAGCTGCCCTGCATCAGTATAACCACATACATACTTAATGGAAAAATTGATATTTTTAAATATAATTACATTATCCCACAATCTCTCCACTGCAAAATGCTATACACAAACTTGTGCAAAAACACACTCATATCCTTACTAAACCATAACAGCACTAATTCCAAGGACAGGACGAGCTACAACCTTATGCTTGAAAAGGCAGAACTGTAATTACACTAGGCTCTAAAACACCAATACACTACCTCGTGAAAAAAAAAAAGCAAAACAAAAAGGGCTGCAAATACTACACGCTATCAGAATACTGCACCTTGATCACACATGAAAAACACATGACACAACAGACATGACACAAGGAACTAGAAATCAAAAAATATGAAGGCAAAATACTGAACTGGAAAGTTAACTCAAGAAGTCAGACTCAGCATGCAGCAATACCAGAAAAATTGAAACTTACATGCAAAATATCACAGATGTACATTTCCAAAAGCTGACATATTCCAATTAATAAATTCTGAATAAAATACTTTTTTCTACCTTTGTTGTCTGATCTATTTGCTTTGGTCCCAGTGTCTTCTGTTTCATGCAGTGTCTTCTTTCCATCTGATATTTTTTCTCTCACCATGTCCACCATCCTCCTGTGTCCTATGTGTCCTGTCTACCATCTGTAGCCCTGTCCCTAACCTTAATCGAGTTTCAGTATCTGCCCTCAACGTGTTCCAAACCAGCCCTTAAACTCAGCAGTTTCCCCTTGATCCATATCCAGCATTTCTCCTTACTCCCCTCCATCCATGTGCTTCTACTTCCTCTGTCTTCCCTCCCCTCCATCCTTGTCCAACATTTTTCCTTCTCTTCCCTGCCCTCCACTCCATCCATGTCCAGCATTTCTCCTCTCTTCCCTCCCCTCCATCCATGTGCATCTCCTCCCTGACTTCTCTCCCTTCCCTCCATCCATCCAGCAACTCTCCATTCTCCCCTGCTCTCTCCTCCATCCACCCATATCCAGCAAATGTCCTCTGTCCCCTGCATTCATCCATCCATGTTCAGCAATTCTCCTCTCTCCTCTGCCCTCCCCTCCCCTCCATCCATCCATACCCAGCAAATTTCCTCTCTCCCCTTTCCCCTCTATCCATCCATGTCCAGCAATTCTCCTCCTTCCCCTGCCCTCTGCTCCGTCCAGCAATTCTCCTCTCTCCTCTGCCCTCCCCTCCATCCATCCATCTCCAGCCAATTTCCTCTCTCCCCTTTTCCCTCCATCTAGCCATGTCCAGCAATTCTCCTCCTTCCCCTGCCCTCCGTTCCGTCCAGCAACTCTCCATTCTCCCCTGCCCTCTCCTCCATCCAACCATACCCAGCAAATTTCCTCTCTCCCCTTTTCCCTCCATCCATCCATGTCCAGGAATTCTCCTCCTTCCCCTGCCCTCTGCTCCACCCAGCAACTCTCCATTCTCCCCTGCCCTCTCCTCCATCCTTCCATCTCCAGCCAATTTCCTCTCTCCCCTTTTCCCTCCATCTAGCCATGTCCAGCAATTCTCCTCCTTCCCCTGCCCTCCGCTCCGTCCAGCAACTCTCCATTCTCCCCTGCCTTCTCCTCCATCCATCTCCAGCAAATTTCCTCTCTGCCTTGCCCCCTCCATCAATCCCTGTTGTCTGGCAATTCTCATCTCTCCCCTGCCCATCCTGTTTATTTCAATCCCCTTCCCCATTCTATCTGGCATCTCCCCTGCCCCCCCCCTCAAAAGAACGACAACGTGGATGCAGCAGCTCACAGGTTTGCTTGCCCTGTGTTTTGAGCGAACGGCGATGGCTGCGCGGAGGAGTGGAAAACAAATCGCTTCTTTCTGGCTGGCTCACTTCCTCTCCCGAAGTTGCAGCGTAAAAGCAGCAAGCAGCGAGCCAGTCTCAACTCCGTCCTTCGCTTCCTGCCCTCTCTCTGTGCCGTCCCGCCTTCCTCTGATGTCATTTCCTTTCAGGCGGGCGGGACGCTGAGAGGGCAGGAAGCGAAGGACGCGGAGTCGAGACTGGTTCGCTACTTGCTGCTTTTACGTCCGCTGGCCGCTGCGGGCAAAAAAACGAAGTCGTCATCGTCGTCGTGGTAGGTGAGGGTCCCAAAAGACTGGGCGGGCCCAGGCCGAGATTGGGTAGGCCTGGGCCCACCCAGGCCCACCCGTAGCTACGCCCCTGATACCACCATCAGCCTGACCAGAAGAAGAACATACTATAAGAACATAAGAAAAGCTGTGCTGAGTCAGATCAAGGTTTTACAGAATTTAACAGAATATACAAGTTCCCTTCCTTCAGAGACAAAACAAAAGAGTTTTATGTTCAACCAACTTTAGCAGGTTCAGCTGCATCACACAAAGTCCAGTCTGGTTCAGGTCAGGTTATCCAGTAACACAGTATTTCAATATTTCATTCTTAAGACACAAATACACATATTTCCAGGTTCAAGATTTCACATCTATCCCTAGGATTCTTATATTGTGGCCCTCTAGCCTAGCCCTAAATGTGATCAGAATATCTTTCTGGAGTCCCAGCTCCCCTTTAGTTGCCCAGAAGACCAATCTGGGTTCTCAAGGGTAGGGTTGCCAATCTGTTTCAGACGTACAATAAGCCCTTCTGGTGTGCTCAGTGCTAATTTGCTAGAGGCACTTGGTGGATCACAGGCAAAGCTCCATCTTCCCACCTCTGCAGCCTGCTGGTTTAAGGCCTGTCAAAGCTTTTCACCCTAACATAACTCATCTCAACATTTCCCGTTAGTAGTTTATTATTTCATGCAGGCAGCTTGTAAGTTTCAAACCTCTTCTTCCAAGAGTATTTCTTTCAAAGACATCACAAAAGGTCCAAGCCTAGCTGAATTTTCATATTCAGTCAATGAAGAAGACAAGCATTGCTATTCTGGGACAGACCAAAGGTCCATCAAGCCCAGCATCCTGTTTCCAATGGTGGCCAATCCAGGTCACAAGTACCTGGCAAGATCCCAGAACAGTGAAACAGATTATTATGCTGCTTGTCCTAGAAATAAGCAGTGAATTTTCCTTATGGACTTTTAGGAAATTATGGTGCCATTTTTCCAGCCATTGAAACTGTCTTTGGGTAAATAAGTGGACACCTGAAACAAATAGCATGATCAGCAATACACCTTTCCCTTGCTTTTTGAATAGATTAGGCAGTTCTGTGACCCTATTCCCCCATTTAAGTTTTCCCCTCAAACAGGCTTTCCATAAGTAGTTTAGAAATCAGCCTCCTTATTTCATTCAACTGCCTCTCACAGTCCCAATGATTGTCCATTCAGCAGAATCATTGCACACAATAGAAACTGTAACACGATTACTGCTTGATGTACATTTCAGGTCACTTGCACCTGGAGTACTACTACTACTATTTAGCATTTCTATAGCGCTACAAGGTGTACGCAGCGCTGCACAAACATAGAAGAAAGACAGTCCCTGCTCAAAGAGCTTACAATCTAATAGACAAAAAATACAGGAAGGAGGAGAGGAGGGTAGGTGGAGGCAAGTGGTTACAAGTGGTTACGAGTCAAAAGCAATGTTAAGGAGGTGGGCATTCAGTCTAGATTTAAAGGTGGCCAAGGATGGGGCAAGACGTAGGGGCTCAGGAAGTTTATTCCAGGCGTAGGGTGCAGCGAGACAGAAGGTGCGAAGTCTGGAGTTGGCAGTAGTGGAGAAGGGAACAGATAAGAAGGATTTATCCATGGAGCGGAGTGCACGGGAAGGGGTGTAGGGAAGGACGAGTGTGGAGAGATACTGGGGAGCAGCAGAGTGAGTACATTTATAGGTTAGTAGAAGAAGTTTGAACAGAATGCGAAAACGGATAGGGAGCCAGTGAAGCGACTTGAGGAGAGGGGTAGTATTAGGAGTAATGCCCTAATAACTGGTAACTTCTGAAATGCCTCTTCATCCTTGTAACTGTCAGGCACTTTCACTTTCAGAGAAAAGAAGACCAATTTAACTGTTTTCTGAATAATCATTCTTTACATGTTTACCCTTTGCACAGCTTCTGTTCTGTTCTTCTCCTCTCTGTTTCATCCATATTCCTCTTTATCTCCCTATTCACTGTCCACACACAAATGGGTACCTCTCCACTTACCCCTGCCCATTTCTCTCTGTCTCCTCCTCCTTCCTGTTTACTAAGCTGAACTGTAGGCGCGCTAACATTTTAGCGTGTGCTAAAATTTAGTATGCCTTAATGATAGAGACACCCATTATATTCCCATGGGTGTCTCTAGCATTAGCACCTGCTAATTTTTAGCACACGCTAAAAAGTTTACGCATCTACTGCGCAGCTTAGTAAACAGGGCCCTAAGCTTCTTAGCCCCTCACTTTCATCTCCACTATGTATCTTTCCATCTCCCATCTGCATATTTGAATCACACCTAATACCCTTCTCTTAAAAAAAATGTATATATGCACTTTGCCTATTCAGGGTCTAGGCTGTGAAATTCATTCCCAGCATCTGTTCAGGATGCGAAGGATCATTTGACCTTCAGGAAAAAAAAACTTAAACCTTGACTTTGTTCAGGGATTTGGCCCTAACCTATAAGATGATCTGTCATTTGAATTATTTTTCTTTTTTTTCTTTGTTGACGCACGTAATCTTAAGAGAAAAGCTACACTAGATTTGCAGAATGTAAATTTTTTAAATTAATAAAATAAATTGCCTGTACAGAGCTCCATTCGGCCTCTTTCTTCCTTTACTCATTAAGAAGTTGATTCACATCTCAGCATTTGCTGTAAATATTTAATACGAAATATCTGCTTGCTCTTCAGTTCCCACATAGTGATGGTATTCCAGAAGTCATAGATTAAGGGGCCCTTTAACTAAATTGTGGTAAGTTTTACACTTACCACACAGTAACAGCAAAGATTAATGTGTAGTGAGTACAAATCCTGTGCGGTAAATGCAGGGGTGTGCCCTGTATCTGCCACGCATTTACCACACCGGGCACAAGGTGCAAAAGCCCTGCATTACATACTTGGGCTAATAGCGTAGGCCTTCCTCACTATCGGTCTAAGCATGTTACATAGCCCCAGCGCTAACTGTCAAAATTTGGGGCAGCACAACCAGTTGGCAGCAACACCCTCTCGATACAGCTTCTCACCCCATTCCCCATGACCAAAGCTCCCCCCTGATACAGCCCCACTCTCTTCCCCCCAATTACAGCTCCCATTCCTGATACAGCTTCTCTATATGATCCCCCTCTCCACACACCAAGAAACACTGCTCTGACAGCAAAAGCCCGACACTCAAAGCCCTCCCCTCCCCCCACCCCACCTCTGATCCCCTTTTGGCCTTACATAAGGGTCAGCATTGTTGGGCAGTGATCCCTTCTGGCAGAAAACTTCCTCCACTAGTACTGATGACCCCTAACTGTAACACCATGAGAATACAGCTAGGGGTCATTGGTTCATTTTGAATTCTGGTGCTGACTCGGGAGACAGTGATGAAGGATTGCTGCCACCGGGGATCACTGCCTCACAGACCATTGGGTGGGGCAAGGTAGGGCTTGGGGGGCAGTCTTTTGCTATCAGAGGGTGGGTTTCTTGAAGGACAGGGCTTGATGTGAGGGGATCAGACCATCAAGGGGAGGCCTTCGGAGGACCCAAGAATTTGGGGAAAGGTCATATGGGGGCTGCATCAGGGGTGGGATAGGAGTTGTGATCAGGGGGATCAAATGGGAAGGATGTATCTGGGATGGGAGCTATGATTGAGGGTCACACAAGGTCCCACAAAATTA
Source organism: Microcaecilia unicolor (assembly GCF_901765095.1). NCBI lineage: Eukaryota > Metazoa > Chordata > Amphibia > Gymnophiona > Siphonopidae > Microcaecilia > Microcaecilia unicolor. The sequence continues at coordinate 66,265,226 of NC_044037.1, read as the reverse complement.
CTGATCAATATTCAGCCCACAGCGATATACTGTGAGGTTGTCAATAGAAGTCATAGCAGTTATTTTAAAGATGCAACCACATTGGGCAGGAGCAAGTGGGCATTGCACCTGACCATTTTTCCATTTACCAGGAATCAGGCTGGTAAACCCATCACATCCTGAGGGAGGATCCTGGGTGTGGGGGGGGGGGGGTCTTCATGTTCTTTTGCAGGGTGGGAGGGGATCCTGGGGGTCTTCATGTGCTTCTGGGGGGTAGGAGAGAGGGAGGGAGGGAGGTCTTGATGTTCTTTTGGGGGGGGGAGAGAGGGTGATCCTGGGGGGGGGGGTCTTGATATTCTTTAAGGGTTGTGGAATGATAGGAGGGGGAACTTGGGGGAGGGTATTGATGTGCTTCCAGGGAGGGGGGGATCAGAAAGAGGAACTGGGGATGTTCTGGGGGTGGGAGGATCAACACACTTAAGCCAGAAGTTATACAGGTGCTGGTTGACATTCAGTGTTGGCACTCACATAGTTAAATGGCCAAAGTTAGGGCTGTTATTTATGTGGTCCTATTTGGTCATTTAGCTATGCAGACACTGGCACTAAATATTGCTGGCACCCACATAGCTGCCAGTTCCTCCCTGACCTCACCTCAGGAAGGCATCTCTCTGTTCTACTTACAAACCAATCAGTTAGAGACAATATTCAGTGGCAGTGCTCGGTTAAATCAGTGGTGTAGCTAGGTGGGGCCATGGGGGGCTGGGTCCCCCCAATTTGCTCTGGGCCCCTGGTTGACTGGTGGGGGCCCCCAACCGCTGCCAGCTGAAGACTTTGTCCACGCTGGTCTGTGGCGGTGCCGCCACATTGCCTGTCCTACTCTCTCTTCCCTTCTCATCCAGCACGATCCTTTTAGTGAAATTGAATTTCACTAAAAGGAGCATGCCCGACGTGAGGGGAAGAGAGAGCAGAACACGAAATGCAGTGATACTAGAGACCAGTGCTGGTTGAAGTCTTCAGCTGGGGGGGGGGGGGGGGGTGGTGACTCTCGCCAGCCAAGATGTTACAGTGGTAGAAGTGGGTGACGGAGGGGGGTGGTGAGGTGGCGGAGAGGGGGCAGTGGTAGGGCAGCGACCAAAATGTGCCCCCCCCCCACCTTGGGCTCTGCCCCCTCCCACCTCAAGGTCCGGCTACACTCCTGGGTTAAATGCCCTTGAAGTTTGGTGACCAGCCTACACAATACAATTTGAGGGTAGGGGCCTCTTTTGACTCAGACTAACTTGGATGTTCACATCCAAATTTAATCTTGAATTCTGTCTCAAATGTCTTTAGAAAAATTAGCATATATTTGAATTGATTCAGATTTTTGCAAATGAGAGCCAGTGCAAAGATGGTGGGTGCCCTAGGTGAACCTTCAGCCTTACAATCCCCCGTAGCCTGCAACCCCCCCCCCCCCCCCCCCCCCCAAAGTTTTGATAGCTAAAAACTCAACAATCATGATTATCACACATGCATCCTATAGGTTACAGTATGTGCTGATGGTTCTTTGAGTTTGCTTTCACTGCCACTGCTCTTTACTGCCTCCAAAAACTGCTGCCCTAGTGCCCCAGTGATCAAAGGTAAATGTTGACACCAGAGGCCAATAGTGTCAGACTAGCTCCTGCATTTACAAGTGCGGAATGATCATAGGGGTCTGGCATAAGCACACCAGGGAATACCGCAAAAGCTCATTTCAATTATATTTAAATGTAGCTCTTTGGTATTCTGCTCATATAATCAGAGCACTGTGCTCTGATCTTACTGGTGGAATAACACCTAAACCCTATGCCATCTCAGAGCTGGTGTTAGAGCTAAGGCGTTATTCCTGACCCCATCTATGCAAGGCAGCACGGGCTGTCACTGTTAGTCCTGGGGGGTCCAGTGGATCCCCGGACCCCTCCAAAGGCAAGGCCCTGGTGGCCTAGTGTCCCCCCCAAACCCCCTAACACCCCTCCAACAGAAGAGAGGGCTGGTCATTACTGGACTTACAGTCCACACCTTTTGGTCTAGCAGCCTCAACCCTCCCCCATACCTTTAGATGCTGGAGGAGGGAGTAGTACTCCCTCCTCCTTCCAGAGCCCCCTCCAAAATGGCGGCACCCTGCCCTACCCAGTGCATCCTCTGTTGGTGTCCGGGGATATGGGGGCTTGGGGGGTACTAGGCCACCAGGTCCTTGCCTTTGAGGGGGAGCGGGGAGTTCTTGAAATGTTTCACAGGTCTGGGCTTTTTTTTTTTTTTGACAGCCCAGACCTGTCAAACAAGTGTGGGAGGATTGTGCCTCAGCACTTTCCCCCAATGATCAACCCTAATAGCACACCTAAATTTGCATGTTATAAGTGTTGATCATTGGGGAGTTAATTCCCCATGCTCTTTCATAACAGCATGTGAAATTGATCATCGGGTCCTAGGTGACTGCCTCATCTTGTCTAATGGCTGGGCCAGCCCTAATATGCATGCCTTGAATCATTTTTTTCTAAGTATTCACAAAAGAAGTAGATTCAGATTTATGAAACATTATTTTTTTTTTGTTACATTTGTACCCCATGCTTTCCCACTCATAGTAGGTTCAATGCTGCTTACATATTATATACAGGTACTTATTTGTACCTGGGGTAATGGAGGGTTAAGTGACTTGCCCAGAGTCACAAGGAGCTATCTGTGCTGGGAATTGAACCCAGTTCCCCAGGACCAAAGTAAAACCACACTAACACTAGGCCACTCCTCCACTCCAGGTGTGACTTTGCATGTTTTGTCAAACTCAAAGTAACACATTGTAGTAAAATTAAATTAAATCTGTGCAAGTCTGGAAATATTTGAAATCAATCTAGCTAAATATGGAAATGTTAATCAATCCAAGATTACTGGAAAAAAAAATAAAACTTCATGGGTTGAAACTTCAATTTCCTGTAACCAAACCTGGTAGAAGCTGGTTTATTTAAGAAAGGATTACCATAGAAAGAAAATGTGCTTTAACCATAAACTTAAATTGAACATCAACTCACAGCATCCAAGATTTTGGGGCAACTAATACCTGATGCAATACATATATTTTGATCATAAACAATTTGTTCTGAAAACCTGGTCTGTTGGTGTTTCTGAGCTGGCAAGCTTCAAAATAGAAGACCTTCAAGTTTAAAGCTAAAGCAATCAATAGAGCCAGCCCCCAGAGTTTAGAGCTCAGAGAAGGAAAGCTGGGATTTACAGTACTTTTCTATTCATATTCAATTGAGTCCATGGAATGAAGGGTCTATAGAAGCAAATAGTGCTTCAGTTCAGCAAGATTTCAAAGTTAAAGCTGCTCTGAGTACTGCAGAACAGTACTTACTATTAAACGCAGCGCCTCAATAGGAAATATTCTTTTATTCAAGAGACAATTGGATAGTTCTTTTTCTTTTCTAGCCGCTTCTATCTGGAACTCTTTGCCTCTAGAAGTTAAGTCAGAAACTTCCTACACAGTCTTTTGGAAAAAAATTAACACATTTTTAATCCATTTTTATTACAGGATTTTTTTTTTTAAATTGCTAAGTTTGCACTGAAATTATGTTGTAATTTTTTTAAATCTTGTATACCACTTACGACCTATTTGGAACAGGCTGTTAACAAATACCTGTATTAGATTCGATTAGATTAGTTTTGACAATTCTGGTTTTCCAGAAACTCTTTACCTGAAAGGAACAAATTTTGGTCCTTTCCACAGTATTAAAAACAAGTATTTATTTAACAGATCACACCTTCTGAGTTTCAATTTTCTGTTGTTTACAGTATTATTCTGCCTTTCTGGTGACTGGTAAACTTATTTCACCAGGCTTATATCTTTATCAGTTGTTCATTCCAAAGTGTTCCCAAATTCTTCAACGTAGACATACACATGACATATAATTGATTTGCAACCTTTTTTCTTCAGGAAATATTATAGCAATATCCTGTATGAGAATCCCCTTAAACCACTATACTTTAATTCGCAAATAAAAACCCATGTTTTAATATGTGAAATTCAGAGACATTGTAAAGATAGATGGATAGATACGTACACAACAGAGTAAACTTCTGAAACACACCTGAATACCTTCTTAACAAATGAGAAAAAAATGCTCTTGGTTAAATATCTCCAGGTTGCAAATAAAATTGAAATATTTAACATAACTTACATTTATTCCTTACTTCAAAACATCCGCTTTCCTTCCCAAGCAACTCTTGCCATATAAGATAACGTCTAGCATATTACATCTCTTCTTATTCATGCAGAAACATCACACCCCATCTGGAAAATCATTATTATTGGCAGATTAAATGCAAGAACAAACCTGCTAAAAGCCCTACTTGCTCCATCTTTCATGTGGTTTCAAAAAGGATCTAACTATATCTTTTATAATACATCTTTTTAAAAATAGAGCCTCCTTACAAGGGCATGATTGGTTGTTCCTATGTCTTCCTTAGTTCAGTTTTCTTTTCCAGAAGTGAGATATGTCAAAGTAGATTATTGATTGTAACCAAGGATCTGAAGGCCACACCATGAATAGTGCCTAAATTCACAACATTCTTTTTCTTTTTGCACCAAGGTTTTATAGATAGATAATAAGATGGAGAATCAATTTCTCTCTCTCTCTCTCTCTCTCTCTCTCTCTCTCTCTCTCTCACTCTCTCTCTCTCTCTCTCTCTCTTCTGGTCCCTATAGGGAATTCCTGACAAAACTATTGTAGGCTGAGCTCAATTGATCCTCTTCCAAATTCACTCACTTCTTGTGAGAATGGGAAAAAAATGGCTCCACTGGATAATTCACAAAGCAAACACAGTGAGAGGGAAAAATCAATAATGATACAACAGATCCTGCAAACAAATAAACTGGGGAAATTTTTTGAGCCTGCAGTATTCCTAACTTACTATGATGATAAGCAATGCACAAGAGAAGAAAAAGAAAAGAAAGATAAAAAGGAAGAATGACAAGTAGATTTGAAAAAAAAAGGAGAAATGTGCACATCTAATATTATCTACTTTCTTCTTTTGGTACAAAATTTGTACATGGTTATAACAATGTTTCTTGTGAGAATAAGTACATAATTAAACAGAATATACAGGATCTTTTCCTACTGAAAGCTAGAAATGAAATGAGTCAGCTCAATGGTATTAGCCAATTGCAAAGAACCTTAACAATACTTAATACCAACCAATGGCAGAGTAGCTTTAAAAATGTTTGATGATGTCACACAGCATACCTTTCTCTCTCTCAGATTTGAACTGAATTGAGTTAAACCTCTATTTTCCTGTAGGAAATAAAAATAAACAGGGATTCTGAGTGTCTGAGGCATTAAGGGGGGGGGATTCTATATATGGCACCTAAAAAAATCTGTGCAGAAAACATGTTTGTCTAAGTGTTCTATAAACAGTGCATAGATTTAGGCACGGTATATAGAAAACGCTTAGTTGCTATCCCAGCATCTAAAACTACATACATCCATTTACCCCAATGAAAATGCATAAATCCCAGCACGTAGATTTAGGCACAGAGGGCCATATGATATCACTATGCATGTAAATTTCAGAACACCTGTGAAACACCTATTGCCCCACCCATAACCATGCCTTTTTTTGTCTGCATGTATTAGAAGTTAGGTGCAGTACATTACAGAATATGCTTAGCAAGTTGTGCATGTAAATTCTAATTATTGCCAATTAGTGCTCATTATCGCTTGTTAAGTGTTGTTATCAACGCTACTTAGCTTGTTAATCCAATTAAGTTACGCACATTGTTATAGAATCTGCCTGGATTTTGGCACGGATCTCTAGGCATGCTATATAGATTCAGAGGGTAAGGGGGCAATTCAATGACATAATCATTAACATTTACGTGTCCATTATATATAAAAATGTTTAGAATAATGCCATTTATGTGCATATGTGTCCCAAAATCCTGCTCGTGGTCAGGATTTGAGGTGCAGGAAAGACCCTAAGCAGAAGGAGACAGCAGACAAGCTAACTTGTTTCACACTTAGAGAATCCATATTAATGTGATAGAGTAATCTAGCAACTGAGTAAAGTTGAACACAATGAGGTTTTTGGCCAGTGATGAAGCAGTCCAGCCCCCGAAGCTAAAATCGAAAGCTGGGGGCTTCTTGAGGCCTTTTCCTCGAACGAGAGAGTGGTTTAACTATGAATGTTAAAGTTTGACACGCCTATTATCTATATACGGAATCTCCTGCCTTTTCTAGATAACCACTTAATGTGTTGCCATTTCAGGAGGGAGCACTTACCACCACCCATTGAGCTCCTGTGGTAACCTGGCAGTAACCGAGCAGTGCGTGCCACTGCCTAATTACCACCGGGTACACACCGGCGCTACAAAAGTTGAAATACTTTTGCAGTGCCGGAAATGGCATGCACTGGGGGGGGGGGGGGGACAACTTACTGCCGGGCTGCTGTGGTAGCCTGGCAGTACTTCCCTTTTAGCGAGCGGTAAGCTTGCATTGGGCTTACCGCTGCTTCATAAAAAGGAAGTGAGATACACAAAACCTTAAGGTAAAAAGGAAGAAATCAGAGCTATAGTTATTGAAAGAGTCATAGCATCTAGAAGGTTCTATAGAAGATTTGGGTCAAGGAAAGCAAAACGTCTACTCTCACATTTGAAATAACATTTACATTGAAATTGAAGAAGAAATAGCACTCCCAGATTCACAATCATTGGCTGCTTAGTCAGCAAGGCCTGCACCTCATCTGTGTGGCACTGAATTCCAGTGTTTAAAAATGGACCTGGTAGGACTAAGGAAACTATAGATCAGAGAGCCTGATCCAATGCAGGGCAAAATGGTTGAAGCCATCTAAAAAATAAAATTATTAAACATATGAATAAACATGGCTTAGTAGGTCAGAGCCAACATGGATTTAACAGAGGGAAGTCTTGCCTTACTGACCTAGTTTTTTTTTTTCTCTTGATTTTAGTCTGAAAAGATATGCACTTCAGACATAATCATGGAAATACACTTGTACCATAACAAAAATAGATTAAACAATAATGCCCGTAACACCAACCCACATCTAAGAGTGAAGACAATGATCAAGGAAAATATACAAGTAAAATAGGGAAATAAAACCTTCCTGCTATAGCCCTAGATACAACTAAACAGATCTTCATACTTCCGTATAATTTCTTATCAGAGAGTGATTTTTCCAGATATGTTAGGTCTAAAAACATACTAAGCCCTTTTGAAAGGCACAAAACAAGATATGTTGCAGAAATTAATACACATGTGGATCAAGGTAAAGGTGAAGTTTCAGGAGACACCTGATAAACTCACTCACGAGAGACTCCTTAGGAAATTAAAAAGTTATGAGACAGAAAGCAATGTCTTACTGTAGATTGGTAACCAGTTCAAAGAAAACAGATGGAGAAAGGTGCTAGTAGAGTGCCCCTTGGATCTGCATTAGGATCAGTGCTTTTTAACATACTTCTAAGTGAGGAGATCAAATTTGTAGATGACACAAAATTATTCAGAGTTGTTAGGTTATGAGAAGAGGAATTGTAGAGACGGCTCTCACAAGACTGGTGGATTAGATGATAAAATGGGAGATTAAATTTAATATGGTCAAGTGCAATGAGATACACACAGGGAAAAATAATCCTAACTATGGGTAAATGATATTGGATTCTGCATTGGAAATCACCAGCCAGGAAATGATTCTTGGCATCATGGTGGACAACATGTTGAAATTCTCAGTTCAATGTGCTGCAGTGGTCAAAAAAGCAAATAAAATGCTTTGTATTAATAGGAAAGGAATGGAAAATAAAACCATGAATTTCTTAATGCTTCTGTATTGATCCATGAGGCAACCGCACCTTGAATACTGTGTGGAGCTCGGGTCATCTCTTCTCAAATAAGGTATAGCAGAGCTAGAAAGGATTCATAGAAGCGCAACAAAAATGATTAAGGGAATGGAACAAATCCCCTAGGAAAAAGTCAGCTTAGAAATGACTGGGAAGAGATAAGATAGACATCTATAAAATCATGAGTGTGATGGAACAGAAAAACATAAAACATTTGTTTATCCTTTCAAATAGTATTAAGACTAGGCTGTCTAGATGAAGCTAATAAGTCTCGCTTTTAAATTAACTGGAAGAATTATGTTTTCACTTAAGAATTCTGTTTACTAAGCAGCACTAACAGCGTGTTAGCGTTTTTAACGCACGCTAGTGATTAGGATGCGCTAAATGCTAAGTTGCCCACAGGAACATATGGGCAACTCTAGCATTTAGCGCATGCTAAAAATGCTAGTGTGGCTTAGTAAACAGGGCCCTTAATGTACAATTAGCTGTGGAATTTGTTGCTGGATGAGGTGATGAAAGCAGTTAGCTGGGTTTTAAAAGGTTTTAGGTAAGTTCCAGGAGAAAAGGTTGATAAATCATTATTGACCAGGTAAATCTGGGAAAGCTGCTGCTGATCCCTGGGTGAAGTGATGAAGAATGGATCTATTCTGTCGGAGTTAATTGTTATCTAGATTAGCCACTATTGGAAGCAGGATGTTGGCCCTGATAGATCTTTGGTCTGTCCAGGGAGGCATTTTTATGTTCTGATGTACATATGCGATACGGATTTGAATTGCATTGGAAGAACTGTGGTGGAGCCCATTACCGGCACTTCAAAGAAGGCTTACAGCCAAATCAGAGCATATTGGTAGTTAAAGTAGAAGAATCTGTCTTGCCATATTCAGAACCCATTGGAATGGCTGGGGCTTTTGGGGGGATTTTTCTCTTGATTTTCTGGGATCTAAATAATCTACCCCTCCTTTTACAAAGCCATGCTAGCAGCTGCAAATGTGGCTGGACTGTGTCGGCATTGCCAAGTGGCAGCTGCCAGTGTGGCTTTGTATAAGGTGGGGGGGGGGGCTAATCTGTAATTAAGTATAAGTGGTATACTATTGCCATACTTTGTATTGTTATTTGAATCATTTTTACTGCTGTAATTGCCTATTGCTCATGTTTGATCTATTCTTACTGTACACCACCTTGAGTGAATTCCTTCAAAAAGGTGGTAAATAAATCCTAATAAATAAAATAATAATAATAAATAATTGTAATACATAACAATGGTAAGTACCCTGATTATGGTCAGGATCTTTATATTTATTACAATTCTTATATAGTGCTTATACTAACACAAATGATATTTTTCTAAGTGGCTCACATGAAATCACAATCATAAAATAAAGTAAAAATACCTAACACAACTTATTAGTACTCAAATGTCACTTATATGACAAATATGAAATAAAAATACATACAAGATTGGGATTGTAAAAGACGAATTAATGGCTTTCCTCTACAGAATGTTTTTTTTTAAACCATAGGATGTGGTCCAGGTAAGAGTAAAAATAAGAATAAGGGTAATGTATACAACATACCACCTTTCTATGGTACAACCAAAGTGCTTTATGTACTATATACAAGTACTCTCTCTGTCCCTAGTGGGCTCACAGTCTAAACATTTATCTAACTTTGGGGTCCTTTTACTAAGCTGTGTTAGGCACTAACACATATCTAATGCAGCAAAAAATAGCCTAATATGGAACACACTAAAATGCATTAGTTTGAACACTGATTTGAACTAACCACATGGTAAATACCTTTTTTGGAACTGTTATTTTTTTAGAAGATGTGTCAGGGGTAGAGAGTGGCAATTCCTGCACTAACCAGTTAGCATATCTACATTACTGCATGCTAAGGTGACGATAAGTACTCCTGTGGCAATTTTTAAAAATGGTAGTGCACTAATTGGCCATTAATAAAAAGAACTGAAAAAAAGGCATTTTTTTACTGCTGCAATAAAAATGGCCTTAGCGTGCAGGAAAGACCTGTATGAGGGTGCGCTAAAACCATTTCTCACTGCAGATTAGTAAAAGGACTCCTTAGCTGGGTTTAAAAAAGGTTTGGACAAATTCTAAGAGGAAAAGTCCATGGGAAAGCCACTACTTATTCCCGGGAGAGAGAACCAAGGAACGAATCTGATCTTTGAATCCTGCCAGGTAGTTCCTAGTTACTCAGACTGGCCACTGTCAATGCCAAGGATGTTGGGCGCAATAGAACCAACATGGTATATAATCTACTGCATTCTGTATAGGTCGTCCAACTTTGGGTGCACATTGCAGATCCCTGTATAAACTAATTAGCTAATTAGCTGCTAACAATAATTAGTGTTAACAAGCACTTAATTGGCAGTAATTAGGAGTTATGCATGGATCTGTGCCATGCCCTATTCTATAACATGCATGCCTATATTTCATAGCTTGCAACTCCAAAGAGGTCTATGAGATAGGCATGAACGGGCCAACACACGCAGAAGGTGTTCTCTCCACAGAAGAACTACCAAACACGCCAACACACGCAGAAGGTGTTCTCTCCACAGAAGAACTACCAAACACGCCAACACACGCAGAAGGTGTTCTCTCCACAGAAGAACTACCAAACACGCCAACACACGCAGAAGGTGTTCTCTCCACAGAAGAACACCAAACACGCCAACACACGCAGAAGGTGTTCTCTCCACAGAAGAACACCAAACACGCCAACACACGCAGAAGGTGTTCTCTCCACAGAAGAACACCAAACACGCCAACACACGCAGAAGGTGTTCTCTCCACAGAAGAACACCAAACACGCCAACACACGCAGAAGGTGTTCTCTCCACAGAAGGCATGAACGGGCCAGGGGCATTCCCAGAAATTAGGGGGCCCTTTTACTAAGCTGTGTAGGTGCCCATGCATGCCCAACGCATGCCAATTTGGAGTTACTACCCAGCTATCGCATGGCCCATGCGGTAATTTCATTTTTTACGTGCGTCCACTACTTGCGCCAGAAAATATATTTTATTTTCTGGCGTGCAGCGAAAATCGGGCAGTAACTCTGACTTGATGCGTGTAGGCAATTACTACATGGTTAACATGAGAGACTTTACCGCTAAGTCAATGGCTGGTGGTAAGGTCTCATACCCAAAATGGACATGCATCAATTTTTATTTTGTTGCACATCCATTTTTGGCAAAATGTTTTAAAAGGCATTTTTTAAAGGCACGCTGAAAAATGGATCTGTGCATGGCCAAAACCTGCGCCTACGCTACCACAGGCCATTTTTCAGTGCAGTTTAGTAAGAGGACCCCTAGGTGTGATATTATAGAAGACCTACATTTGTGCGCCTAACTTCCATCAGGTGTAAATGTTCATGCCCAAAGCTAGGCTCAAAATGCATGCTAAGCTAGTGTTCTGTAAAGCTCATTCTGCACAGAGCACCCTTTACAGAATACTGCATGTAGTTTTTAACTATACAATGTGGAAAAACAGATACACTATATACTGCATATATGTGAAATTAGCTGTATTCTTTTTACTTCCCTGTAGTATATGTCTGCCTGTAGCTGAATATAACTCACCTTGAGCTACTACTGAAAAAGGTGTGAGCAAAATTCATATCCAAATATATAGAATTGAAAATAATACAGAATTAGATATCAGTGAATACATTTACTTTCATTTGTCCAGCAGAAAGAAATTATTATATTTGTCACATATGGGCATTTGCTTTAACCTAAGTTCTGTGTACTTATTTTCCTTTATAAAATTGATCTGTGAACCTGTAATTCCCTGAGCTAGCTGCCTATTTCATATGAAATGAGCTTGCTGTATTTATATTCTGGAGCAAATAAAAGATTTATGTTATGAATTTAACTTCCAAAATGCAACATAATTTTTGTGCCTTAAGGTTAAGCCTGAATGCGAAAGGTGAAATACCTTGTAAATCACCTGTATAAAAATAAACACGTTATATACTCTTTTTAAAGAGATGGATTCACCCAAATTTAGGCCCTGGAAAATCTTAGGGCAGAAAAGTGTTTGTTTCCTTTGAAGGAAGTTGAGCCTTCCTAGCGAGAAAGACCAAGAAAAGGGATGAAACTGAAATATAGAGAAGGGCTTCCCAAAGATATCCACAAAGAATATGCATGAGATAGACCTGCATCCAGAGGATCCCTATCTAGCAAGAGGATGGGATCAAAGGAAAGCAAATGGCATAGAGGGGTGTAACCTGCACAGAGAGGCAGATACAATCCTAAACAAATACATAGGGGTAACCTGCATATTCTGCACAGATATATATAGATATATGTATATATATATAGATAGATATAGATATAGATATATATACTCGAGTTTGATTTGTCCTTGCCATTCTCAGGGCACAGACCGTATAAGTCTGCCCAGCACTCTTCTTGTACTAAAAGTTCTGAAGCTAACGTCGAAGCCCCTTAAAATTTATACTCAAGCCCATCCCTATCTATTCAGTCACAATCAGGGCGTAGACCGTAGAAGTCTGCCTAGCACCGGTTTTGCTTCCCAATTACTGGTGTCGCCACCCAATCGCCGCTAAGATTCCGTGGATCCATTCCTTCTAAACAGGATTCCTTTGTGTTTATGTATTTATGTATTTATTTATTTGTTACATTTGTATCCCACATTTCCCCACCTATTAATCCATGCATGTTTGAATTCCGTTACCGTTTTCATCTCCACCACCTCCCGCGGGAGGGCATTCCATGTATCCACCACCATCTCCATAAAAAAATGCTTCCTGACATTACTCCTGAGTCTGCCCCCTTCGACCTCAATTCATGTCCTCTAGTTCCCGTCTCCAGAAAAAGTTTGTTTGCGGATTAATACCTTTCAAATATTTGAACGTCTGTATCATGTCACCCCTGTTTCTCCTTTCCTAAAAAATATACATACTAGTCTTTATCTGCTGTCTTTTACTATGTCACTATGAAAATCTGAATGGCTGTGGGATGTCCAGGACACGTTTAATAAGTCCTGGTATAGAGATTTTTGGCAGATGGTATCTCCACCTTTATAAAGCATAACAACATTAGAACTTAAGCATCGCCATACTGGGACAGGTCCAATTACCTGGCAAGATTCCAAAAGAGTAAAACAAATTTTATGTTGCTTATTCTAGAAATACGCACTGGATTTCCCCCAAGTACATCTTAATAATGGCTTATGGATTTTTTTATACCCTGTCTTATGGCCTCAACTTACTGTTAAATACTGGGTCTATTCATAGACTTAAACCATGGGCTGCTTGTTACCAAGAATTAACTCCAATTCTCTCAGTTCCATTCTTTATTTAATACGATTGATGACAAGATAAGCAATTCAATCATTTACAGTTGCGCTGAGATGGCTTAGGATTCTGTAACTACAGATTGATTCAGAGTCGGGGGGGGGGGGGGATCGGCGCATGAACTCCAGACCATCTAAAATGAGTAAGCCAGCGGAAGGGCAGAGAGCACAGGGAGACAAGATGGACAAAGCTGGATTTGGGGGATGGGGAGACATAGGAATGTGTTAACTGCATTAAAATGTTTAACGCTAGTTAAACGTTTAACACGTAAATCACATTATTAACATGTTAAATGTATAGCCCTAATATATACATATATATTAAGATACTCTTACATAGTACTGTAAAAAATATCTTTCATAATAGAGAATGTTGCTTTTATAACTGAGACATATCTCCATCTCTCCACTTGTTATTTTCCTCAGTGTAATGTTCACTAGTGTAGGAAAGCTGTATGAATCGAGTTCTCATTATGACTGGCTGAGGGTGAAAAGGTAAGCGAGGTGTTGGAGGAAGCAGCGGAAGGAACTGTCATTTCTCTCCTCTTCTCTCTCAACCTCTTTCCCACACTCTGTTAATAAGGGCACGCAGGGAGAACAAAAACTTGTAAATTATTAATTGACAATATCATTATGTGTCATAACAGTGTGTCTGTGATGGGAGAGGAGAACTAGTGTGGCAGGGTCTGAGCAGCACAAGCTGGGGCTGCACAATAGCACAGGGTCTGATTAAATATTGATGTGTGCTAATTGGCTACAGGGTTCTGAGGACAGCTTGGGCTTTGTTGGGATCATTTGTATTCCTGCTTTGGAAAAGGAAAAAAAAAAAAAGCCAAACCAACATTTTCTTGATTCAGTTTCTTCCTGTTCCTTTTTGCTCTCCCCTCCCCCCTCATTTCCCAACTGCAACAATCCCCTATGTGTACAAATTAACATGGTCTTAACCTCATCTCATTTTTGTCCAGCACCAACACGTTGCCTCTTTGCAATTAGGCAAACGATTGCAAGACTGCTTTTCATGGCAGGAAGGGGACAGATCTTTTTGGGTTACCATCGCCCCACTGGCAGAGCCTGTCACAGCCTTCTCTCTAGGGCTGGACACACAACACATGCACGCATATGTAAATTGATCTTTCATGTTCTGATTTTCAAGTTTTGTTTGCTTTCACAACTTCCACTGGAAAATTAGGATAAAGCATTTGAAACGTAAAAGGCATACAGTAGTGTCTTAGGATGGGGCAGGGAAAGACCGCAGACCCATGATGGACAGCATCCTAGCAATTCTTCGAGCGTGATCTGAAGACATGAAAAGAAAAAAAACTGTGGGGCCCTTTTACTAAGCCGTGGTAAAAAGTGGCCTGCATTAGTGTGGGTGGGACTTTTAGGCGTGGGCTGGGCCACTTTTCTTCGTAGCTGGGAAAAGGGCAATTTTTTAATGGGCCTGCAATAATATTAAAAGTAGCGCATGCCTATTTACGGTCTGAGTCCTTACCACTACCCATTGACTTAGCGGTAAGGACAGCATGCTACCCATGCTGTAACCATGCAGCATGCCAACATGGGCACGCTGCATGGTTACCACCAGGAACACCCCCTGTGGTAGAAAATAGAAAATTATTTTCTACCGCAGGATTCAATGCATGTGAAAATCAAAATTACCACCGGGCGCACGACTATCCCAGTGGTAATGCCAATTTGGCACAGGCTACCCGCGTTTATCTCTCCTGCAGCTTAGTAAAAGGGCACTCTCTCAATATAAGAATTAACTTAGGAGCCCTTTAACTAAATTGCATTAAGTTTTGGACTTCCTGCTCTGTAAAGCAGGATTTTAATACACGGTAAGCCCAAAGCAAATGTGGATTCAAGAACAGGCATTCCCAGTATTTTCACATTTTGGCCATGCGTTAATGTTGCCATTAACATATGGGACCAGTGTGCTGTTAACCAGTGGCATAACTAGAACTGAATGGGCCCTGGGCAGAAAAAGTGAGATCCCACGCCCCATAACATCATCGCTCCTAAGGTAGTGGGGACTGGGGTGAGGGAGGATGCACATTTCTTAAAGATTTAAACTCAAGGCTCTTCTTAAGTATAAACACCCAGGAGATTCTCAAATCACAATACTCTTCACACTTGGATTATATTCTTGAAGAACGTATTATACATTTCTGACCATATAGACCTGAGCGATAGCACTCAGGACAGATTGGGTCAGTCCAGATTTTACTTCCATTGAAAGAAGTAAAACCTGAACTGGCCCAATCTGTCCTCCTCCTCTGGATCCATATGTAACCCTATTCACTTTTCTACCACTGAGATTTATATACCCACCTCGTCATCAGTCAGTGGTCACTCAATATCATTCAGTAAACACTATTTTCATCTATCTATCTATCTATCTATCTATCTATCTATCTATCTATCTATCTATCTATCTATCTATCTATCTATCTATCTATAATGTATTTATTTATTTATTTTACTCATCTTATAGAAAATTTAGTACTCAAGGATAGTCACCATTTGTTTAGACCGCATCCATCTCTCCTGTCAAACATTCATGGCATTCCCCTCCCCTTTGCTCCAGGTCTCTCTCTCTCCCTCTCTCTCTCTCTCTCTTTTTCTTTCTCTCTCTTCCCTATGCTCCACACCCCAGGTCCAGCATCTTTTTTTCTCTCTACTACTACTACTACTTATCATTTCTATAGCGCTACTAGACGTACGCAGCACTGCACACTTGAACACAAAGAGACAGTCCCTGCTTGATAGAGCTTACAATCTAATTAGGACAGGCAAACACAACAAATAAGAGATAAGGGAATTACTAAGGTGGGGATGATAAAACAAGGGTATTGAACAAGTGAGTAAGGGTTAGAAATTAAAAGCAGCATCAAAAATCTCTTCCCCTTGTCCTTTGATCCAGGCTCTCTCCACTTTTCCCCCTCCTATGCACCTGTGTGGGCCAGGCATCTACTTACCTCCTCCATCCCCCCCCCTTCCTGGTCCTCCAAACGCTGGTGAGTGACAGTAGAGGCAGCACTGAAGGCTGCTTTTCCTCTGCTGTGTCCTACCTCTCTGATCCAACAGGATGTGGCAGGGGAAAGGCCCCGCCAGACAGAGAGCAGCTTTCAGTGCTGCTTCTGCCACGATCCACCAGCATTTGGAGGATGGGGGTGGGGTGGGGATGGAGGTAGGCAGTGCATGTCCCACGTTGATGCACAGGGAGAGGGGTCCAATTTCAGGCAGCCACTACCATTGGGCAGCCCTGGGAATTTTGTTGAGCTTGCTCAGTGGTAGCTATGTCCCTGCTGTTAACCATGGCCACTGCTACTCCTTGTGGTCTTGGGCAAGTCACTTAACCCTCCATTGCATCAGGTACAGACTTAGATTGTGAGCCCTCCAGGGACAGGGAAATATCTAGTGTACTTGAATGTAACTCACCTTGAGCTACTACTGAAAAGGTGTGAGTAAAATCCAAAGAAATAAAATAAAAATACAAGAAATAACCCAGATGCACTTAGCTCCTCCTATTTAGGAAGTAAGTCCAGCATGTTAACTGCAGGGAGCACTGCACACCCATTCTCCATCCATGCTCCACTAAGTAACATCTGCGAACCAAAAATTCCATTAATGCACAACTTACTGTGCGCTAATAGAGCTTTTACTGCAAAGGCAGGTTAACAAGTTCTTGTATTAGCTGTCAACAGCTCGCTAAACCATGTGTTAATAGCTAACAGAATTTAATAAAACAGCCCCTTAATGAATACAAATGGAATCTCCACAGATTAACACCCAGACTTGAAGACAGCCATGATACCTGCTTTTTTTCCTATCATCTAGGAACATATTCAGACACCTGTTAAACATATCTACCCAGTAGATACAGGCAGGGCAGATCCACCGAAAAACATATTCCTTAGATCTACATCTCTTAGGAGCCTATGCACTAACATTTTTCCTAGAGACACAACATTCTAAATTTGTTTGCCAACCTCCTGAAATAATTATGGACTGTGACTTAAACACAGCTGCCCACTCCTTGAACTACCATCCCTTTCTCCTTCTCTAATGCATCTATCTCCTGGTCTTTAAACATACCCCAATCTTTTTTGTTTTGTTTTGTTTTATCAGCCAAGTATAAAGCTAGGTTGTGACAGCCAACCATTAATTCTCCTTCTATAAAAACAATTCCCTACCAAGATTAGTAGCTTGCAAATTCAATCTATGTAACTATCTTTATTATTTTGCCTTGACTACCATGCATCTATATTTCTTGAACCTATCCTTCCATTCATTGTTTGTTTGCGGATTAAATATTTGAAAGGTATTAATCTGCAAAACGAATCTTTTCCGGAGACGGGAAGGCAGTAGAACTAGAGGACATGAATTGAAGTTGAAGGGGGGGCAGACTCAGGACTAATGTCAGAAAGTATTTTTTCACGGAGAGGGTGGTGGATATGTGGAATGCCCTCCCGCGGGAGGTGGTAGAGATGAAAACAGTAATGGAATTCAAACACGTGTGGGATAAACACAAAGGAATCCTCTTTAGAAGGAATGGCTCCGTGGAATCTTAACGGAGATTGGATGGCAACGTTGGTAATTGGAAACAAAATGGGAGCTGGGCAGACTTCTACGGTCTACGCCCTGATCATGACTGAATAAATAGGGATGGGCTGGAGTGTAAATTTTAAGGGGCTTCGATGTTAGCTTCAGAACGTAGTACAAGAACAGTACTGGGCAGACTTCTACGGTCTGTGCCCTGAGAAAGTCAAGGACAAATTAAACTTGGGTATACATATAAAGTATCACATACCATGTAAAATGAGTTTATCTTGTTGGGCAGGCTGGATGGACCATACAGGTCTTTATCTGCCGTCATTTACTATGTTATTATGTTACTACTATGTTACCAGCACTACACCCTATTTCCACAAGTATCACTCTAACTACTGAATATCACCACTATCCACCAGATTCTATATATGGTGCCCAGATTTGCATGTGCAACTTAATTGAGTAACAAGCCCTTAACTACCAAATATTGTTAATTGGCACCAGTTAGAATTTGCTGTGTATCTGGCTGCACGCTATTCGATAAGGCATAGTGCCTAACTCTACTAAAACATAACTAAAAAGGGGGCATGGCTATGGGTGTGTCAGGGGCATTCCAAAAAGCTGTACGCGTAATTACAGAAAACTGCCTCAGCACACCTAACTTGGGCTTTCTCCATCCAGGACCCTCCTCATGTCATCCAGCAAGGCTATCATTACTGAGTTCATATGACTGCTTGACAGAAAGCTTGATAGCACAGTATCTAGATCCTGCATATCTTCCCAATTGCTGTACAATTGTTGCTTACCAGGGCCGCTGAGGAGGGCAGGGGGGACAAAATTCCTCCAAGGGGGGCCAACGGCGCTGCAGTTCCCGGTCTCACCTGCCTGCCTCCTCGGTTCCTGGCCCCCTGCATTCGAAGCAGCAGTCACAGATCGCCTCCCTTCCGGCCTTCCCTTCCTGTGTCCCGCCCTCGCAGAAACCGGAAGTTACATCAGACGAGGGCAGGATACAGGGAGAGAATGCCAGAAAAGAGGCAATCTGCGACTGCCGCCTTGAATGCTGGGGGCCCGGAGCCATGGAGGCAGGCAGGTGAGACCGCGGACTGCAGCGGCGGGGGGAGCGACGGGGGGCAACAGCGGCAGGGGGGGCTACTGGGGGTGGCAGCGACAGGGGGGGCGGAGGCGGGGCAGCCTTGCCCCAGGCCCAGCCGAGTCTCTCGGCGGCCCTGTTGCTTACATAATCTTTGCCACTACTGGCAAAGGGACAGACTGGCACAAGTTTAACCTTCCTTCTCCAAAAGGGGGATAATTCAGATTTCTATGGAACACCCCTATTTAAAATGACATACAAGAAAGTTGTGTATTAAAAACAAAGAACCATCATGTCAACAAAGAGTGAAATCAAAGCAGCATAAAAGTGTAATTCAGAATTAAAGAAAGAAGATGGAGAAGAGGGCAATATTAGATGATTTGATGCCTGAATATTTATCAGGTGCAGCAATGTATTTGAAGATATGGAAAAGTAATACCACTGAGAATCAATGAGTGAAAGTGTAGCCAAGGACAGAAATATTAAGCAGTTTAGACAGCCTTGTGGATTCTCAGCAGGGTTACTTTGTCATAGTACCTTCCTGTTGTATCATCCAAAACTGCGGTCTTCATCTATAGTTTTCCTGTGGTTTCCCAGTGGAGCTATTATGCCATGGCAGTTCTGTATACCAGTGATAATTGAATCAGGGGTGAAGAAGAGAGAAGGGGGATATTGCATATTGCCCGCATTTATCTAAAAAAAAAGGTCATACAGGAGCAGAACTGGGTGTTTGGTGGACACATGCCTGACTTCTTCCCCCCTCCCACCCCAACAGTCTTAATCATGTCCCTTCCTTCCTTCCTTCTTTCACTGATTTCTTATTCTTTTGTCCACAACCAAACCAGAGGGGTATGGGGGGGGGGGGGGGGGCAACATCGGAAAGAGGATTGGAGCGGGGGGGGGGGGGGGATCAGATCCAGGGGATGGATTGAGGGATCAGAGCATCAGGCAGCAACCCAGAGTGCTGGCACCTGTATAGTTAAGAGGCCAAACTTAAGACTGCCTTGTGTGGGGTCATATGTGGCTTTTTAGCTATGAGGGCATCAGCACTGAATGTGGCCCATACCTGCATAAGTACTGGTTCCATCCTGACTCTGCTCCTAGACTACCCCAGCATTAATCAAGCAGTACCTGGGCTCTCAGAGCCTGTATTCAGTAGCGATGCCTGGTTCAAGTTTCACGTTTATTTAGAACTTTCTACCCTGATCATCTAGTAAAATAGAAGAGGAGAGATGAAGGGGAAGAAGAATGCAGAACTCGGGAAGAAGGAAAGTACAATTTCAGTAGTAGAGAGGGGGAAGGGAAATACATCTGTGTAGATCAATGTCACATTGGTCAGATGCCACTATCATTTATATGTATCGGTAAAAAGAAATGTTTTTAATTCATTCTTAAATTTTTGTAGGGATGTTTGAAGTCTGAGTTGTTGTAGTAACAGATTCCAGAGCTCCGAATATCAGCAGCTGACCCGCTCAATGTGATGTAAGAGGGCAGAAGCCTCTCCTGCCTGCTACTACCATGCTAAATATCAATCCCCTTACACTTTACAAGTAACAAGTCATTTTGTAGGAAGCCCTGCCTAACCCCACCTAGAGAAAAGGAATAATACGCATGTGGCGAGGGCACTTGTCAATTAGCTCTTTAATCATTTATGCAGACATGTGACTTTTGAAAACTGCCCTTTCTTCTTGCTGTATGTTTTAATTATGTTCTTTATTTATTACTTTATTATATTTGAGCATATATTAAATGCAAATATTCATTAGCCCCCTGATTCTGTAAAAGTCGCCAAAAATTGCGTGCGCAAATTTAGGCATGTTCCCAATTTATACACACAATTTAATTGAATAAAAAACCAATTAGTGCCCCTAATCAGCTTTTAAAAAAGTAATTAGTGGCACTAATTAAATTTAATTGGGACCAACATGCATAAAGTAAGGCGCAGGATCCATGCCTAAAACTTGCACATGGTCTAAAAAAGAGGGCACAGAAATGGGAGGGTCATGGGAATTTTGGGGTGGAATGGGGTCGTGGTTTCAAGTTATATGCGTAATTATAGAATAATGGTGCTCAGCGTGTAAATTTAGGCACGGGCATTTGCACCATGCTTTTGATTGTGCAAATGGCCTCACCTAAATTTAAACAAAATATTGAAGAGTCCAGTATTGCTACAAAGACATATATTACTACTACTACTATTTAACATTTCTAAAGCGCTACTAGGGTTACGCAGCGCTGTACAGTTAACAAAGAAGGACAGTCCCTGCTCAAAGGAGCTTACAATCTAATGGACAACATGTGAAGTCAGCTTACAATCTAATGGACAGTATGTGCAGACAGACAAATTGGGGCAGTCTAGATTCCTTCTTTTACATGAAACGAGGAAAAGACCTCAATACACCCAAACGCTTACTTGGATTTTAGCGTCTTTACCTGGGGTTGTAGTGTTCATCATCGGTCTAAAAACCTCGTACTATTTCTTTTATTTTTGTCAATTTAATTTTCATTTATTAATTTTTAATCCTTTATTTAAAAACATATATTCTTCCTATTTCCTCGACTTTTTGATTTTATCAAATAAGTTTAATGCAGAGTCATTACCAAATGAGTAATAAGGGAATGCTGTCTTCTGTGAAAAACTAAGAAAAAAGAAATAGGATACAGTATAAGCAGGTTTCTTTCAGCACCAATTTTTTAAGCTCGATTTATAAAATTTACCCCTATATCTCCACATTAACAACTTTATTCCTTGATATATAGAGGTTGATATTCACATTGGGGTAGATATTTAGCTGGCAATGGTCACTGGTTTTTCAAATGTTGACCATGGTGGGCTAAATTAGCGATGGATATTCAGTGCCAGGCCATGTGCAGGCCCCAGAACTAAATATCCTAGACTAAATGCCACTGCATTGGCCACCAGAGCTTATGTAAGTCCTGGCAGATATTCAGCCAGGGCCCACATTGGACAGATATGCGGGTCGTAGCTGAATATCAGCTGGGGCCCATACAACTTTTTTTAATTCCCCTCTCCCCCTCCCCAAGCCCCTCAAAACAGCCTGTCTTCATCATTTTCCCCTCCCCATCCCATGCCAGTAAGCACCCTCTCCCCCCCAAATACCTCCCAAACTCTCTGGGTATAGATAGGGACCCCCCAGGCCTACTTGTATTTCTGGTGGTTCAGTGGGGGCAATGGGGGCAGGAATAACGCTCGTTGGCTTTTGCCCCTTGAGGCTGCCTTCATAAAATGTTGTCATGATGTCTTGCAGCAGCTCGTGGTACTTGTGAAGCACCATGAGCAGCCACGAGAGAGGCAGGAGCCATTTTCTGAAGACAGCCACAAAGGGCAGAAGCCAGTAGGCTTTGCTTCTGCCACCATTGCCCCCACTGGATCATCATATCCTACTTGTATTTCTGATGGTCCAGTGTGGGCTTTGCTTCTGCTCCCATTGCCCCCACTGGACCACCAGAAATATAAGTAGGCTCCTGCCCCTAATGCCCCCACTGGACCATCAAAGCCTACTTGTATTTCTGGTGATCCAGTGGGGACTTTGCTCCTGCCCCCACTGGACCACCAGGGATACAGTTAGGCCCAGGGAGACCTATCTAGACTCAAGGGTGGGGTGTTGGGAAGATGTTCCAGGGAGAGGGGTGCTTACTGGTGCAGGATGGGGGAGGGAGAAGAGAAATAGGCAGGTTGTGTTGAAGGGCTTCGGAAGGAATGTTTTCTAAAGTTATGCAGGTCCCGGCCAATATTTAGTTCCAGGACCCGCACAGTTATACTGGCCAAGTTAAGACAACTCAAAAACCGTCTTAACTTGGTCAGCATAGCTATGCGGGTCCTGGCACCTGCATGACTGCTGGCTCCTCTCCAATGCCATCCCTATACCATCCCTGACCTGCCTACAGGGCAGACTGAATGGACTATATAGGTCTTTATCTGCCATCATCTACTATATTATTTTTTGGGGCCAGTCAGAGGCAATATTCAGCGGCACTGCCCAGTTAAGTACTGGTTGGGCAGCCCTAGGCGATGAAAGTGGGCTGGAGCCTCTCCTGTCCGCTTAAATTGCCTTGAAAATCAGCCGGACGATTTTTTCAAAGCTTTGTGACCACAGCTTGTTTTCATGCTGTCTTTGTGACCGGAGGTCTCAGTTCACTGGCACAATTGAATGAGTTCTGGTCCTTTTTGATGGCCGTATAATTCAGAACCATTAAGATAAGTCAATTTGGTGCATTATACGTCAACTTTACGATAATGTTTATTTTGTAACCAACAGTGCCTGCATTCATATATTTTTATTTATTATAGTTACGATAAATAATTTGCAACAGTTTTTCTGAATACTCAGTTTGCTGAAGATCAGCAATGCGAGGCACTGATTGGTGGGCTGGAGGTGATCAATGATTATAATCTTTTTTTGGTTTGAATAACCTTTTTGGAAGCATAAGATTCGGAAGATTCAGAAGCTTCCACATAGATATGAGACGCCTCTATCAGCCTATTAATTTTACATCATAATAAGCATTCGTAGTCTGTTTACATTTGTGTATGTTTACAATATTGATTACAGACACGTTCAAGCCATTCTCTGGTTTTTTGATTGTCTTACAAGAAAAACATTGTCTTATCATTAATAGACAAAAAGAAGCAAGTAATGTTTAATGTTTAATATAACTTGATACACCACCTTTTCTGGTAGACAGGACAAAGCAGTTTACAAATAATTATTGTGCCTCTGTGGAGGGGCAAGTTATAAAAGTGAATGAATAATCAAATAAATCAATCAATAAATAATGATCAGGATGCTGAGTTTCCAAATGTATCGTCTTTTGATGGCACGATGAATCTGTGCACAGCTACTGTAGGAATATTTTCTCATTCTACTGGCACTGCAAAATAACAGCAGTGCTAATTGTACTACATAGTGGACACACTCCCCCAGATTCTACAAAAGTCGCTGACATTTTTATGCTAAAATTATGTTGTGCATGCAACCTAATTACTTAACAAGCCAATTAATACTAATTTTGGGTGTTAATTGGCAATTATTTGGATTTGCATGCACTTCTGCAATTCTATAAAGTTGCACACTGAAATTGTCTTGCATGCAACTTAAAAGAGGGCGTAGCCATGGGAGGGCCATAAGGGGGTCAGGGGTGTTCCCATAATTTAATAGCGATGTTATAGATTTCTAGGGTTGCATGCTCATGTGCCAGGATTTACAACAGGTCCCACTTGGTGTGAATCCATGCACCCAAAGTTGGTTGCAGGAGTCAGTGCTCAGCGCTATTCTATAAACGGCGCATGGCACAGAGCACCTTTTATAGAATGCAATTTCAAAACAGATCTTTCTGGCACCTAATTGTTGGCGCTATTTACTGTATCCAGCCCACTAGAAGAGGGTAGTCAGGTGAACAATGCCATTGACACTCCTTGTGGCCTTGGGAAAAATCATTTCACTCTCTGTTGCTTAGATTGTAAGCTCTTTGAGCAGGGACTGTCTTTCTTCTATGTGCAGCGCTGCGTATGCCTTGTAGCGCTATAGAAATGCTAAATAGTAGTAGTAGTAGTAGTAGGTAGAAAGTTATGGATAGATTTACTAACTAGGTTAACATGTCAAGGTATGCTCATGCCCACCTCCTTCATTTAATAAAAGATTATAGTCAGGTCATTCCTGGTCCTAAACAAGCTTTACTCGAATATACTAGGCATTGTGCTTTCTCCTTTACAGCCCCTTTACAGCTTCTGGAATTTCTCTACCCCTTGAGGTTCATGTGGAATTGTCCTTCAAAAAAATTCAAACCTGCAGTAAAATCTTGGCTTTTTCACTGAGCTTATAATTTAACTTAGGCCTGTTTTGTGGCAGACTCCACTGGTTCCTCCCCATTTAGTCTCTAGACGTTTTTGCCGACCCTGCCTTTCCCCACCCTATTTCCCTGCACTTAGTTTTTTTTATTTCTTATACTTTCCTTTTCCCTATTTTAGTTCCTTTCTCATTCTTACATATTATAATTTTTTTGAATTATAAATCACCTTGATCTGCTAGTTAGTTAAGGCAGTATAAAGCTTGGATAAATAAATAAGTAAATAATACAAGTTATATGCTTAGGTCATATTTTACTAAAGTGCGTTATTAGCACACGCTCAAGACTTGGCTTTAAAACTTAGCACTTCCTTGTTCCTCCATTACTGACAAACATGGAACCAGATGAGAATGGACAGGCACTATGCCTTGTACTTAATGTGTGGTACAGTACAGCATGTTAAGTGTTAACTCAGCAGTTAATGCAGGGCATTGAATGACACACCTCAGTTAAGGAAAGTGGTAATTGCACTGTTTCTGTGTTAACTGTATAGGAAGATGCTGGGCAAGCCACCTCAACAGGTAATGCAGAAGCTTTGGACTTAATGCACATTAATTTTGGCCATTAACATGCAGTTAACTGTAAAACTTTAAAGCTCAATTAGATGATAAATAGGCACCATTGACAATAGTGAGAACAGTGTTCATTAAATCACATTAATGCGTGTTCATGCACATTAGTATATCTAGACCTTACATTTAAGTTCTCTGGGCAGGGAAATGCCTGCTACATCTGAATTGTAACTCTACTTGAGCTCAAGTTTGGTAAAGCAAGAATTCAGATCCAAAATCCAGATATTTACTATCTATCTGCAAATAGGTGGGAAAATGTGGGATACAAATGCAATAAATAAATAAATAAATAAATAAATAAATATTTGCTATTACTATCTTTGCCAAAACAAAAATCCTCTACCAAGGTACATTGTAACCACATATGTACCCAATTAGAAACTTTCCCCTGTGGTCCCGCATTGTATAGATCAATTGTGCTGGTTTGTTACTGAATCTATATCTACAACTTACGAATGAAACAAAATATCCCACTTAGACTTGTGGCAGCAGTTTTGCAATTATTATTTACTGTCATTGTCACGTAAAGACTTCAATGATTCAATTGAGTGATCAACATTTATTTAAAGAACTTTTGTTTTGCATAATAAAGTTTTATATGTTTCAATATGATGCTGTTATGTCTTCTTGTTTTGTAGGGAAGGAGTGTTCAGTGCCAGCACATCCGCCATGTTTTTCCAAATCCATATACTTGCTGCCAGAGTTCTTGATTTCATTTATAGTGCCCTTGAAGAAAGAAAATTAAACAGGGTGCTTATTATTTAGATAAGTGCCCAAAATCTGCAATAGGGTAGACACCCTTGATGGTATGGATAACATTATTTTAAATTGTCATTGTAAGTCCTGTTGAACCTGTGAGAGGATATAGTGGTATATAAGTGCTATATTGACATTGACTTAGCAAAACTAGAGGAATGGTCTGGAATTTGGCACTAAGATTTAATACTAAAAAATGCAGGGTTGGCCTGGAAAAACCTGAGGAATGGTACAGTTTAGGGGGTGAAGAAGTTTTGTGCACAAATGAGGAGTGAGACTTGGGTGTGATTGTATGTGATGATGTTAAGGTGGTCAAATAGGTAGAAAAGGTGATGGCAAAAGCTAGAAGGGTGCTTGGATGCATAGGGAGAGGAATGACCAGTAGGAAAAAGGAGGCAATGATGCCCCTGTAAAAGACTCTGGTGTGTACAATTCTGGAGACCACACATAGGCGGTTGGTAGCCCAACTGTTTGGGGAGGGTAAAGGAGGCGTGGTTAGGGGTGGTGCCAGCGGTGGGGCTTACATCCATAATTGTCTGACAACACACAGAAAAATAAATAAATAAAAGTAAAATAGTCACAATTAATACCTTTAACAACGCAACATCAGATCCTCCAAAATATTATAAAACCATGTCTGATGTTATGACAAACAAACTAAAATTAATTTAAAGCGTTGATGTCACCATAGTACAGCCAACACACAATCTCTCCACTGCAAAACACTACACACAAACTTGTGCAAAAACACACTCAGAACCTTAGCAAACCATAACAGCACTAATCACAAGGACAGGACGAGCTACAACCTTATGCATGGAAAGGCAGCACTGTAATTACACCAGGCTCTAAAACACCAATACACTACCCAGTGAAAAAAACAAAACCAAAAGGGCTACAAATAGTACATGCTAGCAGAATACTGCACCTTGATCACACACGAAAAACACATGACAACCGATATGACACAAGGAACTAGAAATCAAAAGAAATGAAGGCAAAATACTGAACTGGAAAGTTACCTCAAGAAGTCAGACTCGGCATGCAGCAATACTAGAGAAATTGAAATTACATGCAAAATATCACATATTCCAATTAATAAATTCTGAATAAAATACTTTTTTCTACCTTTGTTGTTTGAGCATTTAGTTTTTCTATTTGCTTTGGTCCCAGTGTCTTCTGTTTTATGGTGTCTTTTTTCCATTTGATATTTTTTCACTCACCATGTCCACCATCCTCCTGTGTCCTTATGCGTTCTGTCTACCATCTGTAGCCCTGTCCCTATCCTTCCTCCAGTTGCAGCATCTGCCCTCAAAGCGTTCCGATCCAGCCCTTAAATTCAGCAGTTTACCCTCCATCCATATTCAGCATTTCTCCTCACTCCCCTCCCCTCCATTCATGTGCACTTACTTCCTCTGTCTTCCCTCCCCTCCCCTCCATCTATGTCCAGCATTTCTCCTATCTTCCCTGACCTCCACTCCATCCATGTCCAGATTTCTCCTCTCTTCCCTCCCCTCCACCCATGTCCCATGTGCATCTCCTTCCTGTCTTCCCTCCTCTTCATCCATCCATGCCCAGCAACTCTCCTCTCTCCCCTGCCCTCCCCTCCATTCATCCATCCATGTCCAGCAACTCTCCTCTCTCCCCTGCCCTCCCCTCCATTCATCCATCCATGTCCAGCAACTCCACTTTCTCCCCTGCCCTCCATCCATATCTAGCAAATCTCCTCTCTCCCCTGGCCCCTCCATCCATCCATCTAGCAAATCTCCTCTCTCCCCTGCCCTCCCATCCATGTCCAGCGATTCTCCTCTGCCCCTGTCCTCCCCTCCATATCCAATGATTTCTCCTCTCTCCCCTGTCCTCCCCTCCCATCCATGTCCAGTGATTCTCCTCTGCCCCCTCCCCTCCCATCCATGTCCAACGATTCTCCTTTGCCCCTGCCCTGTCCTCTCCTCCATGTCCGGTGACTTGCCCCAGCCCCCTTTTCAGCCCCCCAGTTCGAGGTGTAACCAAGCCCCACCGAGTGTTTCACCCAGGAATGAAGAAGAGGCACAAAAAAAACCTAAAAGACTTAAATTAATTTAAAAAACGTATTTTATTCTGACATGAACTTTATTAAGCACAACGGATTATTTAACAGCACAATGGCATTGATCCTCTGTTATTTTATTCTCACAGACCCACTCTATTCACTACAAGACTCAACTTTAAAGCAACTTTACGTCAGATAAGTAACAGTTCACTTTCCTAAATCTGAAGTTTAAGCATGCATGCAAAAGATTATGTGTTAATGTGCGTCTCTTAACTAGAATTGATTCTTTGCTTTCTTTTTTTTCAGGTTCTTCCTCCGGAGAATTCAAGGTAAGTATACATTTTTCTCTTCTTTATTTCAGGAAAGTTCAAAAGGATACTTTTGTTGACACCTATTCAGCCGGTTTCTTGTCTTCGGGTTCTGCTAACCGTTGAGTACCATAAACTTGCTGCAGTGTTGAACCCTGGCCAGGGTGCAGGATTCAGGAACTGAAGTGTACCTACTACTCTAGGCTTTAATAAAGCAATAACCCTAAAACCTAACTAAACCACACAATTTCAGGTGCCTACTGCACACGCTTCCTATCTAGCTTCCCAAAAAAACATATAATTGATGATCCCTATTCTATTTCCCTTCCCCAGAATTTAATTAAATCAAAGAGTGTGCTAAATAATAATTTTTTAAGAATTACTGGCAAAATTCTCAATTTCAGAAATCCCCTTTTTCTTTACAATCATTTAGGAATTTCATCTTTCAGGATAGCTTTTCACTTTTTAACTCTTTCCAAAACCATCTAAGTTTAAAGGTCTAAAGTGTTTTACAGCTATCACAGGAGCAGGACCTCTTTACTATAACACATTGATATGATATCAAAATTTATTAGATCCTTTTATCTCCAGTACCAGTTCACTGCCATCCATTCCTCACTAAAGCCCTTCAATATGCAGCAGGCTTTCAGTTTAAATTAACTACTGATAACCTTTCATAGCACACTCATCAGTTCCCTTTCCAAATACTTTTTCCTTTGTTTTTACACAAAATTCTCCCTCAGCTGCTTAGACACAGCTCTGCTCAGCTCAGCACTCACCTCCCAACTGCCTAACTGCCAAGCTTAGAACCCTTACCCTAGCTCCCGCTACCAGCACGAGCTCTACATTCTAACTTCCCTAAATACATAAACCCAGCATTTTAAAATCAAAATAACCACTTTTTAAACATGTACACATAAACAGCATGTTCAAACAATGTAAATTTTGTACCTTTTTCATCCCTGAAGCCTGAAAACCTCCCTTTTTCGTCCGTGCACGAGCCTCCTCCCACTCCATCCACGAGACAGTATCCGGCTCGCGCCATCAGCTGTTCCTCCGCTCACAACTCCTCCTCAGCGCGCGCCCATCTGCTACCCAGTCACCAAATCGAAAAACTGCAAGTAAAACGCCTGAGAAGTGCACCAGAGCACTTCCCCCTTCTTGCTTTGTCCCACGCTGGTCTCTCTCCCGGTCCGGCACCGGCTCTGTACCTTAATTTGAGCCGGTTCCTTTAAATTCAGGAGATTCCCAGCCCTGCGTCAGCAACGTGCGACTGACGTCATTACGCTAACGTCAAACACGGACGTAGGGCCAATCGGGTTCCCGGCTCTCTTCTCTGCTCTCCCTACTCCTTCTCCCGCCTTTGCTCTGCCCCGGACCACCCCGCAAACAGTCCCAGTTCTCACTGACGGCCCAAACAGGATCGCAAAATCCTGCAGCACTCCTTCCCGTGTTTTTTTTTTCCCTTTCCTTTGGTGCTGCAGGCCCAACACCCAAACCCCGGCACAAAATCGCCGCCTCATTACTGCCGCCCGACCCCGCCAGAAGCCCCAAGCCCAAAAGCAACCCGGGCTCCCGCGCGATTCCTGGTCAGCGCTCCTGCACTCTGCCGATCCCCTCCTAAAAGCAGCCTCAGGTAAGTTTATTTAACCCTTTGGGTTACAATAACAAGTTTTATTGGAATTATTTGGCCACAGCTTTTTCTGATGGTGATAACTTGCCATACCCAAGCTATGCCTCAGTATAACAACCATAGGTGACCTCCCACCATGCTAGCTAGGAGGCAAGCACAGACAAATTAACTTTTAACTCCACCATGTCAGCTGGATCAAGTTACAGGCTTAGATCTCTAGGCCTGCACAGAAAGCATAGACCCAAAATTGACCAACGGGTGAAGGTTAAGGTCTACTTCAAAGGGCCTTCTTTTAAGCTGCCAACAGCTCGGGTACCCCCTCCCCTTAAAACTGCGACAGCTTGAACCTTGCCATTATGATGGGGAAGGTGGGAGGGGAAGCCATTCATCTCCGAGGAACAGGAAAAGGTCTGCTCCGTGGAGGATCCCCCCCTTTAACTCCCCCCTGCGACTCCACCCCGCCCATTGTCAGGAGGGATCTGATAGGCAGATCCCTCCTGCCACTTAGGGGTTAAAGGTCCCCTTCCATAGGTGACCCCCAACCACCCAGCATTCTCGGCTCTCCCCTGGCGCAGCATGCATGCCTGTGGGCTTTGCCAGAAGCCCGCCCATGTTGCTCAACCCGGTGTCGTGGTGATGCTCACACCCCCGTTATGGGTGGGCTTCAGACGAGCCGTTCACCCTTTAACTTTCTGCACAGAGTGCCTTTTACAGAATACTAGCTCAGTGCGGATCATCCCAGAACTTAACTTTAGGCACCATTTATTGAATTCCCCCCTACACATCTATTTCATATTGGATATTTGATGGGGAGATGTATGTGCATAAGTTCCATCTTTATTCATTAACATTATCCCAGTAACTATTGCTACATTCCAAAATGTGCCAAGAAAAAGCAAGACAACAATGCTTCATTTAATTCCCAGTTCTAAATAGGATTTTTCCCTCTAATCCCCTTATAAAACTGAAAGAATAAGAACGAACAGAAAAAAATGAATTGTCTTTAAATCTGCTGTCTGTTTCTGCTCAAGAAACTCATTCTCATAATCAATTTGACAGGTGTGCAGTCATTGAAAAGTTGGGGGAAGCAAGGGCAAGCATGTAAAGGGGGAGTGATAGAGACCCTCTTTCTTCAAATGGGCTGCA
This sequence comes from Microcaecilia unicolor, assembly GCF_901765095.1. Taxonomy (NCBI): domain Eukaryota; kingdom Metazoa; phylum Chordata; class Amphibia; order Gymnophiona; family Siphonopidae; genus Microcaecilia; species Microcaecilia unicolor. Next base: position 66,234,100 of record NC_044037.1, on the reverse strand, counting down.
AAGTGCACCCAGATTGCTGATTAAACATGGCAAGCACACCTGCTGTCTCCAAAGCACTGCAATTAAAGCCTCTTTGAGGTCCCAGGAAGTGACCGTATTAGTAAAGCCCCCTCCTTGCAGCCAGCTCTTTAGCATATTTCTGGTGTCATTAGCAGAGCAGCAAAGGCAAGGCACATCGTGGTAGGGCTATGCCGTGACCCATGCTCTGTCCTCGCTTGGGGAGGGGATGCCAAGTGACTTCTAAAGAGCTCCTCTTCTCCTGGAGGTGTTCCGGCTGTTCTCAAGGCTGGAGTAGGGGCAGGAGAAGCTGAATCTGAATTCAATAAGAAGAAAAAAGAAATTCACATGTAGTCTGAAGGGTTGAAAGAAAATTGGTTTGTTATTTCAAAATATACCAGTTTTCTGGATGCCCTTTCTTTCTTGTTCGGCTCTCCATGTCTCAGATGCAAATGACTTTGCTTTTATAGCAGCATAGATAGTATGAAGTTAGTACGTTTGAAAATGTAAAAACAAATGTGCAATTGATATTAACATACACATATCTAATCTCTTCCTTTTCTGTATTGTTTTTTTTCTCTTTATACCTCTTTATTTCTTTCTATGACATTGTTGTATTTCAGTTCATGCTGAAGAAAGTATAAATAAGCTACGTACTATACCCCTGATGGCGAACCTATGACACACGTGTCAGCACTGACACGTGTGCCATTTTCGCTGACACATGGCGGATTTCAGCATTTCCTTGATTTGTCCAGGTTTCTCGACAAATCCGCCCCGCACTCCCCGACAGAATCCTCCGATGAGCACGCGACCACCTCACCTTCTTAACCCCTCTGCTCTGATGCACGCGCGAAGGCGACGCAGGCAGGCTAGAGGCAGCATCTCTGCGTGTGCCAGCCAGCGCCTGCCTGCTCAGCATCAGCTGGTGATAATCCTGCACGCTTCACGCAGGCGCAGTGGCTTACTTCTACTGTCTGCAGCCTGCCGCCTTCTCTTCAGCCGCTGCCATAATAATCGCGAGTCGACGAGAGCACGAGGCTGCAGCGGGATGGTCTGGTCTCTGTCTTCTGACTCTTCTCTTGTTGTGCCCTGCCTGCCCCTTGCTTAGCCGCCGCCATATCAGTGAAGTAAGATTCTTAAGAATGGGCTCCCATGATAAATTGTTTGGGATAAATATAAGTAATATAACAGCAGGTTATGCCTTGATAAATATCGCAAAATTATGGGTTTTTTTCTCGAAGTGACACACCACCCAAGTTATGCTCAGTTTTTTGGCGAATTTTGACACCAAGCTCAAAAGGTTGCCCAACACTGCACTATACTGTACTACCCATCTTGTCCCATCCATATATTTCAACTTGGCTACCTATTAAGATGCTTCACTGTATTGTGCAAACAGTGTTAGCATCATACGTATGGTATTTGAATGTTCTAATGCATACCTATTAAGGTGAGTATCATTTCTGTGTTATATGAATATTCCTTCGTGCTGCCTATTATGGTATCATTTGTATTCTGCTGGCATTTATCATATTTCTTTCATGATTGTTTTGCAATGCCATTAAATTTCTGATACTGCACCAAGCTAGTCCTATTGGATTCAATTTGCCATCACAAAGTCTACCTCATCGATTGTATTTAATAGTTAGTTTACTGTTGTTATGCTGTTAACAAAAATATAAGTTTTATGTCAGACTGTACCTGCTTGTAGACTGCCTTGGGTGAATCTCTTCATAAAAGCAGTTAGCAAATCCCAATAAATACATTAGCCATTAGGAAAGACTATATGGAGTACAGGAGTAGCTTATTGGTTAATGCAGTCCCCTGAAAACCAGGGGAACTGGGTTCAATTCCCACTGCAGTTCCTTGTGACTCTAGACATGTCACCTAACCCTCCATTACCTGTAAATAATATGTAAATTGCTTGTAACCACAGAAAGGCAGACTATCAAATCTTATCCCCTAAATTGAAGCCAGGGTGGATATTTCTATTATTGGAAAGAACCCATTAACTCTACCACACCCAGGGGCTAATTCCGAAAGACATGTAGTACAGCTCCCACCATTGGCTGAGTGCACAGCTTCTACAAACAAATTAATAGAAAAATATACTGTAGCAATGCAGTAATCAGTGAGCATGCAAATTACTGCTGTGTTAAAAAAAAACATGGCAGTAATCTGCAGCTCACTGTGAGATGTCTCCCTTCCTATCAGTGTGTGAGTAGTGATTGGGTCACATACTTACAGGATGGGAGACATTTAAAAAAAAAGCCGCCGGTTGTCTACCCTACCTGAACCCTCTGCCTCCGACATAGCTTTCTGCTTCAGTCACTGAAACCCCAAGTAATCTAGGGCCTCCCTCTCCCCTGAACTAAATTGATCCTACATCTTCCTCCCATCCTTAACAAAAACCGCAAATCTCTGGTAGTCTGGCAGCCCATTCCCTTCCCCCAGCCCAACCATTCTGCCCCTAACATTAAAACAAAATGCCTGGTATTCTAGCAGCCCCCTTCCTCCAACTGACCTGCCCCCTCCTGCCCCCAATATTAAAAATAATTCCCTGGTGTCTAGTGGCACCCCTACTTCCCTGACACCTCCCCCAGGCCCCCCAGGCCCCCCAGACCCCTTCGCCCCCATTGAGTACATTCAAAAGTGATGCCCATTCACTTCTGCCTCAGCTCTGCCATCTTGGAAAATAGCAGAGCTTGACCCCATCTGGTGCATCCTGGGACACACCACACGGGGTCAGGTGCCGGTTTGAAAGGTTTGCAGCCATGTTATAGAGTATGAAGTAAAACTGGACCTTTAATACATATTTTAATGTTTGGCATTTATAATAACTATGCCTATGATGTAGAGTTTGCCACTCAAAATACAGTTGTGTTAGGTAGCTGCCCAGGCAATGTGATGTGAAGATGTGGGAAGCTGTTTGAGCAATGTATGTTGCAGTGTGGAGAAATCTGTGGTCTACTGAAGGCTACATCAAATAAATTAAGATTATGTGAAGGGGCAGGGAAACCCGTATTATCGAAACAAGATGGGCGTCCATGTTTCATTTTGATAATACGGTTGGGGACGCCCAAATCACGAAATTTAGGTCAACCTTAGAGATGGTCGTCCTTAGACTTGGTCGTTCCTGATTTTCGGCGATAATCGAAACTGAGAACGCCCATCTCAGAAATGACCAAATCCAAGCCATTTGGTTGTGGGAGGAGCCAGCATTTCTAGTATACTGGTCCCCCTCATATCCCAGGACACCAACCGGGCACCCTAGGGGGCACTGCAGTGGACTTGATAAATTGCTCCCAGGTGCATAGCTCCCTTACTGTGTGTGCTGAGCCCCCCAACCCCCCCCAAACCCACTACCCACAACTGTACACCACTATCAGCCCTGTAATAGCTTAGGCACACCTTTAAGCCATCATAGAATTGGCATTAAGCATGCTCCTTTGTGGCACCTAATATTTAGCACCAATGTACAGACTTGCCCTCAATAATGTGAACACAACACCCATTAAAACATCTTAATAGACAGCGTAGAGTGTAAATGGAGGTAGAATATATAGACAGATGAGACAGAGTAATAGGCGTTAGATAGAAAATTAGAGTGACTTCATTAAGGGAAAAACTGCATATGGAGTCATAAAGAAAAAGTACATAAAAATGATCTCAGCTAGAGTGCATGTGGTAAGCGACTCTCTCCACAGTGTGTGCAGCTAGTGTTATTCCTTGTGTGTGTGACTAGCTAGTTAGTTGCTTCTTCCATTAAAGGCTTGGGAGAAGACCCAGACTTTCACCTACTTCCTGAAGTAGAGATAATCTTGTGTTAAGTGAAGCCTTTAGGAAGTACGTTCCAGAGTGTGAGGGCTCACTAGGAGGTGTCACATTGTGTGATGCCCTTTGGAGAGAGTGTGGTTAATGATACTCCTTGGGAGGACCTTAGCAACCTTGGAGGCATCTAGAGGAAGATTCTTTTCCTCAAGTCCATGAAGACCAGACATACAGTTTACAATTTAGCACTGTATTCTAGTAGCCAGTGAAGTTTTTGCAGAAATGATGTGATGTGATCACATCACTTAAAACCTTCTATCAGTCATGCTGTGGCATTCTTAATCAAATGGAACAGGTGCAAACACTTATTTATTTAGATTTTGCTCACACCTTTTTCAGTAGTAGCTCAAGGTGAGTTACATTCAGGTACACTGGATATTTCTGTGTCCCAGGAGGGCTCACAATCTAAGTTTGTACCTGAGGCAATGGAGGGTTAAGTGACTTGCCCAAGATCTTGTAGTTACACCAATCATTTATCATTTATCATTTATCATTTATTTAAAATTTGTTAACCCGCCTTATCTGTGGTACAGGTCAAGGCACAGACTAATGTATAAAAAGAAATGGAAAGGAATGCCATCATATTGACAGGAAAGTAAATACACACATACATATTCATCCTCAACCAGTAGAATAAGGAGCTGTATAATTTGAGAGCAGGGTGATACCCTCAACATCTAACCAGCAATTGACTCAGTAAAAGCTATATTAAAAAAATGTGTTTTCAAAAGTGTTCAAATTTTTTTTCTGAGAGTGCATTACAGTAATCCAGTTTTGATATTATCATATTGTGAACCACTATATCAAGACTTGCCTTCTCAATTTACGGAGAGAGACAGCATAGTTGTCGCAGACGTTTGAGGCAGCACCTGAAAGCTGCTTGGATTTGGGGAATCAGCTTAAGTGTTGAATCTAACTTTGAGATCTGAAGGAACTAGAATTTTACATCTACCCTTAGCCAGGCCATTCACCTGATGGAAAGATGTAATAAAGCCATTCCAGTGGAACAACTTATTCTCAGAACTGTGACAATGGAAAATTACTGTAAACTTAGAAAACAGTTGAAAAATTTTTGCTTTTGATTTGGCTTTCTCTTAGTCAGTTTGTTTTGGTCATGGGACTTGGTTTGTTGTACATCACGTGATCCTGGCTACTCACATCTGTATGGGATGTTTTCGATTTTGCTTTTATGAGTGTGTTTCTGAGAATTGTTTAAAGTATGTGATTTTTTTTTAAATTACATGTGGAGAGGCATTTTCAAAAAACATCTAAGTCTAAAAAAAAATGCCCTACTTATAATGTCCAAAATAAAAGGCCATCTCACAGCCATAATCAAACAGGAAAGACAACTAGAATTCCTGTTTGATTATGGCTGTGAGATGGATGTTTTTGCACTGAAAACACCTAAAATGAATAACCATTTTCAAAAGTGAATCGTTCAACTTTTGAATGACAAAAAGCAGCAACACTAATAGGCTTGTTAACTAATTAACACATTGAGCCTGCAAATGGGTGGGAAAATGTGGGATACAAATGTAACAAATAAATAAATAAATTGAGTAGTGTGCATAAATTGGCCACACACACAATTTAATATGCGCTACTTGGCGTGTCATATATAGAATCCAGGGGATCACCCTTGGCCTTTAATGAAAGTTTGGCCTTCCTACCATATCAGACTTCTGAACATGATCAACCTTATGTCAAATCCATTGTGGATGTTTAGAAACCTCTGGGGATAGGGGTGGAGTGACTGAGAAAAGTTCAAAAAGCAATCCCAGATATTTGAATTGAATACTGTTATTCCGCCTAGCTTGAATACTGAAATTGTTTTTCATTGTTATTATGCACTGCTATCTGATTGGTTTAGTCATGATAGTGACCTTTCAGTGGCTGTTAAAAACATGCCGATGCTATATTTATGAACGATAAGAATTAGATGTCTAGTTAGCGGAGTCTCTGATCTGAAAACATTATGTCATGTTGGCTACTGGGAATGGCTATCGACAATTAGAGATACATATTGAAAGATCTGCTGAGAAGTAATTTTGAACTGTTTGTAAAGCTTCAAGTTGGATGTTATGGAAATTAATGAAGAATTACACTACATTTATGGCTTTCATGAAGTAAAAGGCGCATAAAATTAATTTTGAAGTTTTGGTGAACATAAAGTACATGTCATTTTGAGCTGATGATTATAAATTTTTGCACCCTAATTGCACCCTTCTCCTCCATCGCTAACTCCAGACTCCGTTCCTTTTATCTCGCTGCACCTTATGCCTGGAACAGACTTCCTGAGCCATTACGTCAAGCTCCATCCCTGGCCGCCTTCAAATCCGGGCTAAAGGCCTACCTGTTTGATGCTGCTTTTAATTCCTAACTTGTCACCTGCTAGTAACCTTATCTTGTCTTCCTCTCTTCAATAGTCCCTTTTCCCTATCAGGCTCATTTTCAAAGCACTTAGCCTCCCAAAGTTCCATAGAAACCTATGGAACTTAGCCTCCCAAAGTGCTTTGAAAATATGCCTCTATGTGTCCTATCTGTCTGTCCTACCCTTATCCCTTATTTGTCCTGTCTGTCTGTCCTGATTTAGATTGTAAGCTCTTTTGAGCAGGGACTGTCTTTTCTTCATGTTCAATTGTGAACTGCTGTGTACGACTGGTAGCGCTATAGAAATGATTTGTAGTAGTAACTTGAGTACATTCATACGGAGGTTTTCCTCTAATATTGTACCTTTGAATATGAAGGTTCTTTCACTTATTTAGGAAACAACACTTAGGGGCCCTTATACTAAGCTGCGGTAGCACTAGCATGTGGTTACCATGCACTAAAAAGCACTACTGGGGGACATGGTGAGGCATCCAGTGGTAGTGCGTCACAAAGTGTGCTCTAATCCCGCACTGAAAAATATTTTTTTATTTTTCAGCACAGGAGGTGTGCCCATGGGTGGAGAGTAGGAATGCGCTAATCAGGTAGCGTAGGCACATTGCATGCTGCCGATTACCACGGGGGTAGCATGGGAGCCCTTACCACCAAGTAAATAGGTGTCGGGAAGGGATCCTGTGATAATGGCCACATGCTAATTGGGAAATTAGCGCATGGCCATTAATGGGGATATAACAAACGTGACCATTTTACTGCTGCGCTAAAAGTGGATGCAGCGTGTGGTAAAACGATATGCTGACAGCAGCGCAGGCCACTTTTTAGCATGGCTTAGTAAAAGGACTCCTTAGAGTTTACTTCATTAAGAAATCTTGTTCATCATTTCAAGTCAGATAATGGGTAATTTATACAATCTCTACAACAAAATCTTTCATTGCAGATGATTTTTATTATGCATTGTATTTCTGAAGTTAAAAAGTAAATATATATTCCATTTAGTATTTGATTTTGCAAAATGTTTCATTTCTTTTTTGTGTAAATTTTTACAGTTTCCTTTGAAATCAAATTCATGTGTATTTTGCCTGTTAGACCTATGAGTCTGTTCTGGTCTTTACCTTCCTTGTAACCTGTAAACTCTAAGCATTAATAATGCATTATAGTGCCAAATCAACCAGCTGCAACAAAGCATTTTCCACCCTTTTAGACCAACCTTGCTCCTCTGAAGAGCTAGTTATTGATTTTGACACTGGTTCTTTCCCATTGTAATAACTGCCTACATCCCATACCAAATCATGCCCCATAATTGGTACTCTTATTTTCTGCAAACATTTATTACACATCTTATCTATCTATCTATCTATCTATCTATCTATCTATCTATCTATCTATCTATCTATCTATCTATCTATCTACATATATTGAATAGCACAAGAATGATCCTAAGTGCCATTTATCCAGTAATATTTTCAACAAAATGAAATCTTTTGATATAACAGGAGAACACTAATGTTCATTTATGTGAGAATTCTGGTATGCCAGTTACTGAAAAGTTGCACTAAGCCTGCTGTATACAAGTGGTATATTCTTGTGGAAAGTCTCTCCAAAGGTTAGTTTTGCACATCAATACTCAAAGCTATAAGGATGTATAAAGAACAAACTAAGTCCAAAAGACAAAGAACAAAAAGATCTCTATAGACCAGTGGCGTACCAAGGGGGGGCGGTCTGCCCCGGGTGCATGCCGCTGGGGGGGTGCCGCACACCTGTCTGCTCTTTGTTTTCATGCTCCCTTTGCCCCGGAACAGGTTACTTCCTGTTCCGGGGCAGAGGGAGCATGAAAACGAAGAGCCGGCAGGCGCGCGCCCCCCCCCCCCAGCGGTGTGCACCCGGGGGGGTTCTTTCGCCGGGGATTGGGGGTTCTTTCGCTGGGGGGGCATTGCGCTGTTCCGGTGGGCGCTGCACCCGGGGGGCGGGGCGCATCGGCGATCCGCCCCGGTTGTCAGCCCCCCTAGGAACGCCACTGCTATACACCAAGCAAACATTCATTCAGTTTACATTGGTTGGAGGGAATGGATTTCAGAGACCCGGATGAGTGCTCAAGGCTGCTTAATCTGTTCTAAGGGTCAAGTTCTCATTCACTGATCCTGAAAAACCTCCACCATTTTCACCATTCTTGATACAATTTACTAATACATAGATACAAAAATACTGAAGCTTATAGTAAAACCCAGCATAGTTCAATAGTTAAGTTTTTTTTTACATGAAAAAATAAACCACTAAGAAACACTTTCAATAGCAGCTAATGAAAACATTAGCTTGTCGGAGCCCGCACCCAATGGAACCCATTTCACCAGACAAGCTCGGCTTCATAATCACAGGCTAAATCCTGGCTTAACACTGCCTGTAACAAATGATTAAATGATATATAATCAACTTTAGTCACCCAACTGCTTATAACACACCACATATTCAGTGGAAAATTTACTTGTCCAGTACTGAATACAGCATTGCAACAAGCTGTTAGCACAAAATGGTACTGCTGTTCACAGAACGCTGATACATGTGCGTCAATAGCAAAGGCGCTCTTATTTATATGCTACCCAAAGACAGCAAAGCAATTGAAAAATCCCATGCTATTTACCCTGCCGAAACATAATTTGGCAATTGTATAATGTCCAAATATGAAATAAATAATGCTAAAGTATAAACAATGCTTTATACATTACAAATTACAGAAAGACACTCCAGTCCATATGTCATTTAACCCCCAGAGCTTCAAAGAATTCAGTCTAACAATCTAACGCGCTTCTCTATGCTGTAGTCTTTTGACATGGTCCCTTCCTCACTTCCATGCAGTTCCACATCAATAACAAAACATCTCAGATCTTCAAATTTATGGTTGCACAACATACAATGCTCTTCTAAAGGTTCAGATATCTTGGATCTCATGATGTTAGACTTACGTTTCAACATTCTAAACCTCAAATTTCTAGTAGACATCCCTATATATAGTTTTGAAAATGGACATTTCACTATTAGGCTTGTTTTCGAAAGAGAAGGATTGTAGTCTTTGGGTCTCACTGTTCTCTCTGAGGAAGGTGACCAACTACTTTCTCTGACCTGTTTGATCCTTGGGGACCGGAATCTACGGGCTCTGCCCTCCCGTGTGGGTTTAAGACACCCTAAAGGAGACTTTCTCCCTCCTGCCTTAGCTGTTTCCCACTCCATGCCCCCATACTCTTCACAATGTCCAAATCCAAAAAATGTTCTCTTGTCTCATAAAAACTCATAGTGAACACCAAATGTTCATCACAGCTATTCAAAAAATGTAAAAATGCAGTTAACTCTACAGGAGTACCTTCCCACAGCAAAAATATGTCGTCAATAAATAAAAATTTCCAAATCCAGGTTTTTTTTCTCGAGATTAGAAATACTCCTAAAAGCATTACTCCGTATTGAGGCATAAGACGCAACAGCTCCAATTCAACACCATCTACCGAACAACTAAGACAACGAGTGAATCTTTGATCACGCAAGACTTCTGATGCAGGCCCTTTGGGCTGAAACACAGCTGTATCGAGTCGTGTTCATCATTCAATCAATACATTTTTAATTTTCATTTTTACCTGGAGCGTCTATTATTTTAGTCCACTTCGCTGTTTATTCCACTTTCTATATCCCTGCAAAGATTTGTTTCTTCTGTTTTATATCATTATCAATAAATATGTACCACTTGTGGATCTTTGTCAAAAAAAAAACAGTAGACCCATGTCTTCTCAAACTGAATCATGTACAAATTAGCGATTGAGGGAGCAAATGTAGCTGCCATTGACACCCCAACTTCTGTAAATAAAATTGTCCATCATACATGAAAAAATTCCCTTTCATTGCTATACAAGATAGCTTCATTAAGAAGTCTGTTGGAATAAGGTGTGGACTATGTCTGTTTTCTAAAGTTGACTCAATAACAGACAGTGCTCCACCTTGAAGAATCGAAGTGTAAAGAGAAGTCACATCTAGACACAACATAATCAATGGAAATTCCATATTGTCTACATCATCTAACAGAGACAAAAAAATGAGCAGAATCTCTAATATAAGATGGTGGGTTAATTACCTCAACTCTTAAAAATTGGTCCACAAAACAAGAAAGTGGTTCCAACAAAGAATTGATTGATGACATGATAAGACGCCCTGGAGGGTTATCCAATCTCTTTGGGCAATATGTATAAAACTGGTACCACTGGGTGCTGTTTGTTCTCAAATTTATAGTCCTTAAAAGTAAGAAAACCCCTCTCTAAACCATTCTTATTAATTCCTTGAGGGGGGCCTTTTATCAAGCGCTGGTTAAAAAGGCCGAAAAAAGAAATGGCTGTGCAGTAAGTTCACACTTGCCACGTGGCCATTTTAGGGGCAGCACTTACTGCCACCCATTAAGGTGGCAGTAAGGGTTCCCATGCTAACCTGGTGGTAACTGGTCAATGCGCAGCATTGCCCGATTATCACTGGGTAAAAATATGGAAATAAATTTCTGTAGTGCCAGAAATGCCGTGTGCTGGGGGATGCTGCTGTAGCACGGTGGTAGTTCTGCATTGGTGTGCGGCTATTGCCACGAGCCAACACTTTAGTAAAAGAGCCCCTGAATTTGGTACTGTAAACGCTTAGTGGAATTCAATGGCAACTTCTTGTACACAGTATCACCTTGCAATTGTCTTAAAACCTTTGTATGCCCCCTCAAAAAAATGAGAACAATTATTTAGTGGATGGTTAGCACATGCAGATTTCAGAGTCATCGCGGGACACCTCAGCGCATCCCTCAATACTCCAATTTTTGCCGTGTTAGGCATGTGCTAACGCCTAATGCAGCTTAGTAAAAGGACCCATAAATTAGTAATGATATTATATGCAGGTAAACAGAAAACTAAAACCAAATTCAGCTTGGTATAAGTTCTAGAACAAGTTACAGGAACTCGAAAATATACAACTTACTGAATGATGAAATGGAATAAAAAATGACACTCTCGGGGACCGATGCAGAAAGCTTTTTGACTTCTACAACATTATTGAACAATAACAGGACATAGAAAATATACAAATTACTGAATGATGAAATGAAAACAGGAGTAACACTGACAATGCTGTTACAGAACACTTGCATTAGAGCCATGGCTCAACATGTGCCTTTTAATGCAAACATAATGCTCTACATGGAGGTCTCTTCAGGCCTGGCGTTCAAGTTCCTGCACTGTGCCCGCCTTAAAGTCTTCTGTGCACTTCTCTGCATCAGGCAGGAATAATTAATAGCCTCATTACCATTGATTTTAAAATGCTGTCTGCTGGTGTCTAAGACTAGGTTTCGTGTAGGATTAGCTTTTGTGCAAAAACTTTTTCAGCATTTCCCCTCAGATTCTACATAGCACACTGAACTTCTAACTCAAACAGGCAAAAAGAGGTGTGGTCATGGGCAAGGAAATGGGTGTTTCGTAGGCATTCCAAATTTTACACACGTAGTTACAGAATATGGCCCAGTGCTCATAAATATGCGTGCTGGGATTTACGCCATGTTTTTGTTGGTGTAAATGGATGCACGTAGATTTAGGCGCTGAAATATCAACTAAGCATATTCTATAATCTGTGCCTAAATCTAGGCACCGAATATAGCATACGATTAATGCCAATTTTTTTTACGCACCATATATAGAATCTCCCCTTTTGTGTCAAGAAAATTGTGTTCACACATCAAGCAAAAAAACGCACTACCATCTGCACAAGCTTTCTCCTTTGGCCCCTCAGTGCTAGGGTCAGCCTAGGCATGACAAGACAGTCACCTAGGGCAGCAGCTTCTAGGGGCAGCAAAGGCAGCTGCAGTCAAGACAAAACAATAGGACCTGACAGCCACATAAACTCAAAGAACCATCAATGTGTACTTTTACCTGCAGGATGGGGGATAGGCAATTTTCAAATAGCCCATTTACATGGGTAAATGACATGTTAAAATATCCCTCATAAAATTGGGGCTCTTTTACTAAGCCATGGTAAAAAGTGGCGTGCGTCAGTGTAGGCACATGTATTAGGCACATGCCAGGCCAGTTTTTACCGTGTCTGCAAAAAAGGGTTTTTTAAAAAAATGTGATGGGAAAAGGGCATGTGGTAAAATTGAAACCAGCATGTGTCTAAAACTGGCCTGAGCCCTTAACGCCACCCATTGATCTAGCGGTAAGGGCTCACGTGCAGTGACCAGTCGGCATGTGTGCAAACTGTTGATTACCACCGGAAAAGGTGTGCAGGGGAGTAAATAAATAAATAATTCATCCAGGTGTTATGGGCACATGCCAAATCTGAAATTACTAGCCGTTCAGCCCGTAGGAAGGGGGGGTTGAAAGGCCCCCCACCCCGCCGCCAAGTTCGCCGCTGCCTCTCCCCCTCCGAGTTCCCCCCCCCGGAGCCGTCGTCACCCACCTTCCACCCGGTCGGGCCCTCGCTCCGCTATTGAAACAGCGAGGGCACGCAGCACACAGCTCTGCTGAGCTGCCGTCGGCCTTCCTTCTTCTTCTCTGCCTGTGTCCCGCCCTCGTGTGACGTAACGTCGTCGAGGGCGGGACACAGGCAGAGAAGAAGGAAGGCCAACGGCAGCTCAGCAGAGCTGTGTGCTGCGTGCCCTCGCTGTTTCAATAGCGGAGCGAGGGCCCGACCGGTTGGAAGGTGGGTGGCGGCGGCGGCGACTCCGGGTGGGGGGAGAGTTAGCGACGGCGGTGTCCCTCACAAATGTGCAGTAGAGACCCTCTCTGTTCCGCCCCCATCATCACGTATTGACGCGGGGGCGGGGCAGAGAGGGTCTCTACTGCGCATTTGCGAGTGAGTACGACACTCGCCATTTATATATATTGATTGCCAGGGGGCATGCTGGCCTGGCTGTAGTCACATTTGGGCGTGTGCTGCATGCACATAGAGCCTACCACAGCTTAGTAAACGGGCCTCAATGTGTATGTTAATATTGCTATGCTATAAGAGTTTTATATCCTACCAAATCCCTTTCCAGGTTCAGAGCGGGTTACAAAAACAGCTTAATATACAGTCTAGCTCAAAACATACATACCAGAATAGTATCAAAAAGAGTTCTCAAATAACCATGGTTTAACTCTCTTAACATAAAACAATATGGCTTGAGCTCTGATGGACTGCTGAAGGCAAAGAGTTCCATATCTCAGTTGCACAGTAATAATAAGATCCTGAGTGTATTCTACTGTATTTAATACCTTTGCATGAAGGAAAAATCAACAATAAACACTCAGTACTTCTGGTACTAGTCTGACCTCTCAACAATTTAATTTACAAAGGAAAATTATTGGACACATTCCCACATAATGTTTTAAGCACCAGACAGCAATATGTAATCCTCAGCTGCACCAGAAGTCGATGCAAATCCAGAAATAAAGGAGTCACATGATCAAATGTTGACTTCTAGTACATTAGCCTTTCAGCTGTATTCTGCACCAGCCGTAGATTTAAAAGTATGGGACTAGATTCGGTTAATGACGCCCAAATTTGAGCGCTGAAAAAAATGAACGCTGGGTTCTATTCTATAAATGGTGCGCTGAGTTGAGTACCATTTACAGGATAGCGAGTAGTTAAGAACCTTTGCAGTTCCGTTTTGTCGGATCTTAACCCCTCTTTTTCTGGTAAGATTTAACGAGTTGAAAGGATGAGAATAAAGAATATATTTAGTCCTAAATATAATTTTCTATTAGACTAGTGGATTTGCTGGCATCTCTTCTGAATCATTTGATATACGATAATTATGACGTCATCAGTTTTTTTATTGTCATATTTTAGTATTATTTTTTCATCGTTTGTTATTCATTCATCTCTTCAGACTGGCGAACCGTATTTATTGAATAACACATGGTGTTATTGCACTTTTGGGATTTTTTGGTCTGAACTACGATCCTTGACCTTTGACCCTCCGTTTCCCGTTTAAAGCTTCCTGTGTTCGTCGTTATGTTTTTTTCAGCAATTTCGGAAATTTGAGACTGTAGTACTGACTCCAAGTAAGTAGTTTCTACGTTTTGGCATTATGGTAGTTGTTTTAGGACGTTTGGTATCTGTTTAAGTACTTGTAGATTTCTGGTTTAATGCCTCTATGGACTGCAAGCACAAGGCGTTTTAAGAGGAACACAAAATGATGTTACCAGTTATTCCAACATGAGTCCATATTTTTTTATTATAATTATTTTTATTAAATTTACTTTTGTTTCATTAGGTCAGCGTTTTATGTTTTGGCATCTCTGATCCAGCTGTTTTTTTCAGATAAAAGTGATCTTCTTTATATGTGAGTCAAAATTTTTTTTCATAATTTACTATATATTTTTATGATTCATTATTTGTACATATGTTTATGTCCTTTATTTTTTGATTTTTTCAGTTATTGGCAGTACATTTCATATTTGTCCTTCACATTTGATAGCGAAGGACTATCGTATAAGTGGGTGCCTTTGTCTATGGTGGTTTATACATGTTTTTTATATATGAGTCATTATAATTTAGATATATTTTTTTATATATGAGTCATTATAATTTATATATATATATATATGTCATGTAAATATGTGGCTTGATAATATAACAGACAATATATATGTTATTATTTTTTTATAGCCCCTGAAGCAGCCCTGTTGGGCGAAACACGGCCTGTGTCGGGCTGTTTGTGTGTATACATATATTGCAATTTGTTTTCTATTAATAAATTACGTTTTGCTTGTTAACGATCTGCTCTGTTCATTTTTCGTCTTGGAGTTTGCAGTCCATCTGCCTTTGTGCTAAAAAGGCCTTTTTACAGGTGCACTGAAAAATGATTCTGCGCGGGCCCAAAACCCACACCTATACCACCGCAGGTCATTTTTCAGCGCACCTTAGTAAAAGGACCCCTAAAAGATTTATGCACGCCTCTTTATAGAATAGTGCCTGCCTAGCAAGATGCACATATAAATCTATATTGTTGCCAATTAGCACCATTAATTGATTATTAGCACCTAATTATTGGCACTAATTGGTTCGTTACTCAATTAAACTACATATGCAACTTTGAGTGTCATATATAGAATCCTGGGAATGATGTCCAATTATGTTTTTTATAGAATTTTTGTAGAATGATCATGATTGTGGAGTTTAATTATCAAAATCTTGAGATGGAGGAGGAATTGATGTGCAAGGACCTAAACATTTATTTGGGGGTGGGGGCATAAGGCTGAAAGTTAATCTAGGGCAACTAAAATACTTGCACCAGCCCTGCTCAGTGTCCCTAAAATGTCAGGAGCTGTAATTAGTTCTCATAGTACATTTGTTGAATTGCTGGGTAAAAAGCAATACCTTCTGAAGGTTCTTGAGAGGCAGGCAGGTGAGGCCAAGTTATAGGGCCTTCAGAGTCCCTGTTGCACCAAATCAAAATGGAGAATATGATTTAAAGATGAAAATTCCCTTGATTCTCTGGCTCCTGACTAAACTCCATTTAACAATCAGGAACCAAGATACAGATCTACCTACGCCTCCAACTTCTCCTTCATGGGCACACAACTATGGAATGCTTTACCAAAATCCTTAAAATCTACTCAGAACTATCTAAATTTTAGAAAATTATTGAAGACTACCCTGTTTATGAAGGCCTACCTTCCAGACTCAACATAACCTACTTCTTCCGGGTCTCACCATGATTCATGGACTGTATTATCTTTTGATATCTTTGTTGTTCATAAGATACCTATTTGCCTATTATCTTACTTTTACATAGTTCAATTGTACTTTCTCTGTACTGTAGCCTACCCTATGGTTTGTGTAAGCCACATTGAGCCTGAAACTAGTGGGAAAATGTGGAGTATAAATGTATTAAATAAATAAATAAATTTGAATGCTAGGAAATCAAAGATATAAGTGTAGGTATTTTTTGCGTTCAACAGGTGCAACATAACTGTAAGGGAGTTTATAGGATGCTGCCACCTATCCTTAAGGATACTCTTTCACAGTGTTAGAGTCATGGGGGAGTGGAGCCAGGAAGGCATGGTCCAAGAAATATAAAAGCCTGAGGCACAGCAAGGTTGAGGAGGCCCAGAGGGAAGCAGCAAAGCTCCATTGCATATGCCTCCACCACCTATGCATGTACTGCAACCACTACAGACAGGTAGTCCAGGTTTGACTTGGAACCTTGGAATTTGTCCTGGCCATTCGCAAGCCAGCGTCACTGAACTGGCAACTCTGGGGAGCCAGACCAGATCCCAGCCGCATGTTACATGCTGTGGCCCTGAAGGAGCAGGCCACAGAAAGACACTCTTGTATGAAAGATCTAGTTTTGTGTTCAGTTTTCTTCTCCACCTGTGAAATGAACAGGACCCCTATCTGACACCTTCAGTAAAATATTATTTTGTTCACCTTAAACCTCCGGTGGCTCCAGTTTATCCTGGCTCCAGTGCCCACCCTTGTTCACATTACCACAATAACATATTAACAAACAGGCATCTAGAACACTGGTTATATAGAACAGTTATTTAACATTATTTATTGTTGTGACACTCTCAGTTTATACTGAGTGAGTTTTGATAAAAGACACTTAGTAGAGCCATAAAAAGCAAATGTATTTATTTATAGAGATTTATTAACTGCCTTTATGAAGAGATTCACCCAAGGAGGCCAGAATGAACCTTCCTGTCTAACAACCTAGAAGTACTATTGATGTTGTTCTCCATCTGCCTACCTTAATTCATGATCAACAAAATAGAAGTGATGATGTAATAACAATGATATCCCCAAAATGAAGAGGAGTCTTATAGCACAATATAAGAACAGGTTAATTATATTAGAAGAAAGGACCACCTACTATTGTGGAAAAATGTGAACTGCTAAGAACAAAATTTGGTTTACATTCTCCTGTTTAGCATTTATTTCACCTTATTTTCTCTGAATCTATGGCCATAGGCAGCAGAAGGAACACATACATGTAATAGATCTACTATTCATTGATGTGGTTCTTTGTATCCTTGATGTAACTAAGACCATAATGGGTACTTCTCACATTCAGTCACAAACATTAATGCATGGTAACTGCAAAGCCTCTACGGTAACTGTTGGGGGTATGCCTGGTGTCTTTCCAGAGAGCTAACACAGGCAAAATACTTGCCCCGTGTTAACAAAGATACAATTCACACCACCTACTGAGATGGTGCTAAATGATCTGCATTATCTGCTGCATTAACAGTCCACGTGTGGTAAGTTATCATTAGGGATGGATTGTCATTTGGAACCAGAAAACTGCAAGGCACACGATCCACAAAAACTAGAATGAAAGTAGAAGAAAGCAGATCAGTAAAAGACATCCATCAACAAAAATCAGCGAGGCCCATCACTGAAAGAATCTATTACCACATAAATAAAATACACTAAAAGCCCAATATGGCCATGTTTTGCGCACTTCTGGGTTGCATCAGGGGCTAATTAATAATTAAGTGGTATATTTTAGAGGTGTCACCTACTTAGTCCAAAGCAGTACTTTCTCCAGCATGGACGTAGTGAATCAGTAAGGATGGATTGTCATTTGGAACCACATGGGAAATATTAATGGCATATCCCATGTTATAGACTATAAACACAACAAGAGGTGATCTCCCTTTTTTTATATTATCTAATATCTAGAAAGATAGGAGAATCTATATATGAAAGTATATGTTTCACAGGCTAAAACATTAAATCGCTTGAACACTGTATGTATTATTGAGGAAAAGGCCTCGAAAAGCCCCCAGCTCAATTTTTAGCTTCAGGGGCTGGACTGCTTCATCATTGGCCAAAAACCTCTTAGCTTTATATATTTTATTTATACCCCGCGCTTTCCCACTCATGGCAGGCTCAATGTGGCTTAGGTACTTATTTGTACCTGGGGCAATGGAGGGTTAAGTGACTTGCCCAGAGTCACAAGGAGCTGTCTGTGCCTGCAGTGGGAATCGAACCCAGTTCCCCAGGACCAAAGTCCACCACTCTAACCACTAGGCCACTCCTCCACTTTGTTAGTTCTATTTGATAATTCTATTTGTAATCTTATGAATCTCTCAGATTACTTAGCTTTGTTATTTTTTTGCCCATTTGCTTGTGGAGACCACTAGAGCCATAGGCAGGTCACTGAAATGCTGGCCATCGTAGGTCAGAGCTCCAGTGAGAAAAAACAACGGACAAGCTAATGGGCAACAAACTAACAAAGCTAAGTAATCTGAGAGATTCATAAGATTACAAATAGAATGAACAAAGATAAAATATATAAAGCTAAGAGGTTTTTGGCCGATGATGAAGCAGTCCAGCCCCCAAAGCTAAAAATTGAGCTGGGGGCTTCTCGAGGCATTTTCCTCAATAATACATAAAGTGTTCAAGCGATTTAATGTTTTAGCCTGTGAAAGATATTTATTTGTTTATTTGCTGCATTTGTATCCCAAATTTCCCCACCTATTTGCAGGCTCAATGTGGCTTACATTATGCCGCAATGGTAATCACCATTAACGGAATGATAAATACAAAGAGGTGCTACAATCAAGGTACATGAAAGTATCGCATGGATTAGATATGATATCCCATGTTATCTCAGGAAAACAGCAAAGATGACTCAAAGAAATACACAGACGACGCTCCAAAGGGTCTAAAAGTTTATTGTTCAACAACCAAGACTCGACACAGCTGTGTTTCGGCCAATTAGGCCTGCCTCAGGAGTCTCCTATGGTTGTCTGTGGATTCCCAAAGGAATACAGCTGTGTGAATGCACTGTAAAAAATCTCAGTCACAAGTGAAAATCGTGGCAAGACACGCTGCACACCAAGAAAACCAATGTACTTTCTAAAAATCTGCTTCTCAAGACTAACAGCAGCAAAAATCCGATTTGTCCGGTTAACTTAAGTGGTTAAGTGCTAAATATAGGAATTTAACTGCATAAGTGCCGACTCTACCCCTGGCTGCCCACAAAATCACCAGTTATGGCTTTAGCGGTTACTGCTGATATGTAGTGGCAGAGAATCCTGCATGAGTGATTTAACTGGGCAGGAGCGTCTTCTGCCTGATTAAATTGCTTTGAATATAGACACTTAAAGTATTTATTTTTCAGCTAATTAGGGTTCTTTGAGGGTACACTGTAACTGTACGCTGGCTTCTTAGTAAGCAGCAGTGAGAGAAGGATGATGCAGAATATCTCCTCAAACAAGTGTGGACACTACCAGTGTGAAGGCTCTCTGGACAGTGTCCTCCCCGATCTGGGAGTGCCCTGGACCAGATAGCCTAGGGGGGCAGAGGCCACCAGAAAATTTATATTGGGTCGGATGTAGGCGGGAAGAAGGTTGGGGATGGGATTCCAGCCTATTTTTAACAAAGTTTTCCTTCCTGTCAATGCATAAGCAAATTCCACCCACCCCTGACAGGAACAAAAACATTTTACTCATGATGCATCTAAAAGCTAGAGATAACTGCAGCAGTGTGTGTGCACTGTTTTTTTTTTTCTGTCAGCACACTAATACTGCAGTAATTTGCATGCCATTAATTTACTGCATCGGGATGAAAAAGTTTTTCAGTGCATGTGTTAGACTGCTGTGTTCTGAAACTTAGGGCACTGTTCTAATGCACCACTTACTGCAGAGCTGGGATACCAGGGCAGCCCTCTATGCTGTGAGCAAGGACAAATACAGAACCTGGCAACTAACCCTTCTGTACCTACTACCTTCTAATGGTAAGCACTGATTCTGGTTCTATTACTGTATATTTTTGGTAGTGGTGGTAATGGTGGGAGGGGAGCAGTACCCAAGCCCAATGAAATTTGGGTGCTTCCCTGAAAAAGATGCAGTGGTTCAGTGTTAGAATTTTAATTTCTAAGAAGTGAGATATCACAATTTAATTTGAAAGTTATATTCTGTTTGCAAAGGCTCACCTATTAAAGATCATACTTTTCATGCTGCCTTTTCCCTTTCAGGACAAAACTTCCAAATCGACACCTGTCAAATTTCACAGATGAATCCAACCAGGTCTTGCTCAAAGTATTAAGTTTATTCTCTCCACTTGGTTTTGAACAAGTTATCTTATTTCCAAATAAGTGAAGTAGAATGTAATCACGCTTCAGTGGGAAAAATCTCTTCTTCATTTGATTATGGTCAGGTATCTTTGTAGAAGAGATTTTTCCTTTTATCAATCAGAAGCACACACATAGGCTCCCTCGCTCCTTCTTTCTCCCTCCCTCTCCGTTCCCATCCAACGCTGCTTTCAGAGATAGATGTGAGTGCTTTGATCTGCCTGGCAGCTACCACAGGGGTATTGGCTTGGAGGTTAATTACACACAGGCAGTCTCCAGCTGTGGCGGGCAGCCAGTTGGATGCGGTGGGAACTGGCCCCTTTGCCCAGCCGCCCCTTCAATAAAGTGGGAGCCAAAGGAAGGTACCACAGAAATCCCTTTTCATATGATAAATGGTCTCCTTGCTGCATCTCTGGTTCTGGTTTTATCTAACTGGCATGTGAAATATGGATGGACTTCGGACATGGGATCTCTAGATATTCTTAAATAATCCTCCATTTTTTTTCTTTAAACCTGGAAATTGCATTAATGTAGCTTATTTATTTTGGCATCTCAAACTTTCCATTCACATTGTATTTGACTCATGAATGCTTTTTTTCTGTGTCTGCCTCTGTATCCATTTTCAGTTTCCTTTCTCTATATTTATAACCTTCATTTCTCTTTTTTATTTAGAATATTTTAGGACATGCCACAATAAGACCTGTAGTATTCAATTAGCTTTCTTTAAACCCTTATGACTTATTCAATAGTTAATAAGGAAATTACTATAGTACCATACAATTGTAAAGGATGGTCAACCCCAGTTTTAAAATGACTAGTTGTGTTTGCTATCCTCTCTATCTGTCTGCCGTGCAATATCTATTCACCTTTTTCTCAAGTGAATAGGAAACACTGTACATCCCATTTGAGGGGCCAATGTAATAAAATGCAGGAAGCCTGCATGAGGCTCATTTTCAAAGCACATAGACTTACAAAGTTACATAGGAACCTATGTAACTATTGGGCTCATTTTCGAAAGAGAAGGACTTCCATCTTTCAACATAAATCGGAAGATGGACATCCTTCTCCCAGGGACGTCCAAATCGGTATAATCGAAACCTGATTTAGGACATCTCCAACTGAACTCCATTGCAAGGATGGCCAAAGTTCAAGGGGGCGTATTGGAGGCGTAGCGAAGGTGGAACTTGGGTGTGCCTGACACTTGGACGTCCTTGACCCATAATCGAACAAACCAAGGACATCCCTGATGAACACTTGGACGTTTTCACCCGGACGTGTTTTTATTACAACTAAGGCACAAAAAGGTGCATGAAATGACCAGATGACCACCGGAGCGAATCGGGGATGACCTCCCGTTACTCCTCCAGTGGTCATTAACCCCCTCCCACCCTCAAAAAACATCTTTAAAAATATGTCGTGCCAGCCTCTATGCTAGCTTCAGATGTCATACTCAGATCCATGACAGCACATGCAGGTCCCGGGAGCAATTTTAGTGGGTACTGCAGTGCACCTCAGACAGGCGGATCCCAGGCCCATTCCCCCCCTACCTGTTACATTTGTGGAGAAAACAGCGAGCCCTCCAAAACCCACCACAAACCCACTGTACCCACATCTAGGTGCCCCTTCACCCATAAGGGCTATGGTAGTGGTATACAGTTGGGGGTAGTGGACTTTGGGGGGATTTGGGGGGGCTCAGCACACAAGGTAAGGGAGCTATGTACCTGGGAGCAATTTATGAAGTCCACTGTAGTGCCCCCTAGGGTGCCCGGTTGGTGTCCTGACATGTCAGGGGGACCAGTGCACTACAAATGCTGGCTCCTCCCACACCCAAATGGCTTGCATTTGGAAGTTTATAACCATGGATGTCTTTGGTTTCAAAAATCGCCGAAAGTCAAAAACGTCCATGTCTAGGGATGTCCAAATCTAGGGACGTCCAAATTTAAGGGTTTGGACGTCCCTGATGGTATTTTCAAAACTAAAGATGGACGTCCATCTTGTTTTGAAAATACAGGTTTCCCGCCCTTGGATTTTGCCATTTTGCAAGGACATCCAAATCGCAACTTGGACATCCCTTTTGAAAATGCCTCTCCACGTAAGTCTATGTGCTTTGAAAATGAGCCTCAGCACGTAACTTTGTAAGTCTATGTGTTTTGAAAATGAGCACCTTAGTGTACTGCTACACACAATTTTCTGTGCTGTTAAGGCCAATCCATACACAGAAGAGTGTAGCGCACAAGGAAACTGGGCAAAGAATTGTGTAGACATTAGACATTTAAATCTAATGATAATAAACGCATTTGCTATGAATGCAAAGAAATGTGCTCAAGACCTGAAGGCCTGGTTTTCTAACACTGGGGATTTAATGCATGGTCTAAAGGGCAACAAAGGGTTAGTTCACTTTTCTGTGGCTAGGATTAATGGGTTTTGAGTCAGTTTCTTTTCTTGCACCAGCATGAATTGCTTGCAACATTTTTCTTGTTTTATTGAAGGGGGTGGGTAATCTAGTGATTATAAGGGAACCCAAAGCAAGATGATGAGGAGTAAGTTTAAGTTTATCAATTTGATATACTGCCTCTTTCGAAGCAGAATCGAGGCGGTTTACATATAACTATTCAGGTACTTTTACTGTTCCTGATGAGCTCACAATCTAAGTATATTGTACCAGGGCAATGGAGGGCTAAGTGACTTGCCCAGGGTCACACGGAGCTGCTGAGGGAATTGAACCTGGTGATCGCATGGCCAAATGTGGGGGTAAAGGGAATGTGCTGCAGCTATGAAATGATGAGATTTGGTGATAGGTTATCATGATGGGCAATGTGTTTGACTATAGAAATTTGAATGATATACCAATAATATTCATGCATGGAATATACATTTCCTCATCAAAAAACTCATATAAACCTATGCTAATAATTCAATATTACAAAAAAATTATTTTAGGACCATCAGAAGAGAGCAGTAATAAAACCATCTTTGAATGAGATCAACAAGTTCTTCATTATTTCTCAGCCTTAATCAGTCCATTTCATTTTGCTTAAACAAAAAACACATTTTAAAATTGTATGTATGTATATATATATATATATATATATATATATATATATATATATATATACACACACACACACACACACACACACAGTAGGACACTGATTATCCAGACTATCCTCTGCAGTCCAGATAATCATAAATCCAGATAATTGGACATACCAATTTCTCTGCAGCATTCAAGCAAGAAGAAAGACCAACGCTTTTTTCTCTGCCACATTCCCGTAAACTTAAAGAGCAAGGATTTTCCTCTGCCGCATACCCTTAACCTTTTTTCTGCCGCGTATGAGTCAGGAGGAAAAGGAAATGGATGAAAGAGGAAAGGGGAGGGTTTTTCTCTGCTGCATACTCGCTCCCGTTCACATCATTTCCTGCAGCAGACTGCATGGACCGCGAAGATTGGCTGGGAAGGTACTGTACTGTTGGGCAGATAATGGGTCTGGATATTTGGACATCTGGATGATCGGCATTTGGATAATTGGCGCCATACTAGATATAGACATAGACATATTCATTTATTTATACAGTGCACTCCAGTTAAGTGCAAGGAATCCGGACTGGATTTTTACTTGCACTTAACCGGAGCGTGCACATAACCAAAGTTACCATTTTCATACCATTATTTTAAGAAATCACACAGAGCCAGTGTAGCCAGTGTAGCTTAACTTATTTATTACAGTACTGCTATTGAACTGTTAACAATTTTCTGAAAAAGATCAATAAAACAAATAAAAATTTGGCATCACAGAACTAGTGTTATTTAAAAGGTATAAAAAAACTGTAATTGTTTTCTGTACAGTGTTTTGTCTATTTGTGTTGTACACAAGGTTCAGCAGATCATAATAATGTTCATAACTCTGGCAACCATTACCCTTTAGGTAAGCTCTTACAATGTCCAAACTTTGTAATGCAGCAGCATATATCACAGTGGGTCTTGCTTCATGCTCACTGCCAACTTCCACCCCCATTGGCTCATCATCTGTGTCTCCAGCATCCTCAGCCACAGACTAACTATGAGCAAATCTCTTCATCGTTTATATCTGCAGATGTCTGCAGGTCTTCATCGACTGTTACATAGTGGTCAAACTCCGCTGGAGTAACTCCTACTGGGAGATCCACAGTGGATACAGGATTCTCATTATAGCATTCTTTCATAAAATTAGCCTGTCTGTAGCAGTTGGCAGTCATAGTTTGGGTAACAAGATGCCAGGCTTCCTTCTGTAATTGTAGTAAATCCAGTAATGTACAGGCAGAGCATTTAGGTGCTCAGTTCAAGTTCAGAGGCCATACGTTTGTTACTCCACCACCACTACAGCCCACAGTTTTGCGACAGATGCAGAATCAAACTTGTGTTTAGGTGCACGGTTCAACTTAACAGGCCACACTTTTGGTACTCTGCTGCCACTACAGCCCACAGTTTTGGGACAGATGCAGAATCAAACGGTTATCGGAAGAGGAACAAAATGGTGGACACCCTCCTCCACTCGGCGAGCGGGCAAGAATGAACATGGTGGTCACACATCCTCTTCACTCTGCACATCACAAGCTACTAGCCAATAAAGGAGAGAGAGGATAGAGTGAGTTCTGCCCATGTGACCTCATTGGTTCAGGCCTTATGATACAGTATTCAACTGCTATGTCACACAGCGATTGGACATCATGAACCAGGGAGTCAATGAAGTTGGATGGATCGCTCACGTGACATTAGGCCTTTACAAGCCCCGGAGTGAATGAGAAAAATTGCAATTAAAAGGAGTGAATTTGTAACAAATGTGGTTCAAGGCATTGCACTTAAGCGGAGGGTGTGCTTATCGTTAGTGGGCCAAACCAGAGTAAGTTAACATTGGAATGAATGAGAGATATTTGGGACTGTAAGTTTCCATTTCAGATAGGCAGAGTGCACGCTTATCCAACGTGCACTTAAGTGGAGTGTACTCTCTCTCTCTATATATATATATATTGTGAAGAAGGGGATAAGGGAACAGAGAGGGGGGGTACCAGCGGAGGAGAAGATAAGGCCCAGAGGAGGGGACAACCCAGATTCTTAGCTCAAGGAGTTCCACGTGTCAGGAGAAGGCATAGATCATTTTCCCCAGAGGCCTGGAGGCAGGGTAAAAACTACGATTCCCAGCAGCCCTTGAGGAGGTCTTACAACAGAATCAAAGACTTCCTATCCCAGCAGCCCCCAGTGGAGCCCAAGGGAAAGGCAGGTAAAGGTGAAACCCAAGACACGGTCGGGAGGCCAGGAATGGAGGGGGAGCCTCTAAGCAGAACTAATCAAGGAGAGGAGAATCAGCTAGAGAATGGGTGGGGCGAGGAGCCCATGGAATGGAAGGGGGAAGAAAAGGAGGAAGAAGTGAGGCAAGAGGGGCCGATGGATATTGCAGCTCTGGCAAGATCTGAAGGTGGAAAGTTCAAACAGCAGGTAACCGCTTGGTAAGTATTTGAATGAAAAAATTGTAAACCTACGCAACACGCTACCTTGTGACAACAGTGACATTGAAAACTTCCTTAATGAGTTGGACCCAACCACTGGAGAATACCCAGCTGACCGAACCTGGTTAAACTTCGCCCTCCTTACCGTCGATACAGTTACACAAGCGTTCAGCAGGTTCTACAACACTCATTGTAAACTAGATACCTGTCCCAACTACCTAATGAAATCCGCCTTTGACCGTTTCATAGCAGACCTCACATCCCACCTAAACTACATGCTTCAGCAAGGTCTCTTCCCTAAGGAAAATGGCAACATCCTACTCACCCCGATACCAAAAGACACCAAGAAAAAAACAAATGAAATCACTAACTACCGTCCAGTGGCATCCATCCCGTTGATAGTCAAACTGATGGAAAACATGATAGCCAAACAACTTACAGATTATATAAACAAATTCTCAATATTTCATGAATCACAATCAGGTTTTCACCCCCTCCACAGCACGGAAACAGTACTACTCACCCTCCTAGCCAAATTCAAACAGGAAATAGTGCATTCGACATGGTAAACCATAATATATTAATAAGATTACTAGATAAGTTCGGGATCGGTGGAAACATACTTAGCTGGATCAAGGGTTTCCTAACCACAAGAACATATCAAGTAAAATCAAACTCAAACATATCATCACCGTGGAAAGCAGATTGCGGCGTACCACAAGAATCACCGCTATCACCGATCCTCTTCAACCTAATGATGGCCCCACTAGCCAAGTCCCTATCCAACCCAGGGCCGCTGAGAGACTGGGCTGGGCCTGGGACAAGGCCGCCCCTGGGCCCACCCCACTGCCACCCCCCTGAGGGGAGACAGGCGCCACAGTCCCACCCGCCTCCGCCACCAGGCCGGGCCCCTTCCATCCAAACCCCCACCAACAGAAGTGCTGTCTTCTGTTCTGACTCCGGCGTGTGCGGCCCACACAGACTCGTTCCTCTCAGCTGATCTTCGCTGTACTCTGCAGGGCTTCTGTGCGTCTGATGTCCTGCAGATCAGCTGAGAGGAGCGCGTCTATGTGGGCCGCACACGCCAGAGTCAGAACAGAAGACAGTACTTCTGCTGGCGGGGGTTCGGGTGGAAGCGGCCCGGTGGCAGTGGCGGTGGCGGGTGGGACTGCGGCGCCGGGTCCCCCTTGGAGGCCCGGGCCCCGGTAATTTTGTCCCCCCTGTCCCCCCCTCTCGGCGGCCCTGATCCAACCAAGGCTTTAACCTTTTCATCTATGCAGATGATGTCACAATATACATACCTTACAAATCTAACCTGATAGAAATCACCAACAAAATCAAGAACAGCTTGAACATCATGGACTCTTGGGCTAATGCATTTCAACTAAAACTCAACAAAGAAAAAATACACTGTCTCATCCTCTCATCCCAACACAGCACGGATAACCCCACAATCATCAACACCCCAGATTACACCCTCCCCATCTCATACAGCCTGAAAATCCTCGGCGTTACAATGGACCTCTACTTAACACTAGAGAGCCAAGTGACATCCACGACAAAGAAAATGTTCCACTCAATGTGGAAGCTCAAACGCGTGAAGCAATTCTTCCCAAGGGAAACATTTCGCAACCTGGTACAATCAATGGTACTAAGCCATGCAGACTCCTGCAATGGGATCTATGCGGGATGTAAAGAACAAACCTTAAAGAAACTTCAGACCGCTCAAAACATGGCAGCTAGGCTTATCTTCAGAAAAACGTGATTTGAAAGCGCAAAACCCCTCCGCGAAAAACTACACTGGTTCCCAATCAAAGAACGCATTGCTTTCAAAATCTGCACTCTGGTTCACATAATTATCTATGGTGAAGCCCTGGGATACATGACAGACTTGATCGACCTACCAACTAGAAACACATCCGAATCAACAGAAACGTACCTAAATCTGCACTACCCAAGCTGCAAAGGACTCAAATACAAATCAACCCACGCATCCAGTTTTTCCTACATTAGCAGACAACTGTGGAACGCATTACCAAAAGTCTTGAAAACTATGTACAATCACGTAAACTTCCGGAAAACACTAAAAACTAACCTGTTTAAAAAGGCATACCTGGCCGATCCAACATAAATGCCTGATATCTGCAACACTACAAAATTAAAGTACGTAATGGACATATCACAATTCTTTCATTATACGATGCCCTAATGTGGCTGTGCCACATGAATTTTATCTTACCACAACATCACTTTGTATTTGTTCACACCGGAGTCTGCAAACGCCCTCTCCGGTACGATGTAAGCCACATTGAGCCTAGAAATAGGTGGCAAAATGTGGGATACAAATGTAACAAATAACTAAATAAAAATAAATAAATTGAACTGAATAATTTGGCCAAATAAGTAGCTGCTTGCACTTTTGTTACTTCCACCTCTCAGCTAAGAATTTCTATGTTCTAATCTCAGTGTTTCACTCTCAGAGTTGGTTTTGGGGATATCCTTCTTTCCTGGTTGAGGGATCCTTGGGCCTCTTCTGGGTGACACCCCTCTTTCCTGGTTGAAGGGCTCCCAGGTCTGTCTCATCACAGGCAAAGGAGGAAGCTGAACTCTAAGTACAAGGCAGGGTCATAACTGCCATTGAGTAAGCCCAGCAAGGAGCTCAGGGTCTCTTACTGGTAAAGGCCACCTGACCTAAGGTCTACTAAGTCACCCCAACCCCCAACAGTCCAGTATCTCTCTTCCATTCCACTTCCCTCTGCCCACGATCTGGCAGCTCTCTGCTTCTATCAACCCTCCCTCATGCCTACCTTCAAATTTGTCTGCTAAAGGTCAACAAGAGTGACAGGACTTCACACTGGTTGTCTGTGACCTATTCCAGAGACTTCCCTCTGCCATTTCCTGCCTTCTCTGATACAACTTTCTGTTTCTGCATTGGCAGGATGTGTCAGAGAGAGAAGGCTCTGGGGCAAATTTGAAATTAGATGCAGTGGGAGGGGGGATTTAGAGAAAAGAGAGATGCTGGATTGCAGGCAGGTGGGAGAGAAGTGGAGGGAGAGATGCCAGACTTCAAGCAAAGGGGAGGGGAGGAACAAGTGCCAGACCTGGAAGTGGAAGAGAAGGAGCCTGAGATGCTAGAAAATGGCAGGGAGGGAAGGAAGAAAGAGGGAGATGTGTTGTATGGGAGTTGAAGGAAGGAAAGGAGAGATGCTGGACAATGGGAGGGAAAAGAGAGGAGACCATGAGGAGGCAGGAGGTAAGAGAAAGAGAGATATGCTGGACCACTGGGTGGAGGAGAAATGCTGCAAGATGGGGACAAAGAGAGAGGAGAGTTGCAAGATTGTTACCCTCAATGCCAGGGGTCCCCACACTATTGCCTTAGATCTGATGCTGGAGCTTGGGGCTGATATGTGAGTGGGAGGTGAGAGAAGATAGAAGGGGAGGCTGACATGGGGACTGGGTATGGCAGAAGGGGTCTGGGGGCTAACACATAGCTGACATTGGCAGAAGGAAACTGATGTTGGCAGTTGGTGGGGATAGCTGGATGGGGCTGATGTTGGCAGATGGTAGGGTGGTAGAAGGGGCTTATAATAGGGTTGGGGAAAAGGTCTGATGATAGGGCTGGGAGAAGAGGACTTAGAGCTAATACGGAAGCTAGGGATTGGAGAAAGGGAAGATGTTAAGGGATAGGTGTAGGAGAAGCGTCCTAGTGTTGCACCTGAAAAAAGTGAGCTGAGGGCAAGGAACTGACACAGTGGCAGGGGCTGACAGGGAGACAGGTGAGAGAAGGGGATTGAGGCTTGGAGATGGACTTGATGCTGAGGATGGGAGAAGCTGACTAGGGACTGATGCAGAGACTGAGGACAGACAATGGGAGAAGGCAGAGGGTGAGAAGGGGCTCAGACTGCAGAAAGGGAAGGAGAAGATAGAGATGTGTGGATTGGAGAGAAGGAGTCAGAATGGAATTGGGTAAGGGGCAATAAGGTGCATCTTGGATGAATAAGAAGTGATAAGGGAAGGAGTGTTTTGAGATGTGGGGTGAGGGGGAAGTTATGTGGTGAATAAGAAGGGGTGAATGAGGGTGAGGGGGGTCTAGGGTATGTGCTGGTGGAGACTATATGTGGAGTATGGGTTGCATCTAGGTTATATTAATGGAGGGATGAGGGAGGAGCAGACAGACAGAGATTTATGGTGTGGGATGGAATGCACAGGTAAATCAACTATTTGCATCAGGAGTTGCTAACTGGGGGATGGGAACTTCTCCTGGCTCTTGCAGATGCAGCTTTACAGTCCAGAAGTGGCCCTTACAGAGGCACTGCCACAGTCTAGGCCAGTCTGCTGGAGGAGGGGTGGGTACCTTCATTGGTATTTGCAGATGCAGTGCCATGGTATCAATCAGTTTTTTCCAGTTGGTAGGGGGACCGAAGGGGGATGAGAACTTCTGCTGACATTTGAAGATACAATGCTGCAACCCAGGGCAGATTTTGCTGATGTAGGTATGTAGTATAATGACATGCACGATGGTTTAGGAGGTAAAATTGGGATGGATAAAGAATTTAGGAAAAAGAGATTTTATCTTGCCAAAAACATAATAGTTCCCAAATAGGATTGTACAATGCTATTCTATTTAGTGCTTTATAAGCAGAACAAAGGTTCAACGTTTTTGATCATGAATGTTCCATTTCCATACACTCTCTAGTTATAACAGATTACTGCCCTTGATGTATCTGGGATATTTTTCATAAAGTGAACTAAACTAAGGTCCCAAGTAGTCCACAGACTAAGCATATTCTTTTCGTCTCTTCAATTTAAATTGGGGCTTAGAAGAAAAATATAGTGCCCGTGGTACAGAGGCAGCATTTAACCTACTGAAATGTTTGGATTCCTTCCTGGGACCACCTCATGCTGTGTACACAGAGGGAGAAACTGCATTACCAGAAGAATTTATTACTCTTGTTGAGGGGGTTGCGGAGAAAGGGGGTTATTTTCTGTTGTGTTAACAGAGCATCTAGTGTGACTAAATAGGACAATCTGCTCTCTCATCGCCATAAAAAATAAATGATGTGTTTAATTTACTAAACTCAGTTCTCCTTTCTTCCTCATTCCCTTTCCATAGGACAATTCTGTTTCTTCCCCCTCCCCCACAACATGCATATACACAAATAACCTCTCAAGAGGGCACCTGCCCAAATTCACTAAGTGTAATTAATTCATTCTTTAGCAACATGTTGTGGAGGTACAGGCTTGGAAGAAACAGATGGAGGTAAGGAAAAATAAAAGGGAGAACATTTATGTGGAACAAACTGGCCAAGCGGTAGATTACCCTGTTAAATATTAATCACCTCTTAATATCAGCAATGTGTTTGGACCCACCACTGTTGAATTTTTTTTATTAAAACTGCTTGCTTTCAACTGCACAGTATCCACTTTTCCCTCCTATAGCCCTTCTTTCCATCCCTCATCGACTTGCTTTACTGGCGCAGGTTGTGCTGACACTTTTCTATTGCTTCCAAACCTTCTACTCCAACAACATTTCTTATACAGGCTGACCTGCGAAGCAAACATGCCCAAGGCTCAGGGGACCAGAAGGCAGAGAAACAGATGATGGCAGGAGGCAAAAGAAGATCAAATCCCAAGATAAGCATATGTATGTGTCAACACATTACACATGAAAAAATACACAAGGCAAGTCAAGGGAAGAAATGCCAACACTCTCTGGGTCCCTTTTACAAAGGCACATAAGAACCTATGCATGTCCAGCGCACGCCAAGTCAGCATTACCGCCCGGCTACCGCGTGCCCTGGGCAGTAAATCTGAATTTGGCATATCCCGAAAACACGTGATAGAAAATATTTTCTATTTTCTACTGCATAGCACATACCCAGAGGTAAACATCAGTGGATGCACGCTACATGCCTACCTCCTGAGTAGCGTAACAGACCTTACCACTAAGTCAATGGGTGGCGGTAAGGTCTCAGACTGAAAATGGACACGTGCTGGTTTTTATTTTGGCCCCTTAAAAAAAGGCCCTTTTCTAGAACATAATCCTTATATGGTATGAAGCCCCGCCTAGCGCATCTCAGAATAAACTGGGCAGGGCTAGGCACTGCCATTTTGCAGGCGGCGCCGATGGAAGAGGAGTAAGGCCACCTCCCTTCTCCAAATTAAGGTAGACAGGTGGGGGGATTGACTGCAGCCCACTGGGCCACCAGAGACTTCTCAGGATTGCTAGGGGGGGTTAGGGAGGGCTGGAGACCCCCTAACCCCCCCCCCCCAGGCTTCCCTTTTTAACCCTTTCTTCGAGAGTGAAGAGTACCATAACCGGGTGGATAAGTGTGAGGCAATATTAGACTATCAGTTTCTGTGAGCTATGTTTCTGAGATAAACAGAAAGCCCAGATCTGAAGATTCTAGCAGATCCCTGAGTAAGAGAGCCTTGTTCCCCACAGACCTGGCTTTGATATAAATGGTGGGGTCAGGAGTGAGTTGAGACGTGTTCCAAAGGGGAGACTTGTTTTGATAATTTCAAAAGGTAACAAGTTTTTTTAGGCTGTCAAATGTTAGCCATTTGGTTCTGGTCTGTAACCATAGTAGTGTTCAGATGGTATATATTAGCATTATCTAGCAGGGAAACGACAGGCTATAAATGAACTAACTGTTGGTATCTGACATTACAGTTAGGGTGTTTCTTAGTACAGTGTTTGCTAGGCAGATTATAGATTACGGCAATAAGTTATCTGGTAGGCTGCCACCTGATGTGCTGAAAGGGGTTAAGGAAATTCATATGAGCCATTTCATGGTAACAGCTTTTGGAGCTAATTTATGTCAATCGGTTTAGCGTTCTTTATTGATCCTAAATGTGCGCTGTTAAAGACTTAAGAACAGAGTCCTCCCTGAGGGTAGAAGCCACTGATGATGAGGAGAGGACATAGAGGGGCATAATCGAACAGAAACGCCTATCTCCATGGGCGTTTATCTCCGAGAACGGGTCCGTGAAGGGGCGGGGCGGATCGTATTTTTTAAAAGAAAAAGACGCCCATGTTTTATTCGTCAAGGTGTGAGCTGGGCGTTTTTGCTTTTCAGCGATAATGGAAAATGAAATCGCCCAGCTCAAAAACGAATAAATCCAAGACATTTATTCGTGGGAGGGGCCAGGATTCATAGTGCACTGGTCCCCCTCACATGCCAGGACACCAACCGGGCACCCTAGGGGGCACTTTTACAAAACCAAAAAAACAGGTAAAAGAGCTCCCAGGTGCATAGCACCCTTCCCTTGGGTGTTGAGCCCCCCAAATCCCCCTCAAAACCCACTGCCCACAAGTCTACACCATTACTATAGCCCTAAGAGGTGAAGGGGGGCACCTACATGTGGGTACAGTGGGTTTGGGGGGGTTGGACGACTAGTAGCATTAAGCAGCACAATTGTAACAGGTAGGGGGGGGGGATGGGCCTGGGTCCACCTGCCTGACGTCCACTGCACCCCCTAACAACTGCTCCAGGGACCTGCATACTGCTGCTTGGGAGGAGGGTATGACATTTGAGGGTGAAAGTAAAAAGTTGTGAAACATCATTTGTTGTGGTGGGAGGGGGTTAGTGACCACTGGGGGAGTCAGGGGAGGTCATCCCCGACTCCCTCTGGGGGTCATCTGGTCATTTAGGGCACTTTTGGGGGCCTTATTCGTGAAAAAACAGGGTCCAGGAAAAGTGTCCTAAATTCTAGCTCAAAACTGTTCCATTATCGGCGAAGGGCGCCCATCTCTGTTCGCCCGATAACCACGCCCCAGTTCCGCCTTCACCACGCCTCCGACACGCCCCCGTCAACTTTGTCCGCACCCGCGATGGAGTGCAGTTGAAAGCGTCCAAAGTTCGGCTTTCGATTATACCGCTTTATTTGTTTTTGTGAGAAGAACGCCCATCTCCCGATTTAGGTCGGAACTTGGGCGTTATTCTCGTTCGATTATAAGCTGGATAGTGTCTCAGGAGCTCATAAGGTGGGAAGGTGTAGATGTGCAATTGTTGCAGACTCCAAAATGATGCTATGACTCGCTGTTATTAGGTAGGGTTCCTCTTTCAAGCTGCCATTCTTCCACAGTCAGTCGTGCAGCAGTAAGGGAGAGTTTAGAGAATGCAAAAGGCCACAGTGTAGCTCTCATGTTATAGAATTGCCAATTTCCTGTGTTTGCTGTTGGAATTATGGTTACAAATACAGAGCCAAGCAGGACAGGTATTTCTAAGACAGTGGAGAGTAACTGAACTTAAGCACTCCTTGGGTTCCTCTTTCAAGCTGCCGTTCTTCCATAGCCAGCCATACAACTATGAAAAGAGAGTTAAGGGCGGGCGACAGGTCACAGTGTAGCTCTCATGGTTACAAATCCAGATAATTCTCTTTATTCATGCTTAGACGGAACAGTGGCAGCCATTTGTAGTGGTGATACCACTTCCTCTTCACTATAGCATAATTTTCAACAAAATGATTGGGATAGATGGCATGCATATGTTTTAATTTGCAAAATCCCCATTATGTATTCTTCAACTTTAGAAATTATATTGACTTTTGTAAAGTCAGTACAGAACCTTGTTGACGTCTATTTACTATACCACAATAATGTGGCAATGTACCCCAAGGAGATAAATTTAGAAAGGATTTTTCACATGTAAATGCCACCATACATGCGTAAAAGACCTCTTATAAAATTACCTCATGAATAAAAAGTGTGCACAGTGTAATTAGGCATGCACATGAGGTGCCTTTAGGCATGTACTTGTATATTACTTTAGAGTAGGCATGTTCAGATGATGAGTTTGGGTGCAGCACAGGCCAAGTCCCAATATATATGTGTATATTTTGCATTCTAATATTTACACTTATTGCCTATGTGTGAAAGGCAAAAACCCACCTATTTGCAGTTTATTTTATACAGAAACATGGAGGGGCATTTTCGATATGATGTCTAAATACTACTACTACTACTACTACTACTTAGCATTTCTATAGCGCTGCCAGGGTTACGCAGCGCTATACAAGTTTAAACATGGGGAAGGACAGTCCCTGCTCAAGAGAGCTTACAATCTAAAGGTAACAAACTATGTAGTCAGTGTAGGTATCATGAATGGGGAAGGTGGTTAGGCGCCAAAAGCAAGGGAGAAGAGATGGGCTTTTAGTAAGGACTTGAAAATGGGCAGGGCATGGCGTATGGGCTCGGGAAGTCTGTTCCAGGCATAAGGTGATGCGAGGCAGAAGGGGCGGAGTCTGGAGTTAGCGGTGGTGGAGAAGGGTACAGATAGGAGTGATTTGTCCTGAGAGCGGAGGTTACGGGTGGGAACATACGGGGAGAGGAGGGTAGAGAGGTAATGGGGGGGCTGCAGATTGAGTGCTCAAAACGTCCAGAATCCGAATAGCAAATAGAGTGGCGGTAAGACCAATGTGGTCTTACCACTTGCTCTTCTGGGATTACTGCAGCCTCTGGCGGTAGTCCTACCTTGAGCGCATGCCATTTCCGTGGAAAAAAGAAATCTCCAATAAAAGGCTTGCGCGGCGATAACCTGGCAGTAATCGGGCATTGTCACGTACTGCCCGGTTACTGCAGGGTTAGTATGGGAGCTCTTATCATCACTTCAATGGGTGGCAGTAAGGGCTTCCCACCACATGGCCACAAGGTAAGAGTTATCTCATCGCCTGACCATTTTTTTTTGTTTTTACCAGCTGTGGAAAAAACGACCCTGGCGCATGGGAAAAACGACTCTCACCGCTAGCACAGGGCCCTTTTTCCCGCAGCTTGGTAAAAGGACCGCGTAGCCATTTTCAAAACAGCAAAACATCTATCTTTTTTTTTTCTAACAATGGCCACTTGCTAGATGTTTTGTTCCATGCTTTTATCTTTTTGTTTCATTTTCAGAAAAAAAAACGTCCAAGCGAAAAACACACAAAATCAAGCCATTAGGATGTAGGAGAAACCAGCATTCTTAGTAGACTGGCCATACATATATCCCAGCAGAGCAGTGGGGCAACCTAGGGGGCACTGCAGTGGAATTCAAGCTCCCAGGTACATTGCCCCCTTATATTGTATAGTGAGCCCTCCAAAACCCACCAAAAACCTACTGTACCCAACTGCACACTACTACAATAGTCTTTACGCCTGCAGGTGTCACCTATATGTGGGTACAGTAGGTGTTTGGTGGGTTTTGGAGGGTGCACACTTTCCACCACAAGTGTAACAATTAGAGTGGATTATGAACTGGGTCCCCTTCTCCACAGTGCACTGCACTGACCACTAGGCTATTCCAGGGACCTGCTTGCTGCTCTAATAGGACTGGTTATAACATCTGAGGCTATCATAGAAGCTGATATGTACTGTTTTTTTACATCTTTGGGTGGTGGGAGGGGATCTGTGACCACTGGGGGAGTAAGGAGAGTCATTCCTTTATTCCTCCAGTGATCATCTGGTCATTTAGGGCACTTTTTTGTGGCTTAGTCATTGTTAAAACAGGTCTAGCTAAAAAAAAGTCCTGGACATTTTAGTTTTTTTTCCATTATGGCAGAAAATCATCCAGGTCTTAGGAACACCCAAATCTTAACACCCCCCCCCCCCCCCCCAACACACCTCCTTGAGATTTGGACACAGTGCAGACAAACCGCATAGCAAAACATCTTGAAATTGGTTTTGAAAATATTAATTTGGATGTTTTGTAAAGAAAAACATCCAAATGTTGCTTTATGTCACTTTTTAGACGTTTTTCTGTTTTGAAAATGAGCCCCATATGTTCACATGTAAAGTGCGTGTGTATATGTGTATTTTATAAAATGCATGTATAACTCATGATTTTACCCAAACTCCTCCACTGAACATGCCTAATCTAAAGTCATAATGGCACTACACATACTTTTGCATGTGACGTAATTCAACATTTATTTTACAATTACCTCCACTAAATAGTCGTCTATTTCAGCCAATGAAAATACTGTTTTAAAAAAAGTTTTAAGTTCTGTAAATTCATGCCTTGAACACTTGAACAGAACTCAATATTCTAGCACTGAAGAATTCCAGAGCATTTCAGAACTCGAGCTGATCACAAAGTTGGCTGTAGATCAAACATGCTTGAAATGTGTATCAAGTCAGAACCTTCGTGCTCCAGATTTTAGAACTGGGAATAAAAGTCTGGAGTAGATGTCAGAATTTGAAGGCTATCCATAAGAGATTTGGGACTTAAAAGAAAATTCCGCTCACCAAGTGCTGGGCAGAATTTCAAATGCTCACATGACTAGTATTACTCATTCTGTAAAGAACATAGAATTATATATTTAAGTTATTTCCAGCATGCTTTCTCAAGATTAGCAAGGAAATGCCTGTATAAATAAATAAAACAAATTAATGTATACAAACCTATGGGATCTATGCACGAAAATGTATGAAACCTGGCATGGTAAGGCTAATTACATCTTTATACACCTGATATAC
This sequence comes from Microcaecilia unicolor, assembly GCF_901765095.1. Classification (NCBI taxonomy): domain Eukaryota; kingdom Metazoa; phylum Chordata; class Amphibia; order Gymnophiona; family Siphonopidae; genus Microcaecilia; species Microcaecilia unicolor. The sequence continues at coordinate 66,196,880 of NC_044037.1, read as the reverse complement.
AAAATTCATTACACACAAAACATGGCAGCATTAAAATGACCAGATTTAAATTGAACATTGTCATTCTAACTACCACATTCTGAATTTTACTCTGTCCTGAGAACTATAGCCAAATAACATAGAGAGACATTTTTAATATGATGTCCAGTTGTAGACATTTTGGTGAAAATGTCTAAAATTCTCATCATGAACATAACAATTTTCAAACCAGAAAAAACACCTCTATTTTTTTGTTTCAAAAATTGCTAAGTTTGAGACATTTCTGTGCTCAGTATAGAGGTGTGGTAGCCATGTTAGTCCACTCTTAAAGGTTATCAATAGAAATCAAATAAAATAAAACATGGAAAAGAAAATAAGATGATACCTTTTTTATTGGACATAACTTAATTCATTTCTTGATTAGCTTTCGAAGGTATGTTCAGTATGTATTTGTTTTAAAAAAAAAAAACAACTCCTAGAGAAAAACACACAAAAAGATTCCTAGTAAACTGGCCACACAGACATCCCAGCAGAGCAGAGGGGCAACCTAATGGTCATGTGTAGCTGTCGTTACATAAAGGGACCAAGGCACAAATCCCATCTTTACACCCTTATTTTGTATTATGAGCCCTCAAGGAGCACCTGAAAACCTATTGTACCTAACAGTACATCACTACAAAAGCCCTCAGGCTGGCAGGTGTCTCCTACTTATAGGTACAGTTGGTATTTTGTGAGTTTTGGAAGGCTCACAATTTTCACTACAAGTGTTCTAGTTAGAGTGGGATAAGGTCCAGAGGGCAGCTACTAAAATGGTCTGTGGTCTTTCTCATAAAGTGTATGGGGACAGACTTAAAGATCTCAATATGTATACTTTGGAAGAAAGACGGAAGAGGGGAGATATGATAGAGACATTTAAATACTTATGCAGTATAAATGCACAGGAAGTGAGTCTCTTTCAATTGAAAGGAAGCTCTGGAATGAGGGGGGCAAAGGATGAAGGTGAAAAGGGATAGATTCAGAAGTAATCTGAGGAAACACTCACCCTTCACGAAAAGGGTTGTGAATTCATGGAACAACCTCCTGGTGGAAGTGGTGGAGACAAAAACAGTATCTGAATTCAAGACAGCTTGGGACAAGTACATAGGATTCTCTAAGGCTGTGATAGGGAGAGTAGATGGCATGGATGGGCAGACTGGATAGGCCATATGAGTGGAGGAGTGGCCTAGTGCTTGACATCCAGAGGTGGCCAGTTCAAATCCTACTGCTGCTCCTTGTGGTCTTGGGCAAGTCACTTACCCTCCATTACCTCAGGTACAAGCTTAGATTATGAACCTTTTAGGGACAAGGAAATACCCACTGTACCTGAATGTAATTCACCTTGATCTACTACTGAAAAGGTGTGAGCAAAATCTAAATAAATAAATACATTTTTCTATGTTTTCTAAGTAAGTCAATGTCCTTATGCTCCCATTGCCTTCTCACTACAGGATTATTCCCAGGGGGGCCAAGAATAGGTCTGAAACTCCTGGGTCCAAAAGGGAAACCTGGACCGGCCACAGAATGGGAGGAGATTATAATGCCCAGTTAGACTGAGATAACACATAGTGAGTAGGAGAAGGAGAAAGGGGAGAACAGTGTCTTATCATGGGAATCAGGACCATAGAACAAAAAGGAAAAAAAACACCTCTTACCTGATAAATAGGCAGGTGCTGGAGACCTCATGCATTAGGCAGACTTGGAGAGGAGCTGCTGTGATCCTTGGGGGAGAGGCAGATGTAGTGCTACCTCAGGAAATAGCTTCAAACTAAGAGGGAGCAGAATACCAAGAAATCCTTGGAGTTGGAGTGCCTAGCCTTGTCCTCTGATCAAGGAACATAAAGGCTAAACCAATCAAAGTCAGGCTAGGGTGGAGCTCTGGATAGGTAGAAGCTATGCCTGGCTTATTAAAAAAAAAACCTCTTGGAGGGCAGCAGGGGGAATGGACAGATGGCCAGGGCTCGAGGCTCCTACTCCTTGCATGTCAAAAGATGGCTTTGGGATGAGATTCTGGGGGTAAGGCCCCCAAAGGAAAAGGAAACTGGAAGAGATGGGGGGGGGGGGCAGGGACATCTATTGAGAATCTTCAAGACTGAATTCTTCTTAAGAACCTGCACTAAGACTGAGCCCCCCAGAAACATTGCCCAGTGTGGAATGCTGGCATGGGAAGAAAGGCCAAATGAAGCAGAAGGGTGGTGTCTTTCTAGTGAGACAAGCTTGAACCCTAGTTGGGGAAAAGAAAAGGACGGCTCTTGAGTGAAAAGAACTGTATTGATTTGCTGCTAAGAAGCATACACCACAAATAATGTTTTGTTTGGATTGAAACTGATGCTACGTTTGTTTTAAACCTTTGAGTTTCAGGCAGTGGGAGCTGTGTGTGAGAAAACAATAAAAGAGCATTTCTTTTGGTTAAGTAGAAAACCTGGATTGGCTCATTTTACTTCCAAGATTAAACTCTAAGGAGGATTCAACTGGTGATTAGGAAGGAACAGGCATTCCAGTGCAATGTTCCTCTTTATCCACATTACAACATATGATACAAAATGAAACCAAAACAGTGGGGAAATTTAGCAAAGGACGCTAAGACTTGCATGCTAAGCCAGTATTCTAGAACAGCACATTTGTGCATAAAAACCGATATACAATAACAGTATAAATCGGCAATCATGGGGGAGCTTTTATATAAGGCACCTGGAAAGTACACATGGAAATCATTTTCGCCTAAATGTATTCTACAAAATTTCTGCACCGTTTATAGAACACGCTGCTGGCCACACGCTTGACTATATTTAGTCGCGAGGAATTAACATCAAATAGAGCCTGGTATAAATCTCGATGCCTAAATTAGGTGCAGAGCAGGTATATTCTATAACAGTGCACATAAATTGTTGGAATGCCCATTACCTGCCCTTTCCGTGCCCATGGCCATGTCCCCTTTTTGTCAACACACATTACAATTTCTGTGCACCACGTTATAGGATATGTTTAAGGAGTTCTGCTTGTAAGTTCTAATCAATGTCAATTAATGCACCTGATTGCTTGTTAACATCCAATTAACAACGTTGACCGGCTTGTTAACCAATTAAGTTATGAGCACTGTTAAGAATACGCTTGGATTTCTGCGTTGAAATCTAGGCATGATATATAGAAGCTGGGGTCATGTGCCTAAAGTACAACCACTTACGCCTGCTCTATGACAGGTTTAAATGTTCACATCGAAATGTGGTTGATTTGTACATAAGTGATAAGATTCTATAAAGTTTGCACCAATATAGTTGAAACACCCAAGACCCACCCATACCCCACCTCACATCAATGTCCCCCTTTTCAGCTGTGCACTATAGAAATTATGCACTAACCCCTGGATTCTATATATGGTACCCAAATTTGGGTGCCGAAATTTGCACGTGGATCAAAGATAGGTGTGCAAATTAATTAGCTAGCAAGCAAGCCATTAACTGGCAATAAATTGATGTTAATCAATTATTGTAGTTAATTGCCATTAGATTTTGTATACATATCTTTCTGTGCACTGTGCCATAACCCCACATGCCTACATCCCGTAGCATGCAACTCAAATGGGGGCATGGCCAGAGTTGTGGTAGGGACATTCGAAAAATTTGTGAGTGGAGTTACTGAATACCAAATGAACAACACAGGGGAGGTGATGAAAGTGGCAAGAGATATATTTATTAACAATCTTCATACGACTCGACACAGCCATGTTTTGGCTTATAAGGTCCTCATGAGGAGTCTGATTTAGTCATCATGTGAACATAGAATTCGATGTGCTGAGGCTCAAAAACCACAAAAAAAACCCCATCAATGTAGATTAAGCTAAGAAAAAAAAATGCAACGTTCCAGTAAGTCTTTTTGTAGGTTTACTTGACTGCTTTGGTGAGAATGTTATCATGACTTACTGAAAAGTTGCATAATGAAAAGATAAGAAAAACAAAATATAATTACAAATTAAGAGCCCTATTTACAAAGGCACGTGCTAACTGTGTATATGCTCATTATATTCCTATGGGTGCCTACACGGTTAGCCCACACTAATTTTTAGTGTGGCTAAAACCGCTAGCACACCTTTGTAAATATGGCCCTAAAGAAAGTAAAAACAGCATCCAGAATAGCTATAAACAGTTTTACAGCCTTACAGTTTTCACGACACCACTTCAGAAATACAGCCCTATATATTATCACATGCATTTGTACCTATTTATTTCTGGATTTATATATTACTACTACTAGCATTAAACTTTTCTTTCACCTCCTCTTGCCCTGTGATATAATCCACTGCATAGGAGTCTAGGACCAGCAAAGGAAAGCTAGGATATGACATGACATGCAGTTAGTTCTGAGTATCAGGGAAGACTTCGCTTAAACAGTACTCAACCACTATTCACCTCACAGCTGTGAGAGACTGTGTGGGTATTCTACACAGATTAATAAAGAGCAGAAGAGGTGAGAATCTGCCAAGGAATCAACTGAGAGGAGTAAAGAGGATTAATGGAAGGAAATGATCTGGATTGGAGCAGCCTACCAGAGAAAGGAGAAGTAAATATTGTATATGTTTTATTACAAATTTGATATACTGCTAAACTTTGTAGAGATCAAAGCAGTTTGCAATCATAGGAGCCAGCTCTGTGGGTGCTTCAGCACCCCCAAAATTGAGCAGACTTATGGTTGTGTCCGGGAATGGGGAAATTGGCATTGAGTTTAACACTCCAATCATTGTAAAAAGTTGGCTCCTATGTTTGCAATAATAAAAACAAAAGAAATAAAAGGTAAAAAAATGAAAAAGAAGTCCATCATTTGACAGGAAAGACCAAAAACATGCATACAAAAAGATAACATACAAATCTGTAAAAGTGTAACCAATCACATACACAACAAATGTTCCTCCCTTTCCCATTGGACATCAAAAGCCTGCTTTAGAAAATAGTTTTTTTTTAAGGACCCTAAACCAGTCTCAGAATGTCTTTTTGTTTTGCTTTTTTTCACTATAATTCTTTTCTCCAATGTAATGTCTGTGCATTGTTAGACCCTTTTCAGTATGGCTTCCATAAGGCCCATAGTAGAAAGACATTATTAGAGGCTACCATTGATGAACTGCGTCTAGGGTTAGACAAACGTATCAATTTTAGATTTGTGTTCTGAGATATCTATGCAGCATTTGATACCCTGGACCATAGTATTCTTCTCCATTGTCTGGGTACTTGTGGCATTGTGGGGGATTTCCTCCAATGGTTTGTATCTTTTTTGGGCAAGTGAAGAGCAGTGGTGTATATAGGTGATACTATGCCAACTGAGCATCCTGTATGCACAGGAGTTCCACAGGGATCAGTCTTATTGGCTATATTCTTTAACATCTATTTCCGACTATTGTGTGCATTATTGAAGACTTTAGGAGTGTCTTATAGAGTGTGTGCCAATTATATCCATTTTTTTCCTTCGATAAAGACTGATCCTGACAGAACTTCTAAATTAAAAGATGTTTTGAGCGTTGTGTTGATATGGATGGCCCAGAATAGACTACAATTGAATTTTGGGAAAACAGAGGTTATGTATATTGTTTATGATTCATCTGTGGTTTTGCCTTCTACCCTATCACTAGTAGGAGTGATTGTTAAGATGTCTTTACATGTAAAAAAAAATCTGGGTGTTTTATTGGATAACTTGTTTTCTTTTCTAGCTCAGGTACAGGCAAAGGTGTGCAGTGTTTATTATAAGATGCGAATGTTGTATACATTCAACCTGTTATTATTGCAGGAAGATTTTTAAAAAGCAGTCTAAGCAATGATCTTGGGAAGCGTGGACTACTGTAATATCGTCTACATGAGGTTGCCTAATTCTTGTGTACAGTTACTCCAAGTAGCACAAAACTCTGCAGTGAGACTATTGTTTGGATTGTCCAGAACAGAGCACGTGACAGTCCATCTTAAATGTTTGAAATGGCTGCCTGTTAAGTTTTGTCTTTTGTGTAAGTTGCTATTGCTTACACATCATGCATTGTATCGATTCGTCTGCTTATTTGAAGCAAGTTGTGACATGGTACGTGTCAACGTGTGCATTAAGGTCGTAGGACCAGCACAATCTTGTAGTACCTGCTTTACAATGTTTCCATTTGGATTTAAGTAGAATGGTTGCATTTTCTGTTATAGCACCAGAAGAGTGGAATACGTTGCCTTTACATTTAAAGGTTGAATCCAGGCTCACTTATGGTAAGGGGTATCCCTAACCACACCCTCACCAAAAGACATTACACGATGCCCACAAGCGACCCTTCTCCGGAGTAGCTCCCATACTCTGTAATGCACTTCCTCAAAGGCTTCACTTAACACACGACTAGCTCTACTTCAGGATGCAAGTGAAAGCTTGGTTCTTCAACCAGGCCTTTAATAGAAGAAGTAACTAACTTTTTAGTCTCACACACACAAGGAGTGACACAGGCTGCACATACTGCAGCAGAAAGGCAGACGATCTGCAAACTCCAAGATGGAAAAACAACAGAGCAGATTGTTAAGAGACAAAATGTAATTTATTAATAAAAACCAAAAATGTACAAGTCAGCCCGACACAGGCCGTGTTTTGCCCAGCAGGGCTGCTTCAGAGGCTACAAAATCACTTTGAGTATATCTTAATACATAACATGGATATACACATACTGTATATATGTAATTTTTGTCAACATCTTTTTATTTAATGAACATGCACAATATATACGTATGTTAAATATTATGTTAAGTTTTTTAACGTTATGTTATTTATTTTGTAGCCCCTGAAGCAGCCCTGCTGGGCGAAACATGGCCTGTGTCGGGCTGACTTTTACATTTTGGGTTTTTATTAATAAATTACATTTTGTCTCTTAACGATCTGCTCTGTTATTTTTCCATACTGCAGCAGGACATGTTTAGCTGAGATAACATTTAATCATCTCTCTGACCTCATGTGCAACTTTCTTTTTAAACTAGTCATCTTATTTTCTAACTACTCTTACTCTCTTACCTATCTTTGCTTATACCCTACGCCAGTGATGGCGAACCTATGGCACGCGTGCCAGAGTCCCTCTCTGTTGGCACACGTGCCGTTGCTCAGCCAGAGTTGTACTGCTGCTATGAACTGCTGGCGCGATCGCGCTAGCAGTTCAAAGTTGTGTCGGAGTGGAGGAGAGACCCACCGGAAGTTCGTTCCCTCCGCCCTTCGAGTTCCAGGCCCCCTCCCTCCGAATTTTAAAAGTCATCTATTTTACCTCATTGGGGTTAGGGCGGTAGCATGCAGGCTCGGCTCGGTGCTTAGTTCAGTTTTCCCTTCTCTCTCTCAGCTCTGGTCCCGCCCTTGCAGAAACAGGAAATGAGGGCAGGACCAGAGCTGAGAGAGAGAGAGAAGGGAAAACTAAAAACTGAACTAAGCACCGAGCTGAGCCTACATGCTTTTTACCGCTGCTGCCGCCCTAACCCTGACAAGGTAAGATAGATTACTTTTAAAATTTGGAGGGAGGGGGCCTGGTACTCGAAGGGAGGGAGGGAGGGAGGGGGGACCCTGTTGGCACTTTGCGATACATAATTAGATTTTGGGTTGCTGTTTGGGCACTCGGACTCTGAAAGGTTTGCCATGACTGCCCCACGCTGTCTATTAAAATGTTTTATTACATACTGTGTTGACATTGTAAGTAGTGTACTATGCCATACTTTGTGTTGTTATTTGAATATTTTTACTGCTGTAATTGTCTATTGTTTGATTTGTTCTTACTGTACACTGCCTCAGGTGAAATCTTTCAAAAAAGGCAGAAAATAAGTCCTAATTAAAAATAAATAAATAAGAGGACTTTGAGGAACTATTTATTCTGTTTGGCTTTTTTCTGCCTTCCTGATGGGCAGATGATCAAAAGCCCTGCGCTGTTCCAAACAGCGCTCTAAAAATAGCACTGGAACAGCACAGGGCTTTACCACAACTATGATCAGAGATAATTGCATGCAAATTTAAGCACGTAATTCTCTCTGATCATGGGGTAGAAGTGCAGGAGGATTGTGCCTGAGCGCGGCACAATCCTCTCGCACTTGTTTGACAGGTCTGGGCTGTCAAAAACCCAGACCTGTCAAACACAGGGGCTGGAGGTCCATGGGACCACCAGACCCCAACTACCCCTGCCCCGAGCCAGGCGAAATGGGGATGAAGGTCCGGCAGACCTCCGGTCCTCCCGACCCCACCAACACAGCATTCCTGAGAACTCTCTGGTGGCCCAGTGGGCGACTGATGACCATCCCCCCCCAGTGACAGGAAATCCAAGGGATGATGTGAAGGTGGGATTGGGAAGGGTAGGGGGGGATGGAGAGTGGATGGTGAAGTTCATAGAAGGGACTGTTCCAGCTTATAAAAACAAACACATTTGAATGCCTGAGATTAGATGGGTGCCATGGTAAAAAGTGGCCTGCGCTAGTTTTGGCGTATGAAATTGGCACATATTGGGCCGCTTTTTACTGCGTAGGAAAAAAGGCCTTTTTTAAAATGGGGCAGTAAATGGCTGTCCGCTAATATTAAAATGATCATGCAGCTATTTACTGCCTGAGCCCTTATTGCCACCTATTTAGTAGGTGGTAAGGGCTCACGTGCTAACGTCACGATAATCAGGCAGTGCATGACAATATGGACGCACTAATGATTATAGCCGGGAAAGCCCCCCCCCCCCCCCCCCCCCAAGGTAGAAAATATAAAATTATTTTCCACTGCAGGAAACTGCATGTTCCAACTTCAGAACTACTCCAGCAGTGGGGCTGATTTGGCATGTGCTACCCTCATGGTAGCCCTATTGCACCTTTGTAAAAGGGTCCGTTAGTGATGCATAGGAGATTTCCTGAGCAGGCATTTCCATCCAGTAAGGAAGGAAGGAAGAAAGACTAATGGGGTTGGGATTATTATAACAGGACATGTACGATGCCAGATCCATAAAACTATAAGGGATAAACAAGGGTGATTTATCCTATTGAATGATTCCGTGATGGGACAGAAATGCACACTATTTAATCTAGGTAATGTTTACATCCTCAACACTGACCAAGAAGACTTCTTTGATAAAATTGAAGACCTACTGAAATGCCAAAAAAGGGGAAGCTAATCGTACATGGGCAGGGGAGGGGATTTCAGTATCACAATTGATCCCACATTAGACAACTCTAGGGGGAGAGAAGGGAGAGAAATTAGTGGAGTGAAGATGTAAAGTAGTTAATCTCATGGAACATTTTGCCTTGGTGGATGTCTGAAGAGGGAAGCATTTGAATATCAGAGCTTACACTTTGTATTTCCAGGTGCATAGCTCCTATTCTAGGATTGATTTATAGTTATTTTATAGTTAATGCCAGTGGTGAATGATGTGAAATAGAACCCAGGGGCTGGTCAGACCATGCTTCCCTATAGTTAGCACTGCATGATACAGATAGAGGACAACAATTTTGGCAACTAAACAATGGCCTTCTTGCAGATTATGCCATAATGCAGCAAACAGGTGGATACTGAAGAGTATCTTGCACTTAGTGATGTGGAGAGGATCAATCCGTTCATATAAAAATAAACAAAGGAGAAATTAGAAGCTGAAACATGTACCCAAATAGCACTGGCTTGCCTTTTAGCTGTTCCTGGCAGTGGCATCAGATGAGTCACACGCCACTGCTGACTGTGCCAGATATCTTGGGTACTGCAGCCTGTTTCTGGTGGACAAAACAGATATTCCACTTCTATCTCCACCCCTATCTTTTCTCTTCTTAATCTGTTATTGAGTAGGAGCTTATTGTTATTAGTTTCTATATACACTAATTAATCTAATACTGACTCAATTTTCTTTGTATCAAGAATATTTTGCTTGTTCTGTTTTATAAACTGCAATAAAATATACATTTTTTAAAAAAACAGATATTCTACTTCTTACCACTCCCTTTTATGTTCATATTTTCATTGAAGGAGTGCTGAGGGAGACCTTTGAAACACAGACTGCTAAGAAAGCAACAAATGGAATCTCTCTCTGCATGACCGGCTATGGTAGAGGAGCTGCCTTAGGCCAGGTATACCACCTATGCCTAATTGAGGAAGAGGCTTGCAGGCCAAGGAGAATCCGAAAAAGAGTTCAGCTGGGAGAGATTTTTGGAAGCAATAGAAGCCACGTGACTCAGCTCCAGTGTCTTGAGGGAATCTAGCTACAGGAGAGATTTTTAGCATCACTAAAGTCAGCCCACTATTCCTTCACCATATATAAAGAGATGTGTTAGCCGTGTTAGTCCACTCTTAAAGGTAATCAATAGAAATCAAACAAAATTAAAACATGGAAAAGAAAATAAGATGATACCTTTTTTATTGGACATAATTTAATACATTTCTTGACTAGCTTTCGAAGGTTGCCCTTCTTCATCAGATCAGAAATAAGCAAATGTGTTAGCTGACAGTGTATATAACAGTCTCTCATAGACAGTCTAGCAGGGTGGGTAGGAAATGTGCATGGGGACTTCAAAACATTCCATAGTCTAGCAGGATGTTTGTGGGGAGGGGAGGGGAGGGGAGGGTGATAAGCAGTGAAATACAACTTATGGTTTAAATACCCAACGGATGGGACTTAACAAGGATCTGGGTTTTCTAGCCCACTATAAACCATAAGTTGTATTTCACTGCTTATCACCCTCCCCTCCCCTCCCCTCCCCACCCCACAAACATCCTGCTAGACTATGGAATGTTTTGAAGTCCCCATGCACATCTCCTACCCACCCTGGTAGACCATCTATGAGGGACTGTTATATACACTGTCAGCTAACACATTTGCTTATTTCTGATTTGAAGAAGAAGGGCAACCTTCGAAAGCTAATCAAGAAATGTATTGTTATGTCCAATAAAAAAGGTATAATCTTATTTTCTTTTCCATGTTTTAATTTTGTTTGATTTTTATTGTTCACCATATATAAAAATCTTATATAGGAACATAGTAAGTGACGGTCCATCCAGTCTGCCCAAAAGTCACACTCATTAATCAATTCATGATTAAATCAACAATGAACATGACATTATATACTTGATTACGAATATTTCTTTGGTGTTTCTGGAACATAGACTGTAGAAGTCCACCAGGCTCTGTCCTTATATTCTACCTACTGGAGTTGCTGTCAAAGCCCACTCCAGTCTATCCAAATATGTCTTGTCATTTGCGGGACCCAGACCGTTAAAGTCTGCTCAGCACTGTCCTCAGTTCCAGCTACTGAAGTTGCCATTATTTTTTTTATTTTCAGGATTATATAATTACAATTCCAAAATAAACTTCTTGTCACAGCAAAGGCAGGTCTAGACAAAAAAATATGTAATACAAAGGTAAAGTAATAAGACATCCTTAGGAAACACTATAATTGACCTGTCCTACCAGTCCACAACTAAGGAGAGGAGGCAATCACAAATAGTGATTTACCACAGAAAAATAAAAAAGGGATATGTTCAAACTAAAATTACTATGGATTAGAAGTTGATAAGCCTATAGCAATTCAAGTAGGTGACACAGAGGGGCATTTTCGAAAGAAACATCTAAGTTGGGATTTGGACGTCTTTGTAAAACATCCAAATCTGGAGGCAGGGAAAAGCTTATTTTTGAAAAAAGATGAACGCCCATCTTTCGTTTTGAAAATACCAAGGATGTCCTTGGATTTGGACATTCTTGGATTTGGACGTCTTTGACTTTCGGCGATTTTCAAAACCAAAGACGTCCAAGTCAAAAACGTCCAAATGCAAGCCATTTGGACGTGGGAGGAGCCAGCATTTGTAGTGCACTGGTCCCCCTGACATGCCAGGACACCAACCGGGCACCCTAGGATGCACTGCAGTGGACTTCATAAAATGCTCCAAGGTACATAGCTCCCTTACCTTGTGTGCTGAGCCCCACAAAACCCACTACCCCCAACTCTACACCACTACCATGGCCCATATGGGTGAAGGGGGGCACCTATATATGTGGGTACAGAGGGTTTCTGGTGGGTTTTGGAGGGCTCGCTGTTTCCTCCACAAATGGGGAGGGTAAGGGCCTGGGTCCATCTGTCTGAAGTGCACTGCACCCACTAAAACTTCTCCAGGGACCTGCATGTGCTGTCATAGACCTGAGCATGACATTTGAGGCTTGCATAGAGACTGGCAAGTAATATTTTTAATAATTTTTTTGAGTGTAAGAAGGGGTTAGTGACCACTGGGGAAGTAAGAGGAGGTCACCCTCGATTCCCTCCAGTGGTCATCTGGTCATTCTGGGCACCTTTTTGTGCCTTATTCATAATAAAAACAGGTCCGGGTAAAAAAGTCCAAGTTCTAGTCATGGACGTCTCTGCTTTTTTCGATTATGGGTCAAAGATGTCCAAGTCTTAGGAACGCCCAAGTCCTGCCTTCACCACGCCTCCGATTCACACCCTTGAAATTTGGCCATCCTTGCGACGGAGTTCAGTTAGAGACGTCCAAAATTGGGTTTCGATTATACCGATTTGGACATCTCTGAGATGGACGTCCAAGTGCCGATTTATGTCACTTTTTGGACATCCATCTCTTTCGAAAATGAGCCTGACAGGCAACTTAGAATCCAGGAAATTCTGTTTGTGCTCTGGCTCAAAGAAAATATGCTTAATTGAGTTAAATTTTATTACACATTTTCATGGATAATTTAACCAGAAGAGTGCCTCCAGCTGCTGAGGATGTTATAATGCCTTTGTATCGCTCCATGGTGCGACCACACTTCTGATCAACTGCATCTCAAAATCGTTATGGTGAAATTAGAAAAGGTACAGAGAAGGATGACAAAAATGATAAAGGGGATGTAACGACTTCCCTATGAGGAAAGGCTAAAAGTGGCTAGGGTTCTTCAGCTTGAAAACGAGATGGCTGAGGGGAGATATGATAAACGTCTATAAAATAATGAGTGGAATGGAATGGTTAGATGTGAATTGCTTGTTTACTTTTTCCAAAAATACTAGGACTAGGGGGCATGCAATGAAGCTGCAAAGTAGTAAACTTAAAATGAGTTGGAGAAAATATTTCTACACTCAGTGTGTAATTAAATTCTGGAAGTCTTTACCAAAGAATGTAGTAAAAGCAGTTAGCTTAGCAGGGTTTTTAAAAAGTTTGGATAGCTTCCTAAAAGAAAAGTCTATAAGCCATTATTAAAATGGACTTGGGGAGAATTCACTGCTTATTTCTAGGAAAAGCAGAAAATGTATTGTACTGTTTTGGGATCTTGCCAGATACTTGTAACCTGGATTGGCCACTGTTGGAAACAGGATACTGGACTTGATAGACCTTCAGTCTGTCCCAGAATAGCAATACTTATGTACTTATGTAGTTACACAAGGTATGTTTCAGGTCCTGGTAGGATCCCATTTACAAAAATAGAATTATAATTGGGTTTGACATTATGTCCCTTGGTACTAACCACTAGGCTACTCCTTTGCTCTGCAGGGATGTCTGTGTGGCCATATTTTTGAAAATTATGTCAGACAGGTGTTCATGTCCCTGTTTTTTTGTTGTTCAAAAATTGGACATTTCACTTTGGAAAATGGCTATTCATTTTGGACATTTTCAGTACAAAAACATTCATCTCACAGCCATAATCAAACAGGAAATCTAGATGTTATTTGATTATGCCTAGATTTATTAGCCTAACTTATGAGCCCAGTGCTGAAAATCAGTGCTCAGCTCCTAATTGTTTCTCTCCGCCCTAAATCTGCCCTATGCCTCTCACTTTTTATGCTCCTAAACGTAAGAGTTTATTGAAATTCTGAGCATAAATTTAGGCACTTGTCCCTAATAAATTTTCAAAGAGAATTTAGGAGCATAACTCTGAAAGTTAGGCTATGAGGCTCATATTCAAAACAAACAAACATCCACAAAAGTCATAAGGTGGTAGATGAATGTTTTTCTCTCAAAAACATCCAAGTTGCAGTTTTCGACACTCCGATTTTAGATGTTTTTCTCCACAGTTTGTTGAAATTTCAAGGGGGCATATTTTGGGCGGGATATGGGTGGCACCATAAGAAAGACGCTTTTCCACAATAATACAACAAAACGAAAATGTCTAAGGCCAAAATTAAGACTTTTTGGCTAGACCTGTTTCAATCACAAATAAGTGACCAAAAGGTGCCCTAAATGATCAAATGACTACTGGAGGGATTAAGGCATAACTCCCTTACTCCCCCAGTGGTCACAGACCCCCTTCCATCCCCTTAAGCTGTGACAGTCACATTACATACCAGGCTCTGTGACAGCTTCAGATATGATGACCATCCTTGCTAGAGTAGAAGGCAAGTTCCAGGAGTAGCCTAGTGGTTGGTACAGTGGACTATAGAGAAGGGGATCTAGGTCCATATCCCACTGTAATTGGTACACTTGTGGTGGAACATGTGAGCTCTCCAAAAACCACTAAATACCTACTGTACCTACATATAGGTGACACCTGGAAGCATAGGCGCCCGGTATAAGAGGCTTGGAGAGGCTAAGCCTCCCCCCTGCTGCAGCAGAATGGATCAGCTGTGGAGTCCAGCTACTCTGAGGGGATTAAATTGTTGATTTACCTCCATCCTCACAGCAGGAGCTGCAGTGAAAGCCTTCTAGCCTTGTGTAACCAGTTGTAGAAATTGGTTTATGGTTTGTTTACCTTACTGCTGGGAAAGCAGGGGGTGGGGGGTTGGCTGAAGGTGTTCTGGGTTGCCAGGGAGATATTTAACGAGGATGACTTCCTGACCTGCACTGAGGACAGATAGCAGCAGAATCGGATACTGGGCCAGCATGATCAGAAAAACTCACCAGACAACAAAGGTAGAAAATATCATTTTATTTTCATTATAGTGTTTGGAATATGTTCACTTTGAGAATCAGGTGCTCAACATTAAAAGTTTATATTTATTTATAAAATAAAAAAAAAAAAAGTTTATATTTATTTACTTATTTATGGCATTTTATCCCACATTAAACATGAATTAGGGTGTTTTGTGGCTCTACATGAGAATTGTGATGATATGATCCCTTGTTTCATATTGTTGACGGTCTGCATTTTCTGTATGGGTGGTATATTGGTGTATTAGGTTCTGCCCAGTGTAATATTTATGGTACAGTAAGGTTCTGAGTGTGTTTTTGGACAAAGCTGTGCATAGTGTTTTGCAGTTGAGCGATTGTGGTTAGAATATGCTTTGAGCAACCACTTTATTCTTTGACATATGATACATATCTAATATCTAAATTTAATAAAATGTATTAATTGTGACTTTTATTTTTATTTATTTATTTTTTCTGCGTGTTATCAGACAATTATGGATTTAAGCTCCACCCCTGGCCCCACCCCTAACCTCGCCCCCTTTAGCCTCACCAAACAGTTGGGCCACCGACCGCCTATGCCTGGAAGCTTAAGGGCTATTGTAGTAGAGTACAGTGCGCTATAGTAGGTTTTTCTCTGTTCCTGTAGGGCTCACCATACAATATAAGGGGGTTATAGTGAGATGTGTACCTGAGACTTTTTATGTGAAGTCCACTGCAGTGCCCTCTAGACTGCTCCTCTGCTCTGCTGTGATGTCTGTGTGGCCAGTCTACTAAGAATGATGGCCCCAGACATCCCAATGGCTGTTTTATGGGTGTTTTTCTCTTGTTCATTTGTTTCCCAAAATGGTCCCAAAAGAAAAATGCACAGCACAAAAGTTCTAGAAAAAGGTGATTTTAGAGCCAAAAAGAGAGAAGTTTTTCAGGTTTGAAAATGGCTGTTTGCCACTCGATTTTTGGATGTTTTCAGCAAAACATTCAAAATTGGATTTAGACATTTTTTTGATAATTCCCCTCCACAGTAAAGCAAATCCTTTAAATATTGGGCCAATTGTTTTTCCACAGTAGATTTGCAGTAGCCTGTGAATACAAATCAAGGCAAAAGCCTTAATATTTTCATTACATTTAACAATAATGAACTCTAAATATTCAGAACTAAATGCATACCAACAGCTTAAAAAAATTAAAAATGCAAATATTTTCTTCTTAACTGCTCTTCCTCGCTTCATCCTCAAAATCTCTTTCTTTCTTTCTGGTTTGGCTAAATCACCAGGGAAGGGGCAAGCATAAACAGATGCCACTCACGCACCTTCATGGAGGCCTTTACATCATTAGAAGATGATGAATTCTGAACTCAGGGTTGATTTGGAGCCTCTGTATGTCAGGAGAGAGGAGATGGCGATGGTGAGGAAAGAGCTCATGGGATGTCTCTTGTGAATAACTGGCCTACCCCTCTGCATGAATGTTCAAGACTTCAAATCGGTCTCTCTTACTTTGAAGATCCTCTCCATCTTAATCTCTCGCTCTCTTCTCCTTTCTTTTATTTTGATTCTTGAATCTATGAATCATTCATGTCTTTGTCCCTTAGAGATTTCTTTAAAAAAGGAAGGAAGGAAGAGAGAATTAAAAAAAAAAAAAAAAAAACAAAGCACAAAATGTATTTATGTTCTCACTACTCTGTGTAGCTTATTATCACCAATGTTGAACAAATTACTTACAAGATGTTCATACTGTATTGGCAGTCCTGAGAGCTATGATACTTGATGGAGCAAAGTATTTTGTTTTAAATGTTACTACAGAATGAGGAAGCTATTTAATGCAGAAGCATGGTGAATATTATTACTCACTACACTGAAAGAAATAGTTCCCACTGGGGAATTTCAGTGTGTGGTGAAATAGATGTAAACAAACAGCTATACACACAAGTACAACTATTGAGCTCAATTCTAAAAGGTGTATGAGAATTTACTGTAAGCATGGAAGTATTCAGGGGGCCATGAACATAAAACTCTTCATATTCATAGAGTTGAAAAATGGTGCTATGGAAATAAGATGTTTCTGATTAGGAGTTATGTGATTTGGAAGACTTGTTTCTGATTGTAAGTGTGAATTATGTTTCTTCCATGATTTTTCCCTCCCCTCCATTGAGACATTATGCACATCTGGAAAGACATTATGCACATCTGGAAACTGGATAAAAAGACACTGTGAGCATGCCCCAGCTGCTTATGTAAGTATGGTGAGTAGACATCAAGGCAATGTTTGCCTCTTCTTCAAGGAAAAGAAGATTGTCTTAATTTTCAGCCTGAAACTTAGGGATGAAGTTATCAACAATGGCTACTGTTATGATATGTCATTTTACTGTTAACCTCAGTTATTAGTAACTAGCTCTCATTGCGTAAAATAGGACATGTGCTAAAATAACACGTTAGTGTTAAAATAACACTTCTTAATGGTAACTTATGTTGATAACTTCCTCCCCTCCCCCCCTCCTTAGACAAGTATGTTATGAAAGCTCATATAACTAGATTATCCCTTGGGCCTGTCAAATACAAATTATTTAAAAAAAAAGATCTCTGCAAGAATTTAAGGCAAAAAGAAGTGTAAGGTTGATATTCAATGTGATTTAACCAGTCAGAAATGTCTTCTGGACTGTTAAATCGCCTGGTCAGGGCTATGCGGTCGTTTTCAGTAGCACTTAACTGGTTAGTGCCACTGAAAATAACTAGCTACTGGTGAACTCAAAACTAGCTATTTTGGAGGTGTTCTGGGGTTGGATTCAGCACTTGGCTGGGTAAGTGCTGATAAACCGCATAACAGTCAGTTCTATCTCTAAGCGTAGAGGAGTGTGGTAGCCGTGTTAGTCCACTCTTAAGGTTATCAATAGAAATCAAACAAAATAAAACATGGAAAAGAAAATAAGATGATACCTTTTTTATTGGACATAACTTAATACATTTCTTGATTAGCTTTCGAAGGTTGCCCTTCTTCGTCAGATCGGAAATAAGCAAATGTGCTAGCTGACAGTGTATATAAGTGAAAACATTCAAGCATTACTATGACAGTCTGACAGGGTGGGAGGATGGGGGTGGGTAGGAGGTATGCATGGGGACATCAAAGCATATCATTGATATTCTAATAGGATGGGTGTGGATAGGTGAGGGGTGGGGTGATCTACAGAGACATACAGCTTTATGGTTTAAAATGGGCTAGGAACCCCAGATCCTTGTTAAGTCCTTTCTGTTGGGTGTTAAAATACTCAATCATTCTGACTTCAAAGGTCTTACGTTCTTGTATGGTTTTAAAGTTACCTTTCAGGATTCTCACTGTGAAGTCACTGGTACAGTGTCCTGGTCCTGTAAAATGCTGACCAACAGGCGTGGGAGCCCTACTGGCACCAGTATTGTTCACGTGATGTCTATGTAAATTGAATCTTGTCTTAAGCATCTGGCCTGTTTCTCCAATATAGCATCCTTCGTTACATTTTTTACACTGAATGATATATACCACATTGGAAGATGAGCAAGTGAAAGATCCCTTTATGTTGAATATCTTTCCTTTGTGGATGACTGTGGGGTCCTGTGAAATATTTTGGCATAGTTTGCAACTGGATAAATTACAGGGAAGTGTGCCCTTCTGTTCCTTTTCAGTCTGTGATGGAAGTTTACTTCTGATTAGCTTGTGTTTTAAGTTGGGTGGCTGTCGGAAGGCCAGTACTGGTGGGGATGGGAATATCTCTTTCAGTAATTCATCCTCCTGGAGTATAGGTTGTAGATCTCTTATGATTTTCCTCAGTTTTTCCAGCTCTGGATTGTATATCACTACAAGGGGGATTCTGTCTGTGGATTTTTTTCTCCTTGTACTGTAGCAGATTCTCTCTGGGTGTTTTGAGGGAGGAGGCAATATTCTTGGAGATTATTTTGGGGTTGTAGCCTTTCTGTTTGAAGGATGCAGTCAGGCTTTTAAGGTGTCTGTCTCTGTCCCCTGGGTCAGAGCAGATATGGTGGTATCTTGTGGCTTGGCTGTAAATGATGGATCTTTTTGTATGTGAAGGATGGAAGCTGGAGTTGTGGAGGTAGCTGCATCTGTCTGTGGGTTTCTTGTATATAGATGTTTGTATACAGCCATCACTGATTGAGACCGTGGTGTCCAAAAAATTGACTTTTTCTGGGGAGTAGTCAATTTTGAATCTGATTGTAGGATGGTATGTATTGAAGGCAGAATAAAATTGTTTCAGAGTTTCTTCACCCTCCGTCCAAATCATAAAAATGTCATCGATGTACCGGTAGTATTTTAGAGGTTTGGTCTGGTGTGTATTCAGAAATGTCTCTTCCAGCTCAGCCATAAAAAGGTTGGCATATTGGGGTGCTGTCCTGGTGCCCATCGCAGTGCCCATTATTTGTAGATAGATATCATTGTTAAAGCGGAAGTAGTTGTGAGTTAAAATGAATTTGATTAATTTTGTAATAGTTTCTGGTGAGTATTGATAGTCCAGTGTGGATTTTTTAGGAGTCTTCCACATGCAGCTATGCCATCCGCATGTGGAATGTTGCTGTATAGTGATTCTACATCCATCGTGACCAGAAGGGTGTTAGGTGGTAGTTGCTTGATATTTTTCAATTTATTCAGAAAGTCTGTGGTGTCTTGTATGAAGCTGTTAGTTTTGTGTACGAGAGGTATCAGAATTCCCTCTATGAATCCAGATATTTCTTCCGTGAGTGTGCCAATACCTGATATGATTGGTCTGCCAGGGTTTCCCAGTTTGTGGATCTTGGGTAGCATGTAGAATGTGCCCACAGCAGGCTGGTTTGGTATGAGTTTCTTCAGGTGAGGTTGCGCTTGTGTAGGAAATGTTTTGATAAGGTCTTTCAGCTGTTTTGTGTAATCCTGTGTGAGGTCCTCAGTTAGTTTCCTGTAGTATTTATTGTCTGAGAGCTGTCTATGCCCCTCTTCAATGTATTTTTGTATGTCCATAATTACCACTGCGCCTCCTTTGTCTACGGGTTTGATGATAACGCGTTCGTTAGTTTGTAGGGTTCTTATGGTCGCTCTTTCTGGTGGGGTAAGATTGTACAGGATTCTCTTTTGTTTGTTGGAAAGTTGGGATTTCACCCTATGTCTGAAACTTTCTATGTAATTATCCAGCTTGTAGTTTTGTCCCTCCTGTGGGGTGAAATACGTGTTCTTTTGTTTAAGACTGTATTCCGGTCTGTTTTGTGTCCCTTTATTATACAAATGTGTTTTAAGGCGCATTTTTCTAAAGAATTCTTCTAGGTCTGAGTATAGTTGGATTTCATCTAGTTTCCTGGATGGGCAGAATGAGAGCCCTTTGGAGAGCACAGAGACCTCATGCTGTGATAATTGATGGTTCAAGAGGTTTATTATCCCCATTTGGTTTGCATCTGTAAAGGTGTGATCAGTATTCCCTGGTTTGTTTGGGCTCTGATTTTCACATGCCTCAGATATGTATCCAAGTGTCTCCAAGGTGTCTGGGGATGTTGGTTCTGCAGAGCTGTAGCTATTCAAGGATAAGCAGTTTCTCTCTCTTTGATTTTGAAGAAGAGAATATAGCTTTATTTCCTTTTTGCGGATAGCAATGTATTGTTTTTCTCCTTGGATATTATGTAGGTCCTCTTTAAGTTGGTTCACAAGGTGTGGATGTAATTCCTCCATGTTCCTCATGATTACATCCCTTTGGGTTTGTATTATTCTTTTTTTCTTGTAGAGTTGATGTATAAGTTCATTTCTTAGTTTCTGACTAGTGCGTTTGCAGAGTTTCTCTGCATAGTCAGAATTGTAAGTAGTAGCCAAAGTTTCTCTATGCGGAAACCCATAGCTAGTTAAATGCTAAATGTCACACTTAACTGGCAGTGTGTTAGCCAGCTCCACAAACCTAGAAATTCAATGCCAGTGCCCAGACATTGCCCAGCATTGAATTTCTGGGTTTAGCGCTGGCAGCAGTCAGCAAAATGCTGATTACCACCAGCTGAATATCAGGCCCATAAAGCTTGACAATTAGTCTTAATTCTGAAAATATTCTTATTCATTCTCCAGCTTCAAAAAGATGTAAAGGGCAATTCTAGAAATTGGTGCCTAAAGATAGGTGCTAATTGTGTACGAAAGTTATAGAATAATAGTCAGTAATTGACAATTACGCAATTACCCTTTATAAAATAGCACTTAGCGCCAAACTTTTCGTTGCCTAAGTTTCAGTGTCATTTCTTGAATTCCTCCTTAGTGCGTGAATTAGTACAAGCTGCCATGCTGGCGTGGTAATGGTTACTGTGCTCATGCACTAACAGCATTTGCTAATTCAGTCACTTAGTGCACTTTAGTGAATAGGCCCCTTAACCCTCAAAACATTTTGGAAAAAAATAGAAACAACATGGCTGACTATAGCAGTCATATTGTCCCTATACACATACACATAAGCCCCTTCAAGCAAAAATTATACATTATAAATAATATAGTATCTTAGACTGGAATTAGATTTCTCTTGGGGAATGGAACTTGCTTTAAGTGTAGTGTGAAGAGTCAGACTCTATTTCACACCAGAAATGTCTATCTATTGGCTAGCTTTCTCTTATCATCTACTACCAAATATAAATGATGGTACATACCTCAATCAGAAAAAAATTCTTCATTCCAGTAGTATAAATCACCAAATCATATCTAAAAAATTACCATCACTTTCTCGGTCTTCTTGAAAACAGGAATTACACAAGGGTGCTCAGGGCTCTGCCCAACGAAAGCACATTTTAAAGTTAGTCAGTTACCTTCTATAAGAAACAAAAAATGTGCATTGATTTTGTTGCTAAATACATCAACTCAGAAAATGTGGATAAATGTTATTAATATTAAATAGATTGTGCTGTTTCATCTTCATGAAATGTTCTTTAACCACTTATTGAAATCAATCCGATCACTGGTAATTAAAATACATTTATTGAGTAGGAAGCTTGCAGCAATTCTCAAAGCATACTGCATCCTTTGGTTACACATCATTAAGATGTTTCATTTCTTCACAACTAAAGTTGTTATTCCTATCAAATAACCTGATCTAAATCCATTTTTATTTATATGTGGGGCTTCTTTTCCTAGGTGTTTATTTCCTAGCTAATTAGGATTTTGGGGGGAGAGCACTTTGCAAGACCAGTGCACTACATTAATGGGACTCTTTTACCAAGTGACAGTAAAAAGTGGCCCACAGTGGTGCCGGCACATAGGAATGCTATGCATTGAGGCCACCTTTAACCGCAGTGGGTAAAAGGGTCTTTTTCTTTTTTGAATGAGGCAGTAAATGGCCGTATGGTACTTAAAAAATTGCTGAATGGCCATTTATTGCTATTTAGGTGGTAGAGAGGGCTCTGTTAGGCATGCTCACTCCCCACCCACCAGCATAAGGAAGACCCAGAATTACTGCCTGGCTCCTGTAGGGGTATTTTCCTGCTATCTCACCTTTACTGGTCAGAGGCCTGGTAAGCTTGAACCATCTTTTGCTTAACTAATATGGATTCTACAGCCTGTGGCCTGAATACATCAGAAACCATCAGAAACCAGCTTTCTACAAAGGAAAGTTACATCTTGGCATAGCTGTGCTGCTGACTTCATCAAGGACATATGTCTACGTGCACTGGCCATCCACCTTGTCTCCTGGGAGTATGCAGAGGAGTGAACTTCTCAGGAACAGTGTCTTCGGTAAGAACTGTGAACAATGGAGGGGAGCTTGTTACAATCAGGCTCGTGACTGATAAGTTATTCTAGCTGGACGCTCACAAGTCCTCTTTGTCATGACCATGGGTTATCTGCTGGACAGAGATACATAGTTGGTGTTTGGTTCATGTGTCACCTGACCAAAAGCAGGGCCAAGGATGGGGGGATGAGAGAGAAAGGAGAAGAAATCAGATGGTGAGAGGCGAAGAAGTTTGGAAGGAGAAGAAGATTTGCCTAGTTTGGTTCTCACTCAGAGGAGCTAGAGAGATTGACTTTTGGTCTGAACACCAGTGAACTGAATTCCTTGTGATAAAAGCTGACAAGGTCAGTTCAGTTGCGACTCTGTGGATTACCTAAAGACTGTGTAACTAGTGAGCAGAGCAAAGTCCTTGGACTTTATTCCTGAGTAGAGGATAGACTCGCTTATACTATGCTGGAGTCTAAAAGGAGGAGTCCTATTCTTCACAACACAGGAAGTCTGGAACCTACGGACAGCAAAGGGTGAGAGAAGCAGGATTTTCCTTCCTATAGTTCAGGGGGTAACTAGTCTATGGTAAGTCCCTGTCACTGATTGGTTATAACAGGACCTGTGGTCTTCAGCCTTATTTTGCTGCTAAGTGTGTAATCTTCTCAGGATGTATTATAGGTACATAAGTACATAAGTAATGCCACACTGGGAAAAGACCAAGGGTCCATCGAGCCCAGCATCCTGTCCACGACAGCGGCCAATCCAGGCCAAGGGCACCTGGCAAGCTTCCCAAACGTACAAACATTCTATACGTGTTATTCCTGGAACTGTGGATTTTCCACAAGTCCATTTAGTAGCGGTTTATGGACTTGTCCTTTAGGAAACTGTCTAACCCCTTTTTAAACTCCGCCAAGCTAACTGCCTTCACCACATTCTCCGGCAACGAATTCCAGAGTTTAATTACGCGTTGGGTGAAGAAAAAGTTTCTCCGATTTGTCTTAAATTTACTACACTGTATGCCCCCTAGGCCTAGTATTTTTGGAAAGCGTGAACAGACGCTTCACATCCACCTGTTCCACTCCACTCATTATTTTATATACCTCTATCATGTCTCCCCTCAGCCGTCTCTTCTCCAAGCTGAAAAGTCCTAGCCTCCTTAGTCTTTCTTCATAGGGAAGTCGTCCCATCCCCACTTTCATTTTAGTCGCCCTTCGCTGCATCTTTTCCAATTCTACTATATCTTTCTTGAGATGCGGCGACCAGAATTGAACACAATACTCAAGGTGCGGTCGCACCATGGAGCGATATAACGGCATTATAACATCCTCACACCTGTCTTCCATACCTTTCCTAATAAGACCCAACATTCTATTTGCTTTCCGAGCCGCAGCAGCACACTGAGCAGAAGGTTTCAGTGTATTATCAACAACGACACCCAGATCCCTTTCTTGGTCCGTAACTCCTAACGTGGAACCTTGCATGACGTAGCTATAATTCGGGTTCTTTTTTCCCATGTGCATCACCTTGCACTTGCTCACATTAAACGTCATCTGCCATCTAGCCACCCAGTCTCCCAGTCTGGTAAGGTCCTTCTGTAATTTTTCACAATCCTGTCATGAGTTAACGACTTTGAATAACTTTGTGTCATCAGCAAATGTAATTACCTTGCTAGTTACTCCCATCTCTAAATCATTTATAAATATATTAAAAAGCAGCGGTCCTAGCACAGACCCCTGAGGAACCCCACTAACTACCCTTCTCCATTGTGAATACTACCCATTTAACCCCACTCTCTGTTTCCTTTCCTTCAACCAGTTTTTAATCCACAATAGGACTTTCCCTCCTATCCCATGACCCTCCAATTTTCTCTGTAGCCTTTCATGAGCTACCTTGTCAAACGCCTTTTGAAAATCCAGATACACAATATCAACCGGCTCCCCTTTGTCCACATGTTTGTTTACTCCTTCAAAGAATTGAAGTAAATTGGTCAGGAAGATTTCCCCACACAAAAGCCATGCTGACTCGGTCTCAGTAATCCATGTCCTTGGATGTGCTCTGTAATTTTGTTTTTAATAATAGCCTCTACCATTTTCCCCAGCACCAACGTCAGACTCACCGGTCTATAATTTCCCGGATCTCCCCTGGAACCTTTTTAAAAAATGGGCGTTACATTGGCCACCCTCCAATCTTCCGGTACCACGCTCGATTTTAAGGATAAATTGCATATCACTAGCAGTAACTCCGCAAGCCCATTTTTCAGTTCTAGCAGTACTCTAGGATGAATACCATCCGGTCCAGGAGATTTGCTACTCTTCAGTTTGCTGAACTGCCCCATTACGTCCTCCAGGTTTACCGTGAAGTCAGTAAGTTTCTCTGACTCGTCTGCTTGAAATATCATTTCCGACACCGGTATCCCACCCAAATCTTCCTCGGTGAAGACCGAAGCAAAGAATTCATTCAATCTGTACGCTACATCTTTGTCTTCCTTGATCGCTCCTTTTACCCCTTGGTCATCCAGCGGCCCAACCAATTCTTTTGCCGGCTTCCTGCTTTTAATATACCTAAAAAAAATTTTACTATGTTTTTTTTGCCTCTAATGCTTTCTTTTTTTCGTAATCTCTCTTGGCCTTCTTTATCTGCACCTTGCATTTGCTTTGACACTCCTTATGCTGCTTCTTGTTATTTTCAGACGGTTCCTTCTTCCATTTTCTGAAAGCTTTCTTTTAGCCCTAATAGCTTCCTTCACCTCACTCTTCAACCAGGCCGGCTGTCTTTTGGAATGTAATTTCTCATAGTCTTCTTAGGATATTATAGTGGTGTAATTGTAACCTAGTTTGTAGGTTGTAACCTAACCTAATTTGTCCCTTTACCCCAACTATGTATTTCTCCTATCCGGAACTGGTAATCACCACTTACGGAATTATGTAAGCCACATTGAGCCTGCAAATAGGTGGGAAAATGTGGGATACAAATGTTATAAATAAATAAATAAATAAATAAATAAATAAATAAATAAATAAATATATATATATATATATATATATATATATATATACACACACACACACACACACCTGTTCAGTTAAATGGCACATAACAGGCAATTCAGCGATTAGCACCTAGGAGATAAACAGCTATATCAGGTTCAATTCATATCCTGTTATAATAAGCAGCCATATTGGGCTGCTTAAATAGCTGGTATATCTTTAGCCAGTTTAAAGTTAAAACCAGCTATCTTCGAATATTGACTTAGCCAATTAACTTTAAACAGGCTAAAAATAAACCAGATATTCAATGTTGGTCACTGGAAACAGCCCAGCATTGAATATCCAGGCTGACTGCTGACCATGGGAGTTAGCCGGGCTCCCTCCCTTGGTCTGACTATCAGCCCCAACATTTTTAGGTGCCTTCTTTCCCCATTTTGCCTATGCCCATCACCAACCAGTGTCTATTCCTGCTTTCTAGGCCTCTGTGTTCCTCCCACTGTGCCTTGCACACCACTTCCACAATCCTTCCTTCTGTACTCACCCAGCTGTGTGGCTGTCTGGCAACCTGGCCTCTGAGTGCACCATACCCCTTGGCTCCTGCAGTGTTGGATTTAGAGGCACACATCTTTGGGTTGCCTGGCAATGCCATTCCTCATCAACTGTGTTCTAGAAGTGTACATGGAGGAGTAAGTTCAGGAAGGTTGCAGCAGACTGCCAGGCTAGCTAGTGCAACAGACAAATTTCCTCTACTTTCCTCTGCAGGTGAGGACAGAGTCTGATGGAGAGCCTAGAACCAACAGCCAACAGGCAGTGCAGGCACATCAGGAGGAGGGCAAATCAGTGGCAGCTGAGGGTTCACAGGAGGTCACCATGGGAGAGGAAGAGCATGCTGAGGACACCAGCAGGGAGCAGCCTGCAGGGGATGAAGAGCAGCAACAATTAGTGGTGGAACCCACCCCCCTGCAGTATTTGTAGATGGCCCAATACAGGCAGATGAGGCTGGTGAGGAGCCACAGCTAGCCTGCAGGGGACCCTACTGCCACAGGCAGCAGGTGCTGCGGCTGGCCAACAAACTGCTGGCACAGAATTTCTACAGCTGCTGCATGAGGGGCTCCAAGTCCAACAGGAATGCGGGCAGCTGCTATGGACAATGTAGCAGGAGAGCTGGGATGCAGCCCAGAATATCTGGCAGCAGCTTCTGAGGATCCGGTGAGATCTCCAGGATTACGTGTGGCCATGGTGAGCATAGTCTTCTTAGGAACCAGTGAGGCCACCAGTCCTGCAGCAACACCCTCCAAACCAGCCGCAAATGCCACCAGTGGTCATATCACCTGCCTCAGCTGCAGAGCCGCAACTGCCATCCAAGTGTCCAAGGATGAGACCTTCAGCACCCCAGACCAGTGGGACAACTGTGAGGCATGGTCCCGCAGGAGTAGCACACAGTCCCTTGCTGGGTGCTGGACCCAGCAGCTGATTAGCTACCTGGCCAATCAGGTGGCCAGATTTCCAGGGAGCAGCAGAAGCAGCAGCAGGAGGGACTGATGACTGTGAGGACAGTGGGATCCCCAAAGGGGAGGACTCTGACACACTTTCTGCTCCTGCAAGGCCTGGGCCATTGTCAGCAGCTTAGGGGCGGGTGGAAGAAGTGGCTCCTAGAGGGGATGGGGCACATTTTGGCCAACTTCCCCACCGTCGCCACAACACCACATACCTTGGCTGGCAGGATCCCCAACTCCCGCCAGCTGAAGCTTTTCTCCAGTGATGCTCTCCCCTCACATTGTACATGCGCAATTTTAATGAAATTAACCATGCTCGGCGTCACTCATGCTCAGTTTCACTAAAACTGAACATGCACGCAACAAGAGGGAACATAACATAACAAGAGTAGCCATACTGGGTCAGACCAATGGTCCATCTAGCCCAGTATCCTGTTTTCCGAACAGTGGCCACGTCAGGGTAGCCGGTCAAAATAGCCCCAACAAAAAAGCTCCAAACAAAAAAGCTCCTGACATAATAGCCACTGTCAAAATGGCCCACCCACAATATAACCTTTGAAAAATTAGTCCCCCAACAAAGAGCCCGATCAGGCTGCCCTGAATATGGCACTACATTTTTTTCCTAATAATCTTATCTTGCCAATCAGGATAAGGTTGGTAAGACTATGAAAATGATGACAATATTGTTTTTTCTTTTAATTAGCATGTTGATGGAAAAATAGTTTCCTTAAACAGCAGAACATATCTTGAGTACCAGTTGGTAGCTATAGAATTTGTTTATTTATATATGCTTTATACAATGCAATGCTAGTAGAAGCCTTTATCAGTGAAGATTTCACTTGTAGTTTATCATCTTTTTTGTGATGTGTTATTTTTTTTCTAGAGGGCTATTTTGTCAAGGGCTAGTTTGTTACTAGGCTGTTTTGTCGGGGCTATTATGACGGGGTGCCCTATAGAAAACTGAACGAATTACAAAAAAGGCATATGAATATCAGCTACAAACATTTGCTCTAATTAACATTAATAGGGCTAGTCAATATTCTAAAAAAAAAAAACCTAAGTAGTCTAATAAGCTTCTTTCAATTGACTGATATTTATTTTGTATGAACTCTGAGTGGCCCACACATAGAGGCATACTCATGTTCTGGAGTTAAAGAGATTTGTGCTGTGGCTTTAGCTGCTCAGAAAGGCTCAGAAGTAATGTGTGTTGTATTGATTCCTTAATCCCATTCCCTTTTTTCAGTGCAGTTCAGTAATAATCACAAGAAATAGTCTTTGTTCAGATGGTGCACTTTCTTTCTGACTTACTAAGGGGACAAATGATGGCTAAGAAGATTTAAGCAGTAGCATTGTACCAATCAAGTTTTCAAGGTGAGCAGAAAAATTAATCTTCATTTTCTGAGAATAGGGAAATTCAACACAATGCCCTACTGAGTTAATATTTTGAGGGAGAATTATGTGACCATCTCTGTCGTTATATCAGGCACGTTGAAGGGGTAATTTTCTGATGGTGAGACTTTTGTGGATATGCAGCTAAAGGATAATCAAAGGCTGGTGTACTAAACTGATCATACTTTCACACTCAGGGGTCTTGGTGTGTAAAAATGCACAAAATGGCATGAAATGTGTAAAACCACAGACATTTGTAGGACAGTAGCAGAATCCAAGAATGCACGGAGCACTTAGGACTTCTGAGGGAGAAGAAGGGGTTGTAGAGACTGTCCTTTTGGTTTGGATGGGTATCATTTTCCATGTTTCGGTATTTCAGGTTTTTATGTGTTTTACACGCATAAGGCCCATTTGCAAAAATATGTGCACAATTTGGCCAGTCCTCTTAGTAAACTGTCACACAAAAGATCATGCAATTTATTAATGAGTTGCTGTGATATGAAAGCATGCAAAGCAGTCATGAATGCAAAAACAATTTCCTACAACAATTTCTGCTGAAACCGAAATATATGTATCCTTCCATATGTATAGATAATTCTGTGATATTATCTATAGGAAACTTATGCAGTTTATTTTTCTATTGAGTTTATTTGCATACAAGTCTCATTAAATCATTTACACAGTGAAAATCACTACTTGTACATGAAATTTATCAGATTTCAGGGTGTCAGCCATTCTGTACCAAAGAGACAAATACACATGCATGGATGGAGAAGGGGGAGGAGGAGTTTGAACAATGAGCAGAACCTGGAAGAAAGAAAACAGAGGTTATAGTGAAGAGAGGAAAGACATGCAATAATGAATTATACAGTATAGTGAAAGGCAGAAAACAAAAACAAAGAAAACAAGAAATAGCTGTAGCCACCTAGTGGATCAGTGGCAGTACTGCGCACAAAACAATCAAACATATAAAAGGTGAGTGTCGTACTCACTTGCAAATGCGCAGTAGAGATTTCCCTCTCTGCCCTGCCCCTGCATCAATACATGATGAGGGGGGCGGGACAGAGCGGGAAGTCTCTACTGTGCATGCCGCAGACGTACTCGCAACCGCTCCGCCCTCCCCCTCCCCCCCCGAGGTCACTGCTACCGCTCCCCCCACCCGAAGTCGCTGCCACCGCCGCCCCTCCACCCGGCCTGAGCACTGTCTTTCTTATTGAACTTACATCACACCACTCAGACGCAGCAGGCACATCAGCAAAGCTGCCGCCGGACGGCCTTCCTTCTCTGCCTGTGTCCCGCCCTCGCTGCGTTACGTCACATGAGGGCAGGACACAGGCAGAGAAGGAAGCCCGTCCCGATGGCAGCTTTGCTGATGTGCCTGCTGCATCTGCGTGGTGCGATGTAAGTTCAATAACAGACAGTGCTTGGGCCGGGGGGGGCCGAGCAGCGGCGACCTCGGGGGGGGCCTCGGAACCCCCCCATTCCAAAACTATCCCGTTTACACGGGCTCAACGGCTAGTATAACATAGAGGGGCATAATTGAACAGCGGCGGACAAATAGCTGACTGGCCATCTTCGGGGCTGGTGCCGTAAGTGGGCGGAGCCAACCGTATTTTCGAAAAATATGGCCGGCCATCTTTTTCTTTGCTAATACGGTTGGGCCCGGCCAAATGTCAGAGTTCGCCGGGTTTGAGATGGCCGGCATCGGTTTTCGGCCATAATGGAAAATAATGCCGGTGATCTCAAACCCGGCAAAGTCCAAGGCATTTCGTCGTGGGAGGAGCCAGCATTTGTAGTACACTGGCCCCCCCTGACATGCCAGGACACCAACCGGGCACCCTAGGGGGCACTTGTAAAAATTAAAAATAAAAATAGCTCCCAGGTGCATAGCCCCCTTCCCTTGGTTGTTTAGCCCCTCAAAACTCACTCCCCACAACTCTACACTATTACCATAGCCCTAAGGGGTGAAGGGGGGCACCTACATGTGGGTACAGTGGGTTTTGGGTGGGTTTTCGAGGGCTCCCATTTACCACCACAAGCGTAACAGGTAGGGGGGGCCTGGGTCCACCTGTCTGAAGTGCACTGCACCCACTAAAAACTGCTCCAGGGACTTGCATACTGCTATCAGGGAGCTGGGATTGACATTTGAAGCTGGCATAGAGGCTGGCAAAAAAGGTTTTTTTTTTGGGGGGGGGGGTTGGGTGGGAGGGGGTTGGTGACCACTGGGGGAGTAAGGGGAGGTCATCCCCAATTCTCTCCGGTGGTCAGTTGGGGCTCCTTTTTGAAGCTTAGTCGTGAAAAAAAGGGACCAAGTAAAGCCGGCGAAATGCTCGTCAAGCCTGGCTTTTTTTTCCATTATCAGGCAAAGCCAGCCATCTCGTGAGCACACCCCCATCCCGCCTTCACTACCCTACCGACACGCCCCCTTGATGTTTCGCCAGCTCCGCGACGGAAAGCAGTTGAACCTGGCCAAAATCGGCTTTCGATTATACCGATTTGGCTGGGTTCAGGAGATCGCCGGCCATCTCCCGATTTGTGTCGGAAGATGGCCGGCGATCACTTTTGAAAATGAGCTGGATAATGCAATAATATTTCTATACTGCATCAGCCAAATAATAAAATTATTTCAGTCCTGTGCAGCTTAACCAGCCATTTCTGGGAATCTACAATATACAGAATGAAAAAAATTACAAAGTATTTTAAAAAGATAAAAATATTGTTTCTAGAAAATTTACCAGTTTTCCGTAAAAATAAATGATGTTAACATAAGACAGAAGAAGAAATAATTCTATTCTGAGAAAAAAACGGCAATGTATTCCACAATTTTACAGCTTGATAGGAAAATGTGGAAGGAAAAAAGAGGCTTATATTACATTTTTAACAAATGGATAATTCATGCAATTTTGCTGTCTAGATTTTATAGACACCTGGGTTTGATTCCTGGCTAAGATCTTCTGCTGCCCAGGTCAGCAATGAGATCATATTCACATCCCCTGGAGTGAGGAAGTAAGTCATTTTACAGTGGTGACACAAGGAGGGTAAATTTATAACAGGTTGGTCTAAAGTTGAGAGGACAAGAAAGCACCTATATGTCTTTGTAAAATTGCCCCTAAAAAGCTGCAGAAATCACAGATAAAATGAAGCTATGGATTAACAGATATAAATATGTATAAAATATGCATGTAAATGACAGCTCTGCCCCAAACCCGCCTCTAAACATACTTACACTCAGGTCGCACAAAAGGACACAAATTCTCATCACATGCTCACTAAAATGTCTTTATAAAATTACCGAAACTCTATAATCAAACAGGGAATTAGAAAGGTGACATGTTGAGGGTGACATGTTTCACTCTTAACATGTCATGAGTTTACACAGGATTTTTGGAACACTTCTCCGGTCAAGCTGCGGACAGCCTAATTTCCCGGGAGCCACTTCAGCCTTTAGCTAAGTATTGCTGGTTCTGTAGATGTTTAGGATTTACAGCTGAACTATTATCTGAATAAACATATAATCCCAAAGTGTAGGTGGGCTGCTTGGCTGTCAGTAAGTGGTTCTGGGATATAATATAATATAATAGAGTGTATAGGCTTGTTCATGAGTGTGTACACGGGGGGATGTTCCTGTTTATTGAATGATTCACGTTGAGTCGTGTACAGTCTTTATCGGGTTTATCCCATTCAATTGGTTTGTTATAAGGTGTCTCTCACTTTGTTAAAGTATAGGAGGAAAATTGTTTTTTAAATCATTCGATTTTCTCATTTACATGTGAGTTTTTGCTCATGATTCTTTTTTCTCTTTTTCTCTTTATTGGGGCCAATGATATTACCTTACTCCTAATTTGATAGTGGTTTTCATAATACTTTATGTATTTTCCCTGTCTGGAGCTTTGAGGTTCCTTTTTCTGTAATTTGATATTACGGATTTCTTTATAGGAATCCTTTTTGGCAACGAGGGGAGACACCCACAAACTAATTTTTCAAACTTCCTTGAACACATGGAATTTATAAAATTACCCCCATTAAGGACAATTCTATAACCTGAATGCTCATACTTATGCATGCGTTTTGTGTAAAAATATCTAAAATACCACCACATCTAAAATATGTGTGCATTTATGTATGTAAATATTACCATGACGCCTAAGTGCTTTCTTCAAATAACCACTTGCATTAAGTGGCAGACATAGAAATAGAGCATAGCCAGGCCATAATGAATCTCCCACTTATGTGCATAATGTAATGAATGCTTTAAGTTATTTGTGTTCCTGCTACACTTAGGTACATTGGCTCTATGGCTGGCATAAGTGCACAAGCCTAAATTGTAGGTGCATTGACAGCCAGTGATACTAGTATTCTATAATAGAACCTAGGTGCCGAGCTTTCTTTATAGAATAGGCTCCTACCTCAAACTCTCCAGGCAGCTAATTGGAGGTACCCAGTTATAGAATCACTCCCTTACTGGCTGGATTTAGGTCCCCTGAGTGCAAGGATCTGGAAGGTGCATCGGTGCTTGGGTCCTAGATGAGGACTGTCATTGCAATGACTAGATGATATAAGCTGGAAGGGGGGGGGGGGGGGGGTCAGGGAGTTCCAGGTGGTTAAGAATGAAGGCTCATGTTGCCAAGATTCCAGTTCTGGTTCCAACTGAGCTGGAGGACTTCAAGGGTCTTCAGCGAACAATAAATATTATATTGTGCTGTTGGTCAGACAGGGAGTCATTCTGTCCTAGGGGAATGAACAGCTCTGCTTCTGATCACTCATCTATGACATGAAGAGGTGAGAGCATTGTTTTTTTCCTGTGGACAGAGGGGCTGCCTCACCTGCATGTATAATTAGTCAGACCTTCAGATACTTTTGTGAGAGCCTTGTTCTGTGACTGAAATGGAACTGGAGAAATGCCACAGCTATCCCAATGAAAAGCTATGGAGCCAGTTTTGACAAGTACATTATACTAGCGAGACATTAATCCTATTGAAAGAAACCATAAAACCTGTGGTCTCCTCTAAATTGTATATGTGAAAGAATAAGTGTGGAAGTATTTATTGACCTGAAGGTAGCAGAGGTACATTGATGAGGTGACCTACATCAATAGTACAATAGCATAATGGGATGCATAACCAAAATTTATTGCTTTCACTTAAGAACATTAGAATGATAACTCTTGGGATAAAGCTACTATTAAAGGTAATAAGGCATCATTTGATGCCCTCATTCTAAATATCCTTCAGCTTCTTTCAATAAGCACTCCAGGTTTAGCTTGTTCTTTGTGTCTTGATAGCGCCTTTTCCAGCTCAACCAATAAAAATATATTACAATATCACTTCATATCTTCCTCTATATATGTACCTTACATCCCTGTGAAAGGGAACACAGCAGGTATAGTCTAGTGACAAAAATGCTTACAGCTATTTCACACAGTCTTTCCTGTTGCCACAGAACATATTCACTAGCAAAGAACCCAAGCTGCAGAATAAATGCAGAAAGAGATCAATTGGCCCATTCAGTTGACCCAGGTTGAAACATATTATCTCTGGTACTCCTCACCTTGGATAGATAAGCAAACAAATTCCCATTTACCAAGGAACACCATAACCTTCTGACCCCTATCCAGGGCTCTCAGGGCCAGATGCACTAACCCCACGTAAAAAGCCCTTTCCTTACTGATCCCTTAGCGAATCGGTAAGGAAAGGGCATGCATGAAGGAAATCGCATGCAAATGAGCTGCTCGCTGTTAGCTCATTTGCATGCGATTTCCTTCCTAAGGAGGGGAAGCCAGTCGGCCAGCTAAGCATGCGCAGAGCAGCCAATCGTTATGTTGGCTGCTCTGCGCATGCCAAAGACGTCCTTCAACAAAAAAAGGACGTCCCTGACGAGCACCTGGATGTTTTCCTTCAGCTTTTGTGATGGGTGTCCTTCTCGGACGTGTTTTTCTTACGTGCCTGAAATGACCACAGCCGTGGAGGTTCTCTCAACATTCTCCGTCCCCTCCAAGGTTGTTTTCAGCTTGCGCCCCCTCCCCCCCCCCCCCCCCCCCCCCACACACACAGGATCGGGACATGTGAGGACATCCAAATGAAAACTATTTGGACGTCCCTCCCTCCAGGTCTCTCTCAGCCAATCACAGCACATTTAGCTGTCACCAGTATCTGCACCCCACCCCTCCATTAACATAACTTCCTATTTGCACAGGGGCGCTGCAGAGGGAAGTCGTAGGGGCTGATATGGGTAGTGTTAGGTGAAACACTCTCTCTGTTTGGGAGGGGAAAGTTGGCCTGAGACAGAAAGAGGAAGGAGGTTGCTGGCTCTTCTTTTTTCACTGCACATTTAACACTCCCAGGTAAGCTCCGGGCCAGCTTAACTTATAGGGCCAGTGACATCACAGGCTCAGGCATTTGGCACCCTTTATCTGTGGCACTATGGGCCAGATCCTCACCTGGTCCATAGGTTAAGCTGGCCCTGCTAGTTGGGCGCAAAACCCAGGAATTTTATAATATTGTGCCTGGATGGGGGGGGAAAGCCGACAGTCGCCCAGGAGCGCATGGTTCGGTGTGGAGTATCCTTGAAGGTAGGCCAGAGGGAGGATGACCTGAGTGGGGGGCAGCCAATGGGAAGGCGCCGAACCAAAATTTGGCTCAGGGTGCCATGGTCCCTTGAGCCAACCCTGCCAACTAGCATGGTAGGATTTACACAAGGTTTCAGCAGGTATACATCCTTGTGTGCGGGAATTGGCGCAAAACGCTATTCTATAAAGGGCACTTGCTGGATAGGGCCCTTTATATGAGTTTAGTATAGTTCTTTCTGGTGCCTAGATTTGGGTGCCATTTACTGAAACTGGACCTTAGTGCTTCCTAAATAGGAGGTAGTAAGTGCTTCTGCATTCATTTTTTTGCAAGTCCTGCACACTAATACAAATATTTATGTGGGACCTAAAAAAAAAATAAACATAAAAAACGTCTAAATACTGCCATGATGAATCTGGGTTTAATGTGCAGGAAAGTCCCACATGAAGATGCCCTAAACCAGTGTAATCTCCTGGTAACTTTGAATGGCAATTTCCTCAGGGGAGTACTAGACTGCTGTAGAATTCTTCAGAATCACTTGGGGGGGGGGGGGGTGGAGAGAACAGTGTCAGTGTGTGGGAATGAAGCCCAGCCCAGAGGAACATTGGAAAAGAATAATTGACCGTAGGTGTCATAGTTGGGGGGGGGGGGGTTAATAGGTAATAAAAGTGATAGGCTTAGTAAGCACATGGTCTTTTGGTTACCTTCACCCCTGCCGGGACCTGTGAAGAGAGGGGGATGTCCTGGATAGGCCCAATAACCTAAGGCTGAATAAAGAGGAGGTTTTTGCAACAAAAGCATTAACTGGACTGTGAGGTGTGTGAAGTGGGGGTAGAAAGGGTTAACCCAGCCCAGAAGAAGAACAGGAAAGAGCTAGAAGAAGTGCACCTTTGGTGGAAGAACAGACAGGGAGGTCTGATCCTGAGAATGTCCAGCAGCTGGATAAAGCCCAGCGGGGCAGCTTGCTGAAAAAGAAAATGCTGTAAGCACAGCCTTGGATTATTCTACCCAAAAGGATGGGTATTGGACTGGTGGAGTTGTAAATATGTAAATACCCTAGGATTATAAGAGACTACTAATTTAGAGAATAGTATTTTTACCTATAGTCTTAGACAGTGGTGTGCTGGTGCCGGCTCGCACCGGCTCGCAAGAGCCGGTTGTTAAATGTATTGGCATCTTGCGAGCCAGTTGTTGGCCCGTGCAAGCCGGCTCACCTCTGCTCCCCTGGTTGTCCATCATCCGTCTGCAGCTCTGCGAGTCCCCGATAGCCGTTTCCTTCTTACGCCGCACCCCTACCTTTAAAATTTTTATTTTCCCTCGAGGCGCGCCGGAGTTGAAGGCTTGAAGCAAAGGCAGCAGGCTCAGCTCGGTTCCAGGTCTTCCCTTCGCACCATGGCTCCGCCCTCGCGCAAACAGGAAATACGTCAGGTGAGGGCGGAGCCATGATGCGAAGGGAAGGCCTGGAACCGAGCTGAGCCTGCTGCCTTCGCTTCAAGCCTTCAACGCCGGCGCACCTCGAGGGAAAATAAAATTTTTAAAGGTAGGGGTGCGGCGTAAGAAGGAAACAGCTATCGGGGACTCACAGAGCTGCAGAGGGCATACGGATAATGGACGACCAGGGGAGCGGGGGGCTAGAAGAAGGCAGATGGAGGGGAGGAGGGCAGGGGGGAGAGGAGGGTTGCTGGACATGGGTGGATCATGGAGGGGATGGCAGGGGGAGAGGAGGGTTGCTGGACATGGGTGGGTGGATGGAGGGCAGGGGGAGAGGAGGGTTGCTGGACATGGGTGGGTGGATGGAAGACAGGGGAGAGGAGAGTTGCTGGACATGGGTGGGTGGATGGAGGGCAGGGGAGAGGAGGGTTGCTGGACATGGGTGGGTGGATGGAGGGCAGGGGAGAGCAGGGCTGCTGGACATGGGTGGATGGGTGGCAGGGGAGAGCAGGGCTGCTGGACATGGGTGGGTGGATGGAGGGCAGGGGAGAGCAGGGCTGCTGGACATGGGTGGGTGGATGGAGGGCAGGGGAGAGGAGGGTTGCTGGACATGGGTGGGTGGATGGAGAGCAGGGGAGAGCAGGGCTGCTGGACATGGGTGGATGGAGGGGAGGGAAGAGTGAGGAAGGAGATGAAAAGAGGGAAAAGGAAGAGA
This sequence comes from Microcaecilia unicolor, assembly GCF_901765095.1. Classification (NCBI taxonomy): domain Eukaryota; kingdom Metazoa; phylum Chordata; class Amphibia; order Gymnophiona; family Siphonopidae; genus Microcaecilia; species Microcaecilia unicolor. Next base: position 66,159,798 of record NC_044037.1, on the reverse strand, counting down.
GGAGAATAACTGCACATGGATGGAGAAAATAGGCAGAAGCTGAGGACCAGAAATGAAGAAGAAAGGAGGAAAGAAATAAATGGAAAGGAAGCCCTGGAAATGGAGTTAAGAGGACAGATAGCAGCAGAATCGGATACTGGGCCAGCATGATCAGAAAAACAGTCACCAGACAACAAAGGTAGAAAAAAACTTATTTTATTTTCATCATAGTGTTTGGAATATGTTCACTTTGAGAATCAGGTGCTCAACATTAAAAGTTTATATTTATTTACGTATTTATGGCATTTTATCCCACATTAAACATGAATTAGATTGGAACCTGGGATCATTTAATAGTTTTTTCCTGGAGAGAATAATGCATTGCCCCCCCCCCCCCCCCAGCTATAGCCAGCTCTGCAATTATGGGGGGCGCAGAGGTGGATGGGGGGGCGCAGAGGTGGACGGTGAGGGGCGCAGTGGTGGACGGGGGGGGGGGGGGGCACCGAGGTGGACCGGGGAGAGAGCTTGTTGTTAAAAATTTACCAGCACACCACTGGTCTTAGACTGCCTAAGAAAAAAAACCTCTTTTAGCAAAGTTGAACTGTTTTGATATCAAGTGAACAGTTTGTTGCAAGACAGTATAAAGTTTGGATATCCGCTTGTTGCAGGGTTCCAGTAAAGTTTTGCATTTGTTTCATAAAACCTGGAGTGGAGAATTTCTTGGGAGTGAAAGTAAAGTTATTTTGCTCCCAGACTGTTAAAGAAATAAAATTGTGGCTTTAAAAAACCCTATGGCCTACCGGGATCAAGCCCAGCCCCAGCCTGCGCCCAGTTCAGTAAGAAATAACATTTTTGTAGTGACCCTGGTTGAGGAGCTGACCTGAAGAGCTAGCTGGTGCCCAGAACTTTGTGGTGAGACCAGGGTTACACCAGATTCTAACAACCTTTAGTAAAAGCGTCCTTCAGTGAGACCAAATAATTGGGGATGATCTATATATTAAACAGAAGAGAAAGAAAGAAAATAAGGAACATAAAAAGGCTATTTTCAAATGCCAGCAAATGAATTGCCCATCAGAACTCAATTGTGCAGATGCCCACGCCTGGTTTAACTCTGTCTCAAGAAATCATTTAGCTGCTTCGGTTCATACAAGATGTATATAACCTTCCACGTTTGCATGGTATACTCAACCAAAATGTTGCTCCTAAGGTGAACCCTTGCAATTAATTACCAAGAAAAAGTATACAACCTTGTCGTGTCTAAAAACACACATCAGGAAAAATAGCCAATTACCAGCAAGCAAAAAAAAAAAAAAATACATTTTAAAGCCTAAAAAAACCTTTTAAGGTCCAATCCCTATCTAGTTCAAAGTAAAAAATCACAAGGACAGTGGCCCGGAGACCACATCATATTGAGATGAACTGCTCAGCTGCCTCAGTCCCGTCAAAGGAACTACCACAGTAGCATCTACCGTTGTAATGCACCTATGATTGCACCCTACTAGTCACAGTTCTTAAAACAAGATGGCACTGCTGGCATCAGCCAGAGCGTGAGAGCTCCACCCTCTGGTCAAATGTGGGAAGCAGAGGGTTCAGTGCTGACAGAACTGGGAATAGTCATCTGCTTTAAAGTTCCAGCAAACTCTGCAACCACCTAATATTACAATGTCTTGTTATAGATTTGGTCTGTGGTAAAAATATTCCATAAAATTGCTTAAAAAGTAAGAGTTTAACTGTTGAACTATATACTCAGTCAAGTTGTCAGATGAAACTTTTCATGGACTAATTTAAAAATATATGGTTTGAGGCTCATGAAGGTCCCTTTCTGAAGCCATTGAGAAGGAAACTTGGTAATCTTGAAAGCATGTATGTATTTGTAAAACTTTGTTAGCTAATAAGGTGTTATCTGTATTCAGCTTCTTTGAACTAACCATATGAGTGCTAGTGGTAGACCTCTGCTGATAGCGTGAACAGTGCTGGGATTCATCAGCTGATAAAGATTATTAGCCTGCATAATACATGTCAGGTAACTGCTGTTGAAAATAGTGAAAGATCTCTAATTAACCCTCGCAGATCCTTTTGGCACAATATGTGAGGAGTTGGGAGAAGGAAGTAAAAAGCAGAGTCTGGTCTTTGTGTCACTAGCTGATAAATACGTAACTGCTGAATGTAAGCTGCCATATCTTCATTCTATCGATTATGGACTTTCACTCATCCTGCTTTCTCCAGCTCATTAGCTCCGGATAAGGATAAAGCAGCCTAATCTGACTTGATTCTTACATATTAGATAGATGGATTTAGGAGCAGTTGCCTATTGTTGCATTCTCTAATGGGCCAAGCTGTTCATCACAGAGAACTCAGAGAATCAAATCCAGTATGGAGGACAATGGGGAAAAATATGACTCTATCAAATTATTTTTGTATCTAGCTTAATTTTGTACCAGTTTTATAGTAGCTCAAGATATCCTGAAGTATCATAAGAAACTTATTGCCTGGGTTACAGAACGTGTGCCTGAAATAATCCCAGGTTTAAAAGACTGATGTTCATAGTATGGAATTTCTGCATATACATTGTGAGAAAAGAGGGAGAGGTTTTGTAAGGGCACTGCCACCTCAAGCTCAATACCCTTCACCTACTCTCTGGAAAAAAGATAGCCCAAGAAACCCAGCTGCAAATAAACTTGCGGCCAACAGAGGGCACCCCAGGTCTTTTAATGAACGGTTGCTAGGCACCCAAAGAAAGCAAAAGAAGGTTCAGGAAAAATCCTGGTTATCCAGTGTGGACACCCAGACCAATGAGGAGGGAACTTCCTAAGAAGGGGTAGGGCTTTAGAACTGGGACTGGGAGGTGGAAGGAGAAGGAACAGGTTTCCCAGCCCATGGAAGTGGAAAACACCAATGCTTCAGATGAAGTCAGGGAAGAGCCCAAAGTTGAAGAGCTGAGTTCCTATACCCACTGAGGATTGGAAGGTGAGGAGATGGAAATAGAAACAGACATTTTTTAAGCCTCTGGAAAAGTTGGGGATTAATCCAGCAGCTACCCTGTGAGTAAAGGGTTTTCTTTTTTCTTTTTTTTTGTTTTGTTTTGTTGGCAGATGTGTATGTGTGTGTGTGGGGGGGGGGGGGGGGGAGGGAGGCAAAATGGAGTTCAGGCCTTTCCATTATGAGTGATTATGCTTGGGATCTGCTAGCTGTTTGAGCCTTAGGCTTGTTAGAGGGGCCAAACACAAAACATAACAGAGATATTTTTGGGTGCTAGGTAGCTTTGGTTAGCACCAGTGTTTTCTTGAAATAAGACTGTTTGAGGAACAGGGAATTTGGGGGGGTACTCTCCTTCATGCCTAAAGACTGAACCGTAGTCTATTATTGGCTGGATAAAACTGTGTTTGAGCAGAAGGAAAAGACATTAAGTTTAAGCAAAAGAAGGACAATTGTTTGCCAGGTAGTAGTAAGAACTGCCAGAAAGAATTGCATTTGCATAAAACTGTCCTGGACCTTGGTTGGATTTATTTTTCTTTTCTTTTGAGGACAACATGGCAAATAAAACTGAAACTTACATATTGGAAAAAGGATACAGGTCGCCACCAAGTTGGAGTTTTATTCCTTTTCAAGTTGTAATGCTTGGACTATGTGTTTCTATGTCACCCTGAATTTAAAGGGATTTGTAAAGACTGACCCTGAGAAGTAGAAATTACTATTGACATAGTGGTAACATACAAATGAGGAGGAGATCAAATGACATTACATCAAAGTGAGTCATATTAGATTTTTAAACTTCAAACCTTGCAGCTGTTTGAATTCTATGATAGCCTGGGACATTTTTTTATTGAAATATCCATTGAGATATTTATTTTTGTTAAAAGAATATATAGTTACAGTTATTTAAATTTATTAAAAAAAAGATCACAGCAGTATGCAATATTAAAATCACATAAAACAAAGAACTACAATAATTAGATCAAAAAAATAAAAATACACAATCCACTCAAGCAAATAAAAAAACATCATATCAAATCAGTTACCTAGAGCTTAAACTCCATCAACCCTCAGGGAGAGATACACCAAAAGCAAGAATAAAATAATGAACTTTAAGCAATCGCTTGAAGCATCTTAATGATTGTTCCCTCTGGACCTCCAAAGGAAGGGCATTCCACAGGAATGGCACCAAATAAAAATAGGCACTCTTTCTAGTTATCATAAAACAAGTCCAAGTCACCTGAGGAATCACCAGCAGTAATCTGTCTTGCAAATGCAAAGACCTAGCTGAAATATAGGCTTGAACCAAAGTAGCAAGTGACAGAGGAACTTTTTCATAGTAGGCCCTATGGGAGAATGGGAGAACATCTGACTTGTCAGCGCTATTTTTGATAGTGTGGAGAACAGAGAGCTGTAGGTGCTCCATGTTCTTTTAGAGAAAGTTTAACTGCCAGTATTAGAATGGTAAATGCAACGTTTTTGATTAAAGATATTAAGGAAGAGCAAAAAGTGAACATTTTGTGTTTGAGCGAATGTAGCACTGGAGCCCTGAGGAAGTGCTGTGTTGCTCTATGTGGAAATCATATTAAGATTGAGATGAAATTTAAGGTTTTGATGTCACAAATATTTGTAGCACTGCAAATTTTATATAGAAACTAGTAAGAAATGCCCGTTTCTGGCAAAAATGAAACGGGCGCTAGCAGGGTAATCCCCCCCCCCCCCGTCCTCCCTCCCGAGTTGCATACACCCCCTCCGTGCCTCCGTTCCGAGATGCACACCTCGTCCTCTCCTCTTCATCCCTTCGTCCCTCAGTGACGTGGTTGCGAGGGCCGCCCCGCCCTCAACGTCATCGCGTTTTGACGCGAGGGCCGCCCCGCCCTCAACATCATCGCGTTTTGACGCGAGGGCGGAGCTACAGTGACTGGAGCCTGCAGGCCAAACCGGATATCTCGGGCGCCTCAAGTTTCCAGCTTGAGGCTTCAAAGTGCCTTTTATATATATAGATGTGGGAATTTTTATAAACCGGTGATTAAAAAATTGTATTGTATTACATCATTTATATTCCGCCTTTAACCGAAGCTGCAAAGCGGATTACAAAAAGTTTAATTTCACATCAGAAGGAAACTACATCATTAGCAATAAAACACATGCAAAATGTAGAAGCAACAAGTTAAAAATATTTCAGAAAATTCAATGAATCGGGAACAAATAAGTTTTTAGAGTTTTGCAATACGATAAATACAAAGTAATCCGATGAATACGTACAGGAACATTATTCCAGTCTTTAACAACTTGATATACAAAAGAGCACTCCAAAATTGATTTTTATGCCTTTATTGTGGGATAATCTAAAATTAAGCTATACGAATGAGCTTCTTGAAGATAATCTTAAAGGAGGAATAGCTAAAAGCCGTGTCAAATTCTCAGAGTCCAAGCCTTAAAAACTCTAAACTATACTAAACAAGTCATTTTAAAGTAAATATGTTGTTCATCCTTTAACCAATGTAATTTAATAAAAGTGGAATAGCTTCATGGAATTTGCCTAACATAAAAATCAATATTGCAGATGTATTTTGTAAAAATTGTAACCTCTTCTTGAAATTTAAATTAACGACACAGTACAAGGAGTTGCAATAATCTAAATGTGGAATTTAAATAACTTGAGCAATGACTTGATTTAGGAAGTATTGACAGTAACAAACGTCCAGCAAGGCCTCTGAGGTCTTTTTCTTCCAAAAAAGTAATCTTAGCATGTTTCACTAGGTTTAACTTTCCAGCACTGGGTGCCACTATAATTTGCATTAGATGTCATTGAATTAAACATCTGAGAGGTCCTTCCTAAATGTGTTGGTCCTAGGTACATACCTAGTTTGTCTATGCTATAATCCTGCCCTGGTTCTCACTGTACATGCTGTAATCTACATGTTTATTTCCTATGTCCTTACACATATTTTACAAAAGGTTTCATGTCCGGTGTGCTTTTTGTAAAATATACAGAATAGTATACAGGACTCAACCTGGATGTCCCAATTCCTACTTAGACACTGAGATGAGTAGCTAGCATGTGTTACCCAAAACCCAGGGGATAATTGAAGAAACTGTTGAGGAAATCCCCAACCTTAAGAAATAGTCAGTGTTAGAAAGCCAAATTTCCTTTAAAACTATAGAGCTACTGAGGAAAGATGGCTTCTGGAGGAACTACAGCTCCCATGATGCAGAAGAGATGGAGCTGTAACTCAGCAAGGTGCACTGAAAAGCTGCAGTTGTTCAGAGTGAAAGAGAGAGAGGTAAGGAGCCTGGGGTAGGCTCTCTGGAAGCAAACTTTATGGAAGCCAGCAGTGAGGAAGGGAGTGTCCCCCGGGCTGCAGAAATTACCAAGTGTGTGTGCTATGAACAGTATGCATAAATATACCCACATAGTGGAAGGGATGCCAATAATCAAAACATGAGTTTGTGTAGGTAAATATGTGACAGAAGGGAAGGCTGAAGCGCCGACGAGCCTGCAGTGCACACTTTTCACTGACGCAAGGTAAGAAGAGGGCTTTTAAAATTTGGACAGATGGAGGGAGGGGGGCCTTGGAACTCGGAATAAGGGGGGCCTTGAAACTTGAAGGGAGGGAGGGAAAGGGGAGAGGGAGGGAGGGGGGCCTTGGAACTCGGAGGGAGGGGGGCCTTGGAACTCGGAGGGAGGGAAAGAAGAGAGAGAGGGAGGGCGGGCCCCTGGAACTGGGAGGGCGGGTGGGCGGGAGGGACTGGAACTCTGAGGAAGGGAGAGGGGGCTGGAATGCGGAGTGAGGGGGCAGAGGGGAGGGGATAGAGGGGGCGGGGAATGTACCACCTGTAAAAAAAAAAATTTTAGCACCCCCAATCATTTTGAAAAGTAGGCTCCTATGGCTACAACCCCCCATTGGCAGGAAGAAAAACAATTTGTTTTTTTCCAAAACACCCTCAAAAACAAGGCACCTTTTGGGGAACCAAAAAAATAACCTCCCCACAGGTAAAACAAACAAAAGAGTCCCATACCTTCTATCAGCATAGCAGGCTTCAGACTGGGCTCTGGTGTTTTTCTCCTTGACCTCCTCACAGGGAGACTGAGCTCTACTCTCACTTCTCTCTTTTATAGGGCAGTAGACTCCTCCATTATGCACCCCCCTGATTGGAGGCCCTTCTGATCCATGGATTCTATTGGAAGGGCCAGAGGACCTCCCACAGACTGTCTTGTGATCTCCCTGTTCTAGCTGTATCTCTGGGAACTGATCTTGTGGTTCACATGGCTGGTGAGCTCTATTTTCCCCTGCAGGACTGTAGCTAGTTCTTTGGTTTTGATTCCCACCGTCACCTTCCTCCCAGGCTGGAGGTTTCCTGTGGAAGGGAACATAGACCCCATTACAACTAGATATCATGCTCTATGTCATAATAACATGCTCTATTTAATGCACACTAAATGAAATAGTGTGCACAATTATAAATTAAAACAATACAAAAATATCCTAATAGATCTAGTAGATCAGATATACTAACTATTCATTCCAGAGACATGTGTAACCGTTTGCTGTATTGGAGCCTGAGTGGGAAGAGTCCAGCAAGGAAGAAAGTCATGAGTCCATCTCACACTTGAGGATGTCCTGATTCATGGAATCTCAGTGTGGGGTGGAGCTGACGACTTCTATATAAGGGAGGACAGTACTGTAAGATTTGTCTTTGGTAGCCTGTGTTTAAGAAATTAATGACCCTTGCCAAGTGACCTGTTGGAACAAAGGAGGGGTACCTGCTGAGCCAACCCTGATAGAGGAGCAGGATGAGGGTCATTGCTGTTAATCTGAGCCAAAAAGAGGAGCTTACCTGCGGGCTGAAATTGGGGAGTCTTGCTGCAAACTGGGCTCAAGGGTAGGATGCTGTCTGCCTGTGGCTGGTGATTTCTTTCAGGGTAAACCCCTGAAAGACTTGGACAATTAATGTTGGATCCAAATCTCCGTCAGTAATGGGAAGGGAAGGGAAATGGGACTTGATATACCGCCTTTCTGAGGTTTTTGCAACTACATTCAAAGCGGTTTACATATATTCAGGTACTTATTTTGTACCAGGGGCATTGGAGGGTTAAGTGACTTGCCCAAGGTCACAAGGAGATGCAGTGGGAATTGAACCCAGTTCCCCAGGATCAAAGTCCACTGCACTAACCACTAGGCTACTCCTCCACTCTAATGGTGCTACATCAGAGAAGTTGATTGCGGGGTGTCAACTGGTCAGTCGAAAGGGGTTTTGCATACGTGCATAACCCAAGAAGGAAAGATTTACGATCTTGTGACTTTGTAATATCGAGTCTGGTTACCATCATAGCTGTATGCTGAGGACTTTCATGACAACCAATGCTGAGTTCCAGTTGTTTATTTAATTTTCCTGACTCTCCTGACTACTGTGTGGTTCCTGTGTGAGATCAGGAGGGAACCTGAAGTGAGTAGTTTACACCCAGTCTCCCGAACCCCAAAATTGGCTCATGGAGCATCACTGCTGAGCTTAACCTGCCTAAGTGAGAGGAGAGGGTTACACATGCAATAGCAGAAATCCTTTAGTACAGAGGTTTCAATCCTGAAGTGTCAGACATTCTGGTTTTCAGGATAACCCATAATGATGCGTGGAGATATGGCTGTATACAATGAATTCACTGCATGCAGCTCTATCTTAGGCATACTCTTTGTGGATTGAAACCAGAATTGCATGAGGTACTCTAGGACTGGGATAAATTCTGCTTTAGTATTCTCTCCCACTGCTAAAGATCTGAAGGACTTCTAGATATAAACTTGTGGCTATATGAAGAGGATTGTTGGTTAACATGTTAAAGATTTCAACAGTGATCCTGGAAATATGCAGAAAATTTTCCATAAAACTGTAGAGATTTTACATGTCCCAATTTGTGGTGGTTTTTATTAGGGGAGGGGGGCAGCATAGTGAAGCAGAGATGGAGTTTCCCCAGAGTTTGTGCATTGGAAATTATTCTTTTACAGTCTCGTCTTCCTAGCCATATAAATTCTAGTCTTGTCAGCTGGGGACCTGAAAAATCTGTGGAAGCTTTACATAAAATTTCCATTGCATTTCAAGACAATATGTGGAGCTTTTTACTCCTGTATATAATTTAAGTCTTTATGTTTAGCTGAGATTCATTCAGAAAACCCTATGACCTCAACATGACCTCAACGTGACCCCAAGGGAGGAATGGAAAATGTAAGATACTTACCTAGTTCCCTAAATTTACAGAGATGGAACAGTATATTTATTCAGCGTTTTCAGTGAATTAAATCTGTATAAAGAACATTTAAATGAAAATAAATTTTAAAGCTTGAAGGGGATGAACTGTGAGTGCTTTCTATTCAAATTTCACCTTTCATTTCATAAATCCTTTTCAAAAGTATGTTTCACTTTATCTTCCTTTTTTGTTCAACACAAGAACAGTGAGGGAGTGCTACATGTGTATTGTCCCTCTTTCTAACTTGCCTGCTCTCAGCTGATGAGAATGGAATTCTCCTCCTTAAGTTAAAAAGACCATTGGTGAGAACAGACAGCCTGGAGCCTGATCAAATAAATGTGATGAGCAAACAGAACTGCAAGAAAGAAAGTTCATAAAACAAGAAAGCTGAAAGGGGAAAAAAATCTTAGAAAAAATGTTGAAAAGACTCAGATGCAGTTTTGCAGAGTCTGGGTTATCAACTGTGAAGCAGTCGTGTTCCTACGAACAGGACATTTAGGGCCCTGTTTACTAAGCCATACTAGAGGTATGTTAGTGTTTTTAGTGAATAGTAAGCATTGGCTCCTGCTAACCATGTAGATGCCTATAATATTCCTATGGGTGTCTACACGGTTAGCGAGCATTAATTTTTAGCATGAGCTAAAAACACTAGCGGCCCTTAGACAACAGCCCTTTCCTAGTACAATGGCTGGAAAGGCAGGTTGTGAGACCACCAACAACTTCCCATTCGTGGTGATTTTTGGTTCACTTAGGCCAGAACTTCACTGCCCCAGAACTTAGTTGACCCTTCGGCAAAATTCACTTTTCATGAATTTGCCTCAGTTCAAGGCTCCAGGGACAAGAGAACAATGCCAAATAAAAGGAAACACAACTATTTTTTAAATAGGTGCAAAAATGTGCATAGATCAGGGATGGGGTGACTGGCAGAGTTCATGCCACCTGCCACAAAAGAAGGCTTCCCCACCCTTCCTATGCTGTGGCGACTAGTGAAGTTTATCCCACTAGCTGCTCTAGACAAGACATCTGCTATTGGAATGCAGAGGGAAGGGGTTAAAGAGGAAGAAATAAGGTATTGTGGGATGGAGGAAAACAAGGGTTTAATGGGGTTGGTGACTGAGAGTGGAGTGGCAGAAAGATATTTGGCACAAACACCTTCTGTCTCCTCTCAGTCCTGTACCATTTATTTTGCAAACTCCAGGGCCACAGCAAGCTAAAAATGCACCATGTGCGACTCGTTTACTGCCCCCTCTTGCAAGCTCCTCCCTCACAGGAAGAATCTCCCCAAGCATATGCACCTGCACCCTTCCCAAGAACCCTCACCTCCTTTTATGCCCTCCATCCTGAGCCTACCTGACTGATGTCCTGGTGGTCTAGGGTAGGGTGGCCAGCAGTGATCACTATTCGCTGCTGCCCATACTGGTTCTAGGTTCAAAATGGCGACCATGACCTCTAGCAGTAGTCCTACTTACCCACCAGGGCATCTGTCAGGTGGGCCGAGGGGGCCCTATGGGAAAGTAGATGTGCGCACTTTGTGGGGGGGGGGGGGAGTGCTGGAGCTGTGCTCCAACCATTACCTCCCCTGCTTGCCCAATAATCTTGTTGCCCCCGTCTCCCTTGTATCCTGTTCGGCTGCACCAACAGCACATATCTTGCTATGGCCCTGACAACATCACTGCTGTTTCCTTCCCCAAATAGACTTAGAACTATATTTTCTGAAAAGTGCGGTTACAACTGCTCAATTCTTCTACAAAGGCTAAAATTAATATAAAGGAATAATGCACGATATTTTGTCTTATGTCTAGCAGAAGGGAGTTTTTCAGTAAGGAAGTGATTTAATGTCCAACATTTACAGTCTTGAATTAACCCATTGGAACCTGCAAGTCTGGAGTTCTCTGTATTAACACTAATGCATCTTCCATTAGCCATTGCCCTTGGAAAATTAAATCCTAAGTCCTGACAGTAAAACAAAGAGACTGTTCTACATTACTTCATGGAAGCATAGGGATCGGAATCAGTCATTCCAGAGTTTAACCTTCAGCAAGACAGAGATTTGGTCTTTATCCTCGTTACCACAATTCTGAAGTACCTGCAGTAAGCAACAGAGAGGCTATTTCAGATTTAAATTACAACAAAAAGAATAATTCGAAGAAATATTTGTTGGCTAATTGACTTGAAAAATGTTGAAATAACATATCTTTTACCGAAGGATTTAGGGGGTAGTTCTTAAACTGTGTTACAGTCATAATGCATGTTATTCACACTTTAATGTGTTAAAGGTCAATAACTTGCACCATATTACCATAACACATGTTAATTTAAGATACCACAAGATGCACAATAATGAAATGCAAAGCATGCAAACACCTCATTACTATGTAATTGAATAATGCAGCTTGGGGTGAACATTACAAGCTGCGTTCTTCCTGGAAAAATAATGTCATCAAAATACTGTTACTATTTTTTCTGGGCAGGATCATTCAGCTGCTTCTTAAAGGGGCTGCTACTTGAAATCAGGAGCTGCCTCTAAATCACATCCCCTGTCCCAAAGACCCCCAACCTCGATGGCAACCTCATTTTCAAAAGCACCCCCCCCCCCATACACACCCTTTGTCTGTAAACATCCCTGGGCCTACTTCACAAAATCGCTGAGGTAAGAGCAGAAGATATCCCTAGTCACTCCTGTCCCTGCTGGCACTGGATTCTAACAACCCTCAACAGTCACATTGTGGTACTATCCCTAGTTGTCATATAAGGGTGACTTGATTGGGGATCACTCCTGCCCTGACCCCACTAAACCCAGGGATTTTACTAGCTAGGCCAGAGACCTTATGGGAGGATAGGTGGGCTTTTGCAGATTTGAGGACTATTGGGGCAGGGAGTATTGGATTGGGTAGCTTCTGGGCGGAGGTATTGGATTGGAGGGTCTTTAGGAACGGGGATGTGTTCCAGGGGACATTGGAAGTGAGGTAATGAATTATGGGGTCCTTTGGGTGGGAATGTAATTTGAGGGGCCATTGGAGAGAGAGCCCAGGAGAACTGGGTTTCGGTTTAGAGCCTGAAACTTTCAGGCGCTATGAATGGCATAGCTTGTGAGGAAGATTATAAATTGCATTGTTCATATACTGCAGGGGAGACTAACATTTAGTACTGAGATACCACAGGTTAGTCACTCCAGTGGGAAACTAGGGTACAGTAAAAGCCCAACTTTTACCCCACCTTAATTTTCTGCGGTTTTTATTGAGAAATTTTTCAACATGAAAATCACATAAGCAAAACTTAGGCAAATGAACCAATGTCCAATTTTTAAACTAAAAGCAGAAAAATGTGGGTACAAGTCACAAATCACATTTTGCAGAAATGTTTGCTTGCAGAATTAATTCTGTGGATTTTCCCCCTTAAAAGAGTTTTATACTTATGGTCTTCAGTCTTCTGATCCTTATGCCCAAGGCCTTAGGATCATAAGGCTGACTGTCTCAGAGGATCTTGTATTGCTTCTATGTCATTAGCAATTAGCTAGAGGAACTTTGCAGCTCATAGAAGAGGCCATGCACTTGAAAATCAAATGATAGAGCAGCCACATCAAGGTAGAATGAGGAAGCGATGATTTAAAAATGAACAGGTTCAGAACATTGATAAATTATCCCCAGTCTGATTAAGTGTTCCATGGTTTTTTTGTTTGTTTTTTTCCCTTTTTGTTTTTTGCAGAATTGATCTTTTGTGCTACTATTAATGATTATAATCTACCAATATGTGGCACCTATTCTAGAAAGGAAAGTGTTTTCCCGCGTAGAAAATTAGCATAACAAATAGAATACATGTCTATAAATAGGGCACAAGCATATACACCAACCATAGAGCTGGTGTCATTGTTTGTGCCTAAACTGCTGAAACACGTGCATGGATTATAGTATTCTATAGATACGTATATAACTCTGCACCCCGCCCACTCTCTGCCCAAACTCCACCCATTTGTATGCCCACCTTCCAACGATGTACTATTGCATTTAGACCCCTGTTTATAGAATAGCACTTAGAATTTGGGCATTTATGCATGTATGTGTAGTGTACATGTATTTATGTATGTGCTCACAGGGGGGGTTGCTGCAAGTCTTCTGTATATTTGCTGCCGGCTCCACACTCGCAGCTCACACAGCACACTCTCTCTCCCTTCCCTCCCCTCCTGCATCTTTCTATGCTCCTCCCCCCCCCCAGTCCTGCAAGCTTACAGTTATTGCTGGCATTCAGCGACAGTAATGCGAACTTGCATTGCTTCTGGCCAGCTGGCCCCCTCAGTCTTCTTTCTTCTGTGTCCCACCTCCTCTGATGTAACTTCCTGTGGGCGGGACACAGAAAAATGAAGACCGAGGGGGCCTGCTGGCCAGAAGCAGTGTGTGTTTGCATTGATGCTGCTGAATGCTGGTGATCCAGTGGAGGAGTGGCCTAGTGGTTAGGGTGGTGGACTTTGGTCCTGGGGACCTGAGGAACTGAGTTCGATTCCCACCTCAGGCACAGGCAGCTCCTTGTGACTCTGGGCAAGTCACTTAACCCTCCATTGCCCCATGTAAGCCGCATTGAGCCTGCCATGAGTGGGAAAGTGCGGGGTACAAATGTAACAAATAAATAAATAAATAAATAAATCCACTGTAAACTTGCAGGGTCGGGACAGGGACACAGGGAAAGATGCCTGACCTGTGAGGGGGGGAGGGGTGTGATAGTGAGATATGCCATCCTTAGGGGTGGAGAGGGGCAAGTGAGATGAGAGAGACTCCAGCTTCGGGGAGGGGGGGCAATTGGGATCAAGGGTAAGAGATGCCAGACCTGTGGATGTGAGGGGGAAGAAAGAAGAAGAAATGCTGGACTCCTCCTGCAGAGGTTGGAGGGATCATATGGGAGATAAGTAGAGATGCTGGAGAAGAGGGAAAAGATGTAGAGAGACTGGATAACAAAGGAAGGGGAGAGAGAGAGAGAAATATGTTGGACTGCAAGGAGCAGTGGGAGGGAGATGATGGCCCCAGGGTGAGGGATGTGGGAGAAGGGGAAGAAAGAATGGACAAGGGGAGGGACAGGGACAAAAAAGAGATACCAGTCATGGAGGGAGCATAAAGGACAGCATAGAGGACAATCATACTCATCCAATACTTCTCAAATATTTGTCTTGGGGCTATGATTACATGTAAGAGTGGAATCTGTATTTCTAGCAAAGGAGGGATGGGGTCCAATCAATATATTAAAACTGATATACATTAATCAGTTTAGAAACTATTGAACAGTAAAAATATATAGGTGCCAATCTGAGATGCCATCATTCCATTTGGTAGTTACTGATTGCAGAAATAAAGATGGAAAAGTTTAAAAACAACAACAAAAAACTACTTTGTGCAGGAAATAAAATAAATCCACAATAGCAGTGATAATAATCTTTCCTGAAAGATCTCACTGGCTTGTTTGAAAGAGCAGAGAGCATGAGAGAATTGGTTGCTTCTAAAAAATAAAGGAAATGAGTTGGAGTGGGGATATAAAGTTAACAGCTTGAGGTTATACAGCTGAGCTTAGCAAATAATTGCATTTGGAAAGAAGACATAAAACAAAACATTTCCTTTTTATAAAGCTGTTTTGTAGTTACAGTACTTCTAGCCATCCAGTGCTTTTTAATGTTTTCGCATTATGTCTAGAACTGTGTATTCATAATAAAATCTGAAGATTCCATTATCGCAGCCAATCTAAAATGAGCCTTTCTCAATGCTCAAACCACCAGAACAGACAACTACAAAAAAAGAGTGTTTGGATGTACTGCTAGATTCAGCGAGTGACGTACTGAACAGATGTTCAGGCGAATCCTATTGTTCAGGAACAACTGTACAATTTTTTCAGCTACAAGAACATATTGGGGTCAATTTTCAGAGTCACTTACCATAGACGGTAACCACATAGGAGACATTCCTGTTGAAAATGACTGCTACATATATGATAAAAGATGCAGCATGAATTGTGAGGGGTGACATGAGTAGGCACAGTTATTACCATAACCAGTATGAGAGGTAATTAGAATAAATAATTGATGACTACACATTATGGGAGTAATTCCATAAAGAAGGTCCTAATATTTACATGCAAAGCCATGTGTAAATGACTAGAATATCAATCAGTATATGTGCACAAACATGTGCACATACACACAGAAATGTCCAAAATCCAGCTATATGCTACTCACTAAATATGTGCGAATCTTCACCAGCACATATTATACAGGTGGGTGTTCATGTGACCGGAATCTGGGTGAGACTCATATGTATAATTTATAGAATATTATAAATCAGGGGTGCTCAAATCCAGTGCTCTAGGTCCACAACCCAGTCTGGTTTTCAGGATTTCCACAATGAATATGTATGACCTTGTGAAAGGTCTCCTGATGAAGATAAAATGAAACACAGCCTGTGTTGAGACCAGATTGACTGTTGAATGGTGAATGAAAGATACAATCCAGCCCGGAATGATCTGCCTATAAGAATTGAACGCTGTGAAGATTTCACGTCTGATGGTGGGCAAGATTGGAATCGCAGCGTACCATTTATTGCTCATTTGTTTGCACATCGATTCCTCATTTGTGAATAAGGTTTTTTATCTGCTGGACCTTTTGTCTGTTGGACTTTTTCACTGATTGAACAGTGGTCAACTAGGACATATCAGTATAACATCTCAGCGGTGTGACTAGCCCGCGATGAACTATTCTGGATTGCTTATATTTGAGACAATCTTATGTAGTCGGGTTAGAGCAATTGTTGTGTAATGGTGGTAGCGAGTAATATATGTGAGATCTACTGTGGTGGATTGGGAATATATGATTTAATAAATACTACGTCGTGAAAGCCGGCCGGCCTGGTGTGGACGAGTATAGAAAAGCCTGTGCAAAGATTCCTGCAGCAGACTTCAGCACTGCTGCAAGCCACCCCCTCTTAGCTTACAAATCCAGCAGCAGTCAACAGTGAAGCAACAGCCTGATCATCAACTTCTAGTCCCTCTTTACTACAGTAATTCACTAACACCCTCCTACCGAGGGCGGGCAACCCTGGAGTACTACTGCACAGAACTGTTAACAGATTTGGAAGATCAGAGAAGATCTGAAAACCCCCTAGAGCCAGGAGAATTAGATTGATATGGACAAGGTAGATATACTGTGAGACCTTGGAGGCGAAACTATGTATTTATGAAAATGGATTTAATACAACTAGCTTCCCAAAGTTGTGTTATGACTAGGATTTCATAAACAAATGTCCTGTCCCCTGTGCCTCCTTCCCATGTAGGTTAACTCTCATGGTAGCTCAACTTTCAACATTTACTCAGCTAGTTCGCAGTGCTTCACAGTTCGCCCTAAGTGCAGGACTGGACTGACTTATTACGCTAACCTGCAACCTGTGGTTTCCCCTGTGGATTTAATTTCAACCTTCTAGCATATCAGCTGTCCCTCTCATCTCAATTGCTGGATTACAGTCTTCGTCCATCTCACCTCCTGCTACCCCCTGGAATAATCATGTTCTCATCTTCTACAATCCAAATTCTCTACCTGTCAGCCCTGTTGCACTCTGCCCTAACTGCTACTGAACCCTCTTACGCTCACATTCCCATCATCTCTGGTCAGAGGAGACTCTCACCCCGCATGCCATCTCGTAATTCGTCACAATTTGCCCAACTTGCTACCTCTGTTGCTCCTAAGCCCCACCCTCGCAAGCAATATCATCACACTCTGGTTCCCATTGTGCATGCGAATCAAGCGCAATTCCAATCATTTCATGTGGGCTATATAAATGCGAGATCTGTAGTGAGTAATCCCGAACTAATATCCGACTGGATTTCCTCAGATGCTCTAGACATGTTGTTCATCACGGAAACCTGGATAAGAACACCTAAAGACCCCATTGTGCTGGATCTCTGCCCAGCAGGCTACAAGATCATCCACTGGGACAGATTAGACAAGCGAGGGGGCGGGTTGGCGCTCATTTACCGCTCTCACCTCATAGTAGATGCAAGTTCGGTTTTGATCTCCTCGTCGCTGGAAGTTGCTGCTGTCAAGGTTCATCATCCCTCCCTTCATGGCCAGCTGGCCTGTGTGCTGTTTTACAGGCCACCAGTTACCTGGTCAAGCAGTCATTCTGCGCTTCTGGATTTCATCTCTAATATCTGCATGAACAACGCGAATATACTTTTCTTGGGTGATCTCAACCTTCATTTGGATAATCCCACATCCCCAGAAGTATCCCAATTCCTGGATTTTCTCCACCTTTGTGACCTCGAATGTCCTATCTCTGGTCCAACTCACTGTAAGGGTCACTCACTTGACCTCCTCTCATTTAAATTTTTAGACGATCAGAACTTTTCTGTTCATGATATTAGCTGGCTGGAAACGGCTTGGTCGGATCACTTTAAATTACAGTTCACACTACGCTGGCAAACCTCAGGCCCCCTCCGGCCTCGTCATTCTCACCAACATTACACCAGAGGGGTCATTGACCCCAGCTTGTTCTGGAGGTCTCTTTATAGTCATGGCTCGGATCTGCAACCATCCTCGCCCACTTATCTCACTGACTGGGACCACACTTGTAACGCAGTGCTGAATACAATTGCACCCCTGCGTCACAAATCCTCGCACATTCGTAGATTATCACCCTGGTTCTCAACAGACCTGAGAGCTTTGAAACGTGAGGTACGACATATGGAAAGAACCTGGCGAAAAGGTAAATCTGATCAGGCTCGGGAGGCCTGGAAAAGTAGTCACCGCAAATATAAACATGCCATCCGATTTGCAAAGCGCACCTACTTTTCATCTAAGATGCAGGTGGCTGGCCGGGACATCCGACAGATATATCAACTACTAAACACCTTTCTAGATACTCGCAAGCTAGAACGCTCCAGTGTTGATCCTCCCTCAGCTACACAACTTGGATCTTACTTCAAGGAAAAAAAATTCTTACCCTGCGGTCTTCAACCGTCAGCTGTCTCTCTGACGTGGATGACTTTCTGGCATCCTTGGACGTGCCTTCGGGTGCTTGCCCCGCTGACCGCTTTTGGACCAAATTCAATCGTCTGTTACCCGATAACGTGACTGCTGCTCTACGTAAATTCATAAATAAATGCTGCAAATTAGATGTATGTCCGACTCATCTCCTAAAAGTCGCACCAAATTGTTACATTGAAGAACTGACTTGTTACCTTAACAATATGTTAAGCGCAGGATTTTTCCCGCCAGGTCATGGAAACATCCTTCTCACTCCAATCCCAAAAAATTCAAAGATCAAGCCAGATGTCATCTCTAACTATCGCCCAGTGGCTTCGATACCTCTAGTTATCAAGCTGATGGAGAGCCTGGTCAATGTTCAGCTCAACGAATTTCTAACTAATTTTGATATCCTCCATCATTCGCAATCAGGTTTTCGAGCTCATTACAGCACGGAGACTGTCCTGGTTACCCTCTTATCCAACTTTCGACAAGAACTATCTGTTGGACGAAAGATTCTCCTGCTACAATTTGACATGTCTAGTGCTTTTGACATGGTGGATCATGAACTCCTGCTCCATCTACTGGATACTTTTGGTATAGGAGGACCAGTTTTGCATTGGTTCAAGGGTTTCTTGACCTCAAGGTCCTATCAGGTCATGGTGAATTCCCACACCTCTGAACCGTGGAATGCTTCTTGTGGGGTCCCTCAGGGCTCTCCCCTCTCACCTACCCTATTCAATATAATGGTGATGCCTCTAGCCACAGCACTTGCAAATCTGGACCTCAACCCTTTCATCTATGCGGATGATATTACAGTCTACATCCCTTTTCAATCCACAGTATCAGAAGTTGCTAACCTCATAGATGCCTGCTTCTCCACTTTAGAACAATGGGCCAGGGTGTTTCGCTTCAGGCTAAACAGGGAAAAAACTCATTGTCTCATCCTCTCGTCCAAGCACGCACATGTAACAGACACAATGCTTCCAGTTCTGGGCTCTGCCCTCCCGATTGACAACAGCCTGAGACTTTTGGGAGTGCACCTGGATTCACATCTCCAGCTGGTTGATCATGTACACTTGGTCTCCAAAAAAATGTTCCAGGCCATGTGGAGGCTTCGACGTATCAGATACCTCCTTCCCAGAGACTTGTTCCGTACCCTTGTCCACTGGCTTGTCCTATCCCACCTGGACTATTGTAGTGGTATCTATGTGGGTTGCCAGGCCTCCTTACTGAAAACTTTCCAAACGGCTCAGAACACCGCGGCGAGGCTCATCCTAAACGAGCGGCGTTTTGCACACGCTGACCCCCTACGCTTTAAACTTCATTGGCTACCTGTACAGGAGCGCATTGCTTTTAAGATCTGCTCCCTAACACATAAAATCATCTATGGGGTTGCCCCGGAATACATGTTCCCCTTGATTGACCTTCCGCCTAGAAATGCCAACCCTGCTGCTCGGTCCTATCTTCACCTCCATTTCCCGAATTGTAAGGGAGTCAAGTATAAGAAAATCTTCGCCTCGTCTTTCCGTTACTGGAGTCCCAAATACTGGAACACGTTACCTCGCCACCTTAAAACTCAAGTGGACCATGCCCTTTTTAAGAAGTTGTTAAAGACATTCCTCTTTGCTAAGACTTATCCCTCAATTTACCATGTTGATTAAAACATCCCTTGTCCCTTACCCTACTTAGTTCACTTTGTTAGTTTCTTCCCCCATGTTTACTTCTTTATGCTTGCCTAAGCTGTTAAGTTTGTACTCTTATGTAATTCTCTGTAAGCCACATTGCGCCTGCATGTGTGGGAAAATGTGGGATATAAGTAACAAATAAATAAATAAAATAAATAAATTATTGTGATGTGTTTAGAATATGTATAATTAGTGGAGGTTTAGAGCAATGAATATGTATGAGATTTATTTGCATGCAATGGAAGCAGTGAATGAAAATAGATCTCATACATATTCATTGTGGAAATTCTGAAAACACAGGCTGTGTTGTGAACATTGAGGAATGGATTTAAGGACCCCCCTCCTATAAGTTATACACTTACCTCCTAAATCTACGTGCAAAAATTTACAACAAGTGGTGTAAATGCTCACACTGAATAGGCTCCACATCAGCGCCTTCTAGGCAGCCCATTATAGAATTGCCTTCTGTATAGAATTAACATGGAAGATGGAATAAAAACGAAAGTAAAACAAAAAAACTAAGGGGCCCTTTAACTAAGCCGCAATAGGCCTAACGCGGGCCTACCACGCGCTAAAAGAGCATTACCATGGGACGCGCTGAGGCGTCCTGCGGTAGTGTTCTGCTTAGTATGTCATTATCGCCCAGTTACCACATGAGTCATTGCCACTAGGTCAATGGCTGGCAGTAAGGTGTCAGACCCAAAATGGATGCGTGGTAATTTTCATTTTGCCGCACGTCCATTTTCGACAAAAATTTTAAAAAGGCATTTTTTACAGGTGCGTTAAAAAATGGATCAGCGCACACCCAAAACCCATGCCTACACTACCGCAAGCCATTTTTCAGTGTGCCTTTGTAAAAGGACCCCTGAGTATATAATTTAAAAACTGTATCTTTTGGAGGCAAAGGAATATGGAAGAGAAATAAAACACACAAATGAAATTAGACATGAAGATATATAATGAAAATATGCTGGATATCACTGGCCTCTTTTACAAAGCCGCACTAGCAATTCCTGCATGGCAAATTCCTGTGGGTTTCCTCTCATTTGCTGTGCGGGAATCACCAGCATGGCTTTGCAAATGAAGCCCTACGTGAGTGTGTCAGAAAGTTCTGTTGCGATTAGCTGAATTGGGTTTCAGTGTCTGAAATATAAAAGTGGCTGCTATGTTTGTTAATTTGTGTGTTTGCATCACTGGAGTGCATTAGTACGTAAGTATTCATCCTTTCATAAGAGACCATGGGTTTTATTCCAAGAAATTCTTTAACTGTGAGCTTTATTTTTTAGACTAATTCCCCTGATGCAGTAGACAAGTGAAACAAGGGCCCTTGGATTATCTGATGCTTAGAAATGGTAATTTAAGTGAAAGGAAGCAGCTGTCGGGAAGTTGTACAAACTTTAAAAGAGCCATGGAAAAGTGATGACAAGTCATGGAGGAAACAGTAGACAATAACAGTACTACTTTTCCGCTGAAGGTAGGTTAAAAAATATCTACTATGTGCTATTCATTTAAACCATGAAGTTTAAAATGACATGTCTGCTTCTGGTAATAATTTAGGGCCCCTTTTACTAAGATGTGCTAAGAAATGGGCTTAGTGCATTTAAATGCTGGTCTTTCCTGCACACTAAGCTCATTTCTAATGAGTCCCTAAAATGGGCTTTTTTTTTAAAAAATTTTACAGGTCCCACACTAATTTTTCAATTAATATGTGAGAACTGCAAAATCATTAACACTGGAGCAGTTACCACCTTTTGTATGTGTTGCTAAGTGCTCCCACATTAAACCTGTGGATAACGCTTCTATGACCATTCCCCATGCATGACACGTCCCATCCCAAAAAATATTTAAAAGTAGCGCATGATTAGCATGTGAAGACAGGCAAATTACTGCAAAACACTTTAACACGTTTTGCATTAAGCATTTTTTCATATGTTAAAAGTGCATTAGTGCTTGACACCATGCATTAGGAGGATATTGTACTGAATATTACCCTAACATCGGCATTCCCACTGATCCTCACATCACCAAGCACCACTACACTAAACAAAAATAATCACACAGAAAATATTAATTCAAGTTGCAAAACAATTGGCTGCAGCTTTATTATTTCATATTATTTCATATCCTTACCTACAGAATCCAATGAAACTTTTCACCAAACGTACCTTTCCTCCAGTGCAGCCTTTCCCACCCCAGACAGCCTAGTCAGTAATAAACTGGCTCCCTTTGCAACATCACAGCATTATCAATGACCCATTTCAGTGGCAAAAATTCTAGTCTGTTGGGAGGATACATACGGGGTTTGGAGGTGGGGGTTTGGAAGTGTATGATTTGGGGTATGAGTGTGCTGGAATGACTGTACGTTCAGAATATATAAAACTCTGAAAATACCCAGTCATGGACTCTGTTTTGTTCTTTGTGTGGATAAAAGTTTCACCACAGGGGACTTGTGTATTCTTGGGCTTCTTGTATTTATATTAATGTTGGTCATGGTCTGATTCTTTGCTGTTATACTTCCATAACTGTTGAATAAAGAGACTTATTTAAAAAAAGTGGCAAAAATACTGTTTCTTAACGACTTATGTCCCTTCTTCAACTTTGTATTTCTTTTTCTTCTTGGCAATCTTCGAGCATCAGTTTTCTCTGTGTTCAGCCTTCCTCTTTGTTACACCCAAATTCTCACTTTTAGGCTATTTTGATAATCCCAGAGTGCTCTCTATATTCCTTCTCTCTTTTTCTTATCCATCTCATATATTTATTTTGTATACAGCGGTGAAATTCAAACTCTGAAAATTAAGGGCCCTGTTTCCTAAGCCGCGCTAGAGGCACGTTATCGATTTTAGCGTGCGCTAACATTAGCGTGTGCTAGAGGTGCTTTAGCATTTTTAGCGTGCACTAAGCATCAGCATACGCTAACCGTGTAGATGCCCATAATATTCCTATAGGTGTCTTACGCGGTTAGCGCTTGATAGTTTTTAGCATGTAGCTAAAAACGCTAGCGCACCTTAGGAAACAGGACCCTATTCCGACTTCATTGAACAAGCACTGCAGTAGGCCCTTGCAGACAGTGTTGTATAATAACTAAGTAAATGCAACTAGCTACTGTACTTAAGTACCAGTTTTGTCACTTTTACTTGTAAAGAAGTACAGGATAACATTTGTTACTTACAAATCAGGTGGAAGTTCCGCAGTCCTTTTTTTTTTTTTTTGTTACATTTGTACCCCGCGCTTTCCCACTCATGGCAGGCTCAATGCGGCTTACATAGGGCAATGGAGGGTTAAGTGACTTGCCCAGAGTCACAAGGAGTCCATTGTGCAAGCCGATGCCTATCCATTATGAGTAACTTTATTCCCATCTGCAAGTTGCAGAAAGGTAAATCCTTTCTGTAAACTACATACCATTTCCATATTGACTTGTAGCCTTTTTTTTTACCCCACTTTTGCCCAAAAACCTAAATCTGACCCTAATTAATTGCGTTTGGCAGAAGTGGGTCTTTTGGAGTTCCAGGAAGGATTTGAAAGGCAGCCTCATATGGTATTCAGCTAGAATGTTGGAAAGAATTATCATAGTGATCAATGCACTTTTTCTCCCCACTGGATCTCAGCATGCAGGACAGAATCACTAAGCAGTCATCTCACTTTCATACTTCTTTTTCTCATATAAAAGGTATAACACCCCACGTGGATTCCTTCTTGTAAAGGAGACTCTTAATAAACAGAGGAAATAAAATCTAAAGGCCTGATATTCTGCCAGCGCAGTCACTGTATTACATTAACCCCCAGATTCTATATAGCGTGCTTAGATATGGATTCTATAACAATGCGCGTAACTTAACAATATTAACAAGCTAATGAGTGCTGATAACAGCACTTAACAAGCAATAACGAGCTCTAATTAGCACTGATTAGAATTTACACGCACAACTCGCTAAGCGTATTCTATAATGAAGTGCGCCAAACTTCTAATGTGCACTTTCAAGAAGGGGCATGGTTACGGGCGGGGAAATAGGCATTTCGTGGGCGTTCTGAAATTTACATGTGTAGTTATAGAATATGGCCCAGTATGCGTAAATCTACATGCCAGGATTTATGCCACGTTTTCGTTGGTGTAAATGGATGCACTTAGTTTTAGGCACTGAGGTATCAACTAAGCTTATTCTATAATCGGTGCCTAAATGTAAATAGGCACCAATTATAGAATATGCTTAGTCAGCACTGATTTCAGCGTTGATTTTTTTAGGCACCATATATATAAAATCTCCCCCTAAGCTCTTAAATGAATGCGTATATTGAGCACTCTATCTATATAGGTGGTGGTACTGAATTTATGTATAGGGTATATCTTTATAATGAAGATCAAAAATACAATTACAGCCTAAAAATTAGTGTCAAGGGGTTTCTGCAAGCCAAACTTATACTATATATTAAATTTTAAAACATTGGAGAAAAAACTCTCCTGCAAATATTATATACCAAAGACACCAAAACTAATTCTCAAAAACAGAGGTAGCAAACCAGGGCTAAGTAGAAACCTCAATCAACACAAAATTAGAAAAAGGCAAAATAAGGGTCCCCAATTATGCTTTAAATCCAATCCACAAATAGATTTTCAAAGCTATAAAAATACATAGCTGAATCCAAAAGGAACCTCAATATGTCCCAACAGAGACCTCTCTTTCGCTATATCACTGCTTCAGGGGAACTGCCTAATCTCTTCTACAATCCAAAATGACTGTAGGGCCAAAAAGACCAACAGCTATAGAATACATCATCAATGGCTCAGCCAATTGCAAAGCACAAAAATCAATAGCTTGAACATTTTTTTACAAAAATGCATTCCATTCAATGGCAGCACTTAAACCATTAGGTTCCACTGTGTTCAGTGAAAACCCACTTTTGCTCTCGCTGCCATAGAAACTGCTGGATTTTACCATGTCTAGCAGCCAGATGGAGCTGGTCCAAAACAATATAACAAAAAGTGACAAAGTCGTGATAAATTGTACGTAATGTGAAACCAATGGTTCCTTTACATTCTTAGCATTAACACAATGATGGTGTTCCACCAACCAGGTCTTAAGACATTGTGAAGTTTGCTCAATGTAATCCAGTCCACAAGGGCATTGAAGCAAATAAAGAACATTTGTAGAACAGCACTTGGTGCCCATATTCAAAGGGAACTTTCTTGTAGATCTGGAATCCATAAACACAGTAGATTCAGCCATCAAGGGGCTTCCAGTTTTCCCTGCTTCAAACAAATGCAGTGTTCAGCCATTCTCACTTTAAACTGACAAACCATCATGCCTTCATATAACTTTTAACATGGACAATTGTCAAGGTACTGTTCTGATGGTAAATGGTAATTCTCACCTTAAATAGCTAACGCAGACTAGTAAGTCAGTCCCCTTCTAACTTAACCAGAAGAGTCATAGCAATGTACCAAGTAACAGCTATGACTAAGGAGAGTTATGTTACCATAACACACATTAGTTTTAAGGGACCATGGGCTACTCAATAATGAGATGCAACACATGCCAAACAGCTCATTATTTTGTAAACTGAATAACACAGCTTGTGTTGAGCATTGCAAATGGCATTATTCCAGGAATAATAATGCCTGCTCAAAGCTAGCATTGTTTTTCCTACCCATTCATACCAACTAACATATGGCCCAATGGTTCTGAAAACAATCAAAGAAACAATTAACTTTCGTAAAAATTTGAAAACGTATCTCTTCAACAAGGCCTACAAAGAAAACCCATAGCTTAACTACACCACATCGCCAGCCCACACCAGATCTGAAAGCCATCTTTCTATAACTATCGGCCCGGACCTTTTTTCTCATCCTTAATCTTTTTGCTCCACCGGTATCTGTTAACTTGGAATTGCCATGCAAGTCTCTGTAAGCCACATTGAGCCTGCAAATAGGTGGGATAATATGGTATACAAATGCAATAAATAAATAAAAATAAATAAATAAATCTTAATGGAGCTGACAGTGTCAAAAAGATGTGTGGTCTGAGTTACTGGCCTTAGGTTCCCAAGGGGCAGAATAATTACTATTTTAGATTTTGCTCACATCTTTTTCAATAGTAGCTCAAGTACACTGGGCATTTACCTGTTCCTGGAGAGCTCACAATCTAAGTTTGTACCTGAGGCAATGGAGGGTTAAGTGACTTGCCTAAGATCACAAGGAGCACCAGTGGGAGTTGAACAATGCACCCCTGGATGGCAAGACCACTGCTCTAACCACTAGCCCACTACTCCACTCGAGGTATAGCATGAGTTGCATTATTCCATTACAATAGTAGGCATTATCCTGCAGTACTATATTATCACTAGTTAGTGATTCCCACAGTAAACTAAGGTCTGACAAAATGCCATATTTTAATACAGCTTAATAACTTACTCTGTAGGTGACAAAGAAAGATCTGGAAAGAAATCTGATGGAGAAAAATACAAGGTAATTTAAATCTTCCTTCTTTCCTAGATTCACTGTATCTTACTAACTTCTTTGTTTTTCACTGTTTTTTTCTGTGGCTTTTTCTCCTCCTTTTTGGAAATATTGAAGCATAAAAGATTACAACAGAAAAGAACCACTTAATCCACCCTGCTTGGCCATTCGTACCTGCCTACTTTATCTGCAATTGTCTCCCTTCCTCTTTCCATTCTTCATTCCTTTTCTGTGTTCTATCCATTATTTCTTGTCTTAGGTATCAATTATTTGATACTTTTTTCCCTTTCACTGGATGAACGATCAGTGCCTTTAATACAAATCATCAACAAATCATTACTTGAAGTACCTTTAAGCTCTCTTCAGCACAAGGGGGCTTGAGGCTAATGAGATCTGCTGGGAGTTTCTTCATTTTTCACATACAACCAATATCAAAAAAGGGAAAGGGGAAAAATATTCCTTTTTTATGAAAAATATTTTTCTCTCTCTTTGTAATGTTATCACAGAGAGCAAACTTGGATTATCTAATTATTATTTAAAACAATTTTATCCTGTCCATCTGATATAAAATCTTTCATTATGACTTACATCCAACAAGCCCAGGCTCCAGAACTCACAACTCTATAATGACATATTGGTTGGAGATTATTCTCATCCTAGTGTTCCTAGAAAGCAATAAATCTTACATTAATATTTTTCTCTTTAATCATATTCTTCTAAATAACTAAAGAGGTGAATGTCTGAAGTAGAACTGAAATAAAAAAAGATATGCAGTGAGAAGCTTAGGAACAAGGTGTATATAAAGAAACATCCCTTTTAATTTTACAAAAATCTTTAAAAAAAAACAAAGAAATATATAAACCATACTTTAAGATACTAAGAATTATTAGGAAAGATATAGTAAATAAGACCAAGAATATTATAATATTCTTCCTCTGATCCTTCTATCCTCTCTACTGTCATTGTAATTGCTTCCTCAGTTCATTGTAAGCCACTTTGAGGCTGCTTTAAGTGGTATAAAGTGGGGTATAAATGTTCTGAATAAATAAAATGATATATCAAAGAATAAATGTAAATTAATTATTTCAGGCTGGTTTGTCATTATATATGGGAGGGGCAAAACTGATAACACAGAATCATTTCATAGAGGCCTCTCTACTCCTTTGATCTTACCTGGCCGATGAGTACACACAAGGTGATTTCTTAGAGGGGGTGTGGGGAGAAGTGGATTTGGCTGAAAGTTCACTACTAGGAGCATTACATTATTACGTGATCCATCATTTGCATATGCATCCCAGATGGGTTTGTAAAGTTTGGGAGGGAAGGATATGCTCATTATTATAAATGTGGGGCTGAGAAGGAAACTTATTTTCATTGCTGGTAGACATGTCTTTTTCTTGCAAACTTTTGGGATCGAGTTTAGAAACATTTAGAACAGCTTCTGGGATGTCCACTTCCTAACAGGCTTATTTTCGAAAGAGAAGGACGCCCATCTTTTGACACAAATTGCAAGATGAGCGTCCTTCTCACAGGGTCGCCCAAATTGGCATAATCGAAAGCTGATTTTGGACGTCCTCAACTGCTTTCTGTCGCTGGGACGACCAAAGTTCATGGGGGTGTTTCGGAAGCATAGTGAAGGCGGGACTGGGGCGTGCTTAACACATGGGCGTCCTCGACCGATAATGGAAAAAAGAAGGGCGTCCCTGACAAACACTTGGACGACTTGGTCCTTTTTTTCTTACGACCAAGTCACAAAAATGTGCCCTAAATGACCAGATGACCACCGAAGGGAATCGGGGATGACATCCCCTTACTCCCCCAGTGGTCACCAACCCCCTCCCACCCTCAAAAAAATTTTTTTAAATATTTTTTCCAGCCTCTATGCCAGCCTCAAATATCATATCCATCTCCATGACAGCAGTATGCAGGTCACTGGAGCAGTTTTAGTGGGTACTGCAGTGCACTTCAGGCAGGCAGACCCAGGCCCATCCCCCCTCCTTACCTGTTACATTTGTGGTGGTAAATGTGAGCCCTCCATAACCCACCAGAAACCCACTGTACCCACATCTAGGTGCCCCCTTCACCCCTAAGGGCTATGGTAGTAGTGTACAGTTGTGGGGACTGGGTTTTGGGAGGATTTGGGGGCCTCAGCACACAAGGTAAGGGAGCTATGCACCTGGGAGCAATTTGTGAAGTCCACTGCAGTGCCCCCTAGGGTGCCCAGTTGGTGTCCTGGCATGTGAGGGGGACCAGTGCACTACGAATGCTGGCTCCTCCCGCAACCAAAGGGCTTGGATTTGGTCGTTTCTGAGATGGGCGTCCTCAGTTTCCATTATCACCGAAAATCAGAAATGACCAAGTCTAAGGACGACCATCTCTAAGGTCGACCTAAATTTCGTGATTTGGGCGTCCCCAACCGTATTATCGAAACGAAACATGTAAAACCTTGCTGAGAAAGATGATGACAGCCATTTTGGTGATGCAGTATGAATAGCTGTAAGGACTATTGGGAGTTGTTATAGGGGTTGTGTTTACTGCTTTGAAATATAACTGAATTAACCTGTTTAAAAAACTTCTTCTTTAGAAGCATTGACAGCAGAAGCTTGAGACTGCAGCAATTATACACTTATAGGAAGTGAGTCTGGGGAGGAGTAGCTGAAGAGACTGATCATGACATACATACCTACTACCATCTACTGCTAGCAGAGCTAGTTCCAACTATGAAGCCAGTGCCAGTAAGAATATATTGTTCCCTTGCATTTATTATAAATAAATGGCTAAGATAAGGACCATATATTTAATATATTGCCTTTCTGTGGTACAACCAAAATGGTTTACATATTACGTGCGGGTATTTTCTCTGTCCCTTATGGTCTCACAAGTTTTGTAGCTGGGTCAATGGAGTGTTAAGTGACTTACCCAGGGTCACAAGGATCCACAGTGGAAATCAAATGTTAGAACAGCATTCTAAAAAACCAGGGTTTGATTCTCATGCTCGCTCCTTGTGACCCTTAGACCACTCCTACACTTTTCAAGAGTTAAGTTTTAAGATTGGATATTAATATGGCCATAGAGGGAGATATAAGAAGGGACAAACATTTTGACAGCATGCTCAGAAACAGAGAGATATTAGCAGTGTTGAAGAGGAAAAGGCAACATGCATCAAAAGTGACACAAGATTATGGACCAAGGGAAAATGAGAGTGCCATCCACAGAGACTGAAAAAGAGGGAAGTGGATTTGGAAGGAAAGATCAGAAATTCTGTCTTGGCCAGGTTCTAGCGGGACATTCAAGTGTCCATATCAGACAAGATGAAAGGGCCTGAAATGGCCTACCAATGGAAATATTGGAAGCTACTGGTTCGAGGACAAATATGGAGGGCTGCAGTGACTATAGGGCTGAGAAGACATGTAAAAGATAAGGATTATAAGGCAGGGAAAATTTGCCGTTGGGTTGCATATATGAATTTATTATATGCTTGCCTACTCAAAGTGGAAGAATCTCAACTGAGCAGACTAGATGAAGCAATTTGGTCTTTATCTGCCATCCTGTATTATGTTATTACTAGTAAAAAAGGCCCGTTTCAGAAAGCAATGAAACGGGCGCTAGCAAGGTTTTGAGCAATCAGCGCGATCGCCGGTATGCGAGCCCTGCTCCCCGCCCCATGTGCTGCAGCGCATGCGCCTACCTGCACTATGATGGGCAGTCGCAGCGAGTCCTTGGTGATGCTGTGCCCGCATTTCTTGCACGAACCTCGGCCGCTCTTGGGTTGGCGAGGCGATGCCATTCGTTCAGTGTCAGTGCTCCGCCCTCGATGTCATCACGTTGTGACGCGAGAGCGGGGCAAACACTAAACTGGATATCTATGCCACCTTAAGTTTACGGCTTAGGCTTCATTAGAACGCTGGAGGTGTGTTTTATATATATAGAGAGAGAGATTTTATTACTAGCACTCACTAAACACTTGTGGGGGCCCCAGCACTTCACTCAGCACTGCTTATCAGCACCAGCGCTGCACTCTCCTTCCACTAACCGCTGCTATGCTTCTGTGACTGCCTCCACAAGCCGGTATGGGCTGACAGATTCAGAAAACAACTGCGACAAGCAACATGGGAAAGGTACAAGCTTAGATTGTGAGCCCTACAGGCAGTGGCATAGGAAGGGGGGGCGGGAGGGGCGGTCCGCCCCGGGTGCACGCGCTCAGGGGGTGCCAGTCCTGCTGGTTCCCTGCTCTCTCTGCCCTGGAACAGGTTACTTCCTGTTCCGGGACAGAGAGAGCAGGGAACCAGCGGGGCCGACGCAGCTGCGAGTGACGTGCACTCGGGGCGGATCGGCCCTCCCGCAGGTAAGAATGCGGTCCGGGGGGGGGGGGGTTGCAGTCCGGGGGGTGCGCCGCGAAGGGGGGGTTGTGCCGTGCTGCACCTGGGGGGGGTACGCAGCGGCGACCCGCCCCGGGTGCCATTAGCCCACGCTACGGCACTGCCTACAGGGACAGGGAAATGCCTAGTGTACTTGAATATAACTCACCTCGCGCTACTATTTAAAAGGTGTGAGCAAATGTAAATAAAAAAGTTTTTAAATGGGAAAGGATAAAGTGGAACCAGGGCTAACAAGTGGGGCAGGACATGAGGCCAGGCTGCTTCAAGTGTTTCGTGATATCTGCAGGAACCTCCCAGCTGTGCGCCACCAGAACAGGTGTTCAGCAGCAGTTCTGCATACAATCAACCCACCACATAATAACAGACAGACACCAATCCCAGGTCAGCTCAAAGTTCATCAGAAGGTGACTGCATGAACACATATGTACATTCAATCAACATATCTTTATATATCGATCAGCTGAAAATAAACCACTATGGTATGCTCTTAAATGGCAACACATCAAGGGGCTCATTTTCAAACGAGAAAAGCATCTCAGACATGGCATAAAGTGGCATTTGGACTTTTTCTCTGAAAATTACGATTTTCAAAACTCAGATTTGAGGCGTTTTTCTCTGCACGGTATGCAAATCACAAAGGGGTTATGTTGGGGACAGGATTTGGGTGTTCTGAAACCTTGGATGTTTTTCTGCCGTAATGGAAGAAAGCAAAAATGTCCAGGGCTAAAAGATAGACATTTTGGTCTAGACATGTTTCGATCATGACTAAGTCACAAAAAGGTGCCCTAAGTGATCGGATGACTGCAGGAATTAAGGCATAACCCCTTCTTACTCCCCCACTGACCCCCTGACAGACATGTGAAACAAACAGTACATAGTAGCCTCTATGACAGCTTCAGATGTTATGGCCAGTCCTATTAGAGCAACAAGCAGGTCCCTGGAGTAACCTAGTGGTCAGTGCAGTGCACTGTATAGAAGGGGACCTAGGCCCATAACCCACTCTAACTGGTACACTTATGGTGGAAAGTGTGAGCCCTCCAAAACCCACCAAAGACCTACAGTCCCTACATATTTGAGACATAAGGGCTATTGTAGGTTTTTTGTGGGTTTTGGAGGGCTCTCCATATAATATGAGGGGATAATGATGAGATATGTAACTGGGACTTGTTATGTGACGTCTGCCCCCCCCCCCCCCCCCCATACATCCAAATGACTTGTTTTTGTACATCTTTCCCTAGGACTTTTTTTTCAAAGCAATGAGCACAAAAGACAACTAGCAAATGGCCATTTTCAAAACAAAAAGTTGAATGTATCATCAATTATCCTTTAATGTTTTTAGTCTCATGCGTTACACCAATGGTTTCTAAGGTTTCTCATACCTCAAACTAACACTATCTGTTCTTGTCTCACCTAGAATGTAAACCGCACTGAACCCTGGAAAGGCGATGTTAACGGTATACAAGAATTGGAATCAATTGAATGTTTTACTGTTTTGAAAATGCTCATGTTTACTACTGGACTTTTGGATGTTTTTCCCAAAACATTCAAAATTGGATTTAGATGTCATATTGAAAATGCACCTCCACATATGATAAATGAATTAATATAAAGAATTCTATTTGTTTACACTAATGCAAGTATTTGAATACCACCACACATTTAACTTTTGGCTCTGTCCCAATATATCTCTAACCCTGCTCCACTTTGGTCATGTAAGTCTGATATATGGCATAATTTATGTGAATAAAGTTATCTGAGAGGCAGAAATTTGAAAGAAAAAGCCTTAGTCATGTAACCAAGAGATTCAGGCACTCTGATTTATATTCTTCTCTTGGGAGCCTTCTTACAAATGTTTTGCCATGATTTCTAAGGATGTGGAAAGTCCTTTTTACTTTGGACCAGTTTGGATTGAGCATGCTCAGAAAATTTGACCAAGATGGCAGTCCGATTCATGTATATGTTTTGCAGACCTAATTTACAGTGATGCTCTGCTTTAGAGCATTTTAAATATGGTTCTCTTTGTTGTTTTTGTTTTAATTCTGTCCATCTCTATTGATCAGGGCAGTATAGAGGGATATTCCTAAATCTATATATATTTGATTCATCTAAGGCTCATTTCATGCAGGGCTTTACATACTAGAAGCACTGTAATCTGTAAGCTGACACATTCCTGGTTGATGCATGACCAGCAATAAGGTCTGAACTGGAGTTTTGGTAGTTTTGCAAAAACTATTTAACCACAGAATATGAGAAAATCTTTAGGTGCATTGAAATCTCTCTGTTGAGCCTGAGATTGTGAATGGCCCTCACTTACTCTGCTGTATTAACAAGAAGTGTATCTAAAAATCCCAATCTTATGGTGGGCATGACCCCATGATCGTGGCCAAATAAAATCAAGCAACACCCCCCTCCCCTCAAGAAGTTAACAATGGAGAATTACTGTGAGTACAGTGACACTGAGAAAACTAACAGATAAGGAATGACAGCATAAAAAATAGAAGTTCCTCTTTATAAAATTACAGTGTCGTAGTTTCATTTCATTGATAATGCATTTTAATTAAAAATAATTTTCCTTTCTGAATATTTGATTGCACTTTGTCATTGTGAAGTGCCCGCATGTTTAATGCTTTACTGATGTATGTGGAACAGTACATGGATTTGTCATTGCTGGATTATTAGTGCCATCTACTGGTGATTTATTTTATTTACTATCCCTTACACTTGCGTAGGATAATGTCTCTGAATGGATTTGTTGTGAGCATGCCATGACGGGAATGAATTTTATATGTAAGCAGGCTATCGTTGGGTATGACCCCATTCTCTCAAATTTACTACCACGGCAAAAAATAGAGTAAAGATTCATTTGTCAAAATCCTCAAGACTAGCACAGGTATTCTATAATGCTGTGAAAAACTTTTGCATCACCTTGAGGGGCATAATCAAAAAGCGCCAGCCAAATAGATCGCCGGTGATCAATGTTGGCGGCAGTGCTACAGCTGGCCGGAAACGTATTATCGAAAAAGATGGCCAGCATCTTTTTTTTTTTCGATAATACGGTTTAGCCCGGCCAAATGCCGTGGAGTTCGCCGGGTTTGAGATGGCCAGGTTTGTTTTTCAGCGACAATGGAAAGTTAAGTCAGCCATCTCAAACCCCGGCCAAATTCAAGGCATTTGGCCATGGGAGGAGCCAGCATTTTAGTGCACTGGCCCCCCTGACATGCCAGGACACCAACCAGCCACCCTAGGGGTCACTGCGGTGGACTTCAGAAAAGCTCCCACATGCATAGCTCCCTTACTTTGGGAGCTGAGCCCCCCACCCCCACCCCAAACCCACTACCCACAAATGTGCTGCACCCACTAAAATTGCTCCAGGGACCTGCATACAGCCTCTAGGACTTATTGCTGCTGTATAACTCTGGCACACCTGTTCATACCTGAAGACTAATCTCTCTGAAGAAGTCCTTTCTTGAAATAAGCACGTTTACTCACAGTTAGCTGCAGATCAGAGGTTGTGCCCCACTGGCAAAGAGTCCCCTGGTACTAAGATTAGCAGTAGGTCAGAGCTGGCACAATGGTGTACAATGCCCTCTTTCAGCACCATTCAAGGTAAGAACTACGTTCTCTAACGTGGGTAACACAGGAAAGGGAACTAAAACTGGCTTACAAAAATGGCCACTACCGCATGGACGACTACAACAGGAAACAAAACAGGGCACACTCTGACCCAGTTAGCAGGGGGGAAAAGTACCATGGGAGTAGAGCCCAGTACCCTACACCCACCACAATGCATTGCTAATGTGACTCTGCAGGGCACCTAACAGAAAAGGTGTCACACTCACCCGAGAGCCACATCGCAACCAGGGAAAGGCTATCGGAGGATACCACACATTCTGCTGTCATGGAGGTGGGTACGGCATTTGAGGCTGGCATACAGGCTGGCAAAAAAGGTTTTTAGTTTTATTTTTTTAGTTTGGAAGGGGATTGGTGACCACTGGGTGAGTCAGGGGAGGTCATCCCCCATTCCCTCCAGTGGTCATCTGGTCAGTTGGGACACCTTTTTGAGGCTTGGTCGTGAAAATAAAAGGACCAAGTAAAGCCGGCGAAATACTGCTTAACGCCGCTTTTTTTTCCATTATCGGCGAAAGCCGGCCATCTGGTAGCCATGCCCATACCCGCCCATGTCCCGCCTTCGCTAATCTACCGACACGCCCCCTTGAACGTTCGCCGGCGAAGCAGCGGGAAAGCGGCGATGCTGTCAAAAGTGCCGCTTTCGATTATACCGATTTCGCCGCTTTTAAGAAATCGCCGACCATCTCCCAATTTATGTCGGAAGATGGCCGGCGATCACTTTCGATTATAAGCTGGCTTGTCATAAAATGAATTTTCTAGGATTGTGTGATTGTGTGGGAAATTCTTTTCTAGAATTAAAAGACAATGCACATGATTACTATCAAAATTCTCTTTGACTATAAGTTTCTATCAGAATGTCAACTGAGATATTATTTGCTTCAGATGGACTTGTCCATACTGCTGTGTCATGCAA
Organism: Microcaecilia unicolor; assembly: GCF_901765095.1. Classification (NCBI taxonomy): domain Eukaryota; kingdom Metazoa; phylum Chordata; class Amphibia; order Gymnophiona; family Siphonopidae; genus Microcaecilia; species Microcaecilia unicolor. Next base: position 66,124,555 of record NC_044037.1, on the reverse strand, counting down.
TACAAATGCATGTATTGGAACTGAGGTTAAATAATAAAACTGCTATTTGGCATATTGATGTTAATCTCTTCTAGAAATTCATTTTTATTAGTTGTAGTGGCTTTGAAAATGGCCATTTGAATATGTTTTTTTTTAATTTTAATACTTAGTTGGACAGCTTGTGTTCTTTTTTATCTGTCCAAAAGAAAACCGCACTAGGTGTGGGAGTACCACACAGAGTGTGGAGGTGCACTTAATCCCCACAAAACAAAGTAAGGGAAAAACAAAGAGGGGGAAGGCGTTACGGCGCCGAAACACGGCTGTGTTGAGTCGAGTTGTTGTAATAAACATTACTTTTTATTTGCAATCATACGTCTTTTCCATTGTTTGAAAAGAGCCTATCTTCCCCACCCCCTCTTTGTTTTTCCCTTTTTTATCTGTCAGCATCTCTCTGGCATGGTGTCAACAAACTTCAGGAGTTGCTCTGAGTGATGACATGGTTCCAGGAAGCAATAAGAGACTTAGGAGGGTCTTTTACTAAGGTGCGCTCACATTTTTAGCGTGTGCTAAAATTGGGCACGCGCTAAACGTTAGAGACGCCCATAGGAATGCATTGGCATCTCTAACGTTTAGCGCGTGCCCAATTTTGCCGTGTGCTAAAAACATGATTGCGCCTTAGTAAAAGGGGGTCTCAGTAAGGGGTTCCTTTACTAAGCTGTGGGAAAAAGGGCCCTGTGGTAGTGGCAGGGGCCATTTTTCCTGCACACCAGGGCCTTTTTTTACTGCAGTGGGTAAAAGCCCTCCCAAAATATGGTCATGCAGCAAAGATAACTCTTATCATTTGGCCATGCGGCGGGGAGCACTTACCACCACCCACTGAGGTGGCAGTAAGGGCACCCAAGGTAACCCAGCAGTAACCAGGCAGCAAACAGCAATGCCCAATTACTGCCGGGTTAGCGCTGTGCTATAAAATTAATTTCTGGCATGCCGGAAATAGTAAACACTCAAGTCGGAATTACCACTGGCGGCCACATTGGACCTGTGGTAGTCCTGAGTTCGCATGCAGTATCCCTGCATTTGGCTTACCGACGCTTTGTAAAAGGTCCCTGTCGGGTTCTCAGGTTCAGAGCCTGCAGGTACGGGCTCTGAAGCAAATGTGAGCCCTTGGGCTGCTGACGAGGAGCGACAGCAGCAAGCAAAACCCACCAACCAACACTGGGCTAGCACATCGGCACAAGCAAGGACTGCAGGCGCCGCCCAGCGAGCCGGAACACATGGACTGGAACCCCCTGGACTGGAGGACACCGGACTGGTCCGCACTGGACTGGAACACACCGGACTGGAACACCCTGGACTGGAGTACACCGGACTGGTCCGCACTGGTCTGGAACACACTGGGCTGGAACGATTGGAACACACTGGACTGGAGTACACCAGACTGGTCCGTACTGGACTGGAACACACCGGACTGGAGCACACAGGACCGGAACACTCTGGACTGGAGTACACCGGACTGGTCCGCACAGCTTCACCTGCACTTAGCCACTGACCCCCCAGGAGTTGAGCTCCTGAGTTCGAGCGGCTGGCAGGACTTACCGGATACAGGATAACACAGGGACCAGGATACTAGAACAAGCTTGAAACAGGAGTGCTCCTAGGTACTGCACTAACAAAAGTACTCCTACGCACTAAACTATCAGGGGTGCTCCTAAGCGCTACACTAACAGAAGTGCTCCTAAAAGTAACCCAACAGAAGTGTTCCTAACAGTAAACCAACAAAAGTGCTCCTAAGCACTAAACTAACACAAGAGCTCCTAAGCACTACTCTAACAGAAGTGCTTCTAATCACTATACTAATAGAAGAACTCCACAGCACTAAACTAACATAGGTGCTCCTAAGCACCAAAAGGGAAAGCAGGGAAGCCACAAGGGAAAAGCAGGAAAGCTAAACACAAGTCAAAAGTGCACACTGCACCCACACTAACCTGGACCTTTAGCAAATGCAAGCAGGGAAGCTAGACACAAAGTCAGAAGTGCACACTGCACCACCCCTACCTAAAGCAAACGCAAACATTGCAAAGGCCCTGAAGGGAAGAACACTACTTCCTTATCAAGACCCTGCCTGATGATGTCACAACTATCAGACACAGGCAGCCAGCACACTGAAACCCAGAGGGCTTAACCCACACAGCTGCCTTATAGTGAAGCAATTAGAGTCATGCTGCTGGAAGCAGCCAGCACAGAGAGACAGAGCTAACTCAGAAAGGACAGACAGAGGAAACAGAAGCCAGCACAGAAGCTGACCCCCAGAAATAAGGTAAGTCTGAGGGTGGGGGGTCACGGCCACAATCATGACAGTTCCCTAAGTTCTCTTTGGGTCACTGGCTGTCTCTTAGCTATTTCTAGTGACTCTTATGTCATAACTTCACAATTGGAGACTGTGCTGGCCATTCAATTGTCTTCACCCAGTTCTTTTTCTTCCAGTCTGCCACTGTTTTTGCTCGATGGCATGGTTCATTGTCATCTTGGAAGAAGTAATCTCCAGGAAATAACTGCTGAGCTCATGTGCACTTGGTGAGGATTTCAATGTATTTGTGTACATTGATCATCCCATCAACAATGTGAAGTCTGCCAACTCCACTGGCTGCCATGCAGCCTCAGATCATTACTGTTGTTGGATGCTTAACCAAGAGATTCAGGCACTCTGATTTATATTCTTCTCTTGGGAGACTTCTCACAAATGTTTTGCCATGATTTCTAAGGATGTAGAAAGTGCTTTCATCACTAAATAACACTTTCTCCCATTCCTTCATGTTCCAGCTGAAATGTTTCTTTCCCCATTCCATATGCCTCTTTCTCTGGTTATCTGTCAGCAGTGGCTTTGTCCTCATTCTGCAACCTTCCAGTCCAAATTCCAAGCATCTTCTCTTTACAGTTGAAGTGTAAACATCAACTGAACATTTCTGTTTCCATTCTATGAGCAGTTGAGGAGAGATGAGCTTCCTGGTGCTCCAGGATATCCTGAACAACATACGATTCTCTCTTTTTGTAAACTTCTTAGTCTGCCCACATCGATACCTATTCTTCATGTTGCCAGTCTCCTTATGCTTTTGTATAATGTCTGAGCTGTGCTTCTAACTGCAGTGTGATTGGCTAAACATTCTGCATTTCTATTAAAGAAAATTCTATTATTTGATTGGTCCATTTCAACCATGGTTTGGTGCAGAATCCATGCACTCTACAATGCATTCTCTGCCCAAGAGGAAGAAGTGGCAGTGCCTGGTAATTTGGATATTGAAATTAACAGATACAGCAGCCACAAGGGCAGTGCTTTCTTTGTGCCAGTACATGCCGGTACGGCTTACCAGCACCTTTTTTGTCCATCCGGTGGTGTGCTGGAGCCGGCTCACAAGAGCCAGTTGTTCTTCAGGGCAAGCCGGCTCTCCTCTCTCCCTCACCCGAGCTAGAGGGTTCATACCTGAAGGAGGCAACGGATTCTTCGGAGCAGGCAGGAAAGATCCCCAATCTTGCCTGCCTGCTGCCGACGCTGACCCTCCCCTGCTGCCGGGTCGCTCTTTAAAAATGGCCACCGAGACTTCCAGCGGTGGCCTCGCGAGACTTCTGCTGAAGTCTTGGAGGCCACCCTTGTAAGTCTCGGTGGCCATTTTGAAGAGCGATGCAGTAGCACCGCAGGAAAGTTATCGCCGGCAGCAGGCAGGAAAGACTGAGGATCTTTCCTGCCTGCCCCAAAGAATCCAGGACAACCTGGGTGGCTGGAGGGGGGGCAGGGGAGCGAGAACAATTGCTGGGCATGGGTGGCTAGAGGGGGGCAGGGGAGCAAGGACAATCGCTGCTGGAGGGGGGCAAGGGAGAGAGGACAATTGCTGGGCATGGGTGGCTGCAGGGGGGCAGCGAAGTGAGGACAATCGCTGGGCATGGGTGGCTGCAGGGGGGCAGGGAAGCGAGGACAATCGCTGCTGGAGGGGGGCAGGGGATAGAGGAGAATTGCTGGGCATGGGTGGCTGGAGGGGGGCAGGGGAGAGAGGAGAATCACTGGGCATGGGTGGCTGGAGGGGGTAGGGGAGCGAGGACAATCACTGGGTATGGGTGGCTACAGGGGGGAAGGGGAGCGAGGACAATCGCTGGGCATGGGTGGCTAGAGGGGGGGCAGGGGAGCAAGGACAATCGCTGCTGGAGGGGGGCAAGGGAGAGAGGACAATCGCTGGGCATGGGTGGCTGGAGGGGGCAGGGGAGAGAGGAAAATCGCTGGGCATGGGTGGCTGGAGGGGGGGGGCAGGGGGAGAGGAGGGTTGCTGGGCATGGGTGGCTGGATGGGGCAGGGGAGCAAGGCCAATCGCTGGGTATGGTGGCTGGAGGGGGGCAGGGGAGCAAGGAGAATCACTGGGCATGGGTGGCTGGGTGGCTGGAGGGGGGGCAGGGGAGAGAGGACAATCGCTGGGCATGGGTGGCTGGAGGGGGGCGGGGGGAGAAGAGGGTTGCTGGACATGGGTGGATGGAGGAGAGGGCAGGAGGAAATGCTGGACATGGATGGAGGGGAGGGAAGAGTGAGGAAGGAGATGAGATGAGGGAAAAGGAAGAGAGGAGAAAAACTGCACATGGATGAATAAAATAGGCAGAAGCTGGCTCCACTGGACAGTCAAGTCTGCGGAGGACCCAGCTTTTACTTACGGATGTAGGGCAAGAAATGAAGACGAAAGGCGGAAAGTAAAGAAATAAATGGAAAGGAAGCCCTGGAAACAGTTAAGAGGACAGGTAGCAACAGAATCGGATACTGGGCCAGCATGATCAGAAAAACAGTCACCAAACAACAAAGGTAGAAAAAATAATTTTATTTTCATTTTAGTGTCTGGAATATGTCCAATTTGAGAATTTACATCTGCTGTCTTAATTTGCACTGGGTATCCTGGAGCTGTAACAGCTTACAGAAATTATTTATAATGAAAAAAAATCACGTTATTTTTTTCTCCTATACTAGTATAATATTTTCAATGATGTCTGTTTATATGCGTCATGGCTGGTATAAGGGGTGTGGCTAATGTGGGTGTAGCTATAATAGGGGTGGAGTCATATGTGGTGACCCCGGCCACAATGAGTACCGGCACCTTTTTTTCTACAAAAAAAACACTGCACACGGGTAAAATCACTAAAGCTTACTACACTGAGAGAGAAAAACAAGCAGCAGTTTACTGCCTCAGCATGGAGGATTCAGGCCTTCTACACGCTGGATCTATGACCTAGGTAGAAGTTCCATCTCTCTCAGAAAAGGAGGAAGCTTCTTTGAAAATTTACTATGGTTAAGTCCCTAAATGTTTGCTCATAATTTCACCAAATTCCTAAATTTAGGAACTTAAAAGTGAGTGACAACAGGGTACATTTAGAGTGGGGAAATATTTAGGAGCTTAGCACTGATTTTCAGCACTATGGTTCTAAAGTAACCAGACACCCACATTTATGCACCAGACTCTTATTTTATCCCATTTAGACTATTGCAATAGTTTGTACTCAACTTTTTTGGTAAAGCTCAATTCTAAATTGCAGCTTCTTCAAAACACTACAGCCAAAATGATTTTCCATCTGAAGAAGTTTGATACAGCCACTCCTTCTCTGCTTCACTTGCGCTGGTTGCTAGTGCAAGCTGGGGTATATTTTAAACTAGCATGCTTGATCTAGAAGCACTGACCCAGCAAGTAGCTTTGTTTATCAGCATCTGCCAAAGGAAATAAGAACTGCAAGCAAAATCCCCGGTAACTGCAAGGGGGGGGGGGGGCGGGGCAGGGGTGAAGAGAGGCAGAGGAAGAAATGCTGGTAACTGTGGGAGTGGGGGGCTGGAGAAAGAAATACTGGTAACTGCAGGGAGACTCAAATATTTATTTATTTATAACAGCATTTATATCCCACATTTTTGAAAGTAATTTGGTTCAGTGTAGCTTACAAGGTTAAAATTAAATCTTTAACATATAATCGGTCATGTTTACATTGCTAGATCAGGAAAGATATGTCCTGTCTGGTGTTGAAGATTTCAGTTATTCTCTCCTGGGTAAAATTCTCTAAACAGGAAGGTTTTGAGCTGTTTGCAGAAGTTTGAGTAGGTGCTCAGGGTTCATAGGGCTTTGGGTAATGAGTTCCACCATTTGGTGCTTTAATAGGAGAATCCCGCTGTGTACACTGAATGTAAACTGAGATCCCCATTTTGGGGCTTTTTTTGAGGGGGTTCAAATATCTTAGTTTATATTTAAGTATATATGGTACATTAATATCTTATAAAGACAAGTAGGTGCATACTTGTCTTTATAAAATTGTCCTAAATATATGCTTACACTAGGTACCTGTTATAAACTTACACCCCCCACACACACATGTTTTAGTCCGTCTGTTTTTGCTTTCAGTGTAAGACTAAATATTGTGGCTCCCTGTCCCACCGTTCTCATATTCCTAGATACTGGACATGCATTTTGTAATAGACATGCATTCAAGATCATTTCAAAATAAGCTTGACTATTTCAAGATGTGTTGTAGCGCTATAGAAATGCTAAATAGTAGTAGTAGTACTTGCATAGAAGCACCATGCATATAAGGTACCCCCTATTAACTACTTTTTGCCCAATATTTAAAACAATTTTACCGAGCCGGGAATGGCTCTTGGCCCATTAAATGGCACTTTACCAGCTTTCTGGCAATATTCAGCGGGAGATAGCCAACTATCTCCCACTGAATATTGCAGATTAGTGCTTAGAAGATAACCGGTTATATTGCGCAATATAACCAGCTATCTGACAATATTCAGTGCATTGCTGGCTAAGTTTGGTGACCAAGTTGGCCGCTGAAATAGCAGGTCTATCTTTGGCCGATTTCAACTTAACCGGCCAGTGCTGAATATTGACTTGGGGGCCCTTTTACTAAGCCACGTAGGCGCCTATGCGTGCCCAACATGTGACAATTTGGAATTACCACCCAGCTACCGCGTGGCCCAGGCGGTAATTTCATTTTTTACGTTATGTCCACTATGCGCTCCAGAAAATAATTTCTATTTTCTGGCGCATGGCGCTAAGCAGGTGGTAAAGGGCATTCTACGCGCATAGACCATTACCGCCCGGTTAACACGTGGGACCTTATCGCTAAGTCAATGGGTGGCAGTAAGGTCTCAGACCCAAAATGAACGCACCCCAACTTTCATTTTGCCGCATGTCCATTTTCAGCCCAAAATTTTAAAAGGCATTTTTTTTACATGTGTGCTGAAAAATGGATCTGTGCACGTCCAAAACGCATGCTTACACTAGCGCAGGCCATTTTTCAGCGCACCTTAGTAAAAGGGCCCCTTGATCATTTAAGTTGAAACCGGCCAAAAAAAAGCCAGATATTCAATGCCGGTCACCAGAAATGGCTCGGCTTTGAATACCCAGACTCAACACTGACCAAGGAAGGCAGCCTGGCTACCTCCAGCAGTCTGAATATCGGTCCCTATGAATATAGAGCTTTCTTCCTCCGCTTGTAGCAGCTTCCATCTATTAAATTAAGCCTTCAACTTAATATTTATTAAGTTTTTATAAATTGCTAACCCCCACCTCTAACTCCTACACCCTTACAATACAGAGGAATGACATTATTAATGTGATTTCTGCTGCTAGGAAGAAACATGTAATCAGATTCCTAGCATAAAGAACTGAACTTAATTGCCAGAGTGCATTCACACATTGCATCAAAGTGTTGTGCTATCATCAAAATCCCACTATCAGGGAGCTTCCTGTAAAACTGGCAAGAACAATTAATTAAAAAAAAACAAACAAAAAGAAATACTGACCCTTCTGTTGTCTTGAAATTATTCTAAAAAGAACATAAGGTCAGGGTCCCAAATAAATTCTAGGGTGGCCCACTCTCAGATGTATATCCAACTTCTGAAAATGACCTAAGGAATATCTTGAGTTGAGACATAAATTTCACTGCATTTTAACTTCCCATAATGTGTTCAACTTGAAAGCATAATGTGCTTATGTGAATGCCCCTTGTGATGTACTTGCAGAAGAGATCAGCACTGAAACCTTTATTGTTCATATGCCTGGAAAGGTTTTACAGCATTCCATCAATGTCTCATCTATGACGTTCTTCCACGAAGGTGAATCTCAGTGGCACAACAGAGGAAGGAACATGAAGATATAACCGCTTTTAAAGATAAAACAACTGCCCTACCCTCACTTCTTACTACATTCAGTCACTGATCAGAACTCAGATTAACTTTTTCTCAGAAACAGTGCTGATTTTCTAATAGTGATTGACTCTCAGGGCTGGCGCGACCCAGTAAGCACGCTAAGCATGGCAGGGAGGCGCCGATCTCTGGAGGGCGCCAAAAGCCATTCTTACCGCCACCGGGTGGCTCACAGTTACAGTTCCAGCCCCAGCAGTAGGCAGCTCTCAGTCCCCATCTGCCCACCCTCTGCTCCCCAACAGCCCTCCTTTCATTCCTGCCGCCCTGCGTTTAAATCTTTTATTTTACCTTGTCATAGCATCGGTGACAGTGAAAGCAGCATGCTTCCCTCCAGCCTTCCCTTCCTCTGTTCTAATTTCCTGTTTCTGCCAGGGCGGGACACTGAGAGGGAAGGGAAGGCTGGAGGTGAGCCTGCCTTTCACTGCCACCGCTGCTGCAACTTGAGGTAAAATAAAAGATTTAAATGCAGGGCAGCAGGAATGAAAAGGGGGTTGTTGCAGAGAAGAGGGCAGGCAGGTGGGGCTGGGGTTGGAAGTGGAACTCAGGGACTGAAATGGAGGGCAGGTGGGGGCTGGGGCGAGTCACTGGACATAGATGAGAGGGAAGGATGGGGCAAAGGAGAGTCGTTGGACTTGGATGGGAGCGGAGGGCAAGGGAGGGAGGAGAAGTCACTGGACATGGAGGGGAGAGGAGACCAGAGGAGAATCACTAGACATGGATGGGAGGGGTGGGCGGGCAGGGGACAAAGGAGAAACGCTGGATATGGATGGGGGGAGGGCAGAGAAGAATCACTGGACATGGATGGGAGGGGATGGCAGGGGAGAGAGGAGAAATCACTGAACATGGAGGGAGGGCAGGGGAGAGAGGAGAATTGCTGGACATGGAGGGATGGAAGGAGGCAGGGGAGAGAGGAGAATTGCTGATATGGATGGATGGAGGAGAGGGCAGGGGAGAAAGGAGAAATGCTGGACATGGATGGAGTGGAGGGCAGGGAAGAGAGGAGAAATGTACAGAGATGGAGGGAAGGAAAGACAGAGGAAGGGGATCCACACAAATGGAGGAGAAGGTTGAGAGGAGAAATGCTGGACATGGATGGAGGGGAGGGAAGACAGGAAATGAGGGCGGGGCCAGAGGCAGAGCTGAGACACATGGGAAGGCAGTCTGAAGCGCCGCTCGCCTTCACTGCAGACGCCGGACCCCGAGGTAAGAATTTTTAAATTACAGCCAGCACGCAGGAAGGCAAGGGGTTGCTGGAGGACAGGTCGTGCTTGCACTCAGAGGGGAGAGAGAGAGAGGGAGGGAGGCGCGGGGCCGTGGAACTTGGAGGAGAGGGGGCGTGGAACTTGGAGGGGAGGGAGGGACATCCTGCAACTCGAAAGGGAGGGGGCATCACGTCCTGCAACTCGAAGGGGAGGGGGCGTCCTGCAACTCGAAGTGGAGGGGGCCGTCCTGCAACTCAAAGGGGAAGGGGGCCTTTAACTTGGAGGGGAGGAGAGGGAGGGAGGGAGGTAGGGGGGCATGGAACTCGGAGGGGAGGGGGCTGGAACTCAGAGGAGAGGGGGCAATTCTCTACTCACCTCCGCTGGCTGGTGCTGGCTTCCCTTGCCTCTCACTGATCCGCCATCTGATGTCATCGCCAGGGCGGACCAATGGGAAGTGTGTTACGAATCCAGCCATCCAGACGGAGGTGCAAATTATTATATAGGATAGTGAAGGGTAAAGCAACGATGTAACATATAGATAGATAAGAAAGTAGGAAGAGTTAGAAAGTAAGGTGATTGATTTAAAGAAAGTTGCACATGAGGTCAAAGAAATGGTTAAATATTATCTCAGCTAGGGTAGGAGTGGATAAACACGTCCTGCTGCAGTATATGCAGCACGAGTCACTCCTTGTGTGTGTGTGAGACTAACGAGTTAGTTACTTCTTCCATTGTATGTTTTGCACCATTTGGTATTTCGGGATCATATTTAGGGCTAAGTTTACTAAGCGGTGCTATGGGTGCATTAGCGTTTTTAACGCATGTAAATGGTTTACGTGCATTTAACGCTAACGTGCCTATAGAAATGTATAGGCGCATTAGTGTTTAACATGCCTTCAATTTACAGGCACGTTAAAAACGCTAACACACCTTAGTAAACATACCCCCTAATGCTTTGGGCATTTCACTGATTGCGCATGGCACGCCTCTTAGCAAGCACTCATATACCATTCATGAGCATGTGCGGCATTTTCAACATGTTTAGAAGCCAGTGGTGCGACAGCAAATTTCAGTAAGCAATCTTGGAAATTTCTTGGGGTTTTGGGGTTTTGAAAGATTTTTTGAGGCTGCGATTTGCTGATATCTTTGATTTTGACTATCATGCACATGACTTTTTTCATGATGCAGCACTGTGGTATTTAGATATAGATGCCCATTTTGACAATTCATTCATTTTTTTTCACTTTTAACAGTAGCCTTATAAATAATTCAATATACAGGCTTGTGCTTTCACTGCATTCGCTCTCCATTAATTATACAGCACCTTGGTATCTTTTTTTTTCATTCACAACTGGCTTGTTCCATTTTTGGTCTTATTCATAATAACAGACCTTTGTAAGCCACATTGAGCCTGCAAATAGGTGGGAAAATGTGGGATACAAGTGCAATAAATAAATAAAATAAATAAATAAACTGGCTCCTTTTTGTAACTTTAGACTTTTGCGAGTTGTTTCACCAGCTTTCTTTCACGTGCAGCCAGTGTTTGGATCTTTGCCCTCAGTTGTGTTTGCACTTTATTACACATTCCACCAGAATAACTATCTCACAGGTATGTGTTTTTGATTTTTCTCTATACATTTAGAAATGTAGTGCTTGTGTAAGAATATACAAATATGTTAATATCTTAAAGTCCAAGATTACCCTTTCTTGTCCGTATTGATTCAAAGATTGTTCATTTTTCAAAAAAGGTGTGAGCAAAAAAAAATCCAAATAAATCAGTATTTTTTAGACTGATTTGGCTTCAGTATTTGTTGAATACTCTTACACATTATACTTTTAACGATTTGGGGCCCTGTTTACTAATGTGCGTTAGTGTTTTTAGTGCACTCTAAAAATTAGCATGCTTATAGCGCTGCTTAGTAAACAGGGCTCTTGGTCTCAAAGTTTCATTTGTATTTGATCTGTACATATTCTGTGTATAATTTTTATTCATCCCCTCAGGATTATTTATCATAGATTTCTTATTTTTTATGTTTTGTGGTAATTTTATAATTAGGTTTTTATGTGTGTATACTTCATTGTTATACTGTCTCTGGTCCATCTTATCCGCTCCTCATTTCTTTGGACACAGATTAATATCCTTAATTATACTTATCATGATTTGTTTTTTATTAATGCATTAATTCACGTTTTTGTGTACTTATATATGTTTTATTATTATTATCATTTTTGTTAGGTCTCTACATTTTATTTTGAAATAACAAGGTCCATTTATGGATTTGTAATGGTTATTAATCGTTTATTAGCTGTGCATTCATTGTTTTATTTATGTAATGTTTATGTTGTTGTAATGTATTTATTCACTTTTTACTTTTTGAGGCTTTCTATAATGTTGATGTTTATTCTTTAAACTCCTGATGCACGCCCTTTAGCCAAAACATGGCCTGTGTTGAGTCTTGTTGAAGATTTACAATAAAGGACATTGAAGTACCTGGTTGTCCTTTGTCATCTCCACAGTTTCTTTTGCTTTAGAAAAACCCTTCCCCACTTTGTCTAAGGGTAAGAATTTTGCTATTGTTGAAAGACAAAGCAGGATATGAGCTGCATCTTTATTTTATTTATTTATTTTATTTTATTTATTTGTTGCATTTGTATCCCACATTATTACTTTGAGAGGAAGATGTGAATTGTATTTCCTTATCTATTGAAGAGGATAAAGCCTGTTTTATAATAAACAGATCTTTTATAAAATGTGTGTGGTGGTAGACATGGATATAAGTAAGCGCACCTATAGGCTGATACATACTTATACAGATGCCATGTATAGGCATTTCTGGGATGTAGTTTAGGTGGAGCAGGGGCAGAGTTGTGATATATATATGTATTTTACAAAATATGTGGAGCAGGTATAAATGTGTACATTTGTATTTGCACACGGTTGGGGGCTGGAACTGGGAGCTTACATTATCCTATGTAGCCTTTCTAAAATAGGCTTAAAAAGGGGGCTTTAGGGATTTCTCACCTAGGCATCTTGTTATAAAATCCATCCCATTCATCGAAAGTAGTAAACTGCACTAAGCTTACATCTACTTTAGTACTAATATATTGTGCTTATAATATTGCTTCTCATATGGCAAGGGTTTTAACACACAAGAATCTGTGCTATAGAATTAAAAATTCAGCTACCAAAATCATAACATCCCTCAGTTTACCCATATACTAAAGATTCTAGGGAACCCCTAGACCAGGATCTACAGGCTAGGGAAGCCCTGCCATGGGACCCCGAGTCAGGGAGACTTTATCTCAGAAAACCTGCCTGGGACCCCTGGCCAGAGAGCTTCCAGCCTCACCCACGGACCCACTCAGTAACCAAGCTCCCACCCGCCCACTCACATTTCATTTTGTAGGATGTGCTGGTTCAGCTGAAGCCTACAAAGTACTGGAATATTTTTCCCCATAGTCATGTATTCTCTTTGTGAAATGGGGAATATACCTATAGGAGCCAATATTCAGCCAGCAGGAGGCAGTCAGCGATGATTCCAGGCCATTTCCGGTGACCAGCATTGAATATCTAGGGGGGATTTTTTGACCGGTGCTATCTTAGGGGTCCTTTTACAAAGGCGCACTAGAGTTTTTAGCATGTGCTAAAAATAAGTACACGCTAAACACTAGAGACACCTACAGGAATATATGGGTGTATCTAGCATTTTGCATGTGCTAAAAATGCTAGCACACCTTTATAAAAGACCCCCTTAACCGGCTAAGTGAATATTCAGAGCTGGCTGGTTAAGGACCCCGTTTACAAATAAAAGGGGCCCTAAAAATACAGTAAGCATGCACTAAACGTTAGAGACACCCATATATTCCTATGGGCATCTCTAGCGTTTAGCACATGCTAATCATTAGTATGCACTAAAAATGCTAGAGTGCCTTTGTGAAAGGCCCCCCTAAGTTAATAGTGGGTAAAGATAAGGCTGCTATTTATGTGGTATGATTTGCCCGCTAAACTTAGCTGGTCAGTGCTGAAAATTACTAGTTATCAAGCAATATAGCTGATTAACGTTTTGGCGCTGACCGGGAAAATCTGCAGAGACAACCAGTTACCTCATGCTGAATATTCGCGGTAAGACGCTGAAACGCTACTTAACCAGTCAGCAGTCATTTCTGGCCAGGTAAATAGCTTTGATTATCAAGGGGACAGATTTGGAACAAACTGCTGCAGAACATATTGGATACTTGAAGGTTTACCATATATTTTACTATTTTTGCCAATTCATTGATGTTAATTTGTTCTGCCTCTGCAGGTCAATTGGTATTTATATGTATGACCCTTGACACAGGCATCACTGCTGAAACATGGCCATTGTTGGGGCTTCATTGTTCTGAATAAAATTGTTGGCACATATCTAGTTGCTATGTCTTGCTATGTGGAGGAGTAGCCTAGTGGTTAGTGCAGTGGACTTTGATCCTGGGGAGCTGAGTTTGATTCCCACTGCAGCTCCTTGTGACTGTGGGCAAGTCACTTAACCCTCCATTGCTCCTGGTACAAAATAAGTACCTGAATGTATGTAATCTGCTTTGAATGTAGTTGCAAAGATCTCACAAATGCGGTATATCAAGTTCCATTTCTCTTTCCCTATATAAGATTCAACTTGGAATGTTGCTACTATTGGAGATTCTAGATGGAATGTTGCTACTATTGAGATTCTGTTGCTACTATTTGAGATTCTACATGGAATGTTGCTATTCCACTAGCAACATTCCATGTAGAAGCCTGCCCTTGCAGATCAGTAATGCAGCCGTGCAGGCTTCTCTGTGAGTCTGATGTCCTGTACGTATGTGCAGGGCGTCAGACTCACAGAAAGAGAAGCCTGCGCGGCCGCATTGCTGATCTGCAAGGGCAGGCTTCTACATGGAATGTTACTAGTGGAGGAGTAGCCAAGTGGTTAGTGCAGTGGACTTTAATCCTGGAGAACTGAGTTCAATTCCTACTGCAGTTCCTTGTGACCCTGGGCAATTCACTTAACCCTCCATTGCCCCTGATACAAAATAAGTACCTGAATATATGTAAACTGCTTTGAATGTAGTTGCAAAAACCTCAGAAAGGCGGTATATCAAGTCCCATTTCCCTTTCCCTATTTGAGATTTTAGATGGAATGTTGCTACTATTGGAGATTCTAGATGGAATGTTGCTACTATTGAGATTCTGTTAATACTATTTGAGATTCTACATGGAATGTTGCTATTCCACTAGCAACATTCCATGTAGAAGCCTGCCCTTGCAGATCAGCAATGCGGCAAAATAAGTACCTGAATATATGTAAACTGCTTTGAATGTAGTTGCAAAAAAAACCTCAGAAAGGTGGTGTATCAAGTCCCATTTCCCTTTACTCCCCTTTGTTTACAGTGGAGATTTGTATTCTTTTTACTTCTTTGAAGAAAGAGCTCGTAGTAATAGCTATAACTAGTTCAGTACTGATGTCTTTTTCCTTCTTTTCTTCTTACCAGTTGCTTGTGCCCCTTCCCTCACTATTGAACTCTGTACCTTATTAATGTGCATTAGAACTATTCCATTAAAAAGTGCACTTAGGAAATTGTTCATCTTTAGGGTAAATTTAAATTTTCCACAAGAGCAAAAATTATGCAGAAAAAAAATCACAAAAGCAAGATATAAATCCAGCCATTAATATATTTATTTATTTTGCTCACACCTTTTCAGTAGTAGCTCGAGGTGACTTACATTCAAGTACACTGGGTATTTCCCTGTTCCTGGAGGGCTCATAATCTAAGTTTGTACCTGAGGCAATGGAGAGTGACAGTGGTAGACTTTAAACCAACCAAAGATCGATACTGCTCACAAATATTGATACTGTCAAACTGAGCAGTTTAGTGATGTCTGTGAGGGAAAAGTCTCAACAATTACGGCAACATTTCAAACTGGTTTGTTGCACGTAAAAAAAGTCATCATTGACTCAAAAACCCCCGTGACTTTTTTTATATCTCTTTTTCTTAATTTTTCAATACATCAATAAAATATTCATAATTATATGTTCATCAAAAAACTTAACAAATGTGGTCAATAACGGTATCATAGCTTTACAGCTCAAATGCACTTATCTTGCATAATTGCTCCAGCATTTAGGTAATAGTGTAAGGACAAGATATGTAGATGTTTGCGCCATAGGCGGTCGGTGGCCCAACTGTTTGGGGAGGCTAAAGGGGGCGGGGTTAGGGGTGTGGCCAGGGGTGGAGCTTAAATCATAATTGTCTGATAACACACAGAAAAAATAAATAAATAAAAATAAAAGTCACAATACCTTTTATTAAATTTAGATATTAGATATGTATCATATGTCAAAGAATAAAGTGGTTGCTCAAAGCATATTCGAACCACAATTGCTCAACTGCAAAACACTATGTACAACTTTGTCCAAAAACACACTCAGAACCTTATTGTACCATAAATATTACACTGGGCAGACCTAATACACCAATATACCACCCATACGGAAAATGCAGACCGTCAACAATATGAAACAAGGGATCATATCATCACAATTCTCATGTAGAGCCACAAAACACCCTAATTCATGTTTAATGTGGGATAAAATGCCATAAATAAGTAAATAAATATAAACTTTTAATGTTGAGCACCTGATTCTCAAAGTGGACATATTCCAAACACTATAATGAAAATAAAATGATCTTTTCTACTTTTGTTGTCTGGTGACTTTTTCTGATCATGCTGGCCCAGTATCCGTTCTGCTGCTATCTGTCCTCAGTGCAGGTCAGGAAGTCATCCTCCTTAAATATCTCCCTAGCAACCCAGGACACCTCCAGCCAACCCCCCCCCCCCCTTTCCCAGCAGTAAGGTAAACAAACCATAAACCAATTTCTACAACTGCTAGAGGGCTTTCACTGTAGCTCCTGCTGTGAGGATGGAGGTAAATCAACAATTTAATCCCCTCAGAGCAGCTGGACTCCACAGCTGATCCATTCTGCTGCAGCAGGGGGGAGGCTTAGCCTCTCCAAGCCTCTTATACCGGGCGCCTATGGTTTGCGCAAATGATTTTTCCCCAAGATGTTTGCACAACGAACGATTCAGATGCACAACACATTATATATTTTTGTCTTTTTCTGTTTGCTCTAGCAATGTTGAAATGTTTTGCTGCATGGTTCCCTGAGGAAGATCACCGAAACGGGACCGCTGGAATCATCTAGCAAGCTGGAGTGCAATTATGTAAGATAAGTGCATTTGAACTATAAAGCTATGATACGATTATTGACCACATTTGTTAAGTTTTTTGAGTCGATGATGACTTTTTTTACGTGCAACAAAGCAGTTTGAAATGTTGCCGTAATTGTTGAGACTTTCCCCTTGCAGACATCACTAAACTGCTCAGTTTGGGAGCTTTGGGACTTTAAACCAGCCACCCCTGGATGTAAAGCCGCTGCTCTAACCACTATGCCATTCCTCCACTAGGGCTAGTGAGGTGATTATAGGTAACCAGGAAAAATTGTTCATCAAACTATATTAACCCCCCCTTCCCCCCATTTCAAATGTGTTTTCATTTCCTCTTTTCCCTAAGTTAGTGTAATCCTAACTGTGTAAGTAGGCACATTGTCATTCAGATTATCAGCAATCAGGAACCAAAATGGATCCTTCAGAGTTGAAGCTCAATATATTCACAACCTCTCCCCCCTAATTCCTCGGAATCCACTCAGGAAAGCAATCACTGTGTGTGGGCCCCTGCCTCTTTCTAACTGCAGTCACCCTTACTGCTCATGCCCCCTTCTGCTTTTTTAAAGACCATTTTGTCCACTATATCTTCTACTGACCCTTGCGTATCTATTTTCCTAACGTAAGAGACAGGATGTGATTACACAACTTGGAGAGCAACATTTTTTATGTGTGTTATTAGACTGAACTTGAAAAGTCATTTTTTTTTATCCAGTTCATCCTTCAGAAGAAGTGATTCATGTCTTACTCAGTGCAGATAAGGACTATGTAAATACAGAATTAAGGACCCAGATGGCTCATCTATAAATACATGATAGAAACTTGTCTTCTTCGCTATGCATTTGATACACCCCTATCCCCTTGTAACATACACAAGAATTTCCTTGCCCGCTGGGATCATTCCTCTGTCATTAAAATATTCTCTGATGAAGGAACCTTGGTGGTTCTGAAAACCTGCTTCCATAAACACTCATTGACCTTAAGAAAATATTATTTCTACTCAAGTATTTTCTTGTTTTTAACTGCATTTTATACATTTACAAAGAATAACTGGACTAAAAAAAGTGTGACTCATTCACTTTAAAGGAAAGATTTTGTCCTTCAAAATCACTATCGTTTATACACACAGAATTATTTTATAGGAACCACACTCGTTTTTTTTAATATTTATCTCCCCCCCCCCCCCTTTTATTTAGCCAGTGTGGTAATGCCGACATAGTCTATTCAAAGTGAATGAGCTATGTCAGCATTACTACACAGCGGCATTGTAAAAGGCGGGGATTAGTTAAAGACAACTTACAATGTAACATTACTGTACAGAATACAATTCCATATGAAAACATTCCTCAACACAGAGGCGGACTGACCATTCGGGAAACCGGGCAGTGCCTGAGGGCCCAGAGGCTCTAGGGCCCAGAGGCTCTGCCCAGATGCCCAGAGCGCTGCTGCTGATCTAATGGCCTTAATGGAGGGGAGGTGAACATGTTCTTTCCTGCTCGACCCTCTGGGCTGCCGCTATTCCCTCCCGCCCGGCACCACCGTATTTTAAAAATGGCGGCAGAGACTCCCTTCAGAAGTCTTGCGAGACTGTCAAGACCCGCAAGACTACCGCGGGAAGTCTCGGCTGCCATTTTGAAAACACAGCGGCGCCGGCAGGTGAGGGAATAGCAGCAAGGCAGCGGGTAGAAAAGAGCATGCCCCCCCACCGCAGAGACCACCAGGACCCCTCAGGTAGGACCAGGGCAGCGGGGTCGGTGGCTGCAGCAGCAGGGGTGGCAGAGGGGTGTCAGGCAGTGGCCGGGCAGGGGGCCCAGACCACCCCCAGTGCCCGGGGGCCCAGGCCACCCTCAGTCCTTCCCTGCCTCAACATCAGGCCATCACCCACCATCAACCTGATTCTATAAAGGTCGCCACAAATTGCATGTGTAAATTTAGGCATGTTCCCAATTTGTGTGTGCAATTTAATTGAATAAGAAGCCACTTAGTGCCAATAATTGGCTTTTTAACAAGCAATTATTGGCACTAATTAGATTTAATTGGGATCAACACGTGCAAAGTTAGGCGCAGGATCCACACCTAAAATTTGTATGTGTTCTAAAAAAGGGGGTGCAGAAATGGGAGGGTCATGGGTGTTTTGGGGGCAGAACAGGGCATAGCTTCGAGTTACACATGTAGTTACATAGTAACACAGAAGGGAATAATCGAACGTCGCCATCGAAATAGGTCGCCGGCGATCTATTTTGGCGGCGGCGCAACAGCTGGCCGGAACCATATTTTCAAAAAAGATGGCCGGCCATCTTTTTTTTCGATAATACGGTGTGGCCCAGTGAAATGCCTTGGATTTCGCCGGGTTTGAGATCACCAGTTTTGTTTTTCCGCGATAATGGAAAAAACTGCCGGCGATCTCAAATCCGGCGAAATCCAAGGCATTTGGCCGTGGGAGGAGCCAGCATTTGTAGTGCAATGGTCCCCCTCACATGCCAGGACACCAACAGGGCACCCTAGGGGGCACTTCAAACATCTTTTATAAACAACCAAATTAGCTTCCAGGTGCATAGCACCCTTCCCTTGTGTGCTGAGTCCCCCAAATCCCCCCCAAAACCCACTGCCCACAAGTGTGCACCATTACCCTAGCCCTAAGGGCTGAAATGGGGCACCTACATGTGGGTACAGTGGGTTTTGTGGGGTTTGGGAGGGCTCAACATTACCCACCACAAGTGGAACAGGTAGGGGGGGGATGGGCCTGGCTCTGCCTTTCTGCAGTCCACTGCAACCAACAATAACTGTTCCAGGGACCTGCATACTGCTGTCAGGGTGCTGGGTATGACATTTGAGACTGGCATACAGGCTGGCAAAAAAGGTTTGTATTTTAATAATTTTAGTGTGAGAGGGGGTTGGCGACCACTGGGGAAGTAAGGGGAGGTCATCCCCCATTCCCTCCAGTGGTCATCTGGTCAGTTGGGGCACCTTTTTGAGGCTTGGTCGTGAAAATAAAAGGACCAAGTAAACCCGGCGAAATACTGCTTATCGCCGGGTTTTATTTTTCCATTATCCGCGAAAGCTGGCCGTCTGGTAGCCACGCCCAAGCCTGCCCATGTCCCGCCTTCGCTTCACCGCCAACACGCCCCTTTGAACTTTCGCCGGCGAGGCGAAGGGAAAGCGGCGAAGCTATCACAAATGTAGCTTTTGATTGTACGCTTTTCGCCGCTTTTTGCGAAATCGCCGGCCATATCCCGATTTGTGTCGGGAAATAGCCGGCGATTACTTTCAATTATAAGCTGGATAGTAACATAGTAGATGGCGGCAGAAAAAGACCTGCACGGTCCATCCAGTCTGCCCAAGAAGATAAATTCATATGTGCTACTTTTTTATTTGTACTGTCCTCTTCAGGGCACAGACCGTATAAGTCTGGCCAGCCCTATCCCCGCCTCCCAACTACCAACCCCGCCTCCCACCACCAGCTCTGGCACAGACTGTATAAGTCTGCCCAGCACTATCCTGGCCTCCCAACTACCAGTCCCGCCTCCCACTACCAGCTCTGGCACAGACCGTATAAGTCTGCCCAGCACTATCCCTGCCTCCCACCACCGGCTCTGGCACAGACCGTATAAGTCTGCCCAGCACCAGCCCCGCCTCCCAACCACCAGCTAATGGTGCTCTATGCATAAATTTAGAAGTGTGCATTTGCACCACATTTTCATCGGTGCAAATGGCCATTCCTAAATTTACATGTGACTCTCCACTTAAGTGTGCATTCTATAAACTGTGCCGAACTTTAGGTGCAGCTTATAGAATATCGCTTAAGTGTGTGTGTGTGTGGGGGGGGGGGGGGGGGGGTTCAGTGCCAATTATTTAGGCGCCATTTATAGGATTTACCCCCATATGCACTCATAAACATATTCACTGACACATACAATTGGAGGTGCTAAACTCTTCACAATTTACCCCTCCCTGGACACAGTGAAGGAGTTTTTTTCAACAACGGAGTGTGCAGCCACCCACAAGACTGACACTCATGCATGCATAGTGTTTTTCTTCACAAAGGCCATATTCACACAGCTACTGTTACATTTGGCAAATAATTTCAGTGCTTCTCAAGTATTGCAGTATCACATAGAAAATTCCGAGAATCTCTGCTTAACTTCTGGCCTGTGGACAAAGGGAGAGGATATGCCAGAAGACACTTGTTTGGACTGACTCTGTCAGAGTCAGGAGGTTAATTAGCTAACTAGGCAAAGAGAGTCAGTAAATCAGCTTGGCCACACTATTAGTATAATAAGGACATGCTGAGAGGGCTTCATCTGATGTTTTCAATTGGCTTCAATTAACTCCATAATGTTAGTTTTTATGATGCTTCAGACCTCAGAAATGGTCTCCTTCTGCCTTCCGTGGCCACTCATAAGAGAGCAAAGAACCTTTCTGTACTGATTTTTCTCTATAAGCAGAGCTTCTGTTTTTTTTATGATAAACTAATGTGCCAGTGTGGCGGGAATCTATTTAGTTTGTACTGGATCTTTATTGGATGCCACATATTGATTTTATAAAATGTCCTATTATTAACTAGCACCTCACATTGCATGCATTACCCACCCAAAGACATATGCTCATATGTGTTTATGATGCCCCAGAGAACCCCAGAGAGGTAACACAACCAGACCATATAGTCCCCACTAGCACAGTTAAAGAAATGATCTGAAACCCTGCATGGGTGGTTGTAACCAGCCAGGGAAGGTTATGTGAGAGGTGGCAGGGGAGACTATCCAGTCCAGAAGTTGTTTGGATAATTCCCTGAGTGATGAGAGCCATAGAGCACTCAGAAACTGATTTGCATCCTGATTAGCATACAATTTGCATAGGTGTACAAACTGAGAGTTTTGCGTTGTCCACAAGACCCAAGAGGAGTGGAATGAACCCTGTTAGCACTGGGAGTATTAGTGCCCCACAAGACTGCACCGAGCCCAGAGGAGGGTAGAACTTTGATTGTCTTGGACTCACTCTGAGTGAAGAGCAGGGCTCTGATCAGGACCTAACAGCAGAGGGGAGCCTAAGAGATTATAGATAGATCTTTTCCTTTGGAGAGATGAGAGGTCTTTCAGTGTTGATGGACTATTTGTTAATGAGTGCTATAAATTAACCCTTGTGTTGGTTTATTGGTATGTGTAGATCTTTTATTGAGATTTACTAGCTACTAACCTTTTGCATAGATTATTGGTAGCAGACAGATAGATTGTTGAGAATACCCAACCTACACTCTCAAAGAAGAGAGGGAGTAGATGGTTCCTGGATACTCAGTCTACATCTACGGGTAAGCAGCGGATGGTCATTGGATACTCAACCTGCACCTTTGGGTGGGCAATGACATCACAATGTTAAATATGTAAATTACAGAATACTGACATCAAAATGCACATAAGCACACATACATGTGCAAATGTCAATATTCTGCCTAGGTGCTATTCTGTTAAATTATACATCTGTAAAGAATATACGGTGCAAATGTCTTTTAGAATCTTCATATCTGTACCAAGGTGTGAAGATTTGGAATTCATTACCTTTGAGTATTTGGTAAATTAAGATATATTTTCCATTCGAAAGGCTAAGACTCACTTTTTTAAAGAAAACTCCTCGCAGAATTGACTGAAAAAGAGAGGCAATTATCTTCTTTTTTTTTAATATAAAAGTGATAGAGTGTTGTAATTTTCCTGTTGTGTAGGACTTATATTGTTGTGATCCACTTCAAATCTATTTGGAATCTAGCAGAATACAAGAACTGTATAACTTAACATAACATAACTGAAATGGTGCACCTATACGGCATAGGACTAGGTTCAGTAAATGGTGCAGAAAAAACGGCGCCCAAAATATCTGCCCAGGGCGCTATTCTATAAATGGCAATCTGAATTGCATGGCAAGACGAAGAGTGGAAACTGGATCAGGCTCTTCAAAACAGACCAAGGACTCTCAATATGGAATTAAAAACTTTTATTGAGGATGACTCGACACAGTACCATGTTTCAGCACATGCGTTCCTGCTTCAGGAGTCTTGATGAATATGTTTGGTAACTACAAGTGATGTATCTTTTAGGGCCCTGTTTACTAAGCAGCGTTATAGGCGCGTTAACATTTTTAATGTGTGTGTTAACCATGTATATGCCTACAATATCCCTATAGGCGCCTACATGGTTAGCACACACGCTAAGTGTAGGCGTGCTAAAAACACTAACGCACCTTAGTAAACAGGGCCCATAAATTATAAACATAAAATGGTCTTTAAAAGACTGTTCATGGGTGTGAGGAGCTACGTCGCTTGTAAATGCCACTGAAAATACTTGTGATTGTCAAACATATTCATCAAGACTCCTGAAGCAGGCACACATGTGCCGAAACTTGGTACCGTGTCAAGTAATTTCGTATTGAGAGTCTTTGGTCTATTTTGAAGAGCCTGATCCAGTTCCCACTCTTTGTCTTGCCATGTTTTTCTCCGTGGGACTTTGGTGTTCTCTCCACTTTCGTGGATCTCCCGCACTCTAAGTTGCATGCCTTTTATAGAATAGCACTTAGAGCTGATTTCTACACCAAACTTTGGGCATGAGGATTTACAGCAGCTGAAACCTGATGTCAATCCTGGTGCATAAGATAGGCACAGATCCCCAGTAGTCCGTAATACTGCATGCACCTTTAATGAATGTCCCTGACCAACTCATCCCCCTCCCATGGCCACACTCCCTTTTGAGTTGCACACCATAGATTTGTGCATGGATCTTTATAGAATAGCATGAAGCAAGATGCTTCCATGCCCATGACATGCCCCCAGCAAAAAATATTTGTAAAAAATACCTAATACACGAATTAACACGTGCTGACAGGATATAATAGAAGCATTCAAAAACTTAGCAGGCTCTAATAAAATGCAAAACAAAATGAAGCATTTGCACTTTCCATTAAAAAAGCACATTCAAGAACAGGGAGTCATGATGTGATGTTGGAGGAAGGAAGTCTCAAAGGAAATACTTTTTTACTCAGGGGTCCTTTTACTAAGTTGTGCTAGAAAGTGGCTGGCGCTGCAATTAGCGCATGGGTTTGCTATGCACTCTAGCAACTTTCTAGTACAGCTGAAAAATGGCCTCGTCTGTTTATTTTAAATGGTCATGCGCTAATTTCTCCATTAGCACATATGGAACAATAGAAGCTGTGATCTACACACAGATAATCCACAGGAGAACAATGCAGACCACAGTGAAAGTAGAAATACACTCTTTATTATAATCAGTTGCCCAACGTGGCCATGTTTCACCTCCCAGAGGCTGCATAAGGGGCTTATCATTCCACTATAAAAATACACACAAAAATAAATCATAATAATAAGCATATTAATTAAATAATGATATAATAAATTATTAATCCAGTTAAAAGTAAGCAATCCAAATAAAAGCTAACCCAAAAACAAGTACAGACATATAATAACATAAGCATAAAAATATTATTCAGCCAATATGTTAAAACACATTCAATTATTAATCTTCAAAAAACGCATATTACTGTGCCTTCTTGTTTCACCAGGATGATTAGATTTGTTTCTTGATACATTAATGGGCTAAATCATCCCATTAAGTGGAAAAGGGTGCTTTCGGCTCTAAAGAAATGAGAAGCTATGATAACTTTTCTCCAAGAAACTCACCTGACTGATGTAGAACATGAAAAATTGCAAACTGCTTGGGTTACTCAGGTATTTTATTCTTCTTTCTCTAAATCAAAAAGAGGAGTGGTTTCGGGTATTATGCTTAGACTCAACCCTCTGTAAAAGTGTGACCCATTTCCTTACTGATTACCAACCACAAAATATTTATTAAAATCCTCAGCCAAAGACTGGAGTATGCCATCACTGAGTGTATTCACCCTGATCAAACAGAATTTATCCAAAATCGATACGGCTCAGATAATATTAGGCGCCACATTAATATAATTTATCACACCTCTAAGAACACTGAAGACCTGGCGATCCTCTCATTAGATGCCAAAAAGGCATTTGATAATGTTGAATGACCTTATCTATTTTGCGTCCTCAAGAGCTTCAGTTTTGGCCCATACTTTCTATCTTGGATACAAGCGATATATCTAAAACCCTCTGCAGCTGTTACCGTTAATGGCGCTCTTTCTTGGTCTTTTCGTTTACACAAAAGGACTCATCAAGGATGCCCTCTTTCGCTGCTCTTTTTTGCTTTAGTGCTGGAACTTTTAGTTATCTTTATATAATAGACTTGGGCGATTCAGGGTATTACTATTAATGGCGAAACAAACAAAACCTCTTTATATGCTGATGATACACTGCTTTATCAGAGTGACCTCTCCAACTATAACTATAATTTTTTTTTCTATCATAGTCGAATTTGGATCTATATTTGGTTTTGCTATTAACTTCAATGCATCTGTAATTATGCCCTGTAACCCGCATTCCAGATTACATCATACTTTTCCCTTATCTTATGGCTTGAAATGGATCTCCAACTTTCAATATCTCAGCATCACTGTCTCAAATTGCCTAGATCATTTATATGTTCTTAATTACCTTGCTATTACGTTCCTTACAACTAAAAGATCTTTCTACCCAGACCCCAGACTACTTCTTTTCATGGTTGGGAAGAACTAATATTTTTAGAATCTTCATATTTCCTTAAAAATGGGGTTTTTTTAAATTTATGAACTTACCTATTTCTCTCCCCAGGAATTTCATTGCAAAATTAAGATCAAGCATAATGCATTTTTTTTATAAGAAAAGACTCCTTGTCAAATCTCATTTACTTTTTACACCCAAGAAACTAGGCGTTTTGGGCCTACCAAATTTGCAATGGTATTATTGGTCTGCCTGTTTAAAAGTGCTTCACAAGTGCAAGCCACACATCAGGACTGGTGGAATTTAGTATTTCATACTTATAAATATGAAACGTTCCTAGCTCAAAAATCATGTCGATATATCCATTATAAGGTGAAGTGGTCTTTGTTACTGACCTACCTTAGAGATGCATGTTGAGAAGCTTTTCATTCTGTCCCCCCCCCTTTTTTTTTACCCTTCCCCTCCTTCACGCCTTTTGAAATTTGTTTACTGTTGTATTGACTTATTCGCTGTAATACTGTTTTAAACCAATAAAAGTACTAAGAATTAAAAAAAAGTGCTTCATTGCTGAATAAATCCCTTTGCTCAATCATATTGGGTCCAATTGGAGCAGTACCTAACCTCCCCATATACCCTTTTAACTTATGTTTTTGCCAACATACACAATTGGTCTCCATTGTTATACCATCACCCCTTTATTTCTCCTGTTCCTCCTAGCTGGAGAAACGTTTGCTCTCTGAAATCTATTTTACCTGTCTTTACTTGGGACTCTACACTGAAAAATGGAAGGTTTTTGCCAATGATGAAGAAAAGATCCTTGTGATCAATTAAGCTCTTTAGGTCACTGCTGACTTAGAGTTCTTTGAGGCTTTTCCTTCATTTCTAGTTGTTTTTCTCTTTTTCTTTTGAGTGGAACTTACATTACTAATTTATTTCAGATTGACATTCCACTAGACCCAGCTTTCATCCTCCTTGGAATACCTCTACAGCATTTAGCTTTCCATAAGCATTTAGATCTGAGCAGATAGTTGCTACTTATAGCCAAAGTTTGCATTGCACAGAAATGGAAATACCCATTTTTACCTTCCAAATGCCTTTGGTTAGATAAAGTTTGGAGAATTGCTGAAATGCAAAGATTAGCCTGGCTACAGAAATGCAAACCCTAGAAATACTCTCTTTTTTGGGCCCCTCTTTTTCAGGCTTCTTCATCCCCTTAACTTAGTCTATTGATAAAGTCAACTATTATGATTTTCATACAATTTTTCCTTTACACATTATATGATTTATTATATTTACTTGTAGTGTTTTGTGGATTGTGCATTCCTTCCTGCCCCTCTAGCTTTCATATTTGGAGTATCTCTCTTCTATTTTCTCTTCCTTTTCTGTCTCTGTTACTATTGGTTCCTATATATACCGAATTGGATATTGGTCATATATTGCAGTCTTTTTGACAATGCTTATATATTTCATAATGTTCTTTATTTGATGTATTTTTGATTTGTTGCGTTGTTATTGTTCTGGTTATTATGATAATAAATACAAATTATTTGAAAAAATAAGAAGGTACTTCACCAGACAGAATCTTAAAAACTGTGATATTCAATTTAAAATGAATACGAGCTATAATCGGTAACCAATGTAGCTTTGAGTAATAACTCCAAACTGAGTCATATTTTGACAAACCATAGATCAGTCTGACAGCTGTGTTCTGCATTAATTGTAAATGATTAATTAATATTTTAGAGCAACAAATGAGCACAAGATTACAATAATTCAGTCGAGATAATAAAAGCGACTGGACCTGTACTTAAAATGTATCCCAATTTAAAAATTTTCTTATAGTTCTCAACTTCCTAAGAACATGAAAAGACTTCTTCATTATAGAGGATACATGTTGCTGCATTGACAACAAATTGTCTAGCTCGACAACTAAGATTTTTGAATGTAGATCTAAGGAAAATGAATTATCAGCAATTGCAAAATTTTGTTTATATCATATACTGTATCATTATTGGTTCCTATCTAAAGGAACTTGGTCTTCTCTTTGTTATGTTTTTTAAAACAGTGATTTTTAATCAACAATTCAATTTGTTCCATACATATTTGAATCCAAGACAGGGTCTCCTACCAAGATGTATAAATTCAAAATGATCCAATAGCCTGCTTAAAAATTGCATTAACACGTTGAAGAGCACCAGTGAAAGGGGGGAGCCCTGTGGAAATCCACTGATAGCCTTCCATTTTTTCTGAAAGAACTTCATTCTTTTTGACCATATAACTACGATGTTTGAGAAAATCCAAGAACCAATTCAGAGCTTTACCTTGAATGCCACATTGATGAAATATATTAGTCAAAATGTCCCAATCAACTAAATCAAAAGTGCTTGAAAGATGAAACTGCAGAATAATGGCTCATTGGCCTCTACTTAGTAGACTCTTAACAAGAGCGACTAGAGAACCTATCACCATTGCTGTGCTGAAATTCATTCTAAACCCTGATTGGATAGGATAGAGAAGATCATGTTGTGTCAAGTAGTCAACTAATTGTTCTGTGACATAGCTTTCCATTATCTTAATGAAGAGAGGAATGGATGTCACAGGATAATAATTACTGGCCTCAAAGCAATCTTGTCAGCCATTTAATTGCATCATTATCCAATTCACTGTTCAGTGAGGTTTTTTGTTTTTTCATTTTTAGATTTAGCACTTGCAGGCTGAAGGTGAGTTACATTATGTTATTTCACTGCTCAAGTAGGCTCACAATTTAAGTTGTACCTGAGGCAATGGAGGGTGAAATGATTTACCCAAGGTCACAAAGCGCATCAATGGGAGAAACAGGATTTGAAACCTGGCTTCCCTAAGCTGGACAGGAATCCAAGTCACAAGATTCCTTAGAAGATACTTCCACAAAACCAACCCAAAGCATTTGAGTGACTATCCAGCTTATAATCGAACGAGAAAAACGCCCAAGTTCCGACCTAAATCGGGAGATGGGCGTTTATCTCACAAAAACGAATAACGCGGTATAATCAAAAGCCGAATTTGGGTCGCTTTCAACTGCACTCCGTCGCGGATGCGGACAAAGTGGACGGGGGCGTGTCGAAGGCGTGTCGAAGGCGGAACTGGGGCGTGGTTATCACCCGAACAGAGATGGGCGCCCTTCGCCGATAATGGATGCGTTTGTAGCTAGAATTTAGGGCACTTTTCCTGGACCCTGTTTATTCACGAATAAGGCCCCAAAAAGTGCCCTAAATGACCAGATTACCCCCAGAGGGAATTGGGGATGACCTCCCCTGACTCCCCCAGTGGTCACTAACCCCCTCCCACCACAAAAAAATGATGTTTCACAACTTTTTATTTTCACCCTCAAATGTCATACCCTCCTCCCAGGCAGCAGTATGCAGGTCCCTGGAGCAGTTGTTAGGGGGTGCAGTGGACGTCAGGCAGGTGGACCCAGGCCCATCCCCCCTACCTGTTACAATTGTGCTGCTTAATGCTTATTAGTCGTCCAACCCCCCCAAACCCACTGTACCCACATGTAGGTGCCCCCCTTCACCCCTTAGGGCTATAGTAATGGTGTAGACTTGTGGGCAGTGGGTTTTGAGGGGGATTTGGGGGGGCTCAACACACAATGGAAGGGTGCTATGCACCTGGGAGCTCTTTTACCTGTTTTTTTGTTTTTGTAAAAGTGCCCCCTAGGGTGCCCGGTTGGTGTCCTGGCATGTGAGGGGGACCAGTGCACTACGAATCCTGGCCCCTCCCACGAACAAATGCCTTGGAGTTATTCGTTTTTGAGCTGGGCGCTTTCATTCTCCGTTATCGCTGAAAAGCAAAAACGCCCAGCTCACACATTGGCGAATAAAACATGGGCGTCTATTTTTTTCGTAAATACAGTTTGGTCCGCCCCTTCACGGACCCGTTCTCGGAGATTAACGCCCATGGAGATAGGCGTTTCTGTTCCATTATGCCCCTCCATGAAACTTTTAGAAGATGAAACCACTTGGCCTGAAGTAGCTATCTCCTTGATATCAATAAGCAGAACCAAATCTGAATCAGACTGAAAAGATACCAGTTAAGTGAGCAATTTTATCTTATTTTGAAGATATTGAGCCAAGTGTTCACTTCTTGGCCTATTATCCAAGGCAGCATATTTAGTACATACACCAGAAAGAAGCTTGCTAGCCATAGCCAACAGCTCTCTTAAGCTATTTTCCTCCCTTGTTATCTAATTAGAGTAGAAAATGCTTTGGCAGCCTGCACCTCTTTTTTATATTCCTTAAATCTTAACCTCCATACTGCTGCTTTAATATCCACATACTATGCCATACTTTGTATTGTTATTTGAATATTTTTACTGCTGTAACTGCCTATTGCTCATGTTTGATCTATTCTTCTTGAACACCGCCTTGAGCGAATTCCTTAAAAAAGATGGTAAATAAATAAATAAATATTCCTTAAATCTTAACCCCCAGGCTGCTTTAATATCCTAACTCCCTACAATCAGATTTCATCAACTTCAAAGACTCAGAATACCAAGAAGATAGTGTCTTAAACCATAACCTATCCAATTCAAAGGAGCAATTGAAATGAATGCTGTTGCAGTTTGATTGATAGATGGATAGCTGAGTTGGAGGATTATTAAGGGGTGATGATTTTGCATGTTATATTATCAGTGTGAAAGATTTTATGGAAGTCACTATGAGCCTTCAGATAGTGGTATCTGTAAAGTTGTATAGCATCTCCCCTTCGTTTCTGTCGAGGCACCTGAAGCGGCTCTTTAGGAGTCGGAAGGTTTGTTCTATGACAGACCAGGTCCATTGATGGGCCCTGTTGTATCATTCTTCCTGAGGCATGTTTGGCTGCCTGATAGGTGTCATGAGTGGGAATAGCCCCTGATATCTAGAGTATTGACAGAGAGGAAATCAAACATCAGCATTTACATTGCACTGTTGAGGCCTGGGAAGTGTGGAAAAGATGGAGTATGTGATGCAGGCAATGTGTGAGCGTTGCTGCAGCAGCTATGTAATGCTCTGCCCCTGTGGCAGCCAGAGCTGCCAATGATATGTTTCTGTACAGAAGGGGCCAGCATGTGACAGAGAGAGTGCTGCCATATGAATGTGCATGATGTATTTGGAGAGGTGAGTGATGTGTGTGAAGAGGCATAGTAGGACTTACGTATGCAGTTGTAGCCCTTACCAAACAGTCATGCATCCCCTAGTAGTTGTGCCTCACAGTCTCTAGCCAGCCTTGACTGTGACAGCACATAAGCATCATGATAGGACCCAGGGAATCTAGCACACACATCAATGATGAGGAGCCTCGCATTGCACATTACCTGCATGTTCAAGGATTGGTAGTGTTTACAGTTTCTATCAGTGGCGTAGCAAGGGCGGGGCGGTGGGGGCGGTCCGCCCCGGGTGTCCGCAGATGGGGGGTGCTCCGTCGCGTCTCTCTCCTGCCACTGCCTGCCTTTTTTTTTTTGTTTTTAAATCCGTGCAGCCACGCAGGCAGCGCTTCGCGTCTGCCCTGCGTGTGCTGTGAAAGAAGTAAATCATCAGCGCTGGCTTCGGAGCTTCCCTCGATGTTCCGCCCTCGAGGAAATAGGAAGTTACCTCACAAGAGGGTGGGACATCGAGGGAAGGCCCAAAGCCAGCGCTGGTGATTTACTTCTTTCACAGCAGCACACACAGGGCAGACGCGAAGCGCTGCCTGCGTGGCTGCACGGATAAAAAAAAAAAAGGCAGGCGGTAGCAGGAGAAGAGGGCTCTGTGGCTTCAATGGAGGGGGGACGGGACTAGGTCAGGGGGGAGCTCAGAGGGGAGAAGGGGATTGGAGAGGGTGGGGGTGCTCAGAGGGGAGAATGGGGATTGGAGAGGGAGTGGGGGAGTTCAGAGGAGAGATGCTCAGATGGGAGAAGGGGATTGGAGAGGGTGGGGGTGCTCAGAGGGGAGAATGGGGATTGGAGAGGGGGTGGGGAGTTCAGAGGAGGGGTGCTCAGAGGGGAGAAGGGGATTGGAGGGGGGGTGCTCAGAGGGGAGAAGGGGACTGGGGAGGGAAGTGCTCATGGGAGAAGGGGTCTGAAACTGGAACTGGGGGCTGAAAAGGGGCAGGGGCTGAAACTGTGGGGACTGGGGGCTTTAAAGGGGACAGGGAGAACTGGCTGGGGCTGAAGCTCAGGACTGGTGAGAGAAAAGGGCTGGGGTTGAAACTAGGGGCTGAAAAGGGGACAGGGAGAAGTGGCTGGGGGCTGAAGCCCAGGACTGATGGGAGAAAAGGGCTGGGGACTGGTGGGATAGTGGGGCTGAAAAGGGTGGCAGGTGGGAGATGTGGGCTGGAACTGGAACTAGGTGCAAGTGGAAAGAGGGGGCTGAAAAGAGGGGGCAGAGAGAGGGGACAGACCCTGGATGGAATGGGGGAGCGTGAGGGAGGGCACCCTGGATGGATGGGAGAGGGAGGGCAGACCCTGGATGGATGGGAGAGGGAGGGCAGACGGATCGAAGGGGCAGAGAGAAAGGGCAGATGGTGGGTGGAAGGGGGAGAGAGAAAGAGGGCAGATGGTGGGTGGGGCAGAGAGAGAAGGCAGACACTGGATGGAAGGGACATTAGAGAGGGCAGACACTGGATTTCAGAGAAAGAGCGAAGACAGATGCTGGATGGAAGGAAGACAGTGAAAAGAAGATGAGGAAAGCAGAAACCAGAGACAACAAACTGTAAATAAAATATATATTTTTTATTTTTTTGCTTTAGGGTATAGTATTGTATCTGTGTTTATGTGTTAATAAATGTTTATAAATAGAACATATAAATAAGGTAATCATTTTATTGGACTAATTTTTAATACATTTTGACTTAACTTTCAAGGAACAAAACCCCCTTCCTCAGGTCAGGATAGGATACTATAACAGCACTATACTATATTGACCTGAGGAAGGAGGTTTTGGCCTCTGAAAGCTAAATGTATTAGTCCAATAAAATGGTATTTTATTTTCTATATTTGTTTTATTTCTATTTGTTAATTTGTAAAGTGATCGGATTTGTTAGTTTTTTCAAATTTTATATTTTGCACAGTACTAGGGGACATTTTCTGTTTCTGTGGTGTTGCATTGTATGCAGAGTCTGGCATCGGGGGTTCAGTTTAATTTTTGTCTAAATAGAAAGTTTATGATTACTTATTCTATAGTGGATTAGGGTGTATCTGTGTTTGTGAAAAAGACATGGCTTTCGGTTGGCATTGTGCAGGATCGACGATCTGTACTAATCTGTCTGTTTTCGTTTTACAATAGGTGAATTGATGTTCTAGTGCTCACTGTAGCGTTTAAGATGCTTGTGTGGAAGATCACGTGATGGACTGAGAGAGAGAGCAGACGTGTCTTGGCTTTCTCCTGGGTTAGCCCCCCCCTTAAATCTACTAGAAACAACAAAATTCGGGAACGAATGAATCCTGGGCACTACTCAGCAACAAAGTTTATGGACCACTTTGTAGTGCGCGAACAGAGGGTGTTGTCGACCAGGAC
The DNA here is from genome assembly GCF_901765095.1 of Microcaecilia unicolor. Classification (NCBI taxonomy): domain Eukaryota; kingdom Metazoa; phylum Chordata; class Amphibia; order Gymnophiona; family Siphonopidae; genus Microcaecilia; species Microcaecilia unicolor. Next base: position 66,091,791 of record NC_044037.1, on the reverse strand, counting down.
GGCAAAGAAAGAGGCTGAAAAACAACGCGGGCAGGGAGAGAACAAGATGGCGGCGAGCCCGAAGCCAGACGGTGTTCCAGCATTTACCCCAGCACAGCTGTCTCAACTAACAGAAGCAGTACAATCTGCACTGGCACCGCAGTTTTCTAAGCTTTCCGAACAAATAGCGGGAATGGAAACGCGCTTGGAGGAAACGACCCGAAGGACCGGGGAATTAGAAGTGCGAGTTTCTGAAATTGAAGATACTGAGTCAGCTAAGGCGTCCGAGATAAAAGACCTGCAACGCGAGCTTGGAGCTCTTACTCAACATATTGACGATCTGGAAAATCGATCTAGGAGGTCGAACCTCCGAATAATTGGAGTACCTGAGTCGGTTCCGGACCGCTCCCTCTCCTTTCAGCTCGAGCGCTGGCTCAAGTCAGAATTCGCACTCTCTGATAGTGTAGGGCCGTTGTGCCTGGAGCGCGTGCACCGATTGGGGAAGTGGAACAATACAGGAACAAGGCCAAGGGCTGTAATTGTAAAGGTACACAATTTTGTGCATAAAGAAGAAATCTTGAGAGGGGCCCGATCGAAGTGGGCCACATTGACCTTTGAAGGCTCACCCATAAAAGTATTCCAAGACTATTCCATAGCAGTGCAAGAGAGGCGGCGGGGCTTTGGGCCTATCTGCCGACGTTTGGTAACTGACAAACAACGATTTATGCTGCTATACCCAGCGCTACTAAAGGTGCAAATTGACGGCATGTGAAGAACTTTTGCAACCAGGGCCGGTCTTAAGGCGAGGCGACCGAGGCGGCCGCATAGGGCCCCGCGCTCAGGGGGGCCCCGCGCGGCGCGCCTAAGGTCGCCCTGCCCCGACCGCCCGAGTTTCAGTCCTCCCTCCCTCCCTCGGATGGCGCGCGACGGCGGAGTGGTGGGGGCGGTCCGCCCCGGCTGTCAGTGGGTGGGGGGTGCCCTGCACCCGCTGCTCCCACCCTGTCCTACCTTTAAAAAAAGACTGTGGAAGCGCCAGAGGGACAGGCAGCACCTCGTGTCTGCCCTCCCTGCTACTAAAAATGTCTTCGACGTCGTCATTGGGCCTTCTCACATTGAGTCCCGCCCTTCTCTGAGGTAACTTCCAATTACCTTGAGGGTGGGCGGGACTCAAATGTGAGAAGGCCCAATGAGGACGTCGAAGACATTTTTAGTAGCAGGGAGGGCAGACACGAGGTGCTGCCTGTCCCTCTGGCGCTTCCACAGTCTTTTTTTAAAGCCAGTGAGGGTGGTGGGGACCGGAGAGCAAAGCTAGTAGGTAGGTTGGGGGGGGGGACTCAGATGGGAGAAGGGTGTGTGGGGTGGGGGTTCTCAGGTGGGGGGAAGGGTGGGGAGGGGGTTCTCAAATGGGAAGCAGACTACTACTTAACATTTCTAAAGCTGAGGTGGGGAGGGGGTTCACGGATGGGAGAAGGGGGTGGGGAGGGGGTTCTTGGATGGTTAAAGGGGATGGGTGGGGAGGGGACTGGGGTTCTTGGATGGGAGAAGGGGACCGAGGTGGGGAGGGGGTTCACGGATGGGAGAAGGGGGTGGGGAGGGGGTTCTTGGTTGGTTAAAGGGGACGGGTGGGGAGGGGACTGGGGTTCTTGGATGGGAGAAGGGGACCAAGGTGGGGAGGGGGTTCACGGATGGGAGAAGGGGGTGGGGAGGGGGTTCTTGGATGGTTAAAGGGGACGGGTGAGGAGGGGACTGGGGTTCTTGGATGGGAGAAGGGGACTGAGGAGGGAGTTCTCGGATGTGAGAAGGGGACGGGTGGGGAGGGGACTGGGGTTCTTGGATGGGAGAAGGGGACCGAGGTGGGGAGGGGGTTCACGGATGGGAGAAGGGGTGGGGAGGGGGTTCTTGGATGGTTAAAGGGGACGGGTGAGGAGGGGACTGGGGTTCTTGGATGGGAGAAGGGGACTGAGGAGGGAGTTCTCGGATGTGAGAAGGGGACGGGTGGGGAGGGGACTGGGGTTCTTGGATGGGAGAAGGGGACCGAGGTGGGGAGGGGGTTCACGGATGGGAGAAGGGGGTGGGGAGGGGGTTCTTGGATGGTTAAAGGGGACGGGTGGGAAGGGGACTGGGGTTCTTGGATGGGAGAAGGGGACTGGGGAGGGGCTTCTCGGATGGAAGAAGGGGGCAGGCACTGGGGTCTGAGAAGTGGCCATATGGGAAAATGGGGGCCATGCCTGGGGCTGGTGGGAAAATGGGGCATGCGTGGGTCAGGTGGGAGAATGGTTCTGAAAAGGGGGCCCTAATACAAGGCATGTGGATGAAGGGGGCTGGAACTGGGGGCTGAAAAGGAGGGTAGGTGGGATAAGGGGGCTAGTACTGGGACTGGAGGCTGAAAACGGGATAGGGAGAAGTGGCTGGGGGGCTGAAGCTCGGGACTGGTGGCAGAAAAGGGCTGGGGCTGAAATGGGGGACTGGTGGGATAGTGGGGCTGGAACTGGGCACTGAAAAAGGGGCGGAGAGAGGGGCAGATCCTGGATGGGGTAGCGAGAGGGAGGGCAAACCCTGGATGGATGGGAGAGGGAGGTCAAATTGTGGATTGAAGGGGCAGAGAGAAAGGGCAGACAGTGGATGGCAGGGATAGAAAGGGCAGACAGTGAATGGATGGGGGAGAGAGAGAGGGCAGACAGGGGCAGATGGTGGATGGATCACGGAAGGGGCAGAGATTGAGGGCAGATGTGGATGGAAGGGGCAGGGAGAGAGGGCAGACATTGGATGGAGGGGACAGCAGAGAGGGCAGACACTGGATGACAGATGCTGGATGGAAGGAAGACAGTGAAAAGAAGATGAGGAAAGCAGAAACCAGAGACAACAAACTGTAAATAAAATATATAGTTTTATTTTTTTGCTTTAGGATATAGTATTGTAGCTGTGTTAATAAATGTTTATAAATAGAACATGTAAATAAGGTAATCTTTTTATTGGACTAATTTTAATACATTTCGACTTAACTTTCAGAGAAGAAAACCCCCTTCCTCAGGTCAGGATAGGATACTGTAACAGTACTATACTGTATTGACCTGAGGAAGGAGATTTTGGCCTCTGGAAGCCAAATGTATTAGTCCAATAAAATGGGATTATTTTATTTTCTGTATTTGTTTTATTTCTATTTGTTAATTTGTAAAGTGGTGATTGGTATTTGTTAGTTTTTTTCAAATTTACATCTGCTGTCTTTATATTTTGCACAGTACTAGGGGTCATTTTCTGTTTCTGTGGTGTTGAATTGTATGCAGAGTCTGGCATCTTGGGGGTTCAGTTTAATTTTTGTCTAAATAGAAAGTTTAAATATTACTACTTATTCTATAGTGGATTAGGGTGTATCTGTGTTTGTGAAAAAGACATGGCTTTCAGTTGGCATTGACTGTGCAGGATCGACTATCTGTACTATTCTGTCAGGTTTCATTTTACAATAGGTGAATTGATGTTCTAGTGCTCACTGTAGTGTTTTAAGATGTTTTCCTTTTCTTTGTGTGATTCGTAGAAATGACTGCTTATGGTGTGGTAGAATTGCTCAATAGGTCCTAGAGTGTTTTGTATTCTCGGCATACCTAGTACTGGATTTTGGAGGGGGTGTTAAAAAATGACCGGGAGGTAGGGGGGCCTTGGAGCTGGGGTCCTTGGAGCTGGGAGCCCTGGAGCTGGGGGCCTTGGAGCTCAGAGGGAGCAGCCCGGGAACTCAGAGGGAGGGGTAGCCGGCCCTGGAGCTAGGGTGGGGGCGGAGTTAGGTGGGGGCAGGGCTAGGGTGGGGCCCCATCAAATTGGTCTGCATAGGGCCCCGCACTTGCTAAGACCGGCCCTGTTTGCAACGCCACAAGAAGCACAACAAGGACTAAAATATGATAACTCCATGGACTCAGAACAAGGCTGAGGATTCAGAGCACGTGGTAGACAAACCAACAGAGCCTGCATTTGAAACGGGCGCTTCTGCTGAAAGGGAGCGCATCTAAAATGCAGGACATTGAGTTAAGTTCACTAAAATTCTGGTTTATATATGTTGTTCATGTAGGTTTGATTTTAACTAATAATATGTGCAGATAAGTTATATACACGTAGAGGTTTCGTTCCCTAAGATATGGTTCAAGGTGGGGGGGGCAGCTCACCATCATTAGATCTACACTCCCCCAACCGTTGTCCGGGAAGGAGAGTGAGGGGTTAATGGAAGGGAAGTATGGAGGGTTGGGCGGGCAGGGAATGGAAGGGAGGGAAGGAAGGAGGGGGGAGAAGGGGGGAAGTAGGGAAGGGAGAAAGAGGATAAAATGCAAGGCACACATGGCGAAGTTTAAGGAATGTGGACCCATTGTGGAAGATAGATATAGATCATACAAAAATAAAAAAGGGATTGTAGGACTATTGAGACAGCAAGAATGCACGGAATCTGGCGATGGGAAGGGGAGAGTGGCCACGGTGAGCTGGGCACCGGGAGCTAAATTAAAAAGAAAGAACCTAACAGTTAGACACTTGATCCCAAAACATCCCTAAGGCTGGGTCAACTAGGTTCCTGACGTGGAACGTGGGAGGCATCACGTCCCCAATAAAAAGGACTAAGATCCTGGCAGCTTTAAAGCGGCATAAAGCAGACGTAGCCTGCCTGCAAGAAATGCGATTAACCCCAGAGGAACACCAAAAACTAAAGCGAGGCTGGGTGGGAGAAGTGCATGCTACATCAGCTGAGGGAAGAAAACGAGGAGTAGCGATTTTAATTCGCAAAGGCCTAGTGGCTAAATCCCAATTAATAACCAGTGACCCACAAGGGGGATTCATAATTATCCGATTATGGTTACATCACAAAGAATATTTGGTAGTGGCGGTATATGGACCGAACTTGTATAATAAGGCCTTCTATGATCAGATAATACAAACATGCATACTTTATAGATCCCTCCCATTGTTAGTTTTGGGTGACTTTAACCTAGTAGCGGACCCAACGCTAGATTGCTCAACGCCTAGACGTGCAGCGCGGGGGGGAACTGGCGCCAGAGCTCTGCATCATTTCATGCAAGAGCTCCATATTGTAGATACATGGCGGACGTTACACCCAGAAGAGCGGGAATATACACATTTGTCAAGAGCGCATGGCACTTTTTCTAGAATAGATTACATCCTAATAGACAAGAAAATATTCTCCCAGGTGGAGGAAGTGGAAATCGGACCAGAAGAGGTAACAGATCACGCGATGGTGTGGGTAGACCTGAAAGTAACAGAGAAAGGTCACGGTGCTGTGGGGTGGCGGTTCCCGTCCTATCTAACCTCGAAGAGAGACTTCCAAAGTTATGTACAAGGGAAGTGAGCAGAGTTGCAGAACTTAATTCAGAGTAGAAGGACCGCCCTGCTATTTTCTGGCCAGCAGCAAAAGCAGTTATACGAGGCAACATTATTGCATACACAGCAAGACGAGAACGCAGACTAACGGGGGCCATAGTCAATCTGGAGAAAAAGCTCCAAAAAGCGAAGCGTAGATTTATCCAAACTCCTAGCACCCAACATAAAGAACAAATGCAAACTGCCCAAATAGCATTAAATACCATGCTTCAGGAGAGAGCTACCAAGACATTAATATTTAGGAAATACAAACTCCAGAGGTTTGGAAACAGAACAGGGACACTACTGGCGAGCTTGGTCAAGCACAAGGGAGGTCCCCGTGTAATAACAGCGGTAAGGAACAGAAAGGGAGAGATACAACATAAAAGAGAGAACACAGCACAGGTTTTCCAAGAGTTCTTTAGCTCAATGTATAAGCAGGGACTCCCATCAGATACAGAAGCCATTCATAACTACCTCCGAAAAGCAGGTATGGAACAACTGACGAGTGAGGAGGCAAGGGCCTTAGAAATCCCTATGTCAGGGAAAGAGCTGCAAGAAATTATTAAATCTTTGCCCCTACACTCAGCTCCTGGCCCTGATGGCTATACAAGTGAGTTTTATAAAATCCTGGGACCCATGGTAACAGGAGCCCTTCAGGATTATTTTGAAGAGGTGATGCGTCAGCAAGAGTTCCCAACACATGCGAACGAGGCACTCATAACCCTACTTTTAAAACCAGGGAGACCAGATACACAAGCGGACTCCTACAGGCCAATCTCCTTAATAAACGTTGATGTTAAAATCTTGGCCAAATTGCTCTCTAATAGACTCCATACATGTCTTCCCCGCTTAATAAACTCAGCCCAGGTAGGGTTTGTTCGCAACCGACAATCAGTAGTTAATGTGAGGCGACTACTACTAGCAATGGGACACTGCCAACATTCAAAGACTCAGTCAGTGCTAGTTAGCTTAGATGCCGAGAAGGCTTTTGACTCTGTAGACTGGGATTACTTGTTTGAGGTACTTTATTTCCTTGGGATTCGGGGATGGGTACAACGGGCGATTCAGGCCTTATATACTCACCCAACAGCTGCAGTGCTAGTGAATGGAGCTCGCACACCACAATTCCCCATAGCACGAGGAACCAGGCAGGGATGCCCCCTCTCCCCCGCGCTGTTCCTATTGGCGATCGAACCTCTGTTGAGGACCCTAGTTAGGGAACCAGATATTCCCGGGGTGGAGGTGGGAGGGGACAATGTTAAGGTGATGGCCTTTGCAGATGATCTTTTGATAGTGACAACACGACCTGAAACGTCAGTCTCCAAGTTAATACAATGCATAGCTACCTTTGGAGGCCTCTCAGGTTTCAAGGTAAATTTACAGAAATCTAATATTATGCAGGTGTTCCCTCAGGGGGTGGAGTCATGGGTGGCCAATGACCTACAGTTGAAAACGCGGACTATAATCAAATATCTAGGGGTACATATACCACAAGATCTGTCTAAATTATATGACTCTAATGTCCCCAGGTTATTGTCAGAAACGATAACAAAGCTGGCACGATGGCAAGGGCTACCCATTTCACTGTTAGGATGTATAGCTTTATACAACATGATGGTAATACCATGTTGGTTATATGTATTTCAAATGTTACCAATATACTTGAAAGGTATAGATGAAAAAAAGTTGACTATTGCCCTGACAAAATTTCTGTGGAGAGGGAAGAAACCCAGGTTATCTTTGGACATGGTAAGCTCCCCAAGAGAGTATGGAGGATTAGGACTGTTGAACATCAGATCATTAACCATAGCATGTGCTATGAGACATTTAAATGACTGGTTTAGAAGCTCTACAGATTTTTTAGCAACAAAAATTGAACTGGAGTTGTGCAACCCATACCATTTCAGCAGTTTACTCCATGGATTACAATGCAAAATATCACCAACACTGGAGATATCTCACATCTTGCCTACTGCCCAAAAGACCTGGAGGTGGCTATGTAAATTGCATCATTGTTCTTACAAAGTGACTACACTTTTGCCAATAGGAGGAAACCCGGAATTCCCACCAGGTACCCTATACTCTATATTCACTAGATGGACAAAACAAGGAGTCACGTATTTACAACCCATACTTACGGAAAATGGGAGACTACAATCTTATGGGCAGTTACAAGGCCTAAAACTTCTAGGACCTAAGGACCAGTTTCACTATTGGCAACTAAAACACTATGTGACCAATTTGCCCTGGGAAGCACTTGCAGAGGACATTCAAGAGGAACTTCCCACAGCTTTGTCCTTAAACTCGCAGCAGAAAGTACCATTATCATACCATCACAGGCATATAAAAGACACCAAGTCGGAACTGGACTATGCTAAGTATGCTAGAGACTGGAGTAAGGAACTATCGGTGCAGGTAACTCCTAGCATGTTTAAGGAACATGTATTGACATTAAAACAAACAACTAATTGGGCCGCGTACTGGGAGACTCAATACAGGTTTGCCCTCCGACTTTATATTCCACCGCGAAGGGCTTTCCACATGGGTTTATCTCCGGATGGGGCTTGCCCCAAATGTGGAGAGGTTGGAGCAACTCTGGGGCATATGTTCTGGAGCTGTCCCCGAGTTGTGCAGTTCTGGACTAGCCTAGTTAGGCAAATAACGAAACTATGGAAGACAAGATGGACATATTCGCCCTTACTATTATTTGGTAAACCACAGCTCAGCAGGCCGAGACCTAAAGGTTATTCTGAATTTGTGAAAAGAGCCATCATGATAGCAAAGAAATCTATCTTATCAGATTGGTTGGAGGTAAAAGGGCCATCGATTCAGATATGGAGAACTCAAATGATACTTTTGATGAGGTTGGAGAGACTAGCATGTAAGGAAAGGCATCGCACAGAGCTTGATTTATTCATAGTCAGATGGAGCCCATTCCTTGACACAATGCCCTCGGAGGCAAGAAGCCTATTACTGAATATGTAATTATGTGTCATTGTTGTACACCATGAATATTAATAACTGAGGGAGTAAGAGATGGGTTAGAGGGACGGGAGGGGAGAATAGGGAAGGGGAGGGAAGGGGTAAGATAGAGTAGGGAAGGATATATATATAAAATGATGGTAGGTGTTGGCTTAGTGGAAGACTGTTTGAATGTATTGTTTCATACCATCAATAAAAACGATTTAAACATAAGATGCTTGTGTGACTTGTAGAAATGACTGCTTATGGTATGGTAGAATTGCGCTATAGGTCCTGAGTGTTTTGTATTCTCGGTATGCCTAGTACTGGATTTGGGGGGGGGGGTGTTAAAAAATGACCGGCCCCGGGTGTCAACTACCCTAGCTACGCCACTGGTTTCTATAACCTCTCTTCTCCTGGCCAGGTAGTCTTAGGGCAACATGGCAATCTTTGGCCCCTAGCACTGAGGGAAACGCAGCAAAGCCATAGAAGTCACTTATGGTTTGCTTTCTCTGCTCTTGGCAGCCTTCTTAGCAGAGCACTGAGGAAGGACTCTCTATACAATGGCTGGTGGTTGTGTGGTGCCAGTGGTGGTCCCAACAACATGCTGGAAACTACCTGTGGCAAGGAAGGTCAACGTATTGGTGACTTTCACAAGCAAAGGCAAGGCATGGCTCCTCAGAATCGGTGCCTCAAGATCATCTTTGAGCAGCTCACAGAGGTCAGCAATGATGGTCTTGTTAAAATGGATTTCTGGGACACCTCCTCCTCTGTGAGCCCCAAAAGACTCACCCATGGCCTGTAGACCCTGGGAGCCCTATAACTGCATCTCCTGTGCTGGGTCAGGTGCTGTGGCTGGGCTTGCTGCTGTGTCTGCAGCCTCCTACTCCTCCTCCTCCTGCTCAACTGTTTTCTCAGCAGCAGCTCCAAATAAGTATGTTTCAGGTTCGCAGGAATTAACACTGACTGTAACAGTAGCTTGCAGCAAGAACGCAGGAGATAGCTGCCAATATTTAAAAGGCTATTGGGCTCATTTTCGAAAGAGAAGGGCGCCCATCTTTCGACACAAATCGGGAGATGGGTGTCCTTCTCCCAGAGTTGCCCAAATTGGCATAATCGAAAGCTGATTTTGGGCGCCCTCAACTGTTTTCCATCGCGGGGACGACCAAAGTTCCCGGGGGCGTGTCAGAAGCATAGCAAAGGGGGGACTGGGGTGTGCTTAACACATGGGCGTTCTGTTAATGGAAAAAAGAAGGGCGTCCCTGACGAACACTTGGCTGACTTTACTTGGTCCTTTTTTTTTTACTACCAAGCCACAAAAATGTGCCCTAAATGACCAGATGACCACCAGAGGGAATCGGGGATGACCTCCCCCTACTCCCCCAGTGGTCACTAACCCCCTCCCACCCTAAAAAAAATGTTAAAATATTTTTCCAGCCTCAAATATCATACCCAGCTCCGTGACAGCAATATGCAGGTCCCGGGAGCAGTTTTAGTGGGTACTGCAGTGCACTTCAGGCAGGCAGACCCAGGCCTATCCCTCCCTACCTGTTAAACTTGTGGTGGTAAATGTGAGCCCTCCAAAACCCACCACAAACCCACTGTACCCACATATAGGTGCCCCCCTTCACCCCTTAGGGCTATGGTAGTGGTGTAGTTGTGGGGTTGTGGGGAGTGGGATTTGGGGGGGGGGTTGGAGGGGCTCAGCACACAAAGTAAGGGTGCTATGCACCTGGGAGCTTTTTCTGAAGTTCACTGCAGTGCCCCCTAGGGTGCCCGGTTGGTGTTCTGGCATGTCAGGGGAACCAGTGCACTAGGAATGCTGGCTCCTCCCATGACCAAAAGGGCTTGGATTTGGTCATTTCTGAGATGGGCGTCCTCGGGTTCCATTATCGCTGAAAATCGGGCACGACCATCTCTAGGGACGACCATCTCTAAGGTCGATCTAAATGTGGAGATTTGGGCGTCCCCCACCGTATTATTGAAACGAAAGATGGCCGCCCATCTTGTTTCGATAATACGGGTTTCCCCACCCCTTCGCAGGGACGTCCTGCGAGGACGCCCTAAGGAAAACTTGGGCGCCCCATTCGATTATACCCTTCCACGTGATAACCACCGAAAATGCTGTACTTAAGTTAAACAGTCATATATCATAATGTAGCTGGACTTCTGTTTCTGAATATTGCCTTTGTCTGCCAACCTTTCAGCCATGCTGCTGTAGCGTCCTGTTATGCCCTTGCCATTTGGCCGCCATATTTTAGCGCATATTTTATATAGGCGCCTACGCTGCACCAGCTGAATATTGGGTTTAAGTGGCTATGGCTGACGTAGAGGGGCATAATCAAACGGCGCCGGCCATCTATATGGCCAGTGCCGCAAAGAGCAGTCCCGAACCATATTATTCAAAAAGATGGCCGGCCATCTTTCGTTTCGATAATACGGTTGGGGCCAGCCAAATGTCAGAGATGGCCGGCATCGGCTTTCACCGATAATGGAAACTAATGCCGGCAATCTCAAACCCGGCCAAATCCAAGGCATTTGGTCGTGGGAGGAGCCAGCATTTGTAGTGCACTGGTCCCCCTGACATGCCAGGACACCAACCGGGCAACCCTAGGGGGCACTGCAGTGGACTTCAAAAATAGCTCCCAGGTGCATAGCTCCTTTATCTTGGGTGCTGAGCCCCCCAAAACCCACTCCCCACAATTATACACCACTACCATAGCTCTAAGGGGTGATGGGGGCACCTACATGTGGGTACAGTGGGTTTTGGGGGGTTTTGGAGGGCTTAACATTTACCACCACAAGTGTAACAGGTAGGGGGGGATGGGCCTGGGTCCGCCTGCCTGAAGTGCACTGCACCCACTAAATACTGCTCCAGGGACCTGAATACTGCTGTCAGGGAGCTGGGTATGACATTTGAGGCTGGCATAGAGGCTGGCAAAAAAATAATTTTGGGGGTGAGAGGGGGTTGGTGATCACTGGGGAGTAAGGGGAGGTCATCCCCGATTCCGTCCGGTGGTCATTTGGTCAGTTGGGGCAACTTTTTGAAGCTTGGTCCTGAAAAAAAGGGACCAAGTGAAGCCGGCCAAATGCTAGTCAGGGCCGGCTTTCTTTTTTCCATTATCCGTCGAAGCAGCCATCTCGTGACCACGCCCCTGTCCCACCCCCATCCCGCTTTCGCTACCCTACCGACACGCCCCCTTGAAGTTTGGCTGGCTCTGTGACGGAAAGCAGTTGGCACCAGCCAAAATCGGCTTTCGATTATACCGATTTGGCTGGGTTCAGGAGATCGCCGGCCATCTCCCAATTTGTGTCGGAAGATGGCCGGCAATCTCCTTCGAAGATAAGCTGGATAGCCACTTAAGTGCTGATTTCGTCCGAATAACTGCTGCCTAAGGTTTTGAATATCTGGCCCATAATAAATAAATGTATATTTGACAAAATATTGGTGTAATGTGATTGGATCTACAGTGGTCTTAAACCAGGCCCCCATTTCAGCTTTATGATTCCTTATGGTTCTGCTCATTTGTACATTCCTCAAACCAAAAACTTAGCAAGATCTTATTTCACATTTTAAAGACACTTAGGGGCTCTTTCACTAAAGCTTATTGCACACTAATAGAATTAGTGCATGCTAAATGCCATGAAGCCTATAGGTATAAAATGGACTTCTTATCACTTAGCGCACGCTAATGTCCGTTAGCACATGCTAAGCTTTAGTAAAGGGGCCGCTTAAGAGATTTTATCTAGCCATGTGATCCTTCTGACCAATTTTGAAATATCCTTACTTGCTGCTTGATGTCTAACTGTGCAACTTGTCCGAGAAAGGATGTTCCAACAGCTCCACCTTTTCTAGCTCACATCAGAAAGCATGGAGAGAGAATGACCTCCTAGTAAAGTGTTCTGGGAGTCACATGCTCTACTTGTGACCCAATAGAAATCATTTGACTTGCTCTTAGATACAGTACAGTCAGTGTCTGCTGGATACAGAGGCTCTTTTGAACAGCCTCACATGAATCAGTCAGCGTGAGCACTTTTAGGTCCAAACAATATTATATTAAGAAAAAAAAAAAGTAAGACAATTTCACTCATGATGACATGCTTATGGAGGCACCACAGCGGTAAGCACTGTTATCATTTGACTAACCATGGGTCAGAGTTCTGATTTCATGCTGTCTCATCTTGAAAGAACAAAATCAAGCTAAGGACAGAGGAAGTAAGGAAGACAATAAGAAAACAGCACCAAAGAGAAGCGGAGAAAAGAATAAAGAAAAATGAGAAGGAAATATGTTAAAAGAATAACAAAGATCAAAGTGCAGTGCCTCATCTGCACACTAGAGAACTGCAGTCTTTCAAAAAGGTTCTTACTATAAATGATTCGGAATGATCTAAAAACTGATGCAAATATGTCCATGCTCCAGTAAAGTAAAATATTATAAAGAGGTGATGTGTTCATGCAATAACAAGCTTTTTGTTTTCACATTTTGTGATTTGTAGTGAAGATAAGCATAGAAATAGTATGTGGATGGAATTCAGTAAACGGCACCCAAAGTTAGGGGCTGGGAAGTTCCAGGCTAAACAAGTATTCTGTAGACTGTTCTGCACAGAGCTAGCTTATCGCAGATCTCAGGAATAGCTTTGGGCACAAGCATTTAAGCCTGCTGAAACCTGGTGTAAATGCTGGTGCACAACTAACCCACCCATGTCCCTCCGATGGCCGTGCCCTCTTTTGAGCTGCACACAATAAATTTTAGGCATGTATGTTATAGAATAAGGCCTAGGGCAGAATCACGAGTAACTCCAAATGAGTGCCAATTAACACCAATTATTGACTGTTAGCAGCTCACTAATTAGTTTGCATACAGATTTTGGATTTGTACCCAAATTTACACACCCAACTTTGGGTGACCTACAAGGAATCCAGGAGAATATGACCAGCTAGTTCTCCTATGACTCACTGAAATCTTCTCCGCAAAAAATACATTGTGGCCCTCTAGTGTTATAAACCTCATTATTAGAAGCTGGTTCTTTTAGACCTTTCAATGAGTTAGACTATGGATAGGTTGCTCCAACTTAGATAATCTAAAATCACAACTGAATAGGTAAAAAACTGAAGAAAGGAACACGTAAGTATTGAGTTTGTCCCAATTAAGTTTTTCCTATTTGTTGGCATTATTGTTTCCATATAGTTTTATGTTTCAACAATTTTTTATTATCAATGAATTCAACATAACACTGCATTATTTCCAATGTTTAACATAAACAGATATTTCCCCCCCCCCCCACCTCATTTATCTTATATTAGTACAATAAGATCAGCTATTATCTTCCACAATAGTATGATGTTTCATTTTTCCATCCGTATATCTACTAGTTCCCCTTCTCCCATTCCCCCCCCCCCTGCCCTCCCATTCTTCATGCTCTCCCCTGTAACCCACATGAATCCCCATGCATTCTAGTATCATATAGAGTCCGTTCATAAGGTATTAATAATCATACTCCGCCCTCTCTGTGTCATCTTTTCCAAGTAGCAGCCCCAGATTTTAAGAAATCTCGTTTTTCTTTTATCACTTCCTTTAGCCTCTTTTGCTTCCCAGACCAACAATTGGTGTACTTGACTACGCCAATGCCAGAAATTTGGCGGGTTGTGTGTAGTCCAGTGTTGCATAATACATTTCCTTGCAATCAAACATAATTTGCGCCGTAGCAATACTTTATCTGCATTTACATTCGGTTGTACCTCCTTCATATCTAGTATTAGTTGCAATGGATTCATATCTACTTTACTACATAGCACACCTGTAAGATAATTAGTTATTTGTCTCCAATATCGTTGTATTAATACACAGTTCCACATCGCGTGATAGATAGAGTTCTCAACATTATTACATTTTAAACAAAGAGCTGTTTCTATACCCCCAGCTTTATACAATTGAACCTGTGTAAAGTATGCCCTGTGTATCATTCTAAATGCACATTCTCTATAATCAGTCCCCCCTATCAGGTGTGGAATACTTTTGATTTGTGCTACTATATCCCAGGATTGCAAGTCCTTCCCTATATCTTTTTCCCATTTCTGTTTCACCAGATTCATCTCCTTCTCAGGAGTTAGGCTCCATAATCTCTGATATAATTGTGATATAGAAGGGGCATTTTCTGTAATTTCCTCAAAGAAGGTAATAATTTTGTTACCTAACTTAAGTGTAAGTGTTTCTTTATTTAATTTTTGTATGTAATGCTTAAGTTGATAGTATGCGTAAGCACCCTGCCAACCTGGTTCCTCTTGATGAAGCAGCTGCGGTAATGGTTTAATATCCCCATTCTCCCCTAATGCGTCTGCCAGGGTTTTCACACCTAACTTTCCCCATTCATCAAAGATTTTGTTCTCCATTCCTGGTTTGAAGACCGGATTTCCTCTTATACTTAATAGCTCCGTTATTCTTGAATCTCCACCTAATAATATGCCTATAAATTTCCACACCTCTCTCAAAGGTTTAAGTAAAATGTTGTGTCTAATTCTTTGAGGGGTTTCCACATTCCGTAGATGCAATAAGGTAGTAAAATGATATGGGCTGAATAGTGCATCTTCTATCTCTATAGGTGTATGATCGGAAGCATGGAATAATCTATCTCTCACCAGTCGCAATAAGCATGCCATGTTATAATATTTAATATTGGGAATTCCAAGACCCCCCTGTCTCCAACCTCCCAACATGTGTTTTTGTTGTATTTTAGCTTTTTTCTTAGCCCAACAAAATCTGAACATTATTCGGTATAAGCGCTTTATATCTTTCTACAACAAGGCTATAGGTAAGATCTGCAACATATATAACCATCTCGGTAATATCACCATTTTAAGAAGATTGATCCTCCCCGTGAGCGAAATTGTTAGCGTGCCCCATGATTCTAACTGTTGTTTTGTCTGCTCCAGTAATTTTTCAACATTTAGATGATATAGCTCTTTTGGTCTAGCCGGCATCTGTATACCCAAGTATAAAAAAGATTTGTGTGCCTGCTTCAAAGGAAAATCTCCCCCCCATAGCTTGTGTATGTCCACGTTAATCTGAAGCGCTTCTGACTTGTCTATATTCAGTTTGAAACCCGAATAATCTCCATATTCTCTAAAAATTTGCAAGAGATTCTCTAGAGTATCTTTCGGCTTCGTAATAATCATTAACAAGTCATCCGCAAATGCGGCTATCTTAAATTCCTGTCCTTTAATTTTTACCCCTGTTATCGCTGCACAACCATGTATGTCTCTAATTAATGGGTCTAATTGAAGTGCGAATAACAGAGGCGACAGAGGACAACCCTGTCTAGTTCCCCTACTTATCTGAATTTCACCCGATATATTTCCATTTACCAGCACCTGTGCTCTTGGCTTATGATATAATGCTCTAATTGCCTGCACAAAGATGCCATTAAATCCATATTTCTCTAGCACCGAGTACAGAAAGGGCCATTCCACTCTATCGAACGCCTTTTCTGCGTCGAAGCTGATCATCAAAGCTTGTTCTTTGGAATGACCCAGTCCTTCCAAGGATGCCAGAATACTCCGCAAATTTTTTGTAATTGATCGCCCTTGGACAAATCCAACCTGTGCTGGATGAATAAGGTGAGGCAATATCCCTCCCAATCTTTTGGCCAATATTTTTGCAAACAATTTTGCCTCTTGGTTTATTAGGGAAATGGGTCTATAAGATGTCACCAGTTGTTCATCTCGTTTGGGTTTAGGAAATACTACTATCCTAGCTAAATTCATATTGTCAGATAAGGTACCTTTCTCTATCCATTCATTGAACACCTCAGTCAAGGTAGGAAGAATCGAAGCCCCCATCATCTTATAGAATTCCGCTTTAAAGCCGTCTGGACCTGATGCTTTACCTAATTTACTCTGTTTGATTGCCCAACCCACCTCATCCTCACTAATCCTGGCATTTAGCCGCTTTCTGTCTCTGTTTTGCAGCCTTGGGATATGAATACCCTCCAAGTAAGCCTCCCCCTGTAGCTCGTCTTGATCTGCCCTCTTATAAAGTTCTTGATAATAGATTTGAAACGCCTGTCGAATTTCTTTATTAGAGTGTATGAGATTCCCATTTTTATTTTTAAGAGTTGTTATATTTCGGGAAGCAAACTTAGATGCTATAAGTCGAGCTAAATATTTGCCCCCTTTATTCCCATGCTTGTAAAGTTGAAAGCGATAGTAGGCCTGAGACTTCACTTCTCTCTCATGTAATTTGGTATTTAAAGTTGTTTGTATGGTCAGAATCTCTTGTCTAATATCATTATTAGGTTTCAAACCATATTGTCGGTTTAATTTACCTAAGAGTTGTTCCAGTCTCAATATTTCTCTGTCTCTCACTCGTTTATATTGCGTTACATAGCAGATTATTTCACCCCTCAACACAGCTTTCGCTGCTTCCCAGTAGGTACTGGTCTCAGCCACTGAGCCTTCATTGAAATGCTTAAATTCTGCCCATTTGGCTTGTAAGTGTTCCCCAAATCTTGCATCTTTAATTAAATATGTTGGAAACGTCCAACTTTTTAGCAAGTCCTCGTCTTCCCCTCCTTTCCATGTCACTCCGACCACCGAATGATCAGATATGACACAGGGATCTATGTGTGCCTCGGTGATGTCTGTTATTATAGTTCGAGATACCAGCAAGTAATCAATTCTTGATGCTGACCCATGTGCTCTAGATTGGTGTGTATATTCTTTCTCCATTGGGTGCAAGGTACGCCAGACATCTATTAAATCTAATATTTCACATAAATCCGGTAGACCCCTAGTATCTATTTTTCGCATCTCCTTTGGCGGGTGCGATCTGTCCATAGTCGGATCCCAAGTCATATTAAAGTCTCCTCCCAACACTAGGGGTAAGTTTTCTAGTTGAATGATTTGTGAAAGCAATTTCTTATAGAATTTTAAATCTAACACATTGGGAGCATATATATTTCCCAAAATTATAGTTTTTTTGTTAATGGTTACTATGCTTAGTATAAATCTACCCTCCGGGTCTGGAATAGTTTTATGTATTTTAACTGTTAGCCCTTTCCGAAAAAGTATAGCTAGCCCCCCTTTCCGACCCACAGCCGCAGCTGCCACACAATCCGCCACCCACCATTTGGCTAATTTGGCGTGTTCCACTGTTGATAAATGTGTTTCTTGGAGCAGTGCAATATCTGCTTTTATATGTTTAAGATGACGCAATATTTTTGATCTCTTAATAGGGGAATGTATTCCCCCCACATTCCAGGTTACTACCTTAAGTGGTTATCTTTCATATTCCGATTCTCCATCGTCTGATTACCTTTTACTGCTAAGAGTAGCCAGCCCAGCCTCCAGCCACTCCTGCTCATGCCCCGTGTTCTCATTTTCATGCATGTATGCGTCTGCAGGTTACATTGAGCTACTCTCTCCCCCCTCCCCCCCTTGAGTTGTCCTTTAATTATCTGTTCCCTAACCTCCCCCCTCCCCCCATTCCCCCCCAATAGCCCTCTCCTTCCCGTAGGAAGCAGGTCACTGTTGACGCTCCTCCTCCCATCATTTGTATCCGTCCCTTCTCTACTCATTCTTCCATTAATGATATATTACATGTGTGAGTAGGTATTACCCCTCCATCATTCAGTCCCCCAACACATTTAACTTTTAAATTTGCTAGTCTCTATGGTTATTAAGCAAGATTAGTGTTACTAATCTTAAGAAGTTTTATTGTTGTCAGGTTCTTTCAATCTAAGATTGCTATACTTTCAAATCTAATTTAACTGATTCCTGGCCCTGCGACTTGAATTGCCCACAGTATCAAATAACTAACAACAAAAGTAATATCTTAACATCAGTGTGCAATGTCTATTATAGCATGCTTTCATGATATCCAAAATTCCTGGCCACTATTCATGCTCATATCGTCCCTTTTCTTTCATCTTACTTGTACATCAGTTGGCCACCCAATGTTTTCATTATCCATCATGTCCACCTTAAATCCAACTTGTATCTCTTTTCAATTTATCCTGTAATATTCTCCTTCATGTATCATCTGCCCCGATATCCTCTGATTACTATTCTCATCTCAATTATTAGTCCCTTGTCGTGGCTTTTATTCCTTTTCTTTTCGTTCTTCACACCATTGTAAATTGTCTCCATCATTTAGCAAAGTCAATTGAAGAGTGCCTTATTTCTGCCGTGCAATCCTTCCCTCTCAAGGTTCCGGCCTCTCTTCCATCTGCTGCACAAATAGTTTTGCTTCTTCCACAGTGGTGAACAACTTCGTGCCCGAAGAATGGATGATTCTCAGCTTCGCGGGGTATAATAGCGCAAATTTGATCTTCTTATTGACCAATGTTGAGCATATCGATGAAAACTTTTTTCTTTTCGCCGCCACCGTCGCTGAATAATCCTGAAAACAAAGAATTTTGCGGTTTCCACTGTATAATTCTTTGCCGCTGCGTAGAGCTTGCAAAATGGCATTTTTATGGTTGAAATTAAGAATTTTGCAGATGACTACACGTGGTCTTCCCTCCGTCGCGTTCTTCGGCCCCAGTCGATGTGCGCGCTCGATTCTTAGCGGCCCCAGCGTCTCTGGCAACTCTAGTTCTGCTGTGAACCACGTTTCAAGATATTTGCTGAGTTCACGATCTCCTTGCCCTTCAGTTAGTCCCACAATTCGGAGATTGTTCCTCCTCGACCTATTTTCTAGGTCTTCAAGTTTGTCATCATAGGTGGTAATTGTTTTCTTCAGTTGGTTTATCTCTGCTTCTAGGACACTGACTCGGTCTTCTGTTTCACTGGCCCACTGTTGATATTGCGCCATATCCGTTTGTATTTGGGCTATACTGTTATTGAGGGATTCCAGCTTGCTGTCCAGGGAATTCAATTTTTTATCTAATATTACCTCTAGCGCTTGTGTGACTTCTCCCACAATCTCAGCGGCCCAGGCGGACCCCACCGCCGACGTTCCCGGGCTCGCCGGCGCCGCCATTTTGTCTTCAGCTATGCGAGTCTTTTCTTTCTCTTTTCTTGTGTTTTTTGTCGCCATTACCGTAACTTTCTCCACTCGTTGCGTCCACTATGAATTCGGCTAATGTTCTCTCTCAATTAGCAGGTTGTTAGTCCTTTTTTTGTAGCGATATTTTGCACAGATGTTTGAGGAGAAGGCAGGAGCGATTCAGCTAGCGTCCACTCCCGCTCATAGCGTCACGTGACCTCTCCTTCCATATAGTTTTAAATGTATATATACTATTTAACAATAAAAGTATGCACATTTGAGTTCCTTATTTTAAACAGAGCTAGATTCAACGGGCTGTGTTTCGGTCAATAGGCCTGCATCAGGAGTCTGAACAAATTATCACATAGAATATCTGAGATCACACCAAAGAAGAGATATGATCCAAAGACTTAACCAGAAGTTTTGTGGTTGTTTAAAGTGACAATTTGAACAACTGAAGATTAAGAAGCTGTTGAGATAAATAACTAAGGGGGTCTTTTATAAAGCCTCGGTAACTTTAGCTCATGGTTGAAATTAGCTAGCGGTAAATGCTGAGATGTCTATTATATTCTTATGGGTAGGGTTACCATATGTCCGGATTTACCCGGACATGTCCTCTTTTTGAGGACATGTCCGGGCAACCAGGTGGGTTTTGCCAATCTGCCCGTTTGACCGGATTTCTGGACAAACGGGCAGGCTGGCGGGCGGGCCGTCCTATAGGACAGGCCGCCCACCAGCCTACCCTTTTGTCCAGAAATCCAGACAAATGGGCAGATTGCTAGCCTCCCCTCCCCTTACTTACTACTGCCCTGGTGGTCTAGTGACCTCTTCCGCCTTGACTTCAACTCTCGGTGGCCATTTTGAATCGGCGCTGAGATCACGAACAGGAAGGATGCATGCAGGGCAGCACTCCAGGCAGGAAAGAGGGGGCTCTGTCCTGCCCCGAAGAGATCACTAGACCACCAGGGCAGTAGCAAGGTAAGGGGAGGGGGAGTGACGGGGTGTGTGACAGGGGTGAGGCTAAAATGTGACAGGGGCGGAGAGAGGGTGTGAAAGGGGGCAGGTGTGAAAGAGGCAGGGTGTGGCGTGAAAGGGGGCGGGGCATGTGTCCTCCTTTTTGGGGGACAAAATATGGTAACCCTATTTATGGGCATCTCAGCGTTTACCGCCATTTGATTTCTACTGCGGCTTAGTAAAAGACCCCCCCCCCCCCCCCAGTGATAGTTTATTTGGATCTGTTATGTTACATTATGTTATACAGAGATTTTTATTCCGCCTTTATCTCTACAGTTCAAGGACGGATTACATCCAAAAGAAAACAGATCAGCATATCAAGGAATTACAGTGCAAATTAATAACTACCAACGAAGGACACCGCTAATATCAATTTTATCAATTAGAGTCTGAAGATGCAAGACCAACATCATGGAACAAAACAGCTTTCAGCTTCTTTCTAAATAATAGATAATGGCATCACATTCTCAATGATAAAAGTAAGAAATTCCACAGAGTGGCCATCTGATAATGTAACAAGGAAGAACAATGTTTGACTGATTTTAATTTAATTGTATCTGGAAACCGCAAGAAAAATTGGATTCAGATATTATGCTTAGACCCAACCCTCTGCAAAAGTGTGATCATATTTACCATAAAGAGGGTACTTCACTCAGAAAGAATCTTAAAAACTGACATTCAACTTAAAATGAATACGAGCTATAATTGGTAACCAATGTAACTTTGAGTAATAACTCCGAACCGAGTCATATTTTGACAAACCAGCTGTGTTCTACATTAATTGTAAATGATTAATTAACATTTTAGAGCAACAAATGAGCACAAGATTACAATAAGCCAATCAAGATAATAAAAGCGACTGGACTCTAAATGTATCCCAATTAAAAAACTTTCTTATAGTTCTTAACTTCCTAAGAACATAAAAAGACTTCTTCATTACAAAGGATACATGTTGCATTAACAGCAAATTGTCTAGCTCAACACCTAAGATTTTTGAATGCAGATCTAAGGAGAATGAATAGTCGCCAATTGTAAAATGTTGTTTGTATCGTATATCAATAATGGCTCCTATTGAAAGGAACTTGGTCTTCTCTTTGTTAAGTTTTAAACAGTGACTTGAAATACACAAACGCAATTTGTTCCATATGTATTTGAATCCAAGACAGGGTCTCCTCCCAAAATGATGAGCATGGTAAAAATACAGTAATATCATCTGCGTAAGTGAAGTGTGTAAATTCAAAATAATCCAATAACCTGCCCAAAGATTACATCAGCAGGTTGAAGAGTACCAGTTAAAGGGGGGAGCCCTGTGGAACCCGAAATGGTGCCTTCCATTTTTCTGAAAGAACTCCATCTTTTTTGACCATATAACTACAGTGTTTGAGAAACCCAAGAACCAATTCAGAACTTTACTTTCAATGCCACATTGATGAAATATATTAGTCAATATGTCCAAATTGACTAAATCAATAGCTCTCGAAAGATCAAACTGCAGAATAATGGCACATCAGCCTTTACTCAGCAGACTCTTTCTAAGCACAATTAGAGAACCTAGCACCATTTCTGTGCTGAAATTCATTCTAAACCCTGATTGGGTAGGATAGAGAAGATCATGTCATGTCAAGTATTCAACGAATTGTTCTGTGGCATAGACTTCCATTATCTTAATGAAGAGAGGAATGGATATCACAAGACGATAGTTAATGACCTCAGATAAGCGAGACATCAAATTTTTCGGAATTCGAGTGAGCAATATATCTCCTCCTAAAATAGAGAAATTGCCATTTTCTAGGTAGAAATTTAACCAATCAGTTAAAAGAATTAAAAATTGAGAAAAAACTTGATTCATTAAATATGGAGGACAACTGTCCAAACAACAAAAAGAATTAACATATTTTGAAACAGACATTTAGATTCTGCAAATATAATCTTAGCAAACTGACATGAAAATTGATCTGCTGTTCTTCTGTTTCTGCATTCAGTTTATGAGCACACTCTTTTCTTTGATGTGTCTGCATGGCAGTGCACTCAATCACTTAGATTTACAATGGTGGATGTAACTAAGCTAAAGAAGTCTTCAACAATTTAAAACAAAACCAAGATATCACCTCAGGAACAGAATAAAATTAAGAGCAAAAAGGGGAATTCATAATATTTGTCTGAACTTCCAATGAAAATCAACCAATTATTTCTTATTAT
Organism: Microcaecilia unicolor; assembly: GCF_901765095.1. Taxonomy (NCBI): domain Eukaryota; kingdom Metazoa; phylum Chordata; class Amphibia; order Gymnophiona; family Siphonopidae; genus Microcaecilia; species Microcaecilia unicolor. The sequence goes on along the minus strand of NC_044037.1, from coordinate 66,069,301 downwards.
TGCTGCTTTTATATGGGTTAGTCTGTTTAGGGGTCCTTTTGCTAAAATGCATTAGGCACTTAGCATGCAAATTGGCATACAAATGTGGTAACTGCTTTTGCAGTATTTTATTTTTTTATTTGGATTTATTTATTGCTTTTTTGAAGGAATTCTCTCAAGGCAGTGTAAAGCAAAAATAAGTCAAATATAAGCAATAGACCATTACAGCAGTAAAAATATTCAAACAACAATACAAAGTATGGCATAGTATGCTGCATGCACACATTTACACCATCTAAGCATTTTGAAATTTGTGAAGAACATTTTGTGCTCTACTGGGGCCAGTTTGGGGAGACTATTTTATAAAAGATATAGTGGAATTAGAAAAGGTTCAAAGAACAGCAACCAAAATGATAAAGGGGATGGAACTCCTCTCATATGAGGAAAGGCTAAAGAGGGTAGGGCTCTTCAGCTTGGAAAAGAGACGGATGAGGGGAGATATGACTGAGGTCTTCAAATTCCTGAGTGGAGTAGAAGTAAATCAATTTTCACTTGTTCCAAAAGCACAAAGGCTAGGGGACACTCAAGGAAGTTACAAGGACATACTTTTAAAACAAATAGTAGAAAATATTTTTTCACTACACGAATAGTTAAGCTCTGGAACTCTTTGCTGGAGGATGTATTAACAGCTCCTAGAGGAAAAGAACCAGGCACACCCATTAAAGGGGGGGGGGGCGACCACAACCGGGCTGAAGGCCAGCGAAGACAGAAGTGTGGGGGAGGGTACAGGGAGGGCCTAGCTAGAGAGCAGAGGTAGTAGTGGGAGGGAAACAAGGGGTAGCAAGGGGAGGGGCAGAAAAGAAGGGGAGGAGCAAGGGAGGAGGAGAGAGGAATTTGAACTGCACAGGAAGTCCTTTTGAATGTGGAAGCAGGAGAAGAGCAACGCCCACCCGCCCACCCACTTGAGAGGCAAGATTTGTCTCAGCGAGGCGTTAGACTACAATGTTTACGCACAGCCAGCAATGGGTACACAGCAGCTTGACACATAACAGTTACAAGTTTGGGGTAACTACTGCTGCAGAAAGAGTTGTGTGGAAAATTATCAAGTTGATGCAAATGGTAGGCTTGCATGTGAGCAGGCTTGTTATAAGGAAACAACATGTATACAGCTTGTCTCCTGGCTTGGGCGGCCGGGAGGCCTAGAACGTCATTTTGTAAATGTGGTAGGTGCCTCCTTCAATGGGAAACAACGTGTATACAGCTTGTCTCCTGGCTTGGGCGGCCGGGAGGCCTAGAACGTCATTTTGTAAATGTGGTAGGTGCCTCCTTCAACGGGAGACACCAAGTGACGTCGGGTGCTTGGAAAACAGCACAGGGGGCCACAGAGGCTCGGCTTGGCCTGTGGCCCAGAATATGCAACTACGTGTAGAAGCTGTGTACCCGGGTAGAAATGCATGCTGGCATAATGATTAGTAGAAGATGTAATGTAATTTGTTTAAGTTGTAACAATTTTGATGTTCCTGGCTGCGGCCAAAATAAATCCAATTCTATCGAAGATACGGCTTGTAGTGTGGTATTGAAGGGGGCGGGGGTTGATACGTCTGAGTGTGTGCCGAATGCCCGAGTTGAATCTATAGTCTACTATTGAGACAGACATGGGGAAGCAAAATTGGTAGCATGGAATGTTGTTATGATTTGGGTTTCTGCCAGGTACTTGTCATCTGGATTGACCACTGTTGGAAACAGGATACTGGGCTAGATGAACCATTGGTCTGACCCAGTATGGCTACTCTTATGTTCCTATGTTCTTATGAATCTATGTGAAATATTTAAATGGCAACCGTGGAGTTTAAATATTAACCTGATAATATATACCAGATGATGCAACTAATATCAAAACAAAGACTTCAAAAGCACAAAACCCTTGCACAGAACAGTAAGATCTAACTTTCAAGGGCCCTGAACTAATGGCTGACAGAAAAAAAAAACATTTCTAAATTTGAGAAACAGCTTTTCTGCTTAATTCCTGAGATTATGAGTTCTATAATGCAGGTACTACACAGGTAAAAGTCCAGGATCTCACTCAAATCATTCTTTGAAGGAATGGCACTTGAAAAAGGTAATCATGTTCTGATCTAAAATAGTTTTTAAGAACAGGCATTTAACATTATTTAAGGAGCCTGCCTGACTATAATGTACCTTTAAACCAAGTCAAAGAATTGTGAACTGTGCTCTATGTACAACTGGTAACCAGTGACGCTGGGATGAAATGGAGATATATCATCCCTCAGATTACACACAATAATCAGTCTAGCATCTGCATAGTTTCATGATAATAGTGAAGCTTGGACACCGTGTAGTTCAAACTCAATGAGAGCATTTCAGTGCTCCAGAAAAGTTGGTACTGCCTCCAGAAAAGCTGTTTTAGAGGCAGTACAATAACAAACCTCCAGAGAAGGTGTGAGTAGAGTGTGTACTACTGAAATTGAGTCAAGCAGCCTCACTCCGGGTTCACGGGGAACCTGCTTACCCCAGGCCCTACGATGAAGAACATTGCTGTAGATATGTTTCTCAAGTTGCTTTTTGGAGTACCCCCTAGCCAGTCTGGTTTTCAGGATTTCTACAATGAATATTTGCATGCAATGGAGCAATGCACCATACTTTCTAGGGGGTATTCCGAGACTAGCTCACAAAACACAGATATAGAGAGAGAATGTTCAGTCAGGATGAGTGAGCCTGGAGGTGGAGGTCAGTATGTGACACATTGTGTTTGTTCAGCTGCAGTGAAGGATGCTGATGAATCAAAAGTTAGCAAGAAGCATGGCTGGAGAGAGGATGCGATGCCAAACTCCTGACAAAGGTCATTGCTGCTGGGAGGAATATGAAACCCCACCTGCGATAATTTCTAGACAAAAATATTAGACCAATACTGAAAGGCATTTATCCAGCTAACAGCAGCTGTTATGGGGGAGATTCTATATAGGGCGCCTAAAAAAATCAGTGCTTCAATCAGTGCCAACTAAGTGTATTCTATAATTGGTGCCTAGATGTAGGCACCAATTATAGAATATGCTTAGTTGATATTTCAGCACCTAAATCTACACGCATCCATTTACACCAAAGAAAATGTGGCATAAGTCCCAGCATGCAGATTTTAGTGCACCGGGCCATATTCTATAACTAGGCATGTAAATTTTACAACGCTCATAAAATGCCCATTTCCCTGCCCATAACCACACCCTTTTTCACCTGAACGTGTTAGAAGTTCAGCATACATCATTACAGAATACACTTAGCGAGTTGTGCACCTAAATTCTAATCAGTGCCAATTAGTGCTCATTATTGCTTGTTAAGTGCTGTTATCAGTGCTCATTAGCTTGTTAAGCTTATTAAATTACGCACATTATAGAATCCATGTCAATATCAGCGCCATTCTCTAGGCGCTACATAGAATCCAGGGGTATATGCATAAAAGCCTTAATTGGTGCTGGCCATGGATATCCAATGGCACTATCCAGATAGTGCTGGGTAGAGCATGGGCAAAGGGATGGTGAAGCCAATAGTTATCCAGAAAGCAGTAATATTCAGAGCACTATCTAGATAATTACGCAGAAAAATTTAAGACCAGAACAATTGCTGTCCTAACTTTATCCAGTTAACTATCTGTTAGATATCCAGTTTGAATATCACAACTAGCTGTGGTGCTCCCCTCTCAGCACAGATGTTGAGTGGTGCTTACTGCCTAGGTAATGCCCCCGTTTCACCCCATTTTTGGATGTGGGTAAACGTACATGTAATGAGATGGTACAATGTGTAGTAGGGCTTTTCCTGTAGTTAAACAGTTGTTTACCTAGGATAAATACTTTGACGTTTTCTCTCCTAATTATACTAATCAGGTCAATATTTGAACTCTTTTTAAAATGCTGGTTGTGGCATTTAAATTATTCAATACACTGAAGATGGTTCATAGGCACATGTGTCATTATAAAATATTGCAGGTAAACTGGCAGAAATCACATTTAGATTGAAGCTGCAGATGTTTATACCTGCTTGGGAGCAAGCGTAAATCTTAGTACATAAAGGTCATGCACAAGTGCATATTTTATAAACTATAAGCCTGATATTCAAAGGATTTATGCTCCTAATGTTGAGAGTTATGCTCATAAATTGGCCTCTGAAAATTTACTACGGTTGAGTTTACAACTTTATACTGAAAATGTCACTAATTCCTAAATTTAGGAGCATGACAAGTTGGTGACAACAGGGGCAGATTTAGGGAGGAGAAAAAAGCTAGGAGCTTAGCACTGATTTTCAGTAGGTTCCTAAATTAGGCTCCTAAATCTAGGGAAATGAATGGCTTTTAAGTTTTCAAATTAAGATCAATTTTCAGCTAAGAACTTATGCTCCTACGTTTGACTGAAAATAGAGTATACATTTAGGAGCTTGGCTTTTTTGAATATTGGACACTACCCCCCCAAATTCTATATAGTGCGCTTAGATTTAGGCACCAAAATCGGCACAGATTCCATAACACTGCACATAACTTAATTTGCTAAACAAGCTAATGAGTGCTGATTACAGCACTTAACAAGCAATAATGAGCATTAATTGGCACTAATTAGAATTTAAGCGCACAACTCACTAAGTGTATTCTGTAACGATGTGCACCAAACTTCTAACATGCAGAGGCAAAAAGGGGCATGGTTATGGGTGGGGAAATGGGCGTTTCATAGGCATTCCAAAATTTAGGCACCTAGTTATAGAATATGGCCCAGTGCACCTAAATCTACGCACTCAGATTTACACCAGGTTTTCATTGGCGTAAATGGATGCACGCAGATATTGGCACTGAAATATCAACTAAACACATTCTATAATCGGTGCCTAAATCTAGGTGATGATTATAGAATATGCTTAGTCGGCACTGATTTCAGCACCAATTTTTTAGGTGCCATATATAGAATCTCCCTCTAAATGTGTAAATTGTGACTCTGTCCACATTCTGTCCAAACTTTACCCCAGAACACTCTTTTATAGGAGTCATGTAAAGTATGTGCCTTCTTGTCATTGTGCTTACATTTACACATATGCCCCCTGATTCTGTAAAGGTCGCCAATAATTGCACGTGCAAATTTAGGTGCAGTGCTGATTTGTGCGTGCAATTTAATAAGATAATGAGCCAATTAGTGCCAATAATTGGCTTTTTAACAAGCAATTATTGGCACTAATTAGATTTAATTGGTTGTTACGCACATAAAGTTAGGTGCATGATCCACAAAAAAGTGTGAGGAAAGGGGACGGTCATGGGTGTTTCGGGGCGGACCCAGAGCATTATTTTGAGTAATGACAGAATAAGTTGCTCCATGTGTAAATGTAGGCGCTGGCATTTGCACCACGTTTTCATTGATGCAAATGGTGGCTCCTAAATTTACAGGTGACCATAATGCTTAAGCACTTTAGGAGTGGCTTATAGAATAAAGTTTAAGCAGGTTTTTGTGGCATCGATTTTATAGGCACCATTTACTAAAATACCCTATAACCATTGGCGTAATTTTATACAAATCTAACGACAGTTTTTTGAGTGTTATTTCCCTTTCTACGTGCACCAAAAAATCCAACTCACTTAAATGCAGAGTGCTTTCTTCACAATTTGTATGCTTTGGATGAATATTTAATAAGAATACAAAAACATATTTTGAACAAATAATTGAAGCTTGGAGGATCTAGCTAAAGAATTTAAATAGATGGGATTTGATATATCACCTTTCTATGATTATAATCAAAGCGGTTTACATATTATATACAGGTGCCTAATTTGTACCTGGGGCAATGTAAGAACATAAGAATAACCATACTGAGTCAGACCAATGGTCCATCTAGCCCAGTATCCTGCTTTCAACAGTGGTCAATCCAGGTGACAAGTACCTGGCAGAAACCCATTTAGTAGCACCATTCCATGCTACCAACCCCAAGGCAAGCAGTGGCTTCTCCCATGTCCATCTCAATAACAGACTATGGACTTTTCCTCCAGGAACTTGTACAAACCTGTTTTAAACCCAGATATGCTAACTGCCATTACCACACCCTCTGGCAACAGGTTCCAGAGCTTAACTATTCTTTGAGTGAAAAAATATTTCCTCCTATTTGTTTTAAAAGTATTCCCATGCAATTTTATTGAATGTCCCCTGGTCTTTGTACTTTTTGAACGAGTGAAAAATCTATTCACCTTCACCCAAACTATGATAAAAAGTGGCCTTAGTGTGCCCTTACATGGGTCATTCCCATTCGCTAAGGCCATTTTTACCACAGAGGTAAAATGGCCAATTTTCTCATTTCCTTATGTTTATATTTATTAACATTTAATGGATTGTCTTTATTACCATGCAGATCAAGGCAATGTACAATTAAAATAGAACTTAGCAGAAAAGGAATTCACAAGAAAACAATCACACAGGAGAACATTCAAATTCATCTAAACAAGAGCAGCGAATCTCCTAGGAGGATGGAAATTTTAACTTTTCTCCCTCATAACACAACACCCATGCCATTGGTCATTAGTATGTAAGTATCAACCGCCAACCATTATGTAAGAGTTCATGTGCTGAGCATGCAGTAATCAGCTTACAGCAATGTAGCTGTGCTACCTAATTAGTGCAGAACCTACCCACTCTCTGCCCCAGACCTAAAATGTGCATTTTGGGGCCCTTTTACTAAGTCGTGTGGGCGCATACGCGCATCCTACGAGTGTCAATTTTGAACTACCACCCGTCTACCATGGGGCCCAGGCAGTAATTTCATTTTTTTTACACGCATCCACTACATGTGCCAGAAAATGTTCCGGTGCACGGCACCAACCAGGCGGTAATCGGCATTGTATCGGCTATTACTGCTAGGTTAATGCGTGAAACCTTACCGCTAAGTCAATGGGTGACAGTAAGGTCTCAGGCCCAAAATGGACGCATGCCAATTTCCATTTTGCCGCACATCCATTTTCGGCCAAAAAAAGGCCTTTTTTGCAGGTGCGCTGAAAAATGGACCTGCGCGTGTCCAATACACCTGTCTACACCAGCGCAGCCCATTTTTTGGTGCACCTTAGTTAAAAGACCCTTTTATTTTTAAGCGCATGAGTAGCATGCGTCGATTCCAATTTTACCACAGAACCCCTTAGCATGCCCCGCAGTAAAGCATTTTTTGCTTACCACAGCTTAGTAAAAGGGTCCCTAAGTTACTTGCCCAGGGTCACAAACCAGTCTCACCTGGTTCTCAGGCCACAGCACTAACCATTAGGCTACTCCTCCACTGACTCCGACAGTTAAGAGATAATTTATGTGACATTATTAATATTTAAAAAAAACATTTTCACATTGGTGGTTTAATGTTCCTGGAGATATATTATTTCAATAGTGATGTTTTTATCTTGGAGTTTTTATAAGGTAAGTGATACTTAGAAATTGATGTTTGACAGAATTTTGCTGCTATCAGAATTACTTATGAGTTTACCTCTTTTTCTTCCATTTTTAGATTGCTAGATATAATTATGTTTTCAAGTTGCTATTTGTTTGCTATTATAGAAACTTTTTCTCCACAGCAGTTTTCATATGTCAGTTATGATTATTTTTGTGTATAACGTATATTTTATTTATTTATTTGTTGCATTTGTAGCCCACATTTTTCCACCTATTTGCAGACTCAATGTGGCTTACAATATTTCATCATTACAAGCGTCATTCAAGAGTGGCAGTTTATATTTTCATGTAGGCAGTTCATATGTGTTATGTTATAATTTTTATATAGTCATAGCTGTATCTTTATGTTTTTATGATTGTATTTTTATTTAGTATTTATGATTATTTTATACCTAAGTACATGACTCCTGAAGCAGGCGGTACACCCGCTGAAACATGGGCCTGTGTCGGGTCTGTATTGTTGGTGCTACAATAAAGGTGTTTCATCCATAACTCCCTGCCTGAAGGTTATGCATCAATCTCTATTCCTTTGATGTCTTCCTTGTTTTATTGTTATTTTAGTGTTAAACCCAATTATTAGTCATTAGGCCTCATTGCATGAAATGTGATCTGTGCTAAAATGACATGACTTAGTGGCAAAATAACGCCTCTTAATGACAGCCCACATTGATAAATATGGGGTCCTTTTACTAAGCTGCAGTATAAATAGGCTTTAACATACCCTTAGGCAGGTCTTTCTCACATGCTAAGGCAGTTAAGGGCTTTTGCGCAGGGGCGTAGCCACGGGTGGGCCTGGACGGGCCCAGGCCCACCCATTTTCCCTCCAGGCCCGCCCATCCGCATTGCTGTCTCTATCCCTTTTGTCCCATGGAGGCAGCACTTCCTTCCTGCCCTGTCTTCTCCCGAAGCGCCGCTGGATCGGTCCGCTGCAAGTGGAATCCTCCTTTGCCAGTCGCGCTGCGCTGCCATGCACACGCAGCTACGCTTCTCCACCTGCCGCATCTATCTGGCCCTCTGTGATGCACTTCCTGTTTAGGGCTGGATGAACGCGGCAGGGGGAGGAGCGAAGCTGTGTGTGCATGGCAGCAGCGCAGCGCGACCGGCGAAGGAGGATTCCACTTGCAGCGGACCGATCCAGCGGAGCTTGGGGAGAAGACAGGGCAGGAAGGAAGCGCTGCCTCCGTGGGACAAAAGGGATAGATGCGGATGGGCAGACCTGGAAGGAAAATGGCTGAGCTGCTGGGACATGGGAGGGAGAGGAGGAAGGGGCTAGAGGGAAGGGAGAGAGTTGCTGGGACATGGGAGGGAGAGGAAGAAGGGGCTGGAAGGAAGGGAGAGAGCTACTGGATATGGGAGGGAGAGGAAGAAGGGACTGGAGGGAAGGGAGAGAGCTACTGGATATGGGAGGGAGAGGAAGAAGGGACTGGAGGGAAAGGAGAGAGCTACTGGACATGGGAGGGAGAGGAAGAAGGGACTGGAGGAAAGGGAGAGAGCTACTGGATATGGGAGGGAGAGGAAGAAGGGACTGGAGGGAAGGGAGAGAGTTGCTGGGACATGGGAGAGAGAGGAGGAAGGGCTGAAGGGACTGGAGGGAAGGGAGAGAGCTACTGGACATGAGAGGGAGAGGAAGAAGGGACTGGAGGGAAGGGAGAGAGCCGCTGGGACATGGGAGGGAGAGGAAGAAGGGACTGGAGGGAAGGGAGAGAGCTATTGGATATGGGGGGGAGAGGAAGAAGGGACTGGAGGGAAGGGAGAGAGCTACTGGATATGGGAGGGAGAGGAAGAAGGGACTGGAGGGAAGGGATAGAGTTGCTGGGACATGGGAGAGAGAGGAGGAAGGGCTGAAGGGACTGGAGGGAAGGGAGAGAGCTACTGGACATGAGAGGGAGAGGAAGAAGGGACTGGAGGGAAGGGAGAGAGCCGCTGGGACATGGGAGGGAGAGGAAGAAGGGACTGGAGGGAAGGGAGAGAGCTATTGGATATGGGGGGGAGAGGAAGAAGGGACTGGAGGGAAGGGAGAGAGCTACTGGATATGGGAGGGAGAGGAAGAAGGGACTGGAGGGAAGGGAGAGAGCCGCTGGGACATGGGAGGGAGAGGAAGAAGGGACTGGAGGGAAGGGAGAGAGCTATTGGATATGGGGGGGAGAGGAAGAAGGGACTGGAGGGAAGGGAGAGAGCTACTGGATATGGGAGGGAGAGGAAGAAGGGACTGGAGGGAAGGGAGAGAGCCGCTGGGACATGGGAGGGAGAGGAAGAAGGGAGGATAGGGAGAGAAAGAGGGGAGATAGATGGAAGGATGCAGAGAGAAAGGGGAGAGACTGGAAGGATGTGGAGAGAGAGAGAGAGGGGGGGGAGACTGAACAGAAAAGGGTAGAGAGATAGAGACACTAGATGGAAGGACAGGAGAGAGGGTAGATGGGTGGAAGGATGAGGAGAGAAAGAGGGAAGACACTGGATGGAAGGGTAGGGAGAAAAAGGAGACGCTGGATGCAAAAGAAAGAGGGGAGCTGCTGGATGGAAAGAGGGAGAGGACAGAGTAGGTTAAGACTGGAGAATAAGAGGAAGGGGCATGTGGAGAACAAGGGTGAGGAAAAGATGAAAAGCCATAGGTGGTGAATGGACAGGAAACCCTGGCAAGAGAAAGACGAAGGAAAGCAGAATCTAGAGACTGGGAGCAACACAATGAGAAAAAGTAAATGGCCATACAACAAAGGTAAAGAAAATAATTTTATTTTAATTTAGGATAAAGTAATATGGTACCTGTGTTAATAAAGTTTCAGAGACCAATACTTCCTTCCTTAGGTCAGGAGAGGATACCATAACAGCGTTATGCTGACCTGAGGCAGGAGGTTTTGGCCTCTGAAAGCTCATTGAAAAGGGTGTTAGGCTTTTAAATACATTTTCTGAAACCTGATGCACTGAAAAGCAGCACTTTACCCCTGGGGAAGGGGGATAGAGAGAAAAGTTTGTGCCCACCCACTTTAGGTTCAGGCCCATCCAAAATTGACAGTCTGGCTACGCCACTGCTTTTGCGTTATCTCTGCGCTAACCTCTTAGTGCATGGCAATACAGATGAGATAATTGGTTAGTGCAGGAATGCCCTCTCTCTCTGCCCCTGACACAACCTTCCCCCCCCCTAAAAAAAAAAAAGGAATGTGGGGTTTTTTAGGGTGCACAGATTGCAAATTTACCACAGGACATCTGAGTACATCCTGTGCTACTCCATTTTTGCTGTGCTAAGTGTGTGTTAGCACCTAACACACACTTAGTAAAAAGACCCATATGCCCCTTATTATTCATGTTCACCCCCTATATTTATCCTATAATCCTTTCACAACACTTCCTATTTACAATTTATTTTTTTGTATGCTGTATATTTTCTATTTGAAAATCAACATGTTAAAAGTAGCTCTACGTGAGTTATACATTTGCGTTTTGGAACAAATGTATAATTAAAATCTCTAATGCATGAATAATAAAGCTGTATTCATTTTGTTGTTCTCCCATCTTGCATTTGCATATTGCTTTTCTTCTCCTCCGTTGGGTATCCAGCAGGTTACCATCGGCTATATCAAACAGCTACTGTAACGGAGGAAAAGTGATTATGAACTTAAAAAAAAAAATCAAAATAACCCTTGGTCTAATTGCTTAGCATTTATAATTTAGAGCAAATGGTCTGCATAATAAACTCCTGATATACTTTTAAGGCGCTTGGGCATAGCTTCAAGAGCAAAAAAGATTTTTTATAGGCTAAGACCACAAGACAAGATAAAAATATAAACAGTTTTCATATTGCTGTATAGACAGTTTATATTTAGATCTGTACTGTATATCAAAGTGAAAATGTTGGAAGTGAGATAGCAAAGTTTAGCAAGGGATCATCTAAATTAAAGATATACAGCTGAAAGAGTACCTATTACAGAAGAGCACCATTTACCAGAGCATCTATTAACCAGAAGTTCTCATGATATGGAAAAATTGTGATTTGTGGGATATAATCTATTATCTGGAAAAACCTTGATTAGCCAAAAATTGAATCCTTTAGACTGCACTAAAATTCATTTTTCAGAAATCTCCTGAAGCAGTCTGCCAAAATGTACCTTCTTCTGTAGTGGCTGGAGGAACATTCTGGGCCCCTGCTCCAGAGAAGTGCCATTCAAAATAATGAAGGAGATGGTCAAGTTAGAATGTTTAGTCCAACGGGAGGAGGGCCATAGCTTTTGGAGGAAAGGATAAAAATTAGAATCCAGGGAGGAGCTAGGGTGTTTGTTCCCAAGATGGATCCAATAAAGAGGAGATATAGAGCTATAGGTGGTAGTTTCCCAATGGTGAGGTATATCTGGCCCTTTGCTCTCTGATCTAGGGTCTGAGGGGAAAGAAAGGAAAATAAAGTACAGGGGCTGCCAGTCTGGTTCACAGTTGTCCCCTGCGGCTAATGTGAAGGAGAGAATATTGAAAAGCCAGTTCCCAACTGAAAGAGGAGAGAAGGGGTTACCAGCTAAGTCTACAGCAGTCCCCTGAGGCACAGAGCACCACAATGAGGGTGAAGAGGAGACCATCAGGGAGGTATCACCATTTCCTCCACAGAAAGGAGAAGCTGCTAAGTGGGAAGGGAGTGGAGTTAGTGACCTGTGGAGGCATAACACTTGAGGAAATTGCATTTACTAGACTGGCAAGACAACCTTCAGAGCAACGGGTGGCAGAAGCATCTTTGGCTCACTTTAATGCCCAGGAGTGGAAAAAGGTGATGTTGTGGCCTGAGGGTAGAGAGAGAGAAAGGACTCAGGACGATGTTAAGGAGAAGATAGCTGTTTAGGCAGATGGGAAACATGGAGGGCCATTTTTGAAAGGACATCCAAGTCAGAATAGAGACATTCAGCTCATGATGTCTAAAACAGACATTCATCTCACATATATTTTTCAACAGGAAATACATCAGGCTTTTCTGTTCAAAAATGCATGAGATGGGTGACTGTGTGCTGAGGATGTCCAGCATGAACAGCCATTTTACAAACTGCTATATCCAAGATATGAATGGCAAAATAGCAGGGACAAGGACATGTGTCTGGCAGCATTCTTAGAAGAATGGCCACATAGACATCCCTGCAAAGGAGAAGGGCAATCTAGTGGTTAGTGCAGTGGACTTTAACCCAAGGTATCCAGGTTCAAGTCCCACTTTAACTATTTGTTTTTGTAATTGTGGACCCTCCAGGAACAGAAAAATACCTGCTGTACCTGAATGTACTCCACTTCAATAGCCTTCAGGCTTTCAGGTGTCTTGTATATTTAGGTACAGTCACCTGGATTCTATATGTAGTGCCCAAAATTGGTACTGAAATTTAGCACACATCAGATGTACTCCATAATTGTGTGCACAGTTTAATTGACAAATGAGCAGTTAATTGGCAATAATTTTGTGCTAGTAATCAATTATGGGTGCTAAATGGCAATAATTTGGACTTACGCACACATCTTGCTGAGCACTTTCTACAAAGATGTGCACGTAAGTCTTTTAGTGAGAAACTGAAAAGGGACTGTGGCCATAGGAGGAGCATAGGTGGGTCAGGGGCATTCACAAAAGACGCACACACTGTTATAGAACTTGAGGCATCTGTACCTAATTTACGTGGAAAGATTTACATCAGGTTTCAGTTAGTGTAAAACTGGGTGAGGATCCCAGTGCTATGCGCTATTCTGTAAGCAGCACCTAATTTTGAGCACCATTTATGGAATAGCTCTTTGTGCTCAATTTTCTTGGCGCCCAAACTTAGGCGCCATTTATAGAATGTAGTCCACTTTGTATTTTTCTGTTTCTGGAGGGCTCACAATAAAAAATAAAGACGTAAAAGTGTTAACGTGGGATTTGAAACTGGGTTAAAAGTGAACTGCACTAATCATTAGGCTACTTCACAGACTTACTTCCTGCTTTGCTAAAAATGCCCATAATTTCCTAGCCTGGTGTCCCCTTTCAGTTTCACTTTCAGGGGAGAGGGAGGAGGACAGCAACCACTGGGGGATTAAGTAGGTGTCATGCCTTAAACCCTCCAGTGGTCAGCTGGCAGAGCACCTTTTTGTACCCTGGATGTAACTGAAACATGTCTAATTTAGGGTGTCCTTCTTTTTAGTCTTGGACGTTTCTTTCCGTTTGGTTACTGCTGTTGAACATTCTGTTTTTGAGTCCTCTTTAGTCCCACTCAAACCATGCCCACAACATGACCCCTTGCTATTTGGACGTACTGTAGGGTTGGACATCCCTTTTCTGCCTTTGCAAAATCTGGATTTGGACAATTCGAGCACATGGACATCTATTTGGGCATTTTGAAACATCCATATGCTTCAAAAATAAGCACCAAAGGGTATAAGACTGAGGGCAGAAAAGAGTGAGTGGGGAGGGATGTGGAGCAGAGTAGAGTGGACTGGAGTAGGAGCGTAAGATAATTGCACTGGGGTGGGGTAAGAAGGTGTGCACTGGTCAGGGAAGAAATACACCCAGTATGTCTTCATGTACTCCCCCATCCCCAAAATAGTATTGTGGGGAGGGGGGGTGAAAGGTAGGAGTACATGACAAGGGAGTTTCATCACAGGTAAATCCTGGAAGAATTCTAGAATCCCTGCAGATGAAGCAAATTTTCAAAGAATACGGCATGTCTGTTTCATTAGTCCCAGAAAAGCTCTATATTTCATTTTCTAAACACTTTCACATTGTAATTCATCACTTAAAAGCACCTACTGTAATAAAACTAGATATAATCAATGGTGGAGAGCAGAGGATAAGCAGAAGTTGACTTTTGCTAGAGTAGAGATAAGAATTCAGTCTGCTAAATCAGTAAGAAGAACTGAGCCACAAACATCTTAGGTAAAATGGGATGGGTGGGGGAAAAACTGAACAAAATAACTGTGGTTAATAGCTAAAATAATGGTATTCTTCCATCATCCAAGCAGATCATTGGCTTTCTTCTGCCATTTTGCTTTTTAAAATGTGTCTGCAAAGTCAGCGAAAACTGTTATGGGATTAAATGTTGGGCAGCACCACTTTATGAGGTGATGGAAACATCTGCCCATTTTAGAAGCATCTACCCATGTATTGCCAAGTGTGCATGGCAATTTTGGAAAGCCACTAATTTACAAATGTAGATGCTTGGGCATTGTTTGGGTATGATTCGGGTGGACCAAAAATATGTATATGTTTTTCCCAGTTTACAATGGGAATGGGAATACACCTATTTTAAACAAATTTTCCCACTGGCTTTTGTACCAGCTCAGAGTTTCACAGAGATTTTATGAAAGTGCTCATTTTGGCCAGGGCTTGACATGAGAGATTAAGGGCCTCTTTTTTCAAGCCGTGCTAGCAGTTCCCAGTGCGGCAATACCAAGAAAGCTCATTCACTTTGAATGGGCACTGTCGACATTGCCGTGTGGCTTGATAAAAGAAGCCCTAAGAGAGTAATTCTCCTTAATCCCTTGTTTATTATTTCTTCTGCATATTTTACAAAACTCTTCAGCAACTCTGCAAGTTGATTGTGGCCATTTATCCATGCAGTTTTGTAAGATCAGGCAAGTATATATATATATATATATATATATATATATATATATATATATATATATATATATATGTTGGCACTTACACATGGAGGTTGCAGTCTCACTAGTTCCATGTAGAAGTGACAACATATATATGTAGAAGTTCCCAAACGATGTTGCTCTTTGGGGTCCTTTTACAAAGGCACACTAGTGGTTTTAGTGCATACTAATCAGCACACGCTAAATGCTAGAGACACTCTTAGAAATATATGGGCAACTCTAATATTTAGCATGTGCTTATTTTTAGTGCGTGCTAAAAACGCTAGTGCGTCTTTTTAAAAGGACCCCTTTGTTTCCATGTTTATTTTTGCAAAATTGCTGCTCCCAGGTTCAGCAAAGCCTTTTTTTTTAAATACTGGGGAAGTGTGAATGTCCCAACCTGAACATCACATTTCCCATATTTATCCCTATGCAAAATGGGGTTTCACTTTAGTAAAAGGTACATAGATAGGCTATTTCTGATCTTCTATGAATCATCTTCTTTTAAAACTGTACACGAGCACACTCGTAACCTGATAAGTCCCCCAATATATTAAGAAATATATCAGGATCTAACTCTTTAGAGAGTTTTCATCCAAATAAATAGTGTGGAAAAGTAGTCAACCAAGCAGATGTAAAATAAAACTTTTTTTTTAAAAAAGAGTTTATTGTTACAAAGACATAGTTCAGGGATATTAGGGCTGGGGAGTAAGGGACAATTCTCTCAGTGTTTGGCTCCATGTGAACCTGGAGATTTCAGTATCAGCAAAGGAGGCCTCTGCTCTTAATGTGGGGAGTAATTCATTGACAGGACAGCTGAATGCCCCAAGGAACAGAAGGGACAAGCAAAAGCAAGTGGAGCTTTTATGTTAAAGTAAAGGACAAAATGCTCAGTGTAGGTTTAGCCAGGGAGAGAAAGATATAAAGATACAGGAAAGGTCACTTGATGTAAAGCAGGCTGAATTAAGAGTGTCAAGAGCCACTAGCTTGCTCATTTATCTTTAAATTATGGAATATTATGGACTAGATACTGTTTTACTCTTTAAAAGAATTTCATTAAAGTATAATAAGCTAGCTTGTGCTACTCTCTTCAATATTACAGCTACAAGCTATGGTATGTCAAATATAGCACGTTTATGGTATTACGACCCATGGCAGAAAGCAGAACTCATTTAATACTCAAAAAGAGTCAGTACTTTATTGTTTGTAATTACACAGAATGGCTGTATTCACCAGAATGATGCACACTGACCACTTAAGCATATTTACAGTTTAATATGACAGAATAGAGGCTTTGGGTGGCCTGTGGCGGGCTGAAGACCCTGAGCTTCCATCCAATACAGTAGAGAAGCTTTTCTCCTGAAATGCACAAAACACAACCTTCCTACTAGCCTAATCTGATTAGTAAAAGCCACAGACAGTTGCAATTCTAACCAAAATGTGCAAAAAGGTGTGCAGCCCCATTTTAGATAGAATATAGAAATCAGAATTAATACGTCAATTACAGGTCAGGATGTGTAGAATTCAGATATTATTTTAGAAACGGATCTGCAGACAGAGTTTTTTCTCAAATACATGCAGGAGTGGATATGTGTAGTAGGAACATTCAAGGACAATAGATATTTTCCTGTCATTGAAGTGCTTATACTCTACATTTGTACCCAAGGGTATGGATGGTTGCATGACTTTTCTATCCTTGATCACAAGGAGCAAATGTGGGATTTGAACCAGCCTCCCTTGAGTTACAGCTCACTGCTCTAGCCTGTAGGCTACTGCTCCACTTACATGTGTATACCTGCCATTTTGCAAAATTACTCATATACATGTCACTAATTAACAATAGAGGCCTCAATCCTTATTTATTTTCAAATTGGAGGGGGAAATAAGCACTGGGGAATAAGGGGACGAATGTAAGGGATCAGCTGTACATTCTGATGTTGATATATGGGGAATACACATGCATTCTCTTCCTGAAATGGAGAATATACGTGCAGATTGTAGCTCTGCCCATGGCCTTCCTAAATCACATTCCCTTGCAATCTAAGGGCCCTTTTTACTAAGCCATGCTGTAGGCTCGCTAACGTTTTTAGCGCATGCTAAAAATTTATTTGCGCGCTCTAAAACTAGAGACACCCATAGGAATATATGGGTGTCTTTAGCATTAGTGCGTGCTAATTTTTAGTGCAGGCTAAAAACCCTAGCTCACCTTAATAAACAGGACCCTAAGTTTTCAAGTTTATTTCTCATTTGATATACCACCCGACAGTGCCATCTGAGCGATTCCCAGTAAAATCATATAAAAGAAAAGAAATTACAACTTCCAACAGTTAGTCAAATATCCAACAAGAATGCAGAAAATCATCTTTTTTCCAACCAAAGTCAGGCCCCGAAGTAGGCAACATTAATATAAAACAAATTTCCCGAAAAAAAATGAGCTTTTCAGTTCTATTGATAACCTTTAAGAGTGGACTATCACGGCTACCACACCTCTCAGCTATGTTTAAAATAAGCAATAGATAGTTCTTTACAGAGAGATTGTGGAAAATTATTCCACATCATAGGAACTACTTCTGGAAAAATTGTGGAATGTGTACGCTCCAAGCTAAATTGACGTATTGTGGGGATGTTAAGCAAATCTTGCCGTGAGGACCAGATAGATCACAATGGAATATAAGGTACAAGATACTGGTGAAGAAATAATGGAGTTTCAGTAGAACAAACTGTATAAATCAGCAACAGTATTTAATAAGAGATTCTCACAGAAACTGGTAACCAATACTCTTGTTTTAGGATATGCAATGTTTTAATTGCAACCATTGAAAAGAGGAGTGACATGATCCTGATGAGTGGCACCCAGTAATTACTTAACAGCAGTATTTTCAGTAATGAATGCTTAAGTAAGTGAATTACAATAATCTGAATTACTCATAACAAAAGAATGTAAAAGTTTACGCATGGCATCCTGGGTTAAACGTTGTTTTAGTCTGAACAAACATTTCTTAACAAGGAGTGAAATATAAGACTGAAAATTAAGAGAACCGTATAGTTGTAATCCATGAGCCTTGTGACAAGGAACAGCTTTTATCTGGGTACGAACCATAGTAAGAGGAACTGGCAATAGTGAATATGAAATAGAACCAAAAATCAATGCTTTTGATTTGCTCACATTCAATTTCAGTTTATGATCACTCAGCCATTGTGCAATTTGATCTACTTTACTGTTCAAATCAGTTATAGCTGAAACAGAAGAAAAATCTATGGAACTCAGTATCTGAATATTATCCACGTATTCAAAAGAGTTATTCCTTTAGACAACATCAACATCAACAATGGTGAAAGAAAATTGTTGAAATGCAGAGGCACCAACATGGAGCCCTATGAGACACCACAAGAGGTAGTGAAAGACAATGATTGGTCATCCTTTCAGGAGACAACATAAGAGCGGGATGAAGAATATGACTGAAACCAAGCCAAAGCGGTATCTATTAATCATATATCGTGTAACTGACCTAGCAAAAGATGGTGATCAACCAAATCAAATGAGCTGGATAAATTCAGAGAAGAATTTCTGACTTGCCATGATCAAGATGAGCTCGAATAAAGGTAGTAACACCTTACGTAGCTCAGTAGAATAATTCCTATGAAATCCTGTCTGCTAGGGGTGAAGAACATATTTGCATCTTCAAGATAATCAGAAAGCTGATCAAAACAAATCTTTCAGTAAGTTTAAACAACATGGGAAGAGTGGTTATCGGATGGTAATTGGTTGGATCTTGAGAGCTTTTCTTCCAACCTTTTAATTTAGGAATCCATCTTTCGTTTCGATAATATGGTTGGGGATGCCCAAATCTCAACATTTAGGTCAACCATCTTGACATTTAGGTCGACCTTAGAGATGGCCAGCCTCAGTTTTCGCCAATAATGGAAACCGAGGACGGCCATCTCAAAAACGAACAAATCCAAGCCATTTGATTGTGGGAGGAGCCAGCATTTGTAGTGCACTGGTCCCCCTCACATGCCAGGACACCAACCGGGCACCCTAGGGGGCACTGCAGTGGACTTCACAAATTGATCCCAGGTGCATAGCTCCCTTACCTTGGGTGCTGAGCCCCCCCCACCCCCCAAAAACCCACTACCCACAACTGTACAACATTACCATAGACCTTAAAGGGTAAGGGGGGCACCTAGATGTGGGTACAGTGGGTTTCGGGTGGGTTTTGGAGGGCTCCCATTTACCACCACAAGTGTAATAGGTATGGGGGGGGTGGGCCTGGGTCCGCCTGCCTGAAGTGCACTGCAGTACCCACTAAAAACTGCTCCAGGGACCTGCATACTGCTGTGATGGAGCTGGGTATGACATTTGAGGCTGGCATACAGGCTGGAAAAAAAAAGTTTTTTAATTTGTTTTTTGGGTTGGGAGGGGGTTGGTGACCACTGGGGTGGTCATCTGGTCAGTTCAGGCACCTTTTCGAGGCTTGGTCATGAACAGAAAGGGACCAAGTAAAGTCGGCCAAATGCTTGTCAGGGATGCCCTTCTTTTTTCCATTATCGGCCGAGGTCGCTCATCTCTTAACCACGCCCCCGCCCCGCCTTCGGTACACTGCTGACACGCCCCCTTGAACTTTGGTCGTCCCTGCGACGGAAAGCAGTTGAGGATGCCCAAAATCGGCTTTCGATTATGCCGATTTGGGCGCCTTTAGGAGAAGGACGCCCATCTCCCGATTTGTGTCGGAAGATGGGTGCCCTTCTCCTTCGAAAATAAGCTGGCTAGTCACCCACACTTACACCAGCTCTATGACTGATGTAAGAGCAGTGCCAAAATTTTAGAAATACCAATACCAAGTTAAGCTAGTATTCTGTAACAGAATCTAGGTGCCAAGATCTTGTTATAGAATAGGTTCCTACTGCCTACCTCAGGGTACCAAAATGGAGGCACCCAGTTACAGCATAGAGGGCAATTCTATATAGGGACACCAAGATTTAGGCACCTAGAAGGCTCTTATTTGGAGTCTATTCTGTTAAGGAAAGAGGGGCCTACTTTCCTGTACAGAATATTAACATAACCAAGTATGTAACTGCGTATGTGGTTAGGTGTGAACACTTATTCCAGCTATAGAATTGGTATAAAAGCTCGCACCTCAATGTATTCTATAAGTGTGTATGCCCACTTGTAAAATATATGCTGTGGAAGATATGCACGTATTTACAGAATAATGCGTAGATGGAGTTTTGGTATTTACATGTGTATATGCCAGTATTCTAGTCATTAATCCAGTAAATAGGACAAACCTTAATGTACAGGGATTACTAATACATAACAACGTAAAATCCCAGCAAACTAAATTACTTTAACTTGTCACTATTTCTTAAACCATATTACTTTATTATATATTTATTATATATTTATGAACTGCAGTACATTGACCAAAATATCTGAAAACCCGTTTCTAAACATTATATATATATATATATATATATTTTTTTTTTTTTTAAATGTTTAGAAACGGGTTTTCAGATATTTAGGTCAATGTACTGCAGTTCATAAATTTTCTTATGCAGTACTACCCATTTTTCATTGATCCATTTTTGTAGAATATTTTTAAATAAGCACAGAAACATGAGATTTAATTCAGCTACTTAGCTTTTTCAAAGGCTTTGTTTTTGAAAAGCTAAGGGGCCCCTTTACAAAGGTGTGGAAGGCCTATGCGCACACATTGCGCGTCAAATCAGCACAACCGCCCAGCTAGCACATGAGCCAGGTGGTAGTGCTGATTTGGTGTGTGCCGAATCCTGCAGTAGAAAATAATTTTCTATTTTCTACCATGGGCCGCTTACGGTTAACAGCAGTTGGCACGCGCTGCATGCTTACTGAGTGGGTAGTGCATGAGACCTTACCAATAGGTCAGTGTGTGGCGGTAAGGCCTCAGGCTGAAAATGGACACGGACTGGTTTCAATTTTAGTGCACGTCCATTTTCTGGCCCCTTAAAAAAAGACCCATTTTCCTGGATGTGGTAAAAAAAAATGGCCCAGCGCACTCCCAAAAGATGTGCTCGCACTACTGCAGGCCACATTTTACTGTGGCTTAGTAAAAGGACCCCTTAGTAGCTAAATAGCTGAATGGGCATGCGGCAAAATGAAAATTGTTGAGCGTCCATTTTGGGTCTGAGACCTTACCACCAGCCATTGACCTAACGGTAAAGTCTCATGCGTAACCGGGCGGTAAGGACCTACGTTCGCTAAATGTCACTTGGCACGCATCCGATATGCGCGGCAGAAAATAAAAAATATTTTTCGGGTGCGCATATTGGACACGCAGCAAAAATGAAATTACCGCAAGAACTACATGGTAGCCATGCGGTAACTCCATTTTGGTGCGAATTGGGCGCACATAGACGCTTAGGGGGCTTACTAAAATTGCCCCAAATTAATTTAGTTTGCTAGTATTCTAGTCATTTACATGCATATTTGATGTATAAATGTTAGTATATTCTTTATAGAAGTACTATCATTAAGAACAAATCGACCCATATTTGATTATTGGATTGCAACATATCATTTTTAATTAATTTATTTATTAAGGGGTGCTTTTACTGAAGTGAGGTAAAAACTGGTCTAAATGCAGGTCTTTCCCACATGCTAAGCCCAGATTTAACACAGGAATGCTCACTCTCTGCCCATGACACACCCCCTCCAAAAAAATAATTTTTCAGAAATCAGTAACACGCTGGTTAGCACATGCGTAGAGGCAAAAAGTGGCCTGTGGCACATGCTAACCAAGTGTTAAGAGCTTAAAGCCCTTTCATAAAAGGACCCTTAAATTTGCATAACAGAGAATCAGCATGTGAATGAGAAAGGAGGTGCATTTACTTTCTTTGCTACCCTATATCAGAGGTATAGTTTTGTTACCCACTTACCAGCTGTGCTGCTGGTACTGTACCAAGATGTTAGAAGTAAAAGAAGTTAGAAGGATCGAGGATCGAATTCAGAGATCAGCCTGATTCAATCTGAAAAATCAAGGAACTGCAAAAATGAAAGAGTCATGAAACATAAAGTTTCATTCTGCTCTGATAATTAGGGGCCATGCAGAGCGTGACATTACTGTCAGCGGCCACTGTTATGGAACAGAGCGAGCCACAAGTGGGAAGCGACAGAAATAAATGCCCTGCTCTAATTGCCCACAGGGCAAACCTCGACCACAGCTCAGAAAGAAATTCCTCTTTCTTACCTTGTGTTTCAGAGTTAACTGCCCTTCAGTTAGAAGTTAATATAGTAAAATTGCTTGAGTGTAGTCACATGAGTCCGAAAAACAGGAATCACATGATGTAACATTAAAATATATACAAATGTAATAAACAGTGGCAGTGAATATGTTTAAACTGGCACTTCCTGTTTAAACTGACACTTTTACTTAAATGTGCAGTAGAAATGAATATTGTACATATATTTTTTTTTTTACAAATGGACATGAAGGTATAAATTTTGAAGGTAAACAAAGAGAGTATCTGTCTTTGTATGTGTATCTGTTTTTGTGAGAGAGAAAGATGAGTGAGAGGGCATGAAAGGGAAGTGGAATGTGGCCCAATACACTAATAAAAGCTAATGTTTTCCAGAAAGCTCTATTTGTACCTGTTGTAGATAGTAAATACTGCAAGCAACCCAGTGGCCTAGAACCAAAGTGGAGGAGTGGCCTAGTGGTTAGGGTGGTGGACTTTGGTCCTGAGGAACTGAGTTCAATTCCCACTTCAGGCACAGGTAGCTCCTTGTGACTCTGGGCAAGTCACTTAACCCTCCATTGCCCCATGTAAGCTGCATTGAGCCTGCCATGAGTGGGAAAGCACAGGGTACAAATGTAACAAAACAAAAAAAATAAAGAAGGTTGCATTTGTAAATTAAGACCAAAAGATGAGGAATGAATTCTAATTGCAATATAGGTGCTTGATCAAAATGAATCAACAGTGAGGAAAAATTAGAAATTCCAGTGAGCTCCTCCTTCTCTCCAGAATCTGGTGAATTTAAATTTCAATAACAGGTTGGATCAAGCTGAAGTGGTTCCTGTTTTGATTGGATTGATCTGGTCAGTAGTCACCAAGCTCAGAGTCATAATGATATGGGGGGGACTCAGATAAAGAAACAAAAAACAGCAAATTGACATATACTGGGAAATGGAAAAACAGTAAATATATATATATATATAGCAGTAAGTGCTCCCACCCGAAATAGCCACACTGCAAGTGCTTCACTTCCCACATGGCCATCTCCTGAAAAAAACAAAGACCTGTCTTTTAACCTCTACGATAAAAAGGAGCCTCGACGTGCGTCAAAAACACGCACCGATGCCAGCGCAGTCTCCCTTTTACCACAACTTCATAAAAGGACCTCATAATGAAAGTTGGTAAAACACCTTATAGCTTCATCAGTCTTTTTCAAGGGGGACTGCCTTGAAAGAGTGAAGGCAAAACATGTCGCATATCCCCTCTGGAAGAGATTTGAAGCTAAGTATTTGATTTTTTGTTAAAGTAATGAAGTAAAAACAAATTGAATGTGAACAAGCTAATGAATGGAAAATGGAACTAAAAATGGAATTTATAAAAAAATATTTGAAAAAAAAAAAAAACAAGAAGACTGAGTGTGTGGACCGATGACGATGTAAGGTGTTTCACCAACTTTCATTATAGGAGATAAATGTCTCTATGGAAGTTCACCTCTGATGGTCCGTTAATTAGAAGAAGTTAGATTGCAGATATATTTATGCTCTATGGTTACAAATGATTATTCTGCAAGTATTGTAGTATTGTATGAGTAGGCCTACTTTACATTTAGGAGCTAATATTTACACCAGGCCTGTGTCTGGCATAAATATCAGCACTTAAGCTACTACTACTACTACTACTTAACACTTCTAAAGCGCTACAAGAGTTACGCAGCACTGTACAGTTTAGCAAAGAAGGACAGTCCCTGCTCAAAGGAGCTTACAATCTGATGGACAAAATGTGCAGTCAAACAAATTGGAGCAGACTAGATTTCCTGAATAGAGGTATAATGGTTAGGTGCTGAAGGTGACATTGAAGCTCAACATTTACGCACGTAATTTACAGTATTCTGTTATATAAGCAGGTAAGTGTTGGCCCCACCATGCCCCTCCACATGAATACTACCGTGCAATTACACGCTAAAACATTTTGTCGCATAATTCCAGAATAGTGGTTAGGAATGGCCTGCCACTTATGCACATAAATGACAAGATTCTCTAAATTTAAGTGCAAATGGTGCTTAAATTTAGGTGACCTGCTATAGAATTAGGGGGTTGCTGTCTATTTTTATGAAAATATCATACCACATGGCTCAGTGGCAAGTATCACATGCTGCCTGTGTGAGAGACATGGCTTCTGTTTCTCAGTCCATCCATTGCTGGTTAGGGACCAGGATGCCAAAAAAAAAGTGTTCACAGGCTTAGAGGTTGGGAGTTGTTTGCAGAACACTGACACCTACTGGTCAGTGGCACTCTCCAGAGAGAATGTCAACTAAAGAATATTGCTGCAATGGCTAACATATATGTTAGAGGGTTACAAATTAAAGGGGTCTTTTACAAAGCAGCAGTAAGCCCAACACGGTACCACAGAGCCCTTTTCCCCACAGCTTAGTAAAAGGACTCCTAATTTTAGAAAATATGGCAGCCATAAATGGAGGCTTATGATGCCACTGGCCAAGTAGAAGTGAATATTGGTTGAGCTGCAAGCCCACAGCAGCAGGAAGACATTGACTGAAAAGAAAGTAAAAGTGAAATACCATATCCCTACACATCTAAATTGGTCTGCCTATCTTGGTAATCAACTAGTGTGTATATACATATCATTATCGTTTATCATTTATCATTTATTGGTTTAATATACCGGTTCTATTTGCCAAGCAAGTCAAAATTATTTACAATCAAAACAAATCAAACAGAGGGAGGAAAGGAACTCCATAAGTTGATAGGAAAGAATCATATATTTCTTTTTAATGCTGCAAAAGGCCAGACAATTCTGATATCACTGAAAAAGACAAAAAACATTGGCAGCAGAAAGTTTAATAAAAAATAGAAATAGCAAAGCATGCCAAAATGAGATGTTATGGTACCTCTTAGAGATGGACACTTTAAATATGGCTGTCTAAAATAGATAGATAGATAGATAGATAGATAGATAGATAGATAGATAGATAGATAGATAGATAGATAGATAGATAGATAGATAGATAGATAGATAGATAGATAGATTTTCAATGCAAGACTTTTGAAATGTTCTTCTTTCTTACCTTTTCTAAGCTTTTCAGAGTCCCTGCAGGAATTAGAAACCCAACTCAGTGTTCAGTCAAATCTAAATGGACTATATGAAGAACACAAGAAATGTAGACTGTGAATGACTCTTCCCCTTCTGCAGAAGAATTAGCTTAATATTTTAGAGACAAAATAGTCAAGATTAGAAATGCTTTACCAAATATATCTGCTGAAATAGACAATTCATCCAGGACTGATGATGGGATAGTGGCTGATAGGTTATGGTCCTCTTTTTTATCAGAAACGAAAAGAGAAGAAGATATTCCCCTAGTGCAAAGTAATACAGTAACCAAAAGAAACAGGGGAGGACCAATTCAATCCCAACAAAGGTGTCGATGAAAGAGTCCTTTGAGTCCTTTATTTGTCACAATTTAAAACTGACTTGACGTAGATCTATGTTTCGGTGCTGAAAGTGCCTCCTTGCCTCAGGAGTCACTAATTATCAGTGTGATGGCTCAACAAGAGCACTACTATCAACTGCATATAGAAAAAAAACAGTATTTGTAGTGGATACTGCAATGGCCTCATAAATCATCTACTTAAAAACTGCATAGAAATGATGTGGCTTGAAAAGCTAATATGCATTGACATTTTTTCAATTAAAATGAATGCTGAAGGAAGGAGCAAGATGGCTGCCGAGTAGGTCTAGCCATTATCCCTTTCCTGAGGGAATTTTACTTATCTTCTTTGCCTGTTTCTTCTATGCCTAAGAGGAGGGCTAAACAGCAGCAGATCCCCACCAATTCGCGGACTGTGAGTCCACTTTGCCAGCTGGAGATTACCAACTTTCTCTCAGTAGCAATGGGTGAACTGGCAGGTCAGGGCATAGAGTGGAGCTATGACCTCAGGAGCAATACGTTGCCTATCCCTGCGGGTTGGGCCCAGCCTCTGGAGCTTGAATCAGAAAGATCAATAGCACCTGACTCTCTGCTTTTGCAGAAGGTTTCACCTCAGGCAGCAAAGGAGCTATCAGGACGGGGGAATGAGACATTGTCCCTACTCCCGTTGGAAAGACTTTGGATACGATATGGACAGCATTAGATTCTATATACAAGGTATGTGCTGGTTTAAGTCCTTTGGATAAAACAACACAGAGAATATTTTAAAGTTGGAGTGTTCTTTGACTCAAACAAAGGCTAAGACTGAAGATATCTCTTCTCAAATGAATCAACTAAAACAATCTAAATCGTCTGTTTAACAAGATAGACTGATGTTTCAGAAGAAACTTGAAAATCTTGATAATCATACTCTTCAATTAAATGTGAGAATCTTGAACTTTTCTAAAGTATTGACAACCTCTGTTAAGGAACTGTTTTACCAATTCCTCAAGGACTGTTTGAAATATTCTAAATCTGCCTATCCACCTCTCCATAAGATCTGTTTTATTCCTGTGAAACGCCAAGGAAGAGTACATGAATTGCAGATAGTCTTGATATTTCTGCTGTATTGGAAAGTTCAGTTGAAGAACAAATTGAGAGATCTACTTTGATTGTTTCCTTTGTATTTATGCAAGATAAAGAAGCACTACTTCAATTATTCTTTCATGCTAATGGATGTGTTTTTATGGGTGGGAACATTTCAATTTTTCGAGATGTTTGTAGATGGACTCAGACTAGGAGAGTAAGAATTTTGTCCTATTGCCCCAAGTCCTTTCTTTGGGAACAAAGTTTCAATTACATTATCCCTGTAAATGTACTGTTTCTTTAGATAATGTTAAATATGTATTTTATGATCCTTCACAACTTCTTTTCTTTTTGGAGGGCAGGGGGGCTGATGCTGTTGGAATATCAAAGCCTTAGTTTAACTGGACCTTTAATAGTTTTCAGCTGGGACTACTCATGATACTTTTTGTTACTTATTTCTTGTACTTATTCATCTTGTTTTCTCCCTGATGAGGTCTCATGTCAAGTAGGAATGTTAATTAATTCCTGATTAATATTACCTTTTTCTTTTGCATTCTTTGACATATCTGCTTGTTTTCCTTTACAATTTGTTGTAACTGAAATTCTTTTGCAAAATTAAAAAAAAATGAATGCTAAAACAAATTGGGGAAAAAAGCATCTGAAAATCAGGATAAAATCCCCAAAAGTCTGAAAATATATCAAACTTTTGTGCCTACACACATCTCAAAATTAAAGCAGACTACTTCAATACCTCCAATGTAATTTCAACAGACTCTGGGCTCCTTTTACAAAGCGGTGCTACCGATTATCGTGTTCAGTGGCATTCTTGGTATAGAGAAAGCTGTGTACTGTATTCTCTGTGGCATCGGGCTCCTGATGCAGGCCAGGTGGCCGAATCACAGGCCCATGTCTAGTCGTGCCTTGTTTTGAATTAAAGTTTTATCAACACCATCACTGACAGTGTGTTGCTTCATTGTCATCTTCGCTGTGTTTGCCATCTACTCTGTTTGTGGAGACTGTTTCTTCTGTTTTGCTGTCAGTCTATTCTTGAACACATCTAGTCATGCAGGGAGGCACTTCTATAACTGGGCATCTGGTAGTAGCCTATTCTATAAAGGAACGTGAGCACTTACTTTCCTTTGTAGAATACTAGTATAACAACAAAAATATGCACCTATAAGTTAGGCACAAGCACTTTCACCGGCTACAAATCTGACATAAATGTGTGCACCTAAATGGAGAAGATATACACATACTCCACCCAGACTCTGCCTATGTGTACACCCATCTGTAAAGTATATACTAAGCAAGACATGGACATATTTACAGAATAGTACTTAGGTGGAATTTTGTGCCTATATGCCATTATGCTAAGGAATTCCGTATATAATTGGTATGGACCCATCAGCAAATACTTTATAGAACTGCCCAGATGGTACCCACAACAGGTGAGGCATTTGCATAAGTTTGGATAAATATTGCCCACTGCAATATCACAGTTTCTAAATTTTCCAATTATTTTCTACTGGAGAGGAGAGGAATCACTTTAAGGTTAGGGAGCCCTTTAGGTACAGATAAGAAAAAGACATAGAGTTTGAATGCTGCCTTTGTTCTCTGCCACTCTGAATGGACAAGCTGTTCTCAAAATAAATAGACATTGCAATAAGAATGTCAGTTGTCTTGGGATTATATGAGTTCTGCTTGATCTACTAGTATAGAAGGCTAGAAGGATTGGAGGGGGAGGGAGAATTCAATTTATAGCATTAGACTGTGCACTAGCATGCTTAGAGGAAATATGTATATAAACTGCATGGTTGGAAAGTGCAATTCTCATTTAGATTTCTTTACCAAAAGCCATTACAATGTCCACATAAAAACTATCCAACTGATATTCAGCCCGCAATGGTCAGCGTTTCTTAAAACACTGACTGATACGGGCAGAATTAGCTCCAGATATTCAGTGCTGGACCATGTGCTCTCGGTGGGGGGGGGGGGGGGGGGGGGGGAGGAGGAAGGGGGATTGGAACACCAGGATCCGACTGTCAATATTCAGAGGCAATTAACCAATTTTTTTACAGCGAGATTGAAAGAGTGTGGCTACACACTTTTACTCTCTGGAGTGCGACTTTGTCTCTGAGGAAGACAGTATGCTGGTTTTTTCCTGCTGTTTTGCCTCAGTGCTTATCCCATTTACCACTTTCGGTGACAACTAGTGCATTTATTGTGTATGAAGACCTTATTTTAGAGCCACTGATGCAACCCTTTTGGGCAAAACACAGCCTGTGTCAGGCACTTACCTTATAATAAAGTTTTATTTGAACTACTAATTGATCTGCTTGGTTTGTATCCACATTGGATTTTGCGGATCATCTGCCATGCAGTTTTTTGGTATCAGCAAAAAATGGCCATTTTTATGCCAAGCTGCACAGGGACATTAGGGTGGGAGGAACTGGGGAGGTGCTGGCCAATATTCAGTTGTAATTAATTTAGGGACTTAGGAGATTTCATAGTATGGTGTTCTGCATTACCTTTAGAAAAAGTCCATACGCAATTGATACATGATGACATCATTTCCTGCCAGGGAACATAAAAAGCCTTTGCTTCCAGAGAGCCGTGCACTATCAGAATAGGGGCACTTTTCTTTTCTCTTTTTCTGTGAACCTTTAGCATTTAACATTCCAAGTTCCTGAAGAAGATTTATCGAAACCCTGCAGAGTAGAACTCGTTATGGCTCTGCTAAAGAAGGCAGCACATTGAGTCATGTCGAGCAGTGCTGAGACTCTGAGACATTAAGCTGAGGGACGCTGTAACACTGTACTGCAGAAAGACGCTGAAAAAGTTGAAATTGGTCAGGTGTGGTGCATACACCTGGCAAGATTAAGTTAAGTGCGCCAGAGTTTATTGTTTAAGTTATTGAAAAATAATATAATACACACATGCAAAGTTATGTTGACTAAGAGTTTGGCACGCTTAGAGTGCAATATTCAGTTCCAGCACCCACACAGCTAAGCAGGCAAATTTAGAGCAGCTCAGTTATGTGGGTGCCAGCTGAATATCGGTGGTCAGGCCACAGAGCACGATTTAAGACGGAAGGAGCCTCTTATTACAGAAATAGGCAATTCGTCCATTTACCAGCAGTGCTAAATGGGCATTAGCTCACGGGAAAGACCCACACTGGGGAAAGCGCAGGCCGCTTTTTAGCACTGTTCAGTAAAAAGGGCCCCCATCTTTGGCCATCTTCAAATCTAAGCTAAAAGCCCACCTTTTTGATGCTGCTTTTAACTCCTAACCCTTCTTCACTTGTTCAGAACCCTTACTTTATCATCCTCACTTTAATATTCCCTTATCTCTTGTTTGTCCTGTTTGTCTGTCCTAATTAGATTGTAAGCTCTGTCGAGCAGGGACTGTCTCTTCATGTTCAAGTGTACAGCGCTGCGTACATCTAGTAGCGCTTTAGAAATGATAAGTAGTAGTAATAGTAGTAAAGGAATAATGACAAATAACATAAAAACATGATCACTTAATAAAACCCAAACATCAAATGAATCAATCTACTAGTATAAAACATTCTAAAATATATGGAATGAAATAGCATCTGCTATATAGTATTAATACATCACAATAAAAACTATTAATAAGGACAAGGTCTGTCTAAAAGCCTGCTCAATTAATTACTGAATAAAGGCAGCAAAGTGGGCGAATCAACCCCACTGTTGCTATTTCAGTCATAAATTCAAAAGCTTTTAATTTGTTCTAGTTGATTTGGATTAAATTTTAACTTGTCTCTTATTAGTCTAAGTAAACTTTTCATTACTTGGAGAAGAACAGATAATAAAATAAGGGTTCCTTTATCACTGCTTCCCCATCCCACCCCCATTCCTCTAGGCCTTCTAAAATAGTTCCTTTGTGTCCTTTTTGCACATAACAAAAATATACTGATCACAACTAAACCTTGGCAGCTTCTACTCTACTCATGTTTTTGACTCATGTGAACCCTGGGGGGTGGCGGTGCACAGAGATATGGGCTCAACTGACCTGCAGTAAATTCCGAGTGGAAAACAATATTTTTTTTAAAGCATATGTATTTTTAAAATTCAAGCTGGTTGTTGCAACAAGTAATGTCTCAGCAGAGTTGCCAACTAACTTTCAAGCCTTGAGGGACAACTTGAGTCAGTCCTCATTTTCTTCTTAGGTGTGTTTCACTCTAGTGATAGAACCTGTTGTTGGGGGGTAGGCTCATCTGTCTGTTTGCATGCAGAGATTTATTTGCGCTTGTATAACAGAAGGGGGAGTTTGGAGGGAAAGCAGCAAAGTGGCAGGAAAGTCAGACCCTTCCACCAGAAGAAAACTTTACAGTCTGCAGGCAGTGACCCTAATCTTAAACAGAGGAAGATGAAGGCCTGAGCCACTGGGAACCCAAGTGTGCTATATTATCAGGGACCTACAGTGGGGGAAATAAGTATTTGATCCCTTGCTGATTTTGTAAGTTTGCCCACTGACAAAGACATGAGCAGCCCATAATTGAAGGGTAGGTTATTGGTAACAGTGAGAGATAGCACATCACAAATTTAATCCGGAAAATCACATTGTGGAAAGTATATGAATTTATTTGCATTCTGCAGAGGGAAATAAGTATTTGATCCCCCACCAACCAGTAAGAGATCTGGCCCCTACAGACCAGGTAGATGCTCCAAATCAACTCGTTACCTGCATGACAGACAGCTGTCGGCAATGGTCACCTGTATGAAAGACACCTGTCCACAGACTCAGTGAATCAGTCAGACTCTAACCTCTACAAAATGGCCAAGAGCAAGGAGCTGTCTAAGGATGTCAGGGACAAGATCATACACCTGCACAAGGCTGGAATGGGCTACAAAACCATCAGTAAGACGCTGGGCGAGAAGGAGACAACTGTTGGTGCCATAGTAAGAAAATGGAAAGAAGTACAAAATGACTGTCAATCGACAAAGATCTGGGACTCCACGCAAAATCTCACCTCGTGGGGTATCCTTGATCATGAGGAAGGTTAGAAATCAGCCTACAACTACAAGGGGGAACTTGTCAATGATCTCAAGGCAGCTGGGACCACTGTCACCACGAAAACCATTGGTAACACATTACGACATAACGGATTGCAATCCTGCAGTGCCCGCAAGGTCCCCCTGCTCCGGAAGGCACATGTGACGGCCCGTCTGAAGTTTGCCAGTGAACACCTGGATGATGCCGAGAGTGATTGGGAGAAGGTGCTGTGGTCAGATGAGACAAAAATTGAGCTCTTTGGCATGAACTCAACTCGCCGTGTTTGGAGGAAGAGAAATGCTGCCTATGACCCAAAGAACACCGTCCCCACTGTCAAGCATGGAGGTGGAAATGTTATGTTTTGGGGGTGTTTCTCTGCTAAGGGCACAGGACTACTTCACCGCATCAATGGGAGAATGGATGGGGCCATGTACCGTACAATTCTGAGTGACAACCTCCTTCCCTCCGCCAGGGCCTTAAAAATGGGTCGTGGCTGGGTCTTCCAGCACGACAATGACCCAAAACATACAGCCAAGGCAACAAAGGAGTGGCTCAGGAAGAAGCACATTAGGGTCATGGAGTGGCCTAGCCAGTCACCAGACCTTAATCCCATTGAAACTTATGGAGGGAGCTGAAGCTGCGAGTTGCCAAGCGACAGCCCAGAACTCTTAATGATTAGAGATGATCTGCAAAGAGGAGTGGACCAAAATTCCTCCGACATGTGTGC
The DNA here is from genome assembly GCF_901765095.1 of Microcaecilia unicolor. Classification (NCBI taxonomy): domain Eukaryota; kingdom Metazoa; phylum Chordata; class Amphibia; order Gymnophiona; family Siphonopidae; genus Microcaecilia; species Microcaecilia unicolor. Next base: position 66,036,828 of record NC_044037.1, on the reverse strand, counting down.
AAACCTCATCATCAACTACAGAAGACGTCTGACCGCTGTGCTTGCCAACAAGGGTTTTGCCACCAAGTATTAGGTCTTGTTTGCCAGAGGGATTAAATACTTATTTCCCTCTGCAGAATGCAAATAAATTCATATACTTTCCACAATGTGATTTTCCGGATTTAATTTGTGATGTGCTATCTCTCATGTTACCAATAACCTACCCTTCAATTATGGGCTGCTCATGTCTTTGTCAGTGGGCAAACTTACAAAATCAGCAAGGGATCAAATACTTATTTCCCCCACTGTAACCCTTGCTGTTAGAAGATAAAGGCTGTAAATAGAAGGGGGATGAAAAACAGGGGTCAGTCCAGGGAGTATGAGGTTGAGAAAGTGAATGCAAAGCAGTCTGGGAAAAACACATGATGGAGAGAGGGGAGCATAATGCCTTTCTTCTGCAGACTCCCAGCCCTTATGCAAAACCATACCTACACCACAACCCCCAACACACACAGGCACTCCAACCACAGACAACCCCATACAGCGTATACCCCAGAAATACACACACGACTACACTTCCTCACATATACACCCCATATCTCCATCCCTGCCCCCACACGTCCACATACTCCGCTGCACACAGGTATCCCCAAACGATACACACCAATACTCTCAAAATATACTTAAATTTGCATGGTGCCATTTATCTACACTTCCTGTATAGCTCCCACACAACCACACAGTCCTTGCCACCTTACCAAGATATGCTTTACTATGTCTCTTCTCACTGTCCCCTTCATATATATGAATGCATTTCTAAACAGATAAAAATGTGCACAACTTAATTGGTTAACTAGCTAATTAGCGCTGTCAATTGGGTGCTAACAAGTAATTATTAACATTAATTGGCATTAATTATGATTTATGCACACAACTTGCTAACTGTATTCTGTAACATGGTGCATGTAAATTCCAAGTCACATAGTTGAAAAGGGAGAGCAGTTATGAATATGGAATGGACAGGTTGAGGGTGTTTCTAAAATCTATGTAAATTATTATAGAATATGCCTGCTCTGCGCCTAATATAGGCATTGGGATTTACACCAAGTAAATCATGGCCTAAATGGGTGCGACCAAATTTGGTTGTGTGGAACTCGGTGTATTCTATGTACCGCACAGAAATTTAAGGCTATTCTATAAAATTTAGGCGTACCTTAGAGAATACTCCTAGATGTATGTTTTGCTGCACAGATTTTTCAGGCGCCATATATAGAATCTAGCCCAAAGTGTGCGTAATCTTGTCATTGAGCATACTTATACATTTTTATTTATTTGTTACATTTGTACCCCACATTTTCCCACCTATTTGCAGGCTCAATGTGGCTTACATAGTACCATAGAGGCGTTTGTCAATTCGGTAGATAGCAGATACAAAGCTATATTGTGATCAGATGAGGTAGGTGTGGATCAGGCGTCATGGGGTCGAAGAAAGTGAAGATTATAAATTGTCCAGTATGATCATTAGTTATGCTGTGTTGCTGGGCGCAGGGATTTATGTTGTATCAGTGGGATAGGCCTTTTTGAAGAGATGAGTTTTGAGTGATTTCCTGAAGTTTAAGAGGTCATGGATTGTTCTCACAGCATTTGGGAGTCCGTTCCATAGTTGTGCGCTTATGTAGTAGAAACTGGATGCGTAAGTTGTTTTGTATCTTAGTCCTTTACAGTTTGGATAATGTAGGTTTAGATATGATCATGCTGATCTGATTCTGTTTCTGGTTGGTAGATCTATTAGGTCTGTCATGTATCCTGGGACTACGCTATAGATAATTTTGTGGACCAAACTGCAGATTTTGAAGATGATCTGTTCTTTGATTGGGAGCCAGTGTAACTTTTTCATAGAGGTTTAGCACTTTCAAATCGTGTTTTACCATTTATCAATCTGGCTGCTGTATTTTGGGCGGTCTGGAGTTTTTTTGTGAGTTGTACTTTACATCCCGCACATTCAACTATGCAGTTTTATGTTCGCCTGTGAAAAGCTTTATAAAATGACCTCTGATATCTAGATAAATACAGTAAAATCTGTATTAAATTGTATACCATTAAAAAGGGATAAAGATTTTATAGAAAATTGTTTCCTGTTTCATAACTTGGGAGAAATTTATAAAGGGAGCATAAAGTATGTGCTCATTAGGCAGATTTTAGACATTAACACGCATAATGTGGTCACATATATGCATTAACGGCCTCTTTTCAAATGCTGGCCAGTTTACTTTGACAGTGGGCGTCCGCATGGATGGAGTTTGGTAAGAGCATGTGCACTTGAAGATTATAAAATACTGCAATTTATGTGCAAACTTGAAAAATATAGATACAAACATTTACACCAGCTCATGGGCTGGTGTAAGATTCTGCACTAGCTATGTAGGTGCATTAAGCAAATTACACTAGCATTTGACAAATAGAAGTAGCACCTATTTTTCTATAACAGTTCGCTGAACTGTTGGAAATGCCCCTGACCCATCCATGCCCTTCCCATGGACACACTCCCTTTTCAGTTGCACACAAGAAGATGTAGGCTTGATTCTTTATAGAATCGTGCATATGTAGTTGTGCATGCAACTTTAAATTTGTGCCAATTAGATATCAATAATTGATGATTAGCACTCAAGTATTGGTTGCTAATGGCTTGTTAATTTAGTTGCATGTGATATTCCCCAATTGCGTGTAAATTTGGGCACCCAAATATAAACAGAATCCAGGGGTATGTGCCCAGAGTGCACAAAGTCACAGTACCCAGCACAGAAACATCTAAGATAAGTTAGTAAGTTGATGTTGATGTTATGTTATAGCCTTAAGAAATACAGACTTACAATATTTCAGTGAAGGTACACTGAGGTCATTGTTTTCGTTTATATTTGAATTTGTACTATGTATTAGTTCACTGAGAGGATCCAATTTGGAAGTTTGTGGTTTTGTAGTCAGTCTGTGCAATTTATGATTATTAATACTATTATTATTATTATTATTATTGTGGCTTTGCACAGCCTGCCAGATGCTCTTGGCTGAGTTTGGTGCTTTAGTGATTCGATTTCCAGTTGTGATTTTCCATAGAGCTTGAAATCATCCGTGTACAGTAGATGCAAAATTTGGGGAGACGTCTTTCCAGTCTGATCGTCTAAGGACTGGCAGTGGAATTATAGCATTCATTAACAAAAGTGAGAGTGAGTCTCCCTGGACTATTCTTCTCCTGATGTTCATTTGACCCACTTCTTCACTACCAGCTGCCAGTTCTATTTCCCACTGACCCCATTGCTTTCTGAACAAATTTTCTGATTTAGTTGTTTGCAGGCATTTCAAAATCCAGGTGTGTGGCAATGAGTCAAAGTTCAGTTGCTGATTTCCAAGCTCATTTTATCAATCTGAAACTGATTTTTCATGTCTCTGATGTTTTGATGGTTTTCATTTTGTTCCACTGAAAGTAAATTGTTTCTATTGTGAAGAGTACAAGGACAGAGAGGGGGGTAATTGCTAGGGAAAGAGAGAGAAAGGCTCCTTTGGGGTGGCCGGAGTCCTCCCGCAGGGGTGGGCGCCATAGATTCCGGTCCCCAAGGATCCAGCATGCTAGGGAAAGCAGCTGGTCACCTATCCCAGATGCAATAGGGAAAGTCAAAAACTACAATTCCCAGCAGCCCCTGAGGGAGACACAAAGTAGAGCCAGGGACTACAATTCCCGGCAGCCCCTGGGGGAGACACAGGGTAGAGCACGTAAGAGTGGTTCACACTACCAGTCCCAGAAGACTAAGGGGAAGCAGGACACTCTGAACAAGTTCAATCAGGGAATGAAGAGCAGCTGGGAGGGATGAGTTTAGAAGAACCCATGGATTGGCAATCAGGAGGGGGTGGAGAGAGAGAGAGAGAGGAGTGCCTGGAAGAGGCGCCCATGGATATCTCTGCTCTTGCTAAAACTAAAGGTAGAGAATTAAGAGGGCAGATGGCAGCCTGGTTCTCTGGCTTAATGCATGGAGGGAAAAGGTGGCTGCATCGGAAGAGGGATTACGGAATGAATGTTTCAACCTGGGTCATGTGGTTGGTTGTCAGGAGTTGGTGCTGACAGTGAAAGGGTGGGACCCTTACATTCCCCTGGCCTGTTAGTAGGTGGGTAAGGGAAGAGAAGGCTGAAGCGGAAGAGAGATTCTTAGGGTTTGTGCTGTGATAAAAGTGAACTGTTTGACTTGGGGGGTTGCAACAGGACTTTCTCCCTCATCAGGAAAACTGAGGAAGCGAGAGAAAAGGGGAAGATGGGCGAGCCCCACTGCTCCCCTCCCCTTTCGAGGGGGGGAAGGGGAAGGGATGGATTGTTTCAGATGGAGTTTGAGGCTGAGGGGTGGTGGAATCCAGGAAACACTGAGGGACCACACCCGCCTAGGAGCTGTAGTCCCAAGTTGTGGGACAGCTAAGAGGGTAATCCTCCAGACTATAAATGCTAAGAGGCTGAGTGAGATTACCCTGGTTGTGGATTACCATATAGCCCGTCCCATGGGCTGGTGGATTACAAAGGACCTTGTGAAATTCCAAGCCACTGAACTCTGAGGGTAAAAGAGAAAAACAGTCTGGGGCCAGGCTGTGGTGACCGTATCACTCAGCCCCGTGGCCGTGAGGTTACACTATCCAAATGGTCCTGGACTGTGTCCACTATTATTCATTTTTGGCAGACAGGTTATTGGTTTGTAGTTGTTTGGGAGTGTCCCCTTTGCTGTTTTATCTTTTGTTTGTTTGTTTTAGAAGGAACCAAACTTCAATCTGCCCTCCTTGCAGTATGCTGTTGAACTGTTCCTCCTGAAGTTTCTTTAAAAGACATCTAGAATCTAATGTAATAACAACATTTTGGGAAATGGGAAAAAAAACACCTATTAACGAAGAATTGTTTAAACAAATTTGAGCTACAATTGCAATGAAAAAATTAATTTATTAAATTAAGGGTAATATGACCAAATTTAAAAACATTTGGAATCAATTTATAAAAAAACAAAAGTAGCACACCTTTCCCTTGACTATATTTGTCAAACATGCACCTATGCACCAATGACAGCAAAGATTACAGTTTTATTATTGCCGGTGCCTCTGTAAAGACTGTAAAAAGAGTCTGATGGAGTCATACCAAAAACCAAATTAATGCTGGAAAAATGACATGACACAATAATGATGAGTAACAGATAACCACATTTTATTTCTGAGATGAACCATTCAAAGAACCTTACAGAGAGTTCCTATGAACAAATTGGAACCTGCCTTAATACAAACTAGCAAACCCATGAAGGCAGGCGTCTTAGCCTCACCCCAGACAAGGGTCCCAAGCCATGAGAATACCATCTGCCTCCCTCATGGCAATATGTTAGAGCACCAGGGCAGCACCAACTGACAATGTATACACGTACAAGGATTTGGGATTGCCCCGAACCCTACCTTCCACACTTCATACACAACATGATAAAAACACCATTGTGAATCAATTCAAATATATACATATCAATAAAAGGACCATTTCCACCCACCTAAAATAATTACATATTCACAGAAGCTGCATAATCACCACCACCATGGACCACCACTAGCAATCTAAAAGAAAAAATGCTAAAGTCCAATAGGCCACCTTCTCTTTGTGTATAAAAGCTCTATGTGGGGTGTAGGTGTGTTTGGGACTTTTGTTCTGTGTGTTTGTTTCTTTGTAACTGTTCTTGTCCTAAATTATTATTATTGGAGTTCTGCTTCTTTTAATATATTTTATATGATTTTATTGTGAACTGCTGTGATCTCTTTTGTGACCAAGCAGTATAGCAAGTGTGAATAAACTGTAAACATATAGCACTCCATTTTAGAAGCCCTCAGGTCTGTGTTGCCAAAACCCCAGTACCATGGCTTCCAAAGAAAGGGCCCTTTTACAAAGTGTATATGCTTTCCTAAGCTTAGGCCTGTTCCTAAGGGCTAGGCCTAAGGCCTGTACTTTGCTCAGTTTGGTTCTCACATGTTAGCCTACTAACTCAGCATCTTGTGTAACTCAGCATCTTGTGTAACAATCATTGCTTTCTCAGGAGCTGAGAACTGATCTCTGTTGTGACCAAGCAGTACAGCAAGTGTGAATAAACTGTAAACATATAGCACTCCATTTTAGAAGCCCTCAGGTCTGTGTTGCCAAAACCCCAGTACCATGGCTTCCAAAGAAAGGGCCCTTTTACAAAGCGACGGTAAGCCCAACGCGGGTTTACTGGTCGCTAAAGAGGAAGTACTGCCAGACTGGTAGTAGTTCCCACCCCAGTTCACGCCATTTCTAGTGCTACAAAAATATTATTATTTTTGTACTGCCAGTGTGTACCCGGCAGCAATTGGGCAGTGCCACGCACTGCCTGGTTACCGCCGGAGTAGCGCGGAAGCTCTTACCGCCACCTCAATGAGTGGTGGTAAGTGCTCCCACCTGAAATAGGCACAAGGCAGATGCTTCACTTGCCGAACATCCATTCCTTTAAAAAAAATCCTGCTTTTTACCCACTGCGGTAAAAAGGGGCCTCGACATGCGTCAAAAACAGCCCCTTTTTGCCGCAGCTTCGTAAAAGGACCCCTAAGACTTTCTGCCAGAAAGACCAACTTCTCACCTGCTGAGGTAGATGCAATAGTGAAGGAGATCATGAAAACCAAAGGACCCTATTTGTCCCAGCAGGCCAGAGTTAGTGCATTCACCAAGCAGAAAATATAGGGAAGGGGAAGGGAGGGGATATGCTATAAAATAAATGACATCTTTTTTTTGTTACATTTGTACCCTGTGCTTTCCCACTCATGGCTGGCTCAATATGGCTATGGAGGGTTATGTGACTTGCCCAGGGTCACAAGGAGCTGCCTGTGCCTGAAGTGGGAATTGAACTCAGTTCTTCAGTTCCCCAGGACTAAAGTCCACCACCCTAACCACTAGGCCACTCCTCCACTCTGCCACAAAATGAATGACATCTTTCACAATAATAAAAATGCCAAAGACCCTAAGGTAAAGTGGAGTTAGTTGATGTGAAATGTGAAGGGCAAAGTCAATCGCATAGCCCAGGTGGAGTCACTGACAGAGGCAGACTAGATCCTTCTAGAGATAGTGGATGAGGACACCTTACAGAGAATGAGCCAGCTCGATACCACACCCTTTAGAGATAAACAAAAAGTAATGGTTACACACCTCTGCTCTAAAGCCCCATAACTCACTCCTCTGTGTCTATCTAAAACCCATGCTCCTTTTCTAGGTGTACTGCTGTGCATAGCTGTCATGTAACCCTCACATGGACTGTTGCCTTTTCATATCCCCAGAACAGGTTCCAGCCATATGTGCAGGGGGTTTGTGCTGCCACATGAAAGCTCTAGAGAAAGTGCATCTCTTTTGATTCTTCTTGCCCAGGTTCTATGAGCCCCCACTACTCTGATAGAGATGTGAAGTGTTAGGTTCCCAAGGGAGGTTTTCTCCTGCTTTAAACAAATGAGGCTCCTTCTAGTTTTGTTTTATTTTCAAATGATGTCATAGCCTGCTGCCTCAGGTGCTATTATACTCTGGGAGCTGATACCATAGGATGTACAGGACTCAATTATGGATGATGTTGATGCAAGACATTTACCCATGCATTGCATGCAACATGTAACCCCTAGCTTAGAGTTGGCAATGAAGGATATGTGCATTTCCCAGCACATCCAGAGCAACACATCAAGCCCTTTGACCACAGTAAACTAGGCCTTTTGGGTGTACAAGGTGTGGGGATGAACAAATGGCACATATGTGATGTGATGTGCATTGCATACATGCACTCTGCTGTCTGTAGAATATATGGAGATGATGTGGTGCACATCAGACACTTGTAGTATATAATGCTGTCCTCACTGGTGACCACAGATGGATTTTACAGACCTGTGTTCGTGTGGATTAAGTGACCTCCAAATGTAAGACTATACATCAGTGATGGCGAACCTTTCAGAGACCGAGTGCCCAAACAGCAATCCAAAATCTAATTATTTATCGCAAAGTGCCAACAGGGCAATTTAACAGGTGGTGCATTCCCCCCTCATCCCCCCTCCCTCGTCCCCCCTCCACCTGCCTCCAAGTTCCAGGCCCCCTCCCTCCCAGTTCCAGGGTCCCTCCCCCCCCTCCCTTCGAGTTCCAGGCCCCCTCACTCCAAATTTTAAAAGTCATCTATCTTACCTTGTCTGGGTTAGGGCGGCAGCAGCGGTAAAAACCATGCAGGCTCAGCTCGGTGCCTAGTTCCATTTTCTCTTCTCTCTTTCTCAGCTCTGGCCCCGCCCTTGCAGAAACAGGAAATGAGGGCGGGACCAGAGCTGAGAGAGAGAGAAGGGAAAACGGAACTAAGCACCGAGCCGAGCCTGCATGCTGCCGCCCTAACCCCGACGAGGTAAAATAGATTACTTTTAAAATTCGGAGGGAGGAGGCCTGGAACTCGAAGGGCAGAAGGAACAAACTTCCGGTGGGTGAGGCGATGGCGCGCGTGCCAACAGAGAGGGCTCTGCGTGCCCTCTCTGGCACGCGTGTCATAGGTTCGCCATCACTGCTATACATGCTTCATGGTGAAGGTCTGAGCCACAAGCTAGCTGAGCTTTTACATGTAGCTGGAACAACATTCTCTGTATGCCTTGGAAGGGAGGAGCACTGGAACTTGGGCATCTGTGCAATCATAAGTATACCTGACTATGGCAACAAGATACCTATTCTGAGGTATTGTTTCCTACCTGCAGCCGATACTCCAGCCTCTGAAGATGAAAAGCCAGGGTGCAGCCATGTCATGTCAGGTGATCAAGCTACTAAGTAAACCTGCAGAAAGGATGGAATAGAGCAAGATAGTCAAACAGCTGAGGAGGAGCACCATGGTGCTGGATTGCAGGGCCAATTAAGGGGCTATTGAGGATCTAGCAGAGGAACCTATCTCACCTTCATTACACTACCTTGACCATGCAGAGCCAGCTGAAGAATTCCTAGGTGCAGATCCACAGGGTGCTTGTCAGACAGCTAGGAGTGCAGAAAAACTTGCTCAGTGTGGTAACCAGCTTCTGGCACAGAACAAGAGGCTCCGCACCCAAAGGGATAGGAAGCTAGATCTACAAGAATGATAGGCTGCTGAATCAGTTAGATTCCCTATCACAGGAGGTAGCATCTATGCAGTAGTAGGAGGTGAGTGGGCTATGAAGTGACCTTTGCCAGCTACATACAAGCAACACCACCACTATGGCACCTCTAGGCACATCTGCACCTTTGGTAACCTTCCAGAAGGGGTTATCTATGGTTTAGGGCTAGATTGTGGAGCATGGTACATGTCATAAAAATGCCACACACCTTGTAGGGCAATAGAGTAGTTATTTACCAGATCTGACAGACAGCAGAAGTGGGTTTTGAGGAAGCCAAAGGCCCTCTCTATTAGTATCCTGGTTTGGCAGGAGAGCCTGTTATACTACTCCTCTGCCTCCATCAAGGATGCCACTAGGAGCTCTTGAGTCACCTCCTTTGTGGATAACCTCTATCACCTATGTGGTTTGGGAACAAAAGAGGACAGTCACACATTGAGAGGCATGCAGGAAGGTGTGGTGGACAGGAACTGAACTGGTATATCAGGAACTATTGAGGGAGCTGAGAGGGGGCAGCAGGAGTTTCTAGCATGCAGTGGCTGCGTGTGTTTGGTCATGCAGGACTTAGCAGCCATCTCCAGTGATCTGGCCATTCTTGAACCTGTCTTGGATGCCAGAGTGAGGCCCTGATTCACAAAGAGCGCCATTAAATACGGCAGCCATGGGAGAACTTACCGAGTCGAAAACAGCAACCGATATACAAAGAGGACTGTCTGCAAATGAGATGCACGGAAATTCCTTTGTGCTTCGGTCACTGTTAGCGACTCAGGCACCTAGCACATGCAGAGAACCGGACTGTTTCCTGGGAATCAAGGGCGTCGTGCCTGGGCTCTGGGTGTACACTGATTCAGCCTGTGGGTCAGTGGCTCTTACTTGGCTAGCCTTGTGGAACTGCTTCTTCAGCCCTGTCACCAACATCGTTTATCACATGGCCCCAACAGACCGAGGCAAAAGGGGAAGTACAGGTAGGAAGCAATAAGCAACAGGAGAGTGACATGTGGGGAGAAAAAGAAAAAGAAAGGACTGATCATTCTCCGAGGGTAGCAGAGTGCCGGAATGAGGGGAGGGCTCCCTGCAGCAGGCCAGAGGGTGGTCAGGAGGCAGAGACTGATGGGAGAAGGAAACTACACAGGGCTCCTCCAACAGCTCCTGACCTGCTGTAAAATCTAGTATGTTAAAGGTAGGTGCTCTTTTCTGTACATCACATGGAATGTTCATGATAATACATTGCCTTGTGCTTATTTCGGGTGGGAGCACTTACCAACACTCATTGTATTACATTTGCATAAGATTCTCGGTAGCTGCTACGGCAAATGGTTAAAGTCACACATAAGCCCTTTGTGTATTAGATGCTAAATAACAATTGCTTTAGACTGACTACAACCAGTCTAAAGCAAACATTGTCAGCACAGTAAGCTTTGTGCATTGGGCCCTAAGTCAGGATGTACACATCATGACAGGAGCCTCAGAATCTTGGGATGACATCTGTGATTGCTTGCATGTTGAAGGTGTGAAAGGACTTTCTGTTGCAGTGGCCTCCTATTTTTCTTTTGGTGGCCTAATAGTCACAAGAGTGCACAGATGGGAAATAGGTTATTTCATAAAACTAGGTCATATTTTGCAGTCTGAGCTGCACAGTGTGTAGGAAGTCTATATGGTCTGAGGTACAAGTGAGAAAGTTGCTCAGAAATTGTGTAATGCAGAGTGAGGTTGCAGACTGACTGTGTCATGCGCTCAACATGCCTCTTTGAAATGCGGATATCTCAATGTGCATACATGAGTAAATCACAGCCATTCTAATATCGTGATTTCCATGTGAATGCCATTCCATATAAAAGTGCCAGTTTAAGGCTTCTAAAATATTGGCCTTAGTCATTTACTGAGAAATTCTATAAATGACGAACAAGGTTAGGCGCTTATTCTGCACCCAAATTTCAGTGCAGAAACACATTCCAGTGGATGAAAGGCACCAAACCGGAGCTGAAATGGCAGATTGGTACAGATTGCTTGACTGCAGATTGGCCCAATTTTGACCGTCACAGCTTCATTCGGTACTTCGGAGCTCTGCCTATCTCTTTTCTACTGGCCTCGGCCCGTAACACCGTAAGATAGTAATAACTATATCTACCATAGGGAGCGTTTGTCCGTTGCTCCTGATCGTCAGCTTGTTGGTTGGCCGGTGGAGAGCCCGATTGCATCAGCGGTGCGGTGGTGGGTGCCGGAGTGCGTAGACCAGTTCTTGATCGGGAGCAATGCAGTTCTGGGAGTGGGCTGGGCTGGTGGCCGGCTGGTTCAGTTATTCCTACAGCCTTTCCGCCGGGCCGTTGGCGTCTCTGCATTGTGGGCCTTCTTCCTGCGAGCTCCGCCTGAGCCACTTGCCGCTTGGCTTAGTCACGGACCAGATCGGGGTCGTCTTCTACATTGCCCATCTCAGCTGCTGCGCGTTGGCAGCTGCTTCGTGTTGGAGAGTCTATTCGAGTTTGGCTGCACCTTGCTGGGGACTTGCTTCTTTTTGAGTTGTCGGATCCAGCTGATATTGTCTGCCTCCGTTGACTTCTTCCACTCTTCAGGCCGCATACTGCTGATTCTTCTGCACCTCACCTGCGCTTCCTTGGTATTCCTACAGTTCCCAATTATGGATTGCCTAACCAAGAGCTGTTCAAGCCACTCTGATCCATCTCAGCATCTGGTCTTCCACAGTCCATTTTAGACCCTCTTGCCCTTTCCCTTTTACTTCCTACCCTGTTCCTTTTACCCTATCTAATGTAATTGTAATTGATTCCTGTACATTGTAAGCCACTTTGAGTCTGCTTAATGTGGAAAAAAATGGGGTATAAATGTTCATAAATAAATAAAATAAATAAATAAATATACTTACAGTGGTGGAAATAAGTATTTGATCCCTTGCTGATTTTGTAAGTTTGCCCACTGACAAAGACATGAGCAGCCCATAATTGAAGGGTAGGTTATTGGTAACAGTGAGAGATAGCACATCACAAATTAAATCCGGAAAATCACATTGTGGAAAGTATATGAATTTATTTGCATTCTGCAGAGGGAAATAAGTATTTAATCCCTCTGGCAAACAAGACCTAATACTTGGTGGCAAAACCCTTGTTGGCAAGCACAGCGGTCAGACGTCTTCTGTAGTTGATGATGAGGTTTGCACACATGTCAGGAGGAATTTTGGTCCACTCCTCTTTGCAGATCATCTCTAAATCATTAAGAGTTCTGGGCTGTCGCTTGGCAACTCGCAGCTTCAGCTCCCTCCATAAGTTTTCAATGGGATTAAGGTCTGGTGACTGGCTAGGCCACTCCATGACCCTAATGTGCTTCTTCCTGAGCCACTCCTTTGTTGCCTTGGCTGTATGTTTTGGGTCATTTTCGTGCTGGAAGACCCAGCCACGACCCATTTTTAAGGCCCTGGCGGAGGGAAGGAGGTTGTCACTCAGAATTGTACGGTACATGGCCCCATCCATTCTCCCATTGATGCGGTGAAGTAGTCCTGTGCCCTTAGCAGAGAAACACCCCCAAAACATAACATTTCCACCTCCATGCTTGACAGTGGGGACGGTGTTCTTTGGGTCATAGGCAGCATTCTCTTCCTCCAAACACGGCGAGTTGAGTTCATGCCAAAGAACTCAATTTTTGTCTCATCTGACCACAGCACCTTCTCCCAATCACTCTCGGCATCATCCAGGTGTTCACTGGCAAACTTCAGACGGGCCGTCACATGTGCCTTCCGGAGCAGGGGGACCTTGCGGGCACTGCAGGATTGCAATCCGTTATGTCGTAATGTGTTACCAATGGTTTTCGTGGTGACAGTGGTCCCAAGCTGCCTTGAGATCATTGACAAGTTCCCCCCTTGTAGTTGTAGGCTGATTTCTAACCTTCCTCATGATCAAGGATACCCCACGAGGTGAGATTTTGCGTGGAGCCCCAGATCTTTGTCGATTGACAGTCATTTTGTACTTCTTCCATTTTCTTACTATGGCACCAACAGTTGTCTCCTTCTCGCCCAGCGTCTTACTGATGGTTTTGTAGCCCATTCCAGCCTTGTGCAGGTGTATGATCTTGTCCCTGACATCCTTAGACAGCTCCTTGCTCTTGGCCATTTTGTAGAGGTTAGAGTCTGACTGATTCACTGAGTCTGTGGACAGGTGTTTTTCATACAGGTGACCATTGCCGACAGCTGTCTGTCATGCAGGTAACGAGTTGATTTGGAGCATCTACCTGGTCTGTAGGGGCCAGATCTCTTACTGGTTGGTGGGGGATCAAATACTTATTTCCCTCTGCAGAATGCAAATAAATTCATATACTTTCCACAATGTGATTTTCCGGATTTAATTTGTGATGTGCTATCTCTCACTGTTACCAATAACCTACCCTTCAATTATGGGCTGCTCATGTCTTTGTCAGTGGGCAAACTTACAAATCAGCAAGGGATCAAATACTTATTTCCACCACTGTACATGCCCAGTTATAGGATAGCCCCTAAGTGTATCTGTGTACAACTGCAAAGGGGGCATTCCCATGGGAGGGTCATAGGCAGATCAGGGGCATTCTGGAAAACTGCACACAGTATTACAGAATACCGCAAATGTGTGCCCAATTTGCACACTAGGATTTACACCTGATTTCTGTTGGTCCTCACGTTCAAAGCTGGCATCCAATGCTAATCTATAAAGAGTGCTCATGCTGGGAGCAAGAATAGCACTGGGCACCAATTTTTTTCGGCGCTCATCTGTGGACTCCATTTACTGAATCTAGCCCTTAGTGGTAAGACTTTATTTATCATTTAATCATTTAGATGTTCTATCATTAAATGTTGGCATATACAAATGATATTAACACATTCTAGTTACCATAGGGGTCATTGGACAAAAAACAGGTCCAGCAATAAATAATGTGCATTGTTAGTAAACAACACACTTAGAGGGGCATAATTGAAGGGGCGTCCAAGTTTTCATGAGGGCGTCCTCGCAGGACGGCCCCACGAAGGGGCGCGGAAACCCATATTATCGAAACAAGATAGGCGGCCATCTTTCATTTCAATAATACAGTCGGGGACACCCAATCTCAACATTTAGGTCAACCTTAGAGATGGTCGACCTAAATGTTGAGATGGTCGACCTTAGAGATGGTCGTGCCCGGTTTTCAGCCATAATGGAAACCGAGGATGCCCATCTCAAAAATGACCAAATCTAAGCCCTTTGGTCATGGGAGGAGCCAGAATTCATAGTGCACTGGTCCCCCTCACATGCCAGGACACCAACCGGATACCCTAGGGGGCACTGCAGTGGACTTCAGAAATTGCTCCCAGGTGCATAGCTCCCTTACCTTGGGTGCTGAGCCCCCCCAAAACCCACTACCCACAACTGTACACCACTACCATAGCCCTAAGGGGTGAAGGGGGGCACCTACATGTGGGTACAGTGGGTTTCGGGTGGGTTTTGGAGGGCTCACATTTACCACCACAAGTGTAACAGGTGGGGGGGGCAGGGTCTACCTGGCTGAAGTGCACTGCACCCACTAAAACTGCTCTAGGGACCTGCATACTGCTGTCATGGAGCTGGGTATGACATTTGAGGCTGGCATAGAGGCTGGCAAAAAATATTTTTAAAGTTTTTTTTAGAGTGGGAGGGGGTTGGTGACCACTGGGGGAGTAAGGGGAGGTCATCCCCGATTCCCTCCGGTGGTCATCTGGTCAGTTTGGGCACCTTTTCACGGCTTGGTCACAAGAAAAAATGGACCAAGTAAAGTCGGCCAAGTGCTCATCAGGTACGCCCTTCTTTTTCCCATTATCGGCCGAGGACGGCCATGTGTTAAGCAAGCCCCAGTCCCGCCTTCGTTATGCTTCTGAACGCCCCCGTGAACTTTGGTGGTCCCTGCAACGGAAAGCAGTTGAGGACGCCCAAAATTGGCTTTCGATTATGCCGATGTGGGCGACCCTGGGAGAAGGATGCCCATCTTGCTATTTGTGTCGAAGATGGGCGCCCTTCTCTTTCGAAAATAAGCCTGTTAATATTTCAAAACCTTTCTTTTCACAGAAACAATAGACACTACAGCAAATGGTGGCATTCTTTCCATCAGTCAAGAATATGATTGATATTTTTCCCCCTAAAGTTCTTCTTTTCTCCTGTATTCTTCCAACTCAGTTGGATGGGATCTGGTACCCCAAGCCATCATTCATACCTACCCATGGAATTTATCCCTGTTTTTCATAGACCCTCTTTCTTACTCTTCCTAGTCTGGTCATTACAGCAACAAACTTGAGGATAGAGCCATGCATCTGGGCTTATCCCAGAATCCTACATCATGGCCTGTGAATTTGCTCTGAAGTATCACCCTTAACAATAGCCATGATTCCCAACCTCCCCACCATTTTATCCCCAATCACAACTGATCCAGGGAGCAGAAGACAAGATCCAAGAATCAAACCAGGAAGCTTCTGCATTGCAGTGCCAAGCACTGTCACTAAGACATAGGACCAGCCCATGATGTTATCTTACCTTGTCTTAACATAGCACTCTAGCAGCAAAAACTTGTTGTCCTAGGTGGTTCACAAGTCAGAGGTTAAAACCAATGAATAACATAACAAAACAACTTATAAATCACAGAGACATCCAACTGCCCTCTTCTCTCCCCCCCTCCCCCATTCATATGGCAATTTCAGTCCTGCACTCCTACACTACCAACTCAACACCAAACCAACCCACCCTTCAACCACTTTGATAGACTCTATTGAATTTTCTTTCTTCCAGTAAAAAAAATGCATTTACTAAACTAACCACCATATTTCATCTTCCTCATTACAATACTTGTAATGTAAGTGCAGAGCTGTACAATTGACTTGTAGAATCTGGGAAAAACTGTATAAGAAAGATCCTCTAGAAAAGTGATTATCCCTCTCTAACACACACATGCACAAGCGTTTCTGCCTGAACTCTCTACTTTCTGTTTATTTTTCATTTCTCTTATAGGAGACATCCTGCCAGTGTCATGCTGCCTCTGCTTCCCCACACCCTTGCATTCAGTCATTGGCTGCAGTGACAGAGAGATCAGAGGGCAGACTCAAGCACTATGTATAACTACTGTCCACCCCGACAGATTTCATTTACTAAAACATCAAAAGCCTTGCCTGCCCACCCCAAATCACTTGTGGATGTGAACCTTTGGAACCCAGATATAGCAGTGGACTTTGCTATGTAGAGTACTTCAGACTTCCTCCTTGTTTAAAATCTGCAGAAAGGGCATTGTAGTGAAATAAAAAAATTAAGGAAACTCAAGATCATTTGCCTACATCCAAAGGAAGTGGAAGCGTGAAAAGAAAAGGTAATTTAATTCTTATAGCACTAAAGATGTACCTATATTTAAAATGCTATATAATATAACATGTATGCTGTATTTAAAACCGTTTATAACCTTTATGCCACATGTTATTCCTTGTAGCAGCACGTATGTTTGCATGAACTCTTTAAACACTATGCAAAGTGATGAAGAATTGAATTGGAACAGGCTCTGATATAGACAGCTGAGATTCTTTGGACTCATATGAAAACAAAAGGATTTATTTTAATAACAGATCTATAGATTTGTATAGAACAGAATGTGAGAATAATCATTTCTTGAAAAACAGAAAATGCAATAAATAAATAAACAAATAAATAAAACGAATAGAGCCAGGTCTGAAAGAGAAATGGGAGCACAGTTTTTAAAAAGCAGAACATTAGAAGTGTTTCTATACTAAATTTAAGCCAGCGTGCCAAACAGCTACAGGTGTGACCTCATCTAGGAGTGCTCAGACAGCAGAAGACTTCTGAAATGATTAGGAAATTGCCAAGAGTAATATGAGAATCTTCTCTTGCTGTGGGACCACCACTAACTTGTTTTTTTTTTTTTTTTTTTTTTTTTTTTTTGGGTGGTATGCAAAGAACATAGCTCTGATTGATTTAATCTTCCATTGCCTTTTGCATTTGATTTTGGAATACATGTTATTCTTGTTTCCCCTTTATTACTAAAGAGGCTGATATACTAACCTGCAGTTTAATGACCTTCTACACACACACATTTTCTATTTTTGTAAATGAGCAGAGTAACAAAACTGCGTGCAAAACTTTCCTCCCAGAATGGCTTTTTCCGCATTGCTGTTTTCACAAAATGCATACTTAAATAACCTGCTTGCATGCTTTTGCATCACAAGATTTCATTATTTATGCATTCAAATAAAATTTCCCATGTAGTGAGCTACCTGCAGAATTTTACAATTGAGAAGAGACAGAATTTGCTATGTTTCTCTCAAAAGATATGCAAACATGTTGAAATTTAGGGGGGGGGGTCATATTTTAGGTGTTTTGCAAGCTTTTTCGTGTTTTGCCTCTTACATTTTAGCACAGGGGCCTCATATACATTATCTGGGGCCTTTCAGAGAATGACAGAGGCCTGGACCAGTGCATAGTAGGAGATCCCAGAGTCCTGGAACACATAATTGTTGCCTATTGTGGGGTAGTGTTTGTAGTCTGTTGTCATTTATTAGTGTATATTTCTGTTATATGAATGTTCTACTGTGCTAAATGTCTTCATTTCTGACACTATATCATATTATTCTTATTACTAGGATTTGATCTGCTTATTCCCAAGTTTACTTCATTGTGTAATTGTGTTTTACATTGACATTTGGGTCCTTTACATTGCTGTACTATTTATACAATGTAACTTGCTTATCAAGCTATAAAAGTTGTTTCACCTTCTTGGGTGAAATCCCTTCCTAAGGATGGTTAAATAATTCCTAATAAATACATCTAAAGGACAACTATAGATGGCAGTTGAGACAGATGTTTAGGTGTAAAAGTGAAGAAATTGGTTTATAGCCAAGGAAAAAATCCAGTAGGCAAATTAAATCATGTTTCAGTTATAAATCAATATAAAACAAACACATCTTCTTTCTGAGTCCCAAACCAAATGGCTCAGTTGCCCCTCTCGCTCTCTCTCCCCCCCCCCCCCCCCCCCCCCCCCCCCCCCCCCCCCCCCCCACCCCCCCCCCCACCCCCACCCACCCACAACACACACTGATAACCTTCCATTTCCTGTGTACAGAAGCACATAAAAATCTCTCAATTGTATTAACAGTTGTTCTGGTGAATAATAGCACTATGCTATCTGATAACATCCCCAGGAGAAAAGTAGCCTAAAGCACAAAAATTAGAACATATGCAATTTTTTAAAAAATGGAATATAAATATACACATAGATACACACACACAATTTCTATCTGGTATCTATCAAACCAACAATTCTGCCTCACCAGCAGCATTCTGAACTCTGATGCCCCTCACCCTCCACCCATACACTCAGAGCTGCTGTTTAGTAGGGATCCTACATGTACAAGAAAGCAGTCCAGCACAAATCTATATGAATAAAAAAAAAAAAAATCAGCCTTGTACCACCGCTACTTAACATTTCACAGCATTACTGGATGTATACAGCACAGTAAGTGCTTACAATCTAGTTGTAGCACATGAATAAGACAAGTGAATTTGTAGTAATCACTAAACATAAGTACATAAGTGTTGCCAAACTGGGACAGATCGAAGGTCCATGAAGCCCAGTATCCTGTTTCCAACAGTGGCCAATCCAGGTCACAAGTACTTGGCAAGATCCTAAAACAGTACAATACATTTTTATGCTGCTTATCTTAGAAATAAGCAGTGAATTTTCCCAAGTCCATTTTAATAATGCCTTATGGACTTTTCTTTTAGGATGCTAACCAAACCTTTTTTAAACCCTGCTAAGCTAATTGCTTTTACCACGTTCTCTGACATCAAATTCCAGAGTTTAATTACATGTTGAGTGAAGAAATATTTTCTCTGATTCATTTTAAATTTACTACTTTGTAGCTTTATTGTGTGCCCCCTAGTCCTAGTATTTTTGGAAAGAGTAAACAAGCGATTGAAGTTTACCCGTTCCACTCCACTCATTATTTTATAGACCTCTCCAAGCTGAAGAGCCCTAGCCGTTTCAGCCTTTCCTCATAGGGAAATCATCCCATCCCCATTATCATTTTCATCGCCTTCTCTGCGCCTTTTCTAATTCCACTATATCTTTTTTGAGATGCGGTGACCAGAATTGCACACAATATTCAAGGTGCAGTCGCACCATGGAGTGATACAAAGGCATTATAATATCCTCATTTTTATTTTCCACTCCTTTCCTAATAATACCTAGCATTCTGTTTGCTTTCTTTGCCACTGCAGCATACTGGGTATCGTCAACGATGACTCCTAGATCCTTTTCCTGGTCGGTGACTCCTAATGCGGAACCTTGCATCACATAGCTATAGTTCGGGTTCCTCTTTCCCACATGCATCACTTTGCACTTGCTCACATTAAACATCATCTGCCATTTGGATGCCCAGTTTCCCAGTCTCGTAAGGTTGTCTTGCAATTTTTCACAATCCTCTTGTGATTTAAACAATTGTAGTAAACATTTAAAGTATGCCAAGATCTCAAAGGGTCAGAGTCTTAAGGTTTAAAAGAAACCTCAAAATTCAGAGTTTTGGGGCTGAACTTGAATGCACTTATATTTTATATGTCCTTCCTGGTATATAATGAACAGAAGAGCAATATTTCTAAAGATAAGTTTTGTGGGGGGGGGGGGGGGGGGGGGGGGGGTTAATGCATTGTTATTTTGATATATACTTTCACTGTTGAACACCTTTATCACATTGATTAAAATATACCAGGAAAGATTTTTTTAAATATTTATGATTAGATCAAATTTGAGCAGTTTAAGATTACATATGTTAACTGATTCTCTGAGGCTTTTTCCTTCCTAATATTTTTACTCCTCACTTATTGATTATGAGTTGGAGTTGGTGAATAGAAGGTTGGGTATTCTAAACATTTACAAATGTGATCTACTTTATAGAATTACTCCTAACTGCTTGGTGCACTTTAGTAAACCAGCCTCTTAACCCTACAAAATCATTAATTACAAAGATAATCCTTTTAATAAAAGCCACGAAGAGGAACAAAAGAATATCGTCATATTATATATCTGCAGCAGGCACACAAGCGACAACAAATAGGAGTAAAACAAAATGAAAAAATAAGAAGACAACCCCCCCCCCCCCCCCCAAGCTTAAAACATACACACAGGACAAGGGTTTAGATGATACTATCAAAAGGATGCTTTGTCTCACAGCCCTTCCAAAAGACAAAAAGGTTATTCACCAAATAATGCAAAGGGTCAGGAAGAAACTTTTTTTATTATTCCTGCAATAAGCTGGAAACTCTTCAGCATTCAGCAGAGTACTTCAGCATTAAGAGAGAACCTCACAAAGGGGCCCTGTTACTAAAGCTTAGCACGCTAATGGA
This sequence comes from Microcaecilia unicolor, assembly GCF_901765095.1. Taxonomy (NCBI): domain Eukaryota; kingdom Metazoa; phylum Chordata; class Amphibia; order Gymnophiona; family Siphonopidae; genus Microcaecilia; species Microcaecilia unicolor. Next base: position 66,016,324 of record NC_044037.1, on the reverse strand, counting down.
ATTAGCGCATGCTAAGGACTAGATTCTATAAATGGTGCTGAAAAAATCAGCATAAGAAAAATCCACTGGGCTTATTTTACAAAGCATCGCTAGCGATTCCCATGTGGCAAATGAGAGGAAGCCCATAGGAATTGAATAGGCTTCCTCTCATTTGCTGCACCAAGAATCAGTAGCGCAGCTTTGTAAAAGAGGCTCACTGAGCGCTATTCTATAAGCCGTGCCTAAAGTTAGGCAAAGTTTATAGAATAGCGCTTAAGTCCAGGAGGTCACGCTTATATTTAGGTGCATCCATTTATACCAATAAACACATGGTGCAAATGCCTATGCTTTATTCTAGAATTGTGTGTGTAAATAAAAACCAAGCCACAATTCACCCCAAACTGCCCATGCCCCTCCCATTTCCGTTTCCCCTCTTTTGGGATACATGTAAAATTTAGGCATGGATCACGTGCCTGAACTTATGTGCTTACATCTTAATTGATTCCAATTAGTGTCAATACTAGCTTGTTAAAAAGACAATTATTGGTGCTAATTGGCTAATTGTTCATTAAGATGCACACATAATTTGCACGTGTGCCCAAATTTGCACACACATCTCAAAGCGCCCTTTATAGAATTAGGGGATAAATGGTTAAAAAATCCATTTTATACCTATGGTCTTCTTCGCATTTAGGGACCTCTTTACATCACTGTAGTAGAGCTACTGCAGCGTTGGCGCATGCCAATCCGGCACTACCACCAGCCAACCACGGGAGCCGGCTGTAGTGCCACCCCACCATGTGCCATTTCTGGTGTGTCAGAAAATTTTGTAATTTCGTAGTGCTGGGGGCTTACCCCCCAGGTTAATGCGGGATCCCTTACCACTTCCTAAATAGGAGGCAGTAAGGGCTCCTCCTGGGAATGACAAACCAAACAGAGAGGGTAAACAGCATACATAGAAAATACACAAAAAACAACAACACTGGGCCTTCAAGACTGAGACAACAGGAGTATTTATTGATAGGTGACCCGACACAGGCCGTGTTTTGGTGTTAAACAACGCCTGCCTCAGGGGTCAGAGTTTGGAAATGGACTATGTAAAATATATACGTGTCCAATGTCTCCGTGAGACAGCAAACTATCTTCAATAGTTTTTGGGTGCCTTTTTTATTATTAAAGATAAACAGTTTGCTGTCTCGCCGACTTTATAATTTGCCTTGGCAAAAGATAAGTTTACCACAAAAGTTTTTTCTTATATTGCGGCTGTCCGTTTTGACAGGCAAGCTGATTTTCATAGATTTCACACATCCATTCACGGAGACATTGGACACGTATATATTTTACATAGTCCATTTCTAAACTCTGACCCCTGAGGCAGGCGTTGTTTAACGCCGAAACACGGCCCGTGTTGGGTCACCTATCAATAAATACTTCTGTTGTCTCAGTCTTGAAGGCCCAGTGTTGCTTTTTTTCTGTGTATCCTCCTGGAAATGGCCACTTGGCAAGTTTGCACTTACCACACAGCCATTTTCATTTTTCTGCCTTTTACCCACTATGGTAAAAGGGGCTTCAGTGCACAGCAAATCTATATGCCAGTGATGCAACAGGGCCCCTTTTAACGCAGCTTGGTAAAAGGGGCCTTTAATGTACAAAATCTTTCAACTCCAAAAAGTTTAGACAAGCTTCTAGAGAATTGGTACATTAAGTTATTGAGGATTGCCACCTGTTCTGTCGATAAGCAACTTAAAGAGGATCTGCATTTATATAACAACCCCCAGATTCTATAAACGGCAACTAAAGTTATATGCACAAATCAGCACGTGTAGCCAATTTGCACATGGAATTTAATTGGTTAACAAGCCAATCGGCACCAATAATTGGATGTTGACAAACAATTATCAGCACTAATTGGGACTAATTAGAATTTATGCACATAACTCGCATGGAGGGGCATTTTCGATATTGCATCTAAGTTGGACTTGGGACGTTTTGTGCTAAACATACCAAATCCAAATAGGAAATATACCCATTTTTGAAAAAAAGAAAAAACATCTATCTTTTTTTCAAAAATACTGTTTCGAATAAGATTTTGTGCTTTGTGCATCTATCTTTTTAGGCCATTAAAAAACACACACACACACCAAATCAAACCATTGGGACATAGGAGGGGCCAGCTTTTTTAGCAGATTGGTCCCCCAGACATCCCAGGAGAGCAATGGGGCAACTTAGGGGGCACTTCTGTGGACTTCATATAAATGCTCCCTGGTACACATCTCACCGTTGCTCCCTTATCTTGTCTGCTGAACCCTCCAAAAACTACCCAAAACTCACTCTCCCCAACTGTATACCACTACAATAGACCTTATGGGTGAAGGGGGCACCTATATGTGGGTACAGTGGGTTTCTGGTGAGTCTTGGAGGGATCACAGTTTCCACCACAAGTGTAGCATGTAGAAGGTGTATGGGCCTGGGTCCACCTGTCTACAGTGCACTGCACCCACCACTACACTACTCCAGGGGCCTGCATGCTGCTCTAATGGACCTGGCTATAACATCTGAGGCTGCCATGGAGGCTGGTGAGTACTATTTTTATTCATATCTTTGGAGGGTGGGAAGGAGTTAGTGACCACTAGGGGAGTAAGGGAGGATCATCCTTGAATCCCTCCAATGGTCACCTAGTCATTTAGGCCACCTTTTTGTCCGTTAGAAAAGCAGGTCTAGACCACAATGTTGAAGTTATCATCCTAGACATTTTGTTTTGTTCCATTATGGCTGAAAAATGTCCAAGTGTTAGGCATGCCCCCAACATACCCCCTTGTGATTTGGATGCACTGAAGATGAAATGCATAGATAGACGTCTGCAAAACAGGTTTTGAAAAAACAATTTGCACATTTTGAGAAGAAATCTGTCCAAAAGGTGCTTTATGACACTTAGACATTTTTCTCTTTCGAAAATGAACCTCTAAGTGTATTCTATAAAGTGAGGCACATAAATTGGACTGCGTGGATCTGAAAAGGGGGCATGGCCATGGGAGGGGCATTGGCAGGTCATGGGTGTTCTGAAAATTTATGCCCAGTGTTATATAATGTGCCTGATCTGCACTTAAATTAGTCGTGTGCTTTTACACCAGGTTTTATTTGACATAAATGGCCGCGAATAAATTTAGTCATAGGAATTGTCGCTACATGTTTTCTATAAACCATGCCTTTGACAGTCTGACAGGGTGGGAGGGTGGGGGTGGGTAGGAGGTATGCATGGGGACATCAAAGCATTTCATTGATATTCTAACAGGATGGGTGATCCTGTTAGAATATCAATGCATACCTCCTACCCACCCCCACCCTCCCACCCTGTCAGACTGTCAAAGTAATGCTTGGATGTTTCACTTATATATACTATCTGCTACCACATTTGCTTATTTCCGATCTGACGAAGAAGGGCAACCTTCGAAAGCTAATCAAGAAATGTATTAAGTTATGTCCAATAAAAAAGGTATTATCTTATTTTCTTTTCCATGTTTTATTTTGTTTGATTTCTATTGATAACCTTAAGAGTGGACTAACAGGGCTACCACACCTCTCTACTTAATTACAGAAGAATGGGCAAAATTCCTCAAGGGCAATTGGAGAGACAGTTACAGAAAGTTATTTGAAATTTTAGCTGTTCAAGGAGGTATCACAAATTACTAAGGGCCCCTTTTACTAAGCTGTAAAAGGGACCCTAAATGAAGAGTTGACAACCTTGTTCTCGTAAGGATATTTACTATTGAATCTGTTTGTTGAATATTAATCAAAACATCCTTTTTGCCCTAACTATTTATTCACTGGGGTTTCCCATCTCTCTTCTGAGGGATCTAATCATGTTTTTTTTTAGCATAAATTGTTCTAAAATATAGACCACCTTAGGGAGTTCCCCAAGTTTTTCTCAGCACTGTATATATAATGGACTTTCCATTATATATGATCTCACAATGGAAACTCAGATCTCAGCGTTAGTAAAGACACCTTTTTTGCACTGAACCCACATTCATCACCTGAGCACTTACTTCAAAAAACTCAGTATAATGCTCATCATATACTTCTTCTTCACCACCTTCAAGCTATTGGTATTTCAGACACTGTGCTGTCACGGTTTTCTAGATATCTCTCTGGTCCGACCTATCAACTTGGCTTCAATCACACTGTCACTTCTTCCTTTGACCTTCAGTCCAGTGTACCTTGGGACTCCATACTTGTTCTTATACTTTTCAATATTTTTCTTTCCCCACTCTTGACCATCATACAAGATCACAGCTTCACCCCTTTCTGCTACACCAAAGGCATTCACATTTTCTGTCATATCACCGACTCTTCCTCTTCAATCTCTTGTCTTAACGAATGTCTCTGTCATGTTTCTATCTGGCTTCAATCTAACTTCCTCTTCCTCAACTCCACTAAGTGAAAATCCATTCTTTTCACCACACCCCGCAGCACCTTAGATCTCACCCCTTCTGTTGACAATTGCTCTTTACCCTATAAAGACTGTATTAAAATTCTAGGAGTTATCTTCAAGCACAGGCTGACTTTCAAACCCCAAATTGAAGCTGTCATTCGATCCTCTTTCTTTGCCTTACATCATACACGCTCAGTTTGTACTTTCCTTCCTATCCCACTCCTTCATCCTCTTATTCTGGCCCTCATTATTTCACACCTTAACTACAGTAATTCTTTGTATGCTGGCATTCCACTCTACTCCTTTAAGCATTTATAAAACTTGTTCAATCTACAGCTGTCAAGCTCCTTCACAATGCCCATCGCTTTGACCATGTTACATCCCTCCTTATGTATGAACACTGGTTACTGGTTACTGCTCTGGTCAAGTTGAAAATCCTCACCATGGTTTATAATCATGCCTTCCCTCTGTCCCCTCTTACATTAACAAACTGCTCATTCCCTACACCCCCCTCTGTTTTCTTCATTCAGCAGATAACCACCTCCTCACCCATCCACCCTCATCAGAACTACACCTCACCCTCTGCTGTGACTCTGCATTCCATTACCTGGGACCAAAATTATAGAACAACCTTCCCCTCTACATTAGGAACCAACCTTCACTCTCCTCCTTCAAGAGAGCACTTAAAACTCATCTCTTCACACAATTCTTTACTCTTCCTGCCAATTAGTTCAATCCTTTTTCCTCTTTTTCCTTTTTGCTCTATCCCCTTTCTTCTTTTTTAATTTTATAAATATTGTGAACCACACTGAAGCCATTTTTTGGCCATAACATGGTATATGTGAGTGTCATAAATTAATACATAAATACATATATAAATATTGATAATTAATTGAATAGATGACTGCAACAGTCTATTCCATGGCATTTCATAATATATCATTAAACATATCCAGCATTTACAAAGCACAGGGAAAGGTTGTTGGAAGGGGCCATGTCCTCTGACTGTGTTATGTTAATTTTGCAGAAACTACACTGGCTACTAGTTAACAACAGGGTAAAATTTGAGAAACTCTGCAATCTTCAAATGCCTGAATCAGTCCTCTCCTGAGCATCTTTCCCAACTGCTGCTTACCTACTCTCTACAAGGGAACTTTGGTTGTCCCAACATGCCCCTCTCTCATTTCTACCATTGATATCAGCAAAATTAACACGTTTGGGGCTTCAGCCAGCACATGGAACAAAATAACACGACCTATGCACAGAAACGTATTACCTTACCTTCTACAAAAAAATCAAAGCCAGGGTGTTCACAGTGGATATCCTGAAAACGTGACTGGTTGGGGTACCTCCAGGACCAGGTTTGGGAACCACTGCCCTAGACTTTTAGCAGAGATGCTGTTCACATCATAGCCCTGTCTGCCTCTAACTGTTATCAGGCTGTTTGGTCTCTTATTATTTTCACTGTGGCTTGCATATCACTTTGATAATGACCCTTGTTTGGTAGCCAGACCCCCTAGACCAGGAATCCTCAAATCCAGTCCTCGAGGTCGACAACCCAATCTGGTTTTCAGGATCTCCACAATTAATATGTATGAGATCTATTTGCATGCAATGGAAGCAGTGAATGCAAATAGATCTCACACATATTCTTTGTGAAAATCTTGAAAAGTAGGTTGAGTTGTGGACCTCGAGGACTGAATTTAAGGACCCCTGCCCTAGAGGAATTAACACAAGACTACTGCTAGGGGGCTTTGGCTACCATTTTGCAGACAGGAACTGCTCCTGCCTGGCTATTAGCTAACAAGGAGACCATTGGTAGATTGGTATTGGGGTAGGGGTATTTGAGAAGGGGTTTTTTGGAGGTAGGGATATTAGATTGAAGATAAAGGTGGGGTATTTAAGTAGATTAGGGAGTACAAAGGGTGGGGGATTAATCACCAGGGCATTTAGTGGTGGGGTAATGTTTTTTTTTCCAAACCAGTCCCTTTAAGAGGATCCCTGAGGAGCATCAGGCCATGTGTTAATGACCCCCTGCCCTTAAGGAGAAAAAAATAATACCTCCTCAAAAGTGGTGCTACCTTTCAATGAATAACACATCTTGCACTTAAACTTCTATTGCCTCAAGTACAAAATTAGAACACAAGAAAAGCCATGCTGAGTCAGAACGAAGTCCATCAAGCCCAGCACTCTGCCTGGATCACAAGTACCCATCTGATTGCAAAAGGTAGATTTGTTTCTCATAGCTCATTTCCAGGGAAAAGCAATGGCTCTTCCAAATCTACCTGGCTAATAACTTTGTATGGACTTTTCCTCCATGAACTTGTCTAAACATCTTTTGAATCCCACTCTGTTAGTCTCCTTGACCATATCCTCTGGCAACAGCCAAAACAACCTGAAACACTCTACTGGGCAGACTACTTAAGCTATTTAGGTCTTTATCTGTCATCATCTACTATGTTACACGTAAGTTCTGTAGTTTTTGTCTGGTATTTCAAGAGGTGGGAGAGTCAGGCTTTAAGTATTTTTACTGTGGTTCTGTGATGTCCACATTACATTTATTTTATAAAAGGCCTTTATTACTGATTTCATAATTCATTTGGCAACAGAAAATGAAACTGTACCTGAATATATAAGAAATCTGCAAGCTTGAAGGCTATAAAGATGTATATTCAGGTATAATAGGTATTTTCTGTCCCTGGAGGGCTCACATAAAAAAAAATCACAAACAGTACAAGTGAGATTTGAACCTGGGTCTCCTCACTCTTAGCCCACTGTTCTAGCCATTAGGCCACATCGCTGGGCTGCGTGAGTGCCTGCAGAAAATAATCCATTTCTTTACTTGTGTTTCTCTCTTTCCCACAGGAAAAGCAAAGTACCTCTCCAGAATATTTCCTGTGGATTGCAGCATTGTGGAACTGTCCTAATTGTTAGTCTTCAATGGCTTTACTTTCACATCTCCTTCCATTGGCCATTTGCTTAACTTGCTTTTGCTTGAAAGTTTGTTGTCAGGACATCCAGACACCAAAAAACCTCAAGGAGAACTCAGATCCACTGGCAGCACTACACAAAGAACAGGCTTATAATTTAATCCAGTTGGATACTGTGCAAAATGCTTTGATATCCAACCTGTCAGAGGAGATACTTGGCACAGGAAATGCCCCACCTGAAGCCCCTCAGCTTCCCTCTTGTTTGGCGCCAACTGAAATCAGACATGCGTTCAAGTACATCAATACTCTCTTATCTTGTGCCATCTTCATCGTGGGCATCATTGGGAACTCTACACTGATAAGGATCATTTACAAAAACAAATGTATGAGGAATGGACCCAATGTCCTCATCGCAAGTCTGGCACTGGGGGACTTGTTGTACATCCTTATTGCTCTTCCCATCAATGTGTACAAGGTAGGCTTTGCAGAGTTTCTGGATAGTTTGAAAAGCACTCATTGTTTTTGATAACTGATAATGAAAGCCAGGTTTGCAACAAGATCCATGCTCTAAGTTGGCTGAGGGAGAAGGCCATATGTAGGCAAGCCTGTGGGGGTATCTATGATTTGGAAATAATATAGATTACTTGAGTTGGAATATATATCTACTCCTGAATCAGTCTGTTAAATGACAGGAAAGGCACCAGGATCATTGTTCCTTACTCTTGTGAAAACACCATTTTGATGGGAACAGTGAAGAAAAGACAACAGATTGATTAGAAGCATGGTCCATACTGCATGTTAATTGTGAACACGACAACAAGAAAGCCAGGTCCCATCCTAAAACTTATTGCATCAAAAATCAGCAAATTCATTCCCATAGGAATTATCATAGATGTTATATTTCTGGTGGGATTAGCCACTTCAAAGTGATATGAATATACTTTTTAGTCATGTGCTTCAATTAGGTGAACTAAGTGGTCACCTAGAGCACTGAGATTCTGGGGGTGGCAAATGCAGCAGGCAGGTGATTTAAATTTCCTCTCTCCCAGACTCTCAGTCTTTTCCTGAGCTGCTCAGCCCCAATGGCCAGCAGGAAGGGGAACACTTAATAGCACTGTTTGATCTTCTTTGCAGGATCAATCTTGCTGTATGAACCCAAAATCCCATAACTGGCCCCACATGGCAGAGAAAGCTGGTGTGCTATTAAGCACCCTTCCTTCTGCCAGCCACAGGAGCTGAGTAGCCAGAAGAAGTGTTAAGTTAGGGCTTCCAGAGAAGCCAAACTGAGTCAGTAGGTTGAAGATGGGCCAGAGCCAGGAAAGGGAGCACAGGTACAGGTGAGGGGCACAAGATTAAAAATTTGTCTAGAGCACCACACATCCTTGTACTGGCCCAGTTTTCAGTTTCATTCTAGAATGAACTTGAATAGTAATGAGTTTTTTGGTGAGGCACAGTAACTGCCATATAAAAGAGTAATGTACAAATACTATCATAATAACTTTTGTTCGATGTAAACATTGCCAACATCTAAGCTGGGTTAGTGAGCTACAAATGCAAAGTTATAACTTTGGCTCTTACCAAAGAAAACCATAAGGGCAAAGAACAGAAATAAATATGTACATGTTAGAGGAGAAAGTGTAACAATTGCAAAGAGACAACACACGTTCAAATTATTCAAATCATAGTGAAAAGGCCATGAGAAAAGTGGGTCAGGATGAGATGCTGAATTCCTCCACCTCATCTAGTTCAGTCTCATATGTCCCTGATTTTTTTTTCGGGTCCGCCACAAAAGGGAAGGGGCAATAAATAGGCATTTCGAATTATGCTCTCATTAGTTAATATAAGGAAAGTTAAAAAAAAAAAATTTGCTGTCAAAGAACTGACTTTCTACATTTCTCCTTCCTAATGCAAAATCTTCTTATTTCCTCAGTTACAATTAAGCTTAGGATTGTCAAGTGTGACATTTCTGCAGTTTTTGATACCATTTTAGCCACTCTCTATTGCTAGTCAGGTTGAGTGAGTTGGGTATCCTTCTTTGACTGTTTTTGAAATGGTTCAGTGAACTCCTAGACAACAGAAGTTACACTGTTACTAAAAGTGGCATCCTGTCAGTGACCTGGAGCCCAAACTGTGGTGTCCCTCAGGGATCTCCTTTGTCACCCTTGTTGTTTTACATTTATATAAGCTCATTAGATGCCAATAGTGATTACTCTTATGCAGATGATATTCTAGTCTTGATACCTACATTAGATAACTTAGCCCAAACATTTCTCAGAGTTAAGGGAAAGTGTTGATCATGTGAAAAATTGGATTTTGAAGTATTTGTTAAGTAGAGAGGTGTGGTATTTATGTTCCAAGCACATGTTCTTAAACCTTGCAGTGCAGGTTAATGTAATTTCACAAATATAATATTTAATTCCCCCTTTTTTCTTACAAATGTAAATCTTATTACCTTATAGGTAATTGGTGGAGAATAACTGAGTAAGAAAAAAAAATAAAGATCAAAAAAGTTGTGGTTTGCTAATGTGCAAGATTCCTTACTAACAGTTATTACATTGTCTTCAGGTGAACTTCTCCCAATTGAAAGGTCCTAAAAGATTTTGGGAGTTAAAATAGGATTCTATTCTTTCTATAGATCCTCAGATAAATAGTTTAAGAAAACTTTTCTTCAAACAAGCAATTAAGACCTAACAGATCTTATTTTCTTGAGGAACATTTTAAACTTCTGTTCCAAACACTGGTCCTTCCTCAGTTAGACTACTGTAATGCTTTTTTTTAAGGATATCAACAATCTCCCTTAATAAACTTCAACTTTTGCAGACTATAACTGCCAGGCTAATCTACTGTGCTCACAAATAAGATAGAGTTACTACTCCATTACTTCTTAAACTATATTGGCTACCTGTTCATACATGAACTGTATTTAAAGTTGCACGTATGGTCTTCAAAATCTTAACAAGCCAGGCTCCTGCCTATTTATCTAGAGCAACAGCTTTCCCATTTAATCAACGCTCATCCCACTTTAAGCATTCGCGACTGCTCTGTTTTCCTACTGTAAACAGAATTAAACATAAGCATGTTCTGATCTAGAATCTTCATTTGTATTTCAATAACTTTCTGTTTGGAATAAGGTATCACTTAACATATGACTACAGCTCTTCTTATACTTCCTTACGAAAAGCATCAAAATCTTCTATTTGATAAGTATTTTAAACCTCTTAGATTTCTGCAAATTTTAATGTTAGGACGTTAAGAGAGTGTTTAATAATTTTTTCTTTTAATTGTGAATTCCTAGAGATTGCTGGTTTTCTTTATGTAAGCCCTTTTGGACCTAAATACAAATCTGGCAGGTTATATGGACCTATATTAGATTAGAAAATCTTTATTCTCAAATTAAATTGTATTAGTTTCCAAGTGTTTACTCAAATACCTCACAGATATAAGTATTCCACAACTGAAGGGCATGAATTCAAGAGTTCCACAGTATACATGGCTCAGTACAATGCACTCCAGTTTAATTTAATTTAATCTAATTTGGCATTTATAATCCACTTTACTGACAAGCTCTAAGCGTTTACATTTAACATTTTATATTTTATTTTTTTTTGTTACATTTGTACCCCGCGCTTTCCCACTCATGGCAGGCTCAATGCGGCTTACATGGGGCAATGGAGGGTTAAGTGACTTGCCCAGAGTCACACATTTAGTTGAAAGGAAAGCAAAATATTTATGTTGTCTATAAACTGTATCAATCAAAATTGTAATAGAAATTTTACACCTCCTCAAAATACATATTTGTCATTGCCTTTAGTAATAGAAGTTACACTGTAGGGTAGCATCTCTACATCACATATAATGGTTACAGGAAGTCTTGATTTGGCTAGAGATCTTTACCACAGCTGATAGATTTAGCTGTAGCATTGTTTGGTACTGGAATACAGATTTTTAAGCGGATCACCTAAGAACTAAGACTTACCCTTCCTGGATCAAACCAAAAATCCATTTAGCAGTGGCAAATCCAGGTCACAAGAACCTGGTAGAGTCCCAAAAGGTAGCAAGATTCCATGTTACTTTTCCCAGTCTGCCTTAATAATAGTTTATGGACTCTTTTTTTCCATGACTCTGTACGAACCATTTTTAAATCCAGCTATGCTAAATGATTTTACTACATCCGCTAGAAATGAGTTGCAGAACTCAATCTGTTAAATAAAAATATTGAAAGAATTGGCCATTTAGGAGGAGATTCTATATATGGCACCTAAAAAATCAGTGCTGAAATCAGTGCCAACTAAGCATAGAATATGCTTAGATGATATCTCAATGCGCATCTATTTATACCAACAAAAATGTGGCATAAATCCCCGTTCGTAGATTTAGGCGCCCTGGGCCATGTTCTATAACTACATGTGGAAATTCCAGAATGCCCATAAAATGCCCAGTTCCCCTCCTATAACCAAGCTCCTTTTTGCCTGTGTGCATTAGAAGTTTGGCGCACTTCATTACAGAATACTCTTTGCGAGTTGTGTGCGTAAATTCTAATCAGTGCCAATTGTTAAGAGCTTTTATCAATGCTGATTAACATGTTAAGCCAATTAAGTTACGTGCCTTGATGAAGAATCTGCGCCGATTTCGGTGCGGATCTCTAGGTGCACTGTGTAGAATCTGAGGGTTAACCCTACTCTCTGTTTTCTATCTTTTAACCAGTTCCTAATTCACTCCTATTTTATAGCTTTTTAATCCCTCAGGAGGGACTTTGTGCTTTTGAACATGTGTGGGATAAAGGATTCCTATATGGAAAGAGAATGGGTTTCTCATGTACTCCAGCCATTTTTTAGCGCGGCTCTAAAATGGCAGAATTTAGAAGGTGCTAAGGGCTCAAGTGCTACTCATATAATAATCGGACAGCACGCAGCAACGTGCCTGTGCTGCACAATTACTGCCGGGAATGCCTACTCCATGCCCCCTGCACTAGAAAGTAAGAATTATTTTCTAGTGCAGGAAACGGCAGGTGGGAAACTCAGAGTTACCGCAGGGTGCCTGGGCGTGCCCGACAGTGGTGCTGTTTTGCCGCATACTACCCATGCGGTAGCCCTACTGCCACTTTGTAAAAGGGCCTTTTAATAATTTAATCCTCCAACGAAATAAATTGACTACACACCGTTTTGGGTTTGAAGAAGCCAACCAGACGATCAATGTGGAATAATGATTCAGATAAATAATAACTGGGGATAATCAGGTTAATACCACATTTTCTTTGTTTACTGTTGTTTAATTGATCTCCTTGTCTTGTTTCACTCTCCCTATTTTGTGGTCTAAGGAAGAATATAGAATTACCTGATTGAAAATAATTCTTGTGTGTTATTTTCTCTGTATTTCTGGCAAGTTATTTTAGTGCTTGTAAAATTAAGTTGTTATAAATAAAATAAAACAATAATTTAATCTCCTTGGGCCTTCCCCACACTTTGAACACATCTCAACACACACTTGGGGTCCTTAATTCCAAATGACTAGGAACAAGCCCCAGAATACAAACAGAATAACACACCTCAGTCAGAAAATTAAAACACAGAAACACCCTCACCAAATACAGAAATACAACCACAAATTACAAACATGCAGACAAAATCTGAACTTGAAACCCTAAGAAACCTGACTCTGTGTAGTGCAACATTGGAGAGAGAAAAAACAAAACAAAAGAAATACATTTCCTCTTATACTGAACAATAAGCAAAGATAGGAGATACCTATTGCCAAACCTAATACATTACAATTATTAATCTGAAAATTTGTTTTAATCTGGGAGGAGGTAGCAGCATAAAAGTGAATGTACTCCTTGCTGCTTGCTTCCAGGCTTGTACCAGTCCAAAGAAGAAACTCACAAAATACACATTCAGATAACCCATATTCGGATTATGGATTTTAAGGAGACATGGGTTCAAAAAAACAAATGATACAGTGCATGAAGCATTCATCCAAAATTAAAGAATACAGCGCTCACAAGAGTACAATATTGCTATTTTCTAGTAATACAGCTAAAATTGAAGTAAATACTGTATAAATCAAAAATTTGAGGTCACACAGTCAGATATTCATATTGAACATAAAGAAAAGTATAAGCCCCACTTTAGATAGAATGTAGAAATTGGAACTGAAATGTCCAGGTCAGGACATGTACAGTTCTGGTTAGTGCTTTGGAATAGAATCTGCTGACAAAGAGCCTGTTCTAAAAATGTATGCAGGAATCAATATGTACGCACCAATTACGTGTGGTGAGAGCATCCATTTACAAAGGTTAATGTGGATAATATCAATGAAGCAACAGAAACAACAGCAAATATAGAAAATATGAGGGCTTTTATTTCACCAGATATACTTATGCCTGACGTGGCCATGTTTCGCCAAAGGCTGCGTCAGAGGCAAAACTAGAGGGGAGATTCAACAAACACGTATCCCTCTAGTACTAACAATCAGGGTGAAATAGCCTCTAATTGTACTAGAGGGATGTGTGTTTGTTGAATCTCCCCTCTAGTTTTGCCTCTGATGCAGCCTTTTGCAAAATGTGGCCACGTCAGGCGTAAGTATATCTGGTGAAATAAAAGCCCTCGTATTTTCTATATTTCTTGGTCTGCTGTTTGTTTCTGCTGTGTTTGCATTGCAGATCTTCTGCCTCTGTTTGTTCTCTAATATCAATGGAGAGAACATGGTTACGCAGATGTCTATGTCAGCACATACATGTGAATGTAGGTATTGCGTAACACACACATGTGTGTGTCAGCACATAATGCATATGTTTGCCATTTTACAAACTTGTATTTCTGTTCCTCCAAGCTATCACAAAGCCCAATATCATATATCAGTATCACTCTAGGGAGGGAAAGAAATCCCTCCAGTACAGCGCTGCTCAAAACAAGCATCTCTCATTAGCCTAAATGTCCCTGGGAGCAGCAGTAAATCCTGATGTTGATCTTAGATGACATAAACATACATTCCCCTTCTGAAATGGAGAATATATATGTATTTTTAGTCCAGTCCTATCCAACCTAAAACACATTCGCAATTTGGACAGACATATTCTGGTTTTCTAAATCAGGCTTTAAACATGTATGTGATATACACATCTAAATGCCAGTATATACATGTCCAAATTATGGGAAATAACTTCCTTTACTTCTTCTCTTTTCTCCACAATACACTGCTCTCTCTTCTCCACTTTCAGCTTCTGACATCTCTTTTCCCCCCTTTTTTTCTTTCCATGTTACTTTTCCTTCAATGATTTGACTCCCTGCTCCAGCTCTCTTTCTCTCTTCCATGTCATTTCTCACCATCTCTCTTTTCTGCTCCTTCTATCGCCACTTCATTTGTTTTGCATTTCATCTATTTTAACTCCTACCCCTTTATTGCCTCCATCACACCATCTCAGTCTTTCATTTCTGACATTTCATCCCAATCAAGGGAAACAAAAGAGGAAAAAGTCCAAACCCTCACAATTGTGGAAACACTAAACAAAAAAGTGAGGCCAATTAGGGCACAAAGGAGAGAGGAGAGAGAGAGCTAGAAGGATATAAGGGAGATAGAAATGGAATACTGGGGCAGGGTAAGTGAAAGGGGAGGGGGTCACAACTGGATGAGGAGTAAAAATATAAATAACTAATTGGGATGAAATACCAAACTAAAAAGTGAGGTGAATACAAAGAGGATTCCAAGTGCAAGGACCTTTATTCTGATAACACATCTAGGACCCAATACGGACGTGTTTTGGCGTGTGTGCCTGCTTCAGGGCTCTTCAAACCTGTGAGCATATATTGTTGCAAATACAGGTTAAGTGTATGAAAACCAAAAATGGTTCTGTGCTGAGTCACAATGCCTGTATATTAACCTGCAGCTCTGCTATGCTCTACGTGAGCTATACTGGAAACCCGGTGAATGTATTATGGCACCTGCTTAACTATGTGGGTGCCAGCTCTGAATATTGGTCTGGCACCTGCATAACTTTTTTTCTTTAAAAAAGAGCCCCCAAGCCCCCTCCCTTCCCCGACAATGCCCCCTCTTTCCCTCCCCCTTCCCCAAGCCTGCATTAAGACCCCCCCGCAAGACCCACCACCTCACCCCAACTGTGAAGGTAAGTCCCCAGGTTTACCTACATTCCTGGTGGTCCAGTGGGGTCATTGGGGACAGGACCGCAGCCCCCTTGCTCCTGACCCTGCGGCACCTCTGCATAATGATTGCCGCAACCTCCATCACTGCAAGATGTCACGGCACCCATAAACTACAACCCTAGGCAACCCTTCCCAACCTCAGGATTAGGTTGAGAAGCTCTGCTTTAGCTTCATTGCTAGAGTCCTGAAGTATATAATGGCAATTCTACACATTGGCATCTCATTTTATGTGCTACAAAGTTCTATAGTGGATTCTGGGTGCACCTAAGCTGTTAGAGAATACTAGTGCAAAGCCACAATGGTGCGCCAAAAGACAGGGTGCACTGACTTTTGACAGCACAATGGCTAGCAATAGTGGGGGAACCTAACTGTGCAATGCAATATGTACAACTAGCGGTATTCTATAAGTTGTGCACATTGTTTGAAATATGTCCATGACACGCCCAAGCTCTGCTTACATGTACCTCCTTGATATTTATGCACGTAAGTGATTTAGACCAGTGTTTCCCAAGTCCGGTCCTGGAGTACCCCTTGCAAGTCAGGTTTTTAGGATATCCACAGTGAATATGCATGAAAGAGATTTGCATATAATGGAGGCAGTGTATGCAAATCAAGTTCATGCATATTCATTGTGGATAGCCTGAAAATCTGACTGGCAAGGGGTACTCCAGGACCGGACTTGGGAAATACTGATTTAGACGCACTGTTATAGAATTGCGCCTAGTGCCTACATGCACTGTTCCCTCTAAGCTGAGCAGGTGGCCTCCAACTACATTGCTACCAGTAGGGGGTGGTGTTTCAATATTGTGTTTTCAGTCACTAGGGACAGGCAGATTCCCTGGAGTCCTGTAGAACTTGCCTGGTCCTCACTATTGAAAATGTGCCTGGCTTTAGGTGCCAGCTTATAGAACTTTCTTTCACATGTTTTCTCCCTCTGTTCTCCAGCTGCTGGCTGAAGACTGGCCATTCGGAATGTATGTGTGCAAGCTGGTCCCATGTATTCAGAAAGCCTCTGTCGGTATCACCGTCCTCAGCCTCTGTGCACTCAGCATAGACAGGTAACCGCTTCGTAGTCCTTCTTCTCCTCCCTCCCACATAAAACATCTTTCCAAATATTTTCTTCTTAAATTTGCCAGTTGGCTTTTAATGTTTTTCAGAGCACTCTTATCCAGTCCTGGTTTAATCCACCACATAGTTCTTATTGCCAAAAAGGTTATTTTGCAATATTGGCTATTAGCAGACGCTCCCTCTTTGCAGCAGTGGCGTTCCGCCATGATTGTTTTTGCTCGTGGGAGCGCAGAGGAGTTGGTGATTTATCCTCTTCTAAGGGGGGCATTTTTTTGTCAGATGTGGTCCCCATTTTGGGATTCCCTGACTCCAGTGGCTCGTAGTAGGATTCTAAACTCTTAGTTCCTCTAGATTTAGCACCAGTTTTGGGTTGTGTTTATGGGTGGGGGAGGGAGGGAGGGTGTGGGGTCCAAATTGTTGGAAAATTGGAGCATTCATGTTATAATAGCAATTTGTTCTCTTGCATAATTGTTGTGCTTTGAATGACTCTAATAAAATTCTTTAAACATACAGGTGCTGTTTTTATAACAGTATAAGACCATATAACGGTATGAGACCATGCATGCAGTAGCCCAATGCTTCTCAATCCAGTCCTCAAGTTTCATTGAATAGATTTCTTTAGTATACATGAAATAGGTTTGTATCTTCTGTGCCTACAGTATAAGCAAATCTATTCTCATACATGTTCAGTAAGCATATCCTGATAGTCAGACCTGCTGGGGATGATTTGAGTACTGGTTTCAGAACCATAGCAATAGAAGTAAAATCAGTAGTAGATAAGCCTATCTGGACAATAGAGCTAGAGGTAACCCCCCAATGCAGGGCTTTCCAAACCTGTTCTGGGAAACCCATAGCTAGTTGAGTTTTCAGGATATCCACAATGAAATTCATAAGATTAATTTAAATATACTGAGCCTGCAGTGTATGCAGATTTATCTCATGTATATTCCTTATGGATACCCTAAAAACCTGACTGGCTGTGAAGTCCCCAGAACAGGTTTGGGAAGCCCTGCCCCAGTGTGTATGGTTGTCTATTTCATTGGTTATCATACCTGTTCTGGGGGACCACCAGACAGTCAGATTTTCAGGATATCCCTAATGAATATGCATTATTTCACAAATACTGGGTTCACAATCTAACCAAAGTGGTAAAAATGTAAACACATAAATTACTTTAACCACCTATAAATATTCATAATCACATAAGCTTTATTACACTATAAATTGCACATTATAGTGTGCCCAATCCTTGCTTGAATACCCACTAATTCCCTTGACTATATAAAAACAATCAGTCATCCAATGTTTTCTTTAACCTGATATCCAAATTAAATGAATTTAAAGTCCAAAAAGCACTTGCACTTTACACCAGTTCTATGGCTGATATAACTGTGGGTACCTAAGTGTTAGGCATGTTACCACTGTTCCCTCTAAGCTGAGTGGGTGTCCTCTAATTACATTGCTACCAATAGGGGGTGGTGCTTCAATATTGTGTTTTCAATCTCTAGGTACAGGCAGGTTCCCCGGAATCCTGTGGAATTTACCTGTCCCTCACTACTGAAAATGTGATGGTGAAACAGCACCCCCCACTGGCAGGATTGTAGATGGAGGACTCACACTCAGCTTAGATGAAACAGTTCATGTTACTATCCAGTTATGCTAGTCAATATATATAAATGGCGAGTGTTGTACTCACTCGCAAATGCCCTGCCCCCGCATCAATACGTGATGACGGGGGCGGAACAGAGAGGGTCTCTACTGCGCATTTGCGAGGGACACCGCCGTCGCTAACGGTCCCCCCACCCGGAGTTGCCGCCGCCACCCACCTTCCACCCGGTCGGGCCCTCGCTCCACTATTGAAACAGCGAGGGCACACTTCTTCTCTGCCTGTGTCCCGCCCTCGACGACGTTACATCACACGAGGGCGGGACACAGGCAGAGAAGAAGAAGGAAGGCCACGGCAGCTCAGCAGCAGAGCTGTGTGCTGCATGCCCTCGCTGTTTCAATAGCAGAGCGAGGGCCCGACCGGGTGGAAGGTGGGTGGCGATGGCTCCGGTGGGGGGGGGGGGGGGCGAACTCGGAGGGGGAGCGGCAGTGGCGAACTCGGCGGCGGGCGGGGGGGCCTTTTCAACCCCCCCTTCCTATACTAGCCTGTTTTTACGGGCTCAACGGCTAGTATTCTATAAAGGAAAGTAGACTGACACTTTCTTTACAGAACAGGCTCCAAGTGAAAACCTTCTGGGCACTTAAATTGAAGGCACTCCACAGTGTTGTGAGTTTTGAGATCAGTATTGTGCGTTTTAGCACTTATAACTTGGCTTTTCTTTCTGACCAAGCAACTTTTCTTATGTGGAATAACAGGACCGGGAGCAAAAATCATTAGTCATTTGCCTTGTCTTACCAGACATTCTATGGGAGTAGAAATCTTATTCCCAGTATACATTGGCTATCTTCTGAAATGATTAGTGTAAGGAATTCAAGAACTACATGACAAAATTTTAAATGTAGTTTTTATTAATATCTTCGGTGAAAACAGTTTTGGTTATAGTTATGTTGCTGATCTCGTATTCAGGGGCATAATCAAAAATGTAAAGGTTTATCCTTGCTTTCTCGATGTTCTCTATGTACCAGGTATAGAGCTGTGGCTTCCTGGAACCGCATTCAAGGAATAGGAATTCCTGTGTGGAAGGCAGTTGAAGTGACTCTTATCTGGGCAGCGGCCATTATCCTGGCCATCCCTGAAGCCATCGGCTTTGATATTGTTAATCTGAATTATCGGAGCCAGAACATGTGGGTCTGCATGCTTCTACCAGAACAGAAATCACACTTCATGATGGTACAGTTTCTTCTGAAGAACATTATTTTTACTTGACTATATTCTGTTTGTTTAGGTCACTGGTTCCCAAACTTGGCCTGGGGGCTCCCCATCTGGTCAGGTTTTGAGGATATCCACAATGAATACTCATGAGGAAGATGTGCCTAGGCCGCCTCCACTGCATGCAGATCTCTCTCATGACTATTCATTGTGGATACCCTGAAATTCTGATTGATTGGGGAGCCCCCAGGACAGGTTAAATAATTCTTAGGTCCAGATCCATTAAACAGTTTTGTTTTTCATTTTGTGTTTAGAGGAAAATGCTTAGCACATCTGCACTTAACTCATGTCAGCAATCACACACACGGTAATGTGTGCTTTAAAGTTGTTTAGTGTAAACTCAGATACGTTGAAACACTTGGATTATAAATTCCAGAAAGAGGGATTAGAGGAAAATATTTCAGTGTCATTTTTTCACATATCCTCTTGTGTTTCACCGTTACCACACTATGCAAATAATAACTAAGGGACTGACTCACCCAATTTGAGGCCAGAAGGAAGAGTGAGTCAAATAGAAAGTTGTTGTTATAAAGAGCTAGAGTGAAGGCTGCATAGTATGCCAAATAGGTGAGAACTGGTCAGTAGTGAGGATTTTAATGATGTGTTCTGTGCACATCATGCTTCAAATCTCTAAATATATTAGTCGCCGTAAGGGTTAAGTGACTTGCCTTGTGACTCTGGGCAAGTCACTTAACCCTCCATTGCCCCTGGTACAAAATAAGTACCAGAATATATGTAAACTGCTTTGAATGTAGTTGCAAAAACCTCAGAAAGGCGGTATATCAAATCCCATTTCCCTTAATGCCAGAGCTCATTTTTCCTTTTCAGGCATATAAAGTCATTTTGGTGGTATGTTGATCCCCTATAGAAAAAGGTAGAGCATATGTAGGCCATGATGTCAGCACACATGAATGACAATAAGCCAACAAAAGTTTTCCACACTTTGGTCCCCTTTTCACCTCACCTCACCTCGTTATGTACCATGACTCCACTAAAACCAAATGGGGAAAGCATGTACAGCAAGGCTTTTGGACTTCGATCCAAACCCTCATTTTAGGGCCCTTTTACCATATAATATCTACAAAAACCAGTGCATGGAAAGTGCAAAGACTGTGCGGTAAATGCAAGGAGTGTGCTCAGCATCTGTTCTGCATGTACCGCACAGGGTAGACACTGAACTGGCACCTCATTACATCCAGTAGTCTGCCACTGCATCTAACACTGTGCAGGCCCACCTAAATATAAATAATTAAAAACAAGGAACTGCCACAGTGGTACACCCTGCAATCTCTCTTCCCCTATCCAATCCCCCCAGAACTCAGAATCCCCCCCAATCCCCCAATCCTATCCCCCCGGGCTCAAATATGCCCCTGAAGCCTAAAGCCCCACCCCCATGCATAAGCATCTCTCCCAGAGGGCAACCCTACCCCTACCCCTGATCCCTCACCAGCAGCTATCCAGGGGTCACTATTGATAGTCCAGTGGGCCCAAGCAAGAGTGATCCCCCTTCATTACCACCCAAGACTGTTATAGGATCCAAAACAGTGCAAATGAACCCTAGCGGTAGTACCTTATATAGAAGGTTGACCCTTTACTAGTAGTATAGTGAGACTACTGCTAGAGGTCAACAGCCACCATTTTGTACCTAAAGCCATATGGGGTGGGAGTGGAGGGAAACCACTCCTGACCCTCCCACTAGACCACTAGAAATGGCTGTATGGCAAGCACCAAAGATTCTCAGGGAGTTAGGGTGGGTGAGGATGGGTCAGGCTGATGTTACGGAAGAACTTTTCAAATACTGTGTCAGATAGCATGGGATCACCTGTGTTATCTGCCAGTGCATATAATGCAGTGTGGTAAGCGTCTGCCTTGTGCACAAAATGCTGGGCATACCCCTAGCATTTATTGCAATGGCTTTGCATTTACTGCACATTTTTGTTTCCTTTAAATCATGGAAACTGTACACTTTAGTAAAAGGACCCCTTTGTTTCATTATTATTTCCAAACCAATGGGATGTTTGGGTACTGCTCCATTTAGATTGCACTACCCTTCTTCCCTTCATGTCAAGTACACCTACACAGAGACAACACAGATAAATATACACATACAGGGATAGATTCAGAAAATGATGCTCAAAATTTGGCACCATAAATAATCAATGCTAAGTGCAATTCTATAAAGGGTGTGTGCCCTTTAGAGATTCACACTTAGTGCCGAATCTCATGCCTAACCTTAAATGTAAGACTTATGCCTGTTGAAACCTCGTGTAAATGCTGGTGCCCAAGTTAGGTGTACTGAGGCCATATTCTATAATTCCACATGCAACTTTTTGAAATGCCCCAGACACACACGGCCACGCCCTCTTATAAGTTATGCACTAGTAGAGCTAGGCACAGCCTTATAGTACTACTACTACTACTACTTATCATTTCTATAGCGCTACTAGACTTATGCAGCCAGATACATGTGCAAATTTTCATGAATGCCAATTAATGTCAATAATTGATTGCTAGCACCCAACTATTGATGTTACTCAATTGGATCGTTAATTAATTTCCATATGCATCTTGGGTGCACACACAAATTTGAGAGCTCAGTTCTGGGTGCCATATATAGATTCCAGGGAATTATGGTTGGAAAAAATTACATTAACCATGCTCTGCATGTTTTTCTCACTTGTTATTTTTTCCAACCCAATCAAAGGTTGAAAAGAAATTATACAAAAGGAATCAAAAATTTATGTCTGGGGGACAAAAAAATCTGTCCAAAACTTTTACAGAATGAGAACAAGTTTAGTATGAGAGAAAAACCAGGGAAAGACATATCAAGTTTAAATACAAATCATATTGGACCTAGGGTATGGCCCAATGCATTTTTATAGAAAAGATGTTTCCAGCATCTTCAGCATAGACACCCTGATACATTGAAAAACAGCTGTTAGGAAAATGCTCCTTTGAAATTGCTCTTCCCTTCTCCTATCCTCTCCTTACCATAGACACATACAGATCCAGTACAGACAAATGTACAAACACACACATTTTGGCACCCATAGAGATAAGACTACACAGCAAATCCCAGACACAGGGGTGTCAAGGAAAGATATGAGAGATCTTAAGGATTGGAGAGCCAGAAGAGGAACAGAGGTCAGCCATCCTGCCACGGCAGCACCCCTCTGAAGCAGAACATGCACATGACCTTAAAATTCGCAAGAGCAGACTCCTCTGAAGATTCACCTTGATATGTTGTGTGTGGTGGTGGTGTTTTAGTTTTACAGGGATGTGAAGGATTGGTGGCTGTTTGGTTTCTACTTCTGCCTGCCCCTGGCCTGCACTGGTGTCTTCTATACGCTTATGTCCTGTGAAATGCTCAGCAAGAGGAATGGCATGCGAATAGCTCTCAATGATCACATGAAACAGGTAAAATGAAGAGATTACTTGTGTTTGTATCTACATTTTATGTCTTTTTCATTTGTGCTCCTTTTGTTTTGTGTATTTTTGGCCTTTTAAAAAATATTTGGGGATTTATAGCTTTTCCCTTTTTTAACTTTTATCCCTCTTTTTGTTTTCATTTTTTCTCTCCACCAGTTTCTCTCCCTTCCCTTTAGCCTCTCTGTTCCTTTCCTATCCCTTTCTAAGCTCTCTTCTCCAGTCTCCAGGGCAAGGAGTATCCCCAGGTTACTGCCATAACTGATCTTCCCAACCCAGGCCCTCCATAGGCAGCATCTGCTCACTTCCAGCTGAGCTTTGCTCTTCTAGGTCAAGTGTGCCACAAGTAGTGGCAATCTCTTCCAGTGTGGGCCCAAGGCTTACAGTAGCTAGTCTTCTGTTCTTTGTTTTAGCTTCTCTCAAGTCAGTAGCAGGTACAAGACACCAAATTTTGGGGTCCTAGTTGACCTGGCACCCAAGACATTTCCAGCCCTGTAGGTGCAAAATACATGGATAGCCTGAATTAATTTATATATTATATACTGTATGTGAGACAAACAGAATTGGGTTTACATGAAATAGCTCATGAGATAGTCATCCAGCAGGATTAGGAACATACACTGGTGATTCTATATATATGTATATGTGCTGTAAGAAAACAAGAAGACAACAGGTCTACTAGATCCAATGTGGAACAGAAGAAAGAAGCAGACCTTATGAAGAAAACCAGTTCATTTATTGGTTGTTCTAAGCTCCCAGGATTCACAAATCAATGCCCGACATGGCCATGTTTTGCCAGAAGTACACACTGCTTCAGGAGCAATGAAAACCAGCTGGTGCGAAACTACAGACTTCACCAGTGATGATTATAAATGCGTCTCTTCCTGGGTCTATTTGAAACAGAATTATGGTTTCAAATGGATCCAGGAAAAGACACATTTATAATCATCACTGGTTTGTCTTGGTATAGTTCTCACATTCTGTGCAAATATTGTTACATGCTCGTTAATCAAAGGATTGTGATAGTCATCATGGCAGTCAATAATATTCCACAGATATAGAGAACTGACATCAAGCCTGATGTGAATCTATATTTATAGTATACTGGGAGTAATCATAATATCTTTCAAAAGATATCAGAACTAAGATCAACTACAGTTCTAGAAAGCCTGGTATGCTGTGAAACTTTGTTTTGTGTAGTTTTGTTTTTCTAGTGACCTATGCTCTCTAGTTCACTGAAATTTGAGTTGTACCCAGGGAGAGTGTGAAGTTTGCGTCTACTGAATCTGTTGATGCTATCCTTCTTCACATTTTATCTCAAATTCTTGTTTCTTGGTTTCACAGCGCAGGGAAGTTGCCAAAACTGTATTCTGTCTTGTTGTGATTTTTGCTCTTTGCTGGCTGCCTCTGCATTTGAGTAGAATCCTGAAAAAAACCATCTATGACCAGAGAGACCCCAACCGATGTGAACTACTTAGGTAAAAAAAAAAAAACCTAACTCATTCTGGTTTGTAAAGACTGTCAGCAAGAATGTTGAATTAAATATCAAATAATCTTCGTTCATGTGACTTTTGCACCTGCAGAAACAGATCTGCACAGAGTAAGGCAATGACTCCCATCCAGGTTCTTCAAGCCCTGTTTCAACTGGTCTGGTTTTCAGAATATCCACAAAGAGATATATTTCCATACGCAAGAAAACCAGACTGACTGGATTGGGGCTAAGTTTCAGAAAGAAAACAATTGGAGTATTTCCAGAGAGTGCTTCTGTAGTACAAACATGCTAAGTCTTATGCATTTGAGCCCCTTTTCCAGCTCAGTGATATAGGGGCCCAATCTCATACATTGGCTCCTGGCTGCCCCCACTGTCTGGCAACTCTTCCTCCCACAGGTCCAGCAATTCTCTCCCTCTTCCCCCTACTACTGGTCTGGCATCTGTCCCCCCCCCCCCCTCAGAAACCAGTGAGTCCTGGGCAGTGCTAGAGATGCACTGCTGCTTCCAGCTGCTGGTCCTTCAAACAAAAAAATTGGGTCAAACAAATGGAGCACTCAGCTCACACATCCATGTTGTCAGGTGATGTCATTTCCTCCAATAAGCTATAATTTCTATTTGTAACTCTATAATACATGAAAGAGAATCTCTTAACTTTAGAATAATTTAACTCCTAGAAGGAACTTGTTATGCTTCTGCTTCTCTGCACAAAAGCACATAGGCAGAGTATGCATACACAATTACCCATCATCCTCATCTGGTTTTCAAGTTGAATGTTTCAACAATACTGTAAATCAGCAGGCTATATAGCCAAGTCAAAGAACTGAAATTCCAGAATCCTGTACCATAGTGGATAAATGCAGTTAAGTCCCGATTGTAAGTATTTGTTACCACATTCAGAAGTAATTTCAACATCTCAGCAGAAGGAATCTAGCTAGGTGTAGTGTTTGTGATTTTATAAATCTTTTCCGGGCCACAGCTGATAGATAAAGGAAAAGCTGACTGAAGAAGTGGTGCATTACTACCATTGACTGTAAGCTGGTGTGTTTGATCCAACCAGGCAGTAGTAACTAGCCAAGAGGATACAATTGCAATGAATAGTGAACAAGCATTCAGGGTTTCTTCAACAAGAGATGGATTTTACTACCACCATCTTTAGGAGTAGAAAAATGAAAACGCAAAGGTGAATTTGGTCTGCAAAAGAAAGTGTACTAAAAAAATTGCTGATGTCAAATTTTAACAAGCTCTTACTTTTCCCCTATTTCTATAGCTTCCTTTTAGTGATGGATTACATTGGCATCAACATGGCATCATTGAATTCCTGCATTAACCCTGTGGCCCTGTACTTTGTCAGTAGGAAATTCAAGAACTGCTTTAAGGTAGGGGCGCTGTATATAACAGCAAAATCAGTGCAAGCACTACCACCAGCATTCAGTAGTGAGCAAATAAAGTAAGGGTAAAGGGTCAAGGAGATGAGGGCCTTTATGTGGTACAAGCAAAGCAGTATACATATTCTATGCAGGCACCCAGTAGGGTGCTGGAGTTTCATAGTTATATGAATTTTTCAATATCTCAGAGGGACAAAATTGTCAGTATTGTACACTATTGAGCCATAAATGCACACAACTGATGACATGGGGGGAAAAACCCAAATGATGATTTTCCTGTCATTCTTGATTAAAAACAATATCAAACACCAGGGGAAATGCTGCTGAAATTTTCAGTGTTGTTTCAAATGAATGCACATCCCCAGTGATGATGCCCCACCATTCGAACCCTAGCAACAATTGACAGCTAAAATGGCAGACTATGAGCTTCTGAATGTGGCAACAGAGAGTAAATCAGATTGGATACTATACAAAACAGCTTTGTCATCATTATGGAAAAGCCTGGGAATGATGAAAGTATTAGAAGATTAAAGATACAAAAGTCAAACAGACTGGAAGGAAGGCCATATTGAGAGAATGTGCTGATATGTGGAGATGTTGCTTTGGATGTGTGATATCATGACTGAAAAAGATATATTGGACCATACCGGTTACCAACTCAAATGACTGTCTGTTATAGTTGAATTGGGCTTGTACTGAGATTGGTTTTAGCAGAATTGAAATGGCACAAGCAATGAAACGTAACAGCAATTCAAAGTCTATCATATCATCCAAATCCAGTGACACTCTATATGCTGCATAGCTCTCTCTTACAGTAGCTATCCACTATGACCTCTCTTCTTCAAAATAATCATGGTGTGCTGCAGCAATCTTGGTGCATAACATTTGAACAGGCCCCTAATTTGACGAGAAAACCTTTATCACAACATGAGAAAAAAATGCTGTGGCTTGAATGTATCCAAATATTCACTCACATGCATAGTGCGGGACTTTTGCAAAACCGACATGTTCACCCCTTGCATGCTTAAGATCCTGTCATTGTCATGACCAGTCTGAATCTATGTACCTTTCTTTTACTCTTGCTGCAGTCTTGCCTCTGCTGTTGGTGCCAAGATCCAACACTGGTAATTACGCCAATGGATGAGAAAGGCTCGAATGGAAAATGGAAAAGCAATGGCCATGATCTGGGTCTGGATCGGAGCAGCTCTCACCTGACTAACAAGTACAGTTCTTAATAAATACACAGAGTGTCAAAGAAAGAACAGAAGAAGAAAATACAGGAAAGGCACCACCAGACACCTCCTGCTCGCTTTTCTCCCCCAAGACATTTGTAATTTTTTTAAAATGTCATCTTTTCTCTTCTTGGAATGTCAATGGGCAGATAGAGACCTCTGTACCTATGGGGCACTTTCTATGGCACCTCGGCTACTGCTGTCATAAAACTCAGCCACTTGCAAGGATTCCACACAAAGATGAACATAAAATAACTTCTTTTATAAAATATATAAGCTTTTTATTGTTGAAAAAAATATACATTTATATTTACGTCTAGAAGAAAGCCACGCTAGAATTATAACTCACAGGGCACAGTTCTGAGGGCAGAGTAGTTTGC
This sequence comes from Microcaecilia unicolor, assembly GCF_901765095.1. Taxonomy (NCBI): domain Eukaryota; kingdom Metazoa; phylum Chordata; class Amphibia; order Gymnophiona; family Siphonopidae; genus Microcaecilia; species Microcaecilia unicolor. Next base: position 65,988,969 of record NC_044037.1, on the reverse strand, counting down.
AACATGAAATGGGAGGCAATTTTTTGGTGGTGGATAAATATGTACATGGATAAAAACTGAGACCACAAATTTCATATTCACATCCTTTAAAAGTGACTGAGGTGATTCCTTGCTCTCCCATAACACTACTTCTGTTACACAAAAGCCGGACTGAATCTGTTACATAAGCACTTAACTTTCCTCTCTTTGTTTTACAATTAATGTAAAGATGTGTATGTATATATTTTTTCAAAGTGTGTTTATTAAACAAATCTTCCAACAATACAAACCAAAAGGGCTCATTCAGAAATGCCCTCAGATTTTCAATTAAAAAACAAGATGTGTACATATATATATACATATAAAACTTTACTATTTGCAAGACAATAGAACAATTCATCAAAACCTAATTGTTTATTACTGTTTATATAAAAGGCAATCATATACACTCTTGGGACCAATCTCATCCATATCTGTACACCATTGTTTCAGTGCTGTAAATTCTACCTAAGTAGCTCATGTGGTATGGTGGGGGAATGGGGGGAGGTGTCCAAAGAAGGAAATCCCCCTGAGCTGGCCATGTCAACAAGATAGTGTTGTTTAATACCTCCTCTGATTGTCAATGTACTATGTGACTAGGTTAGGGGTAGTCTAGGGATGGAGCCAGCACATACCTACTTAGAGCCAATACTCAGTCAACTAACCAGTTACGTGAGCACATATAGTTAGTACAGCTGAATGGCTGTCCAAATTTTATCTGCTGAATTAACCAGCAACTGGTCTCAATATTGGCTGGTGCCCGGTTAACTTCCAGGTTGCAGCACTAGAGTGACCAACCGAATTTTGGTTTCCGTTTCAAAACTGGCCCCAAATTGGTATTTGGCCATATTTTGGCCCCTGTTTACTAAGGCGTATTAGTGTTTTTAACACACATACAATTAGCACGCATGCTGTGTAGGTGCCTATAAGGATATTTGTAGGCACATACATGGTTAGCGCGCATTATAAACACTAACGTGCCTATAACGTGGCTTAGTAAATAGGGCCCTTTGTTTGCAGCTGAAAATGCCAATGCATTTTTGGTTGAAACTCAGTGTTGTGTACCCATACTACTCTCCTCTTTCTTCTCCCTCCCCCTTGAATAGGAGCAGGCTCTAGTCCCTCCCTTCAAACAGGATCAGCATGACTCCCTTCCCATTGAATAGGAGCAGCCCCCACACGAGGTCGCAGCAGCCATTTTGACAGCAGAGATGGCATTGGGAGAAGCCACTGGGGCTTGCTCCTGCCCCAACTATTCTACTAAACTCCAGGGACTCTAAGGTAGGTATAGAGGCTACCTCTGTTTTTGGGAGGGGAGGGGAAGAGAAAGAGGAGGGAGTGGAGGCTTCCATCGTTTGGTGATGGTGCCAGTTTTGGTTTCAGCCAAAACCAAGCAGCAATTTTCAACCGCAGACTCATTTTCAGCTGAAACCAAGAAACAAAATCAGTTTCAGTCATCCTCTACCACACTAACCCCAATATTCATGCCAGAGGCAAGACATGCCCCAGCATTGAATATCCAGCAGGCGGCTTGCAAGACACTTATTGTTATGGGCTAAATATCAACTCCTGGGGACAGAGGAAGCTCTACTGCACCAGAATGTTAATCTGCCTTCAGCCACTAGTTAAAATCCAAATCTGTGGGTGCTTCCCTCTATTATGAGATGGATCCCCCTGATCTAGGGGTCCTTTCCAATATTTTGCTTAGGGTCCCTTAATTTGAATTTCTTCCACTGCATTCGTTATAATCATACAGATGTTGAAATATGTTATTCAACTGAGCTTACAAGAAAACAAAATCTTCCAGTCTTCAAATGCATGCATAAAAAAAACACTTCTCATGCAGTATTCTACAAACACATCAATGATTATTTCATTTTATATCCCAACATGGATTATGTTTCTATTTTAAGGGAGAATTATATCATTAATGCAGCAAAAAACAGTCTAGATTCAGGTTATGGTAGCCTCAATTGTTCTCCACAGGAAGCACACTGAGCCCAAGCAGATTCAAATCTCCTTCAGAAGCAACATGTGATCATCAGCCTCGGACTGCATTAATAAAACACTCACAAACCAATGTGAATTCAAAAATTCTTCATTGAAGCACTCTTCTGTAATTTCTTTTACTGTCAAACCTACCAAAATGCTTTACTTGTTTCAATATAAACTGAACTAAGGATGTTGTAATTTCTATTATGACCTCACAACAAACGTCAAGAACACAGACCTCATCAGCATGATCTCTAATATCAAGAGAAATCAAACAAAATAAAACATGGAAAGAAAATAAGATGATACCTTTTTTATTGGACATAACTTAATACATTTCTTGATTAGCTTTTGAAGGTTGCCCTTCGTCAGATCGGAAATAAGCAAATGTGGTAGCAGATAGTACATATAAGTGAAACATCCAAGCATTACTTTGACAGTCTGATAGGGTGGGAGGGTGGGGGTGGGCAGGAGGTATGCATGGGGACATCAAAGCATTTCATTGATATTCTAACAGGATGGGTGTGGGTAGTTGAGAGGAGGGTGATAAACAGAGAAATACAATTTTATGGTTTATAATGGGCTAGAAAACCCAGATCCTTGTTAAGTCCTGTCTGTTGGGTGTCAAAATATTCAATCATTCTGACTTCAAAGGTCTTACGTTCCTGTATTGTTTTAAAGTTACCTTTCAGGATTCTAACTATGAAATCACTGGTGCAGTGTCCTGGTCTTGTAAAATGCTGGCCCACCGGGGTGGGAACCTGACTGGCACCGGCTATCTTCATGTGATGTCTGTGCAGATTGAATCTTGTCTTAAGCATCTGGCCTGTTTCTCCAATATAGCATCCTTCGTTACATTTTTTACACTGAATGATATATACCACATTGGAAGATGAGCATGTGAAAGATTCCTTTCGTGAATGACTGTGGGGTCCTGTGAAATGTTTTGGCATAGCTTGCAGCTGGATATATTACAGGGAAATGTGCCCTTCTTTTCCTTTTCAGTCTGTGTTGGGAGTTTACTTCTGATTAGCTTGTGTTTTAAGTTGGGTGGCTGTCAGAAAGCAAGCACTGGTGGGGATGGGAATATCTCTTTCAGTAATTCATCTTCCTGGAGTAGAGGCTGTAAGTCTCTTATGATTTTCCTCAGTTTCTCCAGCTCTGGGTTATATGTCACTACAAGGGGGATTCTGTCTGTGGCTTTTTTTTCTTTGTACTGTAGCAGATTTTCCATGGGTGTTTTGAGGGAGGAGGCAATATTCTAGGAGATTATTTTGGGGTTGTAGCCTTTCTGTTTGAAGGATGCAATCAGGGTTTCAAGGTGTCTGACTATCCCCTGGGTCCGAGCAGATACGGTGGTATCTTGTGGCTTGGCTGTAAATAATGGATCTTTTTGTTTGTGAAGGATGGAAGCTGAAGTTGTGGAGGTAGCTGCATCTGTCTGTGGGTTTCTTGCATATAGATGTTTGTATACAGCCATCACTGATTGAGACTGTGGTGTCCAAAATAATTGACTTTTTCTGGGGAGTAGTCAATTTTGAATCTGATTGTAGGATGGTATTGTTACAAGAAATTATTTATTTTGGGGAAAGAGCTCTAGAGCACTCGCTACTGTTTATAATTTAAGAGCAGGTGCTGTATTTATAAGTTTTAGGATATTAATTTCTCCACCAATCACCAAAGGTGATAATTGCAATAAATTAAATAAATTAAGTATATATAAAAGATACCATATACTCAGAACACAAAGAGACCGTATTTTTAGCTTCAAAAAGGTTGATTTAATATACAATTGCACACGAGAGGTAGGTTTTTAAAAGGATCTTAGAACAGAGAATTTGTGCATAAAATAGAACAAAGTAGCAGGTAGGTTAACTCACAAGTCCTTGTTACAAGCATGCTGTGGTCCAGCTGATTGATGAGCATATGGTTAGGACAGGAACAGGGCTTCTGCAGTGAGTGGATCATCTGAGTTGCTTGCAGCTGAAGAGAATCTGAATCTTGGGGAAACAGCTTTTGCTTTTATATCTTGCAAGCTGCAGGACGATATGCCATGTGGATCTTTGTCCTGGTTTCCTGGTTTCCACACGACCCTTGAGCATTTGCAAAGCATTGTGGTATCTTGGTCTCATGTCTTATGACATCACAAGACTTGCTGTCTGGATCTTGCTGACAAATGGTCTTTTGATGTGAAAAGGCTTCCTGCTCAGTCTCTGGAGCAGATACACATTACAAGTCCTTCCTTTCTGCACGTCTGAAAGCTGATGGGAGGGGCAGGTATACCTTTGACAAGCAAATGTCTTGCTTATGGTTTCCCCTCTGAAGTCTTTGTTATCAATAGCTGGAGTTATGCCTTCTCCAGACTATCTATCTGCTGGTGGAGATGTCTATGTGATTCTTCAAGTAGCCACCTTAGTCATGCTTTTGTTCAGTCTTTTTAGGTGGGAGGGCAGAGAGAGTTTTATTTCTCTTTGAAGCACAGTACCCTTTTGTCTCTTAAATGTCTTTGTAATTAACTAGTCCTACTACCAGAAATTCCCAAGGAAAAGGGGAAAGAAGGTACATCTTTTAAAAGCTGCCTTTTTATATTGATAAAATAATTCTGACAATTGGCTTATACCATAACATTATGTATTGAAGGTATAGTAAAATTGTTTGAGTTTCTTCCCCTTCCGTCCAAATCATAAAAATGTCATCGATGTACCGGTAGTATTTTAGAGGTTTGGTCTGGCATGTATTCAGAAATGTCTCTTCCAGCTCAGCCATAAAAGGTTGGCATATTGGGGTGCTGTCCTGGTGCCCATCGCAGTGCCCATTATTTGTAGATAGATATCATTGTTAAAGCGGAAGTAGTTGTGAGTTAAAATAAATTTGATTAATTTTGTAATATAGTTTCTGGTGAGTATTGATGGTCCAGTGTGGATGTTTCTAGGAGTCTCCCACATACAGCTATGCCATCTGCACGTGGAATGTTGCTGTATAGTGATTCAACATCCATTGTGACAAGAAGGGTGTTTGGTGGTAATTGCTTGATATTTTTCAATTTATTCAGAAAGTCTGTGGTGTCTTGTATGAAGCTGTTAGAATATCAATGAAATGCGTTTATGTCTCCATGCATACCTCCTGCTCACCCCCACCCTCCCATCCTATCAGACTGTCAAATGCTTGGATGTTTCACTTATATATACTATCTGCTACCACATTTGCTTATTTCTGATCTGACGAAGGGCAACCTTCGAAAGCTAATCAAGAAATGTATTATGTCCAATAAAAAAGGTATCATCTTATTTTCTTTTCCATGTTTTATTTTGTTTGATCTCTATTGATAACCTTAAGAGTGGACTAACACAGCTACCACACCTCTCTACTTAATATCAAGAGAAAAGTGTAGTACAATTCAAACACCAGCAACACAAACTTGTTTATTGATTCAGGTTATTATTTATTTATTTAGATTTTGCTCACCCCTTTTTTCAGTAGTAGCTCAAGGTGAATTACATTCTCCCAGGAGGGCTCACAATCTAGGTTTGTACCTGAGGCAATGGAGGGTTAAGTGACTTGCCCAAGATCACAAGGAGCAGCAGTGGGATTTGAACCAGTCACCTCTGGATTGCAAGACTGGTGCTCTAACCACTAGGCTACTCCTCCACTCCATTTGAAAGCAAGTTTAAATGTTCTTACTTTAATAATGTGATAACTGATGTATGGTAATTGATCAACATACATAACCCATTCAGTGTTCGAGATAAAGCATTTCACTGAGTCAGTATCATCTTTGAACTTATGCTTACAAGGATCTACTCAATATCTTTGGAGACCAGAAAAGTTCAGCTAGACTGGAGAAGAGCAGATAATGCCAATCTCCATTAAATGGTAACACAGAGGAAACTGGAAACTTCAGGCCAGTTAGTCTTAGTTTAGTTGTGAGAAGTTTTAATCATTTTCTTTAAAAAATGCTTTATTTTCTAGACTTATGGTTGATGTATTTCTTTGGCAGATGCACTTGCAGTGTGTGTCTAGTTCATCATACTCAGGGATAAATACATCTGCCCTCACTATTAGTTGAACTGTTTGCTATGTTAGACATGGATTTAAAAAAAAAAAAAAAAATTAAAAATGGTTGTCTAAGGCAACTTTTAACTCAATATTGATCAAAAACATAAAAAAATGCAGCAACAGAGGGATTTTTGACCAACACAAAAGCAATGAGTTTTAAGCAAGTTGTAACTGTACCCATATATGACAAAAGTCACAATGTTGATTTAAGTCAGGGGTTCTCAACCCACTCCTCAGGACATACCTAGCTAGTTAGATTTTCAGGAAATCCAAAGTGAGTATGCAACAGATTAATTTGCATACAATGGAGATAGTGCATGCAAATTTATCTCACGCATATTCACTGTGGATATCCTAATCCTGACTGACAAGGTGTCCTGAGGACTGGATCGAGAACCCCTGCTCTAAGTTTTACACCTGATTCCACAACAGGAGACTAGAGTTTCAGATCTTCAAGGCTCAGCCTGTGGCTTGGACAGATCATTTCATCCTTAAGTTTGTTGTCATTTATACCAATCTGCCCTATATTGATCAACTGTCACATGCTGCATATCCTAAGTGTAAATATATAAGGTCTATAAGTCAATATGTAATGGCAGGCAAGAGACTGGTGCTGAGAAGGAAGTAGTTTAATTGCATGTGCAAAGATGGAAGGAGCATATCAGGGTTGGCTTAACCATTGGACCAGGTGAGGCTCTGGTCCATGGTGCCACCAATTAAGGCTGCCAAAATACCAGCCTCTGACCTTACCTGGACGATTTTTCTTCCCGCCTACTCTGATCTCTCCTCTTCTCTCTGGCCCCTCGTTGTGGGTCTGGCACTGCTCCCTCATCTATCTCATGCCCCCGTGGTCCTGTAAAGTTTACATTGGTCACCAGTGGTGGCAGCAGCATGGCAAAGCTGCCTTTGACCAGCCCCTAGGTCTTCCCTCTGCCATGTCCTGCCCACTCCTCAGTTTCCTGTGGGCAAGACACGGCAGAGGAAAGACCCAGGGGTTGGCTGAAGGCAGCCTGTTATGCTGCTGCTCCTAGGGCTGCTGCCGCTGGCGACTGATGTAAACTTGACAGGATCACAGGGGACTGAGAGGTGAGGGATCAGTGCTAGACCTGAGGAGAGGAGGCCAGAGAAGGAAGAAAGAGAGACTGGACTAAGTTTGGGGGGGGGGGGGGGGGGGAGAGGAGAAAAGCTGAACCTGCGATACATACTATGTTCTTGCAGACACCTCAGACACAGGAATAGTAAGAACACTTGGGGGAATGGGGGATTCTTTGCTAATATAGCAAAAATCTCTAGAAAAACATATAAATTGTTATATAGATGGCATTTGACCGGTTAGGCTTCATAAAGGTGTTCATTTGCAAAGCACATAGATTTACAAATTTACAGGGAGGGGCATTTTCGAAAGCAACATCCAAGTTGGGATTTGGATGTCTTTGTAAAACGTCCAAATCCGGGGGCGAGGAAAACCATATTTTCGAAAAAAGATGGACATCCATCTTTCGTTTCGAAAATACCAAGGACATCCTTGGATTTGGACGTCCTTAGACATGGACTGGACTTTTGGCGATTTTTGAAACCAAAGACGTCCAAATGCAAGCCATTTGGCCATAGGAGGAGCTAGCATTTGTAGTGCACTGGTCCCCCTGACATGCCAGGAGACCAACTGGGCACCCTAGGGGGCACTGCAATGAACTTCATAAATTGCTCCCAGGTACAGCTCCCTTACCATGTGTGCTGTGCGCCCCAAAACAGACTACCCCCAACTGTACACCACTACCATAGCCCTTATGGGTGAAGGGGGGGCACCTAGATGTGGGTACAGTGGGTTCGTGGTGGGTTTTGGAGGGCTCGCTGTTTCCTCCACAAACGATAGGTAGAGGGGGTATGGGCCTGGGTCCACCTGTCTGAAGTGCACTGCACCCACCAAAACTGCTCCAGGGACCTGCATGCGCTGTCATGGACCTGAGTAGGACGTCTGAGGCTGGCATAGAGGCTGGCATAAAATATTTTTAAAGATGTTTTTTGAGGGTGGGAGGGGGTTAGTGACCACTGGGGGAGTAACGGGAGGTCATCCGGTCATTTCGGGCACCTTTTTGTGCCTTATTCGTAAAAACACCACGTCCGGGTGAAAATGTCCAAATTTTACGTTAGGACGCCCCTGCTTTTTTCGATTATGGCTCAAAGACGTCCAAGTGTTAGGCACTCCCAAGTCCCGCCTTCACCACACCTCCGACATGCCCTCTTGAAATTTGGACGTCCTTGCGACGGACTTCAGTTATAGACGTCCAAAATCAGGTTTCAATTATACCGATTTGGACGTCTCTGGGAGATGGACGTCCATGATCCGATTTATGTCGAAAGATGGACGTCCATCTCTTTCGAAAATGAGCCCGATAGTAACCTATGTAACTTTGTAAGTCTATGTGCTTGAACAAAATGAGCCACCATATTTACCTAACTGCTGGTGGAATTGTGGTCAAATAGGTACTTTCCACCGTTAAGTGGTGGGAGTGATTTTATGAAGGGGTTCTGGGCACAGTGCATTAAAATGATGGAAGAAATCCTAAGTTCAATTGAACAAGACCATCAAAGCTTTTCCCATTACATTCAAACTGGATTTAAGAGGTCAAGCACCTCCAGTTTCTGATGGTGGCAGCAAGATGCGAAATAGCTACCTACTGGAGAGAGTTACTGCTGAGTTACTGTAATAGAGATATCAACAGTTACCAATAACCCAATTAACAACTTTGAAATATGGAAGAAAGAGCAAATACTAATGTACTAATTAAAGCAGGGCAGTTCAGTGACTTTACTAGGTACCCTGACCTCTCTGAGATTTCAACTTAACAGAACTAGACTATTTCCCTATAGAAAACAAACAAAAAATTACAAATAGCATTTCTATGTGTAAGGGTCATGGAGTCTGGGCTTTATTATGAAAAAATCAGAATGTTCCAGAATTGTTATAAAAACATACATAAAAGAATAAATTATATACACATAAATCTTATATTATCTTCCAGGAGCTATTCCATCTCATTTTCTTTACGATCTTTGTATTCCTTAATACTTGTCTGTAAAAACAAAAACAAAATCAATAGAAAGTTTAAAGCAGTATCTGAGTATCAGTGGCGTACCAAGGGGGGGGGCAGTGGGCCCCCCGCACACCGCTGGGGGGTGCCGCGGCGCGCCTGCTCTGAGTTCGCTGACTTCGCGCGTTCGCTGCAGCTCCCTCTGCCCTGGAACAGGTTACTTCCTGTTCCGGGTCAGAGGGAGCACCAGCGAACGCGTGAAGTCAGGGAACTCTGACCAGGCGCGCGCTGCGGCACCCTCCCCCCCAGCGGCGTGCACCTGGGGGGGTTCCGCGCTGCACCCGGGGGGGTTGCCGCCCAGGGTGTCCGCCCCCCTAGGAACGCCACTGCTGAGTGTAAGAAACTTAAAATTCAATAAAGTATGGGAAGATGAAATTCTCAAGAACAAGGGTCTATGATAGGCAGGAACATTCAAACAGAACATGAAAAAATACTCCATTACTAAGAGTATGATAGATGCTTGGACTAGTCAACCACCAGAGGTAGCAGCGACTAAATCACGATACTATTTAAACGTGTTTGAGATAGACATTAGAGAATGACAAGGGGACAAAGTTTGTCCCCATCCCCGCAGGTTCTGTCCTCATCTGCAGAAGCCTCGAACACTTATTTTATATTTAAATCTTTTTATTAAAGTATAAAAAGGAACAATATGCTGTGCAACTGTGTACAAATTACAAATAGAAAACAATAACAATGAGCAGCAATAACCCTCCTTCCCACTACTACTGTCTACACTTCCAACCCCAACAATAGCTGATTTCTAGTACCCCAAGGAATCTTAATCCACCCTGTTAAAATGTCCAGGGGTACAAAATACAACCCATTCTTTATGCCCTAGAAGGGAGAAATATGCCCTATGAAGCACTGTTATTATTTTTTAATCTGTGGATGAATAAGAAGTCATTAATCTCAGGATTCAGTCTAGTTCTCCTGTCTTCCACAGTCCTTCCTGCAATAGAAGATGTATTCTTAGAAGATGTGCTAGTAACAGAATGTACAGGATCCCCCATGCAAATTTTGCTAGTTGTGGCCAGCATTGTTTGCTTGTTTTTACAAAAAAAAAATCAAAATATCTTTGTAGGCATCACGCAAACATGAACAACAGTCCAGCTCATTAACAGACTTCAAAGTAGAAAATGACACTAAGGACAAAGTTTGTCCCCAACCCTGTAGGCTCTGTCCCCTTCCCCACCCCGCCCCGTGGGATCTGTCCCCATCCCCATGTCATTCTCTAATAGACATACAATCAAAAAATGGAGAATACAAGCCAATGGCATAAAATTGTAGTATAACTACAGTATTTAATTATTTAAAATTTATTTGTTGCATTTGCATCCCACATTTTCCCACCTATTTGCAGGCTCAATGTGGCTTACAATTTTTCCATCATGACTTATTAGCACAAATGGAGCAGCCACAGTTACAACCCTAACAGATAAAGATGCATTACGCTTTTGTGAAAACTGGACTAACCAGCCCAAAGTGACCATGGCCAATCCAGACATCAACAGTATAGCCATAAAGGAAGGCTGGTGTATCTGCCATGTTTGCTTAATAAACTTATAAAAGCTGCATGAATTAGACAAACAGAGAAAAAGGATTGAGAGGTCAGGTATAAGACATGAGGGGAGCTGGTGGTTCAAGTATGGGAAATTCATAAGCTTACCTATCCAAAAATGGACAGCAAGCTAAGCGGACGACAACTAGACAATGGGGAGGAGCCATCAAGGTGTTAAAGCCTTTCATTTGTGATTTTTAGTTACAATTTTGATGACACAGATTGTTTAATCTGGCATGCTTTGCAAGACACTTACCAACTGTGCTATGATAAATGGATTAGTTGGCTCCCAAATTAAATTTGTACAAGATTAAAACAAGGAAAAAAAATATTGAGGATAAATTTCCATTTGGCAGTAAATAGATGATTGGTAGTTATAGCCCAATTTATTTCTATTGTATTGCTAACCTACTCTGAATCTAACAAAAAGGACACATCAGCCAGAGCTACAATAATAAAATTATTATATTATCATAGCAAAAACTTTGCGAACAAATGATTTCAGGTAAAGTGATGTGGTAGCAACGTTAGTCCACTTTTAAAGGTAATAAATAGAAATAAAACACAAAAAAAGAAAATAAGATGATACCTTTATTGGACTAACAACACATTTTTTGATTAGCTTTTGAAGGTAACCCTTCTTATTCAGATCAGAAATAAGCAAATGTTGACAATTATCACAATATACAAGTGAAACAGAAAAGCATTGGGTGAGAAACAGGGAGAACTGGGTGGGTGAGAAACAGGGAGAACTGGGTGGGTGAGAAACAGGGAAAGATGGATGGCTGACAAGGTGACAACAGTAGAATTTTATGGTTTATAGCGGGATAGAGAAAACAGATCTTTATTAAGTGCTGTCTGGTGAATGTCAAAATATTTTATCATTTTGACTTCAAAGGTCTTACATTCCTGGATTATCTTAAAAAGTTTCCTTTTAGTATTCACCTTAAAATCATTCATGCAGTGTTCTGGTTTTGTAAAACGCTGTCCCTCAGTGGTGACATCCTGGTTAATATGTCGTCTATGTGGGCTCTACAGTCAGTTTCCTATAATATGTGTTGTCTGAAAGCCGTCTTTTGTCCGTCAATGTATTTGTGTGTGTCCATAATGACTACAGTCTCTCCTTTGTCTGCAGGTTTGATGACAATGTTTTGGTCATTTTGTATTTGGTTATTCAATGCAAAAAAAGTGTGAAGGGTGATATAATGGACAAACAAGCCAGATGCTTAAGACAAGATTCAATTGAGTAAAATGTCCAAAGTTGGACTTGGACATATCAAAAATGCCCCTCCACATACTATAAAACACAATTTTCTCATGAGTATTTCATATACATTAACATTTTATATGTCAAAACCACCACCATCCCATATACATGAAGATCAGCAGTACTAGCAGCTCAAGTGTCAGGGCTGAGCAATTTTATGATGGAGAAGTGAAGAGAAAGAACAGTTATCGAGAACAAGATGCTCAGAGGAGCAATAGCTAAATATAGGGAACCAATGGAAGGCACAGTGTAGAGGCCTGAATTGGTGATACAATAGCCATGCTGAAAATGGGCAGGAAGAGTGCTAAACTGCAGTGAGCTATAATTTAATATTTGGGGAAAAGGAGGGAGAGGGATCAGAATAAATGTAAAGATACTTGACTACCCTAGAAACAACTAAAATGTGTCCGAATCACAAAAAAACACTGAACACTATTTTATGCATCTAAAAAGCTCTCAAAATTAATCAGAAAATAAACACTGAAATTAACTTTCACAGATGCTTAAAATCAGAAGACCTAATTGTGAGCAAGGCTTATGGAGTTATAGCCTAATGATAAGAACAGTAAGTGAAGGACCAAAGAAGCAAAGGTTCTAATCCTACAGCAGTTCCTTGTGATCTTGAGCAAGTATATTAATCCTTCACTACCTCAGGGATAAACAAGTTGTAAGCTCTCCGAGGACACGCACACACAAAAAAAAACCCTCTACTGTATCTGAATGTAACTTGCTCTGAGCTACTACAAAACAAGCATGGTCAAAATCCATCAGCATGGCATTGAAAGTGCTAGCACTGTTCTGAATTACTTATGAAGACCACACAAACAAGTTACAATGAAAGACTCCCACTAGCCACATGTCATTAACAATGACAGACATGTAATATCATTTAAAAATGCTTGAGCCAGCAAAACATGGTTATACCTCAAATGTGTTGAGCACATGTTGGCAGACATCCATGAGCTCGGTCAGACCTCTCCGGAATGGCTCAACAGCTGGAAGTCCTCCTAGATGATGACAGAGCACACAATGCATTAGTAAAAGAGGTACAGTATCATAGCAGTGTCCAGCTGCCTGGACTTTTGTAGGAAAGAGATCAAACAAGGCTGAGGCCATAAGAATTAAACCTTTGGCGAACACACTCTGATCTCCTAATCAAACTGGCTGTTACAAAACAGGAAGGCAGTCAGACCAGCACTTCCGATTTCTGCATGAGGGAAAAAAGCACAATACAAAATAATTTATTCATTAGCTACAGCACTGAGCAGCAAACATACTACTCAAGATGTAACGTTTAGAAAAGTCACATTATTTTCTGTGCCGGGCACATCACTGATAAGTATAATGCATTATTTCAACAAATTTTTCATACAGAAACCACGTTGTTCCTTTTTTTATATCTAACATCAGGGACTTTGCAATTGGGCAGGTATACTAGTGTGTGTGTGTGGGTGGGGGGGGGGGGGGGGGAGAGGGGGTGTTGAGTCCTGGACACATTTTGGTTAAGGTGTCATATTCTAAGCTGCATAAAATTTTGTCCAGTAGAGGTCAAAAAAGCTTGCCAATTTCCTCAGAATCTCTGAATATTGTTTTAATCATCGTGAGCCAAATTCTGGGTTGGAGCTGCTATTTACGCAACTAAAACTGAAAAAAAAAATAATTAAATTACTGCACAGCTGCAAGTCATTTACTTCAAAATTGCCTCTCAACAAAATACAAACACTGCTAGGATGACATCCTAATCACTGGCATAGTGGGCCAAATAGCAGAGAATAGGCCTCAAATACTTATTAAGTAATTTTCCAATCTTGCTTGCGTGTCTGTAGAATTTTTTCTCTCTCTTTGTGGGTTCTATAGTACAGAATAGAGAGGATCTTGCACATGCAAGAGAGGAAGCAATAGTCTTCTCTCTCTCTCCCTCCCACCCCCTTTACCTATCCCCGTGTGCCCCTCATTTATCCATCCCAGATCTCCACACACACTCTTCCCTCTCCCATGATAACTAGCCAAGCAGGAAGACAGCAGCAGTGTCTCAGTGCCCTCCTCTGTTGTGAAGGCCAGACTCATGCCTTTAACTGTGCAGGGCACTGTAGTGCAATGCCATTCGAAGTCCCATCTGGGTCCCATGTGGCAGAGGAGGTAGTGGTAAAGGTGGATGAAGGATGCCCACTGCTGCTGTTCACCTTCCACCAGCCAGATTAGCGCTGAGGCGTAGGGGATTAGAGGGACCTGGTAGGATGAGGAGTTAATAATGTGTGCACCAGTCATTCATCAGCCCCTCCCACCTAGTTTGCCCTAAATCTCCTACATTCCCAGGACAGTCTGTATGTAAAAAGTATACATATTCTTTAACATCTGCCTCTTAACATCTGCTGTTTATCAGACACATTAACACCATGTTTACAGCCACACTGAGTACACTTTGGCACATTGGCCCCAAAACTCAAACAGCAGCTTGTTGAGATGAACTAACGTGACTTTAAAATAATCTGTTCTTAAGAAAATAAAATTCCATTTCATCTTCAGAAACAATATGGAATCCAAGCTCTTATTACTACATTCCTTGGTGAGGGTCTCAAAACAATGAAAAATGTATAGCAAAACTGACAATGTTTAAAGTCTGATCAGCAAAGCCAAAAAGATAAAAAGACCTTCCTAACAACACACAGAGGACACTGCATTTGGGCTTCTGTTTCTAGTATGTCTCATACTGTGCACAGCAACGAACTGAAATATTTGAAGCTTTACCCAGGATGGCTCAGGACAGAAAGCATGAGAGTCTACAAATGATCTCTGCTTCTTTCATAGGATTTTCTTTTTCAATGTTTTGAGTGTAGTACTAAAATATAAATATTATACAAGAATAGCAAGTCCTGAATGCCTTGCTGTCCTAGTGTCAGCCCTCAAAGCCCGAGGCTACTTTGAAATAAAGAGGGACCTCTAGTCCGGAGGAACCCATGCTTCTGAAGCCAAAGGTTAAGGGAGAATAGATGAATGCTGGGAGGAATAGAAAGGGAGAGGAAAAGACTATGAAAGAACACAGTAGAGAAAGAAAACAGGTTGGAGGAATAGAACTAGAAGCAAACGATTAAAATCCTCTAAAAATGATAAGCAGAAAAACGAGTGTTTGTACTTTCTCCTATCTACACACAAATATTTTTAACTTCATTGCTATAGCAAAAGTGATGAAGAACTTAAAAGTGTCTCCAATCTAAATTCAAACCAGTTGTCTGAAGCAAAGCTGTTACAAGATGTATAAAGCTGAGCAAACAAAGTGCACTATTACATGCTAATCAGTGTGTTTTTTTCTAGCAAAAAAAGGTGCCGGTATTCAAATGCTAGGTCACCCTTCAAGGGTGGGGTGATCACTGAGGGACCCACCCCACAATAGCTAGGCCCCCTGCAACCAGTCACAGAACCTATGACAAGGCAGAATTGCTGTGTAGAGCCTGAGCTTTTTCATTAAAACTTGGGGCCCATGGGTCGATTTTAGCAGACAACGGAAAAGGTGCCGGTACTCAGTACTCCCAAGTACCCCCTCAAAAAAAAGGCCTGATGCTAATACTCAAGTGTGCACATAATTTACCACAGAGTCCCAATCAAGGCAATAAGGACTTATTTACTAACATATGGAAATGGCACTAGTGCACTTTCTGAACACACCAGAGTGGGATTTAGTAATGAGAATGTGAACCTCAGAACACTATACCTTTCTCCATTGAAAATATTGGCCATTTAACTGTACTCTCTGTTTCTATATTTTAACCAGTTCCTAATCCACAACAGGACATTGCCTCCTATCCCATGACTATTTCCTCAGGAGTCATTTATCAAATGCCTTCTGAAAATCCAGATACACAATATCAACCAGCTTACTTTTATTCATATGTTTATTCACCCCTTCAAAGAAGTGTAGCAGATAGGTAAGGCAAGATTCCCCATGGCTTTGTCCCATTAATCCATGCCTATGCATATGCTCAGTACATTTTTTTAGTTCTATCAGTACTCTGGGGTGTATACCATCTGGTCCAAGTGATTTGCTACTCTAGTTTGTCAAATTGCCCTATTACATTTTCATGTCCTCCATCTCATCAATATTAAACATCATTTCTGGCACAGGTATCTCCCCCACATCTTCCTCAGTGAAGACCGACGCAAAAAATTCAATTAGGGCCCTGTTTACTAAGCCTTGGTAGAGGCACGCTAAAACTTGGCGCACGCTAACACTAGAGATACCCACAGGAACATATGGCCATCTCCAGTGGTGTGCTGGTAAATTTTTAACAACAGGCTCTCTCCCCGGTCCACCTCGGCGCCCCCCCCCCCCCCCCCGTCCACCCCTGCGCCCCCCCGTCCACCTCTGTGCCCCCCCAAAAAAACAATTGCAGAGCTGGCTATACCCGGGGGGGGGGGGGGGGGGGGGGGCAGCGGCCAACACATTACTCTCTCCAGGAAAAAAAATTAAATGATCCCAGGTTCCAATCTAATTCATGTTTAATATGGGATAAAATGCCATAAATAAGTAAATAAACATAAACTTTTAACGTTCAGCACCTGATTCTCAAAGTGGACATATTCCAAACACTATAATGAAAATAAAATTATTTTTTTTCTACCTTTGTTGTCTGGTGACTTTGTTTCTCTGATCATGCTGGTCCAGTATCTGATTCTGCTGCTCTCTATCTGTTCCCTTGACTCCGTTTCCAGGGCTTCCTTTCCATTTATTTCTTTCTTCCTTTCTTCTTCATTTCTGGTCCTCCGCATACTTGACTGTACAGTGGATCCAGCTTCCTCCTATTTTCTCCATCCATGTGCAGTTTCTCTCCTCACTTCCTTTTCCCTCATCTAATCTCCTTCCTCTATCTTCCCTCCATGTCCAGCATTTCTTCTCTCTCCCTTCCCTCCCTCCCCTCCATCCATGTCCAGAATTTCTCTTGCTCTCCCTGCCATCCATGTCCTGAAACTCTCCTCTCTCCCCTGCCCCTCTCTAGCCATCCATACCCAGCAATTCTCTTCTCTCCCCTGCCCCCTCTGCCCAGCAATTCTCTCCCCTGCCTCCCTCTGTCCATCCATGCCCAGCAGTTTTCTCCCCTGCCTCCCTCTGCCCATCCATGCCCAGCAGTTCTCTCCCCTGCCCCCCTCTGTCCATCAATTCTCTCCCCTGCCCATCCGTGCCCAGCAATTCTCTCCCCTGCCTCCCTCTGCCCATCCATGCCCAGCAATTCTCTCCCATGCCCCCCTCTGCCCATCCATGCCCAGCAATTCTCTCCCCTGCCCATCCATGGCCAGCAAATCTCTCCCCTGCCTCCCTCTGCCCATCCATGCCCAGCAATTCTCTCCCCTGCCCCCCTCTGCCCATCCATGGCCAGCAAATCTCTCCCCTGCCCCCCTCTGCCCATCAATTCTCTCCCCTGCCCATCCGTGCCCAGCAATTCTCTCCCCTGCCTCCCTCTGCCCATCCATGCCCAGCAGTTTTCTCCCCTGCCTCCCTCTGCCCATCCATGCCCAGCAATTCTCTCCCCTGCCCATCCATGGCCAGCAAATCTCTCCCCTGCCTCCCTCTGCCCATCCATGCCCAGCAATTCTCTCCCCTGCCTCCCTCTGCCCATCCATGGCCAGCTGTTCTCCTCCCTTGCCTCCCTCTGCCCATCCATGCCCAGCAGTTCTCTCCCCTGCCCCCCTCTGCCCATCCATGGCCAGCAAATCTCTCCCCTGCCTCCCTCTGCCCATCCATGGCCAGCAATTCTTTCCCCTGCCCCCCTCTGCCCATCCATGCCCAGCAAGTCTCTCCCCTGCCCCCCTCTACCCATCCAGCGATTATCCTCCCTCCCCTGCCGCTCCTTCGCTCCCACCCTCCCCTCCGTCTTTTTTGAATTACCTCCGTCGAAGCGCCGCCATTTAAAGCCCTGCTGCGTGCTGGCTGGCCGTCTCCAGGCTTCCCCTGCTTGATTCGGATGATGTTCGTGCCTTAGTCCCGCCTTCATTCTGACGTCATTTCCTTTTTCGCGAAGGCGGGACTAAGGCACGAACATCATCCGAATCAAGCAGGGGAAGCCTGGAGACGGCCAGCCAGCACGCAGCAGGGCTTTAAATGGCGGCGCTTCGACGGAGGTAATTCAAAAAAGACGGAGGGGGGCGAAGGACATGGTTGTGCATGCTTCGGAGCGGCAGGGGAGGTAAGCATGGCCAGTGATGGCGCCCTCCTGCCATGCTTACCTCCCGCAATGGAGCCGGCTCACCCCCAACAACAACCGGCTCGCAAGAGCTGTCAAAATTTAACAAGCGGCTCTTGCGAGCCGGTGCGAGCCGGCTCCAGCACACCACTGGCCATCTCTAGCATTTAGCGTGCACTAAAAACACTAGCGCACCTTAGTAAACAGGGGCATTAGTCTCCCTGCTATGCCTTGCCCTCTGAGTGCTCCTTTTGCTCCTCAGTTATTTACCAGCTTCTTGTTTCCAATATACCTAAAAAAAGTTTTATGTGTTTTTGTCTCCAAGGTAATTTTCTTTTCAAAGACTCTTTGCTTTCCTTATCAGTGCTTTACATTTGACTTGCCATTCCTCGTGCTGTGTCCTTTGCCTCACTTTTTAACCATGCCATAAGGTTCATCTGTAATCAGGATCACATCCCATGATTCTTATGCCTTATGTTCCAATATCTAAATAACCCCATTCTCAAAACACTCTATACAGAAAAAATTGGACTGATGATTAGACTGAAGAATCAATAATGCTTAAGTTTTTGATTCATATATTAGGGTCCATAGGAAGTTTTCCAAATAGTTTTGTATAGTTTGGATTTAAAAATTCATTATTTAACTACCAAAAATAGTTACAATTGTCCATATAATGTCCATAAGTAGCATAATCAAAAGGTTAACAAGTCAAACCCTTATCTTGGGTCACTGAACCACAAATTTCTCTGGTCACCTTCCCATGTCTTCACTTCACACTGCCGAAGCAGCTAACATACACTAACATGTTTTGAGTGGCAGCTCTGTAACAGGGGCTAAGGAACTGTAAATGTCAAACATAAGAAAATGAATTAAAAGATCCAATTTTACTTCACACTTCATAGTTTGAAGTCCTTGCAGCCACATTATAGAGCAGTGTTTCCCCAAGTCCAGTCCTGAGTACCCCTTGCCAGTCAGGTTTTTAGGATATCCACAGTGAATATGCATGAAAGATTTGAATATAATGGAGGCAGTATATGCAAATCAAGTTCATACATATTCATTGTGGATATCCTAAAACTCTGACTGGCAAGGGGTACACAAGGACTGGACTTGGGAAACACTGTTATAGAGTATGAAGTAAAATTGGATCTGTCAATTAATTTTCTTATGTTTGTCATTTATACCACCGTGCCCCTGATGCAGAGTCGCCAATCAAAGCATGGTTGTGTCGGGTAACTGCTTAGGAAGTGTGAATTGAAGATGCGGGAAAGTGTCTGGGCACTGTATGTTAAGATCGAAAAGTTAAAGAAATAGCGCCTACAAAGACCTTACAGGAGAGAACTGGGAATACTGACAATATTTCTCTTAAAAGAAGAGCTTTTGTTTCTAGCCTGTGTTCTGCCATCAATTCTCAAAAAAAAAAAGCTTTAAGTGCAACTCATCTTTTATATATGTAAGGCAATTAAGCCTTAAAAAAATATTTTTACTGACGTTTTAAAGGTCTGGAAGTACACCAAAGGAGTCTTTCAAAATACTATTTTCCAACAACAAAAAAAATCAGTGGTTGTATATTCCTTCCTGTGCTAGGCCTGTTACAAAGGCTAGGCCTGCTACAAAAGCCTTTACATTGCTCTGTTTGGTTCTCACAAGTTAGCTTAATAAGTTAGCAACTTTGCGAACATACAGTGCTTTCTCAGGAACTGAGGAATGACACTTCAAGGATGCACATTTGGCTAGAGCTGAGTATGCCTTTCATATAAGGTGGATATAACCTTATATGAGAGAGACTGAGGATAGATACAGTGAGCCTAAGATGCCCAGAATGTTTCAGTCTTGGGGAGAGATGACACATGGGTATTGTTTTAGTTTGCACGCAGTACCGATAACTAATTAGCCAATGGAAACCAAGTGTGCACGTGCACACACACACATCAGGAGAGACTGATATGATACAGGAGCAATCCATATATGGCACAGGCTACCTAATGATTCTAGTTTAGGAGAAATCACATGATTTGGGAGAAAATGAAACTTACAACAGTATATATGTGATGGCTGGGACAGTGTTAGCTGAGCAGTCTTTGTTATTCAGTGTTTGCATCTGGCTTTGCTGTATGACAACTTGCTCCATAGAGAACAATTACTTTGTATTTGGCTTAGTGATATACCAATAAAGATTTTTACTGGTTGCACCTATATCTAAGCCTAATTGTCTCTCTTATTTTCAGTCCATTAGGCTGAAGTGTTTCCCCTCCCAAGGGACAGGGATTTACACATGGTGAAATTCTTTAAAAAAAAATAAGGCCCTGGAGCCTACGTTTGCTTTATGTTTCCAGTTAGCTAGAAAGAGGTTTCACTGGTTTTCTATAATAAAATTCTCAAGAAACTCTGTGAAGTTTTTGTTTTATAAAACACGGGCTTCTCCACCTTAGCTGAAAAAGGAGAAGAATGATCTATGGTTGGAGAAGGAAACCAGTAAAGGAAGACAGAAAAAGCTAACCCCATTTTCTGCTCCAACTTGTCCTTCCTAATTAATTTCCATTTTCTTTGCACTTTACCATACCTCTGAACATCAGATTGACATGCTCTGTTAGTATTAACAAAAAATAAACTTTTGACACCGGCTTTAAGGGAGTTCCCATCAGATGAGGAGAGTCAGGACAAAAAGGTAGAAAGGAAGAGCCAATGTTATTTATTTAATATACTGCCCTACAATAGCAGAAAGAAATAAGTCCATTATGGCTGATTTGTGCAAAAATGAAAAAAAAACATGTTTTGCTTGGTATATCTGCAATAAACTGCCTTTTGCCTCTGAAATATGGGGGATCCAGAAAGGGCTATGCAAGGCAGTCCAATATACATTATGGTGGGACATACTTCCTAGATTACAGATAGTCCACTTATGATCAAAAATAAGTGACTTGCTTCCTATTGCCAATACAGGGCAGTATAGGTCTCTGGCTCAACTACCATTTTTGAGGACTATGTGCAACTCTAGACAGCAAATCTAAAAAGACATCCATAAGAAGGAGGCAGTACAGGAGAGGCCTGAAGTAAAAGGATGGAACAAGAGGAGCTAAAGTTACACTCTCCTCAACAGTGCCCAACCAACCGGGTTTAACAATCTCCACAATTAATGTGTACAACAAATTTGCAGGCAGTACATGCAAAGTCTCATGCATGTTTATTTTGGCTATCCCACAAAAACTGGCTGGGGTATGGGCTGGGGACTCAGCTCTAGAGAGACAAGATACAAACCATCAGTGTAGATTCAGGGTGGGGAGTGTAAAAATACAAATACCTAACAAGCTTCAACACAACTACCAGATGATAGCATTTTTCACAGGATGTAAGCTATAGGCCAAGGATTCAAGACAAAGGCATCCAGAAAATGTACTGGTAGCACGAAAACACTAATGAATATAGTTTTTTTTTTTTTTTTTTGGGGGGGGGGGGGGGGAAGGGGTTGTATCCTCAAAGAACACCTAAATTAACATCTACGTGTACTATTTATTAGCACCTAAGAATAGAAGCCCTACATCTAATTCAATGCTAATTTAGGAATATACTAACCTTCTTAATTTTCTTAAGTGTTTTTTTTCGGTACATGCATGTTAAAGCTGTGAAATATGGCAGAGAATGATGTCTAGGCAAGCAGCATAGCTTGCATTTGGAAACAATGGCTTGGGCAAGTTTCTGGATGAAAGCAGCATGAACAGTTACTAGCTAATTGTATTTCTAAGAGAGATCACCAAGGAATGGTTCTCCCCAGTACTTCCCACTCTTAGACATGATGCTGGGCATGAAGAACCATTGGTCTAAGCCAGCACAGATCTATGTTCTGAAGCAACACAACACTGAATCATAGCGAGTCCTTGACAAGACAAGCAAATGTGAAATAAGTTACAGCCACACACTTACCTCGAGTCTGGATGCGAAAGTTTATTTTGCTTTCTGATGGATGTGTGATGCTGTAGCCACAGAACTCTACTTCAGGGCTAAACAATGCCAAAAGAAATGCATACAAATTAATGGCCATGGAGATTTTTTCAGCATTTTTTCCCTCAGGGATACAAAAGTCGTTAGTATGTCTGATCCCAAATGAAATTTTAAATACCTGGTGGATTTGATAATAACTGAACTGAAAAGTTGCTGTAGCTAAACACAAAAAAACCTATGCCACCTCTTGAAAGCCCCTCCCCCCAGCAGCCAGTGTTACGCTTGCTTTAATGCTTTGAAAAGAAAACAGGTGAGGTCTCCCACCCAGATCCTGCATATTCTTTCCACGTGTTCTTTATTGGCTTTTAAGCTTCAGGTCAGCAGCTGACTGGTCCTGCAATACTCAACAGGCTCAGACAGAACATGGTTAGATCTGACAAGCAGGCTCTTTACAAACATCTTTGTGCAGCACTTACAGTGCTTCAGTATGTATAATTAACACCACTGCCAAATGCAAAGCTCAGATCCAGTGTGTTTGCAAAAGTATCCGCCAATACTGGAGATAAAACAAGTACACATACCTCCCACCATGCACTTCTCTACATTCATTTATGAGAGAGAGCATGTAAATAAAGAAACAAAAAAAATCTGATACTTTGAATTGTCTAACAGACAGTTGTAGACACCTGCATTCAGAGAGGAAGCAACTTAAAAAAAAAAAAAATTACCAAGGTAAGAACCTAATTTTCCCTTCCTTATCATTATCAGCAGATGAATCCATTAACTTGGGATGTAAAAAAGCACTCCCTATGTAGGGTGGGAACAGGCCACGCCGCACGCAAGCACCTGCGCTCCAAACTGCACGTCTTGCTTCGCTGCAACATCCAGCCTGTAATGCCGCACAAGAGCTGAGAAGCGCAAGTAGCCGCACGACAGATCTCTTGAAGAGAAAGGACACCCATTTCAGCACACGAAGAGGAAATTGCTCTCGTGGAATGCGCCTTAAACGCGTCAGGCGGAGACCAACCTGACAGCAGATACGCAGCAAAAATGACTTCCTTGAGCCAATGGGCAATAGTGACCTTAGAGGCCAGGCACCCGCGTCGAGGACCTGTCAACAATACAAAAAGGTGATCAGAAGTCCTGAAGTCATTTGACATCTGAGGATACTGCAACAGAGCCCTGTGGACATCCAAAAGATGCAATTGCCCAAAGGAATCCGGAAAGTCTTCCCTAGAAAAGGAAGGAAGAAAAATGGGCTGGTTCAGGTGAAACGCTGAAACCACTTTAGGCAGGAAGGAAGGCATTGTATGTACCGTTACTCCGGACTCCGAGAATTGTAGAAAAGGGTCTCGACAGGACAGCGCCTGAAGCTCAGATACGCGTCTAGCCGATGTCATGGCCACCAAAAAGACTGTCTTGAGAGTCACATCCTTCTCCGAAGCTCGCTTAAGCGGCTCGAAAGGCGAACACTGGCAAGCCTTCAACACCAGCCCCAGGTTCCAGGCTGGACAAGGCAACCGCACGGGAGGACGGAGCCGAAGCGCCCCTCTGAAAAAAATGGGCAATGTCCGGATGAACAGCAAGGGACAAGCCAGAGACTTTCCCTCGGTAGCATGCCAACGCTGCCACTTGCACCCAAAGGGAATTGTAAGCCAGGCCTCTTTGTAAGCCATCCTGCAAAAAGTCCAGGACCCAGCGAGACCGTAGCCCGCACGGGTGTGACCTCTTTCGGAACACACCACTCCTCAAACTTACTCCATATTCGTCCATAAGCTGCGGAAGTAGACCGCTTGCGGGCCTGCAAGGGAGTGGAGATGACCTTGTTAGAATAGCCCTTATCTCTCAATTGGGCCCTCTCAAGAGCCAGGCCGTAAGACCAAATCGGCAGGGATCCTCTATAGTCACCGGGCCTTGAACCAACAGGTTCCGCACCCGAGGCAAAGGAAGTGCAGTCTCCATCAGCATCCGACGGAGATCCACATACCATGGACGCCTTGGCCAATCTGGAGCGATGAGAATCACTAATCCTCGGTGCAGCCGAATCCGCAGGAGGACTCGCCCTATCAAGGGCAAAGGAGGGAACACATACAGGAGGCCCGAGGGCCAGGGTTGAGCCAGTGCATCCAACCCCGCCGAGCGAGGATCTCTCCATCTGCTGAAAAAGCGAGGGACTTTGGCGTTTGCACTTGACGCCATTAGATCCATTCCGGAAGGCCCCCATTTGGCACAAATCTGAAGAAAAACTTCTTCTGCCAGTTCCCATTCCGCCGGGTCGATTTGATGCCTGCTGAGAAAATCGGCTTGCACGTTGCTCTGACCTGCTATGTGAGCTGCTGACAGAAGCTGCATGTGGAGCTCGGCCCAGTGGCAAATCTGTGCGGCCTCCACGGCCAGGGCCCTGCACTGAGTGCCGCCTTGACGATTTATGTAGGCCACCGCTGTCGTGTTGTCTGACAGAACCTGGATAGCAAGCCCCCTCAGAGTCTTGTGGAAGGCCAGAAGAGCCTGGAATATCGCTCTCAGTTCCAAGCGATTGATGGACCACCCCGTTTCCTCGGGTGTACACAGACCCTGGGCATATCTTCACTGGTAATGTGCTCCCCAGCCCTTCAGGCTGGCATCCGTTACCACCAGGCACCAATCAGGAAGTGCTAGCGGCATTCCTCACTGCAGTATGCTGTCTGAGAGCCACCACTCCATACTGAGTCAGGCCGCAGGGAGCCATGTGAGTCTGCGTTGATAATCCTGGGACATAGGAGACCATCGTTGAAGCAGGGCAATCTGCAGAGGTCTCATGTGCGCTCTCGCCCATGGCACCACTTCCAAGGTGGCCGTCATCGACCCCAACAGCTGGACAAAGTCCCAAGCTCGCGGGCGAGGCATCCTCAGGAGCAGACGGACCTGATTCTGAAGCTTGCATCACCTTTGCTCAGGTAGAAAGACAAACCCCGAGGCCGTGTCGAACTGGACCCCCAAATATTCTAGAGATTGAGAGGGGGTCAGGTGACTTTTGGGTATATTGACGACCCAGCCAGAGATTGCAGTACTGAGACCACTCTGGCTGTTACATGACGACTCTCTTCTGCAGAGTCCGCTCTGAGGAGCCAGTCGTCGAGGTACGGGTGAACCTGGATACCCTCTCGCCTGAGAAAAGCAGCTACTACCACCATTACCTTGGAAAAGGTTTGAAGAGCTGTGGCGAGGCCAAAAGGCAAGGCACGAAACTGAAAATGATTTCCCAACACCGCAAACCGGAGGAACCGTTGGTGCGGGGGCCATATAGGAATGTGCAAGTAAGCTTCTTTTAGGTCCAGAGACATGAGGAATTTTCCTGGCTGTCCCGCCACAATGACGGAGCGCAGCGTTTCCATGTGAAAATGCCGCACTCTTAGTGACTTGTTGACTTTCTTTAAGTCGAGAATGGGCCAAAAAGACCCGCCTTTTTCGAGGCACCACAAAATAAATGGAGTAACAACCGCAGCCGTGTTCGGCGGGAGGCACAGGGATCACCACTCCAAGGTGCAACAAGACTTGTAAGGTCTCCTCTACTGCCGCCCGTTTGACAGCAGTACCGCATCAGGACTCCACCGGGGCACCGAATTCCAATCGGTAACCTTCTCTGATCAGGTCCAGGACCCACTGATCTGAGGTAATCTTGGTCCACTCCTCGAGATAGAGGGAAAGGCGTCCTCCTACAGCTGTAAAGGAGGAGTGGACCGGCGTCCCATCATTGTGGAGGACGGCCCTGAACTCCTGGCCTTGAGCCTGACGCTGCGGAGCGTTTGTCCAAGCGAAAGGAGTTCCTCTGCTGAAAGCGCGCACATTGAGTAAACCCAGCAGAGCGCCCCAGGCGATACCTTCTAGCTTCACGGAAGCGAGGTCTGGAGGAGGAGGGAACCACTTGACCCTTGGAAGAAGGCCGCGGCCTATCCTCAGGTAACCACTGGGGTTTAGCATCACCCAGGTCTTTAACAATCTTCTCCAACTGTTCTCCAAATAACAGAAGGCCCCGAACGGGCAACTTCACCAGCCTTTGCTTACAGGCCATGTCAGCCGCCCAATGCCGTAGCCATAGAAGGCAGCGAGCGGACACCGCCACAGACATCTGTTTAGCTGAAGCTCTGATCAGATCATAGAGGGCGTCAGCTAAAAATGACAAGGCTGACTCCATGCGCGGTGCAACCTCAGCGAGGGACTCCGCACCATCCACAGGCTGTTCCACTGCCTGTAACCAAGAGAGGCAGGTTCAAGCAGCATAAGAACTGCAAACAGACGCCCTTAAGGCTAGGCCCGAAATAAAGAGCCGTTTTAGCGCTGATTCCAGCCGCCGGTCCTGAATGTCCTTCAGGGTGACCCCCCCCCCCCCCCCTCTACTGGGAGGGTGATCTTTTTTGTCACCGCTGTGACTAAGGCATCCACTTTAGGCATCCCAAAACGGGCCAAGTGATCCTCACTTAGAGAGTAAAGATGCCCCATCGCCCTGGACACTTTCAAGGGCCTCTCGGGGTCAGCCCATTGAGCAGAAATAAGCTCTTGGATGGAGTCATGCAAAGGAAAGGCACAAGCAGGCTTCTTAGTACTCACCATCCTCGGACTACCAGAGGAGGCCTCGCCTTGAACAGGGTCATCAAAAGAGAGGGCCTGTAAGGCATCAGAGATAAGTGCTGGCAGCTCATCGCGGTGGAAAATCCGAACCGCAGTGGGATCATCCAGATCCAGTGGCAAACTGGCACCTTCCTCTGGCTCTTCAGACCACGAAGGCCTGCCAGATCCCTTAGAGTCCCCACAGCCTGACCACGGGGGGGGGGGGGGGGGGGGGGGGGGGGGGGGTGCGCGCTACTCTCCGACGGGGAATTACCTCAAAGGACTGAGTCCATGAGCTCCGGTCACGCTGCACAGTCAGGAAAAGCCTCAGAAATAGCAGCGCTGAAAAGTGCTTTTTTTTTTTTACGCTGTGAGGAAAGTTGGAGGCAAACAGCTACAGAGGCACTCCGGAGGCGGAAGAGGGTGGGAAAGGCAGGGAAAGGGCGAACTTATGTGCCTTTAAAGTGGGCTCCACTTAGCCACAACACCCCTGCTACAACTGGCAAAAGCACAGGAGCCACCCCAGGTAGAATCTTCAAGGAGCTGAACAAGCTGCATCCAACCCTGCTGGGAGACAGAGAAATACTGAGAGGCAGATGGAGCTAGCCATCCTAGAGGCACTATGGTTTTCAGTGTTCTCTGTCTCCCCCTGCTGGTAGGTGGACACAACCCATTCGTAATGGATTCATGTGCTGCTGATGACAAGGAAATTTTGATTTCCTTGCAGAGATCTTGGCGTGATATATATAATCTAGTCCATTATTTCTCATGTACATATCTACTCTTTTAAAGATGTAATTCTGGTCTGCCCCCTTCAGTGTAATGTTCGCTTTTTACTGTGTTCAGGTTTATATTAAAAGACTTGATATCCTTCTGGTTGCAGGTCATAGTGGCTCACAATTTAAAAAAAAATGAAATTAGAAAAGAACACCAAAGTAAAATAGAAAAGCATAAGACCAATCGACAAGAATTATTCATACATTTACTATAGCGATCTAGGAGCACGTATTGCGCTGCTGGGACAGACAGACAATCCTGGAACCCAAAAACAGCACGGGGGTGATTTAAAAGCTTTATCAAAAAGAAATGGTTTCAGCAAAACCTTAAACTTAAGAAATGATAATTCAGATTAGATATAAGAGGGAAAAGAATTCCAGAGTGACGGAACAGGAAAATAAGGTTCATTGTTTCCAAGTGCCATGCTCTTTCCATGAATGAAGCAATTTCTGAAGTAAAGAAAGGACATACTTTTTCATGATCATGTAGCGGAGAGCGTTTCCAAGGGTATGGTCCTCATTGAGTAACACAAACGTGGCACACGTCTCATCCGTTCCATTGGCCTGGACCTGTAAGTGACAAAAAAAGAAGAGGATTTCAGTCACAACCATTTCCCACCTTGAAGATGGAGGCAGAATACGTGGAATGGACAGCATGGTGATATACGTCATTTTGCAGATTTGCTGGCTCCAATCATCTCTCTTATTTTAGCATACGTTTTTGTGGAGTTTAACAACTTCTGATGCAGGAAGATTTTATTAAGATTTGGGAGAATTAACAAAATACAAGTAGCTGTCAACACCATACAGAGTCAAGTTAGCATAGCGTTTTAGTCCTATAAAGCCTAAGGTTCCACTATAAGGAACTCCCACAAAGTAGATAACAATACATAATAAACTTCAATATTTATCTGATTTAAATACAGTTGTCCCAACATCCCCTCCCTACCCTCCTAAACAAAGAAGAGAAAAAAAGAAATATATAAAGGAGGAAACCCCCTCACCTCACTTCCAGCCTCCAGCCCTCAACACGGTTAGAAGTGAAAGGGTGCCAAATAGCTTCCCATTTAGATACCGTTTTACAGTGTTGAGCCCAAAGCCTCTCCATTTCGCACATGTACCATAGCTTATTAAGCCACTTAACAATTGAAGGTACCTGCGAGGACTTCCGTGAAGCGGCCAAAGTAACCCTAGCTGCCAACATAGCTTGACGAACCAGTAGAGATTGTGAAGTAGTCAGGCCAGGTGGTTTCTTAGAAAAAAGAAAAAACTCAGGAGACCACTTTATTGGCTTGGAGAGCCACCTCTGGAGTCTGTACTGCACCAACTTCCAGAAGGCTCGAACTTTAATACAAGTCCACTAGAGATGCCCCATGGTGCCCTCCTGCCCACAGCCTCTCCAAAACAATGAAGACACCTGCGGGAACATATGATGAAGGCGTGCAGGAGTCAGGTACCATCTGTACAAGACTTTTAGTGCATTTTCTTTAAATGGTATAGAGATAGAAATCCTAGACAAAGCACATTCCATAAAGTTCCAATCATCATCACTCAAAGTCACCCCCAGCTCCCGATGCCAACGCACTTGATACTCAACAGGGTCCCAAACCCGCTGACACTGAAAGGAATACAAACAAGAGATCAAACCCCTCATCCCTTTAGAATCCTCACGCAAAACTTTTGCCTTAAATTCCCCAGCAGAAAGAAAGTGCTTCACTTGTGTATAAGCAAAAATATACTTGGGTGAAATTGCATAGTTTTCAGTCAAGCTATGAAATGGAATAAAGGCACCCTCATCAAAAAATTGGCCCCAGGACTCCAGGCCCACCGAGAACCAATTCGTAAAAGTCCCAGATTCAAGGCCTGGAGGGAAAAGTGGATTGTTAATTACTGGTATAAGCTTAGAGAGTATCAAGTCCTGCTTAACAAATAAGCTGTCCCAATAATGAAAAGTTGTCAAAATTGAGAGACAAATCTCCTTATCCATCATTCTATACCTCCGAGGAAGCCATATCAAAGAACGCAACTGACATGCTCCAACCGAATCCTGTTCCAAACCAATCCACCTCTTATGGGGGCTTGCATGATACCACTCAATGGCCACCCGTGCCTGAGCAGCTTTGTAGTACCAGTACACATTCTGAACACCTAACCCTCTCTCTTTTTGGTCCCTATACAACAACATTCTAGAAAGACACAGCTTTTTATTGGACCAGATGAAACAAAGAAGGCGAATCTGGATACCCGAAAGAAAGGAGCGAGACAAACAGAGGAAGGATTTGGAAGAGATACATCAAGCGTGGCAGCACATTCATTTTCAACGTAGCAATCCTTCCAAACCACAATAACTCAATGGAGCCCCAAGCCTTCAGATCTTTATATAAATCCTTCAAAAGGGGAGGATAGTTAGCTGAGAATAAATCAGAGAATTTGCTAGTAAGAGTAATCCCCAAATATTTAATGCCGCGGGTCATCCAGGGAAATGAAAAGGCTTTTTGTAAGGACGCTAAAATCGGGCCAGGAATACCCACTGCCATGGCCTCTGATTTAGACATATTAAGCTTAAAACCAGAGACCGAGGAATATTCTGCTAAAAGCTGAATCAGATTAGGCAATGAAATTAAAGGTTTAGTTAGAGAGAGCAATATATCGTCAGCGAACATTGCCAGTTTATAATCCTGACCAGCAACCAGAAGCCCCGAGATATTAGGGTTAGCACAAATAGCATTAGCAAGAGGCTCCATGACCAGTGCAAATAGCATAGGCGAAAGGGGACACCCCTGCCTAGTCCCCCTAGATAAAGGGAACATAGGAGAGTTACCCCCATTAATACGCACACATGCTCTGGGAGAATTATAAAGAGCTTGAGTCTAGCCTCTAAAGCCCCGCCCAATCCCCAGCTTCTCCATAACACTGATCATAAAAGGCCAACGAACACGATCAAAGGCCTTCTCGGCATCCAATCCCAAAAGACATAAAGAGGTCTTTGACTTGGTAGCTACATGCAACACATTGACCATACGACGCACATTATCTTTAGCTTGCCTTTGGGGAAGAAACCCAACTTGGTCAGGATGAACTAATTCAGGAAGGACTTTAGCTAATCGATTCGCTAAAACCTTAGCTATAATTTTAACATCAGAGTTAAGAATGGAGATGGGGCAATATGAGGCACAGTCCACCTTGTCCTTACCCGGCTTTGGAATCACTGCTATTCAAGCCTCCATCATAGATGGAGGAAGAGCTTCCCCTTCCTGAACATCATTAAGAATCTCAGCTAGGAGAGGAGCCAATTCTCCCCTAAACCCCCTATAAAAATAATTCGGCAGACCATCCAGTCCTTAATAACTGAAACAATTTCATCTGCCTTGATGACACCATCAAATAAGGAGCACTGCTCATCTGACAAAGAGGGAAGGCTCTGTGAGGAAAGAAAGGCCTCAATAGCATCATGATGAATATTAGAATCTGCCGAGTACAGGGACCTATAAAAGGACTGAAAGCGCTGACGGATCAAAGAAGGCTGAGTCAACACCTTATTCTTACCATCTCCAATCCGCAGAGTGGTACGGTCAAACCTCTGCTGCCTCAATCTAAGAGCTAAAGAGCAGCCAGGCTTATTCTGAGTAAAAGTACTGATGTAGCTGTTGCTGACCTCTTATAAACTGTAATTGTTCTGAGTATATATTGTCCAATCTAAGGCGAACAGCTTGGATTTGCCTCAAAATAGACACCGAGTGCGAGGACTTATGTCGGGCCTCCAAACAAGGTAATTGTGACATACACGTAGCCACCTCTTGTTGCCGGGCCCTGGCCTGGATACTAGCCTGTTTAAAAAAAAAAAAAAAAAAACCTCGTTACAGTCTTTAAAGCGTCCCAAACAATCCCCATAGGGAAGATATTCCCTCAGGAGAATGCGATATGCAGCTAACAACTTCTCATCCCTTAGCAAGGAGACATTTAGAGTCCACCTAACATCCTTATCAGCCTCACAGAAAGATGAAACCAAGTTGGGGAATGATCCAAAATGGTAATAGATCCAATACCTGAAGTAATTCTGCATTGAGTCAGAGATACATCAAGGAGTAGATGGTCAATACGAGAATGAGAATCATGTGAATGAGAATAAAAAGAGTAATCTCTTTCCCTAGGATGATGTAGATGCCACACATCGCATATAGCTAAAGAGCGGGCTAGAGCAACCAAAGCCTTAGAATTTTTAATGTCAATTCCTCGAGACTGCACCTGACTTATCCATGACCGGATCAAATGTTGTGTTAAAGTCACCCCCCAACACCAACTTACCAAACAGGTCAGCTTGCACCATTTTTCCAAGCCAAACATAAAATTCCCCCCGAGATTCATTAGGCGCATAGACAGCAACTAGAGATTCATTAGGCGCATACACAGCAACTAGAGAAAAATCTGAATTATTCAGAAGCGCATGCAAAAGCAAAAAACGACCCCAGGGTCACGCTTAACTTTCTGCACCTGAACCTGCAGGGAAGAGTGAAGCAAGATCGCAACCCCCCATTTCTTCGAGGCGCTAGCATCGGAAGCACAAAAAACATTAGGGTACTGATGATGGAACAGAAATTTTTCGTGTTCCCTCCTAAAGTGGGTCTCCTGCAAAAATACCACGTGAGGAGTATGTAACAGCAATTCCTTAAATAATTTTTGACACTTTTGAGGGGAGTTGAGACCCTTGATGTTATAAGTCAAAAACTTAAGATCAACACTCATTTATAGCACGTACCACATAATGTGAGGCCCAATCATAGCACAAAGCCACAGATTCACCCAACAGCTGAAAGGTGAGGAAAAGCAAGAGAAAAGAAAAGGGAAAAAGAAAACAACCCCTCCCACCCATTTCAAAGACCCCCAACCCTTCAACCCCCCTTACATTACTCACAATCCCACCCCCTCACCCCTCTCCCAACCATCACAAACCCCTAGACAAGGACCAACAAAGCCCCCTTACTAAGCAAACCAGAGAAAGAGACCCACCAAACCGAAACACCACCCAAGACCCAACTCTCCCCCACAATCCCTGCTACCCCTAACACATACATCCCTCTTGAAACATCACACAAAGAAATAGCCATAACTCCCCTTCCTCCCCCACACCCCCCTCCAACCCCTCACTAGCAAGACTAGAGCAAACTATATCTATAGTACATTCCATAGGTTCAGCATAAGGATACAAAAATAAACCCCCTCCCTATACACAGAGTCACAGAAACCATCAGATATAATCCTGCAATAAAATCAGTCTCTTCAGGTAGCTTTCGAGGGGCTCTTAGGTTTGTTGGAGACACGCTTCCACTGCTGGAGTTTGGCCCGAGCTGTAGGGGCAAGATCCACAGGCGGATGTTCAGCAGCCATCAAGCCTTCATCGTGCAAAACCTTCCAAACTTCAGATAAAAGTCTGATCCGATGCAGCCCCCCCTCCCCCCACTGTGAAGCAGAGGGCAAAGGGAAAGGACCAATGGTACGGGATTTTATTTGTGATTAATATGTTCAAAGCTGGTTTCATCGCACAACATTTAGCCAAAGTCAGTTGGGACAGATCCTGGAACACCTTCACATGAGCCTCATTGTAATCAATATGTGAGACCTGATGAGCCCGCTGCATCACTTGCTCTTTAGTGACATAGGAAGAGAAACAAGATACAATGTCCCGTGGCTTATTGTCCGTTCTCTTCCAACCGCGATGTCCTCTGATCCAAGTAGCTTACTGCACAGCAGCTTGACCACCGAGACTGCATCTTCTTTGTTCACAACTTCAGGGACCCCACGAAAACAGAGGTTGTTCCTTTGCCCCCGATTTTCCTGGTCATCCACATTATATTGCAGCTCATCCAAATATTCGAGGAGTTTTGAAATTCTAGAATCAGCCCCGCTCAGTTGTTCTGCCTGTTCGTTGACACGAGCCTCTAAGTCCTCCACGTGCCCTCCCAGCTCGCACAGGTCTACACACAGGACATCCATATGATCAAGTATCTCCTCCTTAGAGGATTTAATCTCCTCTCGAATCACCTTTAGGCATTTTGCAAGATCTTTTGAAATGCCTCACTTAGCAGAAGCGCTTCCTATCTCAGCGGTAGACATAGCAGAGTCCGAGTCAGAATGGGAGGCACGAGCCGAGGAGAGCACATGACGGCTCGCGGCCTTACCGGCTTGCTGCGCTGACCGACGTTCACTCTCCTTCTGGATCGAGGACATAATTCCCAGCCGAGCAAAAGTGACCACAAAAGAGTCCAACGCTTTTCTGTAATACCAGGTAACAATTCAGAGACAGGTGTAAGCTCTTTTTCACTAATTGAAAGCAGGGACGCAATGGAGCTCCGGACTCAGGCAGCCATCAGAGTTTGTGACGTCACTTCCTCTCCAGGAAGATTTTAACTTTTAACAATTTTATTGAGAAACCAAGGCCAACATTACAAATATAAAATTCAACCATCAACATAGAGCAAAGAGAACGGATATTATATCACATTCATATATAGTAGGAGGTGCAGCTGGCCTTTTCACTTCCAATAAACTGGGGGACCGGGAGTAATCCAAGATTGCAAAATACATTTTCTTATAATCATGCACATTTTACAAAACAGAATGTCCCTCCTCTGTCATTCCCACAGAAAGCACCCGATTTATCCAATAGTAACTGTTCAGGGAAACCCGCTACCCTACAGCCCAGAATGGTGGCCATGTGTCTTGTTACTGCTGTCCAAAAATGTATTTCTGAGCAGCTTCAAAAAGAATGATATAACGTGTTCTCCATTCTTTGACATTATAGGGGAAAGTAGTCTGCCTGATTTAAATAGTTGTGCCTGCTTAAAATACGCTCCATACGGTGTTCTATGAAAGCACTCCTGAAGGTCAGCACTCATGTTAAGCCCCACAAGGCCGTTGATGTTATGCAACATTTCCAAATCCCCCCAGCTCTATCCCTACGTTCTTTTTCCCCATCGTTACTTCACCCTGCTCATATCTTTTCCTGTCTCTAATTGATACATGGCATTGTGTATACCCACAACTGAAATGTTACGTTTTGAAATTTCATTAAAAAAAAAAAAAAAACATGTATCTTTTGTCCCATATGAAGTTTAAACTGGTCTCAGTTCAATAAGAAGACAATGTCTGACTATAAGCAAATTTATTGCCCCATCTAGACCCTATACAAAGTTGGAGCTCCTAGAATGGAATCAATAGCCCTTCCCCTGTATGGAGGTGCTTCAATAAACAAATTCCTGCTGTCTCCAATGCTAGAAAGGTTAGATTATATCTAGGCCAGGCTCAAGCCACATTTCTCCTCAAAGAGATCTGGTCCATCATTGAAGGGTCCCCTTCCAGCTGAGGGAAACTGATAAGAAGCATAATAAGCAATTTCTAATTCATTTGGGGTAAATCATTGACAGTGTTGCATCCAATCCATAATATCTCTTAGTAGGCAGGCTGTACTATATAATCTCCCAATGGGGAGACCCAACCCCCTTTGATCTAGCAAACAATGCAACTTCAGTTTAGGTTTCCTCTTTGCCCAAAAACATCTGGAGAGCAAATTAAAATATATTGCCATGCAAATGAGGCTAATTCTACCAATAAGTGAAAGCAGTAAATCTCTCCAACTGCCCAGTACTTTCCAATAGCTCAGTGATATTAATAGCATACATTTTAGTGGATGATGCTAATTGAATCCCTAAATACTTAAAAGGCCCCATCACCCACTATACAGGAAAATGATCCCCCCAGATCTGTCTTAGCAGTTCTGCTGATGACAAAACCTCTGACTTCATTAAGTTTAATCGAAAGCCTGCATAGTCTCCATATTCCCCAAAACTCTCTCGAGCTTCCAGAGATCTATGTGAATTTGTTAAATGCACCAATATATCATCAGCAAAGGCCACTATTTTAAAAGATACAAGACCTACTTGAATGCCCTGGATTAGCTTGTATAACCGGAACGAAAGGATCAAGAGTCAGCACAAACAACAAAGAGCAGCCCTGTCTCAAGCCCTGATAAAACTTTCCGATCCTAGCCCATTAACGAATAATTTAGCTCTGGGCAAGGAGTATAGCTCCCTAATCATAGGCACAAAATGCTATCAATTCATACTTTTCTAGAGTTGCATAAATTAAATCTCAAGGAACTAAGTCAAATGCTTTTCTGTGTTAAAGCTAATTAACAGTGAGGGCCCTCCAACCAGTTCCCTGTATTCCAAGGATGTTAAAATTCTCCACAATGTTTTTGCCATTGATCAATCCCTGACAAATCAACTAGTGAATCATGGACAATCAACAGCAGTACTTGTGCCATACTATTTGTCATCACCTTTGCAAGCAGTTTCACACAGTTATTATTAATAATGAGATTGGTCGGTATGACTTGGGCAATGCAGGATCCTAGCAAGGCTTTGGAAGCACAATAATGTGGACTAAATTAACATAGTAACATAGTAAATGACGGCAGATAAAGACCTGTACAGTCCATCCAGTCTGCCCAACAAGATAAACTCATTTTACATGGTATATGATACTTTATATGTATACCTGAGCTTGATTTGTCCTTGTCTTTCTCAGGGCACAGACCGTAGAAGTCTACCCCGTACTATTCTTGTACTAAGTTCTGAAGCTAACATCGAAGCCCCTTAAAATTTACACTCAAGCCCATCCCTATCTATTCAGTCATGATCAGGGCGTAGACTGTAGAAGTCTGCCCAGCTCCCATTTTGTTTCCCCAATTACCAGCGTTGCCACCCAATCGAGATTTCACGGAACCATTCCTTCTAAACAGGATTCCTTTGTGTTTATCCTAAGCATGTTTGAATTCCATTACCATTTTCAACTCCACCACCTCCCGCGGGAGGGCATTCCACATATCCACCACCCTCTCCGTGAAAAAATACTTCCTGACATTAGTCCTGAGTCTGCTCCCCTTCAACATCAATTCACGTCCTCTAGTTCTACCACCTTCCCATCTCCGGAAAAGGTTCATTTGCAGATTAATACCTTTCAAATATTTTAACGTCTGTATCATATCACCCCTGTTTCTCCTTTCCTCCAAGATATACTAAGTATATTAAGGTGATCTGAAGGCGATTCTGTGTCCACTACTTGTAGATGTGTTAACAGTAATACTATCTCTTCACTGAGCATTTAAAATTCAGAGCGAACACCATCCTCTTCTGGGGTAGAGAATGATACAGGGACAGATCCCACAGGGACGGGGTGGGGACAGAGCCCGTGAGGACAGGGACAAACTTTGTCCCCATGTCACTTTCTATTTGGAAGCCTGTTAATGAACTGGACTATTATTTATGTTTGATTGATGCAGATGAAAATATTTTTATTTTTTGGAAAAACAAGCAAACATGCTGGCTACAGCTAGCAAAACTTGCATGGGGGATCCTGTACATCCTGCTACCAGCACATCTTCTAAGAAGACATCTTACATTGCTGGAGGGACTGTGGAAGACATGAGAGCTAGACTCAGTCCTGAGATTTTTGATGACTTCTTATTCATCCACAGATTAAAAAATCATAACAGTGCTTCACAGGGCATATTTCTTCCCTCTGGGGCATACAGAACATGTTGTATTTTGTACTCCTGGACATTTTAACAGGGTGGCTTAGGATTCCTTGAGGTAGTAGAAGTCAGCTATTGTTAGGGTTGGAAATATAGAGGGTGGTGGTGGGAGGGTTTATTATAGCTGCTCATTATTATTATTGTTTTCCATTTGTAATTTATACACAACAGTTGCACAGCATATTGCTCCTTTTTATAAAAAAAAATAAAAGGATTTAAATATAAAATCATAAGTGTTCAAGGCTTCTGCAGATGAGAACAGAGCCCACGGGGAAGGGGGTAGGGACAGGGACAAATTTTATCCTCGTGTCATTCTCTATTCTGGGGTCTTCGTCAAAGTGCTCTGCTTTATTGTTCAGTCCATTTCCTACAGTTTTATGGGGGAATTTAAAGTCACTATCCATTTGAGGTTTGTACTTGGATCACCCAAGCCTATTACTGTGCAATCCTTCTCTCAGTTGATGGGGCATAGAGTAGCTGATAATACGCCCAAAAATGTTACAAATTCCTTCATTTGTGATGCAGGAAGATTTTAATATGCAATAAGAGTGCTTTAATTTTAGTACACTTTCATAGAAAGGACCTGCACGCAAAAGCTGGTCCAACAGAGGTGCACTAGAAGTAAAACATTCCTCAATCATCTTTAGCACTGATTTTTAACTACAGCCCTAAAGTGAAATAAAGTTTTGTACTCTCAGCAACTTCAATGGAAGTAAATGGAAATTAGAACAGCCCTCCACAAACCTGGGTTTCCGAGTCAGGACCTTAACTTGGGATCTCTGAACCAATGGCTAGAAAGTGTCATAGTGCATTCATTATTGGATGGGGTACAATCTGGTACAGTAGTTGATTTGGGGAAGGGGAGGTCAGTGTATAACCACTCCCTCCCCAAAGCTAGTAATGTAGCTCACCGACTTCTACATCTAGAACATACTTCATCAATAATCCAAACCTTTTCATGCTCCTCTCGGAGGGGGGAGCACTGAGGAGCATTAGAAGATGCACTTAGCTGATGTGTGATGTGACAAAAACAGGACAAATATTTGCACAATTTTATACTTAGGCATATAATTATAGGAACACAGACAACAGATAAAGACTGAAATGACCATCCATTCTGCTTTGTAAGATTAGAATTTTAACTGCCACACCATACAGGTTACCTCCCCCCCTCCCCAACCAGGCCTTAATTTAAAGATTGGTACTGCTGCTCTGTGCAGGTTACACCCTCGCCCCTTGCCAGTCTTCATTTAGGGTTATTACTCATTGGTAATTAAGTCTCCTATTAGCTAACCTTATAAATATGGATAAATCAGAAAGAGCTATCCCTATTTCTGCTCTATCTTCCTTTAAATGGTTTCCTTCCCCAGCCACAGATCATTGCTCTTCCATTTTCAGCTGGAGTGGAAAACATACATTGGTTTTATAAAGTACCGGAAACAAAGCAAATGTAGGCTCCAGGGCCTTGTTTTTGAAAGAATTTCACCATTGATTTTTTTTTATTATTGATGGGGAAGTCTTTAGAAAACCAGGGCTCCTT
Source organism: Microcaecilia unicolor (assembly GCF_901765095.1). Classification (NCBI taxonomy): domain Eukaryota; kingdom Metazoa; phylum Chordata; class Amphibia; order Gymnophiona; family Siphonopidae; genus Microcaecilia; species Microcaecilia unicolor. The sequence continues at coordinate 65,950,376 of NC_044037.1, read as the reverse complement.
TGGTGAAATTTCTCTTCCTTGGTGGGTTTGTGGACACTTATTTCATCAGCTGAGTCCAATACAGGAGAGACTGAGGATACATTCTCTTCTTTATCTCCCTCTGGATGCTTGACAAGTGAATAAGTGCTAATGGCTCAGTACCACTCCTGTTAGGTGCTTGGATCACCTCCAAAGCCTACAGAGCACCTCATTAATCTCCAAGCAATCAGCACATCTCAGGGCTTCTGACCTCCCTGGAGCTAAGTTTAGCAGTCGACGAAGCAGAGACAGCCTGCCTTGTAGCACAGGAAAGTCTTGGATGTCTTTCTCCTCTCCTGAGATTTTTCAAGGTTCAGCGGTGAACTGATCTTAAATATAGCCTGGATTTTTACTGCATCTCTTATTTGGCATAAAGACCAAGATCCACTCCAGATGCTTACAAAGCAAAGAGTTTCCTTTTTTTTTAAATCCAGAGTGCACATGCACTCTGGGACCCCTTGTTTTATGTAATAAGGTAATTGCCAAACAACTCCACTGTTTTATCTAGCATGGTATCCCACTCCTTGGGCTGCTTCCTCCTCTTCCTACTTCTCATGCCAGGCTGGTGGAGGTGGTGATAAGTTTAAAGCATGTACAAAAAAATATGATCGCCGTACCACACTTTATGTTGCTTGCCTACCACGTGACTGAAATACTATTGTTTCCAGTGATTTCTTTAATGACCTTAAATAGAAAAAGAACAAAGAAAATAAGATACCACCTTTTTATTGGACTAAATACATTTTTGGTTTACCTTTCAAAAGGCAACACATTTTTCTTCAAATCAGAAATAAGCAAACATCAAAACACCTGACGAAAGTATTACGTTTGAAAGCTAATCAAAAAGTGTATTTAGTCCAATAAAAAAGGTATCACCTTATTTTCTCTTCTTTGTTTTGTTCTCTACTTATTACCTATAAAAGTGGAATGACACGACTACCACATCACTTTGTCCTTTAATGACCTTAACAAGCCCTTTTACTCACCAACTTCAGAAAGAAAAACAAAACAAAAAACCCTCAAATATCTTAAATGTTTATTAGTTAAAGAACTTCTAACCCAAGAAACTATTTGTAACTAACAAAAACAACTTATTTCCCTTAGTCCTGCTTCATATCCTGTTGTAGACCCAAGTTTTATGCTTGCTAAAAGATCAAATGAAAACATATAGGATTCATTTCTGGATTAACAGTTTTCTGTGCACTGGTATTCAGGTCAACCCATCTCAATACCTTCCCTTCTCTGGGAAAGAAAAAAAGTTAACTCCAGCATGGTGTAGTTCTTTGTGCATGGCAATGCAAACTCTATCCAGAAGTCTTATGCTGCCACCTAGTGACGTGAAATGATAAATGTAGAAAACCACCTGCTTGAGATCCTACAAAGCAAACCCACAGACGAGATTCTGCAACTGGACAAGTTGAAGATATATTAGTGGAGAAATGTAAAAGAGAATGAGAAACGAAGGCAAATTTGCAGTTTTCAAGCTCCTTGGCATCCCCTTGCTTTTAAGCTTTTCGCTCCCTTTTTCCTTTGGAGTGGAGGAGTAGCCTAATAATTAGTGGAACCAAGGGCTTTCACTAACCACACCCTCTCCAAAAGACATTACACAATGTGATACCCGCAAGCGAGCCTTCGCTGGAGTAGCCCCCCATACTCTGGAATGCAGTGCCTGAAAGGCTCCGCTTAACACAAGACTCTCTCTACTTCAGGAGGCAGGTGAAAGCTTGGCTCTTCAACCAGGCCTTTAATGAAAGAAGTAACTAAGTCTCACTCAAGGAGTTACTCGGGCTACACATACTGCAGTGGGACAAGTTTATCCACTCCTACCCTGAGATAATATTTAACCATCTCTCTGACCTCATGTGCAACTTTCTTCAAATCAGTCACCTTACTTTCTAACTTCCTACTTTCTTACCCATCACTATCAATTATAATGTTCCATTACGTATTGTGTTGACATTGCAAGTAGTATGCCATGCCATACTTTGTATTGTTAGTTGAATATTTTTACTGCTGTAATTGCCTATTGCTCACGTTTGACCTATTCTTACTGTACACCACCTTGAGTGAATTCCTTCAAAAAGGTGGTAAATCTTAATAACCCAAATTATAGCTACATGTTGCTAGTTTCCACATTAGGAGTCACCACCTAGGAAAAGGATCTAGGTATCATCATGAACAATACTATACAGTCTTTGATTATCCGACATAAACAGGACTGACTCATTGTTGGATAAGTGAAAAGTCAGATAATACAAAAAACAATGGTAACCCCTTAAAAATGCACAGAAAATATACCTTATACATAAAGCACAGGCATAGGGTATCTTTAAACTATTGTTTATTAACACTAATCAGCAATGAACGATGGCATCACAGGGGGGGGGGTCTGTCGTATATGCCGGATGGTCAGATTATCGAGACTGTACCATATCATAATCTTCTGCTCAGTGTGAGGTGGCAGCCAAAAATGCAAAAGCAATTTTGGGAATTGTTAGGAAAGGAAAAGAGAATAAAACAAATATCATAATGCCTCTATCACTCCATGCTGCAAACACACCTTGAGTACTGTGTGAAATTCTGGTCACCGCATCTTAAAAACAGATATGATGGAATTAAAAAAAGCTACACAAGTGTGACCAAAACGATGGAAGGGTATGGCATGCTTCCCCTATGAGAAGAAGCTAAAGAGGTTAGGACTCTTCTGCTTGGAGAAGAGATGGCTGAGGGGAGATACAAGAGGTATATAGAATCCCAAGTGGAACAGAATGGGTACACTTTTAAACTTATACATGAGTAATGCATGGTAAATCCAGTTCAAGTGGTATGTGTGTTAGGTCGCACCCTAACTTTTAGCCCACCCTGTGACTCGCATATAAGTCACATGGCCACTGGGCATCTCATCCACACCAAATTTTCATGGTCCATCAAAGGGTCTAAAGGAATCCTCACAGAGGTTTTCTTTTGTTTCCAGATACATGCACAGCCATGCATGGATATTCCAGAAAGTTTTTCTTTTTACACTTGGAAGTGGAAAATACCTATAAATGGAGGTTCCCTTAAATAAAATGGATCTTCCTATCTGCACCTTTGAGATCACTAAGGACCACATCTTCTCCAAAAGAAAATTGAACAAAGTGATATCTTCCAATAAGCATTCTTCGGAGTAGCCTCTACAGTCCGAAACATTCCCAAAAGGTTTTGCTTAATGAAACAATGTCTACTTCAGGAAGCAGGTGAAAGTGTAGCTCTTCTCCCAAGTCTTTAATGGAAGAAGCAACAAACTAGTCACACAACCTTGCTGCACATACTATAGCAGACTTACTCTACTTAAGATCATTTTCATGTATTTTTTTGACTTCCATGTGCAATTTTTCCTTAATCCATATTTTCTCTTGTTTTTCAATCTTATCTTGTCTATACCTAACACCTCTGTTCAAACCCTATGCTGTCTAGTAAGATGTTTTAACAGGTACTGTAAATAGCATACTATATCATAATGTTTACTACTATTTGAGTATTTTTATTGTTAAATTATCTATAGCCTATATTCAACTTATTGTTTGTTGCTTTACACCGCCTTGGGTGAATGTCTTCAAAAAGGATAGTAAATAAATGCTAACAGAATAATTATTTTGCCATAAATATGAAATTAAGATCATAAAGATTAATAAATGGAGAGAAGTAATCAAACACTGTCTACAAAAGACAAAATTCCACGAGGATGTCATCAGCTAAGTAAGGACTTAGCCAGCTAATCTATCCATGCAGTTTCAGTAGTAAACCAAATTAAGCTTCTGAAATTACTGGTGATCACAATGAACGAGTTTTGGTGGAGAAAACAAACCAATAGCCAAGCAGTAATTTTCAGCATCGTTTAGCAAATCTAAACAGAGTGTCAACCAGCCATGATCCCTCTCCTTCCTTCCATCCATCTCCCAGCCTAATAACGTTTCATTACGTATGCCCATTGTCCACCACCTAACATACATACATACAAACAAACAAACATGATTGCCTAACTGACAATGCCTCCCTCTCACGGGCTCAATATATCAAACCGTTTCAGTCTAGGGCAATTTAGGTAACAGCTAGGGCGGAAGAGGCATCTCTAGTATTTTACCAGGAAATAATGATGAAAAGAAATCAGCAATACAAGAAAAAAAAATTTTAATAGCTGACTAGGTATGGGTAATAATCAGCTGAACTTAGCCAACATGTATCTAAGTCACTTTTTACTTTTGTTTTTATTTAACTCTATAGTAAATAATTGAATTGCCTGATTTCATACTCTCGGGGGGGGGGGGGGGGGGAAGGAAGGGGTTCAAGGGTCAATGTGAAAGGAAACATTTACGTTCACATTCTCAGCCAAACAGCAGAGATACCAAATCACGTACATTCTACTTCTCACGTTCACACAGGCCGAACATCCTTCTTCACACGCGACCGAGGTCTGTCGTACATTCCCTTTTCTACCACTCTCCCCTATCCGACAGCTGTGTCTCAATTTCAAACTCCTCTGGGGCCCCATTCCGCCCTACCCTACCTTTAAACTCATGCCTGCAATCGCCCGCCACCAACCCCGTCGATTTAATCCTTCTCCCACGCCCCTTTGGCGTATTTCCTGTTTCGGAAACAGTGTTTCCGGCAGAACGTAACGCGGCAGAAGACAAGGAGGTTCGGATTTATGCAGGAGTGACGTCACAACGCTGAAGCTGGCTCCCCCCCCCCCAGCAGCCGCCATCTTGGTATATTCCTGACAAACTATCAGCTGTTGCAAGTTGCATCCATGTTGTCGTTGTGCATTTTTATTTTATCTCATCTCAATTATATTTAAACATGCCAGCTTATGCAGCATAAAGTACACAGAGAAACTACATATGGGATGCTTTCAAATAAAAAAGACTATCAGAGCATAGTGGAGAGGTGAAAGCAGGGGCGTAGCCAGATACCCAATTTTGGGTGGGCCTGGGCCCAAGATGGGTAGGCAGAAGAACTCTGCCTTGTCCCACAAGTGATTTGGTCTCTTACTCTCTCGCCTGCATGCCATGTGGTCTCTCAAACATCCTCCCTCCCCTGAATACCTACGAGACATACAGCGCTGCATAGTCTAGTAACGCTTTAGAAATGATAAGTAGTAAATAGCAGATTTTCACCGGCAGCGAGCAGCAACTAATACACACTGCTCATGTTGGCCCGACAGCCTTCCCTCTGATGCAACTTCCTGTTTCTGCATAGGCAGGAATACATCAGAGGGAAGGATGTGGGGCCGGTGAAACCAGTATGTATCAGTCGCTGCAGGCGAAGATCTGCTATTTACAAAGGTACACAGGAGGGACAGTTGTAGGGAGATTTTGGCTGGTGGGGCTTGGGGATCCCTGCCAACCACATCATAAGTGTGCTGCTACTGGGTGGGCCTGAGCTCAAAGTGGGTGGGCCTGGGCCCACCCTTGGCTACGCCACTGGGTGAAAGGCTTCCAGGAGGTTCTGTGTGCCACACAAGCACAGTCCCGAGAGCGAGGAAGACGGAAACGTGCTGGCCAATATTTAACCCGCACCACAGGCGATTTGCATCTGGTTGTTGGATTCTAATCACATCAGACAGACAGAAATGTTCATTATATGCTAGATGCTAAATGTTGAAGAGAAGCAATTTAGTCCTTGAAACTTTTTATTAATTTATAATGATACAGAGATAAAACTGCAAAGTACAAGGAATAATCAAATACTCAAATCAAAGAATATCAATATACATGTAACAGAGGAGGGAAAGGTAGGAAGGTAAAGGAGGAGGGGATTAGGGGAAAGCAATTTATAAATAAATTCAAAACAGAACCTGCAATTTACATAGAAATTGATAAAATTAATAATTAAAATTAGAACCAAAAGGATAGGTACAAAAAATTACAATCAAATATTATGGAGAGCTCTTGTTTAAAGAAAGATAAGTTTTTAAAGGCAACCACACTTTGTCAAAATATAACGAATTTATAACTTTGATGGCTAAAGATAATTCAAATTTGTGAATTTGTAAAACAGAATGCCACCAAAAGTGAGAATTAAGAAAGGAGTTATCCTTCCAATTTGCTAAAACCATTTTTAGACCAATAGCAATTAACGTATCATACAATTTGGAGGAATATTTATCTAAAACCTTTTCAATAACAGGCGAACCAAATATGATTTTACTGATTGAAAGCACTTCAGATAAATGAAAAATATCAGAAATCACACACCAAATATTATTCCAAAATTTGAAGGTTTTAGAACAATCAAAAAGAATATGATTGAAGGTTCCTATAGCTGATTTACAAGACCAACACAAGTCATTATCCAAGAGACCAGCAATTTTCATTTTATGAGTCAATAACGACCTGTGATGAAGACAGAAGAGAGATTGCAAATAATTTGCAGATGCTGTAGGTCTACTGATTTTCATCCAGAACAAACTCCATTGCTGATCTGTCAAGTGGCATTTCAGCTCAGATTCCCATATAGACCATAGACTAGATTTACCACTGTAGAGTGAAGTAATCATGAACTTGTAGAATTTGGAGGCAACATGACCTTTTGATGTGATTGAAGAGACAACATCAAAAAGAGATGGAGCACCCAGTCATAGGGATGATAAATAAGTCTGGATGGAGTCAAAAAAATGTTTCAACTGAATCCAATGGAAATATTGGGTAGAATGCAGATTGAACTAAGTTTGAAGTGCTGAGAACGGTTTCAATTTGTTGTTTGAAAAAACATCTTCAACAGACCAAATGTTACTCTGAAACCATTCTTTCCATTGGAGAGAATGGTTATTTATGCGAATATTAGGGTTATACCATAAGGATGACTTCAATGAAGTGTCAGATGTAATGACCATAAGATTGTCTAGTTTTAGTAAAGATGAAAACGCATTGGAAATCAAGGGGTCTTGTTTTAATTTGTCCATAAGTGTTAAATGTAGATATGAGTTAAGGTCTAGGGGATACCATTTACTTTTTTCAATTTGTAACCATGAAGGGGAATAGGCCAGATCACTTACTAACCACTTGGAGGCTTGCTGTAATATGAAGGCTCAATGATAAGTGAGAAAATCGGAGAATAAAACCCCAGATTTCTCCTTGGTAGATTTAAGAGTAGCAAGAGCAATTTTGGTAGTTTTCCCAGACCACAAGAACTTAATCAAAATTTTGTCAATACTTTTATAAAAGCAAGGGGGAAATAAGATAGGTAACATACTTAAAATGAACATAATTTTTGGGGAGATCATCATTTTATTGACTCCAGCCGACCCTACCAGGACAGGTAAAGAGGAGACCAAGTTTTAAGAAGGGTCTGAACCATGTCAAGTATTTTTTAAATTAGTATCCATGGTATCCTTTAGGGAAGAAGCACATGTGTATCAACTTTTCATATAGCTTGCAATTCATGTTCTCTAATAAATGTCTTTTTTAGATTAAAAAAAAGGCATATAGTGCAGCACAGAAATCCACAATACAGCATTACAAATATAACAAAGCAAGCTCTGACAAAAACATAAACCTCCCCCCTTCACGGACTCCTCGAAAACTCCCCAAACCCCTCCTCCCCTTACATCCTTCCCCCCATCCCCTCCTAACACTGAAAAAACTAAGGAGGTTTAATAAAACAATATAAACCTCACAAGTTTGCTATTGTTTTGGACAAACCAATATGGTGGCAAGCTCCACCCACTGGCTTCAGCCCAAATAATAGGCCAGATAGGCTCATGCCATCTCTTATCATTAAACCTCCTTGGCTGAGGAGGGGGGGTGGAACTCTGGAAAAGGAAAGTTACAAGGGTGGGGAGTTTGAGAATGAAGGAAAGATACTGGACTGGGACATGTGGGTTTGCGAAAAAGGGAGAGATACTGTGCTACTGAGGGGGGTCCTGTGGGTTTTTGAGTGTATATTTCTTCCGCTTTGCTTATCACCGCAGATCTTGATACCTTGGGCTGAGTTTGACCTCATTGAGTCCCTATGTTGGGGTTGTTCTGGAGCTGTCTGGAGGAAGAGTGTAGGACCCGTGCTTGGAAATCTAAAGAGAGAGCACTCATTCAGAGCTGAAGTCCTTGTGTGTGTCCTGTAGAGGGTGTCTCCTAGATGCCTGCATTGCACTCAAGTTTACCCACACCTGCATGGACTTGCATATGCATTCTAAGTTCCCCTACTTGCTACTTTGGAATATGTAAATGCAAGACCCGTCTATGCTCGGTAGCTTTATTTTACTGTTATTGTAATTTTGAAAAAGGATTTGCCCTTTTAACCACTTTAAATATAATTTTATCAAGGATTTTCTGTGTGTAAGGCATGTTCTACATGGCAGAGCTGCCAAGGGAGCCCAATTTTTGAAAGGGAGACTTGTAGTGCATGCCCCTAGCCCTGCCCCATTCCACGGCTCCACCCCTTAGAACATCTCAATCCCACAGCCATTCCAGAAAATTACCTTATTTACAACAGAGATGATTAAGGATAACCAAAAACAATTTCCTCTATTCTTCCTGTTATCTTCTCTTATGACTTTTCTTTTACCTTAGCTACGCTTTCAGTCACTTTTCCTTCTTAAGATGTAGTAGCACAATACTGTAAAAACTACACCAGGCCTTAGAGCACCAATATAGATACTGTTTGGAAACTAGAACAAGCTGGAGTGCTACAGATCCCTACCAAGGAAATACACACTAGCAGAATCCTTCACCTCAGTCACACATTCAGAATAAGAGACCATAATTAGAAGGACAATAAATTAGAAAGAAACAGGCAGACAAAAACTGACATATAGAGTCTGGCTTCCTTAGACATTTGTATATTGGTAAATGAGAAATAGAAATGCATTTCTACTACTACTACTACTACTACTATTTAGCATTTCTATAGCGCTACAAGGCATACGCAGCGCTGCACAAACATAGAAGAAAGACAGTCCCTGCTCAAAGAGCTTACAATCTAATAGACAAAAAAATAAATAAAGTAAGCAAATCAAATCAATTAATGTGAACGGGAAGGAAGAGAGGAGGGTAGGTGGAGGCGAGTGGTTACAAGTGGTTACTAGTCAAAAGCAATGTTAAAGAGGTGGGCTTTCAGTCTAGATTTAAAGGTGGCCAAGGATGGGGCAAGACGTAGGGGCTCAGGAAGTTTATTCCAGGCGTAGGGTGCAGCGAGACAGAAGGCGCGAAGTCTGGAGTTGGCAGTAGTGGAGAAGGGAACAGATAAGAAGGATTTATCCATGGAGCGGAGTGCACGGGAAGGGGTGTAGGGAAGGACGAGTGTGGAGAGATACTGGGGAGCAGCAGAGTGAATACATTTATAGGTTAGTAGAAGAAGTTTGAACAGGATGCGAAAACGGATAGGGAGCCAGTGAAGGGTCTTGAGGAGAGGGGTAGTATGAGTAAAGCGACCCTGGCGGAAGATGAGACGGGCAGCAGAGTTTTGAACCGACTGGAGAGGGGAGAGGTGACTAAGTGGGAGGCCAGCAAGAAGCAGATTGCAGTAGTCTAAACGAGAGGTGACAAGGGGGTGGATGAGGGTTTTGGTAGAGTGCTCGGAAAGAAAGGGGCGGATTTTACGGATGTTGTAAAGAAAGAAACGACAGGTCTTGGCGGTCTGCTGGATATGAGCAGAGAAGGAGAGAGAAGAGTCAAAGATGACCCCAAGGTTTCGAGCTGAGGAGACAGGGAGAATGAGAGAGCCATCAACAGAAATAGAAAACGGGGGGAGCGGGGAGGTGGGTTTGGGGGGGAAAATGAGAAGCTCGGTTTTGGTCATATTTAATTTCAGGTGGCGTTGAGACATCCAGACAGCAATGTCAGACAAGCACGCTGAAACTTTGGTTTGGATGCAAGGTGAGATATCAGGGGTAGAAAGGTAGATTTGGGAGTCATCAGCATAGAGATGGTAGGCTACAAAATATAAAAATGTACTTTTTCCAAAGCTGACACATTTCAATTCCAAACATTTTTTTAATAATTTTTTTCTTTCCTACCTTTGTTTTGGCACTTAATATTTCTAATTAGGTTGGATTCAGTCTCTTTTCCACTTGCCTTATGTTATTCTTCTCCTAAATTCTCTTTTCAGCATCTCCTTTCCAGTTTGGCTCTCTCTCTCTCTCTTACTGTCTTCCCATTGTCCCCTGTTTCTCTTTCCTTTTTCAGTCTATTTTGTCTGTCATTTGCTCCATAGTCCCCCATTTCCTTTCACTATAATCACCCCCACAAGCCCTTATCTACATTCTCCGGCTGTCATTTTCTCACCAGCTCCAACATTTTCCCTGTAACTCAACTCTTCCTGATATCTAGGTCATTTCCTCTTTCTGTGACCCCCTACTCATTTTCTTATTCCTCCTTTTTAGCTTCTCTTCATTTCATATTCTCTCTGAACTTCCATAGTCCCTTCTCTTTATACTACTACTACTACTTAACATTTCTAAAGCGCTACTAGGGTTACGCAGCGCTGTACATTTTTAACATGGAAGGACAGTCCCTGCTTAAGGAGCTTACAATCTAAAAGACAGGTGTACAATCTAAAGACAAGTGTACAATCTAAAATACAGGTGTAAATCTAGAGACAAGTGTACAATCTAAAAGACAAGTGTAGAGTCGATCTGATAGGGCATACTATATTTCTCGAAAGATTAGGTGCCGAAAGCAGCATTGAAGAGGTGAGTTTTAAGCAGAGATTTGAAGATGGGTAGGGAGGGGGCTTGGCGTAGGGGTTGAGGAAGATTGTTCCAGGCATAGGGTGAGGCAAGGCAGAATGAGCGGAGCCTGGAGTTGGCAGTGGTGGAGAAGGGTACTGAAAGGAGGGATTTGTCCTGTGAGCGGAGGTTACGGGCGGGAACGTAGGGGGAGATGAGGGAGGAGAGGTAGTGAGGAGCCGCAGACCGGGTGCATTTGTAGGTAAGGAGGAGAAGCTTGAATTGTATGCGGTAACTGATCAGAAGCCAGTGAAGTGACTTGAGGAGAGGGGTGATATGAGTATATCGGTTCTGGCGGAATATAAGACGTGCGGCAGCGTTCTGAACGGATTGAAGGGGGGATAGGTGGCTAAGTGGGAGGCCGGTGAGGAGTAAGTTGCAGTAGTCAAGGCGAGAGGTAATGAGAGCGTGGACGAGAGTTCGTGTGGTGTGCTCAGAAAGGAAAGGGAGAATTTTGCTGATGTTGAAGAGGAAGAAGCGACAGGTTTTGGCAGTCTGTTGGATATGCGCAGAGAAGGAGAGGGAGGAGTCAAAGATGCTTCCTAGGCCCCCCAATCTCCTGATTCTTCATGCTATCTCTCCACTCATCTCTCCATCCTTTGCCCCTGTTTTCCTTTAACTCACTTTTTACAGGCTCATCCCTCCCCCTCTTTCTCTATAGAAATGCTGCCTCTCTCTCTCTCTCTCACACACACACACACACACTTCTCTCTCTCTCACTGAAGGCTCTTCTTTCTTGCACCCTTCCCTCACTAGAGACTACCCACACTCTCTTTTGATGTCCACCATTCTCACCCATTCTCATTTACTCCCAACCCACTAGAGGCACTTCCCTCATCCTTCACATCTACTCCATCCTTGTATTTCTTCATCCCGCTCTTTTCTCACACCTTTCATTCTCCCCTGAAGGCTTTTCTTTCCCTTTCTTTCTTGTATTCTCCCTGCTTGTCATTCTTCTTGCCTCCAGCATCTGTCCTTCTGCTCTGCCATCTCCAGCTTCCACTGCACATGCCCTTGAATTATTCCCCCCAATCTGTCCTCCTCTTCCTTCTCACTCTCTTAGCATTAACCCCTTTTCCCCACTGCCACGCTCCAGCATTTGCCTCTTTTCCCAGCCCCAGAATTAGACACTTCTCCCAACTCAATGCCTGGTCCTAGCATCTGCCACCATCAGACCTCCTTCTCCCAGCTCCAGCCCTGCATCAGCCTCTAGCCTTCTCCCAGTCCCAGTGTAGCATGATATGAGGAATTTTCAGAGTTACTGATTTTGCTGGAATCAGATACAAATGTATATATATATATATATATAATTTTTATTTTTTTTATTTATTGCATTTGTATCCCACATTTTCCCACCTCTTTGCAGGCTCAATGTGGCTTACAATATTTATGAATAGTGGTCATATATTAGAAAATATACAATTAGTGTTACAGAGGGATCTTAGTAACGTGAAAAAGATATATATATATATATATATATATATATATATATATATATATATATATATATATATACAGCTGCAAAGACTTATTGGAGCAGTATCAGATAAACTGGTCTGACTTTTACCCTCCCCTTGAAGACCACTGATACCAGGCTAGCCAGGTGGATACTTATAGTCCATTACCACATCTCCAAAGAACAAAAGTCTGCATATTGACAGCAATCAAAAAAATGGATGAAACTCACAGACAATGACTCAGAGGCTGAAAAGCCCATCTACCTACCTAATCTAACAAAAGAAAGTCTATCTAAGCCAGACAATGACTCTTTTAATCTGTCAAATACCTGTGTATCTACCAGCAGATAGCCAGCCAGAAACTCTTATGATGTCATTAAACATGTGAACAGCTACCCTGCTCCATTTTCAAAAACCAGAAGAGAACCTACCCATTAGTTTTCATTGGATCAAATACACCCCACCTAACTTCAGCCTATGGTCCAACAAGAAATTATAAAAACCCTGGAACATTCTCATCTCTCTCTCTCTGCTTCTTCCGGATCTGTACCTCTATGGACCTTCACTGAATCCCTGGGCCTCGCTGGACTTCATACACGTCCAAGATAAGATTTTCTCCAGGCTCCAGCAACAACTCTGCAACAAAAAGACTTCTTTTCCAGCAAGGACCTCCTTCACCACTCCAACCAGCAGCCTCTATCAAAGTGAGTTACTATTAATCCAGCCTAATTTATAATTCAGACTTTCTAACAATATTTATCTAGTGGCACATTTCCCTTGTGTAAGATCCCTAAAAACTGCCTCTTTTAACATTATTGCATTTCCTGTATTGTAAATAAACATTTTAAAGGTAAATATCTGGTATTCATGTTCTGAACACATGTCCTTAAACTTTACAGTGCAGGTTAATATCATTCCCCAAATATATCCCTTCTGCACTCTTTGCATGGACCGAGATGTCAGAAAAGAGCCGGGGGGGGGGGGGGGGGGGGGGGAGCTAGAAATTGGGTTTCTCCCGCACCTGCCTGTTCATGAGCGGTTAGTAGGTGATTGCAATGGAGAGCTTTACGGATGGATCTGAAAGTCTTCCCGCTGGCAAAAGTCTCCCTTTTCTCCTCTTTCCCTCCTGCACCTCTGGTGTTCTAGGCATGCCCTTAAGAGCTGTACTTAACTCACAGCTGTTGAGTACATGCAGCAAACACTATCCTCCCGCCAAACTCCCTAATGCTCAACGCTATGAGCACGCCTATATTTGCATCTTATTAGCACTGAGCATTAGGGAGTTGTGCTTGCACGCTGTTCCTGTGCTATTGCTCCAGTGTTCAGTACAGCGATGGAGGTTTCAGCATCTGAGACAGAGGGTGATATCTAAGTGGCAACACATTTACACTTCATCCATCATTTATCAAGAGGCTTCAAACTTCATTTCATGTTCTCAAAAGTCAGCTCATTGGGTGTTCTCAATTATTTGTCTGCTTTATCTTCCTCCATGACCCTTTCAGTTCCTCACCTGCTGGTCTCTATTTGTCCTCAGCTCTAGTCTAAATCTCTCCAATTGTTTTTTTTTTTTTTTTAGTTTCTGGCAAGAAGGGTCAGGCTGAAACCTGATCAAATCAATGTGGTAAGTAAAGAATAGTGCTTCAAAGCAAATTGACAAAACCTGCACACTGGAGCATTAAGGAAATGCAGATGCAACTGTCATCCCATCAGAAATTTAACCTTGCTTTTCTTAATAAGCCATAGAGCTTTGCCACTTCAATAATTTTCTGCTTGTGCACTTTAGGTGTGAATCCCCTCAAGCCCACAGAGATAACACATTGCCCCAAGGTAGGAAAATGCAAAATGCTGGTATGAGATGAGATATTTGCCCAATCCACTGAAACTGTACATGTGAGAGACTACATTTTAACAGAGGTGATTTTTAGTCAAATGAAACCTAATGTGTGATAGGCCATCACACTGTTCCCTCATAAGTTGAGCGGGAGTCCTCCATCTATAGTGCTGCCAGTGTGGGGTGCTGTTTCACTATCACATTTTCAATAGTGAGGGACAGGCAAGGTCTGCAGGACTCCAGGGAACCTGCCTGTCCCTAGCAATTGAAAATAAAAATATTGAAGCACCACCCCCTACTGGTGGCAATGAAGTTAGAGGACACCCGCTCAGCTTAGAGAGAACAGTGGTCCATCAGTGATTCACGATTTGGATTTCATCAGTTACTTATCATTGTTTCTGAATTTAATTTTTATGTGCCTGAGGAATGGACCATTGTCCTGCCATCTGACAACTTAAATGTTCATTACCCTTACAAAAGATTTCAGCCCTACCCAAATACCTTGATAGGTTGCCCTTTAACTAATCTTAAATTCTTCGTTGGAAAATGTATCATATCCTCCCTCTTGACCCTGCTTTACCTTTTCTTTTCTGCCCTACTTGATCTACAGTAGTCAGAATCTCATAATACTCCTTGGGGCTTGTACAATAAACATAGCATAACATAAGAAGAGCCATGCTGGAGGACCAGTGCTCAAAAGTTGCCGTTAATATCCAGGTACTTGTATAGCCACCGCTGAACTTACCAAATATGGAACAGCAGTCAAGGCGTCAAGGAAATTGTATGCAAATGAGTAAGTCTACATGCAGCTTGATAGAGAAAGCGCCTAGAACATGCGCAGAATGGTCTCGCAGTATGCGTCTATGTTCTGCGCATGCCCAAGAAAAAAGGCAGAATGGCAACAACTGTCAGGTGTGCGTTTCATTTTTTATTGTTTCATGGCACCTTTTGACACAACTGTTACGTACAGAACATACGCATATAATACACACAAATACTCCACTAAGGACTAGGTCTAGAATTTTATTTTATTTTTTGATGATACGTTGAAACCATCTGCTCAGTGTGCGGCGGCGGCGGCTAAGAAAGCAAATAGAATGTTGGGTATTATTAGAAAAGGAATGGAAAACAAAGTGAAGACGTTATAATGCCTTTGTATTGGTCCATGGTACGACCGCACCTCGACTACTGTATTCAGTTCTGGTCGCCGCATCTCAAAAAAGATATAGTGGAATTAGAAAAGGTACAGAGAAGGGCGATGAAAATGATAAAGGGAATGGGCCGACTTCCCTATGAGGAAAGGCTGAAGCGGCTAGGGCTCTTCAGCTTGGAGAAAAGACGGCTGAGGGGAGATATGATAGAGGTCTATAAATTATGAGTGGAGTGGAACGAGTAGACGTGAATCGTTCGTTTACTCTTTCAAAAAATACTAGGACTAGGGGGCAAGATACAAAGTAGTACATTTAATACGAATTGGAGAAAATCTTTCTTCACTCAACCTGTAATTAAACTCTGGAATTTGTTGCCAGAGAATGTGGTAAAGGTGGTTAGCTTAGCGGGGTTTGGATGGCTTCCTAAAGGAAAAGTCCATAGACCATTATTAAATTGACTTGGGAAAAATCCATTTCTTATTTCTGGGATAAGCAGCATAAAATGTATTGAACTTTTTCAGGCTCTTGCCAGGTATTGTAAGCTCTTTGAGCAGGGACTGTCTTTCTTCTATGTTTGTGCAGCGCTGCGTACACCTTGTAGCACTATAGAAATGCTAAATAGTAGTAGTAGTATTTGTGACCTGGATTGGCCACTGTTGGATATAGAATGCTGGCCTTGATGGACCTACTACTACTACTACTTAACATTTCTAAAGCGCTACTAGGGTTACACAGCGCTGTACAATTTAACATGGAAGGACAGTCCCTGCTCGAAGAGCTTACAATCTAAAAGACAAATGTACAGTTAATCTGATAGGTCAGACAGATTGGGGCTACCTATATGTTCGAAAGGTTAGGTTCCGAATGCAGCATTGAAGAGGTGAGCTTTAAGCAAGGATTTGAAGATGGGTAGGGAGGGGGCTTGGCGTAGGGATTCAGGAAGATTGTTCCAGGCATAGGGTGAGGCAAGGCAAAATGAGCGGAGCCTGGAGTTGGCAATGGTGGAGAAGGGTACTGAGAGGGATTTGTCATGTGAGCGGAGGTTACGGGCAGGAACGTAGGGGGAGATGAGGGTAGAGAGGTAGTGAGGAGCAGCAGAGTGAGTGCATTTGTAAGTAAGGAGGAGAAGCTTGAATTGGATGCGATATCTGATCGGAAGCCAGTGAAGCGACTTGAGGAGAGGGGTGATATGAGTATATCGGTTCTGGCGGAATATGAGACGTGCGGCAGAGTTATGAATGGATTGAAGGGGGGATAGATGGCTGAGTAGGAGGCCAGTGAGGAGCAAGTTGCAGTAGTCAAGACGAGAGGTAATGAGAGCGTGGACGAGAGTTCGGGTGGTGTGCTGAGTGAGGAAAGGGCGAATTTTGTTGATGTTGAAAAGGAAGAAGCGACAGGTTTTGACAGTCTGCTGGATATGTGCAGAGAAGGAGAGGGAGGAGTCGAAGATGACCCCGAGGTTGCGGGCAGATGAGACGGGGAGGATGAGGGTGCCATCAACTGAGATAGAGAGTGGGGGAAGAGGAGAAGTGGGCTTAGGTGGAAAGACGAGGAGCTCGGTCTTGGACATGTTCAGCTTCAGGTGGCGGTTGGTCTGTCCCAGTGTGGCATTACCTTTGTACTTAATTATGATGATTACGATTACCTTATTAACATTAATATTGACCTTATCAATATTTATATTCATATTGTGCTATTTTGAGCTACTTTTGGGTTGGAAAAATTTCCGCCATCTGGCAACACTGCGATACCGACGCTAACTAACGTCGATTGCATACTTTTGATTGTGCAGCAGCACAAAGGTAAAATTATGTATCATACCTGATAATTTTCTTTCCATTAATCATAGCTGATCAATCCATAGACTGGTGGGTTGTGTCCATCTACCAGCAGGTGGAGATAGAGAGCAAACTTTTGCCTCCCTATATGTGGTCATGTGCTGCCGGAAACTCCTCAGTATGTCGATATCAAAGCTCCATCCGCAGGACTCAGCACTTAGAGAATTACACCCACAAAGGGACACTCTGCCCAGCTCACCACCGCCGAAACGGGGGAGGGGAATTAACCCAGCTCATCCCCACACAAGTGGGGGAGGGGAATCCGTCCAGCTCATCCCCGCGGAGCGGGGGAGGGACACCACCCCGCCAATGCGGGGGGATCTGGCTTATCCTGCAACCGTAACCGCGGGAGGAGCTGACTGACCCTAACACCGCCGAAGCGGGAGGGGTACAAAGCTGCCCTACAGCCGCACGAAGCGGGAGGGAGTGCCGGCAGAATTTAAGTCTCAATCCAGCCCCGTAAAACGGAGGGGAGAGGAATGCAGCAGCTCACTGTAACACAAACTCGTCTCAACTCTTGAAGAATCCAAGTGAAAAAACTTGAACACGAAGTCCTCCTGAAGTAACTGAAGACTAAACTTGAACCTAAAATTCAACCAGAATATAAACAGTACAGATATCTGGGAGGGGCTATGGATTGATCAGCTATGATTAATGGAAAGAAAATTATCAGGTATGATACATAATTTTACCTTCCATATCATCATGCTGATCAATCCATAGACTGGTGGGATGTACCGAAGCAGTACTCACCCAGGGCGGGACATTGAAATCCCTGACCTCAACACTGAAGCTCCAAACCGGGCCTCCGCCCGAGCAGCCACAGTCAAGCGGTAATGCTTGGAGAATATATGGGCCGATGCCCAAGTTGCCGCCTTGCATATCTCTGCCAAGGAGACGGACCCGGCCTCTGCCATCTAGGCCGCCTGAGCTCTAGTGGAGTGGGCCTTCAACTGAATAGGCGGCACCTTCCCCGCGGCCACATAAGCCGCTGCAGTGGCTTCCTTGACCCATCTTGCCACTGTAGGCTTAGCAGCCTGCAGACCCTTACGAGGACCTGCAAACAGGACAAACAGATGATCCGATTTCCAGAAATCATTGGTCACTTCCAAGTATCTGATGATGACCCGTCTCACATCCAGATATTTGAGAGCAGAATACTCTTCTGGGTAGTCCTCCCTACGAAAGGAAGGGAGACAGAGCTGCTGACTCACATGGAAGCGAGAAACAATCTTGGGTAGGAAGGAAGGCACTGTGCGAATAGTCACTCCTGCCTCAGTGAACTGCAGAAAAAACTCTCGACAAGAGAGTGCCTGGAGCTCGGAAACTCTTCTGGCTGAAGTGATAGCCACCAAAAAGACTGCTTTCAACGTCAGGTCTTTCAGAGATGCCCTCGACAAGGGTTCAAAAGGCGGCTTTGTAAGGCTCTTAGCGCCAGGTTGAGATTCCACGCAGGCACCACTGAGTGCAGAGGAGGGCGCAGGTGATTAACTCCCTTGAGGAAACGCACCACATCTGGCTGCGAAGCCAGGGAAGCACCCTTCAGGCGGCCCCTGAAGCAAGCCAGGGCCGCTACCTGGACTTCCAGGGAACTGAGCGACAGGCCTTTCTCCAGACCTTCTTGCAGGAACACCAGCACTGAAGAAATTGGAGCAGTAAATGGAGAAAGTGAACCTGCTTCTGTAAGCAGTAGAAGTAGAGCGCTTCCTCGCTCTCAGCAGAGTGGCGATGACCTTGTCTGAGAAGCCCTTCTTCCTCAGACTCTGCCGCTCAATAGCCAGG
Source organism: Microcaecilia unicolor (assembly GCF_901765095.1). Lineage (NCBI taxonomy): Eukaryota > Metazoa > Chordata > Amphibia > Gymnophiona > Siphonopidae > Microcaecilia > Microcaecilia unicolor. Next base: position 65,931,594 of record NC_044037.1, on the reverse strand, counting down.
CCGTAAGACCAAAGGGGGAGGGATCCTCCATCACCACGGGACCCTGATGTAACAGGCCCTGCTCCACTGGCAGTCGCAGAGGTTCGTCCACTGAGAGCCTGATCAAGTCCGCATACCAGGGACGTCTGGGCCAATCCGGACCCACCAGGATTATCCGGCCCGGATGCTTTGCCACCCGGTCTAGCACCCTGCCCAACATGGGCCAGGGCGGGAACACATAGAGAAGCTCTTGTGTCGGCCACTGTTGGAGAAGAGCATCTACTCCCAGGGATCGAGGGTCCCGTCCTCTGCTGAAAAAGCGCGGCACCTGGCAATTGGCCGATGACGCCATCAGATCTAGGCTCGGCTGGCCCCAGCGCTTCGTGATGTCCAAGAACGCCTGAGCAGATAGCTGCCACTCTCCGGGCTCCAAGGTATGGCGACTGAGAAAGTCCGCCTTGACATTCATGACTCCGGCAATGTGGGCCGCTGACAGCTGTTCCAGGTTCGCTTCCGCCCACTGGCATAGATTCATGGCCTCCTTGGCTAGAGGGGCGCTCTTGGTACCTCCCTGGCGGTTGACATAGGCCACAGCCGTGGCATTGTCCGACAGGACCCGTACAGGCTTCAACGCCAGTACCGGGATGAACTCCAAAAGCGCCAACCGAATGGCTCTGAGTTCCAGGAGGTTGATAGACCACTTAACCTCTGCAGGAGACCAGAGCCCCTGCGCTATCCTTCCCAAGCAGTGGGCTCCCCAGCCCGACAAAGAGGCGTCCGTCGTGACGACAATCCACTCCGGGGTCACCAGAGGCATTCCTGCAGACAACTTGTCTGTCTGCGTCCACCAGCTCAGCGCCTTGCGCACTGCTGGGTCCAAGGCAAGGCGCACAGCATAATCCTCCGACATCGGAGTCCAGCGCTGCAGCAGAGAGTGTTGTAGTGGTCTTATATGAGCCCTGGCCCAGGGCACTACTTCCATCGTAGCCGTCATAGAGCCCAACAGCTACATATAGTCCCAAGCCCGAAGAGGAGAGGCTACTAGGAACTGGTCCATCTGAGCCTGAAGCTTGACAATCCGATTGTCTGGCAGGAACACTCTGCCCACTTGGGTGTCGAATCGAACTCCCAGATACTCCAGGGACTGAGTTGGGCGCAGCTGGCTTTCCTCCCAGTTGATGATCCACCCCAGGGAGCTCAAAAGAGCAACCACCCGGTTCACAGCTTTGCCGCACTCTACATAAGAGGGGGCTCGGATCAACCAGTCGTCCAGATAAGGATGGACTTGTACTCCTTCCTTCCTCAGGAAGGCCGCGATGACCACCATTACTTTGGAGAAGGTCCGCGGAGCAGTAGCCAACCCGAACGGGAGGGCTCTGAACTGGAAGTGTCGGCCCAGTACTGCAAAACGCAGAAAGCGTTGATGAGGAGGCCAGATGGGAATATGCAAGTACGCTTCCTTGATGTCCAAGGATGCCAGGAACTCTCCTGCCTTCACTACCGCTGTAACAGAGCGGAGGGTCTCCATGCGAAAGTGCCTGATTGACCCCTTTGAGGTCGAGGATAGGCCGTACAGAACCTCCTTTCTTTGGTACCACAAAGTAAATGGAGTAACGTCCCTTGCCAAGCTGATTTTCTGGCACCGGAACGACCGCACCCAGGAGGATCAGATTGTCCAAGGTCTGCTGCACTGCCACAGCTTTGACCGGAGACTTGCAGGGAGAGAGTACAAACCCGTCTTTAAGGGTCGGCAGAACTCTAGCTTGTAGCCGTCTCTGATGACTTCCAGCAACCAAGCGTCTGAAGTTATTGTGGTCCACTCGCCCAAAAACGGGGACAGCCGTCCTCCAATCTGCACTGGGGCGTGGACCAAGGCCCCGTCATTGGGTACGAGACCCTAGGGGAGGACCGGAGGGAGCACCTCCGGGACGGCGGTCTCTGCGAAAGGAATGCTGCTTGGGGGAGAAGTTCCTCTTGAAGGAAGAGGGGGCAGAGGAGCCCGACCTGCCTGGGCGGTACCGACGGGCTTCCTGAAACCGTCCTCTGGAGGTACCGGGGCGAGCACTAGCCCGAGCCCTGACCTCTGGTAACTTCTTGCCCTTAGACGTGCCGAGATCGGTCACGATTTTCTCCAGCTCGACCCCAAAGAGCAGCTTGCCTTTAAAAGGCAATCTAGCCAGGCGGGATTTAGAGGCGTGGTCAGCAGACCTATGCTTCAGCCAAAGCCACCGCCGCGCAGAGATTGTCTGAGCCATGCCTTTAGCTGAGGCCCTCAAGACATCATACAGCAAGTCTGCCAAACAGGCTAAGCCTGATTCCAGGGCCGGCCAATCAGCCCTCAAGGAATGATCCGAGGGGGAAGCCCGCTGCACCATAGTCAGGCACGCCCTGGCCACATAGGAGCCGCAAACTGAGGCCTGCAAACTTAAAGCAGCCGCCTCAAAGGACGACCTTAAGGCCGCCTCCAATCTTCTGTCTTGGGCGTCCTTTAGGGCCGTGCCACCTTCCACCGGCAACGCCGTTTTCTTAGTCACCGCAGTGATTAAAGAAACCACGGTAGGCCACAGATAGGCCTTACGTTCACTTTCAGGCAAAGGATAGAGGCGGGACATAGCCCTAGCCACTTTAAGGCTCGCTTCCGGGACATCCCATTGAGCCGAAATTAAGGTGTGCATGGCATCATGCACGTGGAAGGTTCTATGCGGGCGCTTCGTCCCCAGCATAATGGCAGAGCCAACAGGGGCTGAGGGAGAGACGTCCTCCGGAGAGGAAATCTTCAAAATGCCCATGGCCTGCATTAACAGGTTGGGCAAATCCTCTGAGCTAAAGAGCCGCGCTGCAGAGGGGTCATCCGCTCCATCCGAGCGGGGATCCGTCTCCTCCAAGGAATCCGCAAAGGACCGTTGGGAGAACTCAGATACGCTGCCCTCATCTACATCGGAGGAGACAAAGTCCTCCAAGGCCTGGGAATCAACCCGAGGGCGTTTACCTCCGGGGGCCTCAACCTCTTTACCAGACGAGGGAGCATGGGCAGCGTTATGCATAAGGAAGGCCTGATGCAGCAGCAAAACAAACTCGGGGGAGAAACCCCCCATACTGTGCACTTCCGCAGCCTGGGCTACAGCCCTAGACGCACCCTCAACCGGCGCTCGCAAGAGCGGGGGAGAGACATGCTGCGCATCCAAGATGGCGTCCGGCGCGACACTCCGCGAAGGAGCCGCGCGGGAAGAACGGCGCTTAACTTTAGCCGCTTTTGTGCCGTCGCCCAAATTAAGGGCGTTCATGTCATCAATGTCTCCCACCTCAAGGGCGGCCCAAGAAGAAGCCGTCCGAGCCGCGTGGCCGGCCAATATGGCGGAGGCGAGCCGTGGGGGATGGGCGTTTATGGCGGGAAAAAACCGCCACACCGGAGGAAGGACCGGGACACCCATCGGTCACGAAACTGTCACCCAACAAGGGCGAATCAGACTTTAAGACCCCCGCATCCCCTCTAGAAGCGCACACGCGATCCGGGGAGCGACTCTTGCGCCCTCGCCCTCCGACGCCATAGGCCACGTGGAGACCAAACGGGGAACCCCCTGCCCGCTATAAAAGGTAAAAATTACCTGCTTTCCGCTCCGAGCTGTAACGACCTGGTGTCCCAGTGAGTAGCTGCAATAAACGTTTAAATAAACGTCGAAATAAACGCCTTTAAGGACGTTCAAAATTTTTTTTTTTTTTTTAACGGAGCCAGCGGGAGGGGGGAGAAAAGGAGGGACCTGGCGCCACCAGGTTTGCACTTGCTCAAGAAGAGCCCTCAACCCCAGGCACTCAACAAAACCTAAAAATTAGGCTTGGAGGCCTAGCCAGAGCTGCTGCTGTGTGTGACACCACCTGCTGAGATAGAGAACATACTGGGGAGTTTCCGGCAGCACATGACCACATATAGGGAGGCAAAAGTTTGCTCTCTTATCTCCACCTGCTGGTCAGTGTTGCCAGGTGGGCGGTTTTACCGCCCAATTGGGCGGTTTTCCGCGACCCGCCGCGGGAAATTTTTGCCCGCGGCGGGTTGCGGTTTTTTGGGCTGTTTTTGGGCTTCAGGGCGGTTTTTTCGTTAGTGACGTTTTTTGGGCGGGGTTAGTGACGTTTTGGGCGGGGGTGATGACGCGGGGGTGGGGGTGTCAGGGGCGGGGTTTGTGTTTGGGCGGGTTTTGGGCTGTTTTTTGGGCTGGATTGGGCTGGAAAAAAAATTTCCACCTGGCAACCCTGCTGCTGGTAGATGGACACAACCCACCAGTCTATGGATTGATCAGCATGATGATATGGAACCATTTATTTCAACACGCACAACATCTACAGGCTGCCCATCTCATCTCTTTCTCTACGGGAGAGTCATCTGCCTCAACCTGTCGCGAAACATACTTTGTCACAAAGGATGGCAGCTTGTATCATTTTCTACTATTAAAATGCAGATTCCTCATGACACGGCTTATCGTCTTCGGACTACTATGGGTAGTACAAAGGCGCATCTTCACAGTGCTTCCCCCATAAGATATTTGTAAAGCAGCAACCTGGGTAGCCTTGCATCCTTTCACGAAACACTACTGCATCAATGCTGCCTCGGCGACTTCATCAATCAACCGACTGAGTTTAATTCGAACGTGCTGCGCGCTCCTCTCCTCTGACGCAACTTCCTGTTTCCGGCAAGGCGGGATGCAGGGACAGAAGAAGTTGTTGTGTGTATCGTAGGGAACTGGGCACCGGAGAAGCTGTGGGATCGTTAGTGGGCGATCTCAGGTATGAGTTTGACTGGGCGTGGGGGTTGTTTGAGGGAGATGTGCCGTATCGCAGAGAAGGAGGAGAGTGGAAGATAGAGGGAGAGATGGCAACTCATGGGGAGGGGAGACCTGTCCCCCGATCCCCGAATGCGTGTGGGGAGACCGGTCTCCTGATCCCCGAATGCGTGTGAGAAGGGCTGGTCGGAGTGTGAGTATAGCTGAATGCTTGGCTATATCGTCATGCCTATTAAAATAACAACTGCTAGTTGAATTGGTAAAACACATCAGGCTTTCACTGTCTTCTAGGCAGGAAAGTACATTGTTTGGCAGTGGTCAGGTCTTGCATATTGAGTAATGTGTTACTGTAACAGAACGTTGGCAGTGGTGCAGGGATCCTTCCTGAGCAGCTTTGTGTTTGAGTTGCAGGGCCCTGTACTAACTGTTTATTGTGCAAGTGCCTGAGAACTAATCACGAGGACGCTGGTCAGTTGATCTCGACGAAGTTAAATGGAATCCTTTTCCATAATGTGACGGTTTGGTTTGCTAATATTTGATCACTTTATTGTCCCCTTTTTTTTGTGATAGTATGCAGAGGATGTTCATTCTCCTAGTTAAAAACTGATGACAGTGTGCCTGCTTTTGTTTTAACCATAAATTAAAGGTTTCTGAGTTCTCTATTCGCAGAGCAGGCTCAAGAGTAGTCAACCCTTAGACTTACCACCCCCCACCTTCTTCAATTTATTTTTGGACTCCGAGCTTGCAGCGTCCCTCCCTCAAGATTTTGATAATTAAATTAAACAATCGTGGCCATCATGCTGCCTATACAAATGCAGATTAAGCTGCTGATGGTTCTTTGTGTCTGTCGGGGCCTAATTGTTTTGCTTTGACTGTAGCTGATTTTTGCTGCCCCCAAGAAGTTGCTGCCCTAAATAGCAGCCTGGCCATGCCTTAAGCTTTGTCACAAGAAGGGAAAGGTAAATGGGACTTAATATACCGCCTTTCTGAGTTTTTTTGCAACTACATTCAAAGCGGTTTACATATATTCAGGTACTTATTTTGTACCAGGAGCAATGGAGGGTTAAGTGACTTGCCCAGAGCACAAGGAGCTGCAGTGGGAATCGAACTCAGTTCCCCAGGATGAAGGCCCAGGATCAAGGCCCACTGCACTAACCACTAGGCTACTCTTCCACTCCATAAATAAAGAAGCATAAATAAACTAGCATAATTCAGGTGTACACAGACAAGGGAGTCAGTTTTCAATATAAGAACATAAGTGTTGCCTTACTGGGACAGACCAAAGGTCCATCAAGCCCAGCATCCTCTTTCCAACTGTGGGCAATCCAGGTTACAAGTACCTGACAAGATCCCAAAACAGTACAATACATTTTATGTGGCTTATCCTAGAAATAAGCAGTGTATTTTTCCTAAGTCCGTCTTAATAATGGCCTATGGACATTTCTTTTAGGAAGTAATCCAAACCTATTTTAAACCACGCTAACCTAACTGCTTTTACCACATTCTGTGGCATGAATTCCAGAGTTTAATTACACGTTGAGTGAAGAAATACTGTCTCTGATTTTTTTTTTTTAATTTGCTACTTTGTAGCTTCATTTTATGCCCCCTAGTCCTAGTATTTTTGGATAGAGTAAACAAGTGATTCATGTCTACCCATTCTATTACACTCATTATTTTGACCTCTTATCATATCTCCCCTCAGCCATCTTTTCTCTAAGCTGAAGAGTCCTAGTCACTTTAGCCTTAACTCCTAGGAAAGTCGTCCCATTCCTTTATCATTTCATTGCCCTTCTCTGTACCTTTTCTAATTCCATTATCAGGCTCATTTTCGAAAGAGAAGGACACCCATCTTTCGACAGAGATCAGAAGATGGGCGTCCTTCTCACAGGGTCGCCCAAACCGGTATAATCGAAAGTCAATTTTGGGCTTCCCCAACTGCTTTCCGTCACAGGGACGACCAAAGTTCACGGGGGCGTGTCGGAGGCGTAGCGAAGGTGGGACTTGGGCGTGCCTAACACATGGACATCCTCGACCCATAAAGGAAAAAAAAAGCGTGTCCCTGACGAGCACTTGGACGACTTTACCCGGTCTTGTTTTTCTTACAACCAAGGCACAAAAAGGTGCCCGAACTGGCCAGATGACCACCGGAGAGAATGAGCTCCCCTTACTCCCCCAGTGGTCACTAACCCCCTCCCACCCTTAAAAAAATATCTTTAAAAATATTTTGTGCCAGCCTCAAATGTCATACTTAGGTCCATCACAGCTGTATGCAGGTCCCTGGAGCAGTTTTAGTGGGTGCAGTGCACTTCAGGCAGGCGGACCCAGCCCCCCCCTACCTGTTACACTTGTGGTGATAAATGTGAGCCCTCCAAAACCCACCAGAAATCCACTGTACCCACATCTAGGTGTCCCTGTTCACCCGTAAGGGCTATGGTAGTGGTGTACAGGTATGGGTAGTGGGTTTTGGGGGGCTCAGCACACAAGGTAAGGGAGCTATGTACTTGGGAGCAATTTCTGAAGTCCACTGCAGTGTCCCCTAGGGTGCCCGGTTGGTGTCCTGGCATGTCAGGGGGACCAGTGCACTTCGAGTGCTGGCTCCTCCCACGACTAAAGGGCATGCATTTGGTCATTTTTGAGATGGGAGTCCTTGGTTTCCATTATCGCCGAAAATAAGAAACGACCAAGTCTAGGGACAACTAAGGACGACCTAAATTTCATGATTTGGGCGTCCCCGACCATATTATCGAAACAAAAGATGGACGCCCATCTTGTTTCGATAATACGGGTTTCCCCGCCCCTCCATTGGGACGTTTTGCTAGGTTGTCCTCAGCAAAACTTGGGCGTCCTTTTCGATTATGCCCCTCCACGTCTTTTTTGAAATGTCCTGACCAGAATTACACACAGTAATCAAGGTACGGTCACACCATGGAGCGATACAGAGGCATTATAACATCCTCATTTTTGTTTTCCTTTCCTAATAATACCTAACATTCTATTTGCTTTCTTAGCCACCGCCGCCACACACAGCAGAGGGTTTCAATGTGTTGTCTACGATGACACCTAGATCCGTTTCCTGGTCAGTGACTCCTAATGTGGAACCTTGCATCACATAGCTGTAATTCGGGTTCCTTTGCACTTGTTCACATTAATCGTCGTCTGCCATTTGGCTGCCCAGTCTCGTAAGGTCCTCTTGTAATTTTTCACAATCTCCTTGTGATTTAACAACTTTGAATAACTTTGTGTTGTCAACAAATTTAAATATCTCACTAGTTACTCCCATCTCTAGATTATTTATAAATATGTTAAAAAGCAGTGGCCCCAGCACAGAGCCTGCAAAAGCCCACTATCTACCCTTCTCCATTGAGTATACTGACCATTTAACTCTACTCTCTGTTTTCTATCTTTTAACTAGTTTTTAATCCACAGTAGAACACTACCTCCCATCCCTCTCCAATTTCCTCTGTCTTTCATGAGGTACTTTGTGAAATGCCTTTTGAAAATCCAGATACACAATATCAACCGGCTCACCTTTATCCAATGTAGTAGATTGGTGAGGCAAGGTTTCCATTCGCTAAATCCATGTTGGCTTTGTCTCGTTAAGCCATACTTTTGAATATGCTTTGTAATTTTGTTCTTTATAATAGTCTGTACCATTTTGCTCGGCACTGATGTCAAGCTTACCAGTCTATAATTTCCCGGATCACCTCTGGAACCTTTTAAAAAAAAAAAATCAACGTTATGTTGGCCACCCTCCAATCTTCTGGTACAATGCTTGATTTTTAAAGATAAATTACATATTACTAACAAAAGTTCTCCAAGTTCATTTGATTTTGGGGTGGTAAATGTAACACAAATTACCCCTCCTTGGGCACAGTGAAGGAGGTTGCTCAATATTGGGGCTACCCAGCACCCTCTGCACCCACAGGGTTGTCACCTATACAATGAAAATAGGATCTAACAGATCTATACAGAAGGCAGCTCAGTAACTTACATTTAGTGAAATTTGAATAAGGATAGATTATATATAATTGTTTAGTCAAAATATTTGGGTTTTATTTTGATGGCTTTCTGTGGGTTGCTAAAACACCAAAAAGGAGAAAAGATCCCCTACGAAAAAAAATGACAAAAGAAAAGTGGGGAAGAACAAAAGAAGAGTAAATTCAAAAGGAACCTAGGAGCCAAGGAATGACAAACATAAAGGGCTCCTTTTATAAAGCTGCAGTAGTGATTCCCAGCGTTTGAAATGCATTAAAGCCCATTCAATTCCTGTGAACTTCGTCGCATTTGCCATACGGGAATGACTACCACAGCTTAGTAAAGGGAGCCCAAAGTTTATTATGATAAAAATAGATCAATAAGACTGTGTAAACAATTCTCTAAAATAGTGGATGTTCAGAAAGACTAGTCACGGTGCTGTTTTTAGCGCAACTGCCTGCATCAGGAATCTCAAAAATCTCCTTGGAGCGTTTAGCAGAGAAAACTTTCTTATTGATATCTTCCTTTTGAGGATCATTTAGCTCCCAACAAGAGACACATTTGTGGTTAGAACTATTCAGATTTTTGTGACTCCTGATGCAGTTGGTTGTGCGGCACCGTGGCAATGTGTCGAATCCTTCTGAACCTCCATTGTTTTGGTGAATTGTTTACACAGATCTATTGGTCATTTCTTTTTCTATTTTATTCTTGGTATTTACATCCTGCTGCAATCAGTAAAGAATGTAAGCATGTTACATGAAGTTCATTCCTTGGCTCCTAGGTTCCTTTTATCATTAATTTTTCTTGGTCCTCCCTTGCTTCTTTTCTCTTCTGTGGATTGCTGGTACACTTCAGTTTGCTATAACTTCTGATGCAGCTAAAATTGGTTTTATTTTATTTAGAAATATTTTGGTTGGAAATGCATTCATGACCCTTCAGCATCTGAACATGCTCAGGGCAGTGCAACTTTTTTTGTATATTGAAGTATGACCCTGTTTGAAAGAATAGGCTTTCATGAAACTGAGTACCAGATATGTGAATAATACTTTTTAGCAGTATGTGCATAAAAATAATGCAGAAAGTTTGTGTGTCATAAAGAGCAGGAGTACGTTCATAAATTCTGTGGGTGATTTTTAAAAGAAGAACGTACACACATTCTTTTATTCTGAAAAATCACCAAACCCCACACAGAGGGAAGTATATGAAGTTATACAGTAACGCATAAGAAAAAGTAATAGGTTATAGTCTTGAATGCGTGAATTGGACAAAGATAAAGAGGATATAGAGCTAGGAGCTAATCCATGTACTAAAAGCTATAGTAGATATATTAAAAATACAGGCTTTGACAGGGAGCCAGTGAAGCTCTGTCAAAAGAGGAGTAACCCTGCGTCGGAGCAATGGTCATGAAAAAATTAATCGCACTGCCATATTGTGTTGAAGTTGATGAAAAAAAAGGTATCCAAACATTCAGTGTACAGAAGATTGCAATAGTCTTAAGATAGGAAGTATTATAGCTTGAACTAGAACAGTAGAATCTGTTGGACTCGCTTAAGTACTTTGTTTATAAAAAAGACCCTTTCATGGGTTTACTTAGCTGGGCTGTCATTCTCGAATTCGAGTCCAGTAGAACTCCAAAATATTCAAAGATGTTTCTAGCTTAAACTCTATATCCCATACATACCTGCTGAGCATCTGCATATGAAGAATAGGATAGCCCTGTAGCATAAAGTTGCCATAATCAAGTTGAAAAGTATTGGGGAGATGGGGGAACCATGAGAGACCCCCCCCCAGAGTCCATCCCCCAGCTTTTTGAAATTTGACCTTCCCTTCCCACTTAACTGAGTACATTCTGTGACCCAAGAAGACTTTAAACCATGTAAAAACTCTCCCTGACACTTCAATAAGGTCCAAAAGATAAAGCATGATCAATCAAACGAATTTTGCAGAGAGATCAAACTGCAGTAATAACATTTGATGTCCCTGAGCCAATTGGGTATGTAGTTCAGCAAGCAGGGTGCCTAGCAAGGTCTCTATACTATAACCCTTTCAAAAGCACATTGAGTGAGGGAGAGGATTGCATGAGTTTCCGCATAAGTAGTGGAGAAGCAACAATGCTTTCAGCAATTTTTGCAAACAGTGGAATCCCAGCAATAGGTCTGTAATTTGATGGTTTGAAAGATTTTGTGCTGAATTTGTAGGAATGGGAGTCAAAATATCACCAAGAACTAGGATATAAACCTTGAATAAGGGAGTCTACCAAAGTATTATACAGCCAAGCTACAAAATCCAAAGGAGCAGAATTGTATGAATAATGACATACGTCCAAGTGACACTGAGATTTAGAGAAACGTTTCAATAAGATTTGAACCTCGGTAATAGGTGGAATAGTAAATGCTTGCCAACAGCGATCAGCTGGTAATAAGGTAGCATATATAAGTTTATGAGGTAGCCATGTATGTTGCCTGTAATATCTTTTTTGTTTGGTGTCCTGGCAACACAAAAGTTTCAGGACAAAGCGGAGGGACTAAGTTTTATCTCAATTCAGTGCATATGCACATGTATGCTGGAAAAATAGGCTCCTTTTCTTAGTGTCCCTCCAGACCGGCCCAAGATTGGACTGATGGGTTATGCACTCCTTCCAGCAGGTGGAGACTGAGAACGTCTGACTCTCGAGAGCCAATAAGAGCCCTAGCCGTGTGACCCTAGATTCAGTATCCTCACTTTCCTGCAGGTGGAAGAAGGTGAGCCCCTTAGTGTCTCTCTGTTTTCTTTGGGTTCCTAAAAAAGAAAAAAAAAACCTTTAGACCTTTTCTGTGCACCAGGGAATCTGTGTACTGGAGGCTGCTGTCTGTAGGGATTCTTTCTAGCCTCAGGGGTGCTACACTTGGGGGTTCCTGGGTCCTTCCCCCTCCTTCCTACCATTTATCCCACTTGGTGTGCAGGGAAGAGCTCACCCTTTCGAAGGGAAGGTGTTGCAGCTTTGGGGAGAGGCAGCCATTTTCTAAATTAAAAAAACAAAACAAAAAGAAACTTTCCCCTCGGCACAAATGAGCAGGTCAGCTCCGTCGTTGTCCAGAGCAGCAATCTTTGTCTTTCTCCATTTAATTACCGTGGTAGAGCGGTTTCTTTTCTGAAAGTGCAAAAAAAAAAGAAAGGGAATCACACTCCTGCGCTATGGCGGAAAAGCTCAAGCGGTGCAGTCTGCCAGCAGCGGGGTGTTGGCGTACTCGGAGGTTGTAAATTCTGTACAGTAGTAGACCCGGCAGAGGTTCCTTCTTCTCCAGCCCCTCCGGCAGCCGCAGCAGCTCCTTTGGCACCCTCGGGCCCCACGTTGGAGTTGGCTGGCTTTTCAGTCTTGGCGGGGAAAACCGTCATTTTGTCGGCGCCGGGAAACACTGAGGACCGTGTCACTCCTGTCTTTCCTCAGGCGGCAGATAATACAGCAGTATCCCTGGTACATTCTGGGGGATCCCAGGAGGGTGGGTTTCCCCCTGAGTTTGTCAAATTTTCAGGACAAAACAGAGGAGTTTTATCTCAAATCAATGCATATGCACGTGTATCCTGGAAAATAGGCTCCTTTGGTTCTGAGATTTTGTACTACGAGGCCTGTTTGTTAAAGGTGTGCTAAGCACACTAACCATTAACGCAGACGTATGCTAATAGCTACTGCATGCAACAACCAGACAGTGCAGTAAAAATTCCCCGCTAACTGCTTAGTATGGGTTGGGGATAGAATATGGTCATCATTGACCGTGTGTGGTATGTTAGTGAGTGCTGTTTATAGCATGGGTACTCTTATTGCCATCGCAAGAGCTGGTGTTAAGGGCACCCATGTTACTGCAATCAGATAGCTTGGTCAGAAAAGACTCATGGCATCCAAACCATAATCCCTGATGAGATATTCGCTCCCCTTCCCGTTCTGCTGATATTCTCCATCTCAGTTCAACACCACACCTCCCACCCCCAACACTTATCCAGAGGTTTCTCTAGCAGACTTGTGGATGGGGTTGAAGCAGGTACTATCACTAGGGATCATAGGGCAAGGGGGGACAGGAGCAGAGGGGTATATATCAAGCTGTCATGTCCACTAGATTACCACGGAAACATTTAGGTAAGTGCCTGTAAGGTAGGGAGAGGGGTCAGGTGTTGAGCTGAAGTGGGGGTTGTCTGATTTTTGGGGGGTATGTTTCAATCATTTTTATTCAAAACTTAAGAAGAAAAGTTAACATCATCATGTATGAACGTCTGATATTTCCCCCCCCATGTGGCTAAACTAACACATAGTACTTCTACCCCAACAAATAGGACTTAAACCTTCCCTCCCATTCCCTTCCCCTCCCACCCCCCTTTTTGTTTCCCTTGCTATGGCATCAAATGAACATAATAACGCAGGGTACAGGGCAATATCTAGAAGTTTAACAGTCTACTCCTGGCAGTTGGAGTCAGAGTATTCCAAAAGGGAGTCCAAGTGAGTTGGAAACGCACTCCAGTCTTCGTTTTAAAATCTATAATTCCCACCCTCTCTACCCACAGTAATGTTATCATACGCACACGCCACTGCGATACTGTAGGGTAGTTGTATGTAAGCCATTCTGAGAGTATTGCTTGTTTAGCCACTACAATAGCTTTGCGTACAAAAGCGGTAAATCCTGATGGGACAGGGTGTATGAGAACAGGATGGCCCAGGAGCAGTGCCAAGTCATACTTCCAGCCAGCCTTCCACATCTCAAAAACATATTGTACTAGCTCCTTCCAAAATCGGACTATGCCCTTGCAGGACCAAAACATGTGCCCGAGGGTGGCCTCCGGATCCCTGCGTTTGAGGCACTCTCCCCAAGGCGAGAGTCCCATGTGAAAGGCTCTTCTGGGAGAAATGTAGAGTCGAAGAGCAAATTTGTATTGTAGCTCCCAGTGCTGCGTCATGTTCATTGTTTTGCGCATTGTAAGCACATGGGACTTGAACTGAGGCAATGTAAGGGCCATGGGGATATCTCGTTTCCAGGCAGCCAGTAACTTGGCATAGTCCAGTTCGGTAACTCTGTCCCTGATGTGCCTGTGATGGAACGTGAGGGGCACTTTTTGCTGTGCCTCTAAAGAGAATGCTGTTGCCAACTCTTCCTGGACATCCTCCGCCAGCGCCTCCCAGGACAAGGAACATATATAATGCTTTAGCTGTGGATAATGTAACTCATCGGAGGGCGGCAGGGCGTATTCAGCACAGAGCTCCTGAAACGGTTTTATCTGTCCTTCACGGGTAAGTACTTGTAACAAGTATACTATCCCTTTCCATCTGCGGAACACCGAATATAGCCTTCCAGGTGCAAAGGCAGGGTTCCCGCATATTGGCAAGTATGGTGTAACATTCGAAGAAAATCCGTGTAATTTACAGATCCATTTCTAAGTTGCTTTTGCTGATGTCATTATTCCTGTATGCTTCAGTAGGGGTGGCAATGGTAATCCCATCATGTGCAAATAGCTGCTGAAGTGCGTTTCTGGGTATGATAGTAATTCCAGTTCTGTATTTGTATGGTCCTGTGTTCTGCGAAACCAGTCAGTGATGTGGCGCATGCCACTAGCTATTGTTAGATATTTCACGTTCAGTAGTCCCAAACCCCCATATTCTACCGGTATACTCAGTGTTGGAATGGAAAGGCGGGGTTTCTTCCCACTCCACAAAAAGTTTTGCGTTAACCTCATTAATTTCTTTTCCTCCCCCCTCTTTAAGTAAAGCGGGAGAGTTTGAAAAACGTAGAGCTTCGTCCTGTTTTTGTTTCTGACTCTTGGGGGATAAATCTTCATTCTGATGTATCTTGTCACATGCTGCTATAGCTATTGACCTAGAGGCAGTCACAATACCGTGAAAGAATCCAAGGTCACTTTCTGGAGCTGTTATTCTTTATTTTTATTTTATTACAGAAGCTATTTTCCACAAATAAATCAGATACAATATCTGATTGAAGAGTATTTACTGACATCTGGAGAGGATTAAAAGCAAGGCAGCAGAACATTACAACCTCTGTGAATGAAGTTGGTTAATGCTAGATGTTTAACCAGTTGCTGAGAATCATTCAAAATATTCTCTATAGCTTCTCACATTTTGGGGGAGAAAAAAAAATCGCATAACAATATGGTAAATGACTTTACAACTGCTGCACGTTGCCCTACAGTGAGGGATTATGGCAAGATGTGGTTTGCATTTAGCAAATAAGTGGGAGGAAGGGGAGGGAGCTGTGTTGCTCACTGTGGCATGGCTCAGTGATGCATGACAACAGTAATGTTCATGTTGGTTGGACAGAGATTGCTGATTATAAAGCAAGAGAGCTAGAAAAGAGGAAGAAGGGAAATTACTGCAGAGAAAATAGTAATTTTTGTTAGTAGTGTTTGATTAACTTAATCTTCCCATTGTTCTTTCCTTTTTTGGGGTAATTTATGAGGAAGAATTGCTAGATTTTTCCTCTCCCTCTCTTACGGATTGATGCTTGGAATAGGGAATAGCACCCGGCCAATACCACGAGAACAGCACCAAAACTTGGCTCCCCAGTGCTCAATGCTAATTATAATGCATGTTGTGAGACCAAAAGTAAGGGTGAAGGAATGTGCCTGGCACATGCGTAGAAAAGTCTGTGGTAAGCACAGCTCATGCTTATGTAAACCAGGAAGTGAAGCACATATCAGCGCCGTTCTTTTGCACCTTTAAATATAAGCTTTTCCAATTTTTTTTCCCATTTGAAAGGCTTATATTTAAGTGCAGAAAATAGGCGCCAATGGGGCTCATTTTCAAAGCACTTAGACTTACAAAGCTACATAGTAACCTGAGGGCCTTATGATCAAAACTCCAGCACTGCACAGAACAATGCCGGAGTTTACCACCACAGCAGCACTCTAAACTAACTCCCTCACGATCGAAGCTAATATTATGCAAATGATGTGCACGCTATTAGCTTCCATTATGAGGGAGCAAAGCAGGCAGATGGTGTGTGTTGCATGTGTTCAAAAGTTATGCTTAAAGCACAACTTTTGAACGCATGCCCAGGACACGGGCTGACGGCCCTAGGGCCCCAGTTGATCCAGACTCCCACACCCTCATTGTCGGTACAGCCCCAGGGGTCCAGTGGACCCCTGGACACCCGCACACAAATACAAAAAATACACTGGTAGTCCAGTAGGGACCCCTGTCCTCTTGTCCCTAACCTCCCACCCCTGGCCATTGTGGGTCCAGTGGGACCCGTGACAGGGGGACCCGACCTGACCCACCCCCTCCCCCGAAAACATGCCTTAGTGGTGGTGGTGTCCCCCCCCCCCCCCCATCCAACCCCCTCCCCAGTACCTTCAAAGTTGGAGGAGGGACTAGCACTCCCTCTCCCTCAGCGGGCACCATCTCAAAATGGTGGCACCCTGCCTGGTGTATCCTGGGATGCACTGGACGGAGCTTAGCTTCTGTACAAGGGAGAAACTTCCCTTATATGGAAGATAAGCCATGCCCCACCGGGCAGAGTGGTGCCTGCTGAGGGGGAGGGAGTGCTAGTCCCTCCTCCAACTCTGAAGGTACTGGGAAGACCCCCCTCACCACTAGCCCACTAGGACAAGCTTTTTTTTGGGGGGGAGTTCAGGTCGGGGACCTGTGGCTGGGGGGGTGAGTGAGGGGCAGGAGGACAGGGGTCCCACTGGACCACCAGAGTGTCTTTTTATATTTCAACACTTTTAGTGAAGGTTCAACATATCAAACATAACCATCAAGTTAAGTAAATAACAGTATAAAGTTGCCGACTGTACACAATGGAAAAATATATAGAAAGCAACCAAACCTACATCAACGTATTTCCTATTTTTGTTTCCTCTCCCCCAATCTGTCCCCTTCCCCCTACTGACAACTTTCACAAAACAAGTATTTTACCCAAACAAATACATTCACCATTGGCTCAGCCATAAACCCACTACCCCCTTCCCCCATCCCACCCCCCATATTCAGAACCCCATCCTCTCCCTGCTACAACCCAACACCCTCCACCCCTTCAGAAGCTATCAAGACTCAGCTCTCGACATTCCTTGAGCAAAAAATGCCATACCACAAACCTCTCATATTGTTAAGCAGAAGACTGCACCCCCGGGAAATCAAAATCTGGAGATAAGGGTTCCAAATCACCAGAAAGAACTTACACCTCTTGGGGGACCCTCTTGCATCCCTCACCTCCCAGGATGCCAGTAAATGAATCTGATTCCTCCAATGCCAATAAGCCGTCGTGTCTGATACTGTCCAATACTGTAAAATGAATTTTTTTGCTACAAGGGCCAGTTTACGACACAGGAGAATAGCAAATCTATTCATATTAATAAAGGCCTTTGGAACGTCTAAAAGCAACTCTTCCACTGATCCGCCTATATTGTGAGCCAAAAGCCAACTCAAAAATCTTTTAATTTGCTTCCAAAAGAGTTTAACTTTCGGGCATCTTCAAAAAGCATGTGCAATAGTGTGAATGGACTGTGTACATTTGAGACAATTATATTCTCCCCTTGCCCCCACATGCGCCAGTTGTGCCCCAGCCATATATGCTCTAAGCACTACCTTATACCCACATTCCCTTAGTCTTGCATCTTTAGTCAACACAGGAATACTTCTGATTGTGGCAGCAACATCCCAGGTCCCTATAGCCAACCCTAGCTCCTCCGCCCATTTGGTTTTCAAATAGGAAAAATCCCTCTCTGGGTCTCCCTTTAAAAGGGCCTTACGCAAGTTCGATACTGAGAATCCTAAATCTGAGACCTCTTGAAAAAAATCCCTAACTCGAGAACCCAAAGGAACCTGCAGACCAGACTTATCTAGGGCAGAAATATAATGTCTAATCTGTGCAAATTCAAAACGATTACCCCATGAAACCCCCACCCTTTCCTGGAGCTGCACAAAGTTTATCACTTCTCTCTCTTTTGACAATAAATGTTCCAGCCTAACTATGCCCTGTTGTTCCCATAATTGAAAAGTAGGATTATCTATCCCCGGTTGAAAAGCTGTATTGCCCCTCAAGAGCAGCTGGTCCGATACACATGCATTGGCCCCCAGTTTATTCACAATCACCCTCCAGACAACCTGCATTGAGTTCGGCAATACATTCTCCTTCAAAGGATCCAGTATTTGGGCTCTCCCAAGATGCAGCAACGAATAAAAATCGTAAGGAGCATAAAGTGCCCTCTCCAGTTCTATCAGTGTATACACCTGTGTCAGTCCAAACCAATCTCCTAAATGCCTCAATAAACATGCCCACTTATAATGTTTTAGGTCTGGAAGCCCTCCCCCACCTTGGCTCTAAGAACCCCGCAGCATATCCATTCTAAGTTTCTTCTTTTTGCCTGCCCAGCAGAATTTACTAAATAATCTGTACGCCTTTCTCAAATCTTTCTGCAATAATCTCAATGGCAGACTTTGAAGTACATATAACCATCGGGGGAATATAACCATTCCTTGTCATCAGCAGCAGATGAATCCATTAACTGATGGGTTGTATCCGCCTACCAGCAGGTGGAGATAGAGAACACTGAAAAACCATAGTGCCTCTTGGACGGCTAGCCTCAACTGCCTTCAGTATTTCTCTATCTCCCAGCAGGTGTGGACGTAGCTTGATCAGCTCCTGGATTTCAGACTGCCTGTGCTTTGCCAGTTGAGCAGGGGTGTTGTGGCTGGTGGTGCCCACTTTAAAGGCATATAGGTTCACCCTTTCCCTGCCTTACCCATTCCCCCCGCCTCCCGGAGTCCCTCTGTTGCTGCCTGCCTCCAACTTTCCTCACAGCGTAAAAAAAAAAAAAGCGCGCTTTTACTGCATGGCTGTTCTGAGACTTTTTCCAGTGATTCTGGTTCTGTGCAGCTTGACCGGAGCTCGTTGACTCGGTCCTCTGAGGTGAGAGTGGTGCCCAGCTCCTCCGGGGAGGTCCCACGGACACCGTTCCAATCGGGGTAAGTTTTGGCGTGAAGCCGCCATTTTATTGCTATATTCCCGTCCTGTCGGATGATGGCTGCTGAAGGAGTTAAGCGCTGCTCCCATTGTGGTAAACGCAGATCAGCAGCGGGGCTGTGTAAAATGTGCTCCTTAGACGCTCTCGTTGGTATGATCATGGCGAGCGATGTTTCTTCCCGCTCGGCGCCATTTTGGAAGTGTCGCATGTCTCGACCCTCGCGGTTGCGGTGAGTGCAGGGGGATGCCTCGTTTAGAGGTTGCCAGAGGAGCTCCTACATCCGTTTCTCCTAATTCGGAGGCGGAG
Source organism: Microcaecilia unicolor (assembly GCF_901765095.1). NCBI lineage: Eukaryota > Metazoa > Chordata > Amphibia > Gymnophiona > Siphonopidae > Microcaecilia > Microcaecilia unicolor. The sequence goes on along the minus strand of NC_044037.1, from coordinate 65,912,620 downwards.
GGTCAGGGTGAATTTTTCTCCACTGAGTTTGTGCTTTTAATACATAAGGCTTTTATGCTGAAAAGAGCGCTGCCGCAGGTGTCTGATACTGCGTTGCATCCTGGCTTCCCTCCGGGTGTTTATGCCCTGGGGATGACTTCAGAGGTTATTTCCTCCCCCCAGCGTTGGAAACATGCTAAACATCTGAAAGTGGCGCTTATCCCTCCCCCCCCCCCCCCCCCCCCCCCCCCGGTGGTCAGGCTGTGGAGAGTCTGAGGGATCTGGCAGGCCCTCAGGGACGGATGATCCAGAGGAGGGTGCCTTTTTGCCACTGGATTTGGATGATCCCAGTGCGGTCCGCATTTTCCACTGCGACGAGCTGCCAGCTCTCATTACTGACGCCTTGCAGGCCCTCTCGATTGATGATCCTGCTGAAGGCGAGGCCTCCTCTGTTAATCTTAGGATGGTGGGTACTAAGAAGCCTACTCGGTCATTTCCAGTGCATGACTCCATCCAAGAGCTTATTTCTGCTCAATGGTCTGACCCTGATGGACCTTTGAAAGTGGCCAGGGCTATGGGTCAGCTTTACCCTCTGTGTGAGGAGCACTTGGCCCCTTTGGGGATGCCTAAAGTGGATGCATTGGTCAAGGCGGTGACAAAAAAGACCACTCTCCCAGTAGAGGGAGGGGTCGCTTTGAAAGACATGCAGGACTGGCAGCTGGAGTCATCTCTGAAGCGGACCTTTGAAATTGCGGGCCTTGCCTTGAGGGTGTCTATTTGCAGTTCCTATGCAGCCCAGGCATGCCTTTCCTGGCTACAGCAGGTGCTGGAACAGCCCACCGATGGTGCGGGCCCCCTTTCTGAGGTGGCCCCGCGGATGGAGTCGGCCCTGTCATTTTTGGCTGACGCCCTTTATGATCTGGTCAGAGCTTCGGCTAAACAGATGTCTGTGGCAGTGTCCACCCGCCGCCGCCTTTGGCGGCGGCATTGGGCAGCTGACATGGCTTCTAAGCAAAGACTGGTGAGGCTACCCTTTCGGGGCCTCCTGTTATTTGGAGAGGAATTGTAGAAGATTGTTTTTTTTAATTATTATTTCTTTATTCATATATTTCCATATATCGTTTTTTTTAATTATTATTTCTTTATTCATATATTTCCATATATCATCACAATACGTGAATATGCAATCGGCATTTATACAAAAGGCAAAAATAAAGAGAAATATCATTAACAGCCTTTCTGTCCACAAGTTTAGGAAATTTTGGAATCCAAGAATTTAGAATTTAAAGTAAAACATATAGCAATAATTAAGGACTAGTGGTTGCAACCTCTGGTTCAGACCCCAGCCTGCATTTAGGGAGGGCACACAACATTCAATTCCACTCTAGCATCTAGAAATTGTTTTAACTGTTTTGGGTCTACAAATTGAAACTGTTTACCCTCAAGCATTACATTACAATAACAAGGAAAACGTAATATAAAAGTTGCTCCCAGTGCTACCACCCTAGGGCGGAGATAAGACGGAGGGAGAAGATTGTGAAAGACCTGGGGGAATCTAAACCCCAGCGGTTACCTGAGGATAGGCCAAGGCCTTCTTCCAAGGGTTCTGTGTTTCCCTCCTCTTCCAGACCTCGTTTCCATGAAGCTCGCAGGTATCGCCCGGGGCGCTCTGCTGGGTTTTCTCAACGTGTCTGTTTTCAGCAGAGGAACTCCTTTCGCTCGGACAAACGTTCCGTAGGGGCCGGTTCAAGGCCAGGAGTTCAGAGGCATCCTCCACAATGATGGGATGCCGGTCCAATCCTCCTTGCCTGCAATAGGAGGACGTCTTTCCCTCTTTCTAGAGGAGTGGACCAAGATTAACTCAGATCAGTGGGTCCTGGACCTGATCAGAGAAGGTTACTGACTGGAATTCAGTGCCCTGGTAAGAGACGTATTTGTGGAGTCCCGATGCGGCACTGCCGTAAAACGGGCGGCGGTAGAGGAGACCTTACAAGTCTTGCTGCACCTCGGAGCGGTGATCCCAGTGCCTCCCGCCAAACGCGGCTGCGGACGCTATTCCATTTATTTTGTCGTGCCTCGAAAAGGCGGGTCTTTCAGACCGATCCTCGACTTACGAAGAGTCAACAAGGCTGGAATTCAGTGCCCTGGTAAGAGACGTATTTGTGGAATCCCGATGCGGCACTGCCGTAAAACGGGCGGCGGTAGAGGAGACCTTACAAGTCTTGCTGCACCTCGGAGCGGTGATCCCAGTGCCTCCCGCCAAACGCGGCTGCGGACGCTATTCCATTTATTTTGTCGTGCCTCGAAAAGGCGGGTCTTTCAGACCGATCCTCGACTTACGAAGAGTCAACAAGGCTCTCAAGAGTACGACATTTTCGCATGGAAACCTTGTGCTCCGTCATTGTGGTGGTACAGCCAGGAGAGTTTCTCACGTCTCTGGACCTAAAAGAAGCTTATTTGCACATTCCTATCTGGCCTCCACCCCAGCGGTTCCTCCGCTTTGCAGTGTTGGGAAAGCATTTCCAGTTTCAGGCCTTGCCTTTCGGCCTAGCCACAGCTCCCCGTACCTTTTCCAAGGTAATGGTGGTAGTAGCTGCCTGTCTCAGGCGAGAGGGTATCAGAGTTCACCCTTATCTCGACGACTGGCTCATCGGTGCGGATTCGGCAACCGAGAGTCGTTTTGCCACTGCCAGAGTGATGGGGGTCCTGCAGGCGCTAGGCTGGGTTGTCAATATACAGAAAAGTCACCTGACCCCCTCTCAGTCTCTCGAGTATTTGGGGGTCCGGTTCGACACGGCACCGGGGTTTGTCTTTCTCCCCGACCAAAGGCGGTGCAAGCTTCAGAATCAGGTCCGTCTGCGGATGCCTCGCCCGCGAGCTTGGGACTTTGTCCAGCTGCTGGGGTCGATGACGGCCACCTTGGAAGTGGTTCCTTGGGCGAGAGTGCCTATGAGGCCTCTGCAGATTGCCCTGCTTCAACAGTGGTCTCCGATGTCCCAGGAATATCAACGCAGACTAACGTTGCTCCCTGCGTCCCGGCTCAATATGGAGTGGTGGCTCTCTGACAGGATGCTGCGCCAAGGAATGCCTCTTGCGCTTCCTTCTTGGTGCCTGGTGATAACAGATGCCAGCGTTCTAGGCATTGCCAGGGAAGCTATGCTCAGGGTCTGTGGATACCCGTGGAAGCGGGGTGGTCCATCAATCGCTTGGAACAGAGAGCGATATTCCAGGCTCTTATGGCCTTTCAAAAGACTCTGCTTGCTGTCCGGGTTCTGTCAGACAACACAACAGCGGTGGCATACATAAATCGTCAGGGAGGCACTCAGTGCAGGGCCCTGGCCGCGGAGGCCGCGCAGATTTGCCACTGGGCCGAGCTTCACCTGCAGCTTCTGTCAGCAGCTCACATAGCAGTTCAGAGCAACGTGCAATCCGATTTTCTCAGCAGGCATCAAATCGACCCGGCGGAATGGGAAGTGGCAGAAGAAGTTTTTCTTCAGATTTGTGCCAAATGGGGGACTCCCGGAATGGATCTAATGGCATCAAGTGCAAACGCCAAGGTACCTCGCTTTTTCAGCAGAAGGAGAGATCCTCACTCGGCGGGGTTGGATGCTCTGGGTCAACCCTGGCCCTTGGAGCTCCTGTATGTGTTCCCTCCTTGGCCCTGATAGGGCGAGTCCTACTGCGGATTCGACAGCAGCAAGGTCTGGTGATTCTCATCGCTCCAGATTGGCCAAGGCGTCCGTGGTATGCAGATCTCCACCGGATGTTGGTGGACGCTTCGGTGCATTTGCCCCTGGTGCCGAACCTGTTGGCTCAGGGTTCGGTATCTATGGAGGATCCCTGCCGGTTTGGTCTTACAGCCTGGCTATTGAGAGGGCGCAATTGAGAGACAAGGGCTACTCCAACAAGGTCATCTCCACTCTCTTGCAGGCCCGCAAGCTGTCCACCTCCGCAGCTTATGCTTGGATCTGGCGCAAATTTGAGGCGTGAGGTGTTTCAAAGGCGATCACACCCACGTGGGCTACAGTCTCGACGGTGCTGGACTTTTTGCAGGAGGGCTTACAAAAAGGCCTGGCTTACAATTCCCTGCAGGTGCAAGTGGCAGCATTATCATGCTATCGAGGGAAAGTCGCTGGCTTGTCCCTTGCTGCTTATCCGGACATTGCCCGATTTCTCAGAGGGGTGCTTAGGCTCCATCCTCCTGTCCGGTTGCCCTGTCCGGCCTGGAACCTGGGGCTGGTGTTGAAGGCTCTTCAGTGTTTGCCCTTCGAGCCGCTTAAGCGAGCTTTGCAGAAGGATGTGACTCTCAAGACAGTCTTTTTGGTGGCCATGACCTCGGCTAGACGCGTGTCTGAGCTGCAGGCGCTGTCCTTTCGGGACCCTTTTCTACAATTTTCGGAGTCCAGAGTAACGGTACGTACAGTGCCTTCCTTCCTGCCTAAAGTGGTTTCAGCATTTCACCTGAACCAGCCCATTTTTCTTCCTTCCTTTTCTAGGGAAGAGTTCCCAGACTCCTTTGGGCAGTTACATCTTCTGGATGTCCGCAGGGCGTTGTTGCAGTATCTACAGATGTCATAACCTTCTTGTCTTGTTGTCAGGTCCTCAGCGTGGAGGCCTGGCGTCTAAGGCCACTATAGCCCGTTGGCTCAAGGAAGTCATTTTTGCTGCGTATCTGCTTTCAGGTCGGTCTCCGCCTGAAGCGTTTAAGGCGCATTCCATGAGAGCCATCTCCTCGTGGGCTGAAACGTGTGCACTCTCTCTTCAAGAGATCTGTAGCGCAGCTACTTGGACTTCTCAGCTTTCTTTTGCCCGGCATTACAGGCTGGATTTTGCAGCAAAGCAGGGCGCTGTTTTTGGAGCTCAAGTATTTGCTCGTGGTGTGGCCTGTTCCCACCCTAAGTCAGGATTGCATTTGTATATCCCATCAGTTAATGGATTCATCTGCTGCTGATGACAAGGAAGGGAAAATTAGGTTCTTACCTTGATAATTGTCTTTCCTTTAGTCACGGCAGATGAATCCATGATCCCTCCCTGTCTGACTTTGTTTTTTGTTCAGATCTTTCATGCAGATATAAATCTGATTGGGAGCAGTTGGAAAACAGTTATCAGAATTTCAGCATGATGTTGTACTACAGGAGGTGGAGATTGTCCCTCCTTTGATGCTCCTGTTATGGGGCGATTGTTCGCTGTGAGGAAAGTTTATGTTATTGTATATCTTTATGGTTCACTCTGCTTTGGAAATCTCGAATACTGAAGGCAGTTGGGGCTAGCCGTCCTAGAGGCACTGTGGTCTTTCAGTGTTCTCTATCTCCACCTGCTGGTAGGCAGATACAACCCATCAGTTAATGGATTCATCTGCTGTGACTAAAGGAAAGAAAATTACCAAGGTAAGAACCTAATTTTCCCATTTTGATAATTAGGTACCAAGCCCAGATTTGGGACTGGAGAATAGAGTAAGAGCACAAATAAGAGATATAGATAGTAAATACTCCAAATTTCCAGTGTGTAGGAAGCAAGAAAATCAGAGTTTTAAACTGTATTTACTACTACTACTACTACTACTACTATTAAACATTTCTATAGCGCTACTAGACTTACGCAGCGCTGTACAAATTAACATGAAAAGACAGTCCCTGCTCAACAGAGCTTACAATCTAAATTGGACAGACGAACAGACAGCTAGGGGTGGGGAAATATCATCCTCCTCTCAGTACCCTTCTCCACCACCGCCAATTTCCAGGAAATAGTAATGTTCACCTCTATCAATTTAAAATTGTACTCTTTATTCTGTTAGCTTTTATCTATCACAGTCCTTGACATTTGGGACAATCTTATCGAAATGGCTTCCCCAGGGAAATTTAATTACAAACTGGTTATAATATGGTCTCTCTGTGTCATGGTACTTGGACAGATACTGTGTTCCCTAAGTAAAGAATATTAAATGCAGTTAAAACTAAAGCTAGTTTTTCTTCAGTCCCTGAGTGTTAGATGAAGCTATCAAAGGGTGATTTCCCCAAAGAGCACAAAGAATATTGTTCTAGCCTTACTATCTGTATGGTACACATGAAAAACTTCTGATCGTGCCTTACTATTTTTGTTTTTATGTGTTTATTTAATTTTAATTTTTCTTTTGACATAGAATCATGGCTATCCTGTTTGCTGCTGTTGCCAGAGGCACCACTATCCTTGCCAAACATGCCTGGTGTGGAGGGAACTTTCTAGAAGTGACAGAACAGATCCTAGCCAAGATTCCCTCTGAAAACAACAAACTTACATATTCCCATGGAAAGTGAGTGACCACACCCTTCTATGGTAGCACTGCTGTAGAATATTATTGTATCTGTTTATTGATATGTCTGCCAGTGTACTAGGCACCATACAAGATTATTCATATAGTTGCACCGACACTACCATGAAGAGCTTCCTGTCCTTGGGAAGAAGGGAGGAAGAGTGGTGGGGTGAAGAGGGAGGAATGGATATGGGGTTTTCTATGTCAGTGCTTCACCATGGCACTACTAGCCAAATATGAATTTATTGGATGTTGGGGGAAGAGGATGCAAACATCTATTGTGGTATCTCTGTCCTGGATTGTAACTTTAGAAACTTTGTTATTGAACATTTCCTCCTGATCACAATTCAGTTGCCACTGTGGGTTTGTAAAAATACCCCATTTAGCTGAGAAGCTCCATCTTCCCTAATTTGATCTGTGTTGAAACTTAAAACTGTTGTTACAGCAACATCATAAAGCATTCTCGATAGCAGGCCAGCTGCGGGAGGAGGATGTGACACTGTTTTGTGAAGAAGATAGCCGATTATAATAATACTTAGCCTACAGGGTTTTTAATATTTTCAATATAAAATTATGTACATACTGTCCCATTAATGTGGGGATGATGAGTTAAGACTCTTCACCCTGTCTTCTGTATTCACTTAGGGACCCTTTTACAAAACGGTGGGAGGGCTAACGCGTAGGTAGTGTGTGCCAATTCGGTACTACCGCTGGGGTAGCGCATGCGCCCAATGGTAATTCCGAGTTTGGTGCACGCCAAGTCCTGCAGTAGAAAACTTCTTCTATTTTCTACCGCGGGGGGTGTTCCCAGCAGTAATTGGTTATGCAGCCATGTTGGCACACGCTTGCATGGTTACTGCGTGGGTAGTGCTTGAGCCCTTACTGCTAAGTCAGTGGCTGGCGATAAGAGCTCAGGCTGTAAATAGGCGTTCACTAGTTTTAATTTTTGCGCATGCCCATTTCCCTGCCCATTAAAAAAAAATGGCCTTTTTTCCTAGCTGCAGTAGAAAGTGGCCCAGTGCATGCCCACACTACCACAGGCCCCTTTTTACTGCAGTTTTGTAAAAGGACCCCTTAATGCCATCATTGTATATGTTTGTTCCTCCTGTAAGATTTCTGGTGAGTCCTTACTGTCATGGGTAGATTACAGATATAAAACCATGAATGCAGTAGTAATCAAAAATACATTATAGGATAAAATGTTATTTTATGCTCATATCTTTCTTAATACTTTTTCTTGGTTTCCTTCATGCGTGTCCTTTCACCTTTCCATGCATTTTGTTTGGTATATACAACTAACTACTTACTACATATACGGGAGAAGCCAGAACCCTTGCAGCAGCTATTTTACTGAGCCTACTGCTAGCAAATTGCATGTACAGACTTACCTAGATTAGAGAGAGAGGATTCTTAGTTAAAGCTCACAGCGTGTGCTCATGAGGTTTTGACTTGAATGCTGACTGGAAGCATTCTTTTATGCTCATACTTTCTGTTCAGTGAATTCAGATGAGGGATGGAGGAGAGAAAAGAGTTGCCTTTCTGTTCTCCTTGTTTAGCTGAGATGCTGTAATGTCCTATGAGTGTTATATGAAGCTATCCAGCAGCAGGGCCGTAGAAGGCAGTAATCCAAGATTTTTAAGAGGCCGAGAGATTTCACATCTGCATTAAATGCTTGAATGAGCTGGAGCAGAGTTCAGGTTATTTTGGTTAATGATACAGAATGGAGAAAGGTATGGTGTTCAATAAAGAACATTCAAAGTGAATTCACCTGTTCATCAGCCCCTCCACCCCCCCCCCCCCCATTAGCTGTGTGTGGTTTCTAGATCATTTAAGAACATATCTCCAGCAGAACTGTTGCACTTTGTCTTCTTTCATAGCTAATTGAGGATTTTCCTCCATTTGAATTGTTTTCTCTTCCCCTTTCATAAGGCAACAGCTGTAATGACATCTTTTATAAGGGCTTGGAATTATTCAAAAATACATGTAGGCTGAATGTGTTTAATATAAAAAACTAGTAAAAAAAGGCCCGTTTCTGGAGCCAATGAAACGGGCGCTAGCAAGGCTTTCCTGTGCCCCAGCCCCCCCCCGTTGTCGATGTGGGTGAATTGCTCCGCCTCCGCCCTCAACGTCATAACGTTTGACGCGAGGGCGGTGAATTGCTCCGCCTCCGCCCTCAACGTCATAACGTTTGACGCGAGGGCGGGGCCCAGAGACTGTGATTTTCGAGGCTTGAGAGCTTCGAACATACGAACCTTGGCTTCAGTGACGTCAGCAGCCAATAGAACGTTGAGGGTGAGTTTTATATATATAGAAAACTATCACATCATATTCAATACTATCAAGTAAGAGAAGGGATTTCTCAAAAATGTGGAGAAAAGACCTCAGTTAGTCCTGGAAACTCGAGCTTCAATATGCAGAAATCAAGCTTGCCAAGAACACATCAATGGTTATGAAAACTCCACTCCCTTTTAATCCAAAAATGCCATCTTCTACCTGAAACATTTTCTTCAAATTTTTAACAATACATTTTTATATATAAATAGAAAAATCACAAGTACGTAGCTTGTTTGAAAGAACTGCATGGGAGTATTAGAGTATTCCATAGATATCCTTCTCTTCTTGGGCATGAAAAAAGCAATTGCAATGGCAGTTATGAGATTGAACTCTTTCAGCTTCAAACTTCACATACTGGTAAAAGTCAAATACAGATTCCTGACAGAGGCCCTGCTTCGCCGAAGCTTCATCAGGGGAATGAACTGTTTAAAAGAACAACTGTATTAACCTTGAGAATACATAGTATAAATTTAAAAACATAAAAGATACTCGCAGTCCAAACTTTCACATCACTGCCATGCTCAGCATTCAGAATGGCTGCCAAGGCAAAAGGTGTGGCTATACATAGAAAAAGGTCAGTGTCAATTCAGATCCTTGAAGGGATAAACACTTTTGAAAACGCAAGCACTTAAGTACCATACAAACTTAAGAAGCTTAGAAAAAAATTTTGCACTCCACTAACACATTCAGGCCATGTGGTTCGGATGAATGCAATTGAAAAATCCATTTCTGTTCTTTTCTGAGTAAGAGACGATGAAAATATCCCCAAATTGGGTGCTGCAACTGTTCAGCTACTCAACATCTTAAGTCTTTGAAGGTATCATTACAGGAGGAGCAGTACTGTACTATTGAAGCCCATTTCGAGCCAAACAGCTTTTAGACATTCTATTCTGCCTTTGTAAAGTCCAAATTCTGATGTCTATGCAAGTGCTAGTTTATCCATGTCTAAAACACAAATAGTGCTTCTAATATAAGAACCTAGAAGTATAAGCTTGTCTCAGATTTAATTTTAATTATTTTCTTTAACAGTATTTTACTAATTTCAGAAAAACCTCATTCAAATGTTAAAAATAAAATTATATTGATTTTTTTTTAAACCACCGATTTTGTTTCCATCCTGTGAAAATTCTTCCAAAATTGAATAATACATTTGAAAGGAAATTAAAAGATCTCATCCACTAACAAGGACTCTCTGGCACAGATCCAGAAAAGTCTTGTGTTTTTTTAGGGAGTGTCAGAAACATCTAGGAATGCCATGAAGCAAAACATCTTTTTCTTAAGAAAAAAAAATTGAGTCCAGTCTCTAAGAGCGAACAATACATGATGATGATTATACATTCCAGCTGTTATCCAGAACTGGCACATATTTGTATGCAAGATAAATTGGGGAGAGTGTTGCTAAAAAAAACTCACAGGTAAAACGTATCCTCTCTCTAATGCAGCATTTTTTAACTGGTGTATCGCAGCTGCTGTCCAGGTATGCCGCAGGAGTTCAGCCAGCTTAATTTATGCCGGAACGGAGTAAGTTTTCTCGTCTCTAGCAGTCGGCAGCAGCAAGCATCAATTTATAACTTCCTGCTTCCACATAGGCAGGAAGCGTCGGAGAGAAGGCTCCGGGGTTGGTGTAAGCAGGCTGTATGAATCACTGCTCACTGCTGCCGACCACTAGAGACAAGAAAACTTTTAGATGGTATACCGGGATGGTGGTGGGGGAATTAGAGAGAGACAAGGGGAGATGCCTGGTCATCAGCTGGAGAGGGGACAGCAGGGAGAGATGTTGGACTGTTTTTGGGGTGGAGAGATGGGATGGTAAACACTGGACTATTTGTGGGGGTGGGGAAGAAGGTAAAATGCTGGGCCATGTGTGGGGGTGTGCCTTGACAATTGTAGCGCCGTGTGAATGTGCTGTGAGATGAAAAAGGTTGAATATCTCTGCTCTAATACTATGTCTTGCATTCCTTTCACAGTTATTTGTTTCATTATATTTGCCAAGACAGGATCATTTACCTCTGTGTAACAGATGATGTAAGTATTTTGGATAATGTTCTTTGTATTTGTACATGGATTTTTATGTGTAGCTTGGCTCAACTTTCACATTTATTTACACTTGAAAATCTATTTATTGGGTCACCATCTATTCGTTGCAAACAGAATATTGCATCGATGTGCTGTGGTGATGGCAAAACTGATTCCATAGTGCTTTGTGGCCTCATTGCTGATCATTCGTATCACCACACTGCTCATCTTGCCATGTCTTCTATGGCTTGACCGTGTGATGACACATCTCAAAAGTTTAGCTTTTCAGTGGATAATTTGCATAGAGCAAGTGAGATCTGCATGCAAAATATGAAAATGCAATATTTAGTAAGACAGGGACTCAAAATAATCTTTTCCAATATCTTTTTGCTGTTACTCCTTCCAGGATTTTGAACGCTCAAGAGCTTTTGGTTTCCTGAATGAAATCAAGAAGAGATTTCAAACCACGTATGGTTCCAGGGCACAGACAGCTCTTCCTTATGCTATGAACAGTGAATTCTCCAGTGTTCTGGCAGCACAAATGGTAGGAGGCTAGCCCACTTTAGAGGATATTAGGAAACATTTCCAGCTTTGGCATACTGTAGAAGTTGCCATGTACTTGTTGGGATGTAATGCAAAAGTTGTATTGGGGGTCTAAGGAGGGTATGATTTTACTCCTGGGAAATTCTGTACAAAATGTTTGGAAATTCTGCACTTAGTATTTTAAAATTCTGCAGGATTTTTTTTATTTTTTACACACGATCATTTTTATTGGTGAAAGGCAGCAGAATTTTAAGTATCTCATAGTTTAAGAACAATGAGTATCAATACAATAATTATAAACTAAGATTTACATTTCAGCAGTTCTGTACATAATTGACAAGATCTCATCCCCTCAAGCCAGATACTCTGCTCACCCCACAACAACAATAAACTGTTAATAATACAGTCTTCCTCCCTGTATTTCTACATCCCCCCCCCCCCCATCTATAAATCATCCTATGTCAATATACTCATATGAACATAAGAGTAGCCATACTGGGTCAGACCAATGGTCCATCTAGCCCAGTATCCTGTTTCCAACAGTGGTCAAGCCAGGTCACAAGTACCTGACAGAAACCCAAATTCCTCAGCGACCCTCCAGACCGGTCAAGACGCGTGGGTTATGTCCTCCTACCAGCAGAGGGAGACTGAGAAAACACTAAGCTTTTGAAGCCTGTATATATAACCTGTGCAGAACCTCCACTAGCCAGTATTTTCTCAGTCTCAGCAGAGGTAGCAGTTGACAGCCTGTGCAGTCTCCAAGAGTCTGGTGAGGTAGTTTGTCATTGGGTCGTAGGATTTTTTCCTTCCAAACTTTATTCTGTTGCAGTACCCTGTACGTGTGTGTAAAAAAAAAAAAAAAAAATGTGCTTTGGGGCCCTGGGTCCGGTGGGGCCCAGTTTTTTCCCCCTGGGGTGTTACACCTATGTTTGGGTCCCTCCCCCTGTGCTGCTCTCTATTTCTGTTTGCTTGGCAGCTTTGTGCCTCGGCTGCTTTCTCAGTATTGTAGCCTTGAGTGCCTTACAATTTCCAGATGCCAGAGTTAGAGTACTGTGCCTTTAAGGTCAGTTATTCTATTTCATTTTGCTTGCCAGCTTTGTGCCTCGGCTGCTTTCTCAGTATTGTAGCCTTGAGTGCCTTACAATTTCCAGCTGCCAGAGTTGGAGTACTGTGCCTTTAAGGGCATTTATTTCTTTATTTTCAGCGGACCGAACGGGGGTGTCGATTCCTTGCTGGAACGAGGGAGCAGCGCTTTCTTCAGTGCTTTTGCAGTGTGAGTGAGTTTTTGGTTTGGCGCGTTTGCGGAACAGCTTTTCCCTTCCCTCGTGGTTTATGGCGGCCCAGCTCCTCCGATGTCGCGCGTGCTCGTGGCGAGGGGTAGAGGCGCCAGGCGCTTAGTGTAAGCTTTGCGGTGCGCCTATAAAGGTGGCTGCGGCTCCCACCGACTTGACCTCGGAGGGATCGATGGTGTTGGGAGTCTCCGGGTCAGCGGGAGCGTAGGCAGGGCCGCTGTCAGCGGGAACAGTTTCGGCAGGACGCGGCCCGTGGAGCCAGCTGTTTTTGGGCCTGTGGCCTCCGTTTTTGGCACAAAAGGGCCTAATGACGGTCCAGGAATGGTGGGCTTTCCTCCAGATTTTGTCTGGACGCGGTATCAGGCCTGGAGATCGGGACCCCCCCCCCCCCCCCCCCCAATTGGAAGAGGGGGCTGTTTCCGTCTTGGCTGAGAGACCGCGGTTAGAGTGGTCAGAGGACAGGCATTGTTTTTCTCCTGTAGCTGCAGAAGCTGCGCTTAGTGATCTGGGGGAGTCAGATGGAATTGACGGCTCTCAGGAGCAGGCTTGTTGGATTCCTGGAGAGGATCCTTCAGTAGTGCGGATTTTCCATAGAGATGAGCTGTCAGAACTCATAGATCGGGTGTCGTCCACCCTTCAGTTTGGTCCTGAGGTGGCTTTGGGGGAAACTGGCCAGGATCCGTTGGTGAAGGGCATTCAGCGTCAGGCGTGATCCTTCCCTATGAACAAGGATCTCCGGGAGATGATTTGTCAGGAATGGGATTTGCTGTGTAAGGTGGCAAAGGCAATGGCGAGGCTTTATCCCCTCCCTCAGGAAGATAGGGATTCCTTTAAGGCTCCCACGGTAGATGCAGTAGTGACGGCAGTAATTATAGCTACTGCTATCCCGGTTGATGGAGGAACGGCCCTCCGTGATCCTCAGGATAGGAGGTTGGGATCTTTTCTCAAGCGTAGTTTTGTTTTGTCGGCTCTAGCCCTGCAGGCCTCGGTTTGTGGGGGTCTGGTAGCTCGGGCATGTTTTCATTGGGCCGAGAAGCTCCTGGATGATTCGGTAGATGTTGGTTCTTCTGGGGGGTCAGGAGTTAGCCAACTTGGACATGGGTTCATCCTTTTTGTCTGAGGCATTTTATGATTTGTTGCGTACTTCAGACAAAAATATGGCTATGGTTGTGGGAGCGCGTAGGGCCCTCGGTTTACAAGGTTGGGTCGCGGATGCGGCTTCTAAGGCTAAGTTGTGTTCTCTGCCACTTAAGGGAGCTATGCTCTTTGGAGAAGATTTGGACAAGTTAGTGTGAGGTCTTAGTGATACCAAGGTTCTATGGCTCCAGATTTTCGGTTCAAGGCAGGGGCCAGAGCTAGTTCCTCTCGGGGACGGTTTAGGGAGGCTCAGCGGTATAGGCCGGGCAGATCGAGTGGGACCTACCCCTAGCTGTCTGTTCGTCTGTCCAATTTAGATTATAAGCTCTGTTGAGCAGGGACTGTCTTTTCATGTTAATTTATACAGAGCTGCGTAAGTCTAGTAGCGCTATAGAAATGTTTAATAGTAGTAGGACCTCTAGGGGTCGGTTTTTCCAGCGCACACAGTTCTTTCGTGAGAGTCGTCGCGGAGGGCGTGGCTTTTCCGCGGGAGGTTAGTATTCAGGCCGCAATTCCCAATGAAGGTGTGCGGGCTCAGGCTCTGGTGCATGTTGGGGCTCGGCTGAGTCTGTTTTACCAGAGCTGGGCCCAAATCAGGTCAGATCAGTGGGTTCTCGAGGTGTTTCGAGGCGGATATGCGCTGGAATTCGAAAGCTGTTCTCCCGAAGTGTTTCTGGAATCCCTCTGTCGGTCTTGGAGCAAGAGGGCAGCAGTGAGGGACACTCTGCGGTGGCTGCTCGCGTTGGGAGCCGTGGTTCCTGTTCCTTCAGATCAGCAACGCTCGGGGTGCTATTTGATCTATTTTGTGGTCCACAAGAAAGAGGACACTTTTCGTCCCATTTTAGATCTCAAAAGGGTCAATACGGCACTCAAGGTGCCCTCTTTCCGGATGGAGACGTTGCGGTCGGTCACTGGTGCGGTCCGGAAAGGAGAGTTTCTCACTTCCCTGGATTTGACGGAAGCTTATCTTCACTTTCCTTCGTGCAGCCTTTTGGTTCCAAGTTGCAGGGTACGATTCGTCGGTTCCTTGCAGAGAAGGCGCCGACAGCCCGTACTTATCGTCAGGTCCTGGGCCTGATGGCGGCGACCATAGAGGTAGTTCCGTGGGCCAGGGCGCACATGCGTCAGGTACAGTCAGCTCTGCTCAGTCGTTGGTCCCCTCTGTCGCAGGACTTGGAGATGTGTTTTCTGCACTGGTGGCTCAACCCGCGCAATTTGGGAAAAGGAATGCCGTTGGAGTCCCCATAGGGGCTGGTAATGGTCACGGATGCCAGTCTGCAAGGTTGGGGGCACATTGTCTCGGTCAGGTAGCTCAAGGCCGGTGGTCTCGGGCAGAAGCAGAGTGGTCCATCAACCGGCTGGAAACTCGGGCCATTCGGGTGGCGCTCCAGGCCTTGCCGTCGGTAGTTCGCCACAAGGCAGTCCGAGTGCTCTGCGACAACGCCATGGCAGTAGTGTATGTCAACCGTCAAGGGGGGACAAAGAGCCTTGGTGGCGCAGTTGAACTCATCTTCAGGCTCTCTTGGCAGCGCATGTGGCCGGGGTAGGTCACATAGATGCAGTTTATCGCAGCAGGCACACTCTAGATCCCAGAGAGTGGTCTTTTCTTCGGTCAGTGTTCCAGCGAGTTGTGTCGGTCTGGGGACTTTCGGTGATAGATCTTAGGGCAACGGCTCGCTATGCGCAAGTTCAGAGATTTTTTCAGTCGCTGAAGAGACCCTCGAGCGGAGGGAATCGATGCTCTTCTGTTGCCTTGGCCTCGGGAGTGGCTGTATGTGTTTCCTCCGTGGCTGTTAGTCGGTCGAGTAATATAGCGCATCGAACATCACTCCGGTCGGGTGATTCTGGTGGCTTCGGATTGGCGGCGTCGACCATGGTACGGAGACCTGGTGCGGTTGGCAGGGGCGGCGGCCCTGCCTGTGTTAGGATCAGTTCTGTGTCAAGGCCCGATAATCATGCCGGATCCGGCTCGGTTTTTGCTTACGGCTTGGCTCTTGAGCGGCACAAGTTGAAGAAGGGGCTTTCGTCCAGTGGCTTTGCTACAATGTTGAGTTCCCGTAGACGATCCACTTCCTTGGCGTATGTCCGGGTTTGGAGAATCTTTGAGCACTGGTGTGAAGACCATCGGGTTCGGCCGTTTCGCTCTTCGGTGGCGGAAGTTTTAGAATTTTTGCACGATGGTGTTGATAGGGGTCTGGCCTTGTCTACACTGAAGGTTCAGGTGGCAGCTTTGTCATGTTTTCGTGGGAAGCTTCAGTGAAAGTCCTTCGCTTCTGTGCCTGAGGTAGTGCGTTTTTTGAAGGGTGTTAAGTTGCTGCGTCCGCCTCAGTGACGGATGGTGCCTCCGTGGGATTTGAAGCTAGTTTTGGATGCTTTGATCAGGCCTCCGTTTGGGCCTCTGGTATTGGCATCTTGTAAGGATTTATCTTTAAAGACGGTCTTGTTGGTGGCGATTACTTCAGCACGGAGGGTTTCAGAGCTTCAGGCTTTGTCTTGTAGGGAACCATTTTTGTCCTTTCTGAGGGAAAGGTTTCGTTGCGGATGGTGCTTTCCTTTTTTGCCCAAGGTGGTTCCGAGTTCCATGTTAATCAGGTCATCTCTCTGCCAGTGTTGGATGATATGGCTGGAGATTCGGAGCAGCGTGGTATTGCCAAGCTGGATGTCAGGAGAGTTTTGAGTTGTTATCTCTCTGGAACTCAGGACTTCAGAGCCTCTGACCGTTGTTCATTCTTCATGGTGGCCCAAAGAAGGGTGCAGCGGCTCCTAAGGTGACCATAGCATGGTGGTTGAAGGAGGCAGTTGCATCTGCTTACTTGAAGGGTCCTGTGGTGCCTAGGGGCTGGTCTGCTCATTCCACTAGGGGAATGGCAGCCTCGTGGGCGGAGAATAATATGATTTCTCCGTTAGATATTTGTCGGGCTGCGGTTTGGTTTTCATTGCATTCCTGTGTGAAGCATTATAGGATTCCTGTGCATGCAAAGGACGAGGTGCGCTTTGGGGCAGCAGTTTTGACCTCTGGCCTTAGTAGGTCCCTCCCGTAAGTTAGTTACTGCTCTGGTACGTCCCACGCGTCTTGACCGGTCTGGAGGGTCGCTGAGGAAGGTGAAATTAGATCTTACCTGCTAATTTTCTTTCCTCTAGACCCTCCAGACCGGTCAAGAGCCCGCCCTGTCTGTATTGGAGGCCAGGAGGTGTGTTTGTTGGATAATTCTTGGCAGCTGTAGATTGTTGTTTCTCTAATTGCAGACTGTTTATTTCTGTTTTGTGATAGGAGTCTGGGACAGGTGGGGCTCTTCTTTGATAGTCCACCTGTAGAAGCCCAACTGTTTTATCAAAGGCAAAGGACCATGTTTCCATAAGAGCAAGCGGAAGATGTTTCTTGTTTTTGCACTTTACTGTGACCACGTACAGGGTTGCTAGTTGTTGTTAGTGTTTTTTGTTTCTCTGCTTTGTCAGGGTTATACTGGCTAATGGAGGTTCTGCACAGGTTATATATACAGGCTTCAAAAGCTTAGTGTTTTCTCAGTCTCCCTCTGCTGGTAGGAGGACATAACCCACGCGTCTTGACCGGTCTGGAGGGTCTAGAGGAAAGAAAATTAGCAGGTAAGATCTAATTTCACCTTACATAAGTACATAAGTAATGCCATACTGGGAAAAGACCAAGGGTCCATCGAGCCCAGCATCCTGTCCACGACAGCGGCCAATCCAGGCCAAGGGCACCTGGCAAGCTTCCCAAACGTACAAACATTCTATACATGTTATTCCTGGAATTTTGGATTTTTCCAAGTCCGTTTAGTAGCGGTTTATGGACTTGTCCTTTAGGAAACCGTCCAACCACTTTTTAAACTCTGCTAAGCTAACCGCCTTCACCACTTTCTCCGGCAACGAATTCCAGAGTTTAATTACACGTTGGGTGAAGAAAAAATTTCTCCGATTTGTTTTAAATTTACTACACTGTAGTTTCATCGCATGCCCCCTAGTCCTAGTATTTTTGGAAAGCGTGAACAGAAGCTTCACATCCACCTGTTCCACTCCACTCATTATTTTATATACCTCTATCATGTCTCCCCTCAGCCGTCTCTTCTCCAAGCTGTATAGCCCTAGCCTCCTTAGTCTTTCTTCATAGGGAAGTCGTCCCATCCCCGCTATCATTTTAGTCGCCCTTCGCTGCACCTTTTCCAATTCTACTATATCTTTCTTGAGATGCGGCGACCAGAATTGAACACAATACTCAAGGTGCGGTCGCACCATGGAGCGATACAACGGCATTATAACATCTTCACACCTGTTTTCCATACCTTTCCTAATAATACCCAACATTCTATTCGCTTTCTTAGCCGCAGCAGCACACTGAGCAGAAGGTTTCAGTGTGTTATCGACGACGACACCCAGATCCCTTTCTTGGTCCGTAACTCCTAACGTGGAACCTTGCATGACGTAGCTATAATTCGGGTTCTTTTTTCCCACATGCATCACCTTGCACTTGCTCACATTAAACATCATCTGCCATTTAGCCGCCCAGTCTCCCAGTCTCGTAATGTCCTCTTGTAATTTTTCACAATCCTGTCGTGATTTAACGACTTTGAATAACTTTGTGTCATCAGCAAATTTAATTACCTCGCTAGTTACTCCCATCTCTAAATCATTTATAAATATATTAAAAAGCAGCGGTCCTAGCACGGACCCCTGAGGAACCCCACTAACTACCCTTCTCCATTGTGAATACTGCCCATTTAACCCCACTCTCTGTTTCCTATCCTTCAACCAGTTTTTAATCCACAATAGGACATTTCCTCCTATCCCATGACCCTCCAATTTCCTCTGTAGCCTTTCATGAGGTACCTTGTCAAACGCCTTTTGAAAATCCAGATACACAATATCAACCGACTCCCCTTTGTCCACATGTTTGTTCACTCCTTCAAAGAATTGAAGTAAATTGGTCAGGCAAGATTTCCCCACACAAAAGCCATGCTGACTTGGTCTCAGTAATCCATGTCCTTGGATGTGCTCTGTAATTTTGTTTTTAATAATAGCCTCTACCATTTTCCCAGGCACCGACGTCAGACTCACCGGTCTATAATTTCCCGGATCTCCCCTGGAGCCTTTTTTAAAAATGGGCGTTACATTGGCCACCCTCCAATCTTCCGGTACCACGCTCGATTTTAAGGATAAGTTGCATATCACTAGCAGTAGCTCCGCAAGCTCGTTTTTCAGTTCTATCAGTACTCTAGGATGAATACCATCCGGTCCAGGAGATTTGCTACTCTTCAGTTTGCCGAACTGCCCCATTACGTCCTCCAGGTTTACCGTGAAGTCAGTAAGTTTCTCCGACTCGTCCGCTTGAAATACCATTTCCGACACCGGTAACCCACCCAAATCTTCCTCGGTGAAGACCGAAGCAAAGAATTCATTCAGTCTCTCCGCTACGTCTTTGTCTTCCTTGATCGCCCCTTTTACCCCTCGGTCATCCAGCGGCCCAACCGATTCTTTTGCCGGCTTCCTGCTTTTAATATACCGAAAAAAATTTTTACTATGTTTTTTTGCCTCTAATGCTATCTTTTTTTCATACTCCCTCTTGGCCTTCTTAATCTGCGCCTTGCATTTGCTTTGACACTCCTTATGCTGTTTCTTGTTATTTTCAGACGGTTCCTTCTTCCATTTTCTGAAGGCGTTTCTTTTGGCCCTAATAGTTTCCTTCACCTCACTTTTCAACCAGGCCCGGGTGTCTTTTGGACTTACGTCTTTCTTTTCTAATTTGCGGAATATGTATGACCTGGGCCTCCAGGATAGTATTTTTGAACAGCGTCCACGCCTGTTGTACAGTTTTTACTCTCTCAGTTGCCCCCCTAAGTTTTTTTTTTACCGTTCTTCTCATTTTATCATAGTCTCCTTTTTTAAAGTTAAACGCTAACGTATTTGACTTTCTGTGTACAGTTACTTCAAGGTCGATGTCAAAACTGATCATATTATGGTCACTGTTATCAAGCGGCCCCAGTACCATAACGTCCCTCACCAGATCATGCGTTCCACTAAGGACCAAGTCTAGAATTTTTCCTTCTCTCGTCGGCTCCTGCACCAGTTGCTCCATAAAGCTGTCCTTGATTTCATCAAGGAATTGTATCTCTGTAGCGTGTCCCGATGTTACATTTACCCAGTCTATATTTGGATAATTGAAATCACCCATTATTATCACATTGCCCATTTTGTTCGCGTCTCTGATTTCTTTTATCATTTCTGTGTCTACCTGCTCATCCTGGCGAGGCGGACGGTAGTACACTCCTATCACCATTTTTTTCCCTTTTATACATGGAATTTCAACCCACAGTGATTCAAAGGTGTGATTTGTGTCCTGCTGAATTTGTAATCTATCTGAGTCAAGGCTCTCGTTAATATACAATGCTACCCCTCCACCAGTCCGGTCCACCCTATCATTACGATATACTTTGTACCCCGGTATGACAGTGTCCCACTGGTTATCCTCCTTCCACCAGGTCTCAGTAATGCCTATTATATCCAATTTTTCATTTAGTGCAATATATTCCAACTCTCCCATCTTATTTCTTAGACTCCTAGCATTTGCATATAGACATTTCAGAGTATGTTTGTTGTTCTTATTTGCATGATGCTTAGTACCTGACACTATTGATTTGACATCTTTTGTCTGATCTTTAGTTGTATTTAAGGGCACCTGGCCTACCACGGTCTGTTGTGTAACCTCACTATCCAGAAACCCTATCTTCCCTGTTTGTGAGGTATCTTTGCAAGATACCTTTTCCTGAACCATGCGCTTTTGAGCGACTGTCGGCCTTCCCCCATTTCTAGTTTAAAAGCTGCTCTATCTCCTTTTTAAATGCCGACGCCAGCAGCCTGGTCCCACCCTGGTTAAGGTGGAGCCCATCCTTTCGGAATAGGCTCCCCCTTCCCCAGAATGTTGCCCAGTTCCTAACAAATCTAAAACCCTCCTCCCTGCACCATCGTCTCATCCACGCATTGAGACTCTGGAGCTCTGCCTGTCTCTTGGGCCCTGCACGTGGAACAGGTAGCATTTCAGAAAATGCTACCCTAGAGGATCTGGATTTGAGCTTTCTACCTAAGAGCCTAAATTTGGCTTCCAGAACCTCTCTCCCACATTTTCCTATGTCATTGGTACCCACATGTACCAAGACAGCAGACTCCTCCCCAGCACTATCTAAAATCCTATCTAGGTGACGCGTGAGGTCCGCCACCTTCGCACCAGGCAGGCAAGTCACCAGGCGATCCTCATGTCCACCAGCCACCCAGCTATCTATATGCCTAATGATCGAATCACCAACTACAACAGCTGTCCTAACCTTTCCCTCCCGGGCAGCACTTGGAGACATATCCTCAGTGCGAGAGGATAGTACATCCCCTGGTGGGCAGGTCCTGGCTACAGGAGTACTTCCTACTTCACCATGCTACCAATCCCAGGGCAAGCAGTTGCTTCCCCATGTCAGTCTCAATAGCTGACTATGGACTTTTCCACCAGGAACTCGTCCAAACCTTTTTTAAACCCAGATATGCTAACCGTTACATCCTCCAGCAAAGAGTTCCAGAGTTTAACAATTTGTTGAGTGAAAAATTATTTTCTTCTATTTGTTTTAAAAGTATTTTCATACAACTTCTAGAGTGTCCCCTAGTCTGTGTACTTCTGGAACGATTAAAAAATCGATTTACTTCTATTCGTGCTGTACCACTCAGGATTTGTAGACCTCAGTCATATCTCCCCTCATCTGTCTCTTTTCCAAGCAGAAGAACCCTTACCTTTTTAGCCTTTCCTCATATGAGAGGAGTTCCATCCCCTCTATCATTTTAGTCACTCTTCTTTGAATCTTTTCTAATTCCGTTATATCTTTTTTGAGATACGGTGACCAGAACTGAACGCAGTACTCAAGGTGATGTCGCACCATGGAGGGATAGAGAGGCGTTATAGTATTTTCAGTCTTATTCACCATCCCTTTCCTAATATTTCCTAGCATCCTGTTTGCTTTTTTGGCCACCACCACACATTGAGCAGAAGGTTCCATCATATTATCTACAATGACACCTAGATTGTTTTCAGATAACTGTGCTCTTATATCCTCATGTACATGCTGTATAACATTACCCTTCGTTCCCCAAAACCACTGACAACTTAAAGCTTATTCATTAAAAATAGGCTATATCCTTAACAGTTCAAGAACTAGCCTCCTCTTCCCTTCCCCTCTCCCCCTTTGCAGGGATTAAATTTAAGGGGCCAAAATCAGTAAGAATTTACTGTTCCCTTTTGAAGGTGTGCCTTGTATCCTGTAATTCCAAAAGCATTAAAGTGTAAAAACTATTGCGCTAGGTCTAGTAAGAAGGTGAGGAGTCTTATGTCCAGTGCTGCAGTATGATCTTTGCTGCTGTGGCATTCCCCAGGAGCTGTCTCTGACCTTTGCCCTGCAGATCAATCCTCAAACAAAAGTCTCCAGTCAGTAAACTGTAGAATGCTGATACGATGACAAGTCAGTGTTTTTGTGCACGAGCTTTCTACAGATTGTAGGAAAACATTCTTAGCATTGCGTCAGGATGTATTGTCTGTGGGAACATCATTTTTGCTAGCTTATAAGTGCTTAGTTATTTGGTAGTGAAATATACTTTCTTTCAACCAGAGCAGCTTTCTTGGATGTGAAGAAGATCACTATCTGATAGTATTAGCAAGTGACTAAGCTATAGTGTGGGGTATCTGGTGTGATTAGCCTTTCCTTAGTTTTCTTTTTGTTTTCCTCTTTAATTGACTTTCTTGTCATATTGCAACCCCTCCATTAGACATAGTGGTCTAAGAAGATTGGTTTGTTTTGGGTTTGTTTTTTTTGGTATCTGATACTGTTTCTTGCAGATTGCAGCCTTCCAAAGTTCCATAGGTTTCTGTGGAACTTTGGAAGGCTAAGTGCTTTGAAAATATGCCTGATAGTGGTCTAAGAAGATTGGTTTGTTTTGGGGTTTGTTTTTTTTGGTATCTGATACTGTTTCTTGCAGCTTGCTTCCTTCCATTTTTCTGTAACAAGTAGTATGACTTGTGTGTTTTATTTGATAACTAGTAAAAAAGCCCCGTTTCTGATGTAAATGAAACGGGGGCTAGCAAGGTTTTCTTCTGTGTGCATGTGGGAGTGTGTGTGTCCCTGCCCTCTCTCCCTTCCCCTGTGCTCTCTGTCCCCTCCCCCCTCGGAGTCAAGACCTTCAGTGTTTCCTGCTGTGTTTGTGTTACAGAGATAGTGAGGGCTTCTGCCCTCTCCCCCCCCCCCCCCCCCCCCTCTGAGTCCTTCACTGTTACAGAGAGAGCGATTTGATTTTGTGCTTTGCTGTGTTTTCCTTCACTGTTTGTGTTACAGAGAGAGCGAGGGCAGGGCAGACACTCATAGGGAAACCGGATATCTCTCCCCCTTCACACTTCCGGCTGGAGGCTTCATTTAGAACGTTGGTGGTGCCTTTTATATATAGAGATAATGAAAAATAAATGAGAGAAAAAAAAAACCTGAGCCTTCGGGTCTTCTGCGCATTTCTTAGCATCTGTGTTTAATAGCTAATATCTTCTTTTTTTTTTTACCATGGGATTTAGATGAGTCCTTGCGCACAGTTAGCCAAACATTTTTGAATAAGGTGCCCAAACTTACCATGCTTTATTACGTGAACCCCTGTTAGCCAGGTAACTCCTTAGCTAGGATGGGCAAATTCGGCTGTTTTCTTGCATGTTTTTACTCGTTATTGGAGACTTGCTGCCAGGTCTTTCACTTTTCCTAATATCTGATTTTTTTTTTTTTTTTTTTGGGGGGGGGGAGGCGGGGCAGTAGTGGTGGTGAGTACAGTTGTGCACAGGTTGTTCATACTTCGCAAGTGTCTTGAGTGCAATACCTGCCTGTTCCATTTGGAAAGATCAGCACAGTAGAACTTAATTTACATGGATCATATGGATAAGAATGGCAAAGCAAGTTGGGAGTACCTTAAACCCTCCCTCCCTCCCTAGTGAACTCTAAAGGGTCCTTTTAATAAGCTGCAGTAAAAAGTAGCCTGTGTGTACTTAACGCAGGTTTTTCCCACTTGCTAAGGCCATGTTTACCGCAGCCATAAAATGCCCAGTCTTTTATTATTTTTTGTAATAATTGCCATATATGAATGTTGCCATTAGTGGGCAGCCATTAAAAAGAATTACCACATGAGCACTTACTGCCACCCATTTTTAGGTGGTAAGGGATCATGTGATATTGCTCCACTAACCAGTTAGCGCATGCTAATGTAGACACTCTAAATGTTTAGCACAGGAACACACACACACTCAAAAAATTAAATAAAAATATTTGGTTAGCATAAGCACATTTGGCTGTTACCGGAACACACCTGAGCGTATCCTGTAGTACGCTATGTTAACACCTAACACAGCTTAGTGAAAGGACCTCTGATTTTTTAAGAAACAAAATGAAAAAAGAAATCAAAATAAAATGAGGGATTATCCCTCTTAATCTGTCCAGCAGCATTCTTTGTGCTGGTAGTGTCACTGTAATGAGTGTGCGCAGAGCTGCCCCCTCCCTTCTAATCTGTCACATGAAGGCATGTGATCAGCAAGGGACAGGGGTGGGTAAGATCCTGATTAAACTTGCAGGCAGGATCCTCAGAACTTAGTTCTTATCTGCTGTTTTCATTGATCTGCCTTGTGTGTATTTAAAACCAAAAACAAACAAGTTTGGAAAGTGCAGCTTACACTGTGATAGTGGCATGTATCTCTTTCCTCTGATGACAGACACTGACTTCTCTGTGTGAGAGATTCTTTGAGGAGGCTTGCAGTAAGTCTCTCTCATTAGGGTGGCATTCAGCTATGAATAGGGGATGTGTGTAGGGGCCGTGAAGTTGGTAGGAGTTAGTGTATGTGAGATGTGTATGTTTGCATCTGTTACTCCCGGGGAAATTCTGTGCAAAATTTGTGAAAATGTCACAATATTTTAAAGTCCTACATAGTTCATTTGTAGTGTTTTTGCACAGAATTGCTCCATCATAAGGCCTGAAATTCCCGCCTGCCTTTTCCCTCATTCTCCAGCCTCTTCAGTTTATCATTGTATCAAAACTTTTTGCACGGCCTGGCTGCCTGTGATCTTTTCCTTAGGAATAGGAAGAGTTAGTGGTTATGGAGGAATGGGCAGACTGGATGGGCTGGGCCATGTGGCCTTTATCTGTCATGGTTCAATGTTTCACCAAAAATGGAGAGACATGATCAAACCAAGCACCCTCCCAGAATTCATTTTTCAGCTGCGTTAGGTACAATCTGGCAGACCCAGATGAACAATATTATAGCAGTCTATGTGGGATAAAACCATGGATTGAATAACTACTTGAAAAAGACTAGGATCTAGTAACAGTTTAAGTCGTCGAAGCATCTTAACTTTGAAAAATGATTTTATGAATTGCACTGTTAATCTGTTGACCCATTGTCATGCCTGAATGAATCAGTACTCCCAATAATTTGATTTTGTTTGAGATAGGGACCGCCGCTCCAGCCAATTTCGGTAAAATTTGCGGTTGGGAGAGTAGTGAGTTCCCAAACCAAAAGAATATTAGTCTTATCAGGGTTAAATTTTCAAATTGAGCATACACATCCATACACATAATTTGCCAAAACCAGTACTCATAAGAGAAATATTGTGCATAAGAGAAATACTTAATCCCAGGGTTTTAATATGTTTCCTATGTCGCCCAAATAAAAATTGGTGGTGCTGCAGATGCTATTCATAATGCAGTTTAAGTGGTTGTGGGGGGGGGGGGGGGGGATCCAAACATTTGCCTGAATGAAAAACAGTACTGCCTTCCCTGTACTCAGTGAGGAATTGATGAGCCTCTAAATCATTTTTTGTGTGTTTCTTTGGGTATGTGCGCAACAGAGCCATGTCTCTGATTCCGCTCTTGTTAAACAGGTGGCCCTATGCTGTAGACACTATCCACACTGCCATCAATTGATTAAGAGGGATCAAAACCCCTTCCTGAAGAAAAAAAAATAATACAGTGCTTTTGGTATACACAGAGCTGTGCACACCAATGCGTGGGATAAACACAAAGGAATCCTGTTTAGAAGGAATGGATCCACGGAATCTTAACAGAGATTGGGTGGCAAAACCAATGCTGGGCAGACTTCTATGGTCTGTGCCCTGATCGTGACTGAATAGATAAGGATGAGCTGGAGTGTAAATTTTAAGGGGCTTCGACGTTAGCTTCAGAACTTTTAGTACAAGACCAGTGCTGGGCAGATTTCTACAGTCTGTGCCCTGAAAATGGCAAGGACCCATCAAACTCGGGTATACATATAAAGTATTGCATATCATGTAAAATAAGTTTATCTTGTTGGGCAGACTGGATGGACCATACAGGTCTTTATCTGGCATCATTTACTATGTTACCAGGATCATAACAGAACACGGTTGATGATATTGGTTTTCCAGTTCTCTTTTTTTTTTTTTTAAATTTCTTTATTGATATTTTATAATATATCACAAAACAATGTGATTATGCAATCGGCATTCCATTAAACAGGAAATTCAAATACAATTTTAAGGAAAAAATGACAAATAGCCCTTCCGTCCACAAATAAAGAAAAATGATTCCAAGATTTAGAAAGTCTAATAATAGAGAAAAAATAGGAAAAAAGGAAACCTCACAGTTGCTTCCTCTGTATTCAAACCCCAGCCTGCTATTTGGGAAGGCATACAACATTCACTTCAACTCTAGCATCTAGGAAATCTTTAAGCTGTTTAGGATCCATAAATTGAAATTGCTTACCCTCAAGCATTATATTACAAATACAAGGAAAACGTAATACAAAATTTGCTCCTAAAGCTTCAACTCTGGGACGCAGTTCCAAAAAGGCCCTGCGTCGCATCTGTGTAGGCTTAGAGAGATCCAATTCTATCACCAACATATCACATTGAATTTGTATTCCATCATGGTATTCTGCAGCTGATACTGGTAGCAATGATGCAACATGTATCGTGAGAGGGGGCATAGTTTAGAGCAGTGATTCCCAGACCTGGTTCTTTTCAGGATATCCACAATTAATATTCATATGAGAAATTTGCATGCAGTGGCTGCAGTGCATGCAAATCTCTCTCATGAATATTCATTGTAGATATCCTGAAAACCTGGCTGGCTGGGGTTCCTCCAGGACCAGGTTTGGGAACCACTGGTTTAGAGGAACAGCTCCTGTATGGGGATAAAAAGCAGGGTACAAAATGACTGTCATCTCTCGGAATGAATTGCACGCTTTGTTGACATGGCTTTAGATTCGGACATTCACATCACACAAATATAGGAAAATTGTACTCTGGAACATTGCTGAAATGTTTTTTTTTTTCCCATACAAAGCAGGTAAATATCTAGAAGTAAATTATGGAATGTATACAGTCCCTTGTCATATCAGTTGTTGTACTTTAGATTCTTGGGTTAAGGTATGAAAAAGATGCTGGATACTTGAGCCACTTTCACATAAATATGAGAAGGGAATGTGATTGCCAAGTTAGTTCACTTGAATGCATGGAAATTGTATTGTTATTCACTTCATTGAACTAATATGTATTTTACAGCCGTATGAGTAAAAAAAAAAAAAAAAAAAGAGCAAACTTGAAAAAGAAACAAAACTGAACAGCTATTCAGGCAGCTTGTTTTAATTTAATATGAAGCGAGTATTGCGTCCAATAAACTATTTAAGATGTGTATTAAATTAGTGTAAAGAAGGGGTACCTTTTTATAGTGTGTTTGTGTATTAATCCTTGTCTCCAGGTACTTGTAATAAGTTACACACACTAATTGAAGTAGGGAAAAAGTCCTACAAATCTTGCTATACTTAGTTACAACTTTGTAACTATTTACATTGTTGCTTCGTAAGTCGCATTGAGCCTGCCATGTGTGGGAAAGCGCGGGGTACAAATGTAATAAATTGCCTTTCCCTGAACTGAGAAGCGCATGAGCCTCTGAGTTCTTTATATATGTGTGTGTGTCTCAGCCATGTCTCTAACTCCTTTCTTGGGAAAGCATATTTCTTCCCAGATGTACTTGTAATGCACATTTCAATAATGCAGGATTTGCATCTTCTGTTTTAGAAACACCACTCTGAGAACAAGAGCACTGACCGTGTGACAGAAATCGAGGCGCAAGTGGATGAACTGAAAGGAATCATGGTCCGAAATATAGGTACAAGAACATTGCTCACTGCATGGGATACTAATAAAAAGGCCTGGAGGCCTGTGAGGTTAACATGGATACTTAGGGGGGTTGTCCTAAGAATATAAGCTTTGCCATACTGGGACAGGTTTGGATAATTTCCTAAAAGAAAAGTCCATAAGCCGCCATTAAGATGGACTTGGGAAAATTCACTGCTTATTCCTAGGATAAGCAACATAAAATCTGTTTTACTGTTCTGGGATCTTGCCAAGTACTTGACCACTGTTAGAAACAGGATACTGGGCTTGATGGACCTTTGATCTGTCTGAGTATGGCAGCACTTATGTTCTTACACTGGGGACTTCGGGGTCTCTGGCAGGGCTGGTGTGCAGTTTGATGCAGGAGAGCGTGGTATGGGTGCCATTTTGTCAGGGCCAACTGGCAGTGAGGAACAGCCTGTTGTCTGATCATGTGCGGAGCACAGCCTCGGTGCCCGACAATGCATTCAGTTGCATCAGGATCTTTCCATATCATCAAGCTGATCAATCCATAGACTGGTGGGTTGTGTCCATCTACCAGCAGGTGGAGATAGAGAGCAAACTTTTGCCTCCCTATATGTGGTCATGTGCTGCCGGAAACTCCTCAGTATGTTCTCTATCTCAGCAGGTGGTGGTCACACACAGCAGCAGCTCTGGCTAGGCCTCCAAGCCTAATCCTTAGGTTTTGTTGAGGCCTGGGGTTGAGGGCTCTTTTGAGCAAGTGCAAACCTGGTGGTGCCAGGTCCCTCCTTTTCTCCCCCCTCCCGCTGGCTCCGTTTAAAAAAAAAAATATATATATTTTTAAACGTCTTTAAAGGCGTTTAATTCGACGTTTCTTTAAACGTTCATTGCAGCTACTCACTGGGACACCAGTTCGTTACAGCTCGGAGCGGCAAGCAGGTAATTTTACCTTTTTATAGCGGGCAGGGGGTTCCCCGATTCTTCTCCTCGTGGCAATGGCGTCGGAGGGCGAGGGCGCAAAGGGTCGCTCCCCGGATCGCTGGAGCGCTTCTAGAGGGGATGCGGGGGTTTTACAACCTGATTCGCCCTTGATGGGTGATAGTTTAGTGACCGATGAATGTCCCGGTCGTTCCTCCGGCGTGGCGGTTTTTTCCCGCCATAAACGCCCATCCCCCGCTCCTCGCCTCCGCCATCTTGGCCGGCCACGCGGCTCGGACGGCTTCTTCGGGGCCGCCCTTGAGGTTGGAGACATTAATGCCATGAACGCCCTTAATTTGGGCGACGGCACAAAAGCGGCTAAAGTTAAGCGCCGTTCTTCCCGCGCGGCTCCTTCACGGAGTTTCGCGCCGGACGCCATTTTGGATGCGCAGCATGTCTCTCCCCCGCTATTGCGAGCGCCGGTTGAGAGTGCGTCTAGGGCTGTTGCCCAGGCTGCGGAAGTGCACAGTCTGGGGGGTTTCTCCCCCGAGTTTGTTTTGCTGCTGCATCAGGCTTTCCTCATGCAAAACGCTGCCCCTGCTCCCTCTTCTGATAAAGAGGTTGAGGTTCCCAGAGGTAAACGCCCTCGGGTTGATTTCCAGGCCTTGAAGGACTTTTGTCTCCTCCGATGTAGATGAGGGCAGCGTGTCTGAGGTCTCCCAACGATCCTTTGCGGATTCCTTGGAGGAGATAGATCCCCGCTCGGATGGAGCGGATGACCCCTCTGCAGCGCGGCTTTTTAGCCCAGAGGATTTGCCCAACCTGTTGTTACAGGCCATGGACACTTTGAAGATTTCCTCTCCGGAGGACGTCTCTCCCTCAGCCCCTGTTGGCTCTGCCATTATGCTGGGGACGAAGCGCCCGCCTAGAACCTTCCACGTGCATGATGCCATGCACACCTTAATTGCGGCTCAATGGGATGTCCCGGAAACGAGCCTTAAAGTGGCTAGGGCTATGTCCCGCCTCTATCCTTTGGCTGTGAGTGAACGTGAGGCCTATCTGTGGCCTACCGTGGATTCTTTAATCACTGCGGTGACTAAGAAAACGGCGTTGCCGGTGGAAGGTGGCACGGCCCTAAAGGACGCCCAAGACAGAAGATTGGAGGCGGCCTTAAGGTCGTCCTTGGAAGCAGCTGCTTTAAGTTTGCAGGCCTCAGTTTGCGGCTCCTATGTGGCCAGGGCGTGCCGGACTATGGTGCAGCGGGCTTCCCCCTCGGATCATTCCTTGAGGGCTGATTGGCCGGCCCTGGAATCGGGCTTAGCCTATTTGGCAGACTTGCTGTATGATGTCTGGAGAGCCTCAGCTAAAGGCATGGCTCAGACAGTCTCTGCGCGGCGGTGGCTTTGGCTGAAACATTGGTCTGCTGACCACGCCTCTAAATCCCGCCTGGCTAGATTGCCTTTTAAAGGCAAGCTGCTCTTTGGGGTCGAGCTGGACAAAATCGTGACCGATCTCGGCACGTCTAAGGGCAAGAAATTACCAGAGGTCAGGGCTCGGGTTAGTACTCGTCCCGATACCTCCATACCGCCCGGGCAAGTCGGGTTCCTCTGCCCCCTCTTCCTTCAAGAGGAATTTCTCCCCCAAGCAGCATTCCTTTCGCAGAGACCGCCGTCCCGGAGGTGCTCCCTCCGGTCCTCCCCCAGGGTCTCGTACCCAATGACGGGGCCTTGGTCCACGCCCCAGTGCAGATTGGAGGACGGCTGTCCTCGTTTCTGGGCGAGTGGACCACTATAACTTCAGACGCGTGGGTGCTGGAAGTCATCAGAGACGGCTACAAGCTAGAGTTCTGCCAACCCTTAAGAGACGGGTTTGTACTCTCTCCCTGCAAGTCTCCGGTCAAGCTGTGGTAGTGCAGCAGACCTTGGACAACCTGATCCGCCTGGGTGCGGTCGTTCCGGTGCCAAAAAATCAGATTGGCAAGGGACGTTACTCCATTTACTTTGTGGTTCCAAAGAAAGGAGGTTCTGTCCGGCCTATCCTCGACCTCAAAGGGGTCAATCGGGCCTGGAAAGTGAGGCACTTTCGCATGGAGACTCTCCGCTCTGTTATAGCGGCAGTGAAGGCAGGAGAGTTCTTGGCTTCCTTGGACATCAAGGAAGCGTACCTGCATATTCCCATCTGGCCTCCTCTCCAACGCTTTCTGCGTTTTACAGTCCTGAGATGACACTTCCAGTTCAGAGCCCTCCCTTTCGGGTTGGCTACTGCTCCGCGGACCTTTTCCAAAGTAATGGGGGTCATAGCGGCCTTCCTGCTAAAGGAAGGAGTACAAGTCCATCCTTATCTGGACGACTGGTTGATCCGAGCCCCCTCTTATGCAGAGTGCGGCAAAGCTATGGACCGGGTAGTTGCTCTTTTGAGCTCCCTGGGATGGATCATCAACTGGAAGAAGAGCCAGCTGCGCCCGACTCAGTCCCTGGTGTATCTGGGAGTTCGATTCGACACCCAAGTGGGCAGAGTGTTCCTGCCAGACAATCGGATTGTCAAGCTTCAGGCTCAGGTGGACTAGTTCCTAGTAGCCTCTCCTATTCGGGCTTGGGACTACGTGCAGCTGTTGGGCTCTATGACGGCCACGATGGAAGTAGTGCCCTGGGCCAGGGCTCATATGAGACCACTACAGCTATCTCTGCTG
Organism: Microcaecilia unicolor; assembly: GCF_901765095.1. NCBI lineage: Eukaryota > Metazoa > Chordata > Amphibia > Gymnophiona > Siphonopidae > Microcaecilia > Microcaecilia unicolor. The sequence goes on along the minus strand of NC_044037.1, from coordinate 65,881,249 downwards.
CTGCGCTGGACTCCGATGTCGGAGGATTATGCTGTGCGCCTTCCCGTGGACCCAGCAGTGCGCAAGGCGCTGAGCTGGTGGACGCAGACAGACAAGTTGTCTGCAGGATTGCCTCTGGTGACCCCGGAGTGGATTGTCGTCACGACAGACGCCTCTTTGATGGGCTGGGGAGCCCACTGCTTGAGAAGGACAGCGCAGGGGCTCTAGTCTCCTGCAGAGGCAAGTGGTCTATCAACCTCCTGGAACTCAGAGCCATTCGGTTGGTGTTATTGGAGTTCATCCCGGTACTGGTGTTGAAGCCTGTACGGGTCCTGTCGGACAATGCCACGGCTGTGGCCTATATCAACCGCCAGGGAGGTACCAGAGCGCCCCTCTAGCCAAGGAGGCTATGAGTCTTTGCCAGTGGGCGGAAGCGAACCTGGAGCAGCTTTCAGCGGCCCACATTGCCGGAGTCATGAATGTCAAGGCGGACTTTCTCAGTCGCCATACCTTGGAGCCCGGAGAGTGGCAACTATCTGCTCAGGCGTTCTTGGACATCACGAAGCGCTGGGGCCAGCCGAGCCTAGATCTGATGGCGTCATCGGCCAATGGCCAAGTGCCGCGCTTTTTCAGCAGAGGACGGGACCCTCGATCCCTGGGAGTAGATGCTCTTCTCCAACAGTGGCCGACACAAGAGCTCCTCTATGTGTTCCCGCCCTGGCCCGTGTTGGGCAGGGTGCTAGACCGGGTGGCAAAGCATCCCGGCAGGGTAATCCTGGTGGGTCCGGATTGGCCCAGACGTCCCTGGTATGCGGACTTGTTCAGGCTCTCAGTCGATGATCCTCTGCGGCTGTCAGTGGAGCAGGGCCTGTTACATCAGGGTCCCGTGGTGATGGAGGATCCCTCTCCCTTTGGTCTTACGGCCTGGCTATTGAGCGGCAGCGTCTGAGGAAGAAGGGCTTCTCAGACAAGGTCATCGCCACTATGCTGAGAGCGAGGAAGCGCTCTACTTCTACTGCTTACGCCAGGGTTTGGCGTATCTTTGCAGCATGGTGTGAAGCAGGCTCACTTTCTCCCTTCACTGCTCCAATTTCTTCAGTGTTGGCGTTCCTGCAAGAAGGTCTGGAGAAAGGCCTGTCGCTCAGTTCTCTTAAAGTCCAGGTAGCGGCTCTGGCTTGCTTCAGGGGCCGCCTGAAGGGTGCTTCCCTGGCTTCGCAGCCAGATGTGGTGCGCTTTCTCAAGGGAGTTAATCACCTGCGCCCTCCTCTGCACTCAGTGGTGCCTGCGTGGAATCTCAACCTGGTGCTAAGAGCATTGCAGAAGCCGCCTTTGGAACCCTTGTCGAGGGCATCTCTGAAAGACCTGACGTTGAAAGCAGTCTTTTTGGTGGCTATCACTTCAGACAGAAGAGTTTCCGAGCTCCAGGCGCTCTCATGTCGAGAGCCTTTTCTGCAGTTCACTGAGGCAGGAGTGACTATTCGCACAGTGCCTTCCTTCCTGCCCAAGATTGGTTCTCGCTTCCATGTGAATCAGCAGCTCTGTCTCCCTTCCTTTCGTAGGGAGGACTACCCAGAGGAGTACTCCGCTCTTGAATATCTGGATGTGAGACGAGTCATCATCAGATACTTGGAAGTGACCAATGATTTCCGGAAATCGGATCATCTGTTTGTCCTGTTTGCAGGTCCTCGTAAGGGTCTGCAGGCTGCTAAGCCTACAGTGGCAAGATGGGTCCAGGAAGCCATTGCAGCGGCTTATGTGGCCGCGGGGAAGGTGCCGCCTATCCAGCTGAAGGCTCACTCCACGAGAGCTCAGGCAGCCTCGATGGCAGAGGCCGGATCCGTCTCCTTGGAAGAGATATGCAAGGCGGCAACGTGGGCTTTGGCTCATACATTCTCCAAGCATTACCGTTTGACTGTGGCTGCACGGGCGGAGGCCCGGTTTGGAGCTTCAGTGTTGAGGTCAGGGATTTCTATGTCCCGCCCTGGGTGAGTACTGCTTCGGTACATCCCACCAGTCTATGGATTGATCAGCTTGATGATATGGAAGGTAAAATTATGTATAATCATACCTGATAATTTTCTTTCCATTAATCATAGCTGATCAATCCATAGCCCCTCCCAGATATCTGTACTGTTTATATTCTGGTTGAATTTTAGGTTCAAGTTTAGCCTTCAGTTACTTCAGGAGGACTTCGTGTTCAAGTTCTTCTTTCACTTGGATTCTTCAAGAGTTGAGACGACTTTGTGTTACAGTGAGCTGCTGCATTCCTCTCCCCTCCGTTTTACGGGGCTGGATTGAGACATAAATTCTGCCGGCACTCCCTCCCGCTTCGTGCGGCTGTAGGGCAGCTTTGTACCCCTCCCGCTTCGGCGGTGTTAGGGTCAGTCAGCTCCTCCCGCGGTTGCGGTTGCAGGATAAGCCAGATCCCCCCGCATCGGCGGGTGTGGTGTCCCTCCCCCGCTCCGCGGGGATGAGCTGGACGGATTCCCCTCCCCCACTTGTGTGGGGATGAGCTGGGTTAATTCCCCTCCCCCGTTTCGGCGGTGGTGAGCTGGGCAGAGTGTCCCTTCGTGGGTGTAATTCTCTAAGTGCTGAGTCCTGCGGATGGAGCTTTGATATCGACATACTGAGGAGTTTCCGGCAGCACATGACCACATATAGGGAGGCAAAAGTTTGCTCTCTATCTCCACCTGCTGGTAGATGGACACAACCCACCAGTCTATGGATTGATCAGCTATGATTAATGGAAAGAAAATTATCAGGTATGATTATACATAATTTTACCTTGTTTTATATTGCTCTTACATCAGACTTATTTACTAAAGCAGGGACAGTCAGAGTTGTTGCAGTGTGCTCCATTTTCTCACCCCGCTGCCCCTCCTGCTCCTAAGAGATCTCATTTAGACCTCCAGGAGTAAGCTGATCTCTCCTTATCTGATGTGGCCTTGGTCTATTCAGAGGAGTCCTTAGAGAAGGGAGAACTTCCTCCCGAGGAGGGGGATGATCCAAAAGTACCAAGCTCATTACATAAAGAGGAGCTTGGTTCTTTCTTTTTTTTTTAATACCTATGGTTTAATTGAAGAATAATTTTATGGAACAAATACAATGAACAGATTAAAGAAGAAATAACACTTCCAATATAGTACACCAAATCCCTCCCAAAGCCTCCCCACACCCAGTCCACAACAAGGTCTAGGAAATAGATCTATCTAAATAAGACTGTATTCTGGGCCAGAGATTAGAAAACTGTGTCTTTGGCTGCCTGAGAGCTGCCAAATGCTCCATAAGTGTTTTCCTGTGGTGCCATCTAGTGCTGAAATAACAGACCATACTGCATAAATACAGCACTTTAAGAGATTGCACAATTTCAAGTCCAGTTCCACATCAACTGGGATATAATTCAAAAGGCATAATTCTCTAGTAAAAATCAGAATTCATTCTGGCAGTTCCCATAAACTCTAGTTTGACATAGAACTAAAAGGTTACTACAGTTGGACAGTCCCACCAAATATGTGAAAGTGAACCAATATTGCCACTTTGTCCCCAACAGTTGAGGTCCGCCTTAAGGCCTTTCTTGACTAAAAATTGTGGAGTAGTATACCAACACTTGTTGATAGTCTTAGTCTGTTTTCTTTAATTATAGCTGAAATCGAACAAATTGGTAGTTTTTTAACAATATCAGTACAAGCGTTATCAGAGGTATTTCATCTCTAGATCCTTCCCTCACATGATCTTAAATGGTAGTTTAACAAACTTATATTTTCTAGCTATTTTACATAAACTAGAAATCAGCCATTTAGAACAATCCGGCTGAGACCAGAATACCTCCAGTGGACTCCTATCCCTAGTAATCGCTGCTTTATACAACCCTGTAGTAAGACAGTGTCTAAGATGGAGATATAAATAAAAGTCACCGCAAAAGATTTCAGTTGCCTATCATCAAATAATTGCCCCAAAAATCGAAGACCTCTATCCTCCTGTCCCTGGAAAGAGTATTCATAAATTGGAGTATCTCCATCTAACATCAAAGAGAGAGGTGTCTAACATGATCTTCACTGCCTCCCAAATCCCCCAGATGCAGTGTGACGCCACAATTTAATTTCATAATGTGTTTTAAAAGGGATTCATAATATTGGCATACCAGGATGCATGCTAGAAGGCCCATGGAATCCCATAAAGAGGTACTTTACCTGCATATAATTTTTGCTCAATCTGTCCAAAGGGTTTAAGCTGCCCCCTTGATTTCCATTCCCAAACATGGAGCAATTGCACTGCCATGTAATATGTTCTCAAATTGGGAACTCCCAACCCTCCTAATTCTTTATGATACAAAAGTATCGTCCAAGCTATCCTCGCCAAATAAATTGTACAAACAATCTTTGCCATTGTCTCAAGAGTCTTAGAGTTTGTTGGAATTTCAGCAACTGAAATAAATATAAAAATCGTGGAAAGACATTCATTTATAGAATTGTCACTCTATCCAACCAAGGGTATGGTCCTCCATTCCATTCCCTGAGGTCAACCTGAATCTCTTGTACAAGAGGTAGATAATTCAGTTGATCAACAGAAGGGGCTACTTTTAACTCCTAAATATTTAAGTGGCAAGTCACCCATTTGAAGGGAAAGTTGGCTTTCAAGGCATCAACCAAACTCTTCTCCAAAGATAAATTAAGCACTTCTGTTTTGTCTTAAACCCAGAAACGTTCCCATAAAACTTAATCTCTTCAATCGGAATGGGAAGGGTTGTATGTGGCTGAGTAAGAAACAAAATGGCATCATTGGTAAATATTATCTTATGGACATCATGTCCTATAAGGACACATTTTTATGTTTGAGAGCTCTCGAATGCATTGTGCAAAAGGCTCCATCACTAGAGCAAACAATAATGGTGAGAGCGGTCATCCCTATCTGGTCCCTCTGCCCAGAGGAAATGTAGATGTATACCTCCCATTTATTTTGATACAGACCAAAGGATTAGAATATAGAGCTGATAACCAGGAACAGAACCCTTCTCCTACCTCAAATCTCTGTAAAGTAGCAAACATAAATGGCCAGTGTACCCGGTCAAAAGTCTTTTCTGCATCAATGGCTAACAACTAGGATCTTTCTAGAGCGTACCAACCATACTATATGGAGAATTCTTTTAACATTGTCCATCATCTACTGCCCCATCACAAACCCTGCCTGAAGAATTGATTACCCTTGGCATCCGTGGAGCTAACCTGTTAGCAACTAACTTAGAAGTGTCTAAGTCTACATTCCTTAGCGTCCCTCCGGACCGGCCCAGGATTGGACTGATGGGTTGTGCACGCCTACCAGCAGGTGGAGACTGAGAAAAAAAACTCTGACTCTAGAGAGCCAATGAGAGCCCTGGTCATGTGACCCTAGCCTCAGTATTTTCTCAGTCTCCCAGCAGGTAGGACGTGAGCCTATTAGTCTCTCTTTTTGGTATTTGTAGATATTTTCTTTATTGGTTCTTCTGTGCCCAGGAATTTTATTGAGGTCATTCCTGATACTAAGTGCCTTAGTGTTCAGCCTCTGGGGTGTTAAACTCGGGTGCCCCGAGTCCCTCCCCCCTATTTCCTCCCCATCTCCCTTCTGGTGTATCCTCACACAGCTTTATTAATAACTAAGGGAAGGGCTACCCTTTCATTGTAAAGGAGTATTGCCTTTGGGAGAGGCAGCCAGTACTTTAAAAAAAAAAAAAAAAGAACTGAACAGCTGAGTAAGCTATCTGTTCCCCGCTGACTTAACGAGCAGGCAGCTCTGTCTTTTCAACTCTGTGTGGGTTTCAGCACCTGTTTAAAAAAAAAAAAGAAAAAAAAAAAAAAAGAAAAGAGCTACGAGATAGGGGAAGCGAACTAAGGCAAGCCAGTGCCCTTTTAGTGTTTTATTGCTCCTGTCAGCCCTCGGGTTTTTAGCTGCTAAATAGGCTGTTTAAAAAGGCGCGAACCGCGTTGCCGCTTTCTCGCGAGTGCTCGCTTGTTGCCGCGATGGCGGAAAAGTTGAAAAGATGTGCAGTGTGTCAGCGTCGGGGAGTTAATGCCGCCGGCGCCTGTAAATTTTGTACGGCGCTTGACATGCCCGCCGTTTCTCTTCCTCCGCCGGTTTTGTCTTCGGTTCCGTCGGGGGTTTCGATTTCGCCGTCGCGCTCCCTCGCTCCTAGTTCGGAGGCCTCTGGCTTAGTTCTTGAAGCGCCCGCGGCGAAAGTGGCGCGAACGGCGGCCATTTTGTCTCCTGCTCCTTCAACGTCGGGTGCCGCGTCTGGCCCTTTAAACTCCGCGATTTTGGGAGATTTCAATACGGAGGTCCTGGTACATTCGACAGCCACTCAGGGAGGAGGTTTTCCCCCTGAGTTTGTTATTCAGATGTACCAGGCCTTCCTGATGCAGCGAGAGGGGCCAGCAGCGGGGCTGGCAGGGGCTACAGCGGGGCTGGCAGGGGCTATGGGCAGTTCGGTTCCTACTGCAGCTAAGCCTAGGACATGTGAGTTTCCTTTAGATCTGGTACCAGAGCATAGTTCGGACATGCCTTTTTTGGAGGAAGAGGAAGACTTAGGACCGGCACTTAATGAGCTGGCTAGGGAGGATCCTTCCTCTTTAGATCCTGACACTGTTCCTTTGGGCCAGGGGGAAGATCCCTCGGTGGCTAGAGTGTTTCATAAGGAAGATTTACAGGATCTTATTGCTATGGTGGCTACTACTTTAAATTTTGATGATCAGCCTCCAGCTTCACAAGTCCGTAAGGTTGATTTGTTGGTTAAGGGCTCTAGGGCTTCCAGCAAGACCTTCCCTATGCATGAGGACATTTGGGATGTCATTAAAGCACAGTGGGAGGTTCCGGATGCTGCTTTTCGGCCTACTAGATCTATGTCTCGTTTATATCCAGTGCCCGAAGCTGATAAAGCACTTCTTAAGCTCCCAGTGGTTGATGCTGTGGTCTCTGCGGTTACTAAACGCAACACAGTCCCAGTAGATGGAGGAACGGCGCTTAAAGATACTCAAGACAGGCGTTTGGACTCTCTTTTGAAGCATAATTTTGAGGTTTCCTCTCTGGCAGTGCAGGCGGCCATTTGCGGATCTTTAGTGGCCAGGGCCTGTTTTCGTTGGGCCGAGAGAGTCCTGGATAGATCTTCGGATGATCTTGCAGCTATAGATGTTGAGGTGGCAAAGATTGAAACGGGCTCTGCTTTTTTAGCCGATGCCCTATATGACCTGTTGAGGGCATCTTCTAAATCTTTGGCCCTGGGAGTTGCAGCTCGCCGCTCTCTTTGGTTGAAAGGTTGGTCGGCAGATGCGGCCTCCAAATCTAAGTTAAGTAAATTTCCCTTTAGGGGTTCATTTTTGTTTGGAGAGGACTTGGACAAATTGGTTCACTCCCTAGGAGACTCTAAGGTGCCTCGTCTCCCTGAAGATCGGCCTCGCCTTTCCGGTCGGGGTGCCTTGTTTGGACGTGGTAGGCTAAGGTCTTTCCGTAGATTTCAGCCTGATAAACCTTCTCAGCCTCAGAGATCGCGTTTCTTTACCAGGAACCAGTCCTTTCGAGGTTACCGCAGAGGAGGCAGATTCTCAAGCGGCAATTTTCGCTCCCCTGCGCGTACTTCCCAATGAAGGTGCGAGGGCCCCTTCTCTGGTACCTGTCGGAGCTCGGCTTTCTCAGTTTTATCAGAGGTGGGCCCACATTACATCAGGTCAGTGGGTCTTGGAGGTGGTTCGAGACGGATATGCCTTAGAATTTGCAAGGCCTATTTCAGACGCCTTTCTGGAGTCTCCCTGTCGTTCTCCCCTCAAAGCGCGTGCGGTTCGGGAGACTCTGCAGAGGCTCTTAGATCTTCAGGCGATTTATCCAGTTCCTCCTGCCGAGTACAAGCAAGGTCGGTATTCCATTTACTTTGTGGTGCCCAAAAAGGAGGACTCCCATCGTCCTATTCTCGACCTCAAAGCTGTCAATCGCGCTCTCAAGGTCACCAGTTTCCGGATGGAGACCCTTCGGTCAGTCATAGTAGCAGTGCGCAAGGGAGAGTATTTAACAGCCTTGGACCTGACAGAGGCCTATTTGCATATTCCCATTCGTCCTGCTCACCACAAGTTTTTGCGTTTTGCAATTCTAGGCCGGCATTATCAGTTTCGCGCTCTGCCTTTCGGTCTGGCGACGGCGCCGCGCACATTTACCAAAGTGATGGTCGTGGTTGCAGCGGCTGTCAGGAAGGAAGGGATTTTGGTTCATCCCTACCTGGACGACTGGTTGATAAGGGCAAAGTCTTATCAAGAAAGTTGTCAGGTCACGGAGCGAGTAGTAACGTTCCTGCAGTCCCTAGGTTGGGTGGTGAACATAGCCAAGAGCCGTTTGGTTCCCTCTCAGTCTCTAGAGTATTTGGGGGTCACCTTCGATACTGCGAGGGGTCGAGTTTTTCTTCCGCAGGGCAGAATCCTAAAGCTCCGGTCTCAGGTTCTGAATTTGATGCATCGGAAAGTACCGTGTGCTCGAGACTATCTTCAGGTTCTCGGTTCCATGGCTGCCTCGATAGAAGTAGTTCCCTGGGCCAGAGCTCACATGAGATCTCTTCAGTGGTCTCTTCTGACCCGGTGGTCTGCTCAGACAGATTCCCTTCTGATGAGACTGCCTTTGAGGCTCCGGGAGCGAATCTCTCTGTTTTGGTGGCTACGGATGCAGAATCTCACTGTGGGGATGCCGTTGGAGCCTCCGTGGTGGATACCTCTAACAACAGATGCCAGTCTCCGGGGCTGGGGGGCTCATTGCCTGGACAAGTGGGCCCAGGGCCTCTGGTCGCCGCTGGAAGCAGTTCAATCCATCAACTTTCTGGAGACCAGGGCGATTCGGTTAGCTCTGCTGCACTTCGGTTCTCTTCTGGAGGGCACAGCTGTGCGAGTTCTCTCGGACAACGCCTCGGCAGTAGCCTACATCAACCGCCAGGGAGGTACGAGGTGCCGTCTCCTGTGTCGGGAAGCGGAGAGTCTCCTGGCGTGGGCGGAGATTCACCTCACGGCCATCTCAGCCTCGCATGTGGCAGGAGTGGACAACGTGCAAGCAGACTTCCTCAGTCGTCACACTCTCGATCCCGGGGAATGGGCTCTGAGCGATCGGGCGTTTCAGTTGATAGTACAGCGCTGGGGTCTTCCAGTACTAGATCTCTTTGCCTCCAGGCTCAACTCCAAAGTTCCTCGCTTCTTCAGTCGCCGAAAAGATGTAAGGGCGGCAGGGGTAGACGCCCTCTTGCAGCGATGGCCCTCCGGCCTTCTTTACGCATTTCCTCCATGGCCACTAATAGGTCGTCTCCTTCAGAAGATCGAAGACCACAGGGGGCCGATCATTTTGGTGGCACCGGACTGGCCTCAGCGTCCCTGGTACGCGGATCTCCAGCGTCTGTCCGTGGCGTCTCCTCTTCGTCTTCCGGCACACAAGGCTTTGCTGGTTCAAGGACCAGTTCCGCATCCAGATCCAGCTCGATTTTGTCTTACGGCTTGGCTCTTGAACGAGCTCGTTTAACTAAGCGAGGATTTTCAACGCCAGTGATTTCTACCATGCTGCAGTCTCATCGCCGTTCCACCTCTTTAAACTATATTCGCACGTGGAGAATTTTTGAGGATTGGTGTGCAGAAGCTGACATTGTTCCTTTTCAGGCGTCAGTACCTCAGATGTTAGACTTTTTACAGCGAGGTTTTGATAAGGGGCTCTCTCTTTCGTCGCTGAAGGTGCAGGCGGCAGCTCTGTCCTGTTTCAGAGGTAGAATAAGGGGTAAGTCTTTGGCTAGTCTTCCCGAGGTGGCTCGTTTTTTGAAGGGGGTCAGCCTTCTTCGTCCTCCGGTCAGATCGGTTTTTCCTTCTTGGGACCTTAATCTGGTGCTTTCGTCTCTGACAAAGCCTCCTTTTGAGCCTTTACAAACATGTTCTCTGAAGGATTTAACGCTTAAGACGGTGTTTTTGGTGGCTATCGCATCAGCTAGAAGAGTCTCAGAGTTGCAAGCTTTTTCCTGTAGATCTCCATTTCTGGAATTTTCTAAAGAGCGAGTGGTCCTTCGGCCGGTTCCTTCCTTTTTGCCCAAGGTACTATCTCGGTTTCATATGTCCCAGTCGGTTTTTCTTCCTATTCTGGGATCCTCCTCCGGAACGCAGGAGCAGCGAAAGTTGCATACTCTGGATGTTAGGAGAGTACTTAAACGGTATCTTGCGGTTACGAAGGACTTCCGTCGATCGGACCGCCTCTTTCTGCTGTTTGCTGGTCACCGCAAGGGCCTTGCAGCTTCTAAGCCTACTTTGTCTCGGTGGATCAAAGAAATGATAGCGTCTGCTTATCTCTTGGCAGACAGACCAGTTCCGGCAGCGCTTAAAGCTCATTCTACCCGGGGGCAGGCAGCCTCGTGGGCGGAGTGTTCCTTGGTGCCTCCAGCGGAGATCTGTAAAGCGGCGACTTGGTCGTCACTTCATTCTTTCTCTAAGCATTACAGGCTAGATGTACAGTGTCGTCAGGAGACCGTCTTTGCATCTCGCGTACTCACAGCGGGTTTGCTGGGGTCCCTCCCTTAGGACTACTGCTTTGTTACGTCCCATCAGTCCAATCCTGGGCCGGTCTGGAGGGACGCTAAGGAAGGAGAAATTAGACCTTACCTGCTAATTTGCTTTCCTTTAGTCCCTCCGGACCGGCCCAGGTCCCTCCCGTGTTCTATGGTTCTCAATTTTACTGTGTACAGAGATGCAACTGTCGTCTACAGAGCTGTTCTGCTAGTTAGACAGTTAAAGGAGATACATTATGGTCTATAAGAAATACATTAGGTTCTACAAGTTAAATGTTTTGCAAGTTCTCTGGTTATTCAGTTCATAATATTATACAACTTGCACAGTTTATGGGATACACATTTCTGTACATAATTGGCCATGCCACGGCTCTGAACCGAGTTGTTGGTGCGCCCAGTGTTACGGCGAAGCCGTAGTTTAAGCACGTTGGTTTCTCTCGTGCTGCCTGGCTGCTTAAATTCCTCAGGGCACAGAATATAGGTCCTTCTTTTCCTTTCTGCTTGGTTATTCAAATACTGAGGCTAGGGTCACATGACCAGGGCTCTCATTGGCTCTCTAGAGTCAGAGTTTTTTTCTCAGTCTCCACCTGCTGGTAGGCATGCACAACCCATCAGTCCAATCCTGGGCCGGTCCGGAGGGACTAAAGGAAAGCAAATTAGCAGGTAAGGTCTAATTTCTCCTTTATCAGGGAGATATAGCGATAAGAACCACAGACAGCTGTATTCTGTGAAGTAAGAGAGCCCCCATCTCTTAAAGCATTAAAATATTTTGCTAACACTGGAGTCAACAAGGTCTTATAGAAGGTGTTGGAGACCCTATCCTAGCCTGGAGATTAACTAGCTGGAAGATTTTTAATAATGATGTCTACTTCATGAGAAGAGAGATCCATATCCTTGGCCTGTACCGCCTCGGGAAGATTAGGTACCTCCTCCTCCTTTATAGGGATGTCAGTAGCACATAATGACTTATAAAAATCTAAAAAGCAATTCTGTATTTGCTGCTCTTTTCCAGTTCTCCCTTGTTTCTAATTTTGAGGATCCAAGTTGAATCTGGTGCTCCCTAATCCTCCTCATCAACATGCGCCCAGATTTGTCACTATGCTCATAATATTATTGTTGGAACCTTCTCAATTTAAAGTATATATCAGGCAGTCAAATAGTGTGCAGCTCCATCCGCTATCTGTCTACCCATCTACGAGACTTTTGATACCTCAAGTCGACCTCTTCTATCTGGTTAATTAAGGATTGTACTTTTTTGAGTCTGTCTTTTTTCTGGAACCCCACTTAATAGGAACCCACCCCCTCAATAACAGCTTTCAAGCCTTCCCACACAGAGGAGGCACTAACCTCTCGTGTATCACTGAACTCAAGATATTGAGTTAGCTTATGCTGCACCTCAGCCTACTTACCCTGTGATCCTGTACTGGGCTTTCATTGGGTCTCCAATATGCTCTACCCCTGGGGAAGTCCCTAAAATTAAAATCACAGTGTACCGGACCATGGTCTGACCATGATGGAGACTCTATACCAGCCCCTCCCCCCTAGGCTGTACACCCAGAAATCCATCTCCCAAGATTATATCCAGTCTGGTGTAGCTATCATGTACAGTCGAGTAATAAGAGTTTCTCTGTAGAAAACTTAGGTCGCTGTACGTCCAGGAGCCCAACATTTTTCAAAAGCTGAGTATAAGCTCTTGGTGCCTCTGAATGCAGAGACTGATCTATCCCGTTTTGGAGAAATAGCAAAATTAAAGTCCCCTCCCACCAGTATTTGACCTTGCACCTTAGCCAGCAGGGCAGCATACACTCTCTGCCAAAAGAGTCTTGAGAATCAGAAGGGGCATATCCATTAACTAAGGTGACTCGTTTACCCAAAAATATCTTTCACCACCAGAAGAAACTTCCCATTGCTCTCTTGTACCGCCTCTATCACAGTAAATCTGAGTGAATTGAATAAGATAGAAACACCATTTCTCTTTGAACACATTTAAGTGAACAATTGAAGATTTAGGTGTAATGCTTGTAATGCAAAAGCCGTTCACCTTTTTTATTAAAATGTGTTTCTTGGATAAACACTACATTCAGTTTCAGTCAAGCAAGTTCTTTATATAATAAACTTCTTTTGCGTGCTGAGCTGAGCCCTCTCACATTGAAAGTACCCACCCTAATGTGCAAATTACTCATGAATCATCAATTTTAAAATATTGACTAAAAATATGAATGACTAGCACTAAAGGCCTGTTAAATACACAATCCCTCCCCATTTTGTTCACACCATCCCCCCCTCTTGTCCACCCCCCAAACTCTGTGTCCTGCCATTCTCTGATGCAATTTCCTGTTTCCGTGAGGGTGGGACACTGAGAGGGAAGGGAAGGCTGGAGGCGAACCTGCTTCTTTCACTGCCACCGCTGCTGCAACTTGAGGTAAAATAAAATTTTTAAACGCAGGTCGGCAGGAAGGAAAGGAGGGCTGTTGTGGGAAGCTATGGTCAGGAAGGTGATGGCTGGGGTTGGAATTGGAACTCGGGGACTGAAAAGGGGGCAGGTTGGGGCGAGTCACTGGACATGGATGGGAGGGATGGTCAGAGGAGAATCACTGGACATGGATAGGAGGGGAGGACAGCGGAGAGAGAGGAGAAATCGGACATTGATGGGAGGGAGGGCAGAAGAGAATCGCTGGACATGGATGGTAGGGGAGAGGGTAGAGAAATCGCTGGACATGGAGGGGAAGGCAGGGGAGAGAGGAGAGTTGCTGGACATGGATGAATGGAGGGGAAGGCAGGGGAGAGTTGCTGGACATGGATAGAGAGAAGGGCAGGGGAGAGAGGAGAGTTGCTGAACATGGATGGATGGAGGAGAGAGCAGGAAAAATGCAGGACATGGATGGAGTGGAGGGCAGGGAAGAGAGGAGAAATGTTGGACAGGGATGGAGGCAAGGAAAGACAGAGAAAGAAGATGCACACAGATGGAGGGGAAGGGAGAGAGGAGAAATGCTGGATATGGATGGAGGGGAGGGAAGACAGGAAGTAGATGCACATGGATGGAGGAGAGAGGAGAAATGCTGGACATGGATGGAGGGGAGAGAAGACAGAGGAGTAGATGCACATGGATGGAGGGGAGAGAGGAGAAATTCTGGACATGGATGGAATGGAGGGCAGGGAAGAGAGGAGAAATGTTGGACAGGGATGGAGGCAAAGAAAGAAAGAGAAAGGAGATGCACATGGATGGAGGGGACAGGAGAAAGGAGAAATGCTGGATATGGATGGAGGGGAGGGAAGACAGAGGAAGTAGGTGCACATGGATGGAGGCGAGAGGAGAAATTCTGGACATGGATGGAGGGGAGAGAAGACAGGAGGAGATGAACATGGATGGAGGGATGGAGAGAGAAGAGAAATGCTGGACATGGAGGAGAGGAAGGAGATGCATACGGATGGAGGGGAGGGAAGAAAGAGGAAGGAGATGCATACTGACGAAGATGAGGGAAAGGGAAAAGAGGAGAAAAACTGCACATGGAGGGGAGAGGAGAAATTCTGGACATGGATGGAGGGGGAGGGAAGAGAGAGGAAGTGAGATGAACATGGATGGAGGGGGAGGAGAGAGAGGGGAAATGCTGGACATGGATGGAGGGGGGAGAGGAAAAATGCTGGACATGGATGGAGGAGAGGGAAGAAAGAGGAAGGAGATGCATACTGATTGCAGTTTTTTTACGAAGGGAATTGTTACAACCCAGATAGACTGTTACAGTAGTCGAGTCTTGTAGTGAATAAGGATAGGATGAGTGCATGGAATCATGATCGACAGACTGTTGGATTGAACATAGTGGTCTAAGTACAAAAAACCCTATCTTGCTTAAATGAGAAATTTTGAATGGAAAATGAAAGTTGGGAGTCCAATATTATACCTAGGTAATGGAAGGATTCAACCGGTTGGATAACAGAACTGAAAAATTAAGAGGCATACTGGGTTTAATAAGACCGCCCGTTTACCCAACAGGCTACTGTTTTCTGGGTATTAAGCACAAGCTTGTTGTTAGTGAGCCATTTCGAAGCCATATTCAAACAATCTTGAAGAGGGGTGATAGAAGGAGAAAAAGGATTAGTAGGTCAAATCACTAAGATGTCATCTGCATACAGGTAGCATGAGATCTGAAAGGAATTGGATGAGTGTGGCAAGAGGGCTGAGAAAAAGATTAAGTAGCAGTAAGGAGAGGATAGAACCCTGTGGTACACTGCATGTCAAAGGTTGGGGAGAAGATGTGGAGGAAGGGGTGATGACTTGGAACAAACAGCCTGAAAGGATTGATGAAAACTAGGCCAAAACTGAGCCTATCCCACAAGTTCTGGAATAGTGGGAAGGACCAATGGAAAGAAAATTTAACAGGTAAGACCTAATTTCTTCATTTAAAATGAGTAAAGATGTGCAGTTTAGGAAACATGCTTTTTAAAAGTAGAGTGTTGAAGGCCACTGTGGTAATGGAGCTATCAGTGTTTTAATGAGACTTTATTTTATCAGTACAGAAGCACAAGGCAGAGCACCACCGATGTTTTCAGGTGTTTGTTCCATGTTGTCTGAGCTATGCTGTGGATATTGGTATAAACTTTATAAAATGATTGGGGGTACTAAACACAAAGTATTCCTCCCTGGAACATAGTGAAGGAGTTTGATATTAGGGGTGCTCAAGTACTCACTGCATCCACAGAGCTGGCATATAGGCCATGGAGCTTTCCATGTCTTACCATCCAGCGTATGACTGCTGCCATATTGGCTAAACCCAGAAATTTTTATTGTAGGCAAATGTTTATTAGTTGACCTCAAAGGAAGTCCTGTGACATGTCATATTTCAAAGAAAGTTTTGTCTGATCTGGACTTATGAAGAAATTTAAAAATGACTGACGTGAGACAGCATATTTGATGAACTTTGTGGTGCCTTTGATACCAGCAAAATTCAATTCTGTCTTGATTTTCTTCCTAGATTTGGTGGCGCAAAGAGGAGAAAAGTTAGAACTGCTCATAGACAAAACAGAAAATCTTGTGGATTCTGTAAGTATACAGAAATGGCTGTTGAGTATGGTGTTACGTGTGAAAAGTTTATAAAAAAGCATATTGAAAGCATATACGTATCTTGTAGCACCCATACCTCTACTTTGATAGGTGTAAAATAATGAGGCTGATAAGCAAATAAGCCCAGAAGTAGTTGTCTGGCTTGGTGAATAAAGCTGAGATATGTAGGTATCAACCCCAAAACAATTTTTTTTTATAGCACCATTTATGCATGCAGAATCCAGATGTGTTCCAGGTTTACAGGGACATGTGCATAGCAGGAGACTAAAGAAGCTAAAGACCACAAGATATGCCATAACTGGGTCAGATCAAAGGTCCATCAAGTCCAACATTTGGTCTGACGGTGATCACTCCTAGTCACTAGTACTGGCAGATTCCCACAGTCTACAATATATAGTTTATAAACTCTCTTCTTAGAATGTCTAATCCTTCTTCTTCTTTTTTTTTTAAACAAAGAGGGGGTGTTCATTTAGTGTACTTTAAATCGATTTAATGAATTTATGTATTTGATTTGGATTTTGGATCTTCTTGCTCATTTTTTCCAAATCCAAGCTCAAAGCGAGTTACAAGCAGGATATCCAAGTAATTTTCTTGACAAGACAGACAGGCTGGAGTGGTCTTCAACAACAACTCAGTGTAGTTAGCATGTAAGGACAGGGCCGGGCAGACTTCTATGGTCTGTGTCCCAGAAATGCTATAGAAAGACTATGATCAAGTGGTTTACATTACATTCATTGATAATGAGTGTGACAGTTGGGTAGACTGGATGGAAATCACTTATTATGTTGCTGTGTAAGTAGACTTAACCTAAATTGGACCAGAGGGCCAAGATCACAAGGAACATCAGTAGGAAAAATAGGATTTGAACTTTGACTTCTTTGGTTCTCAGTCTGCTACTCTAACCCCTAGACTGAAGATTAGCACACATTAAAAAGCTTTTATTAAAACAATGTGTGAAATGAACCTAAATGTCCAGAAATCAGGCAGACGCCCAAAGAAACCAAAACATTTTTGCCGTGAGTATATCCCTTCTTTAAATAAAGTCAAATATAGTAACTGCCCTGAACACATTATCTGACAAGAAATTCCACCTTAATTATGCATCAAGAGAGTATTTTTTCACACATATATTTCAAGTGTGTTAATTTCTTGGACTATCTCTTACTTTTGGTAGTTTGAAAGGAAAAAACAGCTGTTCCACCTCACTCATTGTACAGACCCATCATATTTTCTCTCAGTGCTCTCTTCTGTAACCTGTTCTTCATAGGAAAGCCATTCCATCCCCTTTATCATTTTAGGTGCCCTTTTCAGTATCTTTCTAGTTTTTATTATATATTTATTTGAGATGGTGGACCAGAACTGCACATAGTATTCAGGTGCAGTGGAACAGTAGATTAATACAGAGGCATAATGATATTCATTGTTTGTTTGTTTGTTCTTCCTTCCTTTCTTAATATTCCTAACTTTCTGTTTGCTTTCTTGACTGCTGTCACGCACTGAGCTGAGGATTTCAAAACGTTTGTCTGTTGTGATTCCAAGATCTTTTTCGTGGGTGGTAACTCTTAACAGAGCCCAACATTTTGAACCTGTGGTTGGGATTAAGTGCTGTTGAGTCGATGATGATTCATTGCGACCCATGGTAGTTGCATTATTTACATAGAACCCCCCCCCCCCCCCCCCCCAATCCCAACCTGCCCCTGATTTTAGGGACATCCTATACAGTGGGGGAAATAAGTATTTGATCCCTTGCTGATTTTGTAAGTTTGCCCACTGACAAAGACATGAGCAGCCCATAATTGAAGGGTAGGTTATTGGTAACAGTGAGAGATAGCACATCACAAATTAAATCCGGAAAATCACATTGTGGAAAGTATATGAATTTATTTGCATTCTGCAGAGGGAAATAAGTATTTAATCCCTCTGGCAAACAAGACCTAATACTTGGTGGCAAAACCCTTGTTGGCAAGCACAGCGGTCAGACGTCTTCTGTAGTTGATGATGAGGTTTGCACACATGTCAGGAGGAATTTTGGTCCACTCCTCTTTGCAGATCATCTCTAAATCATTAAGAGTTCTGGGCTGTCGCTTGGCAACTCGCAGCTTCAGCTCCCTCCATAAGTTTTCAATGGGATTAAGGTCTGGTGACTGGCTAGGCCACTCCATGACCCTAATGTGCTTCTTCCTGAGCCACTCCTTTGTTGCCTTGGCTGTATGTTTTGGGTCATTGTCGTGCTGGAAGACCCAGCCACGACCCATTTTTAAGGCCCTGGCGGAGGGAAGGAGGTTGTCACTCAGAATTGTACGGTACATGGCCCCATCCATTCTCCCATTGATGCGGTGAAGTAGTCCTGTGCCCTTAGCAGAGAAACACCCCCAAAACATAACATTTCCACCTCCATGCTTGACAGTGGGGACGGTGTTCTTTGGGTCATAGGCAGCATTTCTCTTCCTCCAAACACGGCGAGTTGAGTTCATGCCAAAGAGCTCAATTTTTGTCTCATCTGACCACAGCACCTTCTCCCAATCACTCTCGGCATCATCCAGGTGTTCACTGGCAAACTTCAGACGGGCCGTCACATGTGCCTTCCGGAGCAGGGGGACCTTGCGGGCACTGCAGGATTGCAATCCGTTATGTCGTAATGTGTTACCAATGGTTTTCGTGGTGACAGTGGTCCCAGCTGCCTTGAGATCATTGACAAGTTCCCCCCTTGTAGTTGTAGGCTGATTTCTAACCTTCCTCATGATCAAGGATACCCCACGAGGTGAGATTTTGCGTGGAGCCCCAGATCTTTGTCGATTGACAGTCATTTTGTACTTCTTCCATTTTCTTACTATGGCACCAACAGTTGTCTCCTTCTCGCCCAGCGTCTTACTGATGGTTTTGTAGCCCATTCCAGCCTTGTGCAGGTGTATGATCTTGTCCCTGACATCCTTAGACAGCTCCTTGCTCTTGGCCATTTTGTAGAGGTTAGAGTCTGACTGATTCACTGAGTCTGTGGACAGGTGTCTTTCATACAGGTGACCATTGCCGACAGCTGTCTGTCATGCAGGTAACGAGTTGATTTGGAGCATCTACCTGGTCTGTAGGGGCCAGATCTCTTACTGGTTGGTGGGGGATCAAATACTTATTTCCCTCTGCAGAATGCAAATAAATTCATATACTTTCCACAATGTGATTTTCCGGATTTAATTTGTGATGTGCTATCTCTCACTGTTACCAATAACCTACCCTTCAATTATGGGCTGCTCATGTCTTTGTCAGTGGGCAAACTTACAAAATCAGCAAGGGATCAAATACTTATTTCCCCCACTGTATATGTATTTCTCATCCTTTTTGAAGCACAAAGCATACCTACATTAGCAAAAATGTAGTGCAGTAGTCTCTGTGGAGAAAGCAGTGTGAACATCGAGAGGACTTATATAACCAAATAAGAGTTGGGGAAGACAGAAGGCCTCCCCTCCCCCCAATCCCTAAATTTTAAAATGAAGAGAATAAGTGGAGACACACATGGACTAGTGACAACGGAACAGCATTCTAGTGACTTGTACTTCTGGGAGAGTCTGTGCCACTGTGCATTGCAGAATTTGCACAGAATTTCCCGTCTTGTGCAGATTTTGTTCAGTGACCAGGAGGCAGTGGTGACTCCTGCTGTTGATCTCCTTCCTCCTTCCCAACATGCAGGCACACATCTTCTCTTCGCAGCATCCCTTCTTGTCCCTCTGGTCTCCTGTTAATTCCCTTCCCCCTCTCTCCCCATGGCACACCTGATGCACAGGCTCTCCCAGCCCAGCAATGATCACCACAAGCAAAAGAGGAGGAGAGGGGTTGCACGTGGGTTGTGTCCTCCTTTTGCTGCCTAGTGCTGAATGTAAAATTTGAACCATGGTATTCTTTTTTTTTTTTTTTTACCATTTATTTTATTATTTTCATGTATAAACATATCAAAACAGAGAATAATTTTAATACAACCATATTGCTTGACACCTTGCCTGGACTGTTTCCCATTTCTAATTCCACTCATTCAATTTCTCAGAGCCCCTCCCACCCTTTCCCTTTCCCTTCCTCTCCTCCCCCCCCCCCCCCCCCCCCCCCCCGCTCGATCTACTCATTCGTGCCTAACATTTACTGTCTCTTAGTGTCTCGGGAGGACAACCACTGTTCATAAAGCTGCCAAGTCTTTTGATGTTGTATTAAATGTCCATTCCGTAATGCTGTGAGTTTGGACATAAGGCAAATGTAGTCTAATTTTTGCAGGACTTTATGAAGGCCCGGCAGTGATGGTTGTTTCCAAGCCGCTGCTAATACCAGCTTGCCTGCCACAAACAGTTGTCCAGCAAACTGATGTATTGGATTTGGAACTCCTTCGGGTTTAAAATGTAGCAAACAGTAATCCATCTTCATTGGGTAGGTTATCCCAGTGACCTCAGTCAGAAATTTCAGAAGCATTGTCCAGTATGTCTGAGCGTGTGTGCAGGCCCACCAGATGTGGAACATGTCCCCTATTCCATCGCACTGTCGCCAGCATGTAGCTGAGCATCCTCTAAACATCTTTGCAATGCGATGCGGGGTATAGTACCAGCAGTATAATATCTTATGTCCATTCTCAATCATAGAGCTAGAAATCGAGACCTTAAGCAGAGATTTAAATGCTAATTTCCATTGTTGAAAAGTATATGTTTCCTTCAAGGCTTCATTCCATATAGCTAAATAATGTTCTACGGGGTTGGAGTATAGAAGCAATGCTTCATAGAGTCTTGATATGCTCCCCTTACCTCCCCCTCTCATCATACACATTTCTATCTTAGTTTCTGATAAGTTAAGCTCATCTCTTGCCCTTCGCTTTATAAAGTCCTGTACTTGGTAATATTGGAAAGCCTGTAAGGAGGATAAACCATGTTCCCTGCAGAGCTCTTCAAACGCTATTGTCGTATTCTCTTCCCACATTTGGCCCAACGTACACAGACCCATATCTTCCCAGCCACAGTAGGCCGTGGTATGCCTTCCTGGTGTAAAGTGTGGAGCAAATCTAAGGTACATGTGCCGAAAAAACTTACGTCCTGGAAAAAACTGTTCTCGCACCCCACTCCAGGTGTGCAAGGGCCACTGCATCAGCGGCGGACATCCCTTGATGAGTTCATCTAACTCCTGTTTAGCTAGCCATGGAATAGCCCTAAGCGGGAAGGGGCCCACCCAGCCCTGCTCCATCCTGACACTCAATTTTTCTGTGTCTGTGAACCAAGCCGCTATTGTTCTAAGATGTGCCGCCTGGTAATATAGGGTAATAGAGGGGACCCCCATCCCTCCCTGCTGCCTTGGTTGGTACATAACTTCTCTTCTAACTCGCGGCGGTCTTTTTTTCCAGATAAAGGAGAAGATGTCCCTCTGGAGGCCTCGTAAGAAGCTATCTGGGATGGAAATTGGTAATGCCATAAAAAGATACAGTATCCTTGGGAGTACTACCATTTTTACTGCACTTATCCTCCCAACCCAGGACAACTGTAGACCCCCCCATCTTTGCAAGTCTTGCAGCAAACGCTTCGCTATCTCGGGGAAATTAACCTGGTATAACTCCTTGATGTCTCTGGGAATATTAACCCCCAGGTATCGAATGTATCGCGATGCCCATCGGAACGGAGTTGCCTGCTGTAGACGGGATTTTTGTTCAATGGGAATATTTATGTCAAGCACTTCAGATTTGTCTAGATTAATCTTAAACCCCGAGACTTTCCCGTATGCATTTAGCATCTCTAGTATTTTCGGAAAGGAGGTCTCAGGATCTTTTAGCATCAGCAAGACGTCATCTGCAAAGAGAAGCGTCCGCGTTTCGATTCTACCCAATCGTGGCCCCTTTACTTCTGGATGTGCCCTAAGCCTAACCGCCAACGGCTCCATTACAATGGCAAAAAGCAGGGGGGACATTGCACATCCCTGCCTTGTTCCTCTATATAAATTGAAGGGCTCTGTCAGTCTGCCATTTATTCTAATGGAGGCCTGAGGGGTTTTATAGATTAGACGAAGCCAGTGGAGGAAACGCCCAGTGAATCCCATTTTATCTAGCACTCCAAACAAGAAGGACCAGCTCACTCTGTCAAACGCCTTTTCGGCATCTAGTGACAGAATGCATAATGGAGACCGCGTGTCCTGTGCATGGTATACCAAATGTAGTGCTCTACGTATATTATCAAATGTCTGTCTCCCATGCACGAAGCCTGCCTGATCCTCATGAACTAGAAAGGGTAGATGTTTTTGCAGTCGTGTTGCCAAAATCTTTGTGAAGATCTTATAGTCTATCCCTAACAGTGAGATAGGCCTATAAGATCCACAGAGCTGTGGGTCCTTCCCTGGCTTGTGGATGACCGTAATATTAGCCAAATTCCAGGTTGGGGGGAGCCCCGGACTGTCCTCTAGGGAATTAAACACTTGCAATAGCAATGGGGCCAGAAGCTTCCCAAATGTTTTATAGAATTTGCCAGTGAAGCCATCGGGTCCCGGAGCCTTACCTGCCGGGAGCTCCTTAATAGCGTGAATAACCTCTTTCATTTCAATGGGGTGCGCTAGCATCTGAGTGGCACTAGATGTCAGTCTTGGAAGCTCTAACCCCTCTAAGTAATCTGTTATCTCTGTGATCTGTCTCCTCGCCTCTGGTGTATAACTTCTCATAAAAGTCTTTGAATGCTAACTCTATATAATCAGAGTCTGTGTGGGTGTCCCCTCCCTCATCCCTTAGGCTCGCAATTATGTTGCGGTTCGCTTGCTGTTTTAGCCTATAGGCCAGAAGACGGCTAGCCTTATTGCCAAATTCGTAGTGAGTCTGTTGAGCCTTCTGAAGACTCTCGGAGATATCCGCTAGCTCCAAATCACAGATTTGATCCCGCAGCCGGCGAGCTCTATCTAAGCTCGCCTGCTTATGTTCCGGTCCACCACTATGAAGCCTGGCTTCTTCCTGTTCTAGTTGTTTCCGGAGAGTCGCCTCTTTTAACATCCGCTGTTTCCTAGTGTGTGCCTTCAGCGCTATGAGGTGACCCCGCATGACTGCTTTAAATCCCTCCCAGACTATTATCGGTGAAACTGTCCCATTATCATTGAATTGGATATATTCTTTAATATTGGTTTCAATGCTAACTAGATTAGCCGGATCCTGCAAAAGAGCATCATCCAGACGCCAGCTTTTCTGTCTCCCTCGCGTATTGGGTAATGTCAGCTGCATCAGAACCGGAGAGTGGTCTGACCAGGTTCTAGGTAAAATCTGCTGTGTCCCTGCCAATCCTGCTATCGCTGCTTCTCCTAGCCAGTAGTCAATCCTGGAGGATGACTTGTGTACTGCAGAGTAGTAGGTATAGCTACGCTTTCTTGGGTGTACTTGCCGCCACAGGTCTATTAGGTGCCAATGATTCACAAATTCGTGCAATTTTGCTCTATCTCTTCGGCCATATTGTATGCTACTCGAGGAGTTGTCTAGATGAGCCTGCATGGTAAGGTTAAAATCCCCCCCCACCAATAGGGAGCCCTCTACATGTTTCTGGAGCAGTTGGTCTAACTCTGAGAAAAAACCTTCTTGCTGTGCATTCGGCCCATACACGTTTACTATAGTAAAGATCTGTCCTAATAGCGACAACACTACCAGGAGGTATCTTCCCCCCTTGTCTCTTGTCACTTTAAGTATGTTCCAGGGTTTATCACCCACAAATGCCATCATTACCCCTTTACTCTTTGTGTTGTCGCTATTGGACGCAAAATATATATGGGGATATTTCTTATGGTAGCACAAATATTCATGTCTGGATAGTAAGTGGGTCTCCTGCACTAGGACCACATCTGCTCGCAAACGGAGCATTTCTCTAAACAGGAGTTGTCGCTTTCTCGGGATATTCAACCCTCTGGCATTAATCAGTAGTAGGTTAATATCTGCCATGAGATGTCATAATAAGTTGCTCTATTGCCTGCTAATCTCTGAGTCATTATGCTTCTTTGCCTATTTCCTATTGGTTTCCTCTGATGAGCCCTCCCCTTAACATCCTGATAGGCCTCTTTCTTGTCCCTATCCCAGGGTTTCCCTCCCTCCCCCCTCCCCCCTCCCCTCATTAGAAAGCTGCCCCTGTATATCACTAAGGGCATTCTAGAAGGAAGTGTAAGCTGTTCAGTCCATATTTCCGCGGAGGCTCCTGCATCTTTGAGTTAAGCCTTGTCTCTTTGCAATTTTAACCTTTCTATAAAATTAAGTGACAACAGAACAACATAACAGGTGTTTGCATAGTATTAACAAAACAAAATACATCACCCAATCACTTCCTAAGGTCCAACTTTTTTTTTGCAGCATTGCCACTGAGCGCACGTTCAATCAACTTCTGTCTTTTTGCTGATTCAACAGTTGCTCCTTAACCGAGGCTTCCCAGTGAAGTGCTTCTCATTCAGGTCACTTTTGTTGCCGACTGTTGGCGTTTTAGGCGTCGCTGACCATTGCCTACTCGTTGCCATTTAGGCGGTATCACCCGGGTTGGGCCTCTCTTTGCTGCTGTCGTCGGAGTTGATGTCTCCATCTCGACTTCCTCTGGTAGCACTTCTTTCGCCTCTGCAAGTGTTCTTATGTGCTGCATTTTACCCTCTTTATAAAATACTAGCGCAAATGGATGCCTCCACCTGTACCGGATCCCCAGTTCTTGAAGTCTTCTAGTGACTGGTTTGAGTTCCGCTCTGCGCTTCAATGTAGTGGCTGCCAGATCTTGATACACTTCCACTGTGTATGTATCCCACTTAAAATTTGGGGTCTGTCGTGCCGCTTTTGCCACCTGCTCCTTCATCTTAAAGTCTCTAAAGCACACTATTATGTCCTTAGGCAGATTGGCTCGTGGAGAGCTGAATGCCCGGTGAGCTCTCTCAATGAGGATCGCGGTTGGTTCTATTGCTGTGCCTCCAGCTGTTAGCAGATCACTTGTCAGCCTTTGTATAGTATCCTCACAGTCAATGTAGGCAGGGGACTCCGGCAGGCCACGAAACCGCAAATTGCATCTGCGACTACGGTTCTCCAGATCCTCTAACTTGTCGAGGACCTGCTGATGGGCTAGCTGGCTTTCCGTGGTTCGCTGATCTAAGGTCTCGAGTGCGTCTGACTGGGCATCAAGCCGATTTTCTGCCTCCTCCAGGCGAGAACCTAGCTCTCTTATTTCACCTTTGAGATCTGCCCCCATAGTCACCAGTTCACTTCGCATTGCCTTCAGGTCTGCCCGAATCTCCTGCAGCCACCTCTGCCACTCCGGACCCATTTCTTCCTCGGGCTCCTCCTGGTCTTTATTGGTGTGTGTTTCCCCTGAGGGTGCTGATTCTACAAGTTCCGCTGCCACGATCGCCCGTTCCGGGCGGTTCAATGTTGCGGCCGCCATTTTGTTTTCGCCGCGCGCCAACGATGTAAATGCGAAGCGGGAGAAATTCACTCTCTCCGTCTCCGTCTGCATCGGGAGTTTAATCCCGCTGTGTTGCGCTCTCCTCTGCTCGCGTTTTGCAATAATTTCGCCGCTTGAAACAGGCTTTTTAGCTTGTAGATCTCCGTGGGTTATACGGAGCTCAGCTAGCATGCAGCCATGCCGTTTCGTGACGTCACTTCCTCCCCGAACCATGGTATTCTGTGTGGTTCAAACGTTGCATTCAGCACCAAAGCAGCAGTGGATGAAGAAACAGCCCAGTGCGTAGCTAGTTTCCTCCTCTTCCACTTGTGGTGATCAGAGATATGCTGGGAGTGCTGTTAGGGTTATGCTGTATGTGAAGGTGTCAGGGGAGGGGGAGTGTGCAGCAAGAGTGGTCAGAGCTGGGTGTTTGTATGCCAAGAGGGGGGGGGGGAGAGAAAAGGCTGGGAAGATGGAGGGTGGATATGTTGGCGGGATGGGTGTGTGGGGATGGTCATTGAGAGAGATCTGTGGAGGGTGGGTATGCTGCGGGAGTTTACAAAGAGCTTTGGGTGTGTGTGGGCGGGGGAGCAGCGTGGAAAGAGTAGCTTTAGAAAAAACTTCAGGGATGTGTATGTGTGGGTGGAAGAGGAATTTTAGAAAGTTTTATGGGAGGTATATACTGGGGGGAGATTTGAGAGAGCTGTAGGGATGTGTGTGCCCTGGCAGGGTTTTAGGAGGTATGTAGAGAGATGTGGTAGCCGTGTTAGTCTACTTTTAAAGGTAATCAAGAGAAATAGAGTAAAATAAAACATAGAAAAGAAAATAAGATACCTTTTTTATTGGACTAACAATACATTTTTTGATTAGGCGGTATGTAGAGAGAACTAGGTGATCTTGCTGGAAAAAGCGTGGGGTGGGGGGGAGGGCGAGAAGAAGATCAGGGCCACCTAGAGACTGAATCTTGCCGCTCCCCCCCCCCCCCCACCCTCCCAGATCGCTGCTGCTACCTAAATACCTTGGCTGGCGGGGATCTCGAGGCCCCGCCAGCAGAAGACATCTTCATCCATTGCTGACTGCCTGCCTCTGCGGCTGCTTTTCCTCTTGGGGCATGCTCGGTTTCAAAACTGAGCATGTGCGCCTGAGAGGAAAAGCAGCTGCTCAGCAAAGGGCAGAAGAGCAGCGCTGGAGGAAACTCCGGGTCCTCCCCAGCCTCCAAGGGGAGCCCAGCACCGGAGTTTTCTCTCTCCTTCTGTCGGGACGGGATCACTCTTGTCCTGTCAGGAGCGGGAGAGAGAGACCCCGGCGCCGGGGCCCCCCTTGGAGGCCTAGGCCAGGGGAATTCCCCTCCCCCCCCCTCAGCGGTCCTGAAGACTAGCTGGTGGGGTGTCCACCCTTAAAAGAGGCAGAGAATACTGGGGATTGAGCATGTCGAGGGGAGAGAGATGAAGCCTAGGAAGGAGGTTCGAGCTAGTAGGGAATGAGACTGCTCGGGGGTGTGGGTGGAGGTCAAGTCCGAGCATGGAGAGGGTTGGGGGATCATACCTGGGGCATGAAAGAGACTAGTCTTTATGATGGGAAGAAGGCTAGACAACAAAATTAAACGAATAGAGTGCAGAGATTTTGCAGAATTCAAAAAAAGAATTGCATAGAATAATTATTTTTTTCTACAGAATTCCTCCAGGAACGCTTTTGAAATTTAACTGATGTACCTATGTCAAAGCATAAGTGAATATGGTTTTGTATATGGATATAAAAGACTAGTGCGTCCTCAGTGTACAGGTAACCACTGCTGGTTTTGCTCCTCCCATCCATTACCCATCAATTTCCTCCGCCATCTCCATGGCCTCTCTGCTACTGAAGGATGTAGTCCAGATTTTCCAGTAACACTTCCTTGGGATTCAGATACAGTTTGCCTCATCTAATATAATAAAAGGCACCCTCAACGTTCTGAGGACAACGTTCTGAAGTCACTCAGACTCCCAGAACGGTTCGTAAGTTCGTGGTGGTGAAGCCACTGAACGACTTGCTGCCCCGCCCTCGCGTCAAACGTCATGATGTCGAGGGCGGAAAACCAACAGAAAAATGAAAGCAGGGACCGCATGTTTCCCTACTCCTCCCCCTGCCAAGGAAACGCTGGCTACCAACCGCGCCGCGCGCCTCAGGTAGCCCCGCCCCGACCGCCCGAGCACCACTCTCCCTCCCTCCCAAGTTCAGCAACGCGCGACGGCGACGTGGTGGGGGCGCTCCGCCCCAGATGCCAGCGGGTGGGGGGTGCTCCGAGTCCTCTCCCAGCAACGCGCGACGGCGACGTGGTGGGGGCGCTCCGCCCCAGATGTCAGCGGGTGGGAGGTGCTGCGAGTCCGCTCCCGGCGCTGTCCTGCCTTTAAAACCCTATTTGAAGCGCTGGAATAACAGGCAGCAGCGCCTCGCGTCTGCCCTTCTACTAAAAATCTCTTCGACGACGTCATTGGGCCTTCCCACATTGAGTCCCGCCCTCCTCAGGTAACTTCCAATTACCGCGAGGGCGGGTAGGACTCAATGTGGGAAGGCCCAATGACGTCGTGGAAGAGATTTTTAGTAGAAGGGCAGACGCGAGGCGCTGCTGCCTGTTACTCCAGTGCTTCAAATTGGGTTTTTTTTTAAGGCAGTGAGGGTGGTGGGCCTGGGCGGCAGGAGAATGGAGCTGGTAGGTGGGGAGGGACTCAGATGGGAGAAGGGTGTGGGGCTCTCAGGTGGGGGGGAGGGGGTTCTCAAATGGGAAGGAGACTGAGGTGGGAGGGGTTCATGGATGGGAGAAGCAGAAGGGGGTGGGGAGGGGGTTCTTGGATAGTTGAAGGGGACGGGTGGGGAGGGGACTGGGGTTCTTGGATGGGAGAGACTGGGGAGGGGGTTCTCGGATGGGAGAAGGGGACGGATGGGGAGAGGACTGGGATTCTTGAATGGGAGAAGGGGACTGAGGTGGGGAGGGGGTTCTTGGATACTTGAAGAGGACGAGTGGGGAGGGGACTGGGGTTTTTGGATGGGAGAGACTGGGGAGGGGGTTCTTGAATGGGAGAAGGAGACTGAGGTGGGGAGGGGGTTCAAGGATGGGGGAGGGGGTTCTTGGATGCTTGAAGGGGACGGGTGGGAAGGGCACTGGGGTTTTTGGATGGGAGAGACTGGGGAGGGGGTTCTCGGATTGGAGAAGGGGACGGGTGGGGAGGGGACTGGGGTTTTTGGATGGGAGAGACTGGGGAGGGGGTTCTTGAATGAGAGAAGGGGACTGAGGTGGGGAGGGGGTTCAAGGATGGGAGCGCTTCATGAAACCCCATACACACACACTCACTCTCTCATCTGGCAGCGCTTCCTGTACCCCCTGCCCCCCCCCCCCCCCCCACACACACACTCCCTCACTCTGTCATCTGCCATTGCTTCCTGAACCCCCCCCCCCCCCCCCCCCCACACACACACACACACACACACATACATACTCATACTCACTTACTTTCATCTGGCAGCACATCCAGAATCCCCCACACCCCTCTTCTTCCAAGCTGAACCCCTCCAACACATCCCCCCCACCCCACACACACACTCTCTCTCTCTCTTCCTCTCCTCCAGCACACCAATTGCTTAGGTGCAGTGGCAGCAATCTCAGACACCAGAGAAAGAGGGGGGCCTGACACCATAGAGAGAGAGGGAGGGAGGGAGGGAGGTATCTCTGTCACACACACACACACTCTCTCTCTCTCACAGACAATGTGTTTCTGTCTCTCACTCTCATACACTCTATGTCTCACATTGTATCACATTCACTCTCTATGTGTCACACAGTCACTTACATACTCGCTTGGTCTCATACACTCAGTCTCACAGACAATCTGTGCCTCACACACACTCTCATTCACGCACACACTGTATCTGTGTGAAACACACTCTCTCTCTCTCTATCACACTGTGTCTCCCATACGCAATTGCACACACTCTCATTCTCACACACACACTCTCTCACAGACACGCTCACACCCAGACTCACTCTCTCTCTCACACACACACACACACTCACACTTTCACTCTATCACACACACTCACTCTCACATACACTCTCCAAAACATACACATTATGAGGAAAACCTTGCTAGCGCCCGTTTCATATGTGTCAGAAACGGGCCTTTTTTACTAGTTGCACATAACTGACTCTTGCCGTGGGGGCCCCCTTTTTCATCCTTCTAGTGATCTGTACTTCACTTTCCACACTCTGTGTTCTCTCTCTAAATGTGGAAATACTGTTCACCTGAGCCCATTTCTCACTGTCTATGGACTTCTGCTTCTAGCTTCTCACCGTCTCTGGCTCCTTTCAACTCTTAATCCTCCCCTTAGTTACTCACTATGAGCAGACCTCACCACCCTTGGATATTGGCTCTCTCCATATCTAGGAGAAAACAGAAATTTATGTAGTGCAGGCAGTTGACTTGATTAGTTTCCTTGGCTTTGACATGTACATGGCAGAGCTAGTGCTTAGTGCATTCTTTCCCCATTTGGCAATTAAGCCAGAAACCTGAAGGGATCGAAGAATTCCCAGGAAGAGGAGGAGATGTTTGTGCTTCACAAAGTAAGTCCCAGCTATCTTTGCCATGCATGATGTTCCTTAATTCTTCCATTCCAAGGCTCATGCTGTAGCTAAAAATGGATGACTGCACCTGTTCTCAGAAAAAGTATGCACATTTAGGAGGCAATTCTATAAATTACACAGCCAAACTAAGCGTTATTCTCTAAAGGCGCACCTAACTGGTTTGGCGAGTGATCGGTTGGGGTGCATGCCAGTGGGCACAGGTGCCTATAGACATGTATCTTACATAATCCTGTGTTACACGCTCCCTTGTTGCACTAACGTATCAACAGCTACATGTCTGTGGCAGGCATAACTGATGGCGCGTTATATTTTTGGTGCGCTAATGTTGGTTTGCGCTAGTGTTCTATAATGGAATCTTGGCACCAAGGTCTTGTTAGTAGAATTGGTGCTTAGCGTGTATCAGCGATGCACCAAAGTTGATACATAACTTCATAGAATGTTGGTGGTGGTGTCACAAGGTCTTGAGAGTAAGAGCCCAGGTGACTTTGTGGCACACTGGATTAGACAATGCTAGGTCCTGTAGAAATGAATGTAAAAGTTCCAGAGAGAAGCCTCTCCATGGACAGTTAACAGCATTATCATACAGTGCATTACATTGTATTAATTAATGTCTTCAACTTTTTTTTAGTCTGTGACATTCAAAACCACCAGCAGGAACCTTGCCAGAGCCATGTGCATGAAGAATCTAAAGCTCACTATTATCATTATCGTTGTAACCATTGTAAGTATTGTGCTGTGTGAGGGGCTTTAAATCCTTTTAACTGTTCATGATATAGCTAGGTATATAGATATATAAATAAGTATGACCTTTTTTAAATAAAGATTTTTGCATACTCACATAATCCTGGAATTGTCAGCTTTCTACTGATACAAAATATTTGACAAAATAAGCCCTGTTTTTCCTGGTTTTATTGCCATGATTTGTATCAGATGGAGGTAGGAAACACTAATTTTCTTTGGCAGCCCTCCAGACTGGTCCAGACACTTGGGTTACTGACTTGGGAAAACTGACCTCAGAGAATCCTATATCTATGTTGTGCAGTCCTCATACTGCCAACCTCCAGCAAATGATAGATGTATGAAAGCCTTTGCAGTCTGTCCATGATCAGGTCAGGAGTCAATGATTGGGGGAAACATATTGTAAAGTCAATGGGCTGTTATAGCAGCTTCTTGTTATATATTGAGGCAGGATGTCTTGTTGGGTCCCTTCCTTGCCCTAGGGGGTGCCACGCCTGGGTCTCCCCTCCCTCCTTCCCTCCCTCCACCAGTGGTCCTCTTCCTCCCTCCCTTCTCCCTCCCTCCCCCTCCAGTGGTCCTCTTCCTCCCTCCCTTCTCCCTCCCTCTCCAGTGGTCCTCTTCCTCCCTCCCTTCTCCCTCCTCCCTCCAGTGGTCCTCTTCCTCCCTCCCTTCTCCCTCCTGCCTCCAGTGGTCCTCTTCCTCCCTCCCTTCTCCCTCCTGCCTCCAGTGGTCCTCTTCCTCCCTCCCTTCTCCCTCCTCCCTCCAGTGGTCCTCTTCCTTCCTACATTAGGTGTGTATCCCCATTATTCTATAACAGGGTTGTCCAACCTCAGTTCTCGAGGACCGCAGTCAAGTCAGGAGTTCAGGACTTCCCCAATGAATATGCATGAGATCTGTTTGCATGCACTGCCTCCATTGTATGCAAATAGATTTCATTCATATTCATTGGGGAAATCCTAAAAACCCCACCTGACCATGGCTGAGGTTGGACACCCTTGTTCTAAAACCACTCGCATTAATTTTAGGAACACCCCCATTTCTATGCTCCCTTTTTCAGATCCCATGCCTAAATGTATTCACATTAAATTTAATTAGTGTCAATAATTGCTTGTTAAAAAGCCAATTATTGTTGCTAATTATCTTAATTAAATTGCATGTGCAAATAGGACATGCACCCCAAATTTGTGCACAGACGTTTTGACGACTTTTACAGAATTACGGGGATTATGGAGGGTTAAGTGACTTGCCCAGAGTCACAAGTAGCTAGAGAAATCTCAGTATTTATATGTGGCTAGTGCTCAGGAATTCCCTTTTATTTTAAATCAAGGTTTGCTTCTGACTTTTAATTTAGCAGAAATACTGGCATGTTCTAGAAATGTTGCTGGCAATTGACATGTCCTCCTTTTCAGGTTGTCATCTACATCATTGTGTCAGCAGCATGTGGTGGACTCGCATGGCCGAGCTGTGTAAACAAGTAAAGAAAAAAGAGAGAGAAATGCAGCCAGTCTCAATGTGTATGGAGAAAGAGAATCCAACGGATTTATAGGAGCAGAGCTTTAATAACCTGAAACTTCTGGGAATGCCTTTCTTTCACTATGGACAGAAGCTGCCCTACCTTCCCATTTTTCCGTCTATACAGGATTCTGATTTCTCTTTGCCTTACGACAATTTAAAAAAACAAGGTCCTCTCTAGAAATCCTTTCAAATACCACCTCATGGACCTGGAGCCTCAACAAAGCTATGGATTACTATTTTGGAAGAACATATGGCGTAAAGACACATTTTTCTTTTTAAATGACTGCCTGATCTTATTTTGATGGGACCCATTGGCATTTTACAAGTTCCGGTTTGGTGAGGTACAGGCATGCTTGTTTGTGTATATGTACAGTGTAAGTGTGTACCTGTGCACAGAAGTGGTTTTGCACTTTATTGTGATCTGTAGACTGATGTTACATGGGAGGACAGGACTTTGTTTGAATTGTTTTCATTTGATGGTTAGGGTGATGGTAAGAGGGTCAGCATTGCTCAGACGACAAGGGATGTGTGTGATGAAGGTATGTGAAAATATGCATCTATTGTTTGCCTTTTTCCTTCAGTGCACTATGGTATCATCTGAACAAGGACCATTGTAACCCCTTAAGAAGAGCATACACATTCTCCTTGTTCCTCATATATTGTCTGATTTAGTAAATTATAGTGAATACTGCGGTTACAGAACAGCCATGCAGGGAGACAGGCAGGCAACACAGTTTGTTAATAAACATTCTGAACAAAAGGTAGTATTTCTTTATTTGCTGCTGTCAGCAGTGATGGGAAAGTTCTCTTTTCATGCAATAAATCTGAATTTTATCAAGTTTCTGTTTTGTATATGTTACCATACTGTGTTAATTTTTCTAGATCCTGATGTGCAACCTGTGTTTTCCCTGGTAGCATAGATCATCACATTTTGTAAGCTTATGAGTATCAACATTATTTTTAAAAAAATCACAGGAGAAAGCGTTTCTAAATTTAACCTTGCAGCTCAAGTATTGCTTTGCAAACTCTATGGCAGTTTCCATCTTGCACCCTTACCTGTCTCAGTGATTCATCAGTGGGGCATGGTATTCTTTTGCACAGATGTCTTGGCTATGAGTGTATACATATGGGCCGTTGATTGATATACCGTGTGTTGTGTTAAAATGTACCTCTTAACATTCCTGTGGCATTCAAGTCTTTTCCATTGGCAGGCAGATGAATGCTGTAGTTTTGTTTATGTGCAATACCAGCATTGTTGATTTTAAAAATTACATGGGTTAGACTTATTGTTATGCTTGAATTCAGCTTAGATAACTCACCATGAATGTTGTCCTACAATGGATATGTTTAATGAAAATAATTGTTTTGTTTTGTTTTGCATGCAGGTCTCTCTATAAAACTACTTATTTTTCTGTTATTGTAATGTGTATTTTCATTCCCAGACTTGCCACTCACAAAATGAAGAGACAAGCGTATGCTGGTGCATAATGTTGACAAGCTGAATCTAATTGGTTTGTATTGATTATGATGATATGACAGATTGCATATCCTGTTAACACATAGGTGTAATGGAATTTGTGACACTTTCAGACATGGCTGCATCTAGAAACATGGGTGATAGTAACAAAAAAAATTTGTAAACTAATTTAGGAAAAAAGTCCATACAGGTTGAGTATTTGTTTCCACTTGCTATTCACAAAAAAACAGATGCTACATTGTGTGTACGATGCAGAAATATATCATTTTAAAAATTCCTTCAAGATTGTGCTCATCACATTTGTAGAAAGATAAAAAAATTAAAATTGTTCAAACATGAGCATACAGTGCACATCAACTGTACTGAAATTAAGATTGTGTTCATTATTCTGCATTAATGTGATATAACAAATTAAAAAAAAAAGTCAACTGTATGAATGGCTTCTCATACTACTAAAACCAGATCTGCTTGAAGGATCGGTCCTACAACCAACTGAACTTGCTCACTTTTGTTTTGTGGAAGTTCTTATTTAGTTTGACATGGAAAGTCTGCAGAATAACTGATTCAGTGACCGTACCAATGTTTCACATTTTCAGACATCTGAAACCCTACGAGGCAGATCTTTGTTGTACTGCAGGAGTGAATAAACCAAATTACTGTTTGTTTTAGTATGGTATGATTTTCTGTTCTGATTTCTCTCTTAATAGGATTCATTATTTGGTAGAGAAGATGGAAGGCATGTGATCTGTTAATTAAATAGTTAAGTGTATAGTTGTTTTAATTTATTGTCATTAAATAAGTCTCTGGCACATTTAAGTCTCAGCTAATAAATCCTAGTAACTTGTGTATGTGTAATTGTTAATCAGAAAGCTTCCTTGAAGTTCTGACTTGTATGATAATCAATTTTACATGCCTTCTGTCACTAAGTGCCATTAAAACAAAATACATTGTATGCATCTTATTTTTTTAACTCCTGTGTTGAAAACCCGATGCCAACAGTGATTAAAACAAAAATAAAACACACACACATTTTAAAACTATTTACTTTTAAATCCTTTTCACTTATT
Source organism: Microcaecilia unicolor (assembly GCF_901765095.1). Classification (NCBI taxonomy): domain Eukaryota; kingdom Metazoa; phylum Chordata; class Amphibia; order Gymnophiona; family Siphonopidae; genus Microcaecilia; species Microcaecilia unicolor. The sequence continues at coordinate 65,846,891 of NC_044037.1, read as the reverse complement.
TTCCATATGAAAACCTGTTGAGAATAAGAATGGAAATCATTTTTTATTCATCATGTGAGAAAATAATATCCAATAATTGGCTTAAGATGACATGAAAAGAACCTTTGGGTTATGAAACTAACTGAGGAGGGAGGGAGGGAAAAGCAATTTTTAAACTCTGCTGACAGTGATTTGAGCAATAAGTTAAGGCAGTGGAACCCAGAAGTAAGAGAGCAGAGACCCTTTTATGTGACTGCACCAGAGAGATCTGAGGGCTATCCATCTTTCCTTGAGCCTCATTTTTCTACTTGGTATAAATATGAGGTGTACAGTTATGTTTGTCTTGCTAATGTATATGATTTTAAATACTGTATAGGTGCATGTAAAATTTTTGGAAACCCCTGGTCAAATTGTAAGTGAACCAAAATTAGAATATGCTAGAAAATGATACAGACACAAACATTTGCAAGAATAAAGTGTCCAAGAGCAAATGAATATGCAAGAAATCAATACAAAGATCAATGTAATACATTGAAACAACTAGGTATAAATAGCTTTTAATTAAAAAAATCCTTAATATATAACGTTTGGAAGTTATGGTTTCTAAATTTAAAATTGTCCATAGAAAGATCTAGAACTCAACATGTTTCAGCATCAAATCTGTTTCAAGGGTCAATCTTTGTGTTAGATGCTAAATGTGGACAACCTCAGAGATATATTACGGGCAAAAGAGCCCACAGAAATTGCAACCACATCACTGTTCTAAGAATACTCATCCAACCGTACATATTAATGGGTTTCCACCAAAATACTGTCACAATTAGGAGGTGCTTAGTGGATACATTTTAATTGCATAATTGTTAATGTGCAGTATGTTCTGCTCATTAACTGCAGCATACTCTCCATGCCCATTCTCTGCCTAGTTGCTGCCTCCAATGCTAACTGTCCTTAACATATGAATTAGCATCTGCTAAGGGTTGGAATTAACACAAAACCAGTTACTGTGTGCAAATTTGTGTTAATTGTGTAACACAATTTAGTAAAAAGGCTTCTTATTGTCTTTCAGCATCTTCATTAATTTGTGTTTTGTAGTTTTGATTGTTGATATAACACATCTTAGAAAGCGGCCACTGGCTGTATCGGGGAGTAATATTACTCCAAAACGCCACAGAGCAGTCCAGATGCATGAGTTTGCCTTTTCCTACTAGTAAATAAAGACAGAACTAGTGACATCACTCCTTAAGTATCCAGTACAGCCCTCCACTAGTCAATATTTTCTCAGTCTCCAGCAGATAGTAGGTGAGGCATCCTGTGTAGTCTGTAACTTGCTTGGTTAGGCTTTTTTTTTTTTTTCGGAGGTGGGGGTGGGGTGGGAGGAGAGTTACAAATATGCATACCGGTTTGGTCCCCCCCCTCCTCTTAAAAAAAATACCAAGTTAGCACCAGGGCTTGGACTTGTTGGCTCTGCTAGTGGCCTGGTTGGTGCCAGATTACCCCCCCCCCCCCCCCCTTGCCTCTGTCTTGATCTTGATACCCTTCCCCAACCCTTGGGAGGGAAACTTTGAAAGCCCCCTGGGAACAAGTACTGCAACTAATTTCAGCAAAATAAAGTTGAAGCACAAATGTTGTGCTGAGACACCATGGTTGGTAATTAAAGCTACCTTCAGTGGATAAAGGCACCTGGGTTTATTTTGCAGCCTTAGGGAGGCCGCACCAGGCCAGAAGATCAGTTCTGGTGGGTGGTAGTGCCAGACAAGGATGGAGTTCACATGGCCCTATTGAGCTACAGCATTTACTGCTGTTGAAACCTCAGAAGGCCAGTGTGCACAGTCATGTGCAGCAGCAAATTTGGTGTGCAGTGCTGCTGGTGAGGTTCTACTTCAGAACATAGAGGTAACCAGGGGACTTATTCCTGGAATTTAGTAACAGAGCAAGCAGAAAAATGCGCAAGGGCTTAAAAGCCCCGAAGGAAGGAATCTCAGGGACAACAGGTCTCTGTTGTCCCTGCAAGGGGGATTTTCTGGACATGGAGTTGGTGGCATCTGTGGAATCTTTGAGTCGGTGGGGGGAATCCAAAGTCCCTGTCTTATTTCAGGGATCAGGAGGAGCATATTCCAGAGGAAGAGTTCCACTAGGTGAAGATACTACTGTGGTTCAGATTTTTCATAAGGATGATATGTCCCCATTCATTGCCCAGGTGATGTTGTCTCTTGGAAATGAAGTTGCAAAGCTGGTGGCATCCTCAAAGTCAGAGGCTTTTCTGTTGGAGGGGTATCAAGAAGCCTCCGTGGGCCTTTCCAGTTCATAGAGTCATCAAGGAGCGAGTTGCTGCAGAATGGGATACCCCAGATGCATTATTGTGTCAGCATTTACCAAGAAGACTGCTATTTTGTGGAAGGCAGAGTGGCTCTAAAGGATGCTCAAGAACATAGGTTAGAGATTCTGTTGAAGCAGGTCTTCAAGGTGTTCATCATGTCGGCTTAGTGGCCAGGGCCTGTTTCTGCTGGACAGCGGTTACCAGAAGATCCCATGGAGGGAAGTTCTGAAGATCTGTCAGAAGTGGCTTGATTGGAGATGGGTGTGGCATTTTTTTTTTTTTTTTTTTTGCAGATGTCCTCTACTACCTTATTCAGACTGCACCTAAGAATATAGCCTTGTTGATGTCTCCACACTGGTCTTGTGGCTTAGGAGCTGGTGGCAGATGTGACCTTGAAGGTTCGGCTCGATGAGTTGCCTTTCAAAGGGAGGTTATTGTTTGGCGATGATCTGAAGAAATTGGTGAAAAGCTTAGCTGATTCTAAGACCTCATGTCTCCAAAAAGCTCACTGTAAATCTTCTAAGAATGAGCAGACCAGGGGCCAGTTTAGAGATGTTAAATGGTATAGATCTGGTAGAGAGGGAGGTTTATCTCCCATTATCACTCCTTTCAGGACCACACAGTGAGGTTTAGGGGATTTCATTCTGGTTCCTCCTGTGGAAGGTCACCTGAAACTTGTTTTTCAGAGGTGGGCTTAAATCTCAGATTAGTGAGTCCTCGAGATGTTGGATATGCTCTAGAATTTGCCCACCCCCTTTCAACACCTTTTTTTAGTCTCCTTGTTGGTCCCAGATATAGGCGGCCACTGCCTCCTCCACCCTAGAAAAGTTGCTACTATTACAGGCTGTAGTTCCAGTGCTGGTGGAAGAGAGATGCCTAGGAAACTATTCCATCTACTTTTTTCTTACCATGAAAGAATGGTATTTTGGCCAGTTCTGGACTTCAAATGGGTATTGAAGGATCTAAGTTTTTATTTTTTTCTCTCTCTCTTGGTGATTCTTCATTCAGTGAGTGGTAGTCTACCACAGAAAATTTCTCAGTTTTCTAGACTTGACAGAAGCCTATCTGCATATTCCCATTCACACAAAGTACAAATGGTATCTGAGTTTTTACTTCTGGGGTGGAAACAACACAGAAGAAACATACACCCCAGCTAATACCAAACAAAGATTGTGGAGACAAGAGACAGCTGAATGTTTCAGTATCATTAATCGACTCAACACTTGCCATGTTTTATCAGTAGAGTCTGCATCAGAAATCTGATAAATAACTTGTATTAGTGAGTAGTTCTGTGGGGTGTTAATGTGCTCCACCAGCCAACAATCAGAACTTTACACTGCGATCTAATTCCCCTGACAAGGGGAGCAATCTAAGCTTATCACCAAAGCATCATCCTGTCAAAAAGCTTCAGTTTCTGCCACAAACAGAAGCTTTTGGTGGGATAGCACTTTGGAGATAAGCTTAAATTACACTGTGATCTAATTCCCCTGACAAAGGGAGCAAAGTTCTGAGTGGAGTGCTGGCTGGTGGAGTGCATTAGCACTCTCTCTCCCTCCTCCCCCCCCCCCCCCAAACTACTTGATATACAAGTTTATCAGGTTCCTGATACAGTCCCTACTGCTGAAATATGGCCCATGTCGATTGAAGTATTCAGTTGTCCCTTGTCATCTCCATCGTCTTTGTCAAGGTCTGGGGTGCCATTTTTAGTTTTAAGCACATCCTATTGGCCTAGCCATAGCGCCAAAATCATTATTAAAGAGGGGGGGGGGGGGGGTCTTGCACAGAGAAGGGAATACTGGTTTATCTGTATTTGGTCAGTTAGGGCAAAATAATTCATCTTAAGAAAATGAGGTGGCTGCTGCTTGGGTCATCAGTTCCTGGAGGAGCTGAGCTGGATGGTCAGCTGGTCAAGAGCAAGTTGGTACCATTTGTATATCAAGTTTATTGAAAGTTTGATAGTCTCTTGGGTGCTGTCTAGGTAGTTTACAATATATAATAAGTTAAAGTGAAATTAGAAAATGAAATACAGTCTTAACAGGAAAGAAAAGGAAAACAATAGCTGTGGCTAGAGATTCTCAGAACCATGTGCACAGTACCTTAAAAATCCCAATAATCAGTGGATGACATCTGACAGCCCAATCTTCACCTATAAAATAAATTGTATCATTTAAAATAACTTTAAGGTGGAGCTGAAGACATGATGTTTCCAGTTGTAAATAGAAGGAAGTTATTCCAATGTATAGGACTAGAAACACTAAGAGGCTGATTTTCAGACTGTGGGTATTGGACTGGCTAACTCATGTGGTCAGCACTAAGCCTGATATTGAAGGCCAGGCTGTTTTTGGTGACTGGCATTGAATATCTAGTTTATTTTTTGCCAGTTTCAGCGTAACTGGCTAAGTCGAAAGTGACTTAGCTGGTTATCTTGAAATTGGCCAGAGATATTCTATGGTTTTACATGACCAAATATGACTGCTAAACTCACATTAACAATTGTTGGAGAGCCAGTGTGCTATAACCAGCTAACCAGGAATATTCAATGGGGAATAGCTGGCTCTCCCCTACTGAATATCAGTAGATAACTGGTTAAGTACTATTTAAGTGGTCAGTAGCTGTTCTTGCTGGTTCAGTAGTGCTGAATATGGGTTGAGGGGGTTGACAGTTTTACATTGATTCATTTTCTAATTAGAGACCATTTGTGTGACTGCCACCTCCTTAATGGAGACTTTCCGCATCTGTGCTGTTAAAGTGAGGAGGAGGAGAAGAGAGCACTCAAAGAACTTGGCACTCGGTAGGTGAGAGGCTGGCGCAAGTGTAGAATACACTTTCATGGAAAACCTACAGGAACTGCTTCCATCCCCAAGGGATTCCTGTGAACCCCGTTCGCTTGCAGGTCTCTAGTGGCCACCCCGGATCTGGTCCCAGGGTCCAGGGCTCATATGTGCCCATGGCAAAGGGCTTTGGTGTGTGCTGATCCCCTCAGAGCTAGGATGGGGATACAGCCCTGTTCCTTGCTTCCTCCAGCAGTCTATCATGAGTCCAGATGGTGAACCTGGAGCAAGGATTTACCCTTGATACTTGGGATTGGATATTGGTAACAATGGATCCAGTTCTGGAGGACTGGTGTGGTGATAAGGCTTGAGCGCAGCGTGCTATCATTTAGCTTAAAAAAAAACTCCACTGCTACCTGTGTGTTAAATAACCAATCACTAGTTTCACTGTAGCTTGCTGTCCACTTTGTGTGTCCACTATATCTTCCATCAATATACTGTATAACATTAGTGGAATTACTTAAGCTACCCAAATCCAATAGAATGCAAATCAAACAAGTCTTTCAAGAGTGTCACCTGAAACCACTTAGGTTAATGTTATCGCTAATTGCTATAGTGACCTTCTCCAGGCAGCACTTCTTACTTGATAACCCAATGTATTATACATTACATTGATAGAAGTTATAGTGGACACACAACGTGGACAGCAAGCTACACAGTGAAACTAGTGATTGGTTATTTAACACACAGGTAGCAGTGGAGTTTGTTTTTTTTGAAGCTACATGATGGCACACCGAGCTCAAGCCTTATAGTCTGCTGAGTTGGACTGGCTGGGTGGCGACTCAGAGGCTTTTTTCTCCACATTTATAACACTTGATTAAAGCTGACCACTGAGGGGGGGGGGGGGGGGGGTCCACAATACATTTACACAGGGAGTGTGATACTGTGGTAACTGCCAAATGTGTGCTCGCTAACTACATGCTATTTTTTTTTTGCATAGGCATTGTACACTAAACAATGCATCTACATTAGCACAGGAATACCACATGAGTCCTTAACTGCCTACAAAATGGGTGGTGGTAAGTGCTCATATGATTTTTTTTTTTTTTGTCACATGGCTTACTACAAAAAAATTAAAAATCAGCCATTTTATGGCTGCAGTAAAAATGGCCTTGGTGGGTGGGAAAACTCCATATAAGAGCACGCTGAGGCCACATTTTACAGCAGCTTAGTATAAGGACCCCTTAGTGAAATGGACAGTTTAACCAAGGGTGCCTAAAGCTTTGTGCAGAACCGTCTCACTTTGACGTGAGATGGAAAAGTGAGTGTTCAGATGTGAATAAATAAAATACATTGGTATATGTGCTACACTGTATTTGAGTATGCAGTTCGCAGCAAATGATACTGGCATAGATCACGATTAGCTGTACTCTTATTTTTCTAAATTGTAGCATACCTATCTAAAAGGTCTTCACTCTGACAGATAAAATGTGAGGGAATAATAAATATACCTTCCTCTCCTACATAGTCTTATATTGTGTGATATATACTTGGCTGTTTCAAGTATTAATTCTAAGCTCCTTTCATGAAAGTTGTAAAACTATTTATTCGTGCAATGTCTTTGTATTTTAAAAATGCACAAATTAAATATATTATTTCAACACAATTTTAGCCTCGCTAAATTTACTTATAGGGCACCAAGGCTTGTAGATTTCCAGTAGATACTGTTTGTATTTTGCTTTATATAGATAGTGCATACTGGCACCTCCCTCTCATGCAACAAAATACCTTCATTATGTATCGGTTTGGGCTCTTACCTTCATGATTGAAGACCACAACGTAGTCTTCCCATATCACAGCAGCAGGTGCAGCATGACTCATGGGATTCTTTTTCATTTCAAGCTGTGTCTCTCATACCTTGCAGAACTTTACCCAACAATTTTAAAAATTATATGCACAATATTTTTAACATTCTCCATATTTTTTAATAGGGATATTGTACACAAAACTTATCAGGTTCCACATGCCCCAATTTACATATTCCCTAGCTTAGTTTGAGCACCTCCCCTGGTAGCTTAAATTCTCCGCTTTCTGTGCCTCCAATTTCCCCCCCCCTCCCAAATCCGCTCCAGCACTCCCTGCTCTTCATTCTTGTCTGTAGATAAGGTATCTTTCCCCTAGCCCAAGGTCCCTGCTCCTGCAGAGCTGCACAATAGACTGAGTCTTCCTCCTCTACTACCTAACTTCTTCCTCTGATTGGACTGTGTGAATGTATGGCGTCCTACTCAGTTCACAGCAGCAGTCAAGCTTAGGATGGCAGAGGTGATGTCTAGTAGGGGGCCATGTGATTACTAAAGGGGGAGGAGCCAGGAGAGCAGCTGTTTCTGCCACCTGCTCCCTATGTAAAATTCTGCATAGTGCACAGTGCCTCCAGTTTTGTGCATGTGTTGTCACAGAGCAGAACCCAACCACTCCACTGGTTTAGAAAAAACAATCAAAATGAAACAGTGTGTCTAACCACCCCATCTCAAAGTATTGATTTCACAGCTTAACCTCTGTGGCAAATGTGCTTCCCTTCCATTAACTTGAGTTATTTTGCCCTCAGATTAACCTTTTTTACACCATTCCATTGGGTCAGAAAACATACATGTAAGGTAAGTGATCTTAAATATATACATATGTAACTTTTGTAAATTTGTGAGGGATGGCGCAGCTATAGCAAAACAAATGTCAGTTACATATGTACATATATGTAACTTTGATATTTGTTTTGCAATAGCTGCAACATTCATCACAAATTTGAGGCCAATCCAAAATGAATCATACTTTTAAATCATTAATCTCCTTTTTATTCTAACACAGCAGAAGTTAGAATGAATTAGAAACGTACATGCACTTAAACATAGCAGTTAGGTAATTCTTCCTTTCAAGTGGGCTTTCTTTGTTGTTTAAACTACCCCCACAGATGGCCCTAATACATGTACATGACATTGTTGATGGTACAGAGCAACTGTTCAAGAATTAAGCCACACTATAGTAGACAGAAATCAGTGGAAAGTCAAAAAGGCATTAGTCACCTATGAACTCAGAGCCCCGTAGCTGTTGACGATGACTCTGCAAACTATTCCCTGTTCCAAAAACTAGCCCCCTATAACTGGCCCATCATCCTGCAAAGTGGTCCAACCCCAAAAAACTACCCCCCCCCCCCCCCAACTCTCCACCCACACATGCAAGGGGCTGGAAAGAATTAAATGAGTCATGTTCTATAAGGGCAAGATGCTTAGCAGTTTTTCTTGTGTACAAAATAAGGCCCAACATACTTGAAAAGTCCTTACCTTGTGATTTTTTGTCTTTTTACTCCAACATTTTGAGTTATTCTAAAATCAACAACTACAAATTTGAAAAGACAGAAACACAATAGAACCTTTATAAATGTATAATAATAATGTTAGACATCCATAAGATGGACAAACTCCCAATTCTCTACAAATCATGATCCATTAAAAAAAAAAAAAAATCTAAATCAGCATTGTCTTAAATTTTAAACTACAACTCCCTCCCTTCATCAGTAACATTACTAATGGGCCCTTTTACTAAGCTGGGATAAACACTAATCCATGTTTACCACAGATTAAAAATGCCTACCTTGAGGTGTGCTGAGACATCCTGTAGTAAGTTTTGGCATGTACTTGCACTGCTCCATGTGCTAAAAAAAAATAATTTTTATTTTTTAGCACTGGGGGCAGACTGTGGACATGTTCAGCACTAATGGGTTAATACCTAGGTGGTGGTAAGGGCTCACACACTAATGGTCATGGCCATTTTACCCCTGCATTAAAAGGTGGCCTCAGTCTGCAGGACCCCCCACAAGAAATAGCGCATCTTCGCAAAAGGGTCCCTAAATGTTCACAGACGACTCTACAAAATTATGCACACACAAGAGTAAAACTGTTAGGACAGAAATACTACCCTTAACTCAAAACTTGAATTTCCCATATAGTAAATGAAAGGGGCCCAATCTGCATTAAAAAAAAAAAAGCCTATCCTCCCATAGTTATGTAATTTGCTGTTACAAAAGGAGTCATCAGCCTTTTTAATAGCCCACCATAAGTTTTTAATGCCATAATTAGTCTTTTATATCTTCCTCAGTATTGTCCACACAGGATCTCCTCCCTAGAGAATTACTAATGCACAATTAGTTATAGGCATATTAGTATTCGATGAGAGAATCTTGAGGACTTGTTTCCAAAAATGTTGAATATAGCCTACTTTTTAAATTACTAAGTGTCTTCCATAGCAGACTGACTAATGAAGGTGGGAAGTTATCAAGGTGAAGTTAAAGGTAAACTTTTACTGTATCTTGGTTTACAACAGTAGTCAGCAACCTGTGGTATAATAGTCCCACAGCTTGCGGACTACAGTTGTAAATAACGTTTTAGTAGCCTGGAGCATTGTGCCACCAAGCCACAGCCCGATGTTCCTAGCCCTCACCCCACTCCTGTGCTCATACTTCTGTTCCCTGGGCAGGAATGATGACCAGTCACTTCCATCCTTCTGTCTCCACCTGTCAAAATGATGTCCCTAATTGTCTCACAATTCTGTGACTAGTACTAGGCATTTTGTGAAGCCACTGGGTGCTGAAACGAGGCTGAATGGCAGTATGCAATCAAGACGGGGAAGAGGAAAACCATGTCTTCAAATGCCAATGGAACTGTACATACCCACCCATCTTTCAAAACCTGAGGAATCATTCCAGAAAAATATTCTGAATCTGAACTCACTTGAAAGTATAAGCCTGAGAGCGCCTTGGAGGGAATTGGCCTCTGTTTATGCAACCACTCCCTAATATAATAGGGATCAATTTCATGAGAAGCACAAAACCCCAACAAGCCAACTTGAATCTGATGATCACACCTACCTGAATGAACTAATTGACACACTGACCAGCTGTGAACAATGCAGCTCAGTTTCCTTCCCCTCAAGGGGGAAGGGGAGGTAAACAGCACACTTGATATAGCACCAAAAGAGATCAGGACACAGTTTAGGAGACATTTTTTTTGGTAAACTTTGCTACCGCCTGTCGATTTCTAGAACAGGTGTGCTGTCAGTAACTCCTATTGTTGGCCCCAGAAAGTATGGTAAAGTTACTGGGAGCCATTGTGTCCTGATATGTGAACTCAGACCCCAATTGAGTTAGTTCCCAAGTGAAGGGGAAGGGAAATCATCCCCAAAAGACTGTTGCCCAGAGCATTGCCTCAACCCCCCCCCCCCCCCCCCCCCCCACAAGTATGCATGCACAGCCTAATACTCTCTTCCTCAGAGGATGTGGAACTGGACAAGAAATGCCAAAGTTACACCTCCAAAAATTGATGAAACAGGTCATTACAAAACTTTAATCAGTGCAAGATCTGTCATTTAAAAAAAAGAAATGACCCCCATACCCCTTTAAAAGATAATCACCATGTCTACAGGTAACTACTTCCTATTCTGAGTCTGATCCAAATCCAGTCTTGCTTTTGCACTACATTTTGAAATGATGTACAGAACAATATTAGCCCAGTAAGGAGGAAGATTGTGGTTGTGTACCTCTTCCTTGTGTAATTCACGGCAAACAGAACCCAACTGAATGCCATCCCCTCTGGCCAAAAACCCTCCCCCATGCCTGAGAGTTTAGAAACAGAAACAAGACAGCACCCCCCCCCCCCCCAGTCAGCAATTGAAACCAATCCACCAGTGGCTTTGACTTTTTTTATTTAGCAGTATTAACCTTCTAACTATAAGAAAAGAACAAACCTGAACTTCTAGCCTTCCCAGGAGTAGCGTAGCCCTAGTTCCTGCACCAGGCCATATGGTTGCACCATCTGTTGGAGAGAGAGAAATTCTGAGGTGCTTAAAGGCAGGACTAGCCCACTACAAAGGGAATAAACTCAACTATCTTCTTTTCTCTGCCTCAATCTACTGACAAGGACATAACCCACTCATCTAGACTTGTCAATTTAACAGTAACATGCCAGACAGCAGGAGAAGTCTTACTTTGTACTCTTTAGGAAACTTACAAAAGGGCTTTTTCTATAAGGGCATTAAAACAAGCTTTACAGGAATTCAGGAAGTGACTGTTGCTTTATGGTATGGGAGGTTGGGTTCATATTTATTTTATTTTTTTAATATTGTGCTCTTAGCCTCAGATTCTATTAAAGAAAAAGCACACACATGCAAATTGGTGCATGGTATTATAGCATAAAGCCAGCTGCACACACAAATTAATATAACTGGCTGTTAATTATTGTCTATAATTGGAATTAATTGGTGCAAACTAGCACCAATTTGCTGTTTCAAGCACAACTGGCCCATATAAAATCTTTATATCTAGATTACAGAATAGCAACTCAGGGGAAACTAATGTAGGAGAGGCTTGGGTAGGTCAGGAGCATGCCCAGAATGTGCACTCACAGATTACAAAATACCTGAATTTATGTGCACATTTGGAACACTTAGGTACCTAATTTACACCAGCCTCTGAGCTAGCCACTATTCTATAATAGAAAGGATACGTGTACTTTCCATTATAGAAAAGCTGCTTAGCATACACTTTCCCTGCATATAAATGTGGGCGCTCTGTCCTGAATCTACCCCTTAATGTATTATTGAACATCACTATAGGTGAAACTATCTTAGATGGGCAATTTATAAATGGGTCAAATAACTGTCCATAAAGATGGGAAAGTGCCTCATATGTAAAAGCAGTAAGTTCATATTGGAAGAATCTTTTTAAACAAACACAAGCATCAGCCAGCTTTACTATGGGAATGCTTTATTCAAATAAACATGAACCAATATACTGATTAGTATTTCAGCAGATTAATAGGACATCTCACGTCTTAATTAGTCACAAGCCAGAGCTGCCAGTGCAACTGCACTTTATTGCATGACCCCCCAGAAAATTTGTGACATACATTCTCTGGTATTCCATCTCTAAGTTTACATACTTAAACAGGAAACCACTATTATTGCTGAATCTAATACCACATAACATGATATTGGCAGTACAAAAGACAATGTCGTAAAATCTATAACAAACCAACAGTTTACATTGGCTCATATCTGCAGAAACGGTTTGTGAATTTGATGGTGGCCACAGTCAAGGCAGGAACATTGTGAATGAATGAACATTTGAAAATAGTTGATCAAACCTTTTAATCCAACTAACATTAGAGCAAATAAGTTCATGTTTCTATTGGGAAGCAGCATTTTGACAGTCAGCCTAAGAGTATGTTATGAGGAGGCACACAAATTGATATTGATTTTGTATAACCCTTTACCAGCAAAAGATGACTGCTTCTAAAGGCGTCAGACAAAATATCATAACCAAAACATTCTTCCTTTCTCATTGTTTACTTTGTCATCTTCTTGGCAAGATTCAAAAGCATTTAGAAGAATCCAGCAGAAGAAAATGTCAAGGAAAACATCAAATACAAATTTCCAATAAAGATCTACAACTAATGACGCCAGTCACCTTTAACTAACGTGTACCTTCAGTAGCAGGTAGAAGCAATAAAATGATATAGTGAAATATGTGGGCATTTATTTGAATTAGAACCTCCCCCCCCCCAAAAAAAAAAACAAAAACAAAACAAAACCCTCAGACTTTACATAAACAAATGCTTCCCAATACAATATTTTGTAGGAAGTAGGAATCCATTGTTACAAATAGTGTAAAAGAAAGTAAACTAAGGGCCCTGTTTACTAAGGCACATTAGCGTTTTTAACACGCGCTCTAACCACATTGGTGCCTATAGGGATATTGTAGGCGTTTACATGGTTAACGTGCCTATAACGCGGCTTAGTAAACAGGGCCCTAAAGGTCCTTTTAAAAATGTGCAGTAAGAAACAGGCCTTACTAACCAAAGGCTATTTTTACTGTGGCTGCAGAAAGACTTAAAAATTTTTTTTTTTAATAACCATGCACTAATGTTCATTAGCATGCATCCGTTTAAAAAAACTTACTGTATAAGCACTTCCTGCTGCCTATTTAGGTGGTGATAAGGGCTCCCACACTAACTCTGCACAAACCAGTTAGCACATGCTTAGGACAGAAATACCCACTCTCCACCCTGACACACACCCTCAAAAAGAATTCCCCCCAAAATAAAGCGCAGTCAGCGCAAGCACATACCAAAACTAAGGCGGGATGCTTATTTTTCTTTTTTTGCTGCAATAGACATACCTTGGAGCCTAATATAGCTTAGTAAAAGCAGCCTTTAGAACTTTACATGCATTCTTTTTTCTTTGTTTTAATTAAGAGATCCCAGTTCAGACATCTGCAAACAAGAGGAAAAGATTACAACCAAGTTCCTCACATTTTTATTATATACTTATTTGGAAAACAATGTGCACCAGCTAAAAACTGATAACAGATAATCCTCCTTGCTGATCTTCTTAAGGTTGCTTTAAAAATTGGCTAGCCTATTCTCATTTCCTGGCTTTAAATAAAACATATTTAACCTAAAGTTTTGAATTAACAAAGAAAATGTGAACCGTATATGTACTCCTATCTTATATAATTTATCCTGCACTCTTAATGCCGTTTCACATTTTCAAATGTTAACAAACTTACTTTCACCTCCTTTTAAAGAATGTCTACTACATGTTTCTTCAGCACATCAAATGCACTTTCTTGCTTCTATTATTTACATACCAGGATTACAGAAGTATGGCTTATGTAGGATGTCTTTTTTTTTTTGTAAAGGGCAATTAGAGAAAAGGGAATTGGCCTTCCAATGGTGTTCCTACATCTGATTCTATCTTCCTCTGTAGAAAAGGAGAGAAATAAAAAAAACAAAACAAAAAACTCCTTTTTCCAAATGAAGTTTTCTATAATTCCTTAAATGACATTGGGACCTTCAATATTTATCTTAGCACTCTCCAACCTAAATTTTTAAGAGGAGACAAATATTAAAAGGCCAGGAAACAGGATATATTGACTGACATAACACAAAGGTTAGAGATACTTCACTCCATAAGGAAAAAAATTATAGCAGTGCCTTGCCTTAAGAAGTTCAGAACTAGCTATTTTGCCAAAGCATATCTAATTATTCACCAGAGAAAAATGCACTTGCTATGTACTACCTGCCCCTCCTTCACCTTCCAATTCCCTCCCCTTGCCTGTGCAGTCATCCTGAGCACCATCTCTGAAGGCCCCATCTAACCCTGCTTACCAGCCATGACAATCCTCATATGCAAGTGAATTTTCAAACCCTAATCTTGTCCACAGTACCTTTAGAAACTAAAGAAGTTGACTACATCTGATGCATTAGAGTCACCAAATTTAGGCTGTGACTCACCAGACTTGTACTAAAATGTAGGTGCCACTTTCTATAAATTTATGTAAAGGCTCAGGCATATTGATGTTTTAAAGTGGAACAGCCATTTCTTCAGGTTCTAATGAAATACACTGTGGAAAGTAGCACCTATAAAATCCATTCTCGCAATTTTAATACTCTACCTAACTTAACTAAGAATAACTCTGTTCCCCAGTGATTTAAATAACCCCTTACTGACACTTAAAGTAACCAAGTTACATACTCTAATCAGACTATAAAGGTGTTAAGACTGTTGCTAGCATCAATTTTGCCAGACATGTAAACCAAAAAAGAATAAACATAATTATTTGCAAACTAAGGGCCCTGTTTACTAAGGTGCACTAATGTTTTTAACACATTCAAAACACTAGACACACCCATATATTCCTATGGGTGTGCCTTGCGTTAGCACATGCTAAAAATGCTAGAGCACCTCTAACATGGCTTAGTATACAGGGCCCTAAAATGTTTAATGCCCTTGTTATGTCATATACCTATATTCTTTTTAGTGGCTATATTTTTCATAAGATGTTAATAGGGTATATGTCAAAGAAATGATGTTGCTAACGTACAGGAGAAAAATTCTGTCTGCATGTATACCTACATTTTAAGGGCCCTGTTTACTAAGCTGCACTAGAGGCATGTTAGCATTTTTAGCGTACACTAAACAGCATACGCTAACTGTGTAGATGCCCATAATATTCCTATGGGCGTCCACACGGTTGGCGCATGCTAATTTTTAGGACATGCTACAAATGCTAGCGCACCTTAGTAAACAGGGCCCCATATATTTGAATAATCAAGTATATTCTGAAAGATATCCTAGGATGAATCAGAACACTAAAATGTGATGCACAAGTGCTTCACCGGTTTTTATCAATCTGCTTAAAGAGCAATAGTAATTATTACTTTTTTATTTGGAAAAAAACCTTTTAATTTTGAAGGCCTTGTTATAAGGTGAGACTGCATGCTATCAATGATAATGCTAGCAAAAATTAAACATTTTTAATAGGCTGACAAAGAAATTAAACAGAACATTTTAAAAGCACATTTAGCAATATGTTCTCTGTCAAACATCATTAACATCTAATTAAAAAGTTTTCTCTATTACTGCTTTTTCAAATTATATAGAACACTAAACAAAAACTGTACTGTTTGCAAGCAGTATAAAATATCTAAGTGGTTCTATACAGAATATAAAATGAAAAGTCCAATTGTGCTACTGTACAAACATTCATGAATTATTACCACCTAAAAAAAGCAAATAAGGAAAACCAATCTGCTTATATTTTATGCCTGTTTCCAAAGTGATTTTAAGACAGGCGTTCTCAACCCAGTCAAGTTTTCAAGATATCCACAATGAATATGCACCACCTCCATTGTATGCAGATTTATCTCATGCATATTCATTGTGCATATCCTGAAAACCTGACTGATTGGGTTGAGAACCACTGTGTTAAGGTAATACATCAAATCACCTAAGGTAACAACTTGTAAGGAGAAATTAGATCTTACCTGCTAATTTCCTTTCCTTGAGTCTCTCCAGACCATTCCTGACAAGTGGGTAATATGCACTCCTACCAGCAGAGGGAGACTGAGAATTATTGAGTAGTGACACCTGTATAAGGGGCTGTGCAACCCTGACCTGCTCAGTATTTCGAATAGCCATGCACCATAGAAGAATCACAAAACCCATAAACAGAAAACATAACTAAACACCTTTCAGGAACCCCTGGAAGGAAGAGAGCACCAGACATCCAACCAAACGAGACTGCGACATCACAGTAGCCGCTTGCAGCCCCAGAAGCATCAGGCACCCCACCAAGGGGACATACTCCTCTCAGGCGGGGTTCGGGAATGGTCTGGAGAGACTCAAGGAAAGCAAATTAGCAGGTAAGATCTAATTTCTCCTTCCTTATTGTCTGCTCCAGACCATTCCCAATGAGTGGGAAGTACCAAAGCAGTACTCACTGAGGGTGGGAAATTCTCCAGACCAACACAGAAGCCCCAAAAGAAGCATCCTTCCGGGACTGGACATCCAACCAGTAATGCCTGACACAGGAATGAAGACAGGACCAAGTTGCCACCTGGCAAATGTCCTGCAGAGGAATAAGAGAATGCTCCACCCAAGAGGAGGCCTGAGCCCATGTAGAATGCGCCCACAACGCGGCAGGTGCATCCTTACCTTGAAATAGATAAACGGATGACACAGCCTCCTTAATCCAGCGAGCGATGAGAGGCCTTCGATGACGCCTCCTCTTTCCGTGGACCGCAAAAAAAAACCCCAAAAAGATTATCCAACTTAAGAAACTCCGATGTCTGGCAAACATAACACTTCAGCGCCCTACAGACATCAAGCCTGTACAAGGAAGGAGACTCTTCCAATGAAAAGGATGGCAAAGAAATAGACTCATTAACATGAAAAGGAGAAATTAGCTTTGGCAAAAAGGATGGAACTGGCTGCAAAGACACCTACTCTTTGCAGAAAACCAGAAAAGGCTCCCAACATGATAGATCCTGCAACTTCGAAATACACTGCGCCAACGTGATGGCCACCAAAAACGCCACCTTGAAAGATCCTTGAGGGAGGCTTCCTGAAGAGGCTCAAAAGGGGCTTTAACTAAGGCCGACAGAACCAAATTCAAATCCCAAGTAGGAACGACTGACCGAACCAGTGGTCTCAACTGTTTGACCCCCTGGAAAAAACAGAAAACACCCGGATGGAGAGCCAAAGACTTCCCCTGAATTGGGCCCCGAAAACAAGCCAGAGCTGCCAGTTGCACCTGAAGGGAAAACAACAACTCTTTCTCCAATCCACACTGAAGGAATTCCAAAAGGTTTCCAAGCGAAGCCCGCAGGAGAAGCATCTTTTGCTCTTCACACCAAGCCTCAAAAATACACCAAACTCATATAAAGAGGTGGAACGTTTCCTAGAATTCAAGAGGGTATGAATCACCCTGGAGGAATACCCCTTCTTTCAGCCACCTTGCCTGCTCTACAGCCAAGCCGTAAGCGAGAACTCAGCCATATCAGGCATAAGAACGGGACCCTGCTGCAGCAGACCACCATCTAAGGGAAAATGAATTGGATCACATACCTGCAAACAAACCAGATTGACATATCACGGTCAGCTTGGCCAGTCGGGCACAGACCTACTCAACTACCGTAACCCTGAATGCGCTGCAGAACTTGATCGATGAGTGGCCACGGAGGGAACACAAATAGCAGACCATGAGATGGCCAGGGCTGAGCCAATGCATCCAGACCCTCTGACAACTGGGCCTTTGCATTCTTGGCTGTGGCCATGAGATCCATGATCGGAGGACCCCACCCGTCAACAATGAGTTGAAATGTGAAAGGAACCAAATTCCACTACCCCGGATCCAGATGATGGCCACTGAAATAATCTGCGGAGCCGCCACTGTGCCGCCCACAGGAACTGTAGATTCTGCTCTGCCAGGCCAACAGCGGGCTCTTGGTACTTCCCTGGCGATTGACATAAGTTACAGCAGTCACATTGTCTGAGAGCACGCAAACATCCTGAAGATCAATCAACTGTTGAAAGGCCAAGAGGGCGAGATGTATCATCCAAGTCTCCAGATGACTGATCGATCAGTGGGACTCCTCTGGGCCACTTGCCCCTAACAATGGGCTACCCACCTGGGCAGACTGGCATCCATCGTCACCAGCACCCCGTCCGGAGGGTCTAGAGGCATGCCCCGACTCAGATGCTGCTGACCCAGCCACCACTGAAGGCTGAGGTGAACTGACCTGTGAAGCCACACCCTGCAAGAGAGTGCATCCGACTGAGGGTATCAATGCTTCAAGAGAGCAGACTGAAAAGGCCTCATGTGAGCCCTCACCAACTCAGCCACATTGATTGCCACCGAGGACTGGAGAATCGCTCAAGCGGACGGATCCCCAACTATGAGAAGCCAACGAATCTGCAACTGAATCTTCTGGATCTGTGATTCCAGTAGGCACACCATGCCATCCCACGCATCTAACTGAACCCCCAGATATTCCAACGACTGATTGGGGGAAAGAGGACTCTTGGCCACACTGAAAATCCAACCCAGATGTTGAAGCAGTTGGACTACCCGAGCCGTGGATGTAGCTCTCCTCAATGAACTTCGCTGTTATCCAGTCGTCCAAGTACAGTGCACCAGAATGCCCTCCTGCCTGAGGTGAGCCGCCGCCACCACCATCACCTTGGAGAAGGTCTGTGGCACAGTAGCCAAGCCGAAGGGCACTGCCCGAAACTGGCAGTGTTCTCCCATGCTGATGAACCTGAAGAATTGGAATATGAAGGTATGCTTCTGACAGATCTAGGGAGGTCAGAAACTCTCCCGGTTGCACCGCTACTATCACTGAACGTAGGGTCTCCATGTGAAAGGGAGAAATGCACAAGGCCCAGTTCACCCCCTTGGAGAACCAGGATAGGACGCCAGGAATCCACCTATGTGCCTTCTCCGCCAAACTGTACTAGAGCAGCCACAAGCTTCCCACTGCAAAAGATGCTCCCCGCCTGATAGCGTGCTGCAACTGGCCCCGAGTGTTTTTTTTTTTTTTTTTTAAATAACGGCAGTGCTCCATTCTAACTATGGGCTCGCCTCAAGGAACTTCTCCCAGGTAAACGGGGGAGAAGGCCAAGACACACCACTCACTAAAGGAGAGGAGGAGGGGGAGAGGGACCTGGAGACCGGAGGATACACCCCCAAAAGCGTAGGGGCCGAAACCCGACACTTGTTTTTTTTTCTTGCTGCCTGTGTACTCTGTTTCTTGACACTCCTTTTTTTTTTTTTTTAAAACCAGCAGCAAAATCTGCTCCAGGACACCCCTGAAGTAATCCCTTAAATACTATCTAACTTTTCTCACTAGATGGAGCCAAAAATGGCACACCCAACCAAAGAAGAACAGGGCTGCACAGACTCACCTATCTCTGCTGGAAGACTGAGAAACAGTGAGCAGTTAGGGTTGCACAGCCCCTTATACAGGTGTCACTAAATAATTCTCAGCCTCTTTCTGATGGTCTGAAACAGATAGTATCTGTATTTATACAGTTATTTTCTCCTCAGTGTTATCTTTTATATCTGAATCTCTCTGTAATTGTTGCTGGGCAACAAAATATCACTTGTAAAGTAATGGTTAGAAGGAAATCTCAGAGATTAACCCTTTCGTACCACTATTGTACCAGCAGCATTTGCCACCTCTAAAAGCCACCTGCCTTCCACACAATTCTCAAGTATATCTCTGCAATATGTCTGAGCCATACTGGACATAACATGAGTGCCATATGCTGCAGAGCTGCAGCCCTGGAACTATTTAGTTTACTATGATAAATTACTGGCAGAATATATTATTTCAGACAGAATCTTTTACATGAAAACAGATACAGAAATATAATTTATGCAAATACTGCTGAAGATGTGCTAAGCAGTATTACCGAAGGAAACACACCAATCAGTGCAATTTAAATAGATTACTTCTATATATCACAATCAGAAACATATTCAGGAAAAAAAAAACCCACAAATTTTGTTCACGTCCTGAAAATTGAACAGGTTGTACAAAACTTCAATTTGGTGATATACATATCCGTCAGAGGGTCTGAGAATTACACCAATAAAAACATTTTAAATATTCAGAATAAAAAGTAGCAAATGAAATCCCATTTTATACAGGAACAAGTAGAAAATCTGGTCTTAGGAACGTTAATTGCTATGAAAAATTTTAATTATGTACTCCAGGCAACTAAAAAAAACCCAAATTTACATATTTTAGCCACATTTATACAACTGTCCTAATATATATGATTTGTCTCAAAACATGTGTAACAAAAGGAAGGGCAATTAATGTAGTAGTTTGCTTGCAGAAATGCTGCTTTAATATAAGTTCCATTCTCACAGCCAGGCAAACATTTAAGTTTCTTAGCTTCAGGATTGAACAGTCTTCTGAAAACACAGGTTCACAAAGGCAACTGTTAAAGGTAAATCCAGAATCTCAAAGTCTATAGAAGTTCTGTGACATCCCGGAGCAAAAGGTTTTCACAAATATTAAACCAATGCCATGATAAAAATCAAACATGACATTTTATTTTCTTTGCCTTAAGCACTTAAGCCCAGTGCTTAGAGAAAGACTTGTGTGTGTTTTCTGACCCAGTCAGCTGGGTCACCTTCATAAAGGAGTTGGCAGTTCATCTGTTTCTTTGGGTTGGCTTAGTAACATCCCTCCTTCCAAGAATCATCAGCAGCAGCCACACTATTCTTTGATGATTGAAGAGATCTATTAAAAACAGAAAGAATTATGTTAAACTCAATGACGCTTGCTCTTTAAAGGAAGCTGATTGCCAACAACCAGATCTGAGGTGGATTTGCACCACTAATTTATTTAAAGTATTTATAACCTACCCATCTCTAGCAGTGTACAACAAAACAAAACATAATCCAACCACACAAACAGGGCATGTGGCATCGTGGCACTCTCCTCACATCCCATATCACATATCGACACATGGCAAATTGTCCGAGAAAAATGGAAATTATTATGCCAGCAGCATTCTACAACTTACATATGTGAAGAAATTTACAGTATCATGCAACTGCATTCATGCATAGAGTTTACAATACAGAGCAATTAAATAACATGGCTTGATCTTCTCTCTTGAGCATTTTGGACAGGCTGTCTAGCCTTTTGAGTTGCACAGCTTCTGCCTTACTCACGAAGCACATTTTCTGCTCCGCCTGGCAATCTACTGTAGACATGCCAAGGCGCTACCATCACTTCTTTGATCAGGGGTCTGCCATAAAAAAAACCTTTCCCTTCTTAACCATTGGAGCAGCAGGCAAAAATGGCAACTGCATGCTTCTCAACGCCCCTCTTACTGCCTCCAGTAGCCATCCCTTGTTCCCTGCTTTCACCTCTCCCCCTCTACCCTTTACTACTTTCCCAATCCTATCCTTAATCTGACTGCCTAACCCTGGCTGCCAGCCCATCCCGAGTTACCCTCCCCCCTCCCCCCTTTTCTGGCCATGCCGGGCCACTGCCCGTTTGTGCGTCTGACAGTCTATGTGTTTAGGTCAACTTGCTTAACATTGAAGAAAGGCAAATACAATGTATTACAATATAAAAACAGCATTAGCAATTAAAACACACTGCAAAGGAAAAAATCAAAACGCCTGACCAATTTATTTATTTCATTTATATCTCACATTATCCCAATAGATCAGGTTCAATGTGGCTAATAACTTATTGTGATTAACAGTACAAAACGTGATGCAGGATAGTATACATTAAGTAATAATAAAACAAATGAGGATTGAATAATTAGAATGATGTAATATGGAAAAGAATGTTAGATGCAAAAAGGTAACAATTTATAGTCATCCATGTATAAAAATTAGAATGGAATTGGGAAACTGAATAATTGTACAATGGAAAAATTAGGAAATACCTGTTAATTTTCTTTCCTTTAGTAGCAGCAGATGAATCTAGGAACTGGTGGGTTATATCCGTCTACCAGCAGGTTGAGATAGAGAACACTAAAAGCAGGCATTGACCCCCTGTGTACAGGTCCTTCTACCTTTAGTATAGCAAGAATTCCAAAGCAGAGAAAAGAAATAGTAACATCACTTAACTCACAATAAAAGAAACAAACTCAACTGGAGTGAACAATACTCATAATAGAGTAATCAATGGAACTGTCTAATACAGATTTTGCTTAAATTGACCACAGACTACAACCAGGGAGGGATCCTGGATTCATCTGCTGCGACTAAAGGAAAGAAAATGATCAGGTATGTCCTAATTCTTTTTTCCTTAGCTTCAGCATTAGATGAATCAAGGAACCGGTGGGATGTACCCAAGCACTTCCTAAACCGGGCGAGACGTTGCAGCTCCCCGAGAGAGAACCGCTGCTCCAAAGCGCGCAACATCCAGGCGATAATGTTTAGCAAACGAAAGGTGACGTCCACATCGCCGCCCGACAGATGTCCAGAACTGTAAACAGGCAAGTCTCCACCCAAGAAGCCTGCACCCACATGGAATGCGCTTTCAAAGCATTAGGTGGAGATTTCCCAGTCAAAAGATAAGCTGAAACAATCGCTTCCTTTAGCCACCATGCAACTGTGGCCTTATAAGCTGGAAAACCTCACCGCGGACCCGAAAACAGGACAAACAAGTGATCAGAGCACCAAAACTCATTCAACATCTGTAAGTACTTCAAAAGAACGCGCCAGACATCCAAAAGGAGTTGTCGAAAAGACTCCCAGCAGTCCTCCTTCCGAAATGAAGGAAGAAAAAGAGGTTGATTCAGATGAAACTTTGGCACCACTTTAGGAAGAAATGAGGGTACCGTGCAAACCGTGACACCGGATTCTGAAAACTGCAAGAAGGGACCTCAACACAAGAGGGCCTGAATCTCTGACACTCTACACACCGACGCCAGGGCCATAAAAAAAATGCCTTAAGCGTAAGATCTTTTTCTGAAGCCTGACTACGTAGCTCAAAGGGCGCTGACTTAAAAGCCCGCAAAACAAGCCGCAAACTCCATGTAGGACATGGGTTACATGCAACGGAGGACAAAGCTTCAACACTCCACGGAAGAAGCGCACCACATCCGGATGAGCTGCTATCAAAGAACTAGCCACTCGGCCTTGAAAACACACCAGTGTTGCCATTTGCACCCAAAGAGAATTGTAGGCTAGACTTTCTGCAGAACCTCCTGCAAAAAAGTCAACATCTGGGAAACCTAAGCCCGCATTGGCGACCACGCTTGCGTTGACCACCACACCTCAAAAGTACACCAGACCCGAGCTTAGGCTGTAGTCATGGATCGCTTTTGAGCCCTCAGCAAAGTTGCTATCACTTCGTCAGAATACCCATTCCTTCTCAACTTCGCCCTTTCAAGAGCCAAGTCGTAAGACCAAAGCGGCAAGGATCTTCCATAGCCACAGGACCCTGATGTAGAAGGTCTGGGAGAAGAGGAAGACGGAACGGATCCCCCACCAGAAGTCGCCGCAAATCCGCATACCATGGATGACGTGGCCAGTCTGGAGCCACCAGGATCACAAGAACCGAGTGAAGGAGGATCCGTTGAAGAACTCAACCAATCAAGGGCCACGGTGGAAACACATACAGAAGCGTGGATGGCTGCCATGATTGTGACAGGGCATCCAGCCCCACGGAACCGTGTTCCCTTCTTCTGCTGAAGAACTGCGCGACCTTGGCACTGGAGCTGGACGCCATGAGATCGATCCCTGGTGTGCCCCACTTGCTGCAAATCTGCCTTAATGATTCCGTTGCTAATTCCCACTCTACCGGATCAAGGGCATGGCGACTGAGAAAGTCGGCTCGCACATTGCCCAGGCTGGCGATGTGGGCCACCGATAACACAAGATGATGCTCCGCCAAAGACAGAATGGTGGCTGCTTCATATGCCAACGCCCTGTTCTGCGTGCTACTATGGCGATTGATGTAGACCACCGCTGTCGTATTATCTGACAGAACTCGCACTGCTCGTCTCTTCATGATCCTGTGAAACGCCAGAAAAGCCTGTCGAATGGCCTTCAGCTCTAGACGACTGAACAGCTGTACTCCACATTCGAACATAGTCCTTGCGCATATTGGTGTAGACAGTGGGCCCCTCATCCTGAAAGACTGGCATCGGTAGTCACCAGGATCCAATGAGGGGAAGCAAGCGGCATT
This sequence comes from Microcaecilia unicolor, assembly GCF_901765095.1. Taxonomy (NCBI): domain Eukaryota; kingdom Metazoa; phylum Chordata; class Amphibia; order Gymnophiona; family Siphonopidae; genus Microcaecilia; species Microcaecilia unicolor. The sequence goes on along the minus strand of NC_044037.1, from coordinate 65,822,760 downwards.
CCTCGCCTGAGATTGATTCCGGATAGCCACCAAGTCATGTTGTTCCTGGCTGCTGGAGTTCAGGGCAACCAACACTGATACTCCAGGGATGTCAGAGACCATCGACTGAGTAAGGTATGCTGCAGGGGCCTCATGTGAGCCCACGGCACCATGTCCAAGGTGGCTGCCACGAGCCCCAGCACCTGGACATAATCCCAAGCTCGAGGGTGAGGAAGACCCATTAATCGGAGAATCTGCAATCATAAATTGAGGCGCCTGCTGTTGGGAAGAAAAACACAACCCACTTCCGTGTTGAAGGAAACCCCCAAATATTTGAGAGACAGAATTAAATGGCTCTTTGGGAAATTGACGACCCAACCAAGGGACTGGAGAACTTTGATAACTCGTGAAGTAGCTTGCCGACTCTCTAACACCGAGTCTGCTCGGATGAGCCAATCGTCCAGATAAGGATGGACTCTGACTCCTTCTTTCCGCAAGAAAGACATCACCACCACCATCACCTTGGAAAAGGTGCATGGTGCTGTTGCCAGCCCAAACAGTAAAGTGAGGAACTGAAAATGCTGGCCCAAGATCGCAAACCGTAAGAATCTCTGATGAGGAGGCCAAATTGAGATATGGAGATACGCCTCTTCGAGATTAGAAACTCCCAGGGCTACACCGCCGCTATAACCGAACGCAGTGTCCATGCGGAAGTATCAAACTCTCAGGGACTCCTTCAATTTCCGTAAGTCGAGGACTGGCCAGAAAGACTCCCCCTTTCCGGGGTACCACGAAATAAATGGAATAGTGACCTCCCCGAAGCTCGGACTGAGGAACCACTGCTCCTAGATGTAACAGAGCGCAACGTGTCGGTCACCGCCGCCCGCTTGACAGCAGTAGCGCAGTGGGATTCCAAAAAGACATCTCCAACGGGTGCCGCGAACTCCAACTTGTAGCCGTGCTTGATCAGGTCGAGGACCCATAGGTCTGTCATGATTTTGGCCCACTCTTCATGAAACAGGGTCAAACGGACCCCTATGCGAGAAATTGAAGAGTGAACCGGCACCCCATCATTGGGAAGCATGGTTCTCTGTGCAGGATTAGCAGATTTTTTTGTCATAACAAAAGGAACGTTGTTGAAATCTGGAACGCTGAAAAGGAACAGAAGTTCGGCCAGGGCGATAACACCGAGCGTCACAAAATCTCTGCCTCACAGAGGAAACTCTGGGACCGGACCTGGGTCTGTCCTCTGGCAGGCGCTGTGATTTGGAATCACCCAAATCTTTAAGAATCTTTTCCAAGTCCTCACCGAACAGCAATTTACCCCTAAAGGGCAATTTCGTGAGCCACTGGTTCGAAGTCATATCAGCCGCCCAATGGCGAAGCCATAACAGGTGTCGAGCTGAAACAGCAAGGGACATCTGCTTAGCCAAGGCCCGTACCAAATCGTAGAGGGCATCAGCCAAATATGCAAGCCCCGATTCCATACGGGGGGGGGGGGGGGGGGGGGCTACATCTGACAAGGAGGCAGAAACGTAAGTACATAAGTATTGCCATACTGGGAAAGACCAAATGTCCATCGAGCCCAGCATCCTGTTTCCAACAGTGGCCAATCCAGGTCACAAATACCTGGCAAGATCCCAAAAATGTACAAAACATTTTATACTGCTTATCCCAGAAATAGTGGATTTTCCCCAAGTCCATTTAATAACGGCCTATGGACTTTTCCTTTAGGAACTACTACTACTACTACTATTTAGCATTTCTATAGCGCTACAAGGCATACGCAGCGCTGCACAAACATAGAAGAAAGACAGTCCCTGCTCAAAGAGCTTACAATCTAATAGACAAAAAATAAATAAAGTAAGCAAATCAAATCAATTAATGTGAACGGGAAGGAAGAGAGGAGGGTAGGTGGAGGCGAGTGGTTACAAGTGGTTACGAGTCAAAAGCAATGTTAAAGAGGTGGGCTTTCTGTCTAGATTTAAAGGTGGCCAAGGATGGGGCAAGACGTAGGGGCTCAGGAAGTTTATTCCAGGCGTAGGGTGCAGCGAGACAGAAGGCGCGAAGTCTGGAGTTGGCAGTAGTGGAGAAGGGAACAGTTCTGCTGTACTGCGTGTTGAAGCCAAGAAAGGCAGGCTCTAGCCGCATATGAACTACAAATAGAAGCCTGCAGAGCCAAGGCCAAAACCTCAAAAGAGCGCTTTAAGGACGCCTTCAGACGGCGATCCTGCATATCTTTGAGGGCAACACCCCTCTCAACTGGGAGGGTGGTTTTCTTGGTGACCGCTGTCATCAGGGAGTCTACCCTAGGGAAAGCAAAAAGACTCAGATGAGACTCCCCCACCGGGTAGAGTCGGGCCATTTTGCGAGCTACCTTCAGGCTCCCCTCAGTCTCCGACCACTGATCTGAGATTAGTTCCTGAATAAACTTGTGTAGTGGAAAGGCCCGGGCAGGCTTTCTGGTGCTAGCCATTTTGATGTTCACTGCCACCAGGTCCTCAATACTGAGCGCTTGTAAGACCTCTTCAATAAGGGAAAGCAGCTCATCTCTATGAAAAATCCGAACTGCCTTTGTGCCGTCTTGCTCCTCCTTACCTAGTTCTCCCTCTTCAAGATCCCCCAGGCCTGTGTTCTGCGTGCCCCTGGAGGAACCCTGTTCCCTCAAACAGGGATGGCTGAGGATTATGGGAGTCAATGGAACCCACTTCTGAGACAGAAATCACCCGCCTGCACTTCAAAGACGGCGAGTCTGCAGGAAATGACTGAGACATGCCTGAAACAAAATCAGGGCCATCCTGAACTGAAGGGGACGACGGCTGCAGGGGGGGAGGCCCCCTTCAATAAGAAGACCTGGTGCATAAGTAAAATAAACTCAGGAGAAAATGGGAGGCCAAAGCATCCATTGCTACTAACCCCCGAGACTCCAGTGCCAATCTAGCTGCCATCTGCAAGTCTCCTCGTTTGCAAGCCGAGGTCCTCCGTCTCAGGAACCGTGTTAGAAGCCTCCCCAGGTGAATTCAAAATGGCGCCCGCCACGAGCTGTGGAGCACAGGAAACCCCAACATCGGAGGCCGCCGGCAGACCCCGACTCATCAAGGCAGCCTGAACTGCACACTCCCACTATGCTGCGCCGTTTGCTACAGTGAGGGCAGCGCTTGGCTGTCTCAGCTGCCATAATGCAACCACGTTAGGATCGGGGTGAAAATGGCGCAGAGCCAGAGAAACAAAAACACTCACCGTTGTTAACAGGGAAGCACAGCACGTCTCCGGAGGAGCTGCAGACGGCATCCTAGCGCTACAGCATCCGGTCAGAGAGAGCTCGGGTCTGGGAACGTGCTGTGTGTTTTTTTTTTTTTTTACTGTGAGCCGAGGAAGAAGGGAAGTCACAGAAGAAACAGCACTGAGAAGCAGACTGGGAGAAGGGGAGAAAAGGGTAAAGCAGGGACCTGTAAAACAAGTATGCCTCCAAAGTGGGCACCGTCAGCCACACACCCCAGCTGAACTGGCAAACCTAGGAGCCCCCTAAGCAGAGAACCCTGGAGCTGGCAAGCTCCATCAACCACCTGCTGGAGATAGAGATATACTAAAGGTAGAAGGACCTGTACACAGAGGGTCAGTGCCTGCTTTTAGTGTTCTCTATCTCCACCTGCTGGTAGACAGATACAACCCACCAGTCCTGGATTCATCTGCTGCTGAAGCTAAGGAATAGGGGTTTAAATGAATTATGATCATCCGTCAGAAATTGCTTAGAGAGGCTTTAAGGTTTTTCCGGAATATCAAATAATTACGTTCCCATCTGAAGAATTCTGGGAGAGAATGCCACCATTTGGTACAGAGGTAAGAGAATCCTGACATGTAGATCACATTTTTGCAACTGGGATAATGGAGGGTTAGATAATCTCTTGAACCAGGGAGAGCGTTACGAAGGGGGAGAGCGCTTATAATTAGGGGTTAAGCCATATAGAGTTTTGAAAACAAATGTATATCGTTTGAATGTTATTGTGGCTTTGACTGAGAGCCAGTGTAATTTTATAAGCAAAGGGGCTGCACTTTCAAATCTCGTAGCCTTGTAGACTAATCTAGCTGCTGTATTTTGAGCTGTCTGCAGTTTTTTCAAGGAAGATTCATTACAACCAGCATAAATGGTAGTATAATAAAAAAAAGTTTTTAAAAATCTTAACATTTTCCTAAAATCTTTTAAATCACTTTCCATTTTAATTTCAATTAGAAGTGCATTTCAGAGATTCAGACTACCTACAGATATTCTAAGCGAGTGCTAGTTTTATGAGCTGCCCGTAGTGAAAAAGCAATCAAATTTTGTAGTCCTGAGAATATAAGGGAAGATTTAAAAAAGCCAGTGATAATTGAAATATAGGTAAACATACAGCTTTAAAAGCAAGTGTTAATCTTAAACTTTACATACTAAACATCTGTAACCAGTGCAGTGAGAATAAGACAGAGAAACATTGATATATTGTTTTATGGCCTGATACTTTCCTAAAAAACAATATATATTTGTATAACTGTTATAACTAATCAACGTGTTCAAATGAAAAGGTATCTTCAGACCATCAGAGGTGGTACTCAGTTGTTTGGCGGTACTCCTCTATCAAATTTTCATGCAGTAGTAATTCCTACCTATCTTGTCATCAGTCATGATATAGAATACCTTTCAAACAATTTTTTACTTGAGACATAAAGGGGCATACCTTGATAAAGCTGAAGTGAAACGCGTGTTGGTATGCAGCCCCGGTATATAGCCTCATAAGATTTAAAAGGTTTTTAAATAATCCCTTTGAAGTACAGAATTTTTCTGACTATAAACATTAAGCTGTTATTAATATGTGTTACATAAAAAAATCAAGTAAAAAATTGTTTGAAAGGTATTCTATATCATGACCGATGACAAGATAGGTGGGAATTACTACCACATGAAAATGTGATAGCGGAGTACCACAAAAAACAGAGTACCACCTCTGATAGTCTGAAGATACCTTTTCATTTGAACATATGTTGATTGGTTATAACAGTAATATGAATATATATTGTTCGTGTACGATTATATATATCACCGATTACTACTGTATAGATATATTTATAGTGGGCAATTTGTTGGACACTGATACTTTCCTAGCCACAGAGTTCTGCACTATCCGTAAAGGTTTCAAGGAAGAGTCTGCTAGGCCTAAGTATATCACATTGTATTAGTCTAAAAATATGAAAACCATCTTTCAAGGTTTTTGTATATTAATGACGAAAAAGCAAGCATTTTATAATTACATATGGATATGTGGTACTGGAGGTGATAGGTCCCCCATAATGAATCAGACTGTTCTTATGACTTAGATGTGCCTCTATGCGCATATGTTTCCTTTAGATTCAGACAGCAGAGCTAGTCTCAAAGTATCCAAACTTAAACATCTTGAACTTCTCTCATCTGCTGAAGACCTGGAGGTCTAGGATTGGATGACATGCCCCATTTTCTTTAGTGGAGCAAAGATGGTAGAGGATCTACAAAATTAGTAATTCCTAGTGCACACTGGAGAGTTAAAGCCCTCCTCAATGGGAGATTTATATTATAAAATATATTATCTGCCAGACCCAATCATCAGATATTACTGTAGGTCAACTGTTTGTATAAAACTGCTAATTGTAAAATTGAATTTTGGCATGTTGCACAGCCTTGGGAACACAGAAGCTGCTATACATGTTCAGGGATGTCTTATGACAAAAAAAAAAAAAGTGTTGCACTTTGGCAATGGTGACATCACATATTAGTGTAACAAATTTGCTGTTTTTTTAAAAGAAAAAATAGAACATTAAATACTAAGTGCTTTATAAATCTTACCTTCTAGATGGTTGATTTGTCTTGCTCTTATGAGATACAACTCCTCCACTTGATGTTCTGGATTTTACAGGGGAGCTTTTAGGTGCAGTGACCATAGCAGCTCTGGTGGTGGCGGAAATGCTACTGGAATTTAAACCTGCACCAGACTGCATTTTTCGAACCTCACTAGAAGGACTGCCATAACCAGAGGATTTTACTGGCTGTCTGGAGCTCAACAAAGTACTTGTGCTGGTCGAAGCTTTCGCTGGCTGTCGGACTGTCAAAGAAGACTGCACTGCAGCAGGAGAATATCTAAGCTTTGTAGGAGTCAGTCCTAAAAGAGTGGGAATAAAGGCATTTTGCTAAGACACAATTTATGTTCAGTACAGGACTGAAAACAAAAGCTTAATTTTTTTCCACATCATTGTCTACTGGATTGAGTATTGCAAGCTATATTTCATACACTTGCAAGTGTAAGAGCTTACCTGCTAATTCTCCTTTTTTCAATCTATTAAATAAAAGCCAGCATTGTTTTTGCTCTTATAAAATTTTACACATGGCTTTCCTGGAGAAGCACATTCAAAACTAATACATGCCACCCTGCCAGTAGATACACAAAACCACCTCCTTGAAGACTGTCCTTCCCTGCAGTATTCTGAAGTTCAGCTGGCCACTGCTTGTTATAGGTTCAGAGTCTCAGCCTAGTTCCTCCACTATATCCATCTAGTCCCATAATCATATGATACTAGGGGAGGAAAGTGACTGCCATCAGACTTCAAGGCCTTAACCACAATCCTGCACCTAGCCCAATTTTCAACTATGAGACAGCTATTTGTAGGACTGACTTACCAGGTTGATCACTCTGCTGGCTATGGGAATTGCTAGCACAAACACGTGCAGTAAAAATGCCTGTAGCATAATAATCCTCATTTGTTTGGTGCTTTTTGGGTCCAGGTAATTCCTTGCTGATGTTTTATGCTTCCAGCTCATTACAATCAGAGCTGGGATTCAGGACCCAAGATTATTCCCCACTGTCCCTCCTCCACCACCTAGCTCAGTCATTTAAGCAACAATCTTCAGCTGGGTCTATTCCACAACTCAATCATGGCTTCTAAATCAAATCACTAAAAGTATCACTGTTGCACAATGACTGAAACCTCTCCCTGCAGGGGCTGTTTCTGCAGCATCTTCCAGATGCAACTGTCCAGTGGAGTAGGGTTAAGTGGTCAATATTCTCAATGGAGGGATCTGTGCCGGGACCGCTGATTTTTACCATATTTATAAACAACCTGGAAACAGGAACAAGCAGCAAAGTGATCAAGTTCAATGACAACATAAAGTTATTTAAATTCCAAGAGGATGGTGAGAAATTGCAAGAGGACCATATGAGACTAGAAACTGAGCATCCAAATGGCAGATGACAGCAAGTGCAAAGAGGAACCCAAACCATAGCTGCATGATGCAAGGTTCCATATTAGGAGTCATCACTCAGGAAAAGAATTTAAGTGTTACCACTGACGATACATTGAAACTGTTTAGTGTACAGTAGCAGCTAAAAAAGGAAATAAAATGTTGGGAATTCAAAACTGAGATTATTATAATGCTTCTGTATCATTCCATGGTGCAAGTCTGGTAACTGCATCTCCAAAAAAGATATAGCAGAAATAGAAAAGGTACAAATGCGGAGACAAAAATAACAAAGGGCATAGGACAACTTCCCTGTGAAGAAAGGCTAGAGCTCTTTGGCTTAAAGAGATGGCTAAGGGGAGATATGATAGAGGTCTATAAAATTCTAAGTGGCATGGGTAGATGGGTGTATTCAAAAATACATGGACAAGGGGGCATGTAATAAAGCTACTAACAGTAAATTTAAAACAAATTAGAAAAATACTCAGCATGTAATTAAGCTCTGGAATTCGCTGCCAAAGAATATGATAAAAGCAGTAACCTTAACAAGGTTTAAAAAAAGGTTTGGATAAGTTCTTAAAATAAAAGTCCATAAACCATTATCTTGTGACCCAGATTAGCCACTGCTGGAAACAGAATACTAGGCTTGATGGACCTTCAACCTTTCCCACTAGGCAATACTTATATACTTTTGTAATAGCACCAACACGGACAGCTCCCAGAGCTCAGAAAGACTAACAGCCTTTTGAACATGTACAGGGTTCCCATGTGCTCTCTCCCTCATGACTCACTTCAGTCAATATCATAGCTGAAAAGGCCAAAGTAGGTAAGTCTGTATAGCTGATTTGTCCTGCTCAGAGTGGGTTGGTAAGAAGCTATGCAGACAGCACTCTGAAAATGTTTTCTCCCAAGGAGTCTATATCAGTATCCCTTCCCTGGGGCACAGAAGAGTGGGCTCTTGTACTTTAGGCAGAAGTAGCGGCTTGACCACCACCACAGAATAGTGAGAAACCTGTTGCTTCTCTAATTTTGGAACCCTCTGGATCCTGTACATGAAATCTGCCTCTTGTTCACAGGACAAGATTAGTGTTTTATGTGTTATGATTTATTGTATGTTTTTATGTTTCACCACACAGCTGTTTTAGCCCCTGATGCAGCCTCTAGTGAGGCAAAATGTGGCCACGTTGGGACATGGCACAAATAAAGCCTTTTTATCATATTACACATGCGTTCTCTTTGGAATGCTTTCTGCACTGCAGAACATTTTGTTCCTCTTCTGGTGTTTCCGGCTCTGACCAGATTTTTGTCCTACGTGCAGTATATAACATGTTCAGCTGCAGTGGGACATATTCTAAAAAATCAGCATTCAGCCTTTGAGCTTGTGCATGCAAGATTCTTGGATACTCTATTTTTTTTTTTTAATCTTCCTCTGCCCCACCCCCCAAATAGGAAGGTGTGACCATGCTTGTTCCCAAGGTTCTGAAGGATACTCTTGTCAGACTTGAGAAACATCTATTTAAATAAAGAAAGGTATTTAGAGTCCATGTGATCCGGGCCTAGGCTCTGCAAGTACCAAAGTACCAGCTGTGGATATCCATACCAGATTCAGTCTTGCAGCACAGCCCATATTCTTAAAGTTATTGAGGACTATCTTTGAAGCCATACTGTAAAAAAAACAAAACAAAACAAAAAAACACAATAGCTAATGCAAAAAATAAATTAGCTGACTTGGGGGAAGAAAAGGCCTGACTACTCTGCTAGGAACGCCAGCAAACACAGGGACGAGGCAGATATGGAAATCAGTGTGGTGCCTATAGTTAGCAAGTACTCAAGTCCTGCAGCAATTGCACTCCCATTATCTGCACAAGCTTATTACAGAATGTCCTCAAAGGATGAGGCAACTATAGGGCCTATAAGCATGCACAAGCTCAAAGGCTGGATACTGATTTCTTTTTTTTTTTTTTTTTTTAGAATATGTCCCACTGTGCCGTATGGAATCCTAACAGCCACAAAGCACTCGGCAATGCCAAGTATCAGAGCTCACCAGCAACTCTGCCCACAGAAGTGGTATGGCTCACTTGTCTTATAGCTCCCCAGCAACTCTCACCAGAGAAGTGGTATGGCCCACTTAAGATTTTATATATATTCCATCAACTGAGCTCACCAGCAACTCTCACCAGAAAAGTGGTATTGCGTATTTAAGGTTTTATAGATATTCCAGCAACTGAGCTCAGCCACAACTCTCACCAGAGAAGTGGTATTGCGTATTTAAGGTTTTATAGATAGATTCCAGCAACTGAGCTCACCAGCAACCACCAGAGAAGTGGTATGGACCACGTAAAGTTTTGTATATATATAGTATTGTTCCACGAATCGTAAAGGAATGAATACACTTCCTACTTAATAAAAGAAGCTAAAGGAATGAATACACTTCCTACTTAATAAAAGAAGCTAAAGAGTAGAGAGAACATGGGAGGGGCCTGGTCCGGAGGGACTAAAGGAAAGCAAATTAGCAGGTAAGATCTAATTTCTCCTTCCTTAGCGCCCCTCCGGACCAGACCAGGATTGGACTGATGGGAAGTACCAAAGCAGTAATCTGAAGGGAGGGACCCTATGAAAACTGCAGAGAAATGTTCATGCTGCATAGTTCACCTGGCGACAACTAACATGTAGTGTGTCCCAATGAGCAAAATAAAATGAAACTAGGACTAAGTTGCCAACTTACCAATGTGCACCGAGAGCAACAAAAATCGCTGTAGTAAGAATAGAGCCCGCTTCTGAAGTTGTGGAATATGTTGTAATACGCTGTGGAACTGCCCTCTCAGTGAGAAGAGAAATAGACATTCTCATTTCCTTGATCGAGATATAGTGGGTTAGAAACAATGAAACCCTTATGCCTACTGGCTAGAAGGACAAAACCAATAAGAAAAAACCGATTGGGAAAGGTGAAAACTCTAAACTACAGCAGACCGAAAAGAAGTTACCAACCGTAGAAGTATTCCACACATAGATCTACTTGCTGCAATGGCTACTAGGAAACACTGCTTGAAGAGGAAAACTTTATAGAAAAAGTTATGGCTACTAGAAAACAGAACTTTAAGAGGGAAAACCTTAAAGGACACCAGAAGAAAAAACAGCCCAAAAAGAGGACCTACGAGAGCTGAAAGATTAAGATTGTGATTTGAAGAGGATTTTGGCCTGTCGTGCGAAGGAGACTAAGAACCTTAAAGTAAACGAGATCTTCCAAAAGACGAGGCCGTATCAGACCTCAGAAACAGGAAAAAACTGCAAACTGTAGGAGAAGAGAAAAGAGAGTAATCCTTTATGAAAACCAACAAAAAATGAACCGCCGCATAGAAAGAACTACTGAAGCAGAGCCAAAACCGATGACCAAATAAAGCCTGATATGGAAGAAAGATGGAATTTTTCTCTCTTTCTTTTTTTTTTAAATATAACCCAACACCTAGTGAGTTGACAGAAGAAACGCATATAGAAGGTTGAAAAACCCCTGCTGGACGTTGGCGTCTGTCCCTGTCTCCGTCAAGACTGTTGCTGAACGGAAGAAGCAAGAAATGTTCATGAGCCTGAAGGCAAAAAGAAATAGCCCTGAAGTGTCGCAGTGAGGAAGTAAGGCTGAAAAGATGAGAGTCCATTCACCTAAATGCAGGGTGAGACAACTAAGAAAAAATGACTACAAACTCAAGAGTATACTCTTAACTCCTCCTTGGCGGATGACATAACCCATTGCCATGGCAAGGACCAACATAGCTCTCTCCACCTTGTTTGTCAGTAGGGAAAACAAAATTCACCCGAAGGTAAACGAATTGCTGTGGTCCCCCAGAAAAAAAATATATACAAACAAGCTTCTGCCAAAAAGTGTACTGCACGAAGCATCCCTAAGACAGAACTAAGGTTCTTGAGATAACTAGATGACACTTAAATAGTGCGATTGATGACCCTGAGATTCGCAATAGGATGAAGGAAAATTCCTTCTTGGGAATTAGAAAGTAAAATTGCATTCTGCAGAATACAGCGAGGAAATGGCCAGGTCACCAAGAAAAATATAAACTGGGATGTTTGCAGAGGAGACAAAAGACTGTGCGCCAACCTGACTAAACAAACAGAAAATCAGAGATATCTGATGAGAGATCAAATGAGAGGCCTGGCTACAATCACCACCCAACCTAGAGACTGTAAGAAATGCAACACCCGGTGCGTGACCTGAGAACTCTGCTGATAAGACTTTCTCCAATTAGGCAGTCGTCTAGGTAAGGATGAAATGACCCTAAGAGCGCAATGAACATCCTCTTAGATCTATAAAAGAACGGAAGAGAGAGTACTGCTGAAAATGACCGGTTAATGCATAAGCAAAAAACTAGCCATTCTCTGGATCCTGAGGAGAAGAGGAAGGGTGACCAAGGACACCAGTTAAATAGGGCTACAAACCCCAGCCCTATCTCTATGGCGTTCCATAGTTGGGTAAGTTCTGAATATAGGAGTCCACCAGCTATGGTAGTACACTCCGGACAGAAAAAATTGTTCCAGTATGAACGTCTGATTCACCGGCCTGTAATTTCTTGGATCTCCCTAATCCACGTACCACTAATCCACATACCACGGTCTTGCGTCCTCCCTCACTGAGATGTAGATTGTAAGCTCCTTTGAGCAGGGAACGTCCTTTTTTGTTAATTTGTACAGCGCTGCGTAACCCTAGTAGTGCTCTAGAAATGTTAAGTAGTAGTAGTAGTACCAGACTCACACCCAATAGATATGAATGTTGAGCTTGTTTCAGGTTAAAACACAGAACCTAGGCCCAGGGTCCCCGGTGTTCCTAGTGGTGAACAGCCATGGCAAATATTGTATGCGTTAGTTTGCAGAATTACTGCAAAGCCTTGCTTTTGGAGCAGAGATTTCTGTTCGACACTCTCGTGACAGTTTTTTTTTTTTTTTTTTTTTTAATGCTGTTCTGATTGTAGAAAGGTGGACCTTTGAGCTTTCCCAGTATGGCAAAACTTATGTACCTATGCCCATTAGATATGAAAGCTGGACTTGATGGACTTTAGGCCTTTCCCAGCCTAAACATACTTATGTACCTATGGCATAAATACACAGGAAGTGAGTGAATCCCCTTCCAATTGAAAGAAAACTCTGGAGTGAAGGCGCATAGAATGAAAATGAAAAAGGACAAACTTGGAAAATACCTGTAACGAAAAAAGTGAAGTTGTGCCACAGCCACTTGGTGAAGGCAGTGTAGACAAGACTGTATCTGAATTCAAGAAAAGCTTGATATAACATAAGGTCTCTAAGGAAGAGGAAGAGATAGCAGATGGTATGTATAGGCATACTGGACCAAACCAGGATGTTTATAATCTGCCCATGCTGAACTGATAGAGTAGAGACAAACACAAGTAGATGGTTTGAGGACCTTCCACTATCGTTAAGTGGGAAATATGCAAAATGAAAGGATGACTTTATTCTCTAAGTGACCATATGTCCTGTAAATACCAGAAGAAAGCTAAAATGAAATATGAGAGGCTTCAAGGCAGTTGGAAAAGAAGGGAAGACATGACTAAAGCATGCCTGCTAAGGCAGCTGAGTGATTGGGAGCTTGGTAGACAGGACTGTCCCTCAGAGAATATGAGAGAGCTGATATATCCCCATGGCATCTGAACAATCTACTGTATGCTTATAGAGAAGGCTTCTTAAAATCTGAAAAAGAAAACACCGTATAACACTACAGCCATTGAAAGTGATTGTTAAGTTCTTAAAACACTGTATAACATCATAGCCATGGAGTAAAATGCTTGAAAGGAACTAAGATATTATGGTCAGAATTGCAAAGTACCAATCAATTGACTCTTAGACAATGTAGTCCTATTCACCAGGGAATGAGAAAGACAGAAATTTACTCTATGCCTATAGAGAAAGTTTCTAAAGTTCTTAAAACACTGTATAATACTACAGCTATTGAGGAAAATGCTTGAAATGAATTATGATATGATAAGATGTAGATTTTCCACCAGGCAATGAAAATGACTGAGCACCAGATAAAACTAGTGTTAACAGCCTCGTGATACATAGAAAGTTAAAACAAGAAAAGCTTGTTATATATCCATATATGAAAGGAGCCCTTTCAACCAAATATTGCCTGCTGATGTGATGTGCATTTTAGAATACGCCTTTCAGCACATACAAAAGTGTACACATCTTGGAGCTGAACTGCTCTATGAACTGCAGCCTTACCTTCAGCAGAGAGATCCCCGACTGATAAGACGGAGGGAGAAACAAAATGGCCGCCGTTCGCGCCACTGGCCCCGTGGCGATCGTCGACAGCGCGCTCGACACCTCCGAACAAGTGGAGCACAGCGGAACGGCAAAGAAACAACAGCCGGCGAAAAAGGCCCTGAAAAACCGGAGGCAGCACCGGACCCGAAGAAACCTCGAAGGGAGAGCAAAATTTACACGTTCCGGCTGCGTGAACTGCGCGATGCTGACCGACAGCAGCTCTTTGAACTTTTCAGCCATATCGGAAAAAAACGGGTGGCCGCGCTTACGCAGTTCGCGCCTTTTTTTTTTCCCGTTTGATTAAACTGCTGCCGCCAAAACACAAGAAAATGATGGAAATTAAATCTGACGATAAAAATCGCTGTTTAAAGCCACAGACCCTGAATTATTTTCTTCTGTTTTTTTTTTTTTTTTTTTAAACTCCTCAATCATAATAAAACACTGGAGTTGCCTGCTCGTTAGAAGTCTGGGGAAAGAAAGGCTTCTTCTTTGAATTTCCCTTTTATTCTTTTAAAGCAGCTGCCTATTAAAAGTGGCTGCCTCTCCCAAAGACGGTACACCTTTCCAAAGAAAGGGACGGCCCTTCCCTGCTAAGCCAGGGAGATGGGGAGGAAGGGGGGTGGACTCGAGACACCCGAGTTTAACATCCCAGAGGCTGTCAAAGAAAGAAGAGAAAGGAAACCCTGTCAAGCCTCTAAATAAGATTCCAGGCACAGAAGAATTATTATAAATATCTGTCATATCTTAAAGAGAAAAGGAGAGAGACTAATGGGCTCACTTCCTACCTGCTGGGAGACTGAGAAAATACTGGGGCTAAGGTCACATGGCCAGGGCTCCTATTGGCTCTCTAGAGTCATTGTTTTTTCTCAGTCTCCACCTGCTGGTAGGCGAGCACAACCCATCAGTCCAATCCTGGTCCGGTCCGGAGGGACGCTAAGGAAAAAGGCTTTATTTGTGCCATGTCCCGATGTGGCCACGTTTTGCCTCACTAGAGGCTGCATCAGGGGCTAAAACAGCTGTGTGGTGAAATATAAAAACATACAATAAAACACTAATCCAGAATATCAAAAACTATTAAAACATCTTCATAAAACATGAGTTAGGAAAACACCACCAATGAATTATTAGAAGCAGGGTCAAACAGCATAGGTTAGCTACAATATTAGTAAAACTCATCAGGAGCAATATTAATATGTAAAACAAAATGATGTACAAAAAGGCATAATTAAAACTGACACAAAAATATTGCATTATATCAAACTAATAAAACATGGTTTTGTTTCTTTTTACATGGTTTATTAGGTCCTATATTAGTTTTTAGATTTTAAACTTCTTGTTAGTTACTTTGCTCCCTGGCAGGAAGTGTATTTAAATGTGTTATCACAGCTGTAGAAAGAGTTCTCTTGAATGAGAGAGAGAGAGTTGCTGTGTTTGTATCAACCCTGCAAGCTGTATGAATTTTGGCCATTTTGTTCTGGCTTTTAGTTTTTTATTATTTATTCTGCCCTTATTTTGACTATCTTTCTAGCCAAGGCTGATTGTTACTGTTTTCATTGGATTTTAGCTCTATTGTGTGCTGTGCATGTGCCCTTTGGGACCGTAATAGGAATGTGTCCCTTTTCTTGTTCATTCTGTTGATTTTTGTACAGGTTTCTGCAAGTTGCCTCATTTGGTAATAGCCAACAGACTGCAGCAATTCCCTCTCCTCCTGAAGCCCACAGATCAGACATATAGCTAGCCAACAGGCTGCAAGAGGGCGGGAGCAGTAGCTGGATACAGAAGCACTTCCTTCTTGCTTTACCCAGGGCAGGATTAATCTTTAGTGGGCTCTAGGCAAACACATGGATTGGGCCCGCCACCATAATACACATATATTTTAAAACTTCCACAAATGGAGTTTCCTGTGGTTTTGTGAGCAGATGAAATGTAACAGAGGAAGGAGCAGCAGCTAAAAAGTACTGTTTGCCAACTCCTCTTGCTGAAAGGAGGACTTTGTATACAGGGTAGGGAGAAGAGCTGGACCTCTGTGGGCAGTAGTGGCTCTACTCCCCCCCCTCCCCCCACACTTCTTTCTTCCAGAAGCTAATTTCTCAAAGCAAAAACTTGGCATTGAACAACACATTTGAGAGTGCCCCTCCTAAACATTTGGGCCCTAGGCACATGCCTAGTTTGTCTATGCCTTTGCCCTGGCTTTACCCTGCTGCACCGCTCCATATTTAATAAAGTACAGCATAGAATATTGGGGGTGCTCAGTTACCCATAGAAATGGCACCTATGTTCCTGGCTCCATTTTAACTGCCTCTGTACATGCCACGGATGATTCAAGCAAATGAGTTTTGGATGGACTTGCTTTACACACTTGGCTGCACATGAAGAAAACTTTATAAATGCCATACAATATTATCTCAGAGGGCTCCTTTTTCCATTGCCATTGTGATTTCCATGTATTTTACCAGATGTTGGCTTCAGTCACCTCAGACCTAGTCATATGACACAAATGAGTAAACCAATATGCAGACTATGAAAACATCAGCAGCAATAGCTATTCTGTGAGAAAGGTGGCATGTTTCCTAAAACAATACATTGTTTGCTAAGTCAGTAGGAGGCACTGTACACTACACAAAGTACAGACTGGAAGAGAGCAGAAACAAGTTTGGGAAACCTGCAAAACATTGTGCTCAAAGTCAACCTGTAATTAGTATCACACAAACCTAATGCCTCTTCCATTTCCAAGCAAGTTCCCACCTGAGGCGATCAACATTGCTGATATACGTAAAATTTCCTTAATTACGTTCCATTAACATAAATTATGAATTCTTTTTTTTTTTTTTTTAATTATGGATATGACACTGACATACCTGCTACTGGCTGCTGAATTCTAGTTAACCGGCTGTTTGGTACCTGAAGATCAGATTCTAAACTTCGACTACTTCTTACAGAATCAAGAGATCGTAGACTTGTCCTTGCCAAATTGGGCATACTGTGACGGATGTCCTCTGAAATTAAAAGACAGCAGTCAAACTTTTCAGTCTACATCTATACCAGGTATTTGTGCATTAAGGGGATAATTTATAAAACATTTTCCACGTATGAATCACATTTCATGCACAGAACCTGACTATTATAAAAATTGCAAAGGGCCATATGAGCGTAAAAAGTAGGCACATCATTAAAAAAAAAAAAGTACGTTTATATGATTTGTGTTTAGGCATTCTCGAAGTGTAGTTTGGAAGGAGGTGGGTCAGAGTTGTGGCAAATAATTGTACTTTACAAAATGAACTCATACATACATAGGGTGCATACACACATTCACACTTGGGAGAACATTTATGACCAGTTTTGGTGAAGTTTGAGGTTTTACATCAGCTGGTTTTTCTGCCCCTGATGCAGCTGAATTCTGGCAAAACACAGCCATCTCGAGCAAGTGTATTTGAATCCTGGTAGCTTTTATGAATTAATAAAGACTGATTTTCTTCATAAGGTCTGCTTCTCTTTTGTGTTTTCCACGTTGGATCTAGCGGACTGTCTGCCTTGCCGTTTTCTTACCCCAACCAACCGAGACAGAAAAACAAGCTCACAGTCAACTTAACTCTTCTTATAGGAAGTTGGTGCTGCCTTCCACTCTGCAGTATATCTATCTCAAAGCTAAAAACCCAGGATAAATAAATATCCATCAAAGACAACAAAATATTGTTTTGGTCAATCTTCCAAAACTCCATCAAAACTAAACACAATGCAGTCAAAAATGTTGTTTTGATCAGTAACCTAAAGATAAGACTCCTAACAAGGGTAAAAATAGTTCCAAGTAACTTCAGAATGAACAATGCACTCGTTAATACATTTTTGATTGCCATGGCTTCCATGGTGGTCTGGCAGGACTTACGCAAACTATCAAGTTTAAATGTCACCTTCTTTATTATCCGTAAAAGACCAGTCCAGACTAGTGGGAAATAGCCAAGTCCCACCTAGACTGGGTGGGAGGAAGCCACAGTAGTCTTGGACTCTTGGCCCCAAAACAAAGACTCTCATGGCCTAAACATTCAAGTTTATGTACTTAGATGGCATTGTATCCTACATAAGATACAGGCAAAGATAACAGAAAAAGTCTGGGGAACCTGCAAAACACCATCTATCCAAAGCCAACCTACAAGTAGTACCACAAAACCACAGAACACAATGAAGACATTTCTACCATTATCATCTAGAAAGAGATTTGGACTCCGACTACAAGGCCTTCTCAAGGGGCTCCTTGGGTACCTAGTGGTT
This sequence comes from Microcaecilia unicolor, assembly GCF_901765095.1. Taxonomy (NCBI): domain Eukaryota; kingdom Metazoa; phylum Chordata; class Amphibia; order Gymnophiona; family Siphonopidae; genus Microcaecilia; species Microcaecilia unicolor. The sequence goes on along the minus strand of NC_044037.1, from coordinate 65,804,993 downwards.
GCATACTCTTGCTGGTGCAGCCTGAAAACAGTCTCCTCCAGAGATCAATAATTTAAAGGTTTAAGGGCCATTTTCAGGACACATGTATAGCCATGGAAGCCTATCTGAATTCAGAAGGACCTGGGAATCTACAAGGGAGGCCTATGCCCACCTTCAGCAAGACGGTACCTGTCCTCACCTGACTTTACTCTAATCAGAAGTGTTGAGCTTGAATTCGAAGGACAGCTTATAATTCTGCCTGAAGGCAAGTTTATTGAGATGTGAGATGGTATCCTATGAGGCCCAAGTTTGCTTCTGCCAGTGGCAAGTCAAACTTGTACCACTACTATTGAAGAATAAAGAGATTTTTAGAAGCTTGGACTTCTGTTTTTTGCCTGATTGTTCTTGGAATATTTCACTTACACTATTTTGTTTCCTTTGATCTACTGTGAAAGCTTTGTGTCCCCCTCTTTTTGTTATTTTCTCCTAAAGCTAGTCAAAACCCCATGCCAGGTTTTTGAAGGGGAGCAAGTTGTATTTTCTGGGTTCTTTGCTGTCTAGTATAAGTGCTAGATCTCTGATAAGGTTGCCTAATAGAATGAAGAGAATCTCTCTCACAGTAATACATTTGCTTTTGCTCCCCCATTCAAGTACCTACTGGAGAACAAAGGTAGTGGGTCTGACGTGGTCTGGAAGAGGGACTTAATGGTCTTTCAGTGGTCCCTATTAAGAGAAGCTGTCTTAACCATATCTCCAAAGAGACTCTAAGCTCCAATACCTAAAGCAGAAGCTCTCAATGCCATCTTGAAATCACAGGTCATTCTGACCTATGTGTTTTATACACACCTTTTCTTTAATCATTAGTGACTGGTGGTGTTCAGCTCTATTGTGAGATAGAGAGCCTTCAAATTCAATCTTGTGCACAATGGTTCACATGTACTGACCCATAAAGAGTTGATAAGAAGCTATATGGGAAGTAAGCATAGTGTTCTGAAAAATCTTCCTCTCAAAAGCACTCAGATCTGGGTATCCCTCTCTGGAGCTACTGAGAAATTAGAATTCTTGACCATTTTAAAGTGGATTTGACCAACACAGAATCATGAGAAAGCTTCTCATATTCAGCAGCTTTGTTGACTAAATGCATATGGAGGGTGGGGGTGGGGGAGAGGTCTCCCATGTTCTCATTTGTATATCCTTAAGGATTCTTTAAATGGCCACCATCACAACTTCCTTGGGAGGGTCAAGGAATTGAAGGAAATGCCATCTCTAACAAACAGAATAGCCTCCACCATTTCCATAGTAAAATCAATCAAGGAGAGGTCCTCAGGCAGTGACTTTCTCCTTCCTTGGGGAGGAACTAAGTTTTATAACTTCCCCTCTTCAGAGAGTTCTGAAGCTCCAATTCAAATCCAGTAAAAAAAACTTCAAAGTGAGTTCTGGATCTGAGACTGGTTAGAAGTTAGTACTTCCTTGAAGGTATATCTCTACAGAGCATCTAGTTCACATGAGTCTCTGTAAAGCATCCCTCTTCTCCCAGCACAGTGTAGATTAACAGCAATGCAGCAGTCACTGACTATGACGCTGTGATTAATCTCTTTCAGGTATCCCATGATCTTGAAAATATAGACGCTGCAATTTTCAAAAAGTCAAGGTGTCATGTTGATCAATGAAAGGTTGGAACAGATCCTTACTCTTGTGCTCCTCCTCAGAAACTGCCAACAGGGATATTGGGGGGGGGGGGGGGGGGGAGAGGGGAGGCCATGCCTTCATGAGTAATTTAGGGAGTATCAGGTCCTTGGAGGCTGCTTAAACTCCACCAGCAAAAAGGTTGAGTAGATCTCTGTGCAGGGTCATTTCAAGTATACAGCAATAGCTGGTACTTTGATGCTCTCACTCTGCCCTGATATAGTATGATGTTAATGTTTCCTGGACTCCACCTGATGCTTGATGTTATGAACCCTTAGTATCAATGAAGATGAAGAATCCTCCTTCTTAAGAACATAAGTGCTGCCATACTGGGACAGATCGAAGGTCCATCAAGCCCAGTATCCTGTTTCCAACAGTGGCCAATCCAGGTCACAAGTACCTCGCAAGATCCCAAAACAATACATTTTTATGCTGCTTATCCTAGAAATAAGCAGTGGATTTTCCCAACTCCATCTTAATAATGGACTGCGGACTTTTCCTTTAGAAAGATATCCAAACCTTTTTTAAACCCCACTAAGTTAACTGCTTTTACCACATTCTCTGGCAACGAATTCAAGAGTTTAATTACACGCTGAGTGAAGGAACATTTTCTCTGATTTGTTTTAAATTTACTACTTTGTAGTTTCATTGTGTGTCCCCTAATCATAGTATTTTTGGAAAGAGTACACAAGCAATCATTTCCACCCGTTCCACTCCACTCATTATTTTATAGACCTCTATCTATCTCCCCTCAGCCGTCTTTTCTTCAAGCTGAAGAGCCCTAGCCACTTTAGCCTTTCCTCAAAGGGAAGTCGCCTCATCCCCTTTATCATTTTCGTCACCTTTCTCTGTACCTTTTCCAATTCCACTATGAGGGGCATAATTGAAAGAGGCGCCCAAGTTTTCCTGAGGATGTCCTCACAGGACGTCACGGCGAAGGGGCGGGGGAAACCCGCATTATCGAAACAAGATGGGCGTCCATCTTTCGTTTCAATAATATGGTCGGGAACGCCCAAATCTTGACATTTAAGTCGTCCCTAAAGTTGGTCGTCCTTAGACTTGGTCGATTCTGATTTTCGGCGATAATGGAAACTAAGGACGCCCATCTCAGAAACAACCAAATGCAAGCCCTGTGGTTGTGGGAGGAGCCAGCATTCGTAGTGTACTGGTCCCCTTGACATGCCAGGACACCAACTGGGCACCCTAGGGGGCACTGCAGTGGACTTCAGAAAAAGCTCCCAGGTATATAGCTCCCTTACCTTGTGTGCTGAGCCCCCCCAAAACCTACTCCCCACAACTGTACACCACTACCATAGCCCTTACGGGTGAAGGGGGGCACCCTTATGGGTGAAGCAATGTCTGCACCTTCAATCTACTAGATATGATTTCTGCAGGATTTCTGCTAACATTTTATGAGGACACATAGAAGCCTTCCTGTCCTATTAATATTGGTGCCCTGTTACAAAATTACCCCTATAGTAGGCTATGTTTGAGCTATGTAAAAGGGAGAATGCAGCAGCCATTTCACCACTTAGGCATACATATTTTTAAGATATATCAAATGAATAAAAAATAAACCAAACCATGAACTTAAAAAAAAGGACAACATGATGACCTCAAGAATGCAGAGAGGTAATTCCCTGAACTGCCTTTCAAGGTTAATACACCGGACTGCCAAGAGATGATGATTGTATGTAAGGCAAGTGTGCGTACTACTAGCCAGGGACAAATGCAGTTGTGAATATAGCAGAAGTATAAAACTGAAATTTTCAAATTTGCATGCGTATTTTTCTCTCCATTTCTTTACCAGCAGGTAAAGGAGGTGCAAATACTTTTTTGTGCCAATACATCTACAGAAGCAAAAGTTCAAATGAATACTATCATGTTAAAATTTAAACCCCATGTTCATTTTTTTCTTTTAAATATCGGTTACAGTGTTATTTACATTCAATATTGCTATCCTTATAGCACATGGCACTAAAACTAATGATTGGCACTGGCTCCACTTATACAGATTAATTGCTTTTGAGCATTGGGCCTTATCTAGATAATTTCTCTTTCAAAACTGCTTACAAAAGTCTGTATGCACAGAAAGTTGCACTCTCAGTGAGGATGGATAACTCATACTGTATGGTGTTGTCAAGAGACTTAAGAAATACCTCTGCAATTCAATACACTCTCAACATAGAATCATGATCATTTGTAGAGAGTCCCTTTTGCTTACATGCAAAAACAAAACAGTAATAGATCTATATATGCATGGTATGTGACTTTGATAATGCAAAATGTGATATTTTATTTGGTCCTCACTCCTATCAATAACAGCAATCTTTCCTTGTTTTAACACTTTCTCCATTTTATCCAACTCCAGCTTGAAGCTAGTTTCTGTAGGTTTCCAAGACTTAACAGGAAGTACATGTGTGAGAACGGATGAGGATCAACAAAAAGCAAGAAAAAAGTGTAACAATCTCACAATTAAAATGAAAAATGTGCTACTTGTAACATTACAGCATGTCATCTAGGACTAGATCCAATATCACTAGCAGTGCTAAATAACAACAAAAAAGTAAATTTAAAACTCAATTTTTCATAATGCAAGTGTATCAACTATGTGAAATTATTCTAGTTATATACTACAGACCAGCTGCTCAATGCTAAGTCCTTATCAAAAAGAATTACGGTGTTATTTATTGCAAAAACTAAAATTGTGTTCCATAATGTCCAGTAGCACCGCCTTTCTTTTAATGATTATTGCAATCCCATTTCATGCTGCAGGAGATCAATTATTCTCCTCTAAAGATTGTTTTGTTAGAAAAGAGTCAGTTGCAACAATCATTCCACCTTTAAATGTAGTGCAACTATGATTGAAACATGTTTTGGTTTATGGACAGACATTGTTAACATTTTTTTGTACTGCAATGTTTTAAATGGCCGAAAGCAGTAGTAGATTTATAAAGTATAGTGCTGTAGTTAACAACCATCATACCTTCATTGTTTGTATATTTCATCCTGTCTGGCCCAGGATTTTTTACTGGTCTCCTGGGTGGTCGAATGCGTGAACTTGTTCCTTTGCTGTGATCTCCAATAGCAGAAGGAGACTGACACCTTGGTGAGCTGAGCGGGGACGGCGAGTACCTGAATGTACTCCGATAGGATAAGGAAGTGTCATCCTCATCATCTTCTAGGCTGTACGCATCAAATTCTTGGTCACTGTAGGTGCCTCTCCTTAGAGAATGCAAAGAAGCACTTGAACTGCGTCGGGAAACTGAAGCTGAGCTAGAAGCATAGTCCTGACGGAGACCTAGTAATACAAAGTAAAATAATATGTATTTAATAACTGCTTAAAAACACAGAAAACCATATGTAGCCAAATGCTTGAAATGCATTAATTCGGTAATAACTAGAAAGTTTTTGCAAAAATGCAAATGCTCACTTAGTGAAGTGCGTCGGCGCAGGGGCTTCACTAGTACGATTAGCCTAATCTCTGGCTAAGTTGAAAAAATTAATCAGCAGCTGAGTGTCTGGCAGACTGCATGTGGTGAAAACAGAAGTCCTGCTGGAAGGCAACGGCAACACTACTATTGGTAGCTATTAAGATTACTACAAAGCCTTGTGGTTGGGGGATGATCAGAGGGTCCTGGGTGTGATCCAGTTGGGGTATTCTGTATGCTAATTTGCTTAAAATGATAACATTCAAATGAGAAAGACACTGTCCTGAATGAGGATAAAATTGCTTATAAGTGATCATGCTCTGAGATGTATTTTTGCAATGTGGACAAAAATAACTGCACAGACTATACAGACCAACTGAGCCTTTCTGCCATCATTTACTGTTAATATCTGATAGTTCTGAGCCCCATAACTTTGTATATCAGAACAAACCATTGACAAAAAAGCCTTTGCCATCTTTAGCATAACTACACAAAGTACAGTAGATGTAACAAAATAAAAGGACACTATAATAAAATGCACTCAGTATAGCTAAGCAGTTCACTTCTGATTTCATGCTCTACACTTACTTCCAACATAGCAAGGACAGTCGTGCACAAAAATATCAGTACTAAACAGGAAGTAAATTGCTAATCTTAGGGCAAATAAAATGGTGTACATGCTAATGAGCTACATATGGAATTACTTTCAATGCAACAAACTGTGCAAGAGACTAGCACAATGTTTTACATCCCCAATAGTGATGAGACCATTTCATTTCTGGAGGGGAGTGTTTTAACTTTCTATTGACTTCAGTGAAGTCAATGGGAAGTTAAGATTATCAGCCTGTACAGATGCGGTAATCCCAAGTTGGAAGCCTATGGACCCAAGAACCTTTGATTCAAGGTTCCCCAGGTCACATGGCACTCTGAAACAGAGAGACCTTCAGATCAGAAAGCCCCTGAACTACCTGTGCTCCCCCACTTATGACCCAGAAATACTTACCTGAACCCAGGGAAGTCTTGACCTTGTGTCTCTTCTGCTGTCCACCATTCTGAAAATGGCAACAAATCACTGAGCTACCATTTTCTTAAATGGTGGGGAGCAGGAGGGGGCACATAGGTGATACATTCCAAGTGTAGGTAAGTATTGCTGAATCATCATTGACAGAGGATAGGTGGCTGGGGGCTCTCTCTTTGTCAAGGGTGCCTAGGCCTGGGACACTCTGAACTATAAATCCTTCAAAGATGTAAAAAAAAAAAAGCAGTTTTTGATTTTGCTTCTGGTTTGCTGTTTTTCATATCATTTTATTACACTGGAAGTAAATTAGTGCAGAGGTAAGAAAAAAAACTAATGCAAAAAACTAATGCAAAAAATCTAATGCAGTCTAAATACAATGGCTTACAAGTTATCTCAATAGCTTAAAGCAGCAGTACTGGTTGAAATATTTCAAGCTGAAACTAGTAAAAGATCAAAGCTAAACGTTGGCATCTACCTTGTAAGGGTTATGCTGTTTTCTGTATTCCTGTCAAAAAATATGAGCAATTACAATTTGTGCTCCACTGGGCCATGCCACTCTCTTTGCAATGTTGTCATTACACTTAAGGTGGCTGCATTTGGTTTTGACGCTACTGCTACACTGAAAGACTTCATGCATCTACTCACTTACAGATTATACGCAGCACTGTACACATTATATGCAGGTACTTTCTCTGTCCCCACAGAGCTCACAATCTTAAGTTTTGGTACCTGGGGCAATGGAGGGTTAAGTGACTTGCCCAAGGTCACAAGGAGCTGCAGTGGGAATTGAACCCGGTTCCCCAGGATCAAAGTCCACTGCACTATAACCTCTAGGCTACTCCTCTTCAACTTTCAGATTTGTATGAGGCTTGTTTCAATTAAAGCCTTTTATGAAGACTTCTGCTGTGTCATAGAACCTCAAAGTGGTACATATCAAGCAGATAAAAGCCATATTGAGCCTCTAGATCAATGGTTCACAAACCTGCCCTGGTAGTCAGTCTTAGTAACATAGTAATGTTACTATGTTACTAGTAGCACTATAGAAATGATTAGTAGTAGTAGTAGAAAGCTAAAGGCTATATTTCCTTCTATATATTGGCGATAAATTCCAATTGCACTTAATACCACGCTCAAAGATGCAGAAGGTATTTAAGAAGTTTTTGCAAAAAGCAAGAGAAGGGATATAGGTTTATTTCTATTTAATAAAATCGCCTACCTTACCAAGTAATTCAAGGTGATGTAGAATCAAAAATATAATCAGAAAGGAATTCTATCAAAATTTAGGAAAGTAATTCTTATACACAGTAGGATTATTCAGACCAACATGCTATTGGCTGCAGGTTCTCTCAGCTTGACATATCCAAATTTAACCAACTTGCTGACCAGGACCCAGGCCTTACAGACTCTGGAACGCAAGGGTAAAAAGATGAGTATTTAAATTTCTTAAGCATTTGAGGGGAACTTCTGATCAACAGAAAAGTGGGAGATCGTTTCAAAGAAACAAAGCAAAAAAAAAAAAAAACCTCTTTTACTAGTAGATTCCCAATAAGCTCGGGAAGAATCAAATGATGATTATAGAGCAGAGAAATCAAGCTGAGTATAAGGAAGAGTTAGTCTGGCTAAATAATCTGGTACGGAGGGCTTTATGGGTAAGCATGAGAATGATGAACAGAATTCTTTGTTCCATAGGTAACTAATGCAGTATGGACAGCAAGGAAGAAACAGAATCCTTATGTTTAGCATGACAGATTAACCAGTCACAAATCATTTAAATTCAAACTCTGGAATACCAGCACAGATTATGTTACATATGGAAATGCCTTATATTCACAACCATTAACTCTAGCCACAGACTCTTCAGACTCCTCACTCATAGGGAGGCTGTCAACCATATTTATACTCTCCTCATTACATTAGGGTCTATGGAGTTCTAAAAAAAAACTACTTCTACGCAAATGGCCCAGGTGGACGAATAACAGGTTTTTCTCTTAACCGCAGATTCTGATATTTTTACCCTTGGAAAAAGTCCCCACCTTTTTTTGGCAGATGGGAAGCTGTTTTTGTCCACAAATGTTCTCTTTCTTACTTCTGCTTTTTCATGCACCTGGTACAAGGTCCCTCCCTGTTATCTCTGCGGTCAAAATCTATTTTCATCACTCCACACTATCAAACTGAAATCACAGTAAGAAAATGCTCTTTTGAAATCAATCTTCCCTTGGCTTGTATTTCCCAGCAAACCTTAGGCTGGGCAAAGCTCTTCCAGCAGGTCCCAGGCTGGGTAGTAGGCCTCAGGCTTGTACTATATTTATACAGCTCCCCTCTTGCTGTCCCCGCTGAGGGGTAGCATAAAGAAGAGGTTATTACCGTCTATTCCAGAAGGTATTAGACTATCATGTGTGAGGGGAGGTATTGACCTCTGAGATCTTGTGAACCTGTACTGTGCAGAGTGCATGGAAAAACCAGAAGTTATATGCATAGGTGCTAACATATGCATAATGGTGGGGAATATAGTGTTCCCTTTACTTAACCCAATCCGTGGCCTGTTTCTAAGCCCAGATGTAACCCCTCTTGAAACTTTTTCAAATCTGCGGTAAGTCACACAAATATGTCCATCTGTTAAATCTATTACATTAAAGCTATTTCTACAAATCTACAAGTATGATTACATATGATAATGCATAAAAAATATATGATTGCTATTCTCTTGCAATTTCTTTACCATAAGCTGATTAAAATATATATATTTCTGCAAGTATATATACTGGTTACATATCGGTTAGCATCTCTTAATACTCAGCGATCCCATGTGTCCTACTATGTAGCTGCAGGTCTTTCTACTGCTTCTGCTGCATAGCAGTTTGACCCATGCATGGGAGATAATCTGATGTATCTGTCCCAGCAGTTTTGGGTAGGAGATTTTCATACAAGACATATTGTCCTGTAGGCTAAGCTCCTTGGAGCAGGGACTGTCCTTTTAGTTAATCTGTACAGCGCTGCGTAACCCTAGTAGCGCTCTAGAAATATTAAGTAGTAGTAGGCTCTTTCTTGGTGATAGCAGTTTCAATTAAGCGTTCTACTAAATTTCTGACACACGGGATTATACAGAATCCTACAAGCACAAAAATCGCTTTTACCACTATAATGGTGGTAGCTACTGAGATGACAAATGTCTTCCATTTACCAAAGGCTTTATCCATCCAACCTGTCCAAGATGTATCAACCCCAGAGTTGGTGGCAAGTTCCTCAGAAAGTGAATTGAGGCCTTCCAGTGCTCTGGTAATTGATCCATCTGGTGCAGTATTGTTGGGGATAAAGGTGCAACACTGGGTACCTATTTTCTTGCGTACCCCTCCGTCTACGACCAATATTTGATCAAGCACCATTCTGTTCTCAAGTGTCATTCTGCTGGTGGCATCTAACTGGGCTGCTATCCCTTGTACTGCATCTCTGGTGTAATTGACAAATCTCTGCTGGCTGTAATAGATGTAATTTATCCAGTCGACATTTTTGTTAACCGTAGACCACCAGAAGAAAACAGATTCAAATCCAGCAGCTACCTGGTTTCTTGCTTTAAACTCATCTGGAACCCCTCTTGGAACACCAATTGCATCAATATAGACCCGATCATCAAAGGATTCGGCCACTGCCTGTCTCTTTACTCCATGGGAAGAGATGGCATGGGGCAGAATCATGGAAGCAATAACAACTGGAATTACCAGCTTTACCAAGGCACATGTTCCAGTCCAACTTCTGTGGAGGGTAAGGTGGAGAGTGTTGGTTCCACAATACCACCATACATCTGCTCGGGCCTGAGAGAAATCAGTAATATTCAGGTCACGTAAGGAACCTTTGCCAAGAGTGGTGTTGCAGTTGGTCAAGTTACCCAAAAACCTTGAATTTTTAACAGAATGTCTGTCAAGGCACGTGTAGAATACAGTGCTAAGGTCTGGAATCCTAAAAGCTGGGGGTACCCTTAATCGTGGGGGAAGATAAGGGTGATGTTTATCAAGATAAGTGCAGGACTGTCTGATATGTTCCCTACTTTGGAGTAACTCCAGCATACACCAAAAACCATCTGGGTTGTTGAAGAGATCCAAAGGAAAAGCAACCGTTGTAGGTTCTGCTCTTGCATGGGCACAGAAATAACAGTTGGAAATGTTCAAACTAGCAGTGGTATAATGGGCCCATTCAAGCCATAAGTTTGTATCACCAAATCCTGTTTCAAGTTCAATCAAATCTTTAGCATTGGTAACTCCTCTAATTGATAAGGAATTTTGACTTCTGGGGCCTTAGTTGGCATCAGGGGATTGCTCTGCTCAGTTTTAGGAGGAGCAACTATGTGGAAGGTGGCAACAGGATCCCTTCCTGTAGCATCTATTCCAAGTGAATAGATTCTGTAAGTGGCTGATGTTACACCTCTGAATGTGATGGCAACAGGATTGCATTTACTCATTTGACAATTAGGGTTACCCCGTGGTTTCATGATTGAGATACTCTTTACAAGAGGATCTTGGTGGGATGGGTTCCAGTAACCTGCATACCACCATACCATTGACCAACTTCCCTTTATTATTTTTCTTACCCTTGCATCGCACCACGGAGCAGTACAAAGGAATTATAACGTCCTCATTTTTGTTTTCCATTCCTTTCCTAATAATACCTAACATTCTATTTGCTTTCTTCACTGCTGCTGCACGCTAACCAAAGGGTTTCAACGTCGTATCAACAATGATGCCTAGATCTCTTTCCTGGTCAATGACTCATCATGTGAAACCTTGCATTACATAGCTATAATTCGGGCTTCTCTTTCCCATATGCACCACTTTGCACTTGCTCACGTAAAACGTCATCTGCCATTTGGATGCCCAAACTCATAAGGTCTTCTTGCAATTTTTCACAGTCCTCTTGTGATTTTAACAACTTTGAATAAGTGTGTTGTCAGCAAATGTAATTACCTCACTAGTTCCTCCCATCTCTAGGTCATTTATAAATATGCTAAAAAGCAGCGGTCCCAGCACAGACCCCTGGGGAACCACACTATTTACTCTTCTCCATTAAAATACTGACCATTTAACCCTACTCTCTGTTTTCTATCTTTGAACAAGTTTTTAATCCACAATAGAACACTATCTCCTATCCCATGACTCTCCAATTTCCTCTGAAGTCTTTCATGAGGAACTCTGTCAATGTCTTTTAAAATCTTGATACACAACATCAACCGGATCATCTTTATCCACGGCCCTAACCCCTATTGAGCTTTGACAGGCTGATAGCAAGATGGCTGCCATTTTTGTTAACGATGGGATGGCTGCTATTGCCACGAGGCTACCATGTGGTCCCTGACCAAGGGAGTAAGTTAGCCATAAACAGCCCCACGTTCGGGAGCTAGCAGTGAGCTGGCCTTAGTACTACGGATTTAGGGAGCAGTACCCCCTCTTCGCTCCAGAGGTCTCAGACCCTGACTCATCAGCTGTGGAACTGGGCTGGTCTTTTACTGTACAGCTCTCCCTAAAAAGCTACACTACATGAGGCTTCACTTTCCCTGTGTGTGTTTTGTTTTTCACAAATCTATTCTGTTAAACAAGCTAGGGGAATAAAGAGAAGCCAATCACCCATTTTTTTAATCTAAAATTTTCCACAAAGGGCTTTGAGGAGAAACCTAAGACCCCTGTGACGGCAAGGAAACTTTTGTGTAATCTCCTGGCTCCAATGGGGATATGAACCATAGTCCAAACTCTAGAAGCTACCAGCCCACGGACCTAGCCCTGAAGCCACAGGCCATGCTCTATGAGACTGGGGGTCAGGCTCACATTGCTACCTGCTGGACATAGAAAATACTGAAGGATTCCAGCCTGCTCCAGCCCTTATACCGGTAATACCACTGGAAAAGTTCAGTACCTTTACTTCCATCTCCTGGACAGGAAGGGACACAACCAATTGGTCTGAACTGGTTTAGAGAGATAAGGAAGTTAATCTGTCTTTCAGAGAATCTCAAAGCCATTGCTTATTTTGTACATGCCCCTTGGACACCATATGGTGTCCACAAACGAAGGGTTACACTACGATACTGTTCTAAACATTAAAACAAAGGATCATACAATAAGGCAGAATACTTTTGTCGGGAAGTTGTTTCTAATTCTCAGTTTCCACATTCTGTGGAATGTGTCCATTACTATTTTTGAACCAAGTCACGAAAATAGTAACGAACACTTTCCACACAATGTGGAAGCTGAGGAGAATTAGAAACAACTTCCCCACAAAAGTATTCCATTTATTGTACAATCCTTAGTTCTTACACAATTAGATTACTACAATGCCATCAAAGTAGGCTGCAAAGAGCAAAACTTAAAGAGACTCCAAACTGCCCAAAACTTAGCAGCCAGACTCATTTTCAGGAAATCATGATATGAAAGGGCTACCTCACTACTACAAGCACTCCACTGGCTCCCAGTCAAAGGATGTATAATCTTCAAATTCTGCACTACGGTCTGGCTCATAATCCACAGTGAAGCATCTGCATACCTATCAGACAAGATCATACTACCTCTCAAAAACACTTTACAGGAGACGAGAAATTACCTGACCCTTCACTTTCCCACTTGTCACAAGCTCATCTACAAATCTGTTCACTCAGCAAACTTCCCCTACCAAAGCACCAAACAGTGGAATGCCATCCCGAAGTCACTGAGGTCCCTAACACCTTACACCAACTTTTGGAAACACCTCAAGACCTACCTGTTCAAAAGGTTCCTACCCAGAGACAACCAAAACAAATCAAGCTAATTGACTTCCCCTTCCTCTCCCTAAGTCCACCATCTACCCCGCTATCCATAACCAAAACCTTTCCCTAGATCCTCTCCCTTCCTTTACAGCCTCTGAATACACTTTTCTCTATTAACTCTCTAAAAACATAAATCTCTATGTAATTCTCCCTCTCTCTCACCTCACTTAAGCTTAAAGTGTAACTCTCAACCTACCAACCAAACATGTTTGGAAAATGTGGGATATATATACTGCTATAAATAAATAAAATATAGTATACATTAGAGTTCATATTTAAAAATATAGTCAAAATGACCATAAAGGGTTAGATAGACCACTGTACATAAAATTAAAACGCGTATCCAATTTAGCCCAAGAGACTTTATTTATTTTTTGTCATCTACCATATTTAAATTTGTCTGATGGCACCATGACTATAAACCGGTATCTAAATACTAGCTCTTGCATTTTGTACTTTTTAGCTAATTCAAAGACTTCACAGGAACAACTGCAGAATCCTAACCAAGAAAGTAAAGAATTCCTTTTACATACTTTCTTCTTGTAGGCGAGCCATAACTTGGACATCAGTTAAGTCTTGTAGCTTGTATCCCATGGAAATGGAGTCATCAGAGGTACTCAGCTCACTGTCTACAGAGGATTGAGAGCTCAGTGCAGAGTATATGCTCAAATAGCCTTTAAAACAGAAACAAAAATATTACAATCAGATATAAAAAAAATTTAAATGTGTAATACCATATTCATATAAAATTATGATTTACGGTCTGACCAGTACCAATGAAAAGTTATCTAACCCCAACTATTACTACATTAGATCAGCATTTTGTGAGAGAATTCTCTCTTGATGCCGTTCTTTGGGTCTCTCTCTCTCTCAGCGAGAATACAAGCAATTGACCTCTAACCCATTTTTGTCTCATTTATTGTCTTTGTGGAGCAGGCTGAAAGTTAAGTTGAGGGGTTCCCGAGCCCCATCTTCCTTTGCACATATTTCCCAAGAACCTGGCTTTCAGGTGGGCCTTAGACAGGCGACTTTCAATACTTGAGCACATAAGGGATTGATTAGGTTCCATAAGGGATTGATTAGGTTCCGTGATTTCCTGGACAGGGGTGAAATGCATCCGACTGAGGAATTGCATGAGGATTACGAGCTGCCCTCTTCGGATTTTTTCTACCTACAAGTTAAGTATTATCTTTCTAGCAGGGGGTGGTGGAAGGTAGACCCAGATGAGAGTGAACAGTTGGAGAATTTGTGGGCTTCTATGGAGAAAATTAGAAGGGTTATTACTCTTTTCTATCAATTTATTAGAGGGGATGAGTTTTAAGTTTCCATATATGAGGGCATGGGAGGAAGATTTGTGGTGTCTATTAAGTGTGAATGAATGGAAAGCGATATGCCTGGACGTGAAGAAATCTTCCATATGTGTTTTGATTAAAGAAAATGCATTTAAAGTTTTATCTAAATGGTACTACACCCCAGAGCGGATTAAGAAAACGTTTCCTGGGGCTACAGACCTATGTTGGAGATGTGGCAAAGACATTGGCTCTTTTCTCCACATCTGGTAGACATGTGGTCAAATACAAGGGTATTGGCAGGGTATTACTCAGTCAATGGCTACCATTTTGGAGGCTGAGTGCCCCTGAGATCCTAAATGGTGCTTGCTTGAGTGGGGGAATAGAAGAAGATTGAAATGGCAAAAAAAAATTAAGCAACTTTGTTTCGCTGCAGCGAAGACAGTGTTAGCAGCTCATTGGAAGCAGAGTAATGGTCCTACCATTTGGTTGGTGAAAGTTCGCTTGTTGGGGGAACTGGAAAAACTGAAGGATCACCGATTGGGGAGGTCTGATCCTAATGCGGATGAGTGGATTCATCTGGATCGTTTATTGAGTATGGTTTAAAGGGGAAGAGGGGGTTATGGAAAGAGGGGAAGGGGAAGTCTTAACTGTCTAGTACTGAGTTTGGTTTGAAGAGGGATCTTGAAATGATGCCAACTGTTTGATATCTCTGTACTGATGTAACTTTTTTCAAAACCTTAATAAACATTTATTGTAAAAAAAAAAAAAAAAAAAAAGTTATCTAACCCTTCATGCAAATCAAAAAAGTCCATTGTTGAGATCATTAAAATAAATTTGATTAAGCTAAAATACTGCTACTGCAAATTATTCTGGAAAATAAAAGTATGTTTGACAAAGACTTATTTTACATAGGATTATAGTGATTAATTCTAGAATGGGAAATAAAGTCTATGCAAAAAAGGTCAGCTTACTTTGTATTTTGAGCAATGAAAAGAAAACTTTAAGACTTCAAGAACTGCACACTCATTAATATACTGTGGTTATATAATTTTTTGGCATTTATATCTTTGCTTATTTATGTCTGGACCAGTAAAGATCTAACTAAAAAAAATCAGAAATTAAATTAAAAAAGTAAATTTGAAAAATCATTCAAAAACAATATTAACTGTTAGCTTAATCAATTTGTTCTAAAAAGAATGTGAAACAAATTTGTACTGGTAAAATGACCCCACCTCCACCTCTTTTACAAAGCCGCGTTTACTTTGAATGGGCTGTTTTGGCATTACCGCACTGGCAGCCGCTAGCACAGCTTTGTAAGGGGGGGGGGGGGTAAATTTTTAAAAGATGGCTTTACTAAACAAAGTCTCTAACATGACCCTATGCAAATTCTCTCAACATTTGAGTTGTTCATACATTATCACCTATATAAGTACTCATTGTTAAAATTATGAATAGTAACCCAGAAGCATTAGTACCTGTTGTCTGGTTTACTACATTTATGATAAGTCTCGGTGAAGAATCAATTCACAAAGAACATTCAGGCAATGGCATTTATCTGCTGTGTTGATTTCAGATAAGCTGTAAGGCATTCTGTCGGTACGCTGTGCTGTAAATACTGCATGATATAAACTACAAGGACAATATGTTTGTGGTTTTGCAGAGAATGGAAGCGGACAGCATAATGAATTTAATGATTCATGAAGGAACTCGGATTAGTGCAATGTCCAAAATGGATACAAATGATCTGTTGATTTTGCTAAACTTCAGCACCTAAAGAAAACTGACACATCAGTCAGAAGCTAACAAATATAAAATAGAGATAGTATCCATTTGACTCACAATATAGACGAAAAGTTATAATTATAGTAAAAACTTAGGGGGTCCTTTACTAAGTCGTGCTAGCATTTTTAGCGCACACTAATAATTAGGACGTGCTAAAAAACGCTAGCGCGCCTTAGTGAGGGACACCCTTGGAAAACAAATAGGACTTCAATGAATTATGAAACTGAGTATAGTTTGAGCATATGATCTCCTACTACTTGGGTGAATCTCTTCATGAAAGCAGTTAATAAATCCCAAGTAAATACTAGAGAGCTATACCACCTTATTTGTAGAAGCTGACTCAAAAAAAAAATGGTCTGAAGTCTTGGAAAAAAAGATGATCTATAGAGGTAAACTGAAAAAAGTTGCTCTTAAAATTTAGGAATACTTTATAGAATAAGCCTAAATTTCCATGCAGTTTATACAATACCCTGAGTGCCGGTCCACGTGACCAAATTTAGTCTCTGGCAGTTACGCTAATTAAAACCTGGTATAAATGCCGACGCATAAATCATGCTAGACCAGGTGTATTCTATAACCACGCGTACAGATTTTAGAAACGCTGATTCCATGCCAATGGCCATGCCCCCTTTTCAACTATGCAACTTAAAATTTACGCGCAACCATGTTATAGAACACACTTAGTTCTGTGCATAAATTCTAATTTATGCCAATTGGTGTAAATAATTCTTAACTGGTAATTATCAGCGCTCATTGGCTTGTTAATCAATTAGGTTATGCGCATTGTTATGGAATATGCTTTGATTTCCGTGCGGAAATCTCAGCGCAATAAATACAATCCTGGGGATACTGTGTACAGAATTATGCACTGTAGCATTACACACAGAAACGGAAGCACTGCCAGCTAAAATAAATTTCAGTTAGGTTTATATACTCCTTTAATAAGTAATATTAAAATCACATTTTTTAAAAATCAACTGGCAAATGAACATTGAGAAACGTCAAACATTTCAGTTTCATTGTTTCAGATTCTCAGAACACATCTGTCTGCAATAATTGAAATTATTTGCTATTATAACAATGGAACTCTAGGTCAGTGGTTCTCAACATATGAATTCCAATATCACCACAAGGGGTCCACAGGAAGGAAAATAAGTACATGTGGTTCCACATCTGGGGGAACAAGCAGCAGCAGTCCAGGAAAAGAAGCTCCACAAGGGCCAGGATGCCAAAGGCAACTGTAGTAACAGGCTGGAAAATTAGAGGCAACACTGGCCAACATAGGAAAAGAAACCAGCAACAGCTGCAGCAATAAAGGTGATGAGAGAGAAAGGGAAACAGCAGGAAAGACTGGTGGATCCTCAACTTTTGAATTTTGAAAAGGCTGTCCACAAAATCATCCTAATCCGGACAGAGAGAGGCATACACACAATATATGAAAGTTTTTAGTGTGTTCCAGAATGTCCTTAAGTTTAGAAAGTTTCTCCGATAAAGGTTTCCCTGAACAAACCAGAGGAACAAGGTGTGGAGCCACTCTACATTAGCTCTCCAATCTAATTTGGTCAGATATCTATGGTTAGAACAATTTGGGTTTGAAGAATTTGGAAAAAGTTACTGAACCACAATAAAGAGCAAGATGTACCTGTTAGTCTTTGAAACCTTTACCTAGTAGTTCAAAGTTGATGTGTTTCACCCATAGGCTGTGCCAGGGGAAATAAACATGCAACTCCTTGCTTTTTCAACACACAATAAAGCTCTGATTGAGAGTAACACGCAGGTTGCTCCTTACACATGCATAAAATACAAGATGACTCAATCTGCTTAAACTGCACAAACATTTCTGGCCAAATTTATTGGACTAGCCACCACGACAGAGTTCCTGAGCTGTTGGGTAATGTGGATGGTGTCTCAATCTCAGAGTGACCTCCACTAAGAGACTGTAGGATCCACTGGGCTTGTCTCATATTGAGAGGTGCAAAGGGAGTTATACATACTGTTGGAGTCATAAGACTCTGCAATCCCAACATATCCCATGCTGACGTCTACTATTTATCCTCCATAGAAGATCCTTTCTTTCACAAGAATTGCCTTCCCAATATAGATGATGAAATCACGTGGGATTTGTTTTTTTTGGGTTTTTTTTTACCCTGGACCTAAGTTATATTTACCAGTACTTTAGACGCAGAACAAAACATTTAAAGCCTAGTATCAGTAGAAGTGGAGTGAGAGCCAGACAGTAGAAAAATAGAGGAGTCAGTTGGTCAAAGTTTTGATGTACCAACTTCCATAGCCCTGAGGGAAACCTGGCACATCTGCACAAACTGGGGATGCACAAACATGTCTAAGAATTTGTGAATAAGTATGATACTGACACTGGGCTAAAGGGCAGTATGAAGTACTGGAATTGTTTCCTTGTTACAAATCTGAGATACCTACATAGAGAATATCCAAATCACACTAATTAAGATTCCCTCATAATCATGGAGCAGTTAAGACCATTGGGGAGTTCGCTGATATTTGGGCTTGCAGTCAGTATGAAATTGGCTGGTTGCAGCTGGTTCTCTTCTTTGCATTTCTTAATTGGTTCTGCTGGAAGCCCACTTGACTTGGAATATGTGTTTTGCTTCTGGGCTTCTTCCTGGCTGGGCAACTATTTCCCTATACCATATTTCTAACACTGTCACCCTTGTTTCAAGTGGCATGTTTCCTAAGTTTTATTCCTTCGTGGAGACAAACAAAGCAGATCAATCAGTGATATGGTTCAAAACTTTATTTTCTGAGATTCGCCCGACACAGACTGTGTTTCGCCCACAAGGGCTGCGTCAGGGGCTCTACAAAATTGTATTTTATTTGCTTTTGTAGAGCCCCTGACGCAGCCCTTGTGGGCGAAACACAGTCTGTGTCGGGCGAATCTCAGAAAATAAAGTTTTGAACCATATCACTGATTGATCTGCTTTGTTTGTCTCCACGAAGGAATAAAACTTAGGAAACATGCCACTTGAAACAAGGGTGACAGTGTTAGAAATGTGGTATAGGGAAATAGTTGCCCAGCCAGGAAGAAGCCCAGAAGCAAAACACATATTCCAAGTCAAGTGGGCTTCCAGCAGAACCAATTAAGAAATGCAAAGAAGAGAACCAGCTGCAACCAGCCAATTTCATACGTTGGATTTTGCAGATCGCTTGCCATCTTGTTTCTTAAGTTTTATTCCTTGCCTTGATTCCTGGTCTGAAAAAAAATTGTGACTTGTGGTTTTTTTTTATTTTTTTAAATAACAGCGGCTTTGGATGGTAATCAGTCAGGTTTTCTCTACTTGCGTGGTGCTGAGACAGTACTGACTGCAGATTTTCACCATTTGTTGGATAGAGTACTGTGTGGTGGCAGTGATATTGATTAGCAGTATCAAATACAGCACTGATATCCATGCATTTTTACAAGGTTTAGGAGGTGTCAACATTGGTGACAATGTTTTGTAATGGCCTCACTTAAGAAAGAGAGTGAAATACAGCAGGTTAAGGTAAGAAAATGGTATGTGGTTTGCAACACAAGTCATACGAGGAGAGACTTGAGGACCTGAACATGAATATCCTGGAGGAAAAGAGAGACAGGAGTGATGTGATATAGACATTCAAATATTTGAAAGATACAGGTGCGATGGGTGAAGTTTATTTTGATTTGAGGATGGTTTTGCCAGTTATGCTTGCAGCTAAATATTGAAAAAAACTGAACTATTCTGGTTTAGTTACATACATCTAATGCCTGGCCCAGTTACGCCAATGGATAAACTAGGAAAGAATTTAATGTATTAGGCTGCAATTTGGGACTGCATGGACTTATAATTGCAGATGAAGGAGCATATTTCAAAATTATACAAAACTTCCTTACTTATTTATCCCAGATTGATCTGACCTCCGTTATTCAAGTTTTGATACTTCTAACACTGCACTGTTGCAAGGCAGTTCTGTTGGGACACCCACAGAATTATATCTTAACGTTTGTAGTTAGTTCAAAATACAACAGCTTGGTTGATTAATGGTTTAACAAAATTGTATCACATCTCTCCTTACTACTTGCACTACAGTTTCACATTCACTACAATGCTTTGATGCTTACATGAAAGCCTGAGCTCAGTGTGCCCCTGATACTTGCAGACTAGGGTTCAGAAGTATATTCTAGGTGTTCCCAAGATGAAAGTTTACTGATTGTCTTTAGAGTTAAGGAAATTTGGTTGGCCCATCATAAAAACAAGGCATTTTCAGTGAAAGTGCTACAATTGTGGAAATGCTTTCCACATAAACTTCAAAAAATGTATTTTGTCACAAGGTTAAGAATTTAAAAATGTAATTCTTTTGAACTTATGCCCAATGGAGTTGTTGGGGGGGGGGGGGGTAAACTTCTGGAGGGTTAGATCAAGATGTGTTTTATGCAATGTACTATATTTTTGATGTATTTTATATTGATTAGTGTCTAATTTATTGCACACTGCTAAAAGCAGTTTCTAAATATGTATCTTATTTATATTCACAGCAATCACTGTCAGGTCCTACTCTATTTTTGTACATAGAAATACTTCACCGCCTTTCCTTAGATTATCAGAAGGAAATGCTTTAGTGCAAGACGGATTGCTCTCACTTCCAAATGAACTTCCAGGGTCAACCACTGCCCCTGGGTGACCTGGCCAATACATGCCTTTCCCAGGTCCTGAAGATTGCATCAATGGCTACTATCCACTAATTAGAGGGTTCAGGATATGAGCAGAAACATCCCATTGAGCCAACTGTTTCCTAAGGAGAGCAGAACCTCGGATCTGGGAGGCCAACAAGACAACAGGATCCACTGAAGCGAGCTCTTGTTTACAGGACCACCTCCAGTGTTGCTGCCATGAAACCAAGGAGAGTGAGAATCCCAGGCTCATGGGGCAAGTTAAGCACAAAACTCCCTCTTTTGGGCTTGCTGCTGGTCCATGAACTCCAGAGTAAGAAAGGCTGCTCCTTGCCTGGTGTGGAAGCAAATTCCAAGTACTCTAGAATCTTTGAAGGAACTAGCTGACTTGGTGTAGTTCATCACCCAACCTAGGTTTTACAAAAACTATTACTGGTTATTACCATTCTTGAACTTGCCTCTGAATTGGCATGGATCAATCAACTGTCCAGGTAGTCCCCTCCTTACAGAGAAGGACCGTCACCTCAAACATGACCTTGAAGGTGGTTTGGGGCCCCTCAATAGGCTGAAAGGAAAGGCTCTGAACTGAAAGTGCCAGCCCAGAATATAGAACTTTAGATAACCCTTATGGTAATCCCAGCAGCCTCAGTCAAATCCAGAGAAGTCAGAAACTCTCTGGGATGGACCAATAAGATAATGCCACCACAAATGTCTCCACTTGGAAATGCGGAACCCTCGAAGAGGCATTAACTCCTTTTAAATTCATAATGGAATGGAACTTGGACACCAGAAGGAAAATGGAGTAACACGGTCCCATCGCTTCGAAGATCAGGAAACACACTCTTGGTCACAGGGCTCCTCAAATTACGTATGTAAGAAAATATGTCTGCACTTGTGCTACTAAACAAAGATAAGTAAATCTTTATTACTCCCTAATTAAATGCCAGTGTGACTTTTATTTTTTTTCTTCCTCTTTCTTTGTGAGGTGGCTAATTGGTTTATCTTGTTAACATATTGAACTTCATTTGCATAAAAGGAGTCACTGTATGATCCCTTTTGTTCCTTTTATTTTCTCTGTTTTACAGTACTGCGATAGTAGATATAATGGATCACACTGGAATTAAAACATTATAAACAAATGCACAGTGCAGCAAGTTCACATAGAGGGGCATAATCGAACGTCACCGGCCAAATAGATCGCGATCTATATGGTTTAGCCCGGCCAAATGCCTTGGAGTTCGCCGGGTTTGAGATGGCCAGGTTTGTTTTTCAGCGATAATGGAAAAAAATGCCGGCCATCTCCAACCCAGTGAAATCCAAGGCATTTGGTCGTGGGAGGAGCCAGCATTTGTAGCACACTGGTCCCCCTGACATGCCAGGACACCAGCTGGGCACCCTAGGGGTCAGTTCGGTGGACTTCAGAAAAACCTCCCACATGCATAGCTCCCTTACTTTGGGTGCTGAGCCCCCCAACCCCCCCCCCCCCTAAACCCCACTACCCACAAATGTACAACACTACCAAAGCTCTTAGGGGTGAAGGGGGCAACTGCATGTGGGTACAGTGGGTTTTGGAGGGCTTCCATTACCAGCACAAGTGTTACAGGTAGGGGGGGATGGGCCTGGGTCCGCCTGCCTTAAGTGCACTGCGGTACCCACTAAAAGTGCTCCAGGAACCTACATACACGCAGGCCTCTAGGACTTGTTGCTACTGTATAACCTTGGCACACCAGTTGACACCTGAAGACTAATCTCTTTGAAAAAGTCCTTTATTTGAATAAACACGTTTACTCACAGTTAACTGCAGATCAGAGGTTGTGCCCCACTGGCAAAGAGTCTCCCTGGTACTGAGATGAGCAGTAAGTCAGAGCTGGCAGAATGGTGTACAATGCCCTCTTTCAGCAACATTCAAGGTAATAACATTCTCTAACGTGGGTAACACATGAAAGGGATCTAAAAGTGGCTTACAAAAATGGCCACTACCTCATGGACTACCGGAAAAAAACAGGGCACACTCTGACCCAGTTAGCAGGGGGGAAAAGCACCATAGGAGTAGAGCCCAGTACCCTACACCCACCACAATGCACTGCTGATGTGACTCTGCAGGACACCTTACAGAAAAGGTGTCACACTCACCCGAGAACCACATCGCAACCAGGGAAAGGCTGTCGGAGGATACAACACATTCTGCTGTCATGGAGGTGGGTACAGCATTTGAGGCTGGCATACAGGCTGGCAAAAAAGGTTTTTAGTTTTATTGTTTTAGTATGGGAGGGGGTTGGTGACCACTGGGGGAGTATGGGGAGGTCACCCCCCATTCCCTCCAGTGGTCATCTGGTCATTTGGGGCACCTTTTTGAGCCTTGGTCATGAAAATAAAAGGACCATGTAAACCCAGCAATATACTGCTTATCGCTGATTTTTTTCCCATTATCGCCGAAAGCCACCCATCTGGTAGCCACACCCATGCCCACCCATGTCCCGCTTTCGCTTCGCCGCCGACATGCCCCTTTGAACTTTGGCCGGCGACTGGAAAGCGGCGATGTTGCCAAAAAAGCTGCATTCGATTATACCGTTTTGGTCGCTTTTCCGAGATCGCCGGCCATCTCCCGATTTATGTCGGAAAATGGCCGGCGATCACTTTCGAAAATGAGCTGGATGGCTACAAAGTAGCTTGGGTAAACTGATCATGGTCAAGAGAAAATTTTCTACCTGTTAGGTTTAATGTTCTACTACAAACCAAAGAGTGCGCACCAGTGAGAAAATAGACACAAAGAAGAGGGTCACAAAAGTTACATCATGATCTTCTACTCCAATTAGGATCTCTAGTTAAGCTTGCCACATTTTTTCCAACAAAAATATTCTCTAGCCTCACTGTTTCCTGCTACTCCCATTGGGATTCCAGTTCAGTCACAGCATATATGATGAGCAATTTTCCAAAACTCACTCAGCAGCAGTGGTTTTGAGAAAAATAGGTAGCAGCTTTTGGACCGGGCGAGTTTTGCATTGAGAATTCAACACAAAATCATTAAAATATCATGGACTTAGTAAGTATTAACAAAGGAATAAGCTACAGGAAAGGAATGTTACAGTAAATGAATCTAGCCTTGATGAACAAAATGAATTGCATAACTCAAAACTGACAAAAAAATGAACCGAGTTTTGGAAAAGTGCTCTTGATATATCTGTATACATTTCATACAAAAACTACGTTAATTTGAACAGTTTGTTATTCTGAAAATCAGAACCACTTGTGACTCAAGTGAACACAGCTGTAAATCTCGCTGTTGGGTGTAGCATAGGGCCAGCCTTGTGGATTCAATTCACTGGACTGACTGAGACTAGATCTGATGTATATGTAGTGCAGGAGGGAGGCTTCTAGTTACTGTGCAGTATTTATTGGCCAATTGTGCTAGGTTCCAGCAAGAAGGAAAATAAAAAAAGTGCCCAGAAATGGATGAAAGCAACCGACTGTACTTCTAAAGCCAACTACACATGCAGGACAGGTGATTATTACAATACATACATGCTGTTATTTACTCTTATATTTTGAAACCATTGCCAAGTAAGAAAAATAAACTTCTGATATAGGCAAAGAAGGACTAACCATGGAATTCTACTTGCCAATGAAGGCTTTGTACAATGGGATTTTTACTCACTCTACCATGCAATGTGCCACTAATTAACACAACAGAGCGTTTGCTGCATCTTCCTGTCAATATTACGTACACAATTTATTTGTCACACCACATTATTTAGCATGCCGTACCTGAGCTGCCACAGGTTAGTGACTGTTTGTTAGTTGATTTGAGGTACCCGGGAGAGTTTAGTGCATTGCTACAGGAGCTTGTTTCAGTATTCGGATTATGTACACTTGTTGATGCCAGAGGACTGCAATACAATGTTTTCCACCTACTGGCTAGGATAAAAAGAGCAAAAATATAAAACAAAACGTATTGTGTTTAGATTTATTTCTTAAAAAAAAAAGAAAAAGATGTCATTTGTGGCCAACGTACAGTAGTTAATCTTATCAAGTGTCGTCGGTAAAACTATAAAGAAGTCACTATAAATACATAACAGGACACTGGAATTCCATTTGTGTTTGCTTTCTGACTTTCAGATCAAAATTAAGGATATCTAAACTCTTCCTAAAATAAAATTGAAAAAAAATGTTCCATAGATAACAGATTATGAACAGGTGGGGTATAAATAAAGGACACACTTGTGAGAAATCAAAATTGCAACCTTAAGGCTTTAAGGATAACAAAGGGAATGATGTGGTTTTATAAAATAAACTCTCAGGAGCAGCCACAATAATGCACAAACGCCCATGCATAAATTTACACCTGCTCTTAAAATGGGTGTAAATTTGCGAATCTACATCACAACTGTTCCCCATCTCAACCTAAGCATAAACTGCATGGAAGTAGATGCGTGTGCATATATTTTATTTAGTTATTTAATTTCTTATGCATTGACTGTAAGCCCAAAAGCTATCAAACCATGCAATTTTATAAAAGTCCTTTTTCACACATAAAACATGCTTTACACATGGAAAATGCTTTATAAAATTACCACCTGAATATTTAAAGAACCCAACACAGCTTTTATACTGAAGTTCAAATAGCTACAACTGAACAGGCAAGATGTTACCTATACTACTAATGTGCCTAGCTGAACTCAAATTTGAAATGGCTCAAACTGCTATGTAAGCTAATACGTCTTTATAATCAAAAACCTTTTTTATAATAATTCAACACATAAGGTAGACAAACAGAAAAACATTATGGGAGTAAATAAATAAGGAGCCACTTAGTTGTAAGCAGCACGATGGAACGTAAAATGGCGATATTCCAGTCATTTATGCATTTAAGTTGCTTCATAGAATCCTGACTAGCAGAAAATTATGGCGCAGTTTGCCGGCGGGCATGTGCATGGGCAGAGCACACAGTTGCACATGTAAATTAAAGAATAATATAATTTACACAGGTTCTAGTGCATAAGCTCTAGGATTGCTGTTAAGTGCTCATGTCTTAGACCTAAGCCCACTTTTGGGCACTTGCACTAACATTTTATAAAGAAAATAGAACTGGTGACATTTAGTCATACTTATTAATTACCTTTTGCATCAGTCTATGTAACTGGGATGTATCCCCTTCTTACCATCAAATAGAGATAAAGAAACTGGTATACGTGCTGAAGCTCTGTGTAAAAGTCCAGTATGCCTCTGTCAAAGCAGCAGAAAATCTCACACACACCACACCCATGCACCATCTAATCATTGCAGCACAAATTTTTCCTTAACCTGCTTTCTTTCTTTTTTTTCCTAACATAAATAAATACCTCTAGAAAGCAGCAGCAGTCCATGAGTCCCTTGAAGTCTTTCAGGATGTGTTGCAGACTGGTACAGAAGGACTAAAAGAAAGGATGCAGATGAGAGCTGACAGTTGAATCTTGTAGAGGTTCAGTGTCAAACTCCATCCTGCAGGAAGCTGAGCATCTCTGGATTTGGGTTTTCAATGGAGAGAAGCACTTCTGGCAACAACCCTCAAAAACTATTCAGTCCTGCACGTAAGCCAAAGTAATGAGACGACTTGCAGGCCCTTGAACAAAGTGAGTACGATGGCAGGTGAAATTCACTGCAATAGTGAAGGACATTTCTAATTTATCGGTTAAATGTGAAAATTTGGAGAACTGCACCTAATAAACTTTCCTGGTGGAGGTCATGGAGACAAGGGCTGTGTCAGAATTTAAGTGTGGGGAAGGCATGCGAGATCTCGTAGGAAAAGGAGGAGTTAGTGGTTACTGTGGATGAGCTATTTGGCCCTTATCTGCCATCATGTTTCTATAAAGAAAAGAAGGCACCTATGCTTCTTTACAAAATGCTAGCCTAAGTGGCCAAAAAAGTGCCTTTAAGACAATGGATCCCAAACTAGGTGCCATCTTATAAAAATAACCCTAGTGACTAACTTCAGTTTTTAAAAATACTGTACAAGTCTGAAAAAGCTAGCATATAACCACAGACTTCATAGTAATGTTGTCCAATTAGTATGTATTTTTTTTTTTTTTTAAGTACAAATGCAAAATACAAATTTAAATCACTTCATTCTGGATTAAGATCAGGTAGAGAGAAAGATTCACAGAAAGGATCAGGAAATGATTCACAGAACTACCTTTAGTTAAGACTGAAAGAATCTCATTTAAACTAGGTAAAATTATACTTTTTTTATTGGAATAACAGTACTTAAACCAGACAAACTTTTTTTTTTTGTATATAACTAATCTATATATTGAAACCTACACCCAGGAGTGCTGAGCTTCTCCTTGGACTTGCAAGGAGTGCCAGGACCAAAGTGATCATCATTTTGGGGATCAGGAGATATACTCCTGGTTGTGGGGCTCCCCAATTGATTATTTTTGTTAAGACGATGTCTGCATTTGTGCTACTAAAGATAAATACATTTATTACCTCCATAATTCACTGTGCATTTCTGAGCTTTATTTTTTCTCTCTCTCCAAAGTAACTAAATGGGATGTTTAAGGATATCATTGAAGTTTCTTTTCTCTATAGAGAACTTAATGTTTTGCAGGTGTTACCCTCTGAATGGATATGATTGTGTTTGATTGTATGTTTCTTTTTTGGTTTTTTTTGGTTATTGATTTTTAAAATTATGTATGTACCTCTGTAACCCGCTTTTGATAAAGCGGGATATAACATTTTAAATAAATTTTGATCAATATACCCTTGCTATTGCTAGAGTGATTCTTTTGTCATGTTTTCTTTTCTTCTTTCTTACAGATCATCCCTTAAGTAACTGGCAGAAAATGTCAAACAGTGAAGAGGAGTATTAAATTCCTCTTACCAGCAGTAGCTTCGGAGGCTTAAATGGATCGACTAACAGTGATTGACAGTGGGAAAAGTATATACTTTGATACTGTTCAAAGGAGAGGTGTTTGTGACTAAAACCCCATTAAAACGGGAACCAGGTCCTTCTTTTCGCCCCTTCTTTGGGAATGCCTGAGCTCTGTGGAATGGGTACGATTGCTGACAGGTTCCAAGGGCATTCCAGTTCAAAGAACCAAGAAAAGGTAAGAGATTATGCTAACAAAGATCATACTAGCCACTAGCCCAGAGAGAGAACATGGGCACCTATAGAAGAAGTGCCTTTTTTACCCTACGTGCAAGAAAGCGGAGTTTACAGGAGAGAATGCATGATCCAAGAAGTCTGTCTCTTACAGACCGGACTTCCAATCCAATGGATGTTGGAAAGAAATCATACATAAGGTGTCAAGAATGTCTGCCTGTATGGGGCAAGATAACGGTTTGAAAATTTAAAGTAACGGGACCAAATTTAATAAGAAAAACTGAGCCTGCTCAGACCCAGAAGGGGGAATAGAAGGGTTGATTCCAGGGAAATAAAATTATCTTCAAAAATGGCCCAATATCTTTCTATGGGAGAAGCAATTCTATCTTATGCAGTACAGAAAGATGGATACACTGAAAACATAGCAGTTAGGGAACTGTTGCTTTCAAAAAGTACATCACCTCTATTCTCTACTTTCCTGGTCATAAACCCACATCCACCTACAAACAAGACAGAGACCTTAACGCACGCACACAGGGACTGGAAATAATTCCATAACCTTACTATGTCTGTGGTCATCCCCCACCCCAACTGGGCTGGCTCTTGGTGATTCAGATGTGCATTTCATTTTTTGTTAAAATGATGTGGTCGCTGTGTCAGTCCACTTTTAAAGGTAATAAACGGAAAAATAAAACAAAACATAGAAAAGAAAATAAGATGATACTTTTTTAGTGGAATAACAATACTTTTCTATTAGCTTTTGAAGGTAACCCTTTTCAGATCAGAAATAAGCAAATGTTGACAAATATCGGTATATATTTTGTTATAAATTCTACTATGAAACCAAGGGCCCTGTTTACTAAGGTGTGTTAAGTGTTTTTAGCGTGCTTACATTTAGCGGTCATGTCAGGTGTCTTTTTAATTGGCTTTCTACAATAAAGGGTTTTTGTTTTTTTTAAATCTCCCTTCATCATGTCTGCTTCTTTGAATTCCATTTTACTAGGACTAGCAAACCCAGAGGAAAGGTTTCATTCCCACTGCAGCTCCTTGTTACCCTTGGCAACTCAATTAATCCTCCACTGCCCCAGATACAAAAACTTAGAAAATGAGCCCACTAGGGACACAGAAAATATCTGTATGTAATATGTAAACTGTACTATGGAAAGGCGGTATATCAAAAGTCTAATAAGGTGGAAGGCCTTATCAGTATTTGAACTGCGGAAAGTTCCAGAGATTTGAAGAATCTGGATATTAAAGACAGAGAACAAGCACCTTTTGCCACTTGATCTAGAGCATTCCAATCAACAGGCTGGGTATTTGTCATAGTAATTAAAATGGGAGCTTCAAGGCTGACATCTCAGAACATAATGCTGAACCGAAGGCAAAACCTTATATTAAACTGTGCTAGGAACTCCAAGGGTAGGCTACACTTTAGGAATTTAGCAACCAGCAGAGAACTCTGTAGGACTTCATGCGAGCCCGAGGCCATGAGACTAAATTCATGGATGTTGCCATTGATTCCAGCACTTGCATCTAGCCCTATGACTGGAGGCACCATGTAGTAAAGAAGCAACTGGAAGTAGAATTAAATTACAATAGTCCCTGATCTTGAATTGGGGGAGGGGGGGAGGGCAGACAAAAAAACTTTAGTGACTTTGTGATGATTCTCTCAACTAAGAGGCACAGGCCTCAAAAGGAAAACTAACCTGCCCTAGAAAAGACTGATCAAGAGACAGCCAAGAGACGGAAATAAGTATAGTACTCAAGGTGCCATCTCTTTCTTCAGTGTCTTATAGAATACCAGCTAAAAAAACAAATATATATCTCAAAATGAATGCACTACAAATCCTTCCTGTGAATAAAAAGTGCAACCAGGAGCAGTTGCCCAAGCCCAAAGAGAATAAGCCAGTCAACTGAAAAGAAATGCAACGGATCAAACTAAAACAAGTGAAGGGCATTTTTTGACAAAAGACATTGATTTATGTTTTTTTCCAGTGAAAGCTATCATTCACACGTTATAACTTTATTACATGGGGAATGAAGGACAGCTAAGCAAGTCTCTGGTTCAACCAATGTACTTTATTCTTCAAACGTATTTAAAGACTCGACAAAGCAAATCTCTTGACAAACCTCCAGGCAGATCCATTGTATCAGCTAATGGCTCCGTTCTTGAGACTTTATCCATCTTTGTTGATTTCTTCCTACGTCCACTTGTTCCTTTGATCCCATCGTACATTAGAGATACCACCCACATGATAAACATACTAGAGCAATATCATGGAGATCCAGACTACCTTGTTACCTTAGATATAGAATCGCTATACACAAATATACCCCAACTCAAAGAATTGATCATTGTAGAAAAAGCATTATAAGGCCACACTTCATACAGATGCATACCCAATCACCTTATTCTCACGTGCACTACCATATCACTCATAAGAAACTACTTTTAGTTCCAGAACACATACTACCAACAAGCAAGAGGTACTGTTATGGGCGTAAGCATAGCACCTTATTTAGCAAACCTATATATTGCCGACTTTAAAAAATAGATTCCTCCTCGATCACCCATATAACATCAAAATATACAAAAGATATATCGACAACATTTTCATTCTGTTGCAAGGAACTAGTGATTTATTATAAGAATTGGCCTTTTGGCTCAACACCCAGGACTGCAACTTGAAATTCAAGATGAACTATGACAACAATACTATTCCCTTTTTGGATCTCTCCATTTCTAAACATAACGAATTCAGTTAACCATATATAGGAAGCCTACAGACAAACGCTTTTCTCCACTACACCAGTGAACATAACAAAAGTCTCAAGAAGAATTTGCCTTTATCACAATTTCTTGTACTCCGGAGAATTTGTTCCAATTTCGAGGACTTCCACACACAGTCGAGCACTATAGCACAGAGATTTTTTTTCAACGAGGATACCCAACAACCAATATTGCCAGCTTTTAGAACCAAGACCTAACAAGGATAAACCAGACATTGTTTGCACTCTCAGGTATTCATTTCTCGACAATAAAATCCAGAAAATCTTCAGGGGTCATTGGCATATCCTCAAAAACCATCAGTGCTTTAAGGACAAACGCCTGACTATGGCATATTCAAGAGGCAAAAATCTCAAGGAAATTCTTGTGCTCTCCATGCTTCCTGAAACGACAACCAAACCATCTGAAATATATCATGGACACCGAAAATGTGGCAAATGCAGCGTTTGCAAGCACGTCTGGGACACGTCCGTATTCATCCATCCGACCACACAAAAAACATACTGTTTGAAACACACTTCCAGCTGTAATACATCTAATGTTATTTACATCATTCTATGTCCCTACAAGCTTCTGTATATTGGCAAAACCACCTGTATGATCAAAACGCGCATAATTGAACACCGTAGCTGCATCAACAGGAATATTCAATCAGCTACACTAGTAAGCCATTGGCACAGTATTCCGCATACTAATTGATGACTTAAAATTCTTGGTGTTCAGAGCCTTTCAACCACATTGGCGCAGAAATAATGTCACAGATTTACTCCTACATAAAGAACAACGTCTCATCTACCAATTCAGTACAGTTGTAACCGTCGGTCTTAACTAGAAAATTGATTTCCGTCCATTTCTTTAATCTTACATTGTTTATAGATCATCATGGCTATCATTATACGATATGATGTTTCACTATAATATGATATTTTAATCAGATTTTACTGCGACTCTATTTCTTTTCATCTGCTTTTTAATAGATTGCCATTCATTTTAGTATTATTCATATGCAAATTAGGGAACCATCACAAAATACTCTATAGTATAACATTCTCTTTTCATGCAGTGTTTTTACCCATTATTACATCATATTTTATCGTATAATATTGGTCCTTTACAGGTCCCCATTATTTTTATTGCCACTGTTTATGTTTTTTTCCATCTGCTTTTTAATTACTTTAACTCAGATTGCCATTCATTTTTGTATTATTCATATGCAATTCAGGGCACCATCATAAAATACTCTATTGTATAACATTCTCTTTTCATGCAGTGTTTTTACCCATGTATGCCAAATTTGGCATCATTACACCATGTTACCTGTGTAAGTTCCCCCTTTTTTCATTTTTTGCGATTTCTTTTTCTATTTCCTTTTCCTGCACATTGTTGAGAATTCCCCTGCGAACCCACTCTGTTCTACTTCACTAGGGTTGTCCACATCATTGGTATTGTCAGTCCTGCTCTTTCAGACATGCGCGTCATTTTGGTGCCTTTTAGCCTTTATATACCGGCTTTCCAATGTAGCTCCTCTTTTTTTCCGCAACAAGGCAGGATCTTTTGCCTTGCGACACTGGTGAGCCTTCACTTTCTGCTCTCTTTTGAGACGTTTCCTACCCTTCCTTGCTGTTGTCATTTTCTTGTGTCTAGCGCTGGTATTTCAGTAATCATCTCCTCTGTTCGCAACGTGTTCTTGTACCAGCTCTCCTTTCTAGCACCGGTTTTGTTTTCTTTTCTCTTCAGGACACACCGTTCTGTGTTTTTTTTTTTTCCTTTTAGCGATATCCTTCCTTGTTTATTTACATGAACTTCTCTTTCCCATGTGTGGTCGGTCACCTTCTAGTCACACACTTTTTTATGATTACCTCCAGTTTTTTACCCCTTTCTTCACAGAATCTCTCAGTTTGAAATCACATACTAATCAAGCAAATTAGGTATCTCAGCACATTTGCATACCGATTATGCAAATAAGGTCTCTCTCCACATTGGTACACATCTGATTTATTTTTAAGCTTGTATACCCTTTTGCATCATGTTGTTTATACAGTTTCTTCTTAATTTACCATAAATGTATGTATGTATTTATTTATAACATTTATATCCCACAATATTCCCGCCCATGGGCAGGCTCAATGTGGCGTACAATAGTTAATAAATAACCCATAATACAATAACAAAGTACAGTGGAATGTATGTATATATTCTGTGCTTACATTTTTAATGAATTTTTTGTACATTAATATATTCTCTGTTTACATCATTTTAGACATTTTATTTTAACTTATTTTTATGTATGTACGCAAGTCTTTTACATTTTATTCCTCGTATATATGTGTAGGTTTTACTATTTTTGTTTGTAGACTCCTGAGGCAAGCATCTTGTGTGCCGAAACACGGTTGCCGTATTGAGTCTTTAAATACGTTTGAAGAATAAAGTGGATTGGTTGAACCAGAGGCTTGCCTAGCTGTCTTTCATTTCCCACTACTGCATTTCCCATTGGTTTTCCTGTGGGATTTTTCCTGTTTAGTTACTGTTGGATTCCTAACTATTACTTCATCAAAGCAATATCAGAATAACAAAAATAAAGCCTAACATATTTGTTTTCTAAATATTAATGTATGATTAATAATGAATAGTTGGACTAATAATAGAAGTATAATTTATATCCTAAATATATTCACAGTCCACTTCCATTTCATCTGCTGAACTGTCTTTAGCTACAATCTGATGGTAGAAATCTCTGTGAGCGTCAGGGGGCGTTCCGACATGCATGTGTTACCTACTGAAATATTAACTCAGTAGAGAACTAGAGCTCAATCATACCCGAGGATAAATAAGTGGGGGGGGGGGGGGGGGGGAGACAGATAAAGGTGTTCTACAGGCCCCAGCTCCAGCCTTGCTTTTTGGCAGGGTGCTAAGTCCCACCCCTGCTTGCCTGAAGAGAAAAAAACCAGCGAGCAGGTAAAAGGACTCCTCTAAGGCCTACATCCAGAAGTGCACCTCCTCCACCAAGGCTGGCATCCAAAAAAGTGTCCTGAAAATTGCCTCAGGTGTGTGAGCTGAGCTGGCAGGCAACAACAGTGCTTTGGCTTAAAAATTCTGAACACTGCAGAAAATTTTCCTACCTTAAAGATAGGAAGCAACTTCCAAGCCACTTAGATAAACCCCTTTCAAGGAAGAAGGAAACTCATGCAGGCGGCTTTGCAGAGCCAGCCTGCCGGCACGCAAGCCATATACCCATTGCAGATGTCTGCCGGCCCTTCTATGCTGACTGCTGCCTGGGACCATGGCAATCTTGCCCTGTCTGGCTCAGGGTGTGATGTTTCCCCACTCCCACCGCCAGTTTTTTTTTTTTTACTTAACTATATTTCCTATACCATGGACAAAGCTAAACCAGGCAAACCTTGTCCAATTTTATTTTAAAAAATTGATATTCCGTTCATTTCTCAGTTCATAGCAGATCACAATTAAAACATGCATAATTAAACTAAACAGAATAAAAACATAAAACAGAACATTAAAGCTTGATCCAGACATCATAATCAAGATCATATAAAAATTCTTCTGCACTAAAAAAACTAAACAGTAGGCTTTTTGAAATAAGTAGGTCTTAAGTTGTTTCCTACACAACATGAGTGAATCTGAACAAGTCCAGAGGTAATGAATTCCATAATTTTGGACAAATAACTTGAAAACTGGACAAACAGAGGCCAAGAAGACCAACTGTGTGAAAACAGGGAACTTTGAGTAGACGTTTATCTACTGACTGGAGACTTCTGTGTTGGTCAGCCTGAGAGTAGCAGACAAAACAGAAGGGGCATTATTGTTTAAAAACTAGAGTCAGTACTTTAAACTGTATCCTCATTATAATCGGAAGCCAGTGGAGGGGATGCTAATACTGAAGATATATGATCACATTTAGTAGTGTGGGAGGTAAGGCATGAAACAGAGTTTTGAGCAAGCATATGACAATAAGCAATGCATAAATTAGTCAAAGCATGTAAAACCAAAAGCCTGCAAAGTCATATGAAAGTTCACTGGAGACAGGAAATATCACATTCTGTGAAGTAACCACAACTTGAAAAAAAATGGTTTTGATACTTCAAAAAGACAAGAAGGAATCAAACAAAACACCTAAGTACCAAATTTCAGAAAGAACAGGTATTGAAAAGCCATCCAGCAAAAAAACAAGAACAATCAGATTTAGTTTCAGATAAAAATAAAAACTTGAGTCTTAGCAACAGTTAGATGAAATGTTACCCTAGAGCTGCCGGGGGGGGGGGGGGGGGGGGGGGGACGGGGGGACGGGGGGACGGGACGGGACGGGACCTCTCATCCCCTGTGGCAGGCGAACCATACCCCTCACCCAGTGGTCACCAATGGGGCAGTGGAATGGACTAAAGAAAGTGGAGAAGCATTCCATGCTCAACAAGGTCTGGCCCATGGATCCAGGAACCTGGGAGCCAGTTGTTAGACTTGACCAAGCTGTGCAGCACCCATCTGCATTGCTGGGAACTAGGCCTGGGACTAGGAGCACCAGCCTGAACAATATACCGTCTGCTGGAGATAGAAAAAATACTGGAACTTTTCACAGAGCACCAGCAGGTTTTACCAGTGATGTCACTGGGAAAATTCAGTTTCTCTACCTCCAAATTTCTGCCAGGAAGGGATAACACCCATTTGTTAAGGACGGTACAGCTCAGACACTAAGGAAGTCAGTTTTGAACTTTTCCTCATCTCCATCTGCTGGCAGGATATAACCTGCTTGTGTGAATTGGTCTGCTATGGATGATAAGGAGAAAGCTTTCTAGCACTAACTGCATACATTTCAATGACAGATTCTAAAATATTTTACCACCAATTTGTTTTGTTTTAAATGATTAAGTTAAACAAAAAAAACGTCAAACCCTGTCAAACATTTCCAATGTAAACTACAAAGAACCCAAATTGGGGGAAAAAAGTCATGCTGGACATTTAATACATTACACACACAATGAGGGGCATTTTCGATATGACGACTAAATCCAATTTTGGATATTTTACAAAAAACATCCAAAAATCCAGTAGCAAACATGGCCATTTTCAAACCAGAAAAAGTCCAACTTTTTGTTTCAAAAATGGCCATTTGCTAGACATTTTTGTGCTCAGTGCATCTATCTTTTAGAACCATTTTCGGGAAAAAAAAAGTGCAAGGAAGAAATGCACAAAGAGAAGCTATTGGAATGCATTGGGGGGGGGGGGGGGAGGGCACCATTCTTAGTAGACACACCACACAGACATCCCAGCAGAGCAATGGGGCACCCCAGGGGGCACTGCAGTTGACTTCATATAATAGGTCTCAGGTACACATCTCACCGTTACCCCCTTGTATGGTGAGCCCTCCAAAACCCACCAAAAAACTACTGTACCCAACTACAATAGCCCTTATGCCTGCAGGCATCACCTATATATAGATACAATAATTTTTGGTGGGTTTTGGAGGGGTCACACTTTCTATCACAAGTATACCAGGTAAGAGTGGATATGGGCCTAGGTCCCCTACTCTACAGTCCACTAGGTTATTTCAGCGACCTGATTACTGCTTTAATAGGACAGACCATAGCATCTGAAGTTGTCAGAGCCTGGTATGTAGTTTCTTTCACATCTTTGTGGAGTGGGAGGGGTTCAGTGACTGGGGGTGGGGGAGGTCCTGCCTTAATCCCTCCAGTGGTCATCTCATCATTTCAGACACCTTTTTGTGACCTAGGAGTGATTGAAACAGGTCTACACCAAAACGTCTTTTAGCCCTGGACATTTTTGCTTTGTTCCATTATAACAGAAAAACGTTCAAGTTTTGGAAACGCCCAAATCCCGCTCCCAACACCCCCCCCCCCCTTGTGATTTGGACACTGTAGAGAAAAAGGTCCCAAAACAGAGTTTTGAAAATCAGAGAAAAAGCCGTTTGAGACATTTTTTCTCTTTTAAAAATAAGCCCCTCTATGTTCAGTAAGACTAAAATGAAACTAGGCTAAAGAGCAGCCCTGTTGGCACGAGCTCCTATAGGGAACACCCCAGCAGGCGCCGTTATACTAGCAGCAGTCCTTCTGCTCCAGACCTGAGTGCACCATCTGTGTCAAATGGCTCAGCATGTAATATAGGGGTCCTTAAACTGAAATCCTCCGAACATAAACTGGTATGGTTTTCAGGATATTCCTAATATATAAGGCTTCTAGTTTTATTTTCATGATATATTTGATCTATATTTATTTTCCAATAAATTTTGGGCTCAGGGGGTTCAAAAATAAATTCATGTTTATCAATGTTCTTATGTAGCTACTGTATTTTTTTTGTTGTTGTTTTTTTAATTACTCCAAATTAACAGAATATTTTATGATAATGCTTTCTCACCTAGCACAGCTCCAACTGTCTACCACCAGGGGTTCTCAACCCAGCCTTCAGGACACACCCTGCCCGTCAAGTTTTCAGGATATCCACAATAGTATACATTAAATAAATTTGTATGCACTCTCATATGCATCTTCATTGGGACTAGCTGGGTATATCCTGAGGACTGGGTTGAGAACCACTGCTCTGTACAGTTCTGTCCTTGATGCAGCCTATGGGGGCCAAAGAATTTAGCCATTCTATTCCTTCATAAGTACTATTCACTGCAAACTATCTTGTCTGGCCAAAAGGAAGACAACCGTAGCAGTGCTTCAGGCTCCTCCTCCTCTTCAACTTGGGATCCAACTGCTACTTGAATCACATGCATTATGTTGTCCCTCACTGTTCAAACTGTCAATTGGGCACATGGCCAAGACAGTGCAATTCTTCCTCTTTTTGCCAGACCAGAATAAGCTAGGATCACCTACTTCAGTATAAGTATTTTGCATTAGTGCTCCGAGTCATCCCATGATATTAGCTGATCAAAAAGTTACATTTGCAGTATACAGGTTAATTGGCCATTTAAGGTCAATACAAACCAAAAGCATTAGGCACTTTAAATAACTTTACAAATGCTCAAAAATTTGATAAAAATGGTAAAATGTACCTTGATCAAGCCTATTTATTAAAGTACGGCAGGCTACTTCTGTCTCTGGACTGGGGTGGTCTAACACCTGCCGGCACCATTTCAAAGGTGATTCAAGTTTCTGCTTTGCGATAGCCTTCTTTTTTGGAGAAACATACAACCTACATGAAAATAAAACAATCAAAAAAAGGCACATTAGTATGCCGAAAAGGGAATTACTAACAATTAAAAACAAATACTAAGGAATCCTTTTACTATGCTGCGGTATGCACTAATGCATGCTTACTGCAGCTTAAAAGAAATTTGCCTTGGTGTGCGCTGATGCTGAGGCATCCCGCGGGTAAGTTTCAAATGTGCACATGCTAAAAAAATATTTTTTGGCTGAGGAAGCATGTCTGGGGGAGGGCAGAGAGTGGGCGTTTTTGCGCTAATCAGCGTATCATCATTGCCATGCACCAATTAGCATAGGATTAGCGCGTGAGCCCTTACCACCTACAAAATAGGTGTCAGTAAGGACTCATGCGTTAATTTTGTTAACGGCTGTGCACTAATGGCAACATTAGCTCATCTTAGAAATGAACTAAATACTATTCGTGGAGGAAGAGGTACCCAAAATCAAAGGAATATCCAACATATAATAGAGGGTACTCTTATTACAAACAGTGCAGACACAATTGATCTCAAGAAGCTCCTAGTGCTGATCCAAAGTCATGCAGGAGCAGGACTTCATCATCGGCAAAAACCTCCTTAGTGACTCAGCATAAAACTTGACTATTAGGCTTAAAGTTATTCAAAAACAGCTCAAAAATCAAGAATCAAAATAACTTAGCTTAGGTTGTCACGTCTCTGTTTTCTTCAACCGGCCACGATCAACTGTGGCCAGCGTTTCGATTCACTGCTTCAGGATCACGAGCCCGAAGAAATTTCCGTTCTAGCCGACTGAGTTATTTTGATTCTTTAGCTGTTTTTGAATAACTTTAAGCCTAATATAAGTTTTATGCCGAGTCACTAAGGAGGTTTTTGCCGATGATGAAGTCCTGCTCCTGCATGACTTTAGATCAGCACTAGGAGCTTCTCGAGGCTTTGTGCCTGTGCTGTTTATAATAAGAGTACCCTCTATTATATGTTGAACATTAGCTCATCACCATTAATTTGGAAAATTGGCCTTTTTCAGGCTGTGGTAGAAATGGCCTTAGTGTACGAGAAAGACCCATGTAAGGGCGCACTAAGACCAGTTTCTACCGCAGCTTTGAAAAAGGACTCCTAAATCACAAATTGTTTGTTGTTCTAGGAGGTATCTGTTCTCCTAAATAAACTGTCCTACAGTTGTTAAACCAAAAACAAACAGAACCAAAGATAAATGTTTATACTACTTACAGAGATAAGCAGATATACGCATGACATGGTATTATAAATACAAAGGTTAAATTAGCATGTTTGAAACTTAAGAACAATACCACCAACCCAATCAACTATGCTAGTGCAGTCACAGGAGGAGCAAGTTCACTGGATAGATAAACCAGTCTAATAAAGCATGAAGATATCCAGCAGTAAGGATCAAACATGAAAGTAATATATTATCCTCCTGAACCAAGGATAAGTCTCATGTGGGAGGGGCCTGGGAGGATAAGGTTAGGACTGCAGTGGCTGGTGGTCATAAAGATCAATCTGATGAAGAGAGATCACAATACCTAGACAGAATTTTAAGAAGTGATGAGGAAGGGTATGCCACAGCATAGGCAAAAAACAGCAGAGGTTCTGGAAAACAAAATTTAAACTCTTACAAAGGAGACTAAAATCCAGAAACTGAAAGGTAACAAGACTGGCCCCAAGATGAAGGAAGAAAAGAAACCACTTCAGTCATTCAAACTTAATCAGGGCTATTATACTGCACAATCTCTCAGCCAAGTTGCACATACATTATTTGACTTTGTGCAATTTTACTCTCAATTTAGCCACCCATTTTTTATTTATCCCAATGTCTTCTCTTACCATCTTGTATATTTGTACCAACTATCAATATCCACTTTGCTGCCTATTAAGATGTTTCATTGTACTTTGCTGATACTGTGGGTATCATATTTATGTTATACAAATGTTCTACTGTGCTGTCCATTACGATGATTAATTTGTATCATGCTGAAATCGGGGATCAGTGTGTTATATGAATGTTCTATGTGCTGTTTTACAGATGCTGAATTTTATTATTGCTATTACTATAATTTATATTTACCTATTTCTTGCTCACATTGGTCACTTTACTATCAGAATCCCATTGCTGTAAGTTTCCTATATCAAACTACATCTGTTGTACACTGTCTTTAATGATTCTCTTAATTAGGGCAGTTAACAAATCCATCCAATCAATTAATAACAGTTGTACAGCTACCATGGCTAGGCATTTTGTAAAGGTTCACAGAACAGATGCTAGGCTGAAGAGCAGGTCATGAGATACACCAAAATAACATTCAAGTCACAAGAGGTAAGTGTAAGCTCCTTTTAGATCCAAAAAAACATAGGGATTAAGGTAGCCAGAAAAAGTACTCCAAATTTATTTTTAATGTGAAACCAGGACAGGACAGAGTTCTCTGGATTTATTTTATTTGCCATCAGGAAATACCTGGGAGTAGAAACCACTTCTTTCTACTAATGGATTAAGTTTAACTGCTGGACTCTAACCCCCCCCCCCCCCCCCCCCCCTTTACTAAGCCAAGCGGCAATGCCAACACAGCCCATTCAAAGTAAATGGGCTGTGTCGGAATTAGCGCATGGCAGCTACTAGCGTGACTTAGTAAACAGGGGGGTAAGACAGAGAGAGTTCCCTTAAAAACACTTACTGATGCCAAAAATTTGACCATGGATCAGCAGAATCAATGCAGTGAAGATAGTTTTGCCCAAATTTCTTTAGGTCTCTGCCAATTCCAAACTCAAAAATTATATTGTTCAGAATACAATGAAAAATATTTCATTATTTTTGGGAAAAGAAACTGTTTCATTATATTTAGAAACAGGAACTGCCCCCAAAGTTGTGCTTCCCTCAAGAACTAGCACACTTTGCTCAGTCCCCTCCAGGTATGTGCTATTATAAGCATTTAAATTTTAAACTTGCATGTTTAATTATTATCATTCATAATATTTATTCTTCACACATTGCAAATTGAGTTTTCGGGGGAGCTTATGGTGTGGCAACATCAAAATAACTTGGTGAACCATAATTAGCGGGGGAGGGGAGAAAATGTTAAATTGTTGATAAGAATGTTCCTAAACTCATGTTTAGAAAATTTGGCTTTGTATTCTACACATTTTAGAGCTTGTTGTGTAATTATTCTCAATTTCATCAATAAAAATGTTGAAACAAATTTTAAACTTGCATGTTGTTTAACTACTGTATTTTAAATTTTCTAACAGTTTTTTTTAATAGAACTTTAATTGTTTAATAACTATTCACCCTGCCTGTTATTGACTATTGGATGCACCATGCAAACACAAATGACACTGTACTGTTTCATAACAATTTCACACAAAGGCAATGATATGCATGTTCATTTGAATGTTTGTTTTAAATTTTCATCTATAATTAAGATTATAGTCATTTTAAAAATGTTTTGCATTTTAAATATCACTTTTGTTTATGATTTTATTAATTTTATTATGATGTCTGGCTGACAGTCATTGCCACTGATGCAGCCTTGTATATATGCAAAACATGGTCACCTCAAGCACAGTCATCTTTGACTCCGCTCTCTCCTTCTCTGCTCATATTCAGCAGATTGCCAAAACCTGTCGTTTCTTTCTCTATAATATTAACAAAATTCGCTCTTTCCTCTCCGAGGACGCTACCAAAACCCTTACCCACACCCTTATCACCTCTCGCCTAAACTACTGCAATTTGCTTCTCGCTGATCTCCCGCTCAACCATCTATCTCCTCTTCAATCTGTCCAAAACTCTGCTGCGCGTCTTATATTCTGCCAGAGTCGCTATACTCAAGTTAGCCCTCTCCTCAAGTCGCTTCACTGGCTCCCTATCCGCTTCCGCATACGGTTCAAACTTCTCCTTTTGACCTACAAGTGCATCCACTCCGCAGCTCCTCAGTACCTTTCCGCTCTCATCTCTCCCTACACTCCTCCCCGTGAACTCCGTTCGCTGGGTAAATGTCTCCTGTCGTCCCCCTTCTCCCCCACTGCTAACTCCCCGCTCCGTTCCTTCTAGCTCGCTGCTCCGTATGCCTGGAATAGACTCCCTGAGCCAGTATGTCAGGCTCAGTCTCTGGCTGTCTTCAAGTCTAGGCTTAAAGCCCACCTCTTTGCTACTGCTTTCGACTCCTAACCATGACTCTCTTACTCAACACCCTCACTTATCACCCCTACCACTGCAATTTCCCCACCCCTAACTGTCTGTTCGTCTGTCCAATTTAGATTGTAAGCTCTGTTGAGCAGGGACTGTCTTTTCATGTTAATTTGTACAGCACTGCGTAAGTCTAGTAGCGCTATAGAAATGTTTAATAGTAGTAGTAGTAGTATTTCCTTTGGTGCAATAAAGCCTTTTAACACTACTTTTCAATTCTTCAATTTGGTGGTCTGCTGTTGTTTCTGCTGGTACAACAGTTTATAATCCCTTTAGAATTGCCATGGCTTCCCTATAAGATGGTATACTCTGCTAAGAGAGATGCAAGTCTGTTTACTTGATTATCTTGCAAAATAAGGCACTCTTAAGGGGCATAATTTTGTCAGAGAAACAGTATTTTTTGAGACAGCCATCTTATCAGCTCCTGGTTTTATTGGTGGAGAGCAGGAGTACATTTTTAGAAAATGGGTGTGTCTGCTGTTGGTTGCTAATGAAATGGTTATTCCAAAGGGAAGGTAATACTGCTCAAAGAGCTCCCTCCTACCACTGAACCATTATGCCAGTCTGAACCCCAACCAGATGCTGAAGAGAAGGGGAAAATATCAAAGGGTCTTTTTTTGATTAACAACAACAAAAAAAAAAAAAAGGAGGGGGGGGGGGGGTGTTAGGAACAAAGGTATCAGACTCTCTGCAGTCCAGATAGGGGAGGGGACCTGGATTCCTCCTGTTATCCCCTGCAGCGTGGACTCCTCTGACAGGACCCTGGATCGCCCTCTAATCAGGCTGTTCAACTGAGTGACCAGTTCTCCAGCTGAGACCAGGAGAGAACCCAATAGACTAGCCTGCAGCTGCTGCATGGAATGGCTGTCACCATCTGCTGGACACAGACAATACTGGACAGATGACTCTGCACAGTGCCTCTTTTAGGGCAAAGCTCACAGCTCTTAGGTGTCTGCCTCTGATGGGCATAATCCATGTTTTCTGAACTGATCTGGTGGACGAAAAGGAAAGTAGTTAAAACATGTTTGATTATGTGCAGGCAGATACCAAGCAGATGGCTTTTCCCCGCATAAAAAGACACAAAGGTGTCTATATGGTGATTTGTGGCACTTATGTAAAACAATGACTCATTTTTTTTCTCCAAACCCATTTACCCATATTCCTGCAACCCTCTCCCCTCCTAAATTAATCCTCTAATCTCAGGGTAGGGACTTGATATAACTGCTTTTCTTTGTTACAGTCAAAGCGGTTTACATATTATATACAGGTACTTATTTTGTACCTGGGGCAATGGAGGGTTAAGGGGCCCATTTACTAAGATATGGTAAAAGAGCCCCTGTGTTAGCAGCAGCAGCTGTTTTTGCTGCACACCAGAGCCTATTTTACCACAGCAGGTGAAAATAACCAAAAATGAAATGTCCGTGCAGTAAGTTCGTACCTGCAGCACAGCCATTTTGTGGGGGGGAGCACCCATTAAGGTGGCGATAAGGGCTCCTGTGCTAACCCAGAGGTAACTAGGCAGTGCATGATGCTGTTCCATTACCACTGGTTAACCCCATGGAAATATTTTTTCAATATTTCCACTAGCGCTAGAAATGGTGCGCTTTGGGGGCAGAACTACCACAAGCACCCGCGTTGAGCCGGCAGTAGCTCCGAATTGCCAGACGGCAACCCTTTAGTAAAAGGGCCCCTAAGTGCAATAACCACTAGGCTACTCCTCCACTCCAAGCAAGCCTAACAGTCAGCCCTGAAATTTCATGATTTTTTTCTAGAATTTATATTTACATAAAAGGTCTAAGCACTTCAACTGAAAACTACATACCAACTATCTTCTTCTTCATCTTCACTACAAACTCCAAGTTCTAGCACTTCTACTTCATCCAGGCCAGTTTCATCCAAGGGATTTTCAGCCTTTTCACTTGAATGCAGGTCACTCAGTTTAAGAGATGAATCAGTGTTTGCTGAGGTGAATGTTTCCAACAATTCTGAGCAATCAATAGCATCCAAATTGAAAAAACCACTGTCAACATTGCCACTGTGCATTTCTGGATTATTGAGATGGTTGGAATCTGAAGAAATGTCCTCATATTCCATTTGCACAGCCATGTGTGCCCGTAAGCAGTCTATGTTCTCTTTATCTGTTATTTTACTTAGTCTACTACAAAGGTCTGCCATTATTTTTAATTCTTGTTTTTCAGTTATTGTGTTGCTGTCATTGCTAATTTCCATCCCATTCAACATGGAGATATGGTTCTCCAGACCGCTGCTTATGTGGCTTGATGCATTTTCTCCTAGTTGACTCTTCCTGGTTATGGTATTCAACTGCTGGTTCTGGGTTTGAAGTTTGCTCATAACTTCCTGCAGTTTTCTGACTTCTACTAGATCTGTGCCAGCCTGAGCAACTTCTGATTCCAGATTAGAGTCCACTGCACAATCTTCTATAGGCCTTCTTCCTACATCATGGTCCTGTTGGGCAACAGAGGTATTACCTGGGACTACCATCTTCATTCAACCACTCAAAACTTTCACTGTAACAGAAAAAAAATGATTAACTAGAAAAGTGATGGCTTGAGGTGCATGAAAACATTCCAGTGCTTCAAAACACTTTATTTTATACTGCATACTGGTGACTGATCATAATAGTGCCACAACCTACTCACAGGATCACACACTTGAGCCTGACTTTCCACACATAAAAAGTACTGATATGGTAGTACATCAGCAGCTAAATTGATAAAGGAATAATGAAATTACAGAGCAATAATGATGTATTTTATACTAAATTATTAATCAAGAGGCCCTTTTACTAAAGTTTAGTGTGTGCTAAATGCTGCAAGTCCTATTTTATACCTGTGGGCCATGTCTTTTAGCTCGTGCTAAGATTTAGTAAGAGAATCCCTTAATTCGAGCATTTATCCTCTTAACCAAAACACATTTCAAGGCAGATTACAAAACATAACACATAAGCATAACCACAACAGCTAATATAATTTAAATGATTAAAATAAAATCTCAAA
Organism: Microcaecilia unicolor; assembly: GCF_901765095.1. NCBI lineage: Eukaryota > Metazoa > Chordata > Amphibia > Gymnophiona > Siphonopidae > Microcaecilia > Microcaecilia unicolor. The sequence goes on along the minus strand of NC_044037.1, from coordinate 65,760,130 downwards.
ACAAATCTTACAAACAATATCACAACTCTAAATACCCACCATCTACAAATGTTCCAAAATGGTTTGAAGACTTGGTTATTACATCACATACTCAGAAACAGTACAAACATATTCCTGGTGTTCATTCCAGGAGCTCTATAACTAAAACTTTTGTCAAATCCAGTCTAATGACCGATATCTCATAGAGATGGAAGCTTTGCCTATAAGCACCCAATCAACACAAAAATCTAGATGGCACACTGATCCCTACTGTGGTTATCTTATAAGTTGGGGCTAACCCATGCATATTTTTAACAGGTGGAGGAAACATGCTCATGGAATTCTTTCCAACCCCTTTGAATATACATGCCTGTGTTGGTACATGTGAATTCACATGTACCAGCACAGGCATGTATATACAAAGGGGTTGGAAAGAATTCCATGAGCATGTTTCCCCCACCTGTTAAAAATATGCATGGGTTAGCCCCAGCTTATAAGATAACCACAGTAGGGATCAGCATGCATACAGAGTGTACATGTATGCATGTGTCTATACACATTATGGCATATTTGGAAGGAGTTCACCCATCTTCTATCTCCCACCAAATTCAGAAACTCCATTTATACAGCATAAAAACTTTCCAGATCATCACCTTCCTTCCTACGAGTACACCGTGTTCCAGTCCCACTACTTTCCCACTGGTTGGATCCTACCCATGGTCTCCACTACTGCCATAGGAGGGACTTACACTGTATATATTTCTTATTTTGTCTATGTTCCACTTCTGCATGTCCCCTTCATTGTCTATAAAGATGTTTTCATGTTTGCTGTTGGCATGGTATCATGCCTCTATTATATGAATACTCCACATTTACCTTGCTGTTCTGTGTACCATGATATTCAGGCATTATACTGCGGACATACTGTTACTACAATTATCACCTATGTCCCGTTACATTTGCTGTACACATCATAAGTACATTTCTTCAAAAAGCTGGCTAATAAATCTTAAATAACCAAACGAGTTCTCAAATTTTTCACTCCACATTCTCTTCTACACTCTTGGAGCAATTCTGTGCAATGCAGACTTCTGCACTGGCACCAGCGGCTCTCCTCTATTGCTGTCCCCTCACTATGAGCTGACAGCACAGTGAGAGAAAGTGGTGCACAATGATTGTTGGGCCACATCTTTCTCCTCTACTCTCCCAGGCCCGACTGCTTATTTGAAGTACACGCAGTTCAAAAGGCAGTTTAGCCTAGGATAGCAAAAGAGGAGGATGGGGCAATTGTGCAGCCGTTCACCTCCTCCCCTTACCCTGCGATCAGAAGGGAGGAAGAAAAAGCAAGGGCAGCCACGAATGCTTTTTCTTTTGCACAATACTGCACAGGTGGGGATTTCTACGTTGCAGAGAATTTCCCCAAGAATAATATAGCTTTTGCTATAATGAAGTCTTACTGGGTGGCTGACACTGACTTGGGTGGGGGGATTCTACGTACAAAAGACCTTTGTTACTTTTCTCGTTTTGTCTTTTATAACCAATTTAAAGGAAGGAGAGGCTTGTGACATGTATACATTTTACTTTGGCACGTGCCCCTTACGGCCAAGAACATCCTGAGCCAGCATCTCATGCCTTGCCCCATACTTCCTACTTTGTGGCCACCCGAGGAGAAAGACAATGGCTTGGGAACGACCGATTTTTGTGCCACGCTCCCGCTTACTTACGCCCTGTGCCGCCGCAGCACCGCCCACACAGCCCTTGGGACCGCCCTGCCAGCTAAAGCAAGCTCAAATTTAACAACAAATGAAGCTGGAAAGGGGGTGTAACTGGTGTAACTCTGAATAGCTTACAAGGATGCAGGAAAACTGATCCCAGCTTTAAAACCTGCTCCAAGGACTCCCCCAACCCAAGTGTCATATTCAGAGATACCAAGTCACACGTACTCGACTTCCCTCACGCTCTCACACGCCGAGCACCCCTATGTGTTAACATACATTCGGGGACGACGACCTCCCCGTGATCCTTCCATCTCTTCCATTTTCCTCGCCTCACTCCCTCCCCCAACCCACCCAATCCGGAACGTCTCCCACAAGCTCAAACTGTACCTCACTTCCTACCTTCAAAATCATGCCTCAAGTCGCCCGCCACAAGCAGCAGCACCCCGATTTCCCTCTCCGGCTCCGCTCCGGCACCCCGCCCCCTCTGACGCAACTTCTCTCTCCCAGTCCCTTGGCCGCGTTCAGCCCTGCCGGAAACAGGAAGTTGCGTCAGAAAGGGCGGGCGTAAGAGAAAGAAAAGCTCAAGAGGTTAGATTGAGAAAAGGAGTCCGCATGACGTCAAAATGCTGAAGCCAAGTAAGTTGATCTGCCTTTCCCGCTCCTCCGCACAGCCGTCATTTTTACACACCCAAAACAAAGCTAGTAAAACTATGAGCTGCTCTATCCACTTGTTCTTTACTGTTGGTAGCATTTTTATTTGATTTCATTTATATTTTCAAACATAGCTTGTGCAGCATATGAATGCACACAGAAGTAGTATTGGTTTCATCGGTTAGAGTATTCATTAGTTCTAAATTGTAAAATCATTGCATCATTTGAGGGAGCTGGTTATCGTGACGTGCAGAGATGTTTTCACCTAGTAAAGGGCCACTAAAACTGACATCATGTATGAGAATCAGGTGCTTAACAATAAGACTTATAAATAAGTACAATTTAAAAAAAAACATTAATTAGGTTGAAACCTGGGAGCAGGGCCGGTCTTAGCAAGTGTGGGGCCCCATCCTAGCCCCGCCTACCCTAGCCCCGCCCCCAACCCTAGCTCCACCCCATTGATAAGATTATTCCATTTTTAGAACATTTTTTTATTTACGAAATTTCAAATAAAGACAAATGAAGCTAAACTTGTACAAAAAAACCTGATTTAAATAATAAGCACAATGCTATCATGAAACCTCCCCTCCCCAGAAATTATTCAGTTCAAGTCCACTACAATTAGTAGCGGGCCCAAGCCGGGGGTGGATGCCGCACCGGTGGTGGCGGGAGCGGAGTGGCCGAGCCGTGGGAATGGGGATCATCTCAGGCGACTAAGGCGAGCAGCGGCGGAGGTCGGAGCGGAGGCACGAGTGAGGCAGAGTTGAGGCGCCGTGCGGGGCCCCCTTAGGCGCGGGGCCCTATGCGGTCGCCTTGGTCACCTCTGCCTAAGACCGGCCCTGCCTGGGAGCATTTACATAGTAACATAGTAACATAGTAGATGACAGCAGAAAAAGACCTGCATGGTCCATCCAGTCTGCCCAACAAGATAAACTCATATGTGCTACTTTTTGTGTATACCTTACCTTGATTTGTACCTATCCTTTTCAGGGCACAGACCGTGTAAGTCTGCCCAGCACTATCCCCGCCTCCCAACCACCAGCCCCGCCTCCCACCACCGGCTCTGGCACTGACCGTATAAAGTCTGCCCAGCACGATCCCCGCCTCCCGCCACCGGCTGTGCCACCCAATCTCGGCTAAGCTCCTTAGGATCTATTCCTTCTGAACAGGATTTCCTTATGCTTTTTGTATTTTTTTTCCTCTGCCTACATCAAAAAAAAAAGATGGCATTTGTGGAATGGTGTTGTATAGTATAAAAATGCACTTGCCTTTTTTTATTACTACTGTTCACAGAGGAATATTGACTAATGAAGGAACAGCTTCCTTCATGAAGAAATTCTGTCCAGAGTCAGTCTAAGGGCCCTGATTACAAAGGCATGTTAGCGTTTTATGGGCAGATGCAAATGCAAGCTGGACAGGGCTCACCATTCCTCCCCAATGGTCTGCAAACCCTAATGCCAGCTCCGAGCTGGCAAAGGGTTTGCCGCGGCCAGCGAGCCAATGTTTGGCGCACTGGTCACTGATCATTGGGGAGGAATAGATTTAGCTGCATTTGCATGCTACTTGCGCTAGGAGCCCTGTTTTGCATGCATTTGAATGCTAGTTGTGTTCAGAGCCCGCGAGTTCATTTCACACACTCAGGGGTTCTGATCATGGGGCGATAGCAAACACAGGCACTAGTATGGCGTTAACAGCCTCTAGTGCCTGTGTTTGCTTTTGATCATCAGCCCATTAGTGCATGCTAACCATGTCAGGGCTGCTGCGAGACCGGCTGTTGCTCCTCACTCGGGCTGCCGTTCCCCCCCCCCCCCGCTCCCTCCCCCACTTGGGCAGCTGCCGCCCCATGCCCTCCTCTGCTGCCTTACATCTTTCCCTTCCTACCGCATCCCTTCTCACTCCCAGCCATGGCGGAAACAGAAAGTACCTGACATCAGGAGGAGAAGGGACCCGGACAAGGTAGGAAGAAGGACCTACGGAGTGGTAGGCAGAAGACTTCAGCCTGCATTGGTCTTCTTGTGTGTGTACCTGCCGGGTTAGCAGCACATTCACGTATTGTGCTGCTAACCTGGCCGGGACACACACGAGCAGGAGACCAATGTAGCGGCAGCCTGCCTGAGCCACCTTCTGCCTTCCTACCATGGAAATCTGGTCGATATGGCGGCACTACCGCCAGGCTCACCTTGGAGACCGGGCCCGGGGAATTTTGCCCCCCTGCACCCCCCCTTTTGGTGGCCCTGAATTGTGTAAATGCCAACAGGAATATTATGGGCATCTGCACGGTTAGCGCACAATGCTAGTGTGCCTTTGTAAACAGGAACCTCAATGTGCCAACATTGTCCAGTTCACCAAACAAATAAATTAGCTGTGGCTATACACTGCATAAAAACATGGAATATGATGGAGAAATGAAGATCACAAGGTCTAATTTCATTCCAGTTTAATTTTTTTAATATACCCTGTTAGCCTCAAGACCATATGAAAATTATATCTCATCCAGGCAATTTGCCATTACTTATAAATACAAAGGGTTAAATACTACACGATACAAGTTAACTTGAGATTATACATAATACTTTAATATTTATTATCATACATGTTTCCAGAGATTACACATTTCCAGCTTATGGCAAAAACAGAAAACGTGGCACAACAAATATGAAGCAAAATATAGTAAAAAATGCCCCTTCCTTTATTGTTTACTTAATTATGTATTCCAAGAATATGTACTAGAAGATGTATTTGATTACATTTTAATAACATTTACATCCTTTTCATCCTCCAGTGCGTCAGTCACATACTTATCAGCTTCTAAGATTCGGAAAATGAAGTAAACTGTTCATTGATGTATCATACGGCTTGCATGTAGGCTGTGCTACCTTTCAATTCCCAACTTCTTAGAGTTTAAGTACTCCTTTAGTATTTATATAGCAAGACTGCCACAAGGTGCTAGAGATAGGCGTAGAGGGGACACTTTCATCTTTCTTGAAAACCAGATGCTCTGCTGTGTTAGACTTCTCTCTCAGCTTTTGAGTGCAATTCTGTAGGTTTTTTTTTTTTGTGGATTTTGCTAAAACATTTTTTTATTAGTAGCTCAAGGTCAGTCACATTCAGGTACACTAAGGGGTCCTTTTAGCTATGGTAAAAGGGGCCCTACGCTAGCAGCGGTGGCCATTTTTGCCGTGCGCTGAGGCCCTTTTATCACAGCGGGTAAAAAGGCTGAAAAAAGAAACGGCCTTGAGGTAAGACTGCACTTACTGAATGGCCATGCGGGGTGGGGTGGGGTGGGGGAGCATTTACCACCACCCATTGAGGTAGCAGTAAGGGCCCCCATGCTATCCCGGTGGTAATTGGCCAGCATGCGGCACTGCCTGATTACTGCTAGATAATCCCATGCAGAAATATTTTTCAAATCATTTCTGCTACTGCTGGAAATGCCGCGCACTGGGGGGTGCAACTACCAGCAGCACCTGTGTTGGGCTGGCAGTAGTTACGGATTACCAAGCAGTAAGCCTGCAGTGGGCATAGCACTGCTTTGTAAAAGGGCCCCTTTTTCTTTTTTTTTGAAATTTGTAAAGTTTATTAAAATATACCACAAAAAACCAGTACAAATCCGTGTCAATCGCAACAATGACGTTCCAACATTCCCTGATCCCGACCTTGGGAAATGTACATTTAAACATTAATTTGTATCAAAACCTTCCCCCCCCCCCCCCCCAATTTCTCCCCTTATATACCCTCTACTCCCCCCTCCTTCCCCTAGGCCCCTTTTTTCTTATCCCCGGAGGGCTCACAGTCTAAGCTTGTAACTGAGACCATGGAAGGTTAAGTGACTTGCCAAAGATCACAAGGCTCAGTAGTGGGATTTGAAGTTGGCACCTTTGGATGTCAAGTGCAGTGCTCTAACCACTAAGCTACCCCTTTTGCATATAGCCAGGACACTAGAGAAAAATCTGCATAATGATGGTGATAAAATCTCACGCCTGACATTCAGATACAGTGTAGTCTCTGAACAAAATGATGCCTAGGATAAGGGTTGCATTTGGCAAGCCCTCTGTTTTTGGCTCATATGCTCGCAGAATCATACACTGACTAAAAGAAGCAACATGACATCCCTTCCTCCCCAGGTGTGATGCCCTGGATGGTCATCCTGCTTGCCCAGCTTTTGGAATAGTCTGCTCAAACCCACCTAATTACTGCTTTGGTATATAGAAATTCCTGAGGCACATGCCTTTAATGGAGCGAGGAAAACCAAAAATAGCCTATCTAAAATGATATATAAAGAACTGGAAATTGATTACATTGAATTTACACTGTTAAAATATTCTTCATGTTGCTTAAAAATACATAAGTACATAAGTATTGCCATACTGGGAAAGACCAAAGGTCCATCAAGCCCAGCATCCTGTTTCCAACAGTGGCCAATCCAGGTCACAAATACCTGGCAAGATCCCCCAAAAGTACAAAACATTTTATACTGCTTATCCCAGAAATAGTGGATTTTTTCCCAAGTCCATTTAATAATGGTCTATGGACTGTTCATTTGAACAGTTTAAAAAAACTCGTAATGCAGCCTGCTCTGAATACTTGTTAGTTATAATCAGTTTTACAAGTTAGAACCCATTATCATGTTTTCACAGATAGCAACAGCACAGTAATGCATCCACTCCAGTTAGAGCAATATTAGAAGTAGAAGTAGGACGAACATCTGTGATAAGGGCTGAGCAGAATATAGGGTTATATTATTCCTGGGCTAAACTGGCGGTAACCATTACCATTGGGTAAGCAGTGGCGCTACAATAATAGAAAATATTTTTGTACCACCAGAAATGGTGTGCCCAGGGGGTGGAAACTACCGCTGGGCTGCTGCGGTAGCCTGGCGGTAGTTCCTGAATAGCAAGTGGTAAGCCTGTGTTGGACTTACCGACGCTTAGTAAAAGAGCCCCTAAGCTATTGTTCTGTAAAGGGTGGTCTACTAGCTTAGTGTGGATCTTTATGGTTACCTTACTCTGTCATCACTTCCTAGCGTGGGCGACGCACATGGTGACTGATTATTTCCAAACCGTAAAGACTAGCCTGCTCTTCCTGTTTATTAAAAATTCTCATTCCAAAAGAGTTTGTAATTTATAGATGGTAATTTTATGAATGACTCGATCAGGTAGAGTAACACCACAGGCTCCTTTTACTAAGCTGCGATAAGTGCTGGCGTGCACTTACTGCAGCTTAAAAGGACTTACCATGGGATGCTCTGAGGTGTCCTGCAGTAACAGCCCAGTGTGCGCGTGCAAACCATGCACTAAAACATTTTTCTTGATTTTTTTTCTGAGGGGGCATGTCTGGGGGGGGTCAGAGAGTGGGTGTGACAGTGTGAATCAGTTATGTGCGCAACTGCACTTAGGTGCTATTGTGTAAACAAAGCACCTAAATGCTGTAGTGTGAGGGGTGTGCACATGAGTGGGTCAGGGGGTGTGTCTTGCAGTTGCATGCATAAGTTACACAATATTATGATTTATGCGCCCAAACGTTTACTTTAGGCGCCGGTCTTTGAAATGGCGTAAGTGCTTGCACATAAAGTTAGGCAAATGCATGCCGATGTACGCCCTGTTCTGTAACAGCAATTTCACACACAATTGTCGTTACAGAATTGGTACTTAGCACCCCTATTTGTATCGCTCTTTGTAGAATCTACCCCAATATGCACCTATGTGCCTTTTCTCCCTAGCTGCTCTGTTATAAAATTACCCCTACAGTTGTCTTTTTGAGGAGGATGCAGGATTACAACATGAAGCATGATCTGGGATTTGATTTCAGCTCAAAATAAATAAGGAATTAGTCTGTCACAATGATTTGGAACTGTGTGAGCACTCCTGCATAGTTGAGACAATGTTATCAATCACCAGTTCTTAGAAGCTGATAGTACACCTTGAAAAATATCTTTACACATAAAGGCCTTTGCTTTAGATGCTCTTTTCATGGTTTTCATGAGTGAATACTGGCATGAATATTGAATAAATGTTGAAAATCCAGTTTTAGAAAGCTGGGATTTACATATGTAAATCTGCAATATCCCCCGGATTCTATATGTAATCCCCCATTATAATGGGGATTACTAAAGTCATCATGATAAAGCTCTTCAGAGACTCTGAGGGGAGGGCTCTGAGTTGTGGGTAGAATGAGATCCAGCCCAGAGGGTGTATGTATGGGATAAGTTGCAGAGGGAAGTGCTTCTAGTTAGTGATTGACAGTAGAGGTGGAGTTTGAAGGTAATAAAAGCACTTGTTTTTCTGAGCACATGGTCTTTGGTTGCCTTCACCCCTGCTGAGACCCTAGAAGGAGAGGGGGTATCCTGGAAAGGTCAGATAACATAAGGCTGACTTAAGTGGGGAGTTATTGTCTGCCAAAGGCAGTAACACTGAGAGGAGTGCTCTGGATGGGCAAGGGGTGCCCAGCTCGAGAGCAGGAACAGAGAAGAGTCTTTTCAAGGCTGGAGGGGCAGCCCTGTGAGGTGCAACTCTGGAGGAGAGGACAGACAGGGAGGTCTGATCCTGGAGGACCTTGCTGTGACTACCAGCGATGTCAGCACTTCCTTGGATTATACAGCCCAAAGGGATAGGCGATGGACTGGAGATGTTGTATATTTGTACATATTTTTGGGTTGCGATAAGAACTCGTTCAATTAGTGGATAAGACTGTACCAAATAGTCTTAGATGGACAGTAAACCTGTTAAACCAAATGCTGACTGTCTATAAGGAATTATGAAGTTTGAATCGACTGCCTGTTGCAGAAGTTAAGCAAAGTTTATTTGCATAAAAGATAGCTCCTTGGTGTGGTGAGTATTCCTTGGAAGAGAGAGGGAACAGCTTACACCCGGACTGTTCAAGGGTACCCCGTGTAAAGCCAAGCTTAACATCCTACGGCCTTCTGGATCTTTATCCGGCCCTGGCCTGCACCCAAGCTTGAGTGAGAAACTGAACTGTGTGAAAAATGTGAGTAGGAGAGAAGCGGTAGGTTCCATTTGTGGCCCGGGCCATTCAGAGAGAGAGAACTGAGCTGGTCAGTGATACCTGGGTTACATATATAAGGTGTGTGCCTAATTTACATGTGCGTCTTGCATTAATTAGCAATAATTGGAATTTATGGGCACATCTTTTTAGGTATATTCTAAAAAGAGGTGCGCATAAATTCTAACGTGTGTAGTGAAAAGGGGGCATGGCCATGGGAGAAGTGTGGACATGTCGGAGGCATTCCTCAAATTTACGCACATGGTTGTGCCTACATTTAAGCATGGGTATTTACACCAGATTTTCAGTTGCATAAATGGCCACCCATAAATACAGGTGCATTCGCTGGCCCTATATGCTATTCTATAAAGCGATCCTAACTTTGGGCACAGTTTATAGAATATGCGCCTATTTTATAGACGCTATTTACAGAATCTGGCCCTATGTGCATATGGCAAGGGTTTGGGTGGCACTAGGGCAGAACCCCACAAATACAGCTGCTTTTCAGTGCATATAGGTTTTGTAAAACTACACATTTTTGGGCAGTGCTTTACAGGAGGGATTAGAGGAATTTGCCCTCAATTCCCCAGTGTTCTTCCCCTCCCCCCAAATAGATTGATAGTGCTGAATGATTGCAGCCTCTGTACTTTATTGGGAGCATTTAGATGTGTTGATTCCAAAATGGCACACATGTCTGTGTGTTGGCACTCACCCGTCTAGCTTTGGAAAGACCAACTTACATGTGACAATACTTAGATGTGTCGCCTCCATTGATGTCTTAGACATTGCCAGTTTGTAAAATGGATATTTCTGCTGCATGTAACTGGTGCACACGCGTGCATTCCTGCATGTATTTTACTCTGGCAGATCATTTTCTAAAGTACTGCCACAATTTCACACATCCCAACCTAGCTGTCTCAGTTCTGATTTCTACATTCTATCTGAAATGGGGCTGCCCATGTGTGGAAAGATCCAGGTACATATAAGACATGGTTTTTTTTTGTTTGTTTTTGTAAAAGTTATTACTATGTCTTAGTAATGTTAGCATGCAGTATATAAGCGCTAAGATTTATGTAATATTGCACAGTAATCTGCTGTTGCATGGGGAACAGGTCTAGTAATATTTCAAGAGAAGAGACCAACATCCTTGGAACTGTTGAAGAAAATCTGATGTTCTCGCAACTGATGAACATTCACACTGGCTCACTCTCTCGAGTTTTGTGAAACCTAAAAGCAAACAGAGAAACCAAATATCCAAATTGAATGTACAAACAAAAAACCACACCGCGACACAATACATGGACAATGAAGTTACCAGGTGACTCTATATCATACTAAGAAACAGCTAAAGTCAGTCATAATTTTATTAAGATTTTTCCATGTGTAAAACCCGTTTTACATGTGTACAAGGGCTTGTATCAAATTGTGCAACTGTGTATGTGCATTAGCCTTATAATATGAGTGCCTCAACGTACACGCCATTTACATGCTCAGATTATAGAATAACTAGCATTTATGCATGTGAATGTTACATGCATAAATATACACATTAAGTGCTAGGTGGATGCTAAGTGATATTCTAGAATCTTAGGGGCCCTTTTACTAAGCGGCGGTAAAAGTGGTCCTGCGCTAGCAGTGGCAGCCGTTTTTGCCGTGCGCCAGGACCCCTTTTACCGTAGCAGGTGAAAATAGCCAAAAATGAAATGGCTCTGTGGTAAATTTGCACTTGCTGCACAGCCATTTCTGGGGGGAGCACTTAGGGTGGCGGTAAGGGCTCCCACGCTACCCCAGCAATAACCAGGCAGCACGTGAAGCTGGCCGATTACCACCGGGTAATCCCCTTTAGAAATATTTTTTCAATATTTCCGCCAGCGTTGGAAATGGCACATGCTGGGGGGTGGAACTACCGCTGGCACCTGCGTTGGGCCAGCGGTAGTTCCGGGTTGCTGCGTGGCAAGCCTTTAGTAAAAAGGCCCCTTAGTCCACAAATGCAAGGGGTGTTCATATGGACGTGGCATGGGCATCTCCAGTGCAGCATTTAGGCGTGTGCCTTTATGCCTGCCATAGGCATAGCATAAGTGTGCTTACCTAAATGTTGGTCCATAAATGCTAGTATTCTATAATGGAATCTGGATGCCTGGATCCCATTATAAAATTTGGAGGGAAGTTCTATTAATGGCGCTCACAAATTGACGCTAAATGCTATTCTATAACGGCATTCAAAGATGAGCACTCATTGTAGAGTAGCACTGAATGCCGATTTTGACACCCAAATTTAGGTGTCAGGACTTATGCCTGCTGAATCCAACTGTAATTCCCAGCACCCAATTTGGACGCACATCTCCTGTATCCTATAACACTGTGCATACATTTTAGGAATGCTCCTGACCTGCCCATGCACCTCTCATGGCCACGCCCTATTGTGTTGCGTGAAGTGGGATTCGGACGCACATTGTTATAGAATAGTGCATAGCAAAATGTACAACCAATTCCAAATTGGTGCCAATTAGTGCCAAATTATTGGCACTAATTGGATCCCTTGCCAATTTTATTGGGTGCACATCTTAAATCGGTGCCATATATAGAATCTGGGGGTTGGCGCTTAGCACCCAGCATTTGGCATCTAACTTATAGTGCGCTTTATAGAATTGCCTCAAAAGGTATGCACATGGAACGTGTGCACCTAGTTTTACACAATCCGCAGGGCTGCTGAGAGACACAGCTGGGGCAAAGGCAAATGTTAACAAGCCAATTAATGGTGATAATTAGATCATTATTCACATGTAAATTGGGGCACATGCACAAATTTGCATGTGTAATTTTTAGTGCTTTTTATAGAATTCAGGGGATAAATACAAACAGGCTTTGCAGATGGACTTGACACAGAGGTGTGTTTAGGTGAAGAACGCCTGCTTCAGGAGTTGCAAGTCTAAAAGAACTCAACTAACAGTGTGCACAGGAGCCTCAGAAAAGATTCAAGATTATATAAATACAAACAGGCTTTGCAGATTGACTCCATATAATGAAATGAGGAGTTAAAATCCACATATTCATGGGCAAAGACTTAAGGGATGAGATAAAAATTCATTACTCTTTTGAAAATCTTTGACATCTCGGATCAACCTACATCAAAAAGGAGCATGTTTTCTTATGGCTTTTTTTCACACTGGGGGTCATTTACTGACAGTTAACATGCACTAATGCTATTAACACATATTATTTGTGTCAGGGCCCATTTTATGTAATGGGCCTTGCATACTAAAGGCATTAGTGCACACTGGGGCCAATACAATTAAGTGCACTCAGGTCTTATGCAGAGCTAGAATAGCTTTAGCATACAATTTTGTGGGCATGTGATGCAGAAAGAGTTTTCTGCACACAAGCTAACCCTGTGCAAAGCCTAGGGTTAGACACTGGTGCTCAGCATATTTAAAACAATGGTAATAAGGCTAATTAAGTCAGCACAGATGCAGAGAAGTCTGCAGAAGAGTGAACGGCTAAGCACAATGCCAAGGCCTTAATGACTTGGTATTGGCCTCACCTAGCACAGCTATTCTTAAAGTCAAAGTATGCATAAAATACCTGCAACTTTTTTCTGACTTTGAAGCAGAGGGTGACCTAAGGTGAGGTGTAGCACTTCACCTCAGATCACTGACCCCCAGCAAAAGACCTAGACTCTCCCACCCCAGACTCCAAAAATATCGTTGACCCCATAAATGACCCTCTCCCAGGCTCTGAACCCTCAACCACAGAGGTCATCCCCCAGTCTTCCAACCCTTCACTCCCTGGCACCCAAAACAAAAAAATACATGGTAGTCCAGTGAACTCCAACCCCCTGTGGCCTACCTGAACCCCACAGATCTGCACACACATTTTAACTTAGGAATAGGAGTAATGCCCACTTGCTCCTGCCTCTGCACTGCCATATTAGAAAACAGTGGTGCCCGACTCATGTAGTGAATCCCAGGATGCACTGCAAAGGTCAGGTGCCACCATTCTGCATGATGATGACATGAAGGCAGGAGCAAGTGGGCCTCTCTCCTGCTTCCCAATTTTAAGATGCATGGGGGGGGGGGGGGGGGGGGGGGGGGGGGAATACAGGGCAGTTGTTGGGAGGGGAGTCAGGTCCACTAGACCAACATGGATTCTATTTTGGATGTTGGAGGATGGGGGTTCACTAGACCACCATGGTGTTTTTTTGTTTTGGGTGTTGAGAGGGGGAGGGTGGATCAGGGAGGTCCATGGGAAGACAGGAGGTCCATTAGATCACCAGGGATTCTTTGGGGGATTGCTTGTGGGAAGTGGGGACATAGAGTCCAGTGAGATGTTTTTTTTTCTAATATCTCCCTTCCTGTCAATGCGTCAGCCAGTTCTCGCTCACACACTGACAGAAAGAGTGGCATTTTACATTTCAGTGTAGCACATGGTTGTATGCTATCGTGGAAGTGTAGGCTGTTTTTTTTCCCGACAGCATATACTTTTTCATGCAACAGTAATTTCATTCTATTTGCTAATTGGATTGGAGAGCTATAATTTTGCATTAGGCTTGCGCTAGGAAGTTGTGCGATGTCAGTGTTGATAGTTATCCTCTTCTCTTTCTTACTTTACCTCATTATTGCATAGTAATTCTCTTGTAGAGAGATTATGAGCTTGACTGAAACTTCCTGTTTCTCGAAAGAGAACAACAGAGGTTCTACAGTACTTTCAATCCTAGCAGACTAAAGAAGTGGGAGGTCACCTTGGGATGAGATATGGGACCTTCAGCGCTGCTGCTGTGCTTTAAGGCTGATTCTTCATCTATTATGTTAGCTCAAAATTTTAGTACCAACCTAGAAGAGTTTTTCATAGCAGCTCTGACAGTGGACCACATCCCGATGAATAAATATGCTGTCGAGTAGGTCTCCCATGGGCTTGTGGCATATTGCACACTGTATAGACAAGAAAATACCAGATTAGCGACATGACCCAAATTTCTCTTGCAAAATCTGGGGTTGATATTAAAAGCGATTTAAACATACAGAAATCACTTGTCTGGGGCTAACCAGGCATATCCAGCAGCACTTAACCATATAGTACCATTGAAAAAGCCCGGTTACCCCCAGATTCTATACAGAGCAACTTGAATTATGTGCACAGGTCAGGTCATATTCTGCATTGCGCATGCAACTTAATTATCTTAACAAGCCAATCAGTGCTGATAATTGTCAATTAACAAGCAATTATTGACACTAATTGGCTTTAATTAGAATTTACGCACACAACTTAAGTGTATTCTATAAAGTACTGCATGTAAATTCTAATGCATGAAGATGAAAAGGAGGTGTGGCCATGGTGTGGAATGGGTGGATCATGAATAGTTCTTAAAATTATGCACGCTATTATAAGCAAAGGGGATGCTAGGAATTATTAGGAAAGGGATGGTGAGTAAGACTGAAAATACTATAATGCCTCTGTATCACTCCATGGTGCCATATATAGAATCTAGCCCTTAGTGCCTAAGTCAAAATCAGCTACTTTGTGGGCATTCTGGGGGAGCAATCGGCACTTAGCAGGTTAAGTGCCGATATTCAGCACTTAACCGACTAGGAAAACTGCATAAACAGGACCACATAGAACAAAGGCCCATCTGTATGTGGTTCATCATAGCTGATTAGGTACAGCGAATGCTACATACCTGTAGAAGGTATTCTCCGAGGACAGCAGGCTGATTGTTCTCACTGATGGGTGACGTCCACGGCAGCCCCTCCAATCGGAACACTTTACTAGCAAAGGCTTTTGCTAGTCCTCGCGCGCTCATGCGCATCGCGCATGCGCGGCCATCTTCCCGCCCGAACCGGCTCGTGTTCGTCAGTCCCATAAGTAGCAAAACAAAGCAAGGGAAGACACAACTCCAAAGGGGAGGCGGGCGGGTTTGTGAGAACAATCAGCCTGCTGTCCTCGGAGAATACCTTCTACAGGTATGTAGCATTCGCTTTCTCCGAGGACAAGCAGGCTGCTTGTTCTCACTGATGGGGTATCCCTAGCCCCCAGGCTCACTCAAAACAACAACCATGGTCAATTGGGCCTCGCAACGGTGAGGACATAACAGAGATTGACCTAAACAATTTACCAACTAACTGAGAGTGCAGCCTGGAACAGAACAAACAGGGCCCTCGGGGGTGGAGTTGGATCCTAAAGCCCAAACAGGTTCTGAAGAACTGACTGCCCGAACCGACTGTCGCGTCGGGTATCCTGCTGCAGGCAGTAATGAGATGTGAATGTGTGGACAGATGACCACGTCGCAGCTTTGCAAATTTCTTCAATAGAGGCTGACTTCAAGTGGGCTACCGACGCTGCCATGGCTCTAACATTATGAGCCGTGACATGACCCTCAAGAGCCAGCCCAGCCTGGGCGTAAGTGAAGGAAATGCAATCTGCTAGCCAATTGGATATGGTGCGTTTCCCCACAGCCACTCCCCTCCTGTTGGGATCAAAAGAAACAAACAATTGGGCGGACTGTCTGTTGGGCTGTGTCCGCTCCAGGTAGAAGGCCAATGCTCTCTTGCAGTCCAATGTGTGCAGCTGACGTTCAGCAGGGCAGGAATGAGGACGGGGAAAGAATGTTGGCAAGACAATTGACTGGTTCAGATGGAACTCCGACACAACCTTTGGCAAGAACTTAGGGTGAGTGCGGAGGACTACTCTGTTATGATGAAATTTGGTGTAAGGGGCCTGGGCTACTAGGGCCTGAAGCTCACTGACTCTACGAGCTGAAGTAACTGCCACCAAGAAAATGACCTTCCAGGTCAAGTACTTCAGATGGCAGGAGTTCAGTGGCTCAAAAGGAGGTTTCATCAGCTGGGTGAGAACGACATTGAGATCCCATGACACTGTAGGAGGCTTGACAGGGGGCTTTGACAAAAGCAAACCTCTCATGAAGCGAACAACTAAAGGCTGTCCTGAGATCGGCTTACCTTCCACACGGTAATGGTATGCACTGATTGCACTAAGGTGAACCCTTACAGAGTTGGTCTTGAGATCAGACTCAGACAAGTGCAGAAGGTATTCAAGCAGGGTCTGTGTAGGACAAGAGCGAGGATCTAGGGCCTTGCTGTCACACCAGACGGCAAACCTCCTCCATAAAAAGAAGTAACTCCTCTTAGTGGAATCTTTCCTGGAAGCAAGCAAGACACGGGAGACACCCTCTGACAGACCCAAAGAGGCAAAGTCTACACTCTCAACATCCAGGCCGTGAGAGCCAGAGACTGGAGGTTGGGATGCAGAAGCGCCCCTTCGTCCTGTGTGATGAGGGTCGGAAAACACTCCAATCTCCACGGTTCTTCGGAGGACAACTCCAGAAGAAGAGGGAACCAGATCTGACGCGGCCAAAAGGGAGCAATCAGAATCATGGTGCCTCGGTCTTGCTTGAGTTTCAACAAAGTCTTCCCCACCAGAGGTATGGGAGGATAAGCATACAGCAGACCCTCCCCCCAGTCCAGGAGGAAGGCATCCGATGCCAGTCTGCCGTGGGCCTGAAGCCTGGAACAGAACTGAGGGACTTTGTGGTTGGCTCGAGATGCGAAGAGATCTACCAAGGGGGTGCCCCACACCTGGAAGATCTGTCGCACTACACGGGAATTGAGCGACCACTCGTGAGGTTGCATAATCCTGCTCAACCTGTCGGCCAGACTGTTGTTTACGCCTGCCAGATATGTGGCTTGGAGCACCATGCCGTGACGGCGAGCCCAGAGCCACATGCTGACGGCTTCCTGACACAGGGGGCGAGATCCGGTGCCCCCCTGCTTGTTGACGTAGTACATGGCAACCTGGTTGTCTGTCTGAATTTGGATAATTTAGTGGGACAGCCGATCTCTGAAAGCCTTCAGAGCGTTCCAGATCGCTCGCAACTCCAGAAGATTGATCTGCAGATCGCGTTCCTGGAGGGACCAGCTTCCTTGGGTGTGAAGCCCATCGACATGAGCTCCCCATCCCAGGAGAGACGCATCCGTGGTCAGCACTTTTTGTGGCTGAGGAATTTGGAAAGGACGTCCCAGAGTCAAGTTGGACCAAATCGTCCACCAATACAGGGATTTGAGAAAGCTCGTGGACAGATGGATCACGTCTTCTAGATCCCCAGCAGCCTGAAACCACTGGGAAGCTAGGGTCCATTGAGCAGATCTCATGTGAAGGCGGGCCATGGGAGTCACATGGACTGTGGAGGCCATGTGGCCCAGCAATCTCAACATCTGCCGAGCTGTGATCTGCTGTGACGCTCGCACCCGCGAGACGAGGGACAACAAATTGTTGGCTCTCGCCTCTGGGAGTTAGGCGCGAGCCGTCCGGGAATCCAGCAGAGCTCCTATGAATTCGAGTTTCTGCACTGGGAGAAGATGGGACTTTGGATAATTGATCACAAACCCTAGTAGCTCCAGGAGGCGAATAGTCATCTGCATGGACTGCAGGGCTCCTGCCTCGGATGTGTTCTTCACCAGCCAATCGTCGAGATATGGGAACACGTGCACCCCCAGCCTGCGAAGTGCCGCTGCTACTACAGCCAAGCACTTTGTGAACACCCTGGGCGCAGAGGCGAGCCCAAAGGGTAGCACACAGTACTGGAAGTGACGTGTGCCCAGCTGAAATCGCAGATACTGCCTGTGAGCTGGCAGTATCGGGATGTGTGTGTAGGCATCCTTTAAGTCCAGAGAGCATAGCCAATCGTTTTCCTGAATCATGGGAAGAAGGGTGCCCAGGGAAAGCATCCTGAACTTTTCTTTGACCAGATATTTGTTCAGGGCCCTTAGGTCTAGGATGGGACGCATCCCCCCTGTTTTCTTTTCCACAAGGAAGTACCTGGAATAGAATCCCAGCCCTTCTTGCCCGGATGGCACGGGCTCGACCGCATTGGCGCTGAGAAGGGCGGAGAGTTCCTCTGCAAGTACCTGCTTGTGCTGGAAGCTGTAAGACTGAGCCCCCGGTGGACAATTTGGAGGTTTTGAGGCCAAATTGAGGGTGTATCCTTGCCGGACTATTTGGAGAACCCACTGATCGGAGGTTATGAGAGGCCACCTTTGGTGAAAAGCTTTCAACCTCCCTCCGACTGGCAGGTCGCCTGGCACTGACACTTGGATGTCGGCTATGCTCTGCTGGAGCCAGTCAAAAGCTCGTCCCTTGCTTTTGCTGGGGAGCCGAGGGGCCTTGCTGAGGCGCACGCTGCTGACGAGAGCGAGCGCGCTGGGGCTTAGCCTGGGCCGCAGGCTGTCGAGAAGGAGGATTGTACCTACGCTTGCCAGAAGAGTAGGGAACAGTCTTCCTTCCCCCGAAAAATCTTCTACCTGTAGAGGTAGATGCTGAAGGCTGCCGGCGGGAGAACTTGTCGAATGCGGTGTCCCGCTGGTGGAGCTGCTCTACCACCTGTTCGACTTTCTCTCCAAAAATATTATCCGCACGGCAAGGCGAGTCCGCAATCCGCTGCTGGATTCTATTCTCCAGGTCGGAGGCACGCAGCCATGAGAGTCTGCGCATCACCACACCTTGAGCAGCGGCCCTGGACGCAACATCAAAGGTGTCATACACCCCTCTGGCCAGGAATTTTCTGCACGCCTTCAGCTGCCTGACCACCTCCTGAAAAGGCTTGGCTTGCTCAGGGGGGAGCGCATCCACCAAACCCGCCAACTGCCGCACATTGTTCCGCATGTGTATGCTCGTGTAGAGCTGGTAGGACTGAATTTTGGCCACGAGCATAGAAGAATGGTAGGCCTTCCTCCCAAAGGAGTCTAAGGTTCTAGAGTCCTTGCCCGGGGGCGCCGAAGCATGCTCCCTAGAACTCTTAGCCTTCTTTAGGGCCAAATCCACAACTCCAGAGTCATGAGGCAACTGAGTGCGCATCAGCTCTGGGTCTCCATGGATCCGGTACTGGGACTCGATCTTCTTGGGAATGTGGGGATTAGTTAGAGGCTTGGTCCAGTTCGCCAGCAATGTCTTTTTTAGGACATGGTGCATGGGTACTGTGGACGCTTCCTTAGGTGGAGAAGGATAGTCCAGGAGCTCAAACATTTCAGCCCTGGGCTCGTCCTCCACAACCACCGGGAAGGGGATGGCTGTAGACATCTCCCGGACAAAGGAAGCGAAAGACAGACTCTCGGGAGGAGAAAGCTGTCTTTCAGGAGAGGGAGTGGGATCGGAAGGAAGACCTTCAGACTCCTCGTCAGAGAAATATCTGGGGTCTTCTTCCTCTTCCCACAAGGCCTCACCCTCGGTGTCAGACACAAGTTCACGGACCTGTGTCTGCAACCTCGCCCGACTCGACTCCGTGGAGCCACGTCCACGATGGGGGCGTCGAGAGGTAGACTCCCTCGCCCGCATCGGCGAAGCTCCCTCCACCGACGTAGTCGGGGAGCCTTCCTGGGAGGCGACGGCAGCCGGTACCGCATGCGGCACCGACGCCGGAGACCTCACGTCGGGCGATGGGCCAGCCGGCGCCACGCTCGACGGTACCGGTGGCGCAAGCACCGCCGGTACCGGAGGGGTAGGGCGCAACAGCTCTCCCAGAATCTCTGGGAGAACGGCCCGGAGGCTCTCGTTCAGAGGGGCTGCAGAGAAAGGCATGGATGTCGATGCAGGCGTCAACGTCAGAACCTGTTCCGGGCGTGGAGGCTGTTCCGGGCTGTCCAGAGCGGAGCGCATCGACACCTCCTGGACAGAGGGTGAGCGGTCCTCTCGGTGCCGATGCCTACTGGGTGCCGACTCCCTCGGCGACCCAGAGCTCTCGGTGCCGACACGGGAAGGAGACCGATGACGATGCTTCTTCGACTTCTTGGAACGAAGCATGTCACCGGAACTTCCCGGCACCGACGAGGAGGACGTAGAATCCAACCGTCGCTTCCTCGGGGCCGAGGCCGAAGGAGGTCGGTCTCGGGGGGGCTGTACCGCAGGAGCCCTCAGGGTAGGGGGAGACCCACCCGAAGGCTCACCGCCACCAGCAGGGGAATGGACAGCCCTCACCTGCACTCCAGACGAAGCACCACCGTCCGACGACATCAGCCGACGAGATCCCGGTACCACCGACGTCGATGCAGCTGTCCGATGTCTCAGCGCCGATGCAGAGGGCCGATGCCTCGATGCACTCGATGCACTGGCGGCCGAGGATGAAGGTCTGGACGCTGAAGACGTCGATGCACTCGATACCCCCGGTGCCGATGTCGACGAAGAGCCCGAGAACAAAACGTTCCACTGGGCCAATCTCGCTACCTGAGTCCGCTTTTGCAAAAGGGAACACAGACTACAGGCCTGCGGGCGGTGCCCAGCCCCCAAGCACTGAAGACACGACGCGTGCCTGTCAGTGAGCGAGATGACCCGGGCGCACTGGGTGCACTTTTTGAAGCCGCTGGGAGACTTCGATGTCATGGGCGGAAAAATCACGCCGGCGAGATCAAAAGTCGAAATGGCGGAAAAGGCACCCGAAAAAACAAGGGGAAGAAAACTTCGACCCGAGGCCTAAAAGCGGCCTACCCCGACGACGAAAGAAAACTTATTGGGGCGAAAAAGCTAGAAATAGCGGGGGGAAAAGAGACTGAAGAGTCTCTTTCCACACACAGAATGGTTTATTTTTTTTTTTTTTTGAAAACAACACGAAGGACGCGCGAGGTTGACTTTGCGGGGCACGACACGGCGAAAACACGACCGTACCGAGCGCGGACAAAAGAAGACTGACGAACACGAGCCGGTTCGGGCGGGAAGACGGCCGCGCATGCGCGGTGCGCATGAGCGCGCGAGGACTAGCAAAGGCCTTTGCTAGTAAAGTGTTCCGATTGGAGGGGCTGCCGTGGACATCACCCATCAGTGAGAACAAGCAGCCTGCTTGTCCTCGGAGAATGAGTATTGCACTTAATCAGCTATACTTTATCTAGTCACATATGCCTGAATGTTCAATGCTGGTACCTGGACATGTTCCGGCATTGAATATCCAGGAATAAATCCGGAGGTGGTTAGCAAAATGCTGAACACTGCCAGCTGAATATCGGGCCCTCTATGTTTTAAACTGATAATCTAAAAAAAAAGAAAAAGCCAGTTCCTGGCTACTCTCAGGGTTATAGATTGGTGTTAAGGAATCCAATTCTACAGTCATCTTAACTTTATGTATATAGGGCCATATTCTATATATAGCATCTGAAAAATCCGTGCGGAACAAATTTCCAATTAAGTGTATTCTATAAGCAGTGCCTAGATTTAGGTGCGGTATATAGAATATGCTTAGTTGATATCCCTGCGCCTAGAACTATGAGCATCCATTTACACCAAGGAAAACATGGCATAAATACCAGCGCGTAGATTTAGGCACAGAGGGCCAAATTCTATAACAGTGCGCGTAAATTTTGGAATGCCCACAAAATGCCCATTTCTCCACCTATAACCATGCCCCTTTTTGGCTGTGCACATTAGAATTTAGGCGCACTGTGTTACAGAATGCACTTAATGAATTGTGCACGTAAATTCTAATTATTGCTCATTATTGCTTATTAAGCCAATTAAGTTACGTGCATTATTACACTAGGCATGATATATAGAATCCATGGGATAGTATTTGCTTTAAAAGTACTATTCATTAACAGAGGTCCTGTGGAATTTAAGTACATATGCTGCCAACTCCTTTATTTCAAATATACCTCTTTTCAGCTGCTTTTCCTCCAGCCTTCCAGTTTGCTGTGAACTACAGGCCTGATTTGCTAAAGATTTTCTTCTGTGTCTATGGGGAAAATGTTTAGTAAATCACATCCTATCATTGCTTTATTCTCCCCTTCAGCTAGGAGGAATGAATGTGCAATCTCTTTCAGAAATGATGTTTAGATTATCCACCTCAAAATGTTATTTTTATTTATGTTCTAATAAATAGTGATTTATTACGCAAGAAGAATGCATTTGTTTCAGTCATATGTTGCTAGAAGGTGCTTTGGTCAAAAATAAAACGCACCATTGTTGTTAATATTTGAAATACTTCCATCCCTGCTTTTGGTATGATCTCATGCTTATATTAAAGTCTTGATATACCACCATATCTGGCAAGCAGGTGAAGGCGGTTTAAATATTTAAATTTATGTCAAATTTTGTATTTTTCATAGTAGTATTTTTGAACGAGTGGTGGTAGTATGATAAAGACTATTGAGTGCAATTATCGAAATCTTGGGAAGTGGGCTGGGGCTAGAAAGCTAATTGAGGGGGAGGGCACAAGGCTGAAAGTTTGCCTAGAGTGCCCAATACTCTCAGAATGGCCCTAGATATTTTGTTTTATGGTTTGCAAACTTTGCTGAACTTAGTAGAACTTTACTGTTACAATGAGCATAACGGATGCTAAGTAAGATACTTGTTTTGAGGAAGTAATGCTCTTTACCTTGAAGCAGTATTCATGGCAGTAAATATTAAGATGATCCAGGATGATCTTAGCACAATCATTAATTTCACGACCACAGTATGTGCAGGGACCTTCACCTGACCTGAAGACATGAATAAGGAAGAAAAAAGTGAGCATGAGGTACTGAGAGAGAGGAAGAAAAGGTAATGCAGAAAATAGCCATATTACTTGCTCACACAGTGCTAATGCTTTATTTAGTCTTTACTTTTGCAGCATGCAAGGGGATTTTACTTTTAAAGATACTAGTAAAAAGGTCTCGCTGTGCAGTAAAGGGTCAGAATCCTCTGGTGCACTATGGAATCTCACTGGATTCTGCCTAGGTTATTTATGGAGGGATTTGAAAGCTATCTCTACTCCATGTACCTAGCACTAAATCTTGCTTCCCTATCTGCATCCAAGCTGACATGATTATGTTGTGGCATTTCAGTATGGTGGCCATACAGTTTGCATGACTGGATGGACATGTCAGATTGGCAAATACCCTGAGCTGATTATGGTGTTTACAGATATTTCACCTCTCTCGCATGTGCAGTTCAAGCGTACAGTAATGAAAACGGCATGCAATGTCTTCACTGCAAAATCACAATAAAGTTATTTATTTATTTATTCATTACATTTGTACCCCGCGCTTTCCCACACATGGCAGGCTCAATGCGGCTTACATAGTAACAATATAAAGAATTACAAAGTCGTAAGAAGAATATACAGTTTGTAGTAAATGCAATATTAATGGGGTTAACAGATAAGTAAATTGAACATAGGAGGAATTGGGTGCAGAAGGAAATGAGCGTTGGGAGGTAGGCGTAGGAAGATGGAGAGGAATGGATATGGGGTAGCAATAAGGATAATGGGAAACATGGTCAATGTATAAACAATCGTCAGTAAGAATCATGTGGGCAAGCTTTGGTTAGATTGAATCATTAGGGTAGGCTATCTAGTTAGGACATCGTTCCCCCCACCCACCCCTTTAACTCTTCAAATAGTAATAATTAAAAACCAACAAAAACTGTGTTCTAGTACAGCAGTGGAGTGAAGCTCAGTTGTGCTCTACTTTAAAAGCTCGGGTCTCAATTCATAAGCAGAAGTAGGGCAATGGAGGGAGGGGGTGCTGTTGTGGCATCCACAGGGTAAAATAAAGAAGTTGCAGCCTTACATTTGTTCTCATTCTCAAAGAAATAAACATTAAAGAAAAACAAAGTGGCTCCTTCACAACCAGGCAAGTTTAGGATCTATTATTTCAGAGTAGGGGCCCTGTTTACGAAGCTGTGCTGTAGGCGCGATAGCAATTTTAGCGCACGGTAATACTAGAGACACCCATATATTCCTATGGATGTCTCTAGCATTAGCGCACACTAATTTTTAGCATCTGCTAAAAACGCTAGCGCACCTTAGTAAACAAGGCCCTAGATTTATAAACAGCTAGTCTTGCCAAGGCAGCAGACAAGTGGGTGCTTCACATTTCTATTTATGAAATTAGGGGGGTATGGAAGGTATGATTAAGTATCTTACTATAAGTCTAGTAAAGTTCCAACATATATCTGCCAGAACAAGTCACTTTAAGTCTTACTTATGAAGAACTTTTTTTTCCAACCTTATTACTATACTACTGGAACCCAGCCCATTTCCTCAACAATGAAACGGACCCTAGAAAGGCTCTCTTGTAAGTGATTTTTTGTCTCTCCCCTGCCCTCCCCTCCATGTCCTGCAATTCTCCTCTTCCCTGCCCTCCCATCCGTGTCCCATGATTCTCTCCTTTACTATCCTCCCATCCCATCCATGCCCATCAATTCTCTTCTTCCCTGCCCTGCCCTCCCCTTCCATTCCTCCCTCCCTTCCCCTCGATGTCCCGCGATTCTCTCCACCCCTCGATTTGTACCTGAACGTTCTCTGGCTGGCTGGCAATGGCTTCCGTTCCGTTCCTAACATCCCTCCTGATGTTAGCTCGCCTCCAGCGTTCCCTTCCCTCTCACTGTTCCGCCCTCTGATGTCATTACGTTTTGAAGCGAGGGCGGGGCAGTGAGGGGGAATGGAACGCTGGAGGCTGGCTGACGTCATCCGATGTTATGAACCCAGGCAGCCAGACAGCGATGGAATGTTGGAGGTGCAAATTATTCTAAAGGATGTGGCACATTACAAATAAATATCCTGTAATGTGCAGTGGAATTTTTTTTTTTGCAGAGACAAAAAAAAAGGGGGGGTCCTTTAACTAAGCTGCGGTAATGGGGGGGGGGGCCTGCACTAGCATCAGTGTGTGTTTTTGATGTACGCTGAGGCCCCCTTTTACTGCAGTGGGTAAAAGGCTTTCTCTTTTTTTAGTTAAAGAAATGGCCGTACAGTAAGTGAACCACTTACCACATGGCTGTTTCAGGAGGGAGCACTTACTGTTCCTGCGCTAACCGGTAAGCATTGGCGCTATAAAATTAGAAAATATTTTTGTAGTGCCAGAAATGGCGCGAGCTGGGGATGGTGACTACCAGTAGCCTGGCGGTAGTTCTGGATTGGCGAGCAGCCAGCCCATTGCCGAACGCCAACTCTTTAGTAAAAGGGCCCCTCATAGAGTACAACAGGATCTTTCATTCAGTTAATATGTACTTTGGTCAAATTGCTTGGTCTGAATCTTATACGGCATTTAGCAAAAAAAAAAAAATACTCTCTCTCTCTCTGTCTCTTTTGCAAGGGACATCAGGGTCACACACAAGTTTTGGAAATCTTTCCTTAAGGATGATTTTTCTCTCCTAGCTCACGTATTGTCTTGCCCTTCCCAGTGAGAACACAGGGGCACTTTTACACAGGCGCGCTGAAAAATGGCCTGCAGTAGTGTAGATGCGTGTTTTGGGCGCACGCAGAATAATTTTTCAGTGCACCTGTAAAAAAATGCCTTTAAAAAATTTTTGCCAAAAATGGACGTGCGGCAAAATGAAAATTGCTGTGCATCCATTTTGGGTCTGAGACCTTACTGCCAGCCATTGACCTAGCGGTAAGGTCTCACGTGGTAGTAATCGAGCGGTAATGGTCTACGTGCGTAAAATGCCGATTACCGCCGCCACGCCAGCAAAATAAAAATATTTTCTGGCGGGCATGTGTCAAAAATGAAACTACTGCAAGGGCCGCGCGGTAGCCAGGCAGTAACTCAAAATTGACGCACACTGGGAACGCATAGGCACCTACGTGGCTTAGTAAAAGGGCCCCTCAGAGTTACAAACCCCAGCATGATTTGAAATGGAACATGTACACAGTTTTGATCAGCCTGTCCATAGTTGTATAATGGTAATACTATTGCTAGATGCAGTCTTACCTCCTGGGTGCACTGCTGTATGGAGTGCTAAAGTTACTACTGTAGGAGTCTCTTTCAGTGTGATCAGTGAGATATCCTCCATTGTTGCTAATGGAGAAGAAAGGAAAAGATCAATATTTACAGTAAACTGAGCAAAACAATACAGTATGTACTAGAAGCCAAGAAGTTAGGATTAAAATCTGTTTTATTGGATACATTTTTAAAAACACATAGGAAGACAGCTAGTTCAGGTAGTTTACATGGAGAAACCTTGGACTACTACCACTACTATTTAGCATTTCTATAGCGCTACAAGGTGTACGCAGCGCTGCACAAACATAGAAGAAAGACAGTCCCTGCTCAAAGAGCTTACAATCTAATAGACAAAAAATAAATAAAGTAAGCAAATCAAATCAATTAATGTGAACAGGAAGGAAGAGAGGAGGGTAGGTGGAGGCGAGTGGTTACAAGTGGTTACGAGTCAAAAGCAATGTTAAAGAGGTGGGCTTTCAGTCTAGGTGGCCAAGGATGGGGCAAGACGTAGGGGCTCAGGAAGTTTATTCCAGGCGTAGGGTGCAGCGAGACAGAAGGCGCGAAGTCTGGAGTTGGCAGTAGTGGAGAAGGGAACAGATAAGAAGGATTTATCCATGGAGCGGAGTGCACGGGAAGGGGTGTAGGGAGCGACGAGTGTGGAGAGATACTGGGGAGCAGCAGAGTGAGTACATTTATAGGTTAGTAGAAGAAGTTTGAACAGGATGCGAAAACGGATAGGGAGCCAGTGAAGGGTCTTGAGGAGAGGGGTAGTATGAGTAAAGCGAGCCTGGTGGAAGACGAGATGGGCAGCAGAGTTTTGAACCGACTGGAGGGGGGAGAGGTGACTAAGTGGGAGGCCAGCAAGAAGCAGATTGCAGTAGTCTAAACGAGAGGTGACAAAGGTGTGGATGAGGGTTTTGGTAGAGTGCTTGGGAGTGGACGGGAGCTAGCATTTCCTAGCCTCACATCTAGGTAATAAAAATTAATAGCAATAGGGGAAGTGACGTCACGAGGCTGAATGGCCGCCTGATTTACTAGCTCCGCACCTCCACACCTTAAATCAGCGTAAATTGCAGTCTTCAGCCTTTCCCTTTTGAGCAAAAAGCAGCTGACGGGAAGATTTTGAAGTCCCTCGCAGAAATGAGTAAAAAAAGTAGCGGAACGCTACGGGACGAGCGCCAAGCTACGCACCAGCTGACGAAGGGCCTATCACAACCTGCATCCCCCAAGTCGCGAAATACCCCAGGTGCAGATTCGGCGGCCCTCAGAGAAGAGCGAGAGGACTCTGCTTCTACAACCGCTACCCCGTCGGAGATGCAAAAATGCTTCGAAGTGCTACGAGCGGAGATCTTGGCTTCGAAGGAGGAGATCTTAGAGCATGTAGACGTGCTGAGTGACGATCTCCATGAGCTTGGGGGTAGGGTTGAGGCCTTGGAAGAGAGAGCAGATGAGCAGACGGAAAAGAACGAGGCAGTGGACAGGAGACTGGCTAAAATGGCGGAGCAGGCGGAGGAACTACAATACCATCTGGATGATATTGAAAATAGAGGGCGCAGACAGAACCTATGTTTTCGGGGGATTCCAGAGAGCAGAGGCCTGGAAGACGTCCCAGAGGTGGTGCGTGCCATATGCACACAGCTCATGGGGGACGCCTTTGAAGCTGGAGCAATGGGCCTCGACAGAGCCCATAGAGCGCTGAAGAAACCAAGAGACAACAGACCGCGTGATATAGTGGTCAGATTCGCAGCTTACGGGATTAAGGAGCAGATATGGCAGCAAGCACGCCAGAATCCAGTGCTGGAATACAATGGAGCACGTGTCTCGATTTACCAAGACCTCTCTCAGTTTATATTGAATCAGCGGAGAGACATGAAACCTGTCATTGAGGTCTTGGCCAAAGAAAAGATACCCTACAGATGGGCCTTCCCGTTTGCTATCTGTTTCAAGATTCAAGGTGAGAGGGTCCGTTGCAGAAAGGTGGAGTCGGCGTGGAAACACTTGTTTGCAGCAGGGTTAACACAGACAGAGGCTCTTCCGACAGTGATGGCT
This sequence comes from Microcaecilia unicolor, assembly GCF_901765095.1. Classification (NCBI taxonomy): domain Eukaryota; kingdom Metazoa; phylum Chordata; class Amphibia; order Gymnophiona; family Siphonopidae; genus Microcaecilia; species Microcaecilia unicolor. Next base: position 65,732,043 of record NC_044037.1, on the reverse strand, counting down.
CCCTCCACGAGAGTACGAATGCAGAGGTGGAAAGAGTGGAGAAAGCAACAAAGAAGAATGCGCCACAGACCTGAGGGGAAGATGCATTCTTTGGCGATGTCAATGCTGGGCCTCACAGCGTGCGGTACACAGCAATGAGGGACCTATGCCTGGAAAGAGCTGAAAAGACAATTCACTAGGGTTGGACTTTGCGGGGAGCAGTTGGGGGGTTGAAGGTAAAAGAAGGTGGGAGGTTGGGTGCGGGGTGGGTTGAGTTGGGGGTACGCCCAGGGGTGTGCTGGTAAATTTTTAACAACAGGCTCTTTCTCCAGACGTAGCCAGCTCTGCAGTAGGAAGTGCCAGGGGTGGCCCGGGGGGGGGGGGGGGGGGGGGAACACTTGTCTCTCTCTCCTCCCTCCCTTTATACCTTTGCTGGCAGCCAATAAATGGACTGCCAACGTCTTGCTCTGAGCAGCATGCTGGAACTTCTCTCACATGCTCGAGAAGTCCCAGCCTGCTGCCCAGAGTTGGAAACAAGGAGCGGGGAGCAGCAGTAGTCTATTTACTTGGCTGGCAGGGCTCAGCATCCCCACCAGCAAAGTAAAAGAGAATTCAGCAGGGGGCCCAAGCCCACATTTTGGGAGCCAGTTGTTAAAGTAGCCATGGAGGGCCCTACTTTAACAACCGGCTCCCAAAATTCTTAAAAACTTAACAACCGGCTCTTGCGAGCCTGTGAGAGCCTGCTCCAGCACACCACTGGGTACGCCACTTGTTAGTATATTGATAAGACTGCATAATATTTGTTTGTTTGGCTGGTGGGGTTTCTTCTTCTATATTCCCAAGTAATGTGGTAACACACTAGTTGGTGGGTGGTTAATAGTGGGAGGGGGGAGATCTTGGGAGGGGGAGGATAGGGAGGAACGGGGTAGTCGGGAGGAGTGAGGGGTTAATAGGGGAGGTAGGCAGTGGGGAGGGGGGAGACTTAGGGACTCGACCATGTAGCTTAGCTAAACGGTATCGTGTAAAGAATAGTCAGGATGACAGATCTTAAATTTCTAACCTATAACATAAAAGGTTTGAACTCGCCCTTTAAAAGACATGCCCTGGGGCGAGAATTAAGCCTAACGCACCCACAGGTGGCTTTTCTGCAAGAAACCCACTTGCATAGACGGCATGAAAGGCTCCTGACCACAAGGCAATACCCGCTGGTATGTAGTGCATCTGACACAAAGGGGGCTAAAAAAAGGGGTGTAGCAATCATATTTCATAAAGATGTTAAGGTACAGGTACTACATGAGAAGCAGGAAGCAGAGGGGCGCTATCTTTTTGTACATGTAATGCTAGAACAGGAGGAATGCACACTGGCATGTGTCTATGCCCCTAATGAGAGGCAAGAGCGCTTTTACCAGTGCCTTCGGAGGGAATTGCAGGCATTTGCAAGAGGCAAGGTGCTGGTGGCAGGAGATTTCAACGTGACTATGCAGCCCAGTCGAGATAGGTCCTCTCCTCCTACTACAAGCGATAATAGAGTCTCCAAAGCCTTGAAACATTTGGTGGAAGGGTTGGGACTATGCGATGTGTGGAGACAGAAACACCCGAGAGGTAGGGATTATACATATTACTCCCAGGTGCATTCCTCCTACTCAAGGCTGGACTATGTGTTTGTGGATAAATCCTTGTTGGGAGGGGGGAGTGACTCCTCTATAGGTCACATCACTATATCAGACCATGCACCGGTTTGGGCAAGTATTTCATCCCTAAGGGAAGAGGTGAGAGAACAAAGATGGTCCCTCAACAACTGTTTGTTACAAGAACCAGGCATAGTCGCTAGGTTTGTACCAATTTTGAAGGAATATTTTGACCTTAATGTAGATTCAGGCCCCACTTTAGGTACAGTCTGGGATGCCTTCAAGGCAGTAGCAAGGGGCCACTTCATCAAGTGGGCATGTCAAAGGGCCAGAGTATGAAAGGAGCGATTGTCTAATTGCTTGGAGAGACTGGGGGTGCTGGAGTCTAGGTATAGGGCCACTGGCGCTGTGGCCGATTATCGTAGGTTCCAAAAGGTGTGGTTGGAGATGGCTGCGATGCATGAGGAGAGCCTGACGTTTGTGAATGCATGTATGAAGCAGGTATACTATGAAAGCATTAATAAGCTGGGGAAGGTTGTTGGCTAACAAGTTGCGGAAAATGAGGGCGGATAGGCAAATCCTGAGAATAAAAAATGATACAGGAAACATATTGAACGCCTCGAAGCAGATTTGGGAGCGATTTGCCCAATATTATGAATCGCTATATAGGGAGGATGCTGCTGTACAGACTGGGGAGATAGACAAATATCTGAAAGACAGAGGCATGTCGGTGCTCACCGAGCAGCAGAAGAGAGATTTGGAGGCACCGGTGGGAGTGGACGAAGAGCTTCAGGTTATTAAAACTCTGCCAAATGGCAAGTCCCCGGGTCTAGATGGATACACAAATGAGTTTTTCAAGACATTTGGGGGGGAGCTGGCTCCGTACCTGGCGATGGTAATAAATGCTGTGAGGGATGGGGCCAAACTCCCCCAATCCATGATGGAGGCTTGGGTGGCGGTCGTCCCAAAACCGGGTAAGGACAAGGTTGATTGTGCATCCTATCGCCCTATCTTGATACTCAATGCTGATGTCAAGATACTGGCGAAGGTGCTTGCTGATCGTCTGGGACGGGTGCTTCCAGATCTGATTCACCCAGATCAGGTTGGATTTGTAGCCAAAAGGCAAGCAGCGGATAACATACGTAGAACGTTGAACTTGCTGTACAGTGCAAAGGTGAAGGCCAAGCCTGTAGTGTTGTTAGGATTAGACGCGGAAAAGGCCTTCGACAGGGTCCATTGGGGCTATCTTGATAAGGTATTACATCGAGTCGGAATTGGCCAGTTTTATAGGTCCTGGATTCAAGCCTTATACTCGTCTCCCCAAGCTTGCGTGAGAATTAACGATGGGAACTCGAAGAACTTCATGTTGGGAAGAGGAACTAGACAGGGGTGTCCACTGTCCCCTTTGTTATTTGCATTGGCGATGGAGCCCTTGGCCGAGGCTATTCGTGAAAATGTGGACATTACTGGAGTTCAGATAGGAGATAGGGAGCACAAAATTGCATTATTTGCAGATGATGTTCTCTTGTATATGACGAAAGCCATTGGTCTCCCTCCCCAACTTGATGAGGTAGATAGAGGGATACGCTAGGATATCTGGTTACAAGTTGAATGCTAGCAAATCGGTTGGCATGGCGGTAGGTGTCCCGGCGGGGTTGATGGATACGCTGAAGACATCCTTTGCTTTTAAATGGGCTGAGTGAGATATAAGATACCTGGGGGTCCAGGTTCCAAAAAAATTGTCTGAATTGTTTGATGTAAATTACCCGGGCCTTAAGAGAGAGATAACAAGAGATTTAGATAGTTGGATGTTCCTGGGGCTCTCCTGGATGGGAAGGATTGCCACTATTAAGATGAATGTGTTGCCACGCCTTCTTTACCTGTTTCAAGTGATTCCAATGCGAATGTCCCGGGCTTATTTGTTGGGGTTGCAGGACAATATCATTAAGTTCATCTGGAACCAGAAGAGACCAAGGCTCTCTAGGGCGTTTTTATATAGGAATAAACGGGAGGGAGGGCTGGGAGTTCCCAATCTCTATTGGTACTATTGTGCAGCACAGTCACGGGTTGCTGTGGAATGGTTTCGTAGAGAGGAGCATAAGCTATGGGTCCATATGGAGCAAAAACATGGTGGGTTCCCGTAGGTTGGGACATTTAATGTGGGTGGATGCACGTCATAGAAGTCAGATAGACAAGTTTCCACCCACTGTACAGACCACATTTTATTATTGGGACCTAATGTTTGGGGAACGTCGGCCACTTGTCTCTGCTTTAGCACCAATAGCGGATAACCTGGGGTTCCAGCCGGGGGTGGGAAATACTATATTTAGTAGATGAGCAAAAATTGGCTTGGATATGTGGGGGCAGTTGCATGTGGGAACAAATGTGACACCTTTTGAGACCCTAATGGAAGACTACAGTCTCCGGTGGGAAGATCATTATGCTTATGTGCAGACCCTGCATTATCTGAGGGGTCCGGAATATGTTGAATGTATGAAGAGGGAGGTACACCCCTTGGAGCACATATGTGTAGACTTTACGATGGTGCGTGGTATGATATCCTTTCTGTATGCTCATTTAACTGTCTGTCACAGACCCCCTCCGGTACATAGGACGCAATGGGAGCGAGAACTGAATTTTACACTCACAGAAGCTGGGTGGCAGCAGCTTGAGAAAAGCCTATTGAAGTCCGCAAGATCAGTGGCATTGCAGGAAAATGCGATAAAAGTTTTTTATAGATGGTATCTTACACCTGCCAGGTTGCATCATATGTTCCCATCAGTGTCGAGACTGTGCTGGAGGGAGTATGGGGAGACTGGAACGATGGGACACATATGGTGGTCCTGTCGGAAGGCATAGGCATACTGGAGGGGTGTTCAATCTCGGCTCCAGCATTGGGTGGGACGGTCTGTGCAGTGGCATCCTCTGATTTTGTGTTGGGAAGGAGGCCTGGTGGATTGCAGATAAACCAGTGGCTGCTGGTGAGGGGATCATTGCATGCAGCCCGAATTAACCTGGCTAAGCACTGGAAGGCAGCAAGGGTTCCCTCGCTGACAGACTGGATCACAAAAGTGAGATATATATGTGAGATGGAAAGACTGAAGGCGGTGAAAAGGAGAACAGTGTATAAGTGGGAAAAAGTGTGGTTGCCATTCCTGACTAAATGTCCGTGACAGCAGTTGCACGGTCGAAGGGGGATAGATGAGGGGTGGGGGGTTGTTAGGGTAGGAGGGGGGTCTTTGGGAGGGGGGATGGTAAATAATAAAATGGATAAAAAAAGGAAGTACAAAATGTGCTAGCATTGGATTTGCTGACTCCATATGGGGTACTCTGTTGAATTCTTGACGATGTGGTTGGTTAATTTGAAACAAGATGTAACGAGTTGTTTTGAGTACGTTTGGTGCAATGTCAACAATGTTCAATAAAGACTTCTATAAATCAAAAAAAAATTAATAGCAATAAATTTGATACCTAATTGTAACTCCACCTGACTTTTACACTAAATGCCTACTAGTTCTTTGATATTTGCATAATGTTTTTTAAAAATTAATGAACACGTTAATACAAGTCTGGGTTTTTGATTGACTCATAGAGGAGGAGCTTACTGGTTAGAGATGTGGGCTGTGAACCAAGGAAGCCAGGAAGTTGCATCAGAGAGAAGGCTCAGGGCTGTGCGAGCAGCTGAGCTGCTGCTTGCTGCTTGCTGCCAGCCCAGTACTGAAGGATTTAAAAGGTACTGGGAAGGGGGTGGGGTGGGGAAGGAAGTTAAGAGATGCCGGATCGCCGGTGGTCTTGAGCTGGCAGGCTTGGGATCCCTGCCAGCCACAAGCCAGCTGTGCTGCTGCTGGGTGCACTTGAGCTCACCCATCCCTTGCCTATGCCACTGGCATGGTGACATGCCCATGAACTGCCCAAGCTCTGCCCACATGCATGCCCCCTCACAGTTATGTGCTAACCCCTTCATTCTATAACAGGTCATCTATAGTTAAGTGCCAATTTGCATGCATAAAGTTATAGAATACTAGGGTAAGGGTAATGGGATTTGATATACTGTCTTTCTGTGGTACACATGAAGCAATTTACATTTATTATATTCAAGTACTTTCTCTGTCCCTAGAGGGCTCACAGTCTACTAACACTTATGTACAAGATTGTTACAGTTATGTGTGTAAGTGCTAGCTGTGTCTCAGCAATATTGTATTATGTAGGTGCCCAGCTCACATAACAAGTTAATGCAAAAGGATTTAAATGTAGGTGTGGCTTGGGTGGGGCATGGGTGGGTCCCACATTTACATGTGCAGCTTAAGGAATACTGTAAAATACATGCTAAAGTGACATGGTGTAAATGGCCATGCCTAAATGCCAGTGTGTACTAGCATTCTATAATGAAATCTGGGTGCCAAGATACCATTATAGATTTAGTGCTTAGCGTGCTGCATCCTCGAACCTAACTTTTGATACCCTTTACAGAATTGCCCCAAAACGACTGGCTTATACATTATAGAAGAGCATCTTGCACTTATGCATATAACTGCACAGTGGTATTCCTTGGTCGGTTGCCACCCGGGGTGGATTGCCACTGCACCCCCCCCCCCCCCCGCTGCTGTAACTGCCAATTATTGGTACATCTGATGTAGAAATCATGGGGAAACGTGACCAACGTCACCAGATAATCAAAACACTTGAGTTCTTTTTTATTACACAGGAGGTTAGAAAATCATAGTTTACATAAAAATCTAAGGGGCCCTTTTACTAAAGTTTAGCACATACTAAATACTAAGAAGCTCATAGGTGTAAAGTGGACTTCTTAGCATTTAGCTCATGCTAAGTCTTTTAATACTTGCTAAGATTTAGTAAAAGGGCCCCTAAGTGTGAAGCTCAGTAACTCAATTTTGATTTAGACTCACCATGTGAAAATCAGCCACTCTCAACATTTTGGATACATGACTTTAAGTCATGTTTTCCCAGAGATGTTCACATGTGTGCTGTTATTCTATAATAATACACTCTTTCACATTTCTAGTCCCAGATATTCACTTTTTCCCACCATATATTTTATAAGATGTTACTTATGTCATGATCTTTGAAAACATTTTCCAACCCTCGCCTCAGTGGTGCTAAGTAATGTGGTCGAGCTGGCAGTAGAACGGCATAAGGGTAATTATGATCATTTCGGTAGAAGATGCTATGGGGGTGGGAAGTAGAATTATAACCTTTTCACACTGTGGCTGAGATGATAATTGTTTATTGTTTTATAGGGGAAGTCCTTGACATAGCCAGGTGGTGAAACATGCATGTCGGGCAGTTTTGAGTCCCTGTTTTGAAAATGCCAAAAGATAAATGTGTTTAATATATTTAAATATAAAGATAAAGTCGATGAAGATTTGAGTGCTGGTTAAATTGCCAAAAATCATTGTTGGACAATTAGGCACCACTGAGGCGAGGGTTGGAAAATGTTTTCAAAGATCATGACATAAGTAACATCTTGTAAAATATATGGTGGGAAAAAGTGAATATCTGGGACTAGAAGTGTGAAAGAGTGTATATATGGTCCCTTGATAAGTGATAGACATCAGGGTCTGCCTCTCAAATTTGTTGACACAATTCTATAATAATACGCATGCACTTGGTGCGTTAACAGTAGTTGCCAAGTTATAGAGTGAGGGGTATATACAGTCATGTAGCTGTGGTTCACGAAAACGAATTCAAGAACCTTTCTCACCTGTCTGGAGAGGAGGGATTTCGAGAAGAAAGCTCACTTGTGTTCACATACTCCTTCAGAAAGAGGACTCCTCTGGAACTGCGAGACAGAAATATACAACAGCAACATTCATATTAGTAGAAGTACAAGCATATAGGGAAAAGCTCTGAAAGTGAGAAAGGAACATTTTTTATTAGGTGAAAGAGAAACTCTCCAGAACCGTTTGTCATTTTCAGATGTTTTCATGTGAGGTGTTTGCAAGGTGCCAGAAGTTGATTTCCAGAATTCAGAATTTTACTAGACCTGCACTAAAGTCTGATGCATGTTAAAACAGCCATTGCTGTGAAAATCCCATGCTAGCTGCTTAATGTGGTTAGGGGCAGCGAGTGGCTGTGACAGGGTTAAGCAGAGGAATGGCTGTTGATGACAGCCAGTGCACGATGCAGTACTGTGCTGTGGCTCTCACAACTGCTGATAGCACAGCTGCATTTACCACCAAAGGCAATAAGTGCAGACATGCTACCATTAGTCTGGTAGCATGGCCACAGCTCTGGTAGTAAGGATTCTGATTAGATCCCTTGACCCCCAGCCCCCCTAATCTGATCCCCAACCCTCAACAACCTCCTCTTGAGGATCACAGCCTCCTTCACATGTACAAATCCCCACTCTTTCCATCATCCACAGGATTTACCCAGAGATTTTTGTTGGTGGTATAGTGGTCCCCCTCTGCTCCTGCCCCATCCAATTCCATAATGCAAAATGGCTGCCCTGATCCCTACAGGTAATCTTGAGGTGCTACCACTAGGAGTCAGTCTTCCATGGGAAAATATTTAGCGGCTATCCTTCAGTTCGTCTAAATCTTAAGTAGCTCCAACTGTAAAGTAGTGAAGACCACTAGCCTACATGGCACAGACATATGGAGAGGTGGTAGACTCAAAAATGGTAAGCAAATTCAAAAATGCATGGGATAGACTCAGGGGATGCCTAAATTGAAAGAGAATGCAAATACAACATGGCTGTTGAGGTGTTATCTTGGGCAAGAGTAATGGGAACTGAGGCTGATGCTGGACAGACGTCTAGGGTTTGTGTCCTGCAAATGGCAAAAGACTGAAAGAAGATTAGCCAAATCCAGCACAGGGGAACTGAGGGCGATGCTGAACAGACTTCTACAGTCTGTTTCCCACAAATGGCAGAAGAGTGAAAGAAGAATTGGCAACTTCAGCATTGGGGGAACTGAGGCCAATGATGGACAAACTTCAACAGTCTGTGTCCCGCAAATGGCAAAAGACTGAAAGAAGATTTAGCAACTCCAGCATCCCTGAGGCCGATGCTGGACCAACTTCTGCAGTCTGTGTCCCGCAAATGGAAAAATACTGAAAGAAGATTTAGCATCTCTAGTATTGGGTGAACTGAGGCTGATGCCAGACAGACTTCTACAGACTGTGTCCTGCAAATGGCAAAAGGCAGGTGAAGCTTTGGCAACTCCCATGTTCCAGATCACTTTATTGTCACATGCTGCAAGTGAGGGTGCAGTGCAGCTCAGGAGGGAGGGGAAGACATCTTGACTGGTAAGTTGAATACTGTCAGCAATACTTGGAAAGTTGGTTATAACCACATGTCATCCCGATCATGTTTGGCTACCTATATGATTGGCATGGTGGAGACTTGACAACCAACATTTAAGCATGGGTGACTGGGGCCTGCACAGAGTGGCAGTCATAGCTCTGGTCAGCTTGTTGGGCAGACTGGATGGACTGTGAGGGTCTTTATCTGCCATCATTTACTGTGTGTTAGTGTGTGTTACTGTGTGTGTAACACAACTAAGGACATCTACCCCAAAAGCAAGGTGATACTTCATCATTTTGTAGCTTAGAATTAAAGTGATGAGGCAGTATATGGAGACAATAGAATAGTTATGGTGATGTAAGTCAGGACTGAATGAAATTATTTTGACTGTCTATGACATATCTTTCATGTTTACCTAAAGGTTTTTTTTTCTTAAAATAGCAAACGTGTCACTGATGTGTCAGTGTAGAGAAAGTGATGCATAATAAAACTGAGCTTTAGACCCTTTTCCCTCCTCCTGGCTAAAAATAACAGAGCTTGGGCTTCTCCCCACAGTACTTCTATTGATTAATCATAGACATTCCTGAAGTCAAGACCCTGCTTTCTGGAAATCTTCAATCGCTTGTCCAATCCTCAAAAAAGCCACCTTGAACTCTTTGGTACCTGCACACTACCATCCAGTCTCTAATTTATTTTATCTTTCAAGGGTTCTAGAAAAAGTAGTATACACCCAAATTTCATCTTTTATTGAGTAGGCACTAGTTTTACACCCTAGGCAATCAGGCTTTAGACTCCATTATAGTACTTAACTGCACTGCTAAGCAAAATTTGTTCCCACTTAGACAAGGATAAGATTGCTCTTGCTGTTTCTCTTGATCTGTCTGTAGCATTCAACCTTTTCAGCCATTCCCTTCTCTTACCCTACCTTTTAGCTTTGGATTTATCTGATGTTGTTCTATATTGTTTTTCTTCCTTTCTATGAAATTGTTCATTTCAGGTGGTGACTTCTATCTCATCATCTACACCTCAGTCTCTGCAGTGTGGTGTCCCTCAGGGGTCAATTATTTCACCACTTTAATTTTTTTTGAGTCCTCTGGCAAATGTTAGTCAGACATATGGAATTTCCTCTTATTTTTATGCTGATACTTTACTGACCCGACCACCCGCCCCTAAAGGATTGCCTGGATTCAGCTGCAAAATGGCTCTCTGACCAGCGATTGGTGTTAAACAAGAAGAAAACACTAGCCTGTTGGATCACAGAATGTCTCTCATGACCGACCAATGTTTTCAGTCCCTTTGGTAATGCTATCACTCCAGTAGATCCTTTGCTACCTGGGAATTACCATAGATTCTCAACTCTCTTTTACCCCATAGATATCAAGTACTCTCACAACTGGCTTCTTTATTCTCCATCAACTCCATTTGGTTAGATGATTTTTCAATCACAACTCCTTACATTCTCGTATATTCTCTTTTCTTACCTCAAGCCTATTTTATTGCAATATCATTTACACAGGTACCTCTTCAGCAAACTTGAAAAAACTACAATCTTTGTAGAATACAGCAACCTGGTTGCTTTGTCACGCCCGTAAATTTGATCACATTTCACCTTTACTCAGACAACATCACTGGCTCCCTTTAGAACAATGGATCACTTTTACAATTTTAGCACTTGCCTTTAGAGCTTTCAGAATGAGTACTTCCTCCTATTTAGCTGTCTCCTGCTCCACTCCCCCAGCCCTCCCTCCTGGTTTTGTTTCTCCTTCCCATCCCCCTTTCTCTTTTATGGAATGATTGATCTGCCGATTGAGTGTTATTACTGTCCTATCCATAAATTGTAGTCCTTTTCATGCTTTCTTTTTAGACTGTACACCGCCTTGACCTTCAAATCAGCTAAGGCGATACAGCAAATTTTAAATAAACTGTAAACTTTAAAACTGAGCACTATTTGACTCTTCATAGTTCCACTATGTACTTCATGAGTTCATTAATTGAATCAAAAGATGATTACTGCACATTTCTTTATGTTAAATATTTATTTTTGTCCTTTAGTTTACACCATTGTCTGTGAAAAGCGGCTCAGTTGGAACTGGGATGGAGATCCAGTGCCATGAGTCCTTATTTACAGCTACTCAGAGATTTTCCCCTTATTTCATATCTCTTCTCCAATCACTTAGACCAGTTATTGTGACAATAGTTCCCCACTGGGGCCATGCTCCAGAGCTCCTCCCAGAACCCTGCTAAGACTAGCCATTGTCTCAATATGAGTGGGACTCAAAGCAAGAAAATTAACAGGTATGAACAAATTCCATCCTCCTTATTACATAAGTACATAAGTAATGCCATACTGGGAAAAGACCAAGGGTCCATCGAGCCCAGCATCCTGTCCATGACAGCGGCCAATCCAGGCCAAGGGCACCTGGCAAGCTTCCCAAACGTAAAATTCCAGAGTTTAATTATACGTTGGGTGAAGAAAAATTTTCTCCGATTTGTTTTAAATTTACTACACTGTAGTTTCATCGCATGCCCCCTAGTCCTAGTATTTTTGGAAAGCGAGAACAGACGCTTCATATCCACCTGTTCCACTCCACTCATTATTTTATATACCTCTATCATGTCTCCCCTCAGCCGTCTCTTCTCCAAGCTGAATAGCCCTAGCCTCCTTAATCTTTCTTCATAGGGAAGTCGTCCCATCCCCGCTATCATTTTAGTCGCCCTTCGCTGCACCTTTTCCAATTCTACTATATCTTTCATGAGATGTGGCAACCAGAATTGAACACAATACTCAAGGTGCGGTCGCACCATGAAGCGATACAACGGCATTATAACATCCTCACACCTGTTTTCCATACCTTTCCTAATAATACCCAACATTCTATTTGCTTTCCTAGCTGCAGCAGCACACTGAGCAGGTTTCAGTGTATTATCGACGACGACACCCAGATCCCTTGCTTGGTCCGTAACTCCTAACGTGGAACCTTGCATGACATAGCTATAATTCGGGTTCTTTTTTCCCACATGCATCACCTTGCACTTGCTCACATTAAACGTCATCTGCCATTTAGCCGCCCAGTCTCCCAGTCTCGTAAGGTCCTCTTGTAATTTTTCACAATCCTGTCGTGATTTAACAACTTTGAATAACTTTGTGTCATCAGCAAATTTAATTACCTCACTAGTTACTCCCATCTCTAAATCATTTATAAATATATTAAAAAGCAGCGGTCCTAGCACAGACCCCTGAGGAACCCCACTAACTACCCTTCTCCATTGTGAATACTGCCCATTTAACCCCTCTCTCTGTTTCCTATCCTTCAACCAGTTTTTAATCCACAATAGGACATTTCCTCCTATCCCATGACCCTCCAATTTCCTCTGTAGCCTTTCATGAGGTACCTTGTCAAACGCCTTTTGAAAATCCAGATACACAATATCAACCGGTTCCCCTTTGTCCACATGTTTGTTTACTCCTTCAAAGAATTGAAGTAAATTGGTCAGGCAAGATTTCCCCACACAAAAGCCGTGCTGACTTGGTCTCAGTAATCCATGTCCTCGGATGTGCTCTGTAATTTTGTTTTTAATAATAGCATCTACCATTTTCCCCGGCACTGACGTCAGACTCACCGGTCTATAATTTTCCGGATCTCCCCTGGAGCCTTTTTTAAAAATCGGTGTTACATTGGCTAGACCAGTCCAGACCAATTGGATGCATAAAACCAATACCTCATTGGGAGGGGGAAGATAAGGACCATGAATAACCACCCTGCCAAAGGCTATGTCACCTCTGGCTAGAATGTCAGTCTCATAGTGCTTCAAAAATGACTGCAGCAATGACCAAGATGCCCTCCCTGCAGGTACCTCAGGCTTCGCCAGACTGGGGAATAAAAGAGTTAACTCAGGAATCAAATGTAGTTCTTCCATATGACATGTATAGAATTGCCACTGAGCTTTTGGGCCAGACCATACTTCAGATTTTTATTTTTTAATTAAAGAATATTGATATATAAACACTTACAATAAGAGACTGTGGCTAAGAAATAGCATCTGTTTTTTAAAGCAATTTTTATTTTTTAAAAAGTTCTTAATATGATACTGTAAGTGGTGGTGATCTGGCTTTTTATATAGCTGCAGACATGAAATGTTTCAGTAACTGGACAGTTCCATGGCTCAAACCATAGCCCAGCAGTGCAGCAAATTCAAATCTGAGTTTGGTGTCCAATGGAGACATTAGAGCTCAGGTATGATATGGAAGTGACAAACTTGAGCTACAGAACAGCAGGAAGATGTCTGCAGTAGTGTAGTAAGGGGGAGGGTGGGGAGGTGGACCATCCTGGGCACTGTCTTAGCAGTGATGCCGGCGACACTGACTTCGGCTGACACACTGCTGCTTCCGGCCCTGCTCCCCGAGCCCCCCAGAACAGAAAACCAGCCATCACCGTAAGGGCCGGTTTTAATGATGACTGGCGGATGAAGGGTGTGCTCCCACTAGATGCACCACAGCAGTAGTGAAGTAAGGGGGGAGGGGCAGACCGCCTGCCTCGGATGCCATTTTCCCTTACTATGCCACTGGATGGCTGCCATTACTAGGGCATCCCCTTCTGGATATTTGAAAACATTTTATTTCTTAAAAGGCTTGTATTTACCTTGAAATCTTTTTTTCTTCCCTGATTGTTTTTTTTTTTTGTAAACCACTTCAGGCTGAAATTTTTTGTGAAGAGTTGGTATATTTAGTACAATAACTAACTAACTAACTAACTAACTCACTAATTAACGGCTTCTTATACAAAGCCATGGAGCGATTCTGGTGCAGCAAATGTGATGAAGCCCATTCAGTTTCTATGGGCTTCATCACATTTGCCGCGCTGGAATCACTAATGCGTATTATTTGTAAAAGGAGCTCTAACTAGCTTTATAGACTTGTTAGTATGGACTTTATAAAAAAAAATTTTTTTTATTAACCATGGTGATCAAAATGAGAGCAGATTATGTGGGAGATAATTGAAGGGAGGGATATTGAGATTGTTCCTTACTTAGCATTTGGGTCAGGTTTGTTGTAGTGTGTAGCAGAAGGGCTCTCATAATGGGTCTCTCTGGTGCTGGTGGTAGTGGTAGTGGTGACTCTTTCTCGTGAGTTTGAAGAAAACCTGAAAAGGAGGAAGAAAGGTTCTTATGATCTGTACACTGATGGCTGAGTTAAAGTTCTGTCAATTCTTCCTCATCCTCTTGCAACTTAACTTTCAATTGCAAGACCGTAAAAATATTTGAGATAATTTATTTGGCAGTTAAAATACAATCATTAAAAATCATTTTGGGGCCCTTTTACTAAGCTGCGTAAGCGTCTACGCACGCTGAACGCGTGCCAAAATGGAGATACTGCCCGACTACCATGTAGCTCTTGCGGTAATTTCATTTTTGGCGCGTGACTGATACGCGCGTCTGAAAAATATTTTTTATTTTTGGGCGCATGTAATGGATGCGCAAAAAGTGGCATTTGATGTGCGTAGGTCAGTATCACCCAGATTCTTTACAGCTAGGTCAATGGCTGGCGGTAAGGTCTCAGACCTAAAATGGACATGCGGCAATTTTGATTTTGCCGCACGTCTATTTTCATCCTTTTTTACAGGCACGCTAAAAAATGGATCGGCGCTCGCACAAAACTCACGCCTACACTACTGCAAGCCATTTTTTAGCGGGCCTTTGTAAAAGGACCCATGAATTTGTTCTAGTTCATTCCTGAGAAGATATTAATGCTTTACATTTTTGACATTTCTTTTGCATAGCCACTCCTAGCTTTATAATTCCCTGTAAATCTAAGGGGGTATTTTACTAAGGCACACTCACAGTTTTAGCGCGTGCCTATTTTTAGCGCATGCTAAAAACATGAGCACGCCTTAGTGAAAGACCCCCTAAGTGTTATTTTAATTAGAACTCTAGAAAGGGATCACATCAATACATAGGAGGTTTCAGTATAGTTCCAATACTGAAACAGAGGTGTCAACATTCTCAGTACATACATTTTATTCTGAAAAATGGAAATAAGCTATATTAGGGCAACAAAAGAGCCTACGGAGAAGGTAATACAACAAACAAGCAAGGTGATATTTTGAAGAATCTAGCTATTATATGTGATTTGAAACCAATGTAGTCCACTTCTTATGTTCTCATTATGAAGGGGAAGAGGAGCTCTGGAGAGAAAAGGGGAGAACCTTCTAGGTCCATCTGTTCCTACTCTTGGACTTGAACAAAACAGTCTGCACACACTGCTAAGGGTCACGGGCACCATTTTGAAACCTGAGGAACAGAAGCTGGAGCAACTGGAGATTGGTCCTGCTTCCACTCACATCCTTGGGGAATTGTGTATGTCCAAATTTGGACATCTCAGTCCATTTTTCATGTTATATTTAAAATTGGGCTTCACAAATGGATCCTGTCCAAGGCCAATGTAGCGCACTATAGGATATCTGATTACTCCCCCAATGCATTGTACTGTGGCCATAATATTTTGAAAGGGTTTGTGATTAACCCATATCCTCCCCTGATTCTGTTCTCCAGTCATGTTTGAGCAGAATCTTACTGTAGGATTTCACTCCTAACTTGCTTACCTTGTGGAGACTGATTTGTCATTGATGTACTCAGAGCCTATGTTCCTGGGTTCACTTGTGGAGCTGGTAGTGGTGATAGAAGTACTTCTTCCAGAATGTGAGCTAGACCTGTTAAAGAAAGGAGAGAGTCCAGGATTTACTTTAACTGTCCAATGGAATTCTGAATTAGAACCTTCCGTTCAGTAAATTGTTTCTCCAAGGACAAGCAGGATAGCAACTTTTACAGTATGGGGTGATATCACCAATGGAACTCATATGGAAGCTTTTGAGGCTTTTCACTTCACATGTGCACCACTTCCCACCTAATGCTATTGCGCAGAGTGATGTAAGCCTTTGTCTTTCCGTGGAACCAATCAGACATGCATTACCTTCAAGAGAATGTTTCTTACTAATTTTACATGTTTTTGTAAGTTTTTCGTATGTATTTTGCTGTTTTGTGGTACTTCTTCCCCTTTAGTTTCATAGCTATGTTTTTGGTCATTTTCAAGTTTCCTTTATTTTTTTCATTTCACCTGGTGTAGGCCTTGTTGAGAACCCCAGGTTCCTAATCAAGGTACCACTTTTCAAAATGGAGTCATTTGATTTCTCAGTGGGTATTTTTCTGGACAAGATGTGCCAGAAAAAAGTCCCTAGCAGTTTCAAGAAATACACCTGGTACCTGCAATGCCTTGGGTCTGATCTTGATTATGTTAAAAGATGTTCAAGAGAGGTCTTTGTGGTTCAGCAAAGCAGCATGAATGTATTTTGGGTGCTCAGAAGTCTGATCCACCGACTTTGGTCTCTATGGGTCCTGGAACTGCATCAGATATTGGGAATACATCTGCATCAAGAGTGCATTGTTCAGTGTGACATGAGCATTGATAGCGGACATTGAGGCATATTTTCAAAGCACTTAGCCTTCCAAAGTTCCATAGAAAGCTATGGAACTTTGGAAGGCTAAGTGCTTTGAAAATATGCCTCATAGGCACCAGTCATCATGCGAGTTCCACCTATAGAAGAGGAAGGATTCCTCCTCAACTTCATTGACTCTGAGGGTGTGTGATGCCAATTGTCAGGTGGAGGCCGGGGTGCACTGACATCGTACCTCATTGAAGCACTGAGGCCACTGGTGTCTTCAAAGCATCCCCGACTTGGATTTCTTATCCTTCTTGATAGTGCAAGCATTATTACCAGTACCACTATTTCAATCTCAACCAGCTCATCGTCCTGCCAACATTTTTGCCTAGGTCTCACACCTACAAAGATGAAAGTGCACCACACATAATTGACTGCAAGAGAGCCTTGGTCTTCTTTTCAGAGCAGACTAAAGACATCAACAAATGCACACTGCAGTTAGCAGACTCTATTTCCTTCACTTATGCCCAGGCAGGTTTTGGTTATATCACAGCTCACAATGTTGGAGCTATGGTGGTGTTGGTAGCCCACTTCAGAGGAGGCTCCATGGAGGAAAGTTGCAAGGCTGTGACATGGAAATCTGTTGATGCATTCACTATCCATTACTGTTTGGAAAAGGACTCCTGACATGATAGTTGATTTGGCCAGTCAGTCCTCCAAAATTTTCTTTGGGGATTAAAATCCCAAACCATCTCCCTTAGACTTATTTCTTTTCTGTTCCAGGATGCCTTCCAAATATATATATATATATATATATATATATATATATATATATATATATATATATATATATATATATATATATATATATATATATATATCTATATCTATATCTATCTATATATATATATATCTATCTATCTATCTATCTATCTATCTATCTATCTATCTATCTATCAGACTTGTGAGTTCTTGTACCAAGTAGAGCACTGCTGAGCCTGGTACTCAGGCCAGGTTCTGCTTGGTGGCTGGACAACCCCGTTTCACCTGCGCTGACCGCCGTTTCCCAGAGGTTGAGCCCCCAGGTGCAGGCAGCCTGCAGGACTTACGGGAAAGCGGGGTGATGAATGTATTGGCCAGGCAGGCAGCAGGTGAAGAGAGTAATCCAGGTACAAGTGGCAGTCAGTAGGCAAGCGGCAGGCAAGAGAGTAATCCAGGTACAGGCGAAAGTAAGTAGGCAGGCGGCAAGAGAGTAATCCAGGTACAGGCGAAAGTCAGTAGGCAGGTGGCAGGCAAGAGAGTAATCCAGGTACAGGCGAAAGTCAGTAGGCAGGCGGCAGGCAAGAGAGTAATCCAGAAGAAACGATAACATCATGGATAACGGGTCCTGGATCTATTTCATCTCTAACACCTATTTTGTTTGGTAAACAAATACCTATGGTACAGTCATTTAGGTACCTTGGTATTATTATTGATTCTTCCCTATCCTTTAATGAGCAAATATCAGACATGATAAAGAAATCTTTCTATCAACTACGTAAATTACGCTCGATTAGAAACTCCATAGATAAATCCTCTTTACGTACACTAACTTACGCCTATATTTTATAGATAAATCCTCTTTACGTACACTAACTTACGCCTATATTTTATCAAGCACGTTTAGATTATTGTAATATAGTGTACGCAGATCTTTCAAAACGTAATCTAAAACGATTACAGATGATACAAAATACAGCAGCTCGTATTATCTGTAGAGCTTCAAAATATGACAGGATCACTCCATTGTTATATGAATTGCACTGGCTTCCAATAGAAGCAAGGATAAAATTCAAAGTTCTGACACTGACACACAAAGCTTTTTATTCATCTAGTCCATCATATCTGTCTAACCTTACTATCCCCTATACACCAACTCGGACACTTCGGTCATTGACAGATAATAGACTTGTAATTCCATCCCCATCTAAAGCTCGATGGGAATCAACGCGAACATCAGCATTTTTTTTCTTAGCTCCCTCACTTTGGAATTGTCTTCCTAAAGAACTTAGGCTTGAAGATTCTTATACTCATTTTCGTAAAGCTCTAAAAACACATTTCTTTCGGGAGTCATTTGAAAAAAACGCTTAAAATAGAAATAAAGGAAAAAAAACTTTTAGTTTTTCAATTTTTATCAATGTTTTTATGATTATAGCTTGTGAAATCTGTATGTGTGTTGATTTTTTTGCAGTGCTTTTCTATCATAAATGGATTTCAGAGTATGTTTATTTATTGTCTTAATGTCATTTTAATGTTATTTTATATTGTAAACCGTTCTGATTTACCTTTGTAATAAGTGATGGTCTAGTAAATAAATAAACGATGCAGGCCAAAGTCAGTAGGCAGGCGGCAGGCAGAAGAGAGTAATCCAGGTACAAGCAAAGTCAGCAATGAGGGACCAGTAGATAAGAAGCAGACTACAGAGTTAGAAACACGTACCAAAGTAGAAGCCGAAGTAAGGAGTCCAGGGAGAGCTCAGCTGATAAAGTGCTGGTATCTGACATCAGCAGGGAGAAGGGGCACAGCCATAGGACAAGAGCAGGGGAAGGAGGAACCGGAAGACCAATAGGAGAGAAGAAAGGGAAGCCAAGCAGAGGAAGAGCAGACCCAGGTGGGTGGAAGCAAAGCAATCAAGGAGTCTGGAAGCCAGGCAGAGAGAGAGCAGAAACAGGTGCATGGAAGCAAAGCAATTAAGGAGCCTGCAACCACCACTCTCTGCACAAACCCAGAGATGGCTACACACACATGGCTCAGGCAGTGCCAGTCAAGTGTGCATGTCGACGGGACCCCACGTAGGCTGAGGACGCCGCTTGCGTCCATGTTGGGGACATGACACTATCTATCTATCTATTCAAAAACCTAGTTGCTGGTATTGGTATCTGCCTGTTGTAGCACCTTGTTATTTTCCCTTCTGTTAAAGGCAGCCTGTAGCTAGGGAGTCCCATGATGCGAGGACTTGCTATCCTGTTTCTCCTCAGAGAAAAACAAGTTACTTTCCTGTAGAGTGTTTTCTATGGGCAGTAGGATACAAACTCTCACATACCAACTACAGCCCACCTCCCCAAGGATTTCCATTCTATTGAATCTACTGTAAACATACAGATTGAGGGGTGTCTCACATTACAGTGGCAGGTGGGAAGTGGTGCACATTTGCAGTGGAGCATCTCGAAAGCTTCAAGTGTATTCTAACCTGGAGAAGCTTCCTGTATAGCTCCATTGGTGATATCACTCCATGGTTTGAGGAGTTGCATCCTGCTGTCCACAGAGAACATCTGTTACAGGTAAGTAATTTTGTTTTCTACCTCATCTATTGTTGCAGAATAGATGTAAGGTTGAGTACTTATGCTATTTTTAGTTAGCTGACAATGTTCATTGAATGCATTCAGGTTTCAGACATGCTTCCCCCCAGAAGAGTTTGGAAAGCAGGAAATCAAATTCACAGCCAGAACTATGATGATTCAGGAACATTTAGTTTGAAAACAGGGACATGACAAAATATGTTTGCCTTAGTAACATAATAAAGTAGGACAGATTTGTATTCTATTTTTTACATGACTACATATGATCCATTGACTTAATATCTATTGAAAAACAATTTAGTACGGGGAGCAATGATGTATGTACTGAAAGAACTCATGTTTGTTCTGCGAGTCAAGTACCATTTTAAATGTACAAGAATTTGTTAAAAATAAATGTGGAAATCACAAGGCTTGACAAAGACTTGTGGAACACGGCTAAGAGAACATCTCATTAGTTTCTCTGCATTTTCTCAGAGCAAAGGGAAATGATGTTCAAATTGGAAAGTATTCTAGGGCATTCTGTACCCCAGTGGCGTAGCCAGACAGCCAATTTTGGGTGAGCCTGAGCCCGAAGTGGGTGGGCACAAAATTTTCTCTCTACCCCGCCCCCTTCCTCCCCCTATTCTCCACCTCTCCCCCAGCACTTCCCAACTCAAAATAGAAACAGAAACACTTTAGCTCATGAGGAAAGTGACATCCGCTATGCACATTTCTCAAGCTATCATATTTCAGTTAAGATTCAAAATAAAATGCCTTTTCTACCTTTGTTGTCTGATCATTTTCTTTTTCCATCATGTTGATCCAGTTTCTCTTTTGAACTTTCCAATCTTTCTGCTATTTCTTCTTCAAGCAGCTGCTGTACATTTGTCTTTTTCTCCTCTCTTGTTCCATTCCCTCACTTCAATTGCCTCTGACATATTGACCTTTCCATTTTAGCTCTTTCCTCTGTTTTTTTCTTTTCTTTTCTCTGTCCACCCAAATTTTATCCTAACCCCATTCTTTTGTTTTACTTTTCAGATACCTGTCAGATTTCCATTTCCTTTTCACACACTAGTTCTCCTATTCCCCATCTCTCTACTTCCCCAGCCATCCATTCCCTTCCATCTTCAATCTATTCCCCATTACCATATTTCTTTCCCCCGTAATCACCATCCTCCTCACGTTTATTTCCTTGCCACCCCCTTGGCCTCTCCCACATGGTTCCACCTTTCCCAGTGTCTCTCTCCCTCCACCCTTCTAGTCCAGCATCTGCGCCCTCTCTTCTCCCCACCCTTCACCCCCTCCCAGCATCTTCCTGTCACTTCTCTCTTTCGTCTTGCCCCCCTCTCCTGTGATCCAGTGTGGCCAGAATTTACCCCACCCATCCTGTTTCTTTCCATCCCCCCCTCTCTCCCCCTTCACAGCATATCTCATCTCTGTTGGCAAAGAACGACAACGTGGATGCAGCAGCTCACAGGTTTGCTTGCTGTGTTTTTTACCGTTCTGATGGATTATCCCTAGTCCCTGTTCTGGGTTGCTGTTTCAGGTCTAAGGCTATTAAATAAAGAAAAATTTGAAATACTGATTTTCAGCTGCTACATTCATAAAAGCTTCCAAATTGAAATGTATGAGCCTCACTTATATAATGGTGTGGCATTT
Organism: Microcaecilia unicolor; assembly: GCF_901765095.1. Classification (NCBI taxonomy): domain Eukaryota; kingdom Metazoa; phylum Chordata; class Amphibia; order Gymnophiona; family Siphonopidae; genus Microcaecilia; species Microcaecilia unicolor. The sequence goes on along the minus strand of NC_044037.1, from coordinate 65,710,760 downwards.
CAAAGTATGGTGCATTCTAGAGACAGAACATCTTGCCTTCCTACTTAAGCCTGACCTTTTGTTCTATCTGGGTACCCTTTTCAATTATGCAGAGCAGCTTACAATTGAAAATACACTATTAATATAAAGTAAACTTAAAGTTCTGTTTCTCACTGATGGAGGGAGAAAGGATTAGAGATATGCAGATGGAAGGCTTTAATGACACGAAGGCTGCGCGGGGGAGTGAAAACAGAAATATACCAAATGGCTTCCTTACAGTGGACTTCATAGGCTGGCTCACTTGCACTCCACTCCCGAGGTTGCAGCGGTGAACTGGCGGCCGGGGCGCTACTCTCCAGTAGTAAAAGCTGCAAGCCGGCAGGTTCGAGTCCGTCCTTTGCTTCCCTGCCCTCTCTGCGTCCCGCCTTCCTGTGATGTCATTTCCTTTCAGGCGGGTGGGACGCAGAGAGGGCAGGGAAGCAAAGGACGGACTCGAACCTGCCGGCTTGCTGCTTTTACTACTGGAGAGCGGCGCACTGGCGCCCCGCCCGCCAGTTCATCGCTGCGGGCGAGGATTCAAAGATACGGACGGACGGGGATGGACTCGGACTCTGGGTGGGCGGGCGGGCCTGAGGCTAAATTGGGTGGGCCTGCGCCCATCCAGGCCCACCCATAGCTACACCCCTGCTGAACCCTACTATATGCTCAGTACATAGCTAGTATGATATTTGTTCCAGAGAAGGAAATAGCAAAGAAATTCCAGCTTCTACTCTTCAGCCACTTCTGATCAACTAACTCAGTACTTCCTTTGTCCTCAGTCTCACTCATCTTACCTTTCTGGGCCAGAGTCTAAATTGATCAAATATGTTGGATCCTTGTACCCAGGTTCTGTTGAAAAGCTTTCTCTGGAATTTGAGCTGGGCCTGTCAAAGAAAATAAGCTATATTACAAACCAAATGAGCAAATATGTGGCAGGGCAGTGAATTTGGGGAGGAGGGGGAGGGGGATAGTTCAGTTTCAGTGTAACAAGTGAGCAGCACTTTAAATGTTCTGTCAGGCCTATGCTCAAACCCTGTTGCATCCCTCCCTCCCCCTCTGACAGGTCTGCATTTGAGGCGGTGAGACTCAGCAGTACTTAAGTGCAGGCCTGTACTTAAACCCCCATGCTGTGCTGAATTGCATTGCAGCAGCTGCTAAGAGTGGAAGGCAGAGGACAGAGGTAGGATGGCTGCAGTAGCAGCAGAAACAGGGAAGTGGGGAGAGATTTCAGAATCCCCCTTGGAGGAGGCTATAGGGAAAGGAATAGGAGATGCTAGATATCTTGGAGGGATAGAGAAGGGAAGATAGTGGATGCTTGAGGGGAGGGGCTAGGAAATGGAAGGGGAGATGCTGGACATGGTGGGTCAGGAAAGGCAGTTAAAACGAAATCATTAAGAATCACTTTGGGGCCCTTTTACTAAGCTGTGTAAGCGTCTACACGTACCAAACGCGTGCCAAAATGGAGTTATCGCCTGACTACCATGTGGCTCTTGCTGTAATTTCATTTTTGGCGCGCGTCCGATCCGCACATCTTTTATTTTTGGGCGCATGTAATGGATGCGCGAAAAGTGGCATTTGATGTGTGTAGGTCAGTATCACCCAGATTCTTTACAGCTAGGTCAATGGCTGGCGGTAAGGTCTCAGACCTAAAATGGACATGCGGCAATTTTGATTTTGCCGCATGTCTATTTTCGGCAAAAAAAAGGCCTTTTTTACAGGCGCACTAAAAAATGGATTGGCGCACGCCCAAAACCCTCGCCTACACTACTGCAAGCCATTTTTTAGCAGGCCTTTGTAAAAAGACCCCTGAATTTGTTCTAGTTCATTCCTGAGAAGATATTAATGCTTTAAACTTTTGACATTTCTTTTGCATAGCCACTCCTAGCTTTATAACTCCCTGTAAATCTAAGGGGGTCTTTTACTAAGGCGCTCACAGTTTTAGCATGTGCCTATTTTTAGCACGTGCTAAAAACATGAGCGCGCCTTAGTGAAAGACCCCCTCAGTGTTATCTTAATCAGAACTCTAGATAGTGATCACATCAATACATAGGAGGTTTCAGTATAGTTCCAATACTGAAACAGAGGTGTCAACATTCTAAGTACATACATTTTATTCTGAAAAATGGAAATAAACTATATTAGGGCAACAAAAGAGCCTATGGAGAAGGTAATACAACAAACAAGCAAGGTGATATTTTGAAGAATCTATCTATTATATGTGATTTGAAACCAATGTATTCCATTTCTTATGTTCTCATGAAGGGGAAGAGGAGCTCTGGAGAGAAAAGGGGAGAACCTTCTAGGTCCATCTGTTCCTACTCTTGGACTTGAACTAAACAGTCTGCACACACTGCTAAGGGTCGCGGGCACCATTTTGAAACCTGAGCAACAGAAGCTGGAGCAACTGGAGATGGGTCCTGCTTCCACTCACATCCTGGGCTCCCCTAGTAAGAGCCAGTGGTGGGACTGAGGGAAGGAGAGGTAGGGAGTCTGCCGGGAAGACCCCCAGGGGATTGTCATGGGGATCTTCATGAGGGTGCAGTATTAGATTGGTATCAGGGGTTAGGGGGCTCACTGCTATTGGGTGGAGGAATCAGGGAGTTATGAAAATGGATGCTGTTGTAGTGATTGTACAAAGTTGTTCCCAGATACATATGAGGTATAGATGCAGTTTCCCCCTTACATTTAGCTTTGCAAACTCACTATTCCAATTGGATGTGGATAGACATGGACAAGCAGTCCTACACATCCTTACATGTATTTTACAAGAGTTACCGTGTTTGTCAGAGCCTTTGTAAAATACTTGGGGAATTGTGTATGTCCAAATTTGGACATCTCAGTCCATTCTTCATGTTATATTTAAAATTGGGCTTCACAAATGCATCCTGTCTAAGGCCAATGTAGCACACTATAGGATATCTGATTACTCCCCCAATGCATTGTACTATGGCCATAATATTTTGAAAGGGTTTGCGATTAACCCATATCCTCCCCTGATTCTGTTCTCCAGTCACGTTTGAGCAGAATCTTACTGTAGGATTTCACTCCTAACTTGCTTACCTTGTGGAGACTGATTTGTCATTGATGTACTCAGAGCCTATGTTCCTGGGTTCACTTGTGGAGCTGGTAGTGGTGATAGTAGTACTTCTTCCAGAATGTGAGCTAGACCTGTTAAAGAAAGGAGAGAGTCCAGGATTTACTTTAACTGTCCAATGGAATTCTGAATTAGAACCTTCCGTTCAGTAAATTGTTTCTCCAAGGACAAGCAGGATAGCAACTTTTTACAGTATGGGGTGATATCACCAATGGAACTCATATGGGAAGCTTTTGAGGCTTTTCACGTCACATGTGCACCACTTCCCACCTAATGCTCTTGCGCAGAGTGATGTAAGCCTTTGTCTTTCCGTGGAGCCAATCAGACATGCATTACCTTCAAGAGAATGTTTCTTACTAATTTTACACTTTTTTTAAGTTTTTCGTATGTATTTTGCTGTTTTGTGGTACTTCTTCCCCTTTAGTTTCATAGCTATGTTTTTGGTCATTTTCAAGTTTCCTTTATTTTTTTCATTTCACCTGGTGTAGGCCTTGTTGAGAACCCCAGGCTCCTAATCAAGGTACCACTTTTCAAAGTGGAGTCTTTTGATTTCTCAGTGGGTATTTTTCTGGACAAGATGTGCCAGAAAAAAGTCCCTAGCAGCTTCAAGAAATACACCTGGTACCTGCAATGCCTTGGGTCTGATCTTGATTGTTAAAAGATGTTCAAGAGAGGTCTTTGTGGTTGAGCACAGTAGCATGAATGTATTTTGGGTGCTCAGAAGTCTGATCCACCGACTTTGGTCTCTATGGGTCCTGGAACTGCATCAGATATTGGGGATACATCTGCATCAAGAGTGCATTGTACAGTGTGACATGAGCATTGATAGAGAACATTGGCACCAGTCATCATGTGAGTTCCACCTAAAGAAGAGGAAGGAATCCTCCTCAACTTCATTGACTCTGAGGGCGTGTGATGCCAATTGTCAGGTGGAGGCCGGGGTGCACTGACATCGTACCTCATTGGAGCACTGAGGCACTGAGGTCACTGGTGTCTTCAAAGCATCCCCGACTTGGATTGCTTATCCTTCTTGATAGTGCAAGCATTATTACCAGTACCACTATTTCCATCTCAACCAGCTCATCGTCCTGCCAACATTTTTGCCTAGGCCTCACACCTACAAAGATGAAAGTGCACCGCACATAATTGACTGCAAGAGAGCCTTGGTCTTCTTTTCAGAGCAGACTAAAGACATCAACAAATGCACACTGCAGTTAGCAGACTCTATTTCCTTCACTTATGCCCAGGCAGGTTTTGGTTATATCACAGCTCACAATGTTGGAGCTATGGTGGTGTTGGTAGCCCACTTCAGAGGAGGCTCCATGGAGGAAAGTTGCAAGGCTGTGACATGGAAATCTGTTGATGCATTCACTATCCATTACTGTTTGGAAAAGGACTCCTTACATGACAGTTGATTTGGCCAGTCAGTCCTGCAGAATTTTCTTTGGGGATTAAAATCCCAAACAATCTCCCTTAGGCTTATTTCTTTTATGTTCCAGGATGCCTTCCAAATATCTATTTATCTATCTCCCTTAGGCTTATTTCTTTTATCTATCTATCTATCTATCTATCTATCTATCTATCTATCTATCTATCTATCTATCTATCTATCTATCTATCTATCTATCTATCTCAGACTTGTGAGTTCTTGTACCAAGTAGAGCACTGCTGAGCCCGGTACTCGGGCCAGGTTCTGCTTGGTGGCTGGACAACCCCGGGTTTCACCTGCGCTGACCGCCGTTCCCCAGAGGTTGAGCCCCTAAGTGCGGCAGCCTGCAGGACTTACGGGACGGAGCTGGAAGCGGGGTGATGAATGTATCGGCCAGGCAGGCAGCAGGTCAAGAGAGTAATCCAGGTACAAGCGGCAGTCAGTAGGCAGGCGGCAGGCAAGAGAGTAATCCAGGTACAGGCGAAAGTCAGTAGGCAGGCGGCAGGCAAGAGAGTAATCCAGATGCAGGCGAAAGTCATTAGGCAGGTGGCAGGCAGAAGAGAGTAATCCAGGTATAGGCAAAAGTCAGTAGGCAGGTGGCAGGCAGAAGGGTAATCCAGGTACAGGCAAAGTCAGCAATGAGGGACCAGTAGTTAAGAAGCAGACTACAGAGTTAGAAACACCTACTAAATTAGAAGCCGAAGCAAGGAGTCCAGGGAGAGCTCAGCTGATAAAGTGCTGGCATCTGACATCAGCAGGGAGAAGGGGCACAACCATAGGACAAGAGCAGGGGAAGGAGGAACCGGAAGACCAATAGGAGAGAAGAAAGGGAAGCTAGGCAGAGGAAGAGCAGACCCAGGTGGGTGGAAGCAAAGCAATCAAGGAGCCTGGAAGCCAGGCAGAGAGAGAGCAGAAACAGGTGCATGGAAGCAAAGCAATTAAGGAGCCTGCAACCACCACTCTCTGCACAAACCCAGAGAGGGCTACACACACATGGCTCAGGCAGTGCCAGTCAAGTGTGCATGTCGACGGGACCCCACGCAGGCCGAGGACGCCGCTTACTCCATGTTGGGCACATGACACTATCTATCTATCTATTCAAAAAACTAGTTGCTGGTATTGGTATCTGCCTGTTGTAGCACCTTGTTATTTTCCCTTCTGTTAAAGGCAGCCTGTAGCTAGGGAGTCCCATGCTGCGAGGACTTGCTATCCTGTTTCTCCTCAGAGAAAAACAAGTTACTTTCCTGTAGAGTGTTTTCTATGGGCAGCAGGATACAAACTCTCACATACCAACTACAGCCCACCTCCCCAAGGATTTCCATTCTACTGAATCTACTGTAAACATACAGATTGAGGGGTGTCTAACATTACAGTGGCAGGTGGGAAGTGGTGCACATTTGCAGTGGAGCATCTCGAAAGCTTCAAGTGTATTCTAACCTGGAGAAGCTTCCTGTATAGCTCCATTGGTGATATCACTCCATTCTTCATGTTATATTTAAAATTGGGCTTCACAAATGGATCCTGTCCAAGGGCAATGTAGCGCACTATAGGATATCTGATTACTCCCCCAATGCATTGTACTGTGGCCATAATATTTTGAAAAGGTTTGTGATTAACCCATATCCTCCCCTGATTCTGTTCTCCAGTCATATTTGAGCAGAACCTTACTGTAGGATTTCACTCCTAATTTGCTTACCTTGTGGAGACTGATTTGTCATTGATGTACTCAGAGCCTATGTTCCTGGGTTCACTTGTGGTGCTGGTAGTGGTGATAGAAGTATTTCTTCCAGAATGTGAGCTAGACCTGTTAAAGAAAGGAGAGAGTCCAGGATTTACTTTAACTGTCCAATGGAATTCTGAATTAGAACCTTCCGTTCAGTAAATTGTTTCTCCAAGGACAAGCAGGATAGCAACTTTTTACAGTATGGGGTGATATCACCAATGGAACTCATATGGGAAGCTTTTGAGGCTTTTCACTTCACATGTGCACCACTTCCCACCTAATGCTATTGCGCAGAGTGATGTAAGCCTTTGTCTTTCCGTGGAACCAATCAGACATGCATTACCTTCAAGAGAATGTTTCTTACTAATTTTACATGTTTTTGTAAGTTTTTCGTATGTATTTTGCTGTTTTGTGGTACTTCTTCCCCTTTAGTTTCATAGCTATGTTTTTGGTCATTTTCAAGTTTCCTTTATTTTTTTCATTTCACCTGGTGTAGGCCTTGTTGAGAACCCCAGGTTCCTAATCAAGGTACCACTTTTCAAAATGGAGTCATTTGATTTCTCAGTGGGTATTTTCTGGACAAGATGTGCCAGAAAAAAGTCCCTAGCAGTTTCAAGAAATACACCTGGTACCTGCAATGCCTTGGGTCTGATCTTGATTATGTTAAAAGATGTTCAAGAGAGGACTTTGTGGTTCAGCAAAGCAGCATGAATGTATTTTGGGTGCTCAGAAGTCTGATCCACCAACTTTAGTCTCTATGGGTCCTGGAACTGCATCAGATATTGGGGATACATCTGCATCAAGAGTGCATTGTACAGTGTGACATGAGCATTGATAGAGGACATTGGCACCAGTCATCATGTGAGTTCCACCTAAAGAAGAGGAAGGAATCCTCCTCAACTTCATTGACTCTGAGGGCGTGTGATGCCAATTGTCAGGTGGAGGCCAGGATGCACTGACATCGTACCTCATTGGAGCACTGAGGCACTGAGGTCACTGGTGTCTTCAAAGCATCCCCGACTTGGATTTCTTATCCTTCTTGATAGTGCAAGCATTATTACCAGTACCACTATTTCCATCTCAACCAGCTCATCGTCCTGCCAACATTTTTGCCTAGGTCTCACACCTACAAAGATGAAAGTGCACCACACATAATCGACTGCAAGAGAGCCTTGGTCTTCTTTTCAGAGCAGACTAAAGACATCAACAAATGCACACTGCAGTTAGCAGACTCTGTTTCCTTCACTTATGCCCAGGCAGGTTTTGGTTATATCACAGCTCACAATGTTGGAGCTATGGTAGTGTCTGGAGCCTACTTCAGAGGAGGCTCCATGGAGGAAAGTTGCAAGGCTGTGACATGGAAATCTGTTGATGCATTCACTGTCTATTACTGTTTGGAAAATGACTCCTGACATGATAGTTGTTTTGGCCAGTCAGTCCTCCAGAATTTTCTTTGGGGATTAAAATCCCCAACCATCTCCCTTAGACTTATTTCTTTTCTGTTCCAGGATGCCTTCCAAATATCTATCTATCTATCTATCTATCTATCTATCTATCTATCTATCTATCTATCTATCTATCTATCTATCTATCTATCTATCTATCTATCTATCTATCTATCTATCTATCTATCTATCTGTCAGACTTGTGAGTTCTTGTACCAAGTAGAGCACTGCTGAGCCCGGTACTCGGGCCAGGTTCTGCTTGGTGGCTGGACAACCCCGGGTTTCACCTGCGCTGACCGTCGTTCCCCAGAGGTTGAGCCCCTAGGTGCGGGCAGCCTGCAGGACTTATGGGACGGAGCTGGAAGTGGGGTGATGAATGTATCGGCCAGGGAGGCAGCAGGTCAAGAGAGTAATTAATTTTTTTTATTTTTGTTACATTTGTACCCCGCGCTTTCCCACTCATGGCAGGCTCAATGTAATCCAGGTACAAGTGGCAGTCAGTAGGCAGGCGGCAGGCAACAGAGTAACCCAGGTACAGGCAAGACAGTAGGCAGATGGCAGGCAAGAGAGTAATCCAGAAAAAACGATAACATCATGGATAACGGGTCGTGGATCTATTCCAACTCTAACACCTATTTTGTTTGGTAAACAAATACCTATGGTACAGTCATTTAGGTACCTTGGTATTATTATCGAGTCTTCCCTATCCTTTAATGAGCAAATATCCGATGTGATAAAGAAATCTATCAACTACGTAAATTACGCTCGATTAGAAACTCCATAGATAAATCCTCTTTGTGTACACTAACTTACGCCTATATTTTATCACGTTTAGATTATTGTAATATAGTGTACGCAGGTCTTTCAAAACGTAATCTAAAACGATTACAGATGATACAAAATACAGCAGCTCGTATTATCTGTAGAGCTTCAAAATATGACAGGATCACGCCATTATTATATCAATTGCACTGGCTTCCAATAGAAGCAAGGATAAAATTCAAAGTTCTGACACTGAAACACAAAGCTTTTTATTCATCTAGTCCATCATATCTGTCTAACCTTACTATCCCCTATACACCAACTCGGACACTTCGGTCATTGACAGAAAATAGACTTGTAATTCCATCCCCATCTAAAGCTCGATGGGAATCAACGCGAACATCAGCATTTTTTTTCTTAGCTCCCTCACTTTGGAATTGTCTTCCTAAAGAACTTAGGTTTGAAGATTCTTATACTCATTTTCGTAAAGCTCTAAAAACACATTTCTTTCAGGAGTCATTTGAAAAAAAACGCTTAAAATAGAAATAAAGGAAAAAAAACTTTTAGTTTTTTTGATTGTTATCAATGTTTTTATGATTATAGCTTGTGAAATCTGTATGTGTGTTGATTTTTTGAAGTGCTTTTCTATCATAAATGGATTTCAGAGTATGTTTATTTATTGTCTTAATGTCATTTAATGTTATTTTATATTGTAAACCGTTCTGATTTACCTTTGTATTAAGTGATGGTCTAGTAAATAAATAAATAAACGATGCAGGCCAAAGTCATTAGGCAGGCGGCAGGCAGAAGAGAGTAATCCAGGTAGAGGCAAAAGTCAGTAGGCAGGCGGCAGGCAGAAGGGTAATCCAGGTACAGGCAAAGTCAGCAACGAGGGACCAGTAGATAAGAAGCAGACTACAGAGTTAGAAACACCTACTACTACTACTATAACTTACTATAGCGCTGCTACCAAAGTAGAAGCCGAAGTAAGGAGTCCAGGGAGAGCTCAGCTGATAAAGTGCTGGTATCTGACATCAGCAGGGAGAAGGGGCACAGCCATAGGACAAGAGCAGGGGAAGGAGGAACCAGAAGACCAATAGGAGAGAAGAAAGGGAAGCCAGGCAGAGGAAGAGCAGATCCAGGTGGGTGGAAGCAAAGCAATCAAGGAGCCTGGAAGCCAGGCAGAGAGAGAGCAGAAACAGGTGCATGGAAACAAAGCAATTAAGGAGCCTGCAACCACCACTCTCTGCACAAACCCAGAGAGGGCTACACACACATGGCTCAGGCAGTGCCAGTCAAGTGTGCATGTCGACAGGACCCCACGCAGGCTGAGGACACTGCTTGCGTCCATGTTGGGGACATGACACTATCTATCTATTCAAAAAACTAGTTGCTGGTATTGGTATCTGCCTGTTGTAGCACCTTGTTATTTTCCCTTTTTTTTCTGTTAAAGGCAGCCTGTAGCTAGGGAGTCCCATGATGCGAGGACTTGCTATCCTGCTTCTCCTCAGAGAAAAACAAGTTATTTTCCTGTTGAGTGTTTTCTATGGGCAGCAGGATACAAACTCTCACATACCAACTACAGCCCACCTCCCCAAGGATTTCCATTCTACTTAATCTACTGTAAACATACAGATTGAGGGGTGTCTCACATTGCAGTGGCAGGTGGGAAGTGGTGCACATTTGCAGTGGAGCATCTCGAAAGCTTCAAGTGTATTCTAACCTGGAGAAGCTTCCTGTATAGCTCCATTGGTGATATCACTCCATGGTTTGAGGAGTTGCATCCTGCTGTCCACAGAGAACATCTGTTACAGGTAAGTAATTTGGTTTTCTACCTCATCTATTGTTGCAGAATAGATGTAAGGTTGAGTACTTATGCTATTTTTAGTTAGCTGACAATGTTCATTGAATGCATTCAGGTTTCAGACATGCTTCCCCCCAGAAGAGTTTGTGCCTGACAGTTTGGAAAGCAGGAAATCAAATTCACAGCCAGAACTATGATGATTCAGGAACATTTAGTTTGAAAACAGGGACATGACAAAATATGTTTGCCTTAGTAACATAATAAAGTAGGACAGATTTGTATTCTATTTTTTACATGACTACATATGATCCATTGACTTAATATCTATTGAAAAACAATTTAGTACGGGGAGCAATGATGTATGTACTGAAAGAACTCATGTTTGTTCTGCGAGTCAAGTACCATTTTAAATGTACAAGAATTTGTTAAAAATAAATGTGGAAATCACAAGGCTTGACAAAGACTTGTGGAACACGGCTAAGAGAACATCTCATTAGTTTCTCTGCATTTTCTCAGAGCAAAGGGAAATGATGTTCAAATTGGAAAGTATTCTAGGGTGGGCCTGAGCCCGAAGTGGGTGGGCATAAAAGTTTCTCTCTACCCCGCCCCCTTCCTCCTCCTATTCTCCACCTCTCCCCCAGCACCTCCCACCCGCAGCTACGCCCCTGCTGTACCCTACTATATGCTCAGTACATAGCTAGTATGATATTTGTTCCAGAGAAGGAAATAGCAAAGAAATTCCAGCTTCTACTCTTCAGCCACTTCTGATCAACTAACTCAGTACTTCCTTTGTCCTCAGTCTCACTCATCTTACCTTTCTGGGCCAGAGTCTAAATTGATCAAATATGTAGGATCCTTGTACCCAGGTTCTGTTGAAAAGCTTTCTCTGGAATTTGAGCTGGGCCTGTCAAAGGAAATAAGCTATATTACAATCCAAATGAGCAAATATGTGGCAGGGCAGTGAATTTGGGGAGGAGGGGGGAGGGGGATAGTTCATTTTCAGTGTAGCAAGTGAGCAGCACTTTAACTATGCTCAAACCCTATTGCATCCCACCCCCTCTGACAGGTCTGCATTTGAGGGGGTGAGACTCAGCAGTACTTAAGTGCAGGCCTGTACTTAAAGCCCCATGCTGTGCTGAATTGCATTGCAGCAGCTGCTAAGAGTGGAAGGCAGAGGACAGAGGTAGGATGGCTGCAGCAGCAGCAGAAACAGGGAGAAGGGAAGTGGGGAGAGATTTCAGAATCTCCCTTGGAGGAGGGTAAAGGGAAAGGAATAGGAGATGCTAGATACCTTGGAGGGATAGAGAAGGGAAGATAGTGGATGTTTGGGGGGAGTGGCTAGGAAATGGAAGGGGAGATGCTGGACATGGTGGGTTAGGAAAGGAAAGAGAAAAGGAGATGCTAGTCATAGGGAGGTTGGGAAGGAAAAGAAGAGGAGTTGTCAGAGTGGGGGGAGGAAGGGAAGAAAAGGAGAGATGGTAAGGAAGGGAAAATAAGATGCTGGGCATGGGTGTGGGGGAATGGAAGAGAAGGGCATGGATGTGGGGGAAAGGAAAAGAAGGGGAGATGCTAGACAGAGAGGTAAAGGGAAGGGGAGATGCTGAACATTGGTGGGTAGACAAGGAAAGGGGATATCTTGGACTATGGGGGGGTCAGTACAGCTTTGAGATGTTGGTATATGTGGGGGAGGAATGAGGCCATGAGTGAACCAGGGTGGGGTGCATGGTTGAAGGTTTTCCTAGGACATCATATACTTTTTGACTGTCCCTGGCAAAAGGTGACTCAAGCATTGAAAAGTGGAAACTATCATCATTCTCTGAACGTAGATCAATTGGCCTTCTAGTACGGTTCTACAGATATTTGGTCACTTTGTTGTGGTAACTGTTTTCAAGAATTTGGTATGACATTAGCAGTTCCAGACAAGTATGCACAGATGTTGGTTTCTGTTTCGTGCACCTTTATATTCTTTGGTCACCTGTGTGTTTTCGTAGGTGTGCTGTATGGATATACATTTGGGATGATGAAGTTACTCTATTATACTATTTTATGCCGCTTATATCTAGATTCTGTCCCCTTGCTTCCTTTGAATGGCTTGTTCTCCACATTTCCTTCATTTATTGTTTTTAATGTAACTTGTATGTTTTTATATTATTTTGTTTGGGATTGTATATGTGTCCCTGTTATCCATATAGTTATATGTAGAATATAAATGAATAAAACTAAACTAAACTAATAAATCTAATTTTCTTACCTTCTTTGGTCAGATTCTGATTCCTGGTCACTTAAATACTCTGGGACCGTGTAGATGGCTCTTGTCGTGGTGGTGACATTGCTTTCCCTGGGATGTGTGATGGGCCTGACCAGAAGAGGAAAGAGAACTGCTTGGACTGTGCGGAACCAGGTTGTGAGTATTTATTTAATACAACATCACATACATAATTAAAACCAAACCAAACCAAACAATACAACACAAACAAACAAACAAACAAACATTACTCAGTAACATTATAGGTAAGAGCAAATAAATGAGCTTTTACCAATTTATAAAATTTAAAAAAAAAATCACATCCCTGATGTATCTCTAAATGTAAGGACCTTGAACTAAAAAAAAAAAATTATTTATGCACTAGTACGAACTTTACCTATCTCAGCAACTGCTGGGACAACTAATAAATTTGAATGAGATGAATGTGATGACTGAGTAGGCCAATATATCTTCACATTATTGTCTACCTCAGAGTTAAAAATTCAAGTACCTTGGACCATTTAATATATCATTTCCCATTACTGGATGAATATTGGTCTCAAATAGAGAAAACAATTTCTCTTATACTAAATTTAAAGATTTCTTTAACTTACAAAATGATAATAGCAGGAGATTTCGGCATTAACAATATATTATCACCACATATAATTAAACTACTACGTATATTGATCCAAGTGGCTATAAAATTGATATGTCAAAACTGGAAAGATTTTACAAAGTTAACCTACGAAATGTGGTGGAACTCAGTATGTCTAACAGCTAAATATGAAAACGTAGCAGCAGAGAAATGTGGTTCCTTTATGGCATATAATAAAATTTGGTCTCCGGTGATTAAATATTCATCCAGCTAAGTAATTAATGTACAGGTACTTTTCAAACATTGACATTAATACTATAACATCTGATATGCATGCATACTTCATACGAATATACATATATGTATATATATATATAGTCAGAGTACATTGACCTTTCTGTTAACTGTTTGAACTAAAAAAATTCAAGTACCTTTTTAAAAATAATGCAACTACACTAAAAAATAATATGGCATCAGACTGGAAGCCAGTAAAGTTTAATTGTGAATGATTTTACATGATGATAATGCTGGAGACCATCAGTCTTACAGGCAGCAGCATATAGCAGAGTAGGGCACAGATACATGAAAAAAGTAAGAGACTTACTTAAGAAGATTCCTACAACTAAAAAAGTGTTAACGTATGCAAAAAAAAAAAAAAGCTGTAAACTGGAGTTTTATATGTAAATATATCATGGTAACAACCAGGAGAAAATATTAATCTACTACTACTAATCATTTCTATAGCACTACTAGACGTACGCAGCGTTGTATTTTACAGTCCACATCCACTGACCCAGTCTTGTGACTGTTGGTTAATTGAAGCTATTCAACGGTTTTATTGCATTATGGAAATTTGATAGTTAAGCCATGAGTATTCATCAGCCATTAACACCAATTGAGTTATATATAGTAATGTGTCAGACTAACAGCTTGTCTGTAGCTGGCTTAGATTAGAGCTGTTAGACTTGGCACATTAACACACAAAACTGAATTGGTATTAAACAGTAACTGATGTTTTTAAACAGAAACTGAATCTTCAAGATTTTAATCTATTGCTAAAGTGTATAGTTGAACTTCTTCATAGGAAAATGTTATTCACAAGTCTTACTCTGCCATGAGTGTGGTTTGTGTCTAGAAAATTAAAATGCCAAGACTCTAACATCTATTTGAAAATTTGTAAAGAATGGTTGCTTTTACAATGTAGACAGGCATTGACCTTTATTTACAAAGCACAAATAATGTACACAGCATTGAGCATATGGGACTGTAGAAAGCCACTAGTTAAGTAAACATAGTCTGATTGATATTCAAAGTAGGCAGGAGAGATTCGGACTGACCATTTGAAAAGTAGGTAGGAAAAGAGTTTTCTAGAGGTGGAGTCAGGGAGGAACCAGGACTCATGCAGGGCAACATAATATTGTACATTTTTTTATTTCATTGATCATCTATTCCCCTTATCTTTCTTTATGTTTCTTTCTTTAACCTTTTTCATTTTCTTTCCTAGTTTCTTTCAGCTGTTGGTGGTCATCATTTTTCAAACACTGACTGTAGCTGGGCACGTGCAGGACGTCAGATGCAGAGAAGCCCTGCAGAGTACAGCGAAGATCAGCTGAGAGGAGCGCGTCTGTGTGGGCCACGCACGCCGGAGTCAGAACAGAAGACAGCACTTCTGCTGGCGGGGGTTCAGGTGGAAGGGGCCCGGTGGCAGTGGCGGGTGGAACTGCGGCACCGGGCCCCCTTGGAGGCCCAGGTCCCGGGAATTTTGTCCCCCCTGTCCCCCCCTCTCGGCGGCCTGCTGAAAGTCAGAGGCTGTGCACTCCCACTGCAACCTAACCAGTGCCTAGAAGACTGGCACCGATTGGAGGAGCAGGGCCCTGCCGCCATGAATCTACCAGGAAAGCGGCTTATTTCTTCCTAGCCCCAAGTTTATGGAACAGTTTGCTCCCAGAAAGTAGATCCGAGCACTCACTCTCCTGGTTCAAAGCTTTACTGAAGACAGATGTTTTTTTTTTTTTAGTTAATCTTCAACATCCCTCCTGCCTTTTTATCCTGAGTCATTTCTAAGGAAACATTAATAAACTTTGTTGATATTATTATTAATTATTTGTTTGGTCCCAGTTCTTTGGACAAGCCTGGTTTACTTTTCCCACTTCTTTTATCTCTTTTTATCCTGTTACACAGTACAAACATAGCAATTTTAACTGCAACTTTTAAGTTTATAATGTTTAAGTTATGTGATTGAGAATCTTATTGAGTGTGTCTTTCCTATCACATATTGGAGTTCCTTTTCCTTTGTTGTACTACCATTGTAACTGTAAACCCTCTTTGACTCCCTCAAGAAAAGGTGGTACATCAAATACCAATTAAACTTAAACTTAGTACATCAGCCCTATATTTGAAAATAACGATATGTGCCACATGAATCCCAGGAATGCACGGAAAGAGTTCTATAAACCCCCGTCTTCTCCCCTCCCCTCCAAAAAGTAAAACCATTCAAAAACACGAGGATCCCGTTTGCTTCTTACTTTGCAGTGCTTTGATCAAGTTTGCTGTACACTGAGGGGCTCGTATTGTCATTGTAGGTTTCTCTCCTGGTGGTAGTAGTGGTGGTAGTTCTGCTCTCTGAGCCTGAGCCAGTCCTGGGATGAAAGGAATAAGCTTATTAGACATCATAATGCCTGCAACAAAATCTTCAGGATCAATTCTGGGTTTCTATAAATAATTAGGTGCCCTTTTACTAAAGCCGCATAAGCGTCTACACGTGCCAAAATGGAGTTACTACCTGGCTACTGTGTGGCACTTGCGGTAATTTCAATTTATGTGCGCGTCCAATACGTGTGTACGAAATATTCTGGATGTGAGTATCGGACGCACGCCAAGTGGCATTTGACATGCGTAGGTCATTACCGCCCGGTTACCGTGTGAGACTTTACAGCTAGGTCAATGGCTGGCAGTAAGGTCTCAGACCCAAAAAGGACACGCACCAATTTTGATTTTTGCCGCACGTCCATTTTCGGCAAAAATTTTAAAGAAGGCCTTTTTTACGGGTGCACTGAAAAATGGATCGGTGCGGGGCCCAAAACCCGTGCCTACACTACTGCAAGCCATTTTTCAGCACACCTTAGTAAAATGACTCCTAAATTTATATTTAGCTCATGGTTTCTCAGTAGAAGTTTAAGGCAAGTTACATTCAGGTACAGTGTCTGACAATCTTATCATTAAAAGGCTGCCTTTACTAACCCACAGTAAAATAGCACATATTCCTACTAATTTACCATGTAAAGATTTACTGTAGGATTGATTCACCTGCACTTTTGAGGTAACACAGGTTAGTCAATATCACAATATACGTTACAGTTGCCACAGCGAGGAATATCATGCATATGAGCAAGGATTCGGTCTAAGCTTTAAGATCCTGCCAGGTGCTTGTGATCTGGACAGGTTACTATTGAAAAAAGAATACTGGGCTTCATGGACTTTTTAGTCTGACCCAGTATGGCAATCTTTTTCCCCTCTGTCCACCCACCCCAGCTATGTATCCTTTTACTGTACACTGCTGAGAAGTTACAAGTGAAGTATCAAAGGAATATAATTGGCTACTCAGCTAATGTACTTATGTATCATATTTATTTCTGTCATAAACAGTAACTTCTTTCAAATTCTTGTCTTTATGAGAATACACAATTCCCTTTCATTTCAAAATGATACTGTGTTAAAAAAGGTGTTTTCTCAAAACAATGTATTTCGAGTCAACCCTGTGACTCAGTCGGTGCAGTACACTACCATGTGGGAGAACTGGGTTTAGCAGAAATTGGCTCAGGAATTATTCAAACTGTCTGGGTTTGTAGAGGCAGTATTCACAGTGCTGATGGGGGGATGGGAGGAGGGGAGACTTTCAGGCTTATTTTCGAAAGAGAAGGACGCCCATCTTTTGACACAAATCGCAAGATGGGCGTCCTTCTCACAGGGTCGCCCAAATCGGTATAATGGAAAGCTGATTTGGGGCGTCCCCAACTGCTTTCCATCGTGGGGGTGACCAAAGTTCCCAGGGGCGTGTTGGAGGCGTAGCGAAGGCGGGACTTGGGCATGCCTAACACATGGGCGTCTTCGACCCATAATGGAAAAAAAAGGGCGTCCCTGATGAACACTTGGACGACTTTACCTGGTCCTTTTTTTCTTACGACCAAGCCACAAAAAGGTGCCCGAACTGACTAGATGGCCACCGGAGGGAATCGGGGATGACCTCCCCTTACTCCCCCAGTGGTCACTAACCCCCTCCCAACCTCAAAAATAAATTTAAAAATATTTTTTGCCAGTATCTGTGCCAGCCTCAAATATCATACCCAGCTCCATGACAGCAGTATGCAGGTCTCTGGAGCAGTTTTTGTGGGTGCAGTGCACGTCAGGCAGGCGGACCCAGGCCCATCCCCCCCAACCTGTTACACTTGTGGTGGTAAATTGAGCCCTTCAAAATCTACCAGAAACCCACTGTACCCACATCTAGGTGCCCCCCTTCACCCATAAGGGCTATAGTAGTGGTGTACGGTTGTGGGGAGTGGGTTTTCCACATCTAGGTGCCCCCCTTCACCCATAAGGGCTATAGTAGTGGTGTACGGTTGTGGGGAGTGGGTTTTTTTTTTTTTTTTGGTGGGCTCAGCACACAAGGTAAGGGAGCTATGTACCTGGGAGCTTTTTCTGAAGTCCACTGCAGTGCCCCATAGGGTGCCCAGTTGGTGTCCTGGCATGTCAGGGGGACCAGTGCACAATGAATGCTGGGTTCTCCCACAGCAGGGCTTGCATTTGGTCATTTCTGAGATGGGCGTCCTTAGTTTCCATTATCGCTAAAAATCAGAAACAACCAAGTCTAAGGACGACCATTTCTAGGGACGACTTAAATGTCAAGATTTGGGCGTCCCTGACCGTATTATCGAAACGAAAGATGGACACCCATCTTGTTTCGATAATACGGGTTTCCCCGTCCCTTCGCCATGATGTCCTGTGAGGACGTCCTCAGAAAAACATGGGCTCCCCTTTTGATTATGCCCCTCTCTGTATCACTGCACAAAGATTACAGTCACCAAACTCAGGGTGCATATGTATTAAGTTTCAGAGGAAGCCATGCTCTGTGGTTCCTGGATAGTCTGTTGCTGCTGTGACCAGCATAGTGGAAGAGGGAGAGGCTTAAAATTGGAGGCAACCCCCCCCCCCCCCCACCCCCACAAAACAAAGAAAATCAAACAAATGAAAAACAGGTAGCTGAAAATGAAAGCACATAATACTTTAAGTAGCAGATGCCGGTTTGACTGAGCTGAAAGCTTGATCCTGCTCCAGAAAAGTGGTATTATGATTTCTTAAGAAGGGTACTTAACCACTGAAAATTGACAGCACTGGGGTAATCTAATAATGTATTCGATTATATATTATGCAATATTCTAAGTCACTGAAAAGTAATTAATAGCCAGTACAGCAATTTGAACAACTGTTGTCAGAAGGAAAGTAACATGCAACTGTGAATAACTAGCTTTGTAGTGACTTTTCCCAGCCTTCCATTCATACCTTCTTGTGCTGACTTTGAATTCCTCATTGTCATCTTCCAGGCATTCAGGCACCACATATCGGGCTGATGTGGCAGAGCTTCCTTCAGACCGTAGGCTGCAAATGCCAAAGCAGGAAAGGTATTATTATTTTGTAATCTGTGGTTTCACATTTTGCTGTTTGTAGGGACTGACCCTACAAACAGCACAGTGTAATGCTAGTTATCATATTTACAAAAAGCCTACATTTGACTAACTCCTGTTGCATAGTTTATGTAGGGCAGAGTCTATTGTGCAAGCAAGAGAGGGAGTCCTAGGCATTGCAAAACAGTTCCACAAGGACTTGCAGTCTGTGGCTTTTGGCCAAAGGTTTATTAATACGGTGGTTAGAGCTAGGTATAAATGGGGTAAAAACTATGGGTTGTTGTGAATGAAGGAAACTACTAGGCAAAAAAAGGTCTTTGCTTCTATGGATGGAACAATTATCCCCTAAATCGAGAATAAAGTGGTGTGATAGCCATGTTAGTCCCCTTTGGTAATAAATAAAATAAAACAAAGAAAAGAAAAAGAAAAGAAGACGATACATTTTTTACTGGTCTAACAATACAATTTTTTTTATTAGCTTTTGAAGGCAATACCTTCTTCTCCAGAGCCCTCCCGCCCAGTTAAATCACTTTGGACTCCTTTTACAAAGTCGAGCTAGCATTGTTGCATTTGCTATGCCAGAATCTCTAACTCTGCTTTATAAAAGGAGCCCTTTGAATATTGGGTGGTAACTGTTCTTTTTTTTTTTTTATTGAGTCAGTATCAATGATGAATTTTTTTTTCATTTTATTTTGAAATCGTTAACATTCCCAAAAAATAAGTACCTGTATATATGTAAACCGCTTTGAATGTAGTTGCAAAATACCACAGAAAGGCAGTATATCAAGTCCCATTTCCCTTCCCCTTTCCCATTCCAATGTAACACAGTGGAACATATTAAAAAATGAAATAATGATAATCATTTCTAGTCCACATCATTGGGGAAAATGAAGCCATATAGGACAAGATTCTATATATGGTGCCTGAAAAATTGGCGCCAAACAAAATTTCTGCCTAGGCATATTCTATAACCTGTGCCTAGATTTAGGTGTGATTTAAATAATACGTCTACTGGGTTTATAGAATATGCCTAGTGGTCATGCCTGTGCCTAACTCTAGGTTGAAGCTATTGCTACACTATGGTGCTCTTCTCTGTTCTGACAGTGGAAGTTTATACCTTATATGAACGTTTTTTTGTAACAAACTATCGACTTTACACAATCAGCTATACACCATAAGACTCCTGAAGAAGGCGCGAGCTAGCGCCGAAACACAGCTGTGCTGAGTCGTTGTCACTTTGCTTGCAATAAAGAATTGTTTCTTTATAGACGTCTCCTCTGGTTTTTAGAAGCGCCTACCTTTCCTACTTCTTGCTTCTGCAACCTTTTACGTAGGAACCAGTGTACCTCCACCCCTTTGGGGTGGTTTACTTAACTCTAGGTACATCCATTTACGCCAAGTAAAACTTGATGTAAATACCAGCACCTAAGTTAGTCACTGGAGCAGGTGTATTCTATAATTCTGTACATAAATTTTCAGAATGCTCGTGACCTGCCCATTCCATGCCCATGGCCATGGCCCCTTTTTGGCAGCGCGCATTAGAATTTACATGCACCACTTTACGGAATATGATTAGCAAGCAGGGGTGTATCTGCATGGGGACACGGGGGCCTGGGCCCCCGCTGATTTCGCCCTGGACCCCCCTGCCGCCGTCACCTACCTTTGCTGGCGGGGGACCCCAACCCCCGCCAGCCGAAGTCCGCTTCCTCCTACCGCTGCCTTTAAAAATATTCCTTCGGCTGGCGGGGGATCCCAACCCCCGCCAGCCGAGCCGAGCTCTTTTAAAGTTCTTTTTCATCCTCCGGAGTCCGTGCTGTTCAAAGCTGCTCCTTTCAGAGTCTGACATCGCTGCACGTTGTACGTGCAGGAGACGTTGCTGCACGTTGTACGTGCAGGAGACCTCCTGCACGTACAATGTGCAGCGATGTCAGACTCCGAAAGGAGCAGCTTTGAACAGCACGGACTCTGGAGGACGAAAAAGAACTTTAAAAGACCTCGGCTCGGCTGGCGGGGGTTGGGGTCCCCCGCCAGCTGAAGGAATATTTTTAAAGGCAGTGGCAGAAGGAAGCGGACCTCGGCTTGCGGGGTTGGGGTCCCCCGCCAGCAAAGGTAGGTGATGGTGATGATGGCAGCGTCGGCGGCGATGACGGCGGGGGGGGGGCGACGACGATGGCGGGAGGGGGGCTATAATGTGCCCCCTCACTCTGGCCTTGGCCCCCCCTACCGCCGCATTTCAGATACGCCTCTGTCAGCAAGTTGTGTGTATAAATTCTAATTAATGCCAATTAGTATCACTAACTATCTACAGCTCAGAAAAGAACTGAAAACCTACCTCTTCAGAAAATTTTACAGCTAACTACACAACCAATCGATGACCTCCTTAAGCAATAAATGTAAAACGCTAATGTAACTGCACCTAAATGTAAACTGTTAAGTCACTTTGAACCGAAACCTGTTTTCGGATAACAGTGGGATACAAGAATACATAAATAAATAATTGCTCGTTAAGTGGCAATTATAGGCACTGATTGGATTGCTAAGTAATTAAATTGCACGATGCACAAATCCAGAATACATCTGGATTTATGCACGCAATTTTGGTCACGCTATATAGAATCTGGGGGATAAACCATAATAGACAATAATAAGGAGGAACCCTTCCTACACAACCTGCTGTCATGTAGCCCACTAACTAGGGTATCCCACCTAGTTCCTCACCCGGTTCCCACCCACCTATCTAGAAGAAACTATTCTAATTGTGTCAAAGAAAACAGAACTATCAACTTGGTAGGAAACTAAACATTTGCAAGGAAATTTTAAGAAAAGTGTCTAAGCCTAATGCCTTAGTTTTCAATTGTAAAAACATTTTCCTCCTTATCTGAATTACTCTGGAAACACCAGGAAAAACTTGTATTCTCTGTCCACTATATGATATCTTCTTGTTTTTAAAGTAAGATTTCAAGACAGATAAAGTATCAGAGCCAAATAATACAAGCAGGGTAAGTAAAGGTCTCAAGACTGTTATCACACAGACCCCAAGGCTACACCTCTAGCATCAGGGATTGGCTGAAGCTTAGTATAAAAGGGTTACTGAGATGAGAATACTGTTCACTGAACCCAAGGTTAACTGGTCTGCTTGCTATCAAGCGTCCTGTATGCTGAGCCCCTCCTGCCACATTTCTGTGCTCCAGGCTAATCTGGTACCTGCTTGGTGATTCTAGTCCAGCTCTGCAGTTCCAAATCACTAATTCCTGTTTCAGTTTTGCAATCTGCTTTCTAACTTCAGTTCCATTTCAGTTCTGGTTTGCTTCCATTCTGACCCCCAGCCATTGTGATCTGCTACAGTGCGACCTTAAACTCTAGCTGTTGCTACCTGCAAATTTCTGGTTCATGTCTCTGTGTACCCAAGCACAGTAGTTGACTGCAGGGTGGCTTCCTGTCTATGCTTGGTCCAGGTGGACCACTCACACCTGGGGCTTAGTCCAGCTCCAAGCCCCATAAGTATTTAAGGTGATAACTTGCCACTTCAATAAAAATGATAGCTTTATTCATGGAGACTGCATTCCCTTTCCTCAGTACACATATATTTCTCAGTCAAGGACAGCAGCCTTTAACCTTTAGTAAGATTGATGGAAAGAATATAACTACAAGCTGAAAGATCTATGAACATCCTCTTTTTCTAACTGAGTAGAAAAGATAGGGTTCTACAACTGGCTGCCTCGAGGTAAGCACGTGAATGCCGAGTGCTAAGCGTCAATTCTATAACAGCATCTTTGTGCCAAGGTGTTGTTACAGAACACTACTACTACTACTTATAATTTCTAAAGCGCTACTAGACGTACACAGCGCTGTACACTTGAACATGAACAGACAGTCGCTGCTCCACAGAGCTTACAATCTAATTAGCGTGAGTGCTGACATGCCTTAAAGTTAGACACAAACAGTTACGGTAGGTCAGTGCCTGCTGTACAGGCTCGTGCCTAAGTGGCTGATATTTGCATAATTTAGTATTCTATAAGTTAATAAAGTATAGACAAGCCCTTGTAGTTACACACTATTTTATAGAACAGTACATACATACATGAGTGGCAATTATCTCGGCACTTACACGCATATGGCCAGAAACATGTTATCCTTACCTCCTACTGCCTGACACATCAGACGCTGCTCTTCCCATCTCCTCTTCATCTTCATAGCAGCTAAAATGGAGAAATGAGACACACAATGAACAAATACAGTCCATGTTTACGATAGTGTGTTTACTGCAGAAGTAATCTGTCCTATATCAGTGTATTCAGGGTTATTTTAAGGTGTTTTCATAGAAGAGAATTTTCTAAGAGAAAGCATGTTATCTTATAATGGACTCATAACCCGCCAGTTCCCTCAATTGAACTTCTAAGCGGGATACCAAAAGAATACCGATACCTTTTATCAGGATTTACAAAAGCTGTTCAAAACTACTTGTAAAGATCGCTTCATAAACGCACAGCAAGATATATAAAAGAGTGAGAAAAAAAATGCTTTAAACCACATACTTCTAACAGTCGGGAAAAGTCAAAAGCAAATGGTTACAAGTCCTAGTTACTTTGTAGTACAGCTTAGCAATTTAATCAATTGAGAAAATCCTTCCAGGCAATAACCTTCTAAGATCTTAAATACTAAACAGACCCCTTAAAATGGACCTGAGCCTCCCAACATGGTCTACTTTAGATTTACAGTATATTAATCTAGCTGTTGAATGTTGCATTAACTGAATCTTCCTGATCAAGTTTATAGCCATTCCCATATACAAGGAATTTTCCATAGTCCAACATCGATAACTAAACAATAATTCTGAAATGATCCTGCAAAAAATACAATCACAACAATCATAGTTGTTTTTTTCCTTAAAATAAGCTTTTCAAACTAGATTATTCACCTGGGCCTCCATTGTCAGTAAAGAATCTAGAAGCATTCCTGAACTTTAGAAACTCTCTCAACATTAAGTTGAATTCCTTCATTATTCAAAATAAACTTTAAAATGTTAGATAGGTTCATACCAAACCAAAGAACTTTTGTTTTATCAACATTCAATTTAAGACGTACAGAAGCTGACCAATTTCTAATTTTATTAATACTATTATTAGTAATCCTAGAAGTGGATTCAGTGTCTTGACCAACAGAAACCTTTAAAAATATGTAATCAGCATATGAAAGTATACGCTCATCTGGATACAATGAAATTTCTCCATGTAAACTCATATATAAATTGTACAGAAGTAAATAAATGGGAGAACCCTGCAGGACTCCACAAGGGGGAGGGGGGGTACCCAGGGAGATGAAAAAATTCCATTTTTTAATACCAGGTACTGCCTATTCTTCTAGAAGGACTCAAACCAATTTAAAACAGAGCCCGCAAATCCAAACTAAGGGCCCTGTTTATTAAGCCGTGCTGTAGGAGCGCAAACTTCTTAGCGCACGCTAAAAATTAGGGCACACTAATGCTAGAGACAGGGCCCTTAGATCGTAAAGCCAGTAAAATATCATGATTGACGATATCAAAGGCTGCAACAATATTCTTTCAAGCTTTATTCTTTCCCTTTTAAATTTGCTTAGAATGTAAGTGCACAAAAGTGGTTCAGTCAGATTTGCACGACCATCAAAAACTCTCAACAAGAAACCTATGTAAAGAAGAATCAATAAATATCCTACATAATCCATATCACCAAATATAAAATAGTAACAGTCATAAACACACACCTATTTATGGGCTTTTCCTGCCTTTTAAATAGGTGTTTCTTTGTGACGTTTACTATTTTTTATCTGGTGATTTGGCTACATGTGAACATTTATTGCTCCGTTATACACACTATGGTGGTTTCTGGTTTCTGTATAGAAGTGTGTTTGGCACTATCAAAATATTATTTTATTAATATTTTATTAATTGGTAATATAGGATATTTATTGATTTCAATTGGTGTAAAGCAGTGGTTCCCAAACCTGGTCCTGGAGGCACCTCAGCCAGTCAGATTTTCAGGATACCCACAATAAATATTCATAAGAGAGATCTGCATGCAGTGGAGGTAGTGTATGCAAATCTCTCTCATGAATATTCATTGTGGTTATCCTGAACAGCTGACCAGCTGGGGTGCCTCCAGGACAAGGTTTCGGAACCACAGGTGTAAATCCTTGTGCCCAAAGGTGGGCACGGATCTCGGTACTACATGCTATTCTATAAAGGGAGCCAATCCTGGAACTCCCGTTATAGAGTACTGTTCCGTGCTGATTTTTTTCAGCACTGAATTATGAGCCACCATTTACTGAATCCAGCCCTAAGTGGCTTTTCTTATGAAAGAGAGTAAATAAAGCAGTTCCTTACCTGGTCCATTTCAGTTCTGGTGAGATGATAATTAAGGGCGGTTCCATGCTTTTACTTTCTGGTTGCGTTCTTTCACTGGTGGGAGCAACAATATATCATGTGAAATTACTAGTTTCCTGTGATTCATCCCCCCCCCCTCCACACACACACACTTCTTTCCCCCTTTAGCAGCAGAATGGTTTTCCATATAGACTCATCATCTGTCTGGTATTGGTGAGTCAATAAGTCACTTCTTATGCCACTTAACCGGGCTCTAACTGTAAATTACTGAGAAATTGGCCTTTCAGGTTTCACATTTAGGGGTACAAATACAGCCGGCAGTGGTCAGCATTTTTGTGGCTACCTGCAGCGTTATACCCAGATATTCAATGCCAGGCCATGGCTGAGAATTGGCACTGAATATCCAGGTTTGTGTGGTTGTCTATCTCTTATACAGTTAAGTGCAATATTCAGCACTTAACTGCCTAAGTGAAACTGGACAAAGATAGGACTGAGCTTTATGTGGTCAGATTTGTCTGCTTAACTTAGATGGTTAAGTGCTGAATCTCAGCATATAACCACATACAAGCTGACTCCGCTCTCAGACTGCCCACAAAATCGCCGGCTATGGCTGTAGCGGTTGATATTCAGTGTAATAGTTGGTTAAGTACCTCTGAATATCAGTGGAGATAGCCCTGCCCAAGCAATTTACCTGGCCAGTTAAATTGCTTTGAATATCAACCCTTTAGATCAGGGGTAGGCAACTCCGGTCCTCGAGAGCCGCAGGAAGGTCAGGTTTTCAAGATATCCACAATGAATATGCAGGAGATAGATTTGCATACCATGGAGGCAGTGTATGCAAATCAAGTTCATGCATATTCATTGTGGATATCTTGAAAACCTGACCTGCCTGCGGCTCTCGAGGACTGGAGTTGCCTACCTCTGCTTTAGATTATTATGGTGTCATCTTTTGAAACATAAAAATGTCACTGTTTTTCTTAGATGGGTTCACAAATCCAAGTGATTTTCTTTCGTTTTGCAGCTAACCAAGGAGGATAAAGATGTCCTTCAACTTGTCTCATATTACTGCACCTATGTTGGTGAAGTGTTTTCTACACCTACCTCCCAACGCTCATTTCCTTCTGCACCCAATTCCTCCTATGTTCAATTTACTTATCCGTTAACCCCATTAATATTGCGTTTACTACATATTGCTTACTCTTTTTATGACTGTAATTTTTATACTGTTACTATGTAAGACGCATTGAGCCTGCCATGTGTGGGAAAGCATGGGGTACAAATGTAATAAATAATAATAATAATAATCTTATGATCTGTTCCAAAACAGCAATTGCACGCACAATTGCCATTGTAGAATCTGTGCTTAGCGCACATCATCATGGCACCTAACTTTAGGCAATCCCCCAAATTCTTTTAATGGCGCCTTAAGGTGTGCGTAGTAATTTGGCTGCATGGCCAAATTGCACGCATAACTTAATTGATTAACAAGCCAATCAGTGCCAATAATTGGTTCTTAACCACAAATTTGCAGCACTAATTGGCTTTAATTAGATTTTGCACACATAACTTTCTAGGCATATTGTATAATATGGTGCACATAATTTCTAATGTGTTTAGCTGAAAAGGGGGTGTGATCATGGGCATGGAATGGACAGGTTGTGTGCATTTCAAAAAGCTATGTGCACTATTATGAAATACACCTGATCTGTGCCTAAGTTAGGCGCAGGTATTTAGGCCTGGTTTTAGGTGGCCTATATGGGTGTGCCTACATTTTAGATGCAAGAACAGCATGTGAGCATATTCTATAAACTATGCCTGGTTTTTCAGTGCCAATTTTTAAGGCGTCATTTGTAGAAGTTAGCCCAATCTATTAAGAATTACCCTCTTATAGTCTGCTAATCATATAATCTGTCCTCAGTGAATCACGTTAAAAAATATAAACACTAATACAAAACATATAAAAGAATAGTAAATAGACCTTAATCAGATAAACCTTAAGCTGGCCTAACAAAACAAAACAAAAAGACTCACCTCCCACAGCCTAACCTTGTGCCTGAAATGTCTCCATGAAAATGCTGGTAAGAGAACACACTTTGTGAAACAACAGACCTACTCTACCAGCACTTGTGTGTTCAGTTTCCAGAAAGTCCTTTTACCTGGGTAAAAGGCATTTAAGGCCCCTTTTACCAAGCTGTGGCAAAAGGAGGCCAGCGCTGGTATCAGCGTGTGTTTTTGATGCACGTCGAGGCCCCCTTTTACCTCAGTGGGTAAAAGGTAGGTCTTTTTTTTTTTTTTAAAGAAATGGCTGTGCATCAAGTGAAGCACTTGCTACATGGTCATTTTTTTGGGGGGGAGGGGAGCCCTTAAAGGGTTTTCATGCTAACCCGGTGGTAACTGGGTAGAATACAACACTGCCTGATTATTGCCGGGTACACACTGGCACTACAAAAATAAATATATTTTTGACACGCTGGATATGATGGCGCACTGGGGGTGAGAACTATCACTGGGCTGCTGCAGTAGCTTGGCGGTACTTCCTTTTTAGCGAGCAGTAAGCCCATGTTGGGTTTTTTGCCACTTTGTAACAGGGGCCCTTAGATAGGTAAATGGCTTTTTGAAAATTGTTGTATCTGAGAGTAATTTTCAAAGCCATTCCATGAGTAGGCAGTAACTTTATCTGTCGAAATGGACTTTCACAAAATTTCCCACTTAAAATGTGGGAAAAAGTACATGCATACTCCTGTTTGTTCTTTTACATGCATTGAGCACAGACATTCCTAGGGATGGAGTTTGGGAGGTATTGCCACTTTTACAAAGACTTTTGAAAATTCAAACATATGCGTGCAAGTTTTCATGAAACATATATGCAAAATTCCTGATGTAGATTTTAATTTTTAAAGTATGAATGCACTTTCACTTTGAATATTTGACACACCTACTTTTTACTAATAAACACTGTTATAAAATTAACCACATATGACTCCAAAATGGAAACAAAAAAAAAGTTACTAGATAATCTCAACCCTGCAGATAGGATCAGTGCCATAAAAATGAATTTCACACATGCAGGCTATTTATTCTAAAACCCAGAACTGCTCATTTAACTAGAAGACAGAAACCTGGATGAGAAATGGATTTAGCTTTATGGTTAGAGAAAATATAAGTGAAGTGAACTTGTTTTGTGAAAGAAAGCAGGCCGCATTTTTTGTTGAAGTGTTATTTGTGGTATAATGGTGACATCTTCTGGTCATTGCCCAAACATTCAGGGCTGGAAAAAGGTTCACAGAAATCAGCTTGGTAGATAAAAGGGTTATTAGCAACCCTCTTCTTTTTAGTTCTGGTTTATTTTTATATTCCTGCAGGTATCCACCTTTTCAAAACTCCTTTTCCTCAGTCATAGCCAACTATATATGAAGGTAAGTCAATAAGGCTCCCTTGCAGAAAGAAGCCAGATAAATGCAGCATGAGTATTGAAGTTTGAGAAAAAATTGTTTGAAAATGGTTATCATAATAAAAAACACAGACCTTTTATTACCTTTGGCTGGTCTTTTTCCTGGAGATGGGGAAGAAGAAAACAAAATTGCATATTTCTATGGCATCCAAACCACTCATCTAAGGGCCGATGGATTATCATCTGACCCCTAGAGCATTCCTGAGGACCCAATAGGAAGAGGTAGAGCACTCCTTGTGAAATCAGATGACACTGAGTTCCAGTGACCACTCTACTACACCACAGCCTTTGACAGACTTGACTGGAATACTCAGAAATGTGTGGCTAGAGTCAATGCTGCAGGAAGAGGTCAGTACTGGAGCAGGGCTGGCAGTGGAAAATGGTTCTGGTGAAGAAAAGAGATTACTGTTGGCCTCTGCAAAGGAGGTGGGGGCCTCCAAGTTTGGTTCCGTTTCTTCTGCTTTGATTTCCTTCCTGAAGGTAATCCTGGTTGTGACTTATCCTGTCCCCTAGATATTTGGGACTTGGAAGGTAGTGCTGGAGGATGTATGGGACGGTGTTTGTAGTATCAAAGCTTCATTTACTGGTTTTGTTGCAAATCCCTCAGAATTCACAAAGCAGACAGTGGCAAAAATGACTGAGCATAGTAACATAGTAACATAGTAGATGACGGCAGAAAAAGACCTGCATGGTCCATCCAGTCTGCCCAAGACAAACTCATATGTGTATACCTTACCTTGAATTTGTACCTGTCCTTTTCAGGGCACAGACCATATAAGTCTGCCCAGCAGTATTTCCCGCCTCCCAACCACCAGTCCCTCCTCCCATCACCAGCTCTAGTACAGACCGTATAAGTCTGCCCTCCCCTATCCTCGCCTCCCAACCACCACCCCCTCTTCCCCCCACCTGCTCCGCCACCCAATTTCAGCTAAGCTTCTGAGGATCCATTCCTTCTGCACAGGATTCCTCTATGCATATCCCACGCATGTTTGAACTCCGTTACCGTTTTCATCTCCACCACCTCCCGCGGGAGGGCATTCCAAGCGTCTACCACCCTCTCCGTGAAAAAATACTTCCTGACATCTTTCCTGAGCAGGATAAAAGATTGATTGACTTGGAGAATAAGATGAGGAACTTAACCACTCAGTTTACATTTCAGTCAAGTGGATCCTTTACTAAGGACAGATTGATGCTTCATTTGAAATGGAAGCTCTAGAAAATGTGGGTAGGAGTAAGAATTTGAGACATTCAAATTTCCACAAGACAAGATATTTGGCCCTGAAAGAATTACGGCTTATGTATTTAAAGGATTCTGAAAATTATAAAACCAGGAAAAATTAGGGTATCAATTATTTGCCTTCAGGGAAGGGAAATGAGAATATAGATTAAAGTAGAATAGATTGGGAGACAATTGATGATTTGACAGCGTGGTCACTATATGGGGTTCATACACCAAGCGACCAAATAACTGCAGCGGTTTTGAGATCTTCAGCTGATTTGCTATTAGTATTGTAAGGAGGTTGGAGGGTCTAAGCAGGTCAGGAGGAGGTATGGGGCCAGACTACATTCCCCACAAGGCCCTGGGAGAAGGAATCGGTGGGGTAGGTCCCAAAACCCGGTAGGAACACCACGGGGAAGGGAGGGGGAAAAGGACTGGAAAGAGCAGCTGCTATGGCAGACGAGGGCCACAAGGGGGAGCCGGGATGACAAAGCTCAATTCCCTTGGGTCAGAAATCAGTACAAGATTCCTTCCACCTGGGAGGGGGAGGAGGTCTCTAACCAACAGCCTAGCAGAGAGGCAGAGTTAATGGAGTGCTTGGAGGAAGGAGAGTCTGGAGGGCCCAGCACACCAGGTTTGGAGGAACCGGTTGACATGGACTGTAATTGTACTCTGGGGCAGAGTTGCAGGGACTGAAGGCAGTGGGTGGTCACAGGAGTCAAGTAGCTGTGTTGTGGGAGGTGTACTGCCATTCTGCAACCACCCAAGTGGAAAGACTTTTAAAACTGAAACTCAGGCGGTTGGACCTGGGAGTATTTGGATTTAAAGGGAGGGTTTTTCCTTTTTTTGGTTTTGTTTTGAAACTGAATGAGACCTTAACCCCTTTGAACTGAAATTTGTGGAGGAGGGGAAATAAACTGCTTTGAACTAAAACTGTGTCGTCTGGAAGGACTTTGTTTTTGGACTGCTGAAGGGAGCCTACCATTCCCCTGAGGGTTTGCTGCCAGGATTACAGTTAATACAGTATGGAGAAATTATTGAGTCCAAGCAAGTGACACTTCGTTAAAGTACTTTTCTAACGTTTTGGATGAAAACATCATTCTTGGATGACTTAAACAAATTTGGATGTTCCTGGTGATGGACATATAATTTGAGATGCAGTGGTTTTCTCAAATTGATTTATAGCCCATTGATTCAAGTTGGTACTGGAAATTTAAATGCAGAAAGGTTTCAGCCCACATATTCCTGCTCATTCTCAGGAAGAACTGTTTCTTTCATATCTGTGTCAGTTGTCTCTAATCTTTTCCTCAGGGCCGTGCCTAGGGTCTCCGGCGCCCCCCTGCAGTTGGCCCCACCGGTGCGCCCCCCCCTGAAAACGATCGCTACACTACCCGCCCTCTTCTCCCCAGATCCTTTTCCTTTTTGTTTAAATTTACCTCTCCGGCGCGCGGCAGCGTACCGTTAGTGAGAAGGAGGCGGCGCTCCCCCACCCCGACGTGTCTTCTTCCCTTCGCTCAGTGTCCCGCCTTCTTCTGACGTCATTTCTGATGTCAGAAGAAGGCGGAACCGAGCGAAGGGAAGAGACTGACACGTCGGGGCGGGGGAGCACCGCCTCCTTCTCACTAACGGTACGCTGCCGCGCGCCGGAGAGGTAAACTTAAACAAAAAAAAAAAGGACAAGGATCTGGGGAGAAGAGGGCGAGGTAAGCATGGTGTGGCGGGGCGCCCCACAGAGGATGGCGCCCTCCTGCCATGCTTACCTCGCTTACCGTGTCGGCACGGCCCTGCTTTTCCTTTTTGTAAATTGTTTTTGCATATCAAGCTGAAAAAGCCACCACTGTTCCAGTGAACCTGAATGTAACTCACCATGAGCTACTACTGAAAAAGGGGTGAGCAAAATGCAAATAAATAAATAAATAAATACATAAAAAGTTCTGCTCCAGATATTTAGATGCACTGCTTGCCCCAGTCACATTTTAAAATGCAGAACTACAAAGCTGTGGAATGAGTTTGTTGGAGAGATGTATCCACACAGAGTGTTTTAGTACTACTGGAGACAGAAGCTAAAGACTCGACTTACTGAGGCTCTCCCATTTCATTGTGGTGTTTTCTGGAATTAAGATTAAATAATGAAATACTAATGTATTTTCTTTCCTAGAATGACTAGAACTGTATGGAATTAATTGAAGAAAGCATTGCACACACAAGTGACTCAAGCTAGGAGCTAAGTCATTCTACAGACGGCTGATTTAGTGTAACTAGTCCATAGAAAGCAAGGTGTAGTAAATTACCAGCTACCCTATATACCTGCTTCTAAGAATTTCCACACCGCAAACTTTTAAGGAGTAGCTTTGAGAAGACACTGCGGTCTAAAGGGTCTGAAAGAACTTTACTTGGAAATGGTTTCCCCAGTATGTTCTAGAGCCTGGTATATTTATTTGATAGTTCAATCTTCTACTTTTACTTCTCTTTCTTTCATCATCATTTTCTTTAACTATAATTGTCTGTCCTCTATAAGCTGCTGTCAGTATTTCTCACTATCTTCCATGAGGCTGTTCAAAACACAGAGTATTTATTTACTTTATTTTTTATTTATCAGGGATTTTTCTAACTGTTTTTCTTGCAAAACAAGTCAAAGCGGTTCACAAATGAAAAATATCAGGAGAATAGAATGCCAAAAATTATAAAAGAAAAGAAATCACACTCACACATATAAATCATCAGTAATAGAGACAGGTTGTTTAAGAGATCCCATCCTAGTTAGTGCTACCCAAGATCCAAAGGCCTAAGCTCCAAAGACCTGTTTGAACAGCAGAGTTCTTAACCCTTTTTGAAATTCAAGGTAGGATTGTTCAGCCCTTAATGGAATAGGAAGATTATTCCATAAGTAGCCTAATGGTTAGAACAGGAGTCTGAGAGTATCATTTACTAACATACATTAGCATAGAGATGCTAAGGATGAACCAACCCAGAGTGAGATTTACCACACCAAGACATGAGAATGAAGGCCAGTGAGATTTTTCAGAGGGTATATCCAGGGTATAAATGTACAATAATTTAAATGTAGTATTATTTTACAAATGAATCAAGACTGCACAAAATGATATTGGCTTTTCTTTGGAGCCTCTGAAAGAATACAGACAAAATGGGGAGCAATTTGGGTACAATTTTTTGAACTGAAAACTGTCTTCCACCCAGTAGTTAAAAGTATGTACATTGGTTTCCGAGAACACGTAATTGGCAATACAGGGAAAAAGGACAGGGCAAGGGGAAGCAGTAGGCAGGAAGGTGTGCTTAGATTTCTTCTTAATGGTTGGACCTCTTGGTTTACTTCTCTAAGGCTTCCCTCTCATGAAAGCTGTGATCAGGATCAATGCACTGGTACTGGAACTCTGATGAGTGAGAAATTGGCCTCAAAGAGCATGAGAGTGAGAAAACTTTCAAATGAGTGTGACTCACTCCGAATGAGTGAGACTTGGCATCTCTGTTAGCAAGTCAATGTGAGTTATATGATAAGGGGCCCTTTTACTAAAGGGTGTTAGAATCTGGGCTTAATGTATCTGATTTGGGATTTTCCCACATGCTTAGTCCACAATTTAAGACATTTATGAATGTTTTTCAGGTTGTGTGCTAATGTTCGCATTAGTGTGTGCTACCTATAAAAGGGTGATGTTGGAGCACTTCCTTCTGTTTAGGAGGTACTAAGTACTCTCATATTAGCTTAGCATTAGCCAATTAGCGCACTGTAATGCAAATGCACTAACTAGTTAACACTTTCACAGTCCATTCTCCACTCATCACACACCCCCTCCAAAAATTATATGAAAAAAATAGCTAATGTGCAAGTTAGCAAGCACTAACAGGCAAAATACCATAAAATGTAACGCGTTTTACGTGCTTTAAGCGCACACAAGGGTTTAATGCCCTTTAGTAAAAGGGCCCCTTAGTATATAGGCCTCACTGAGAATAAAGGGACTTGTATTAGTACAGGAGTATCCAATCTTGGCCCTCGACAGGTCACGTTTTAAGGGTTTCCACAATGAATATGTATGAGATCTTGTTGGAAACCATGGAGACAGTGCAGTTAAATAGATCTCATGCATATTCATTGTCACATAAATTGGGTAAAAGAAATTGTAATGTAGCTGTAACAATCACATATATCTATCTCCAAACAACTATGTCCATATTGAAAAACTTTATTAAATATTCAAAGTGTTTGAATATTTAAGAAAGTTTTTCAATATGGGCATAGTTGTTTGGAGATAGATGCATATTCATTGGGGAAATCCTGAAAACCTGAGTGGATTGTATCCCTTGAGGACCGAGGTTGGACACCTCTGTACTAGCATGTCGGTAAATGAGGTCTTGAGATTGTAAATCCTGTAGGGATGGGAAAACACCTGCTATTCCTCAACTTGGATTTGGAAAGGCAAGACACTACAT
The DNA here is from genome assembly GCF_901765095.1 of Microcaecilia unicolor. NCBI lineage: Eukaryota > Metazoa > Chordata > Amphibia > Gymnophiona > Siphonopidae > Microcaecilia > Microcaecilia unicolor. The sequence goes on along the minus strand of NC_044037.1, from coordinate 65,676,490 downwards.
TCAAATATATCTTTCCTTGGCTGTGTATGGCCCAAGGACTGGGCTGAGAACTGTATTGGAGGTTTCCATAACTTACAAAGATATAACTAAAGGCCTGGTCTGGGATTATTCATTATGCTCACAGTTTAAGCTGGGATGGCAGAAACTGTTATGCATTAGAAGATCCAAAGTGGTGTATGACAAAGAGCACGTGGCCATTGTTGTCACTAATTTTCTTACTCAAGATGTGCACAGGTCTCAGGGGTCACATGGATTTTTCCCTTTTATTTTTGTCCTCATTTGTGTACCTCATATCTCATTTTGCATATATTCATTAAAAAAATAGAAAAATCCTCAATTAGATATATATAGAGTCCTAACTAGAGTTGCCAGTTGGATCCAGATTTGCCCAACAGGGTTGATCTAGTCCTGGATTTACTCCAACACATGAAGGGACTTGTAGTTCTGATTTCTCTATTGCATTCCATAAGAAAAGCAAATCTTCTAGTCCCTGCATGCAATGGGGTAAACCAAGAACTGGAGCAACCTGTCAGGTGAACCTGGATATAATTACCAACCACAGTCCTCACATGTCAGCATGGATTTTGTGTAGTAACTTTCATTAATAACTATCTATGTGTACTGCCATCAATGGGATGGGTGGGATTTTGGATTTAGTTCATGCCTTCTAGATGATTGTAAAGATATGCAGAAGTATTTTTTATATAAATGTCAATATTTTAACACCTACAAATTATCTTTTAAATTAAAAATGCCCAATTAAAAGCCAGACTTGAATTAGTTTCATGTTTACTGTACCTGTCCTTGGAAGAAACACGGTCTCTGATTTCAGTTCGAGGTGCTGCTTTTGGGGTTTCTTTCTTCTCACTGTTGAGAAAAATAAATAGGGAATGATCTTATGTTCTTTACTTAGCTACATTCCTCTCTCTAACTCTTAAACTCCCTTTCATAAATAGATCTTCTTAGGAACAATAGAGTAGAAATTCTGAGCATGCAAAAAATTTAAAAAGAAAAAGCTGTTGACCGAATAAGTGCAGGAGATAACAAGGCAGCAATGGAAGTTTGAAAATGAGGCAGGTGACTAATGGATCACCAGGTTACGGAAAAATGCCCCTGTTCTCTATCCTATGATACACGTGTCCTTTACCATCTCACAAACTCCAGCAATACCTAACTCCTAGCTATATGGAATGCTGTAACCTAGAGTTTCTAGTTTGGGTACTCTGTTGTAAAGATCTATTTAACAACGGAGGATGGCTTATAGAAAGCGTTAAAACATTTTTAAGGTAGAAAAGATTAAGTCTATTCCTCAGAATTATCGTTGGATTACTGTCAAGCTGTGGTTCACTAACAGGCTCATTTTCAAAGCACTTAGCCTCCCAAAGTTCCATAGAAACCTATGGAACTTAGCCTCCCAAAGTGCTTTGAAAATATGCCTCTTACAGCACAGTCAGTGTTAGTCTGCAGAACTTTGTCAACCATTCTGTGTTTCTACATAGTCTTGGTGTAGCTGATATCAGAACAATGGTCTTCTAGGATTTCAAGTGATTCTCTACCCTATCCTGACCTGGAAGCATATGTAGCCAGGATGATAGTAGACTATCTCTGCTTCAGACAGACTTGCATACATTGGAGATCTGTTTCATGCATATTCATGGTGACTATCCTGAAAACCTGACTGGATGGGTGTACCTCCAGGACTGGGTTGGGAAAATACTGATATAGACAGTTGGGTCAATTTTCAGTGGTAGTAAAAGCTTGGTAACCCCCCCCCCCCCCCAGTGGCTATGACATTATATGTATATTTAGTGCTTCTTCGTGGATAGGTGGTGGCATTGAATATATGTTTAAGGCCAGGGCCGTGCCTAGGGTCTCTGGCGCCCCCCTGCAGACTATCAGTTGGCGCCCCCCCCCCCCCCCCCGGTGAAAATGATCGCTCACCACTTGCTACACTGACAGGAATTGTCAGCAATATTCTTAGAAACAAATTGCTATACATTGCAAAATAAGATAGCAGATGTAAATTCTCAAAGTAGACATATTCCAAACGCTAAAATGAAAATAAAATGATTTTTTTCTACCTTTGTTGTCTGGTGACTTTCTTTTTCCGATCATGCTGGCCCAGTATCTGAGTCTGCTGCTATCTGTCCTCTTAACTCCATTTCCAGGGCTTCCTTTCCATTTATTTCTTTACTTTCCTCCTTTCTTCTTCATTTCTTGCTCTAGATCCATTTCCAGCAATTTCTTCTCTCTCCCTGGGTCCTGTCCTCCCATCCATGTCCATCCTTGTCCCTCTCTGCCCTTCCCTCCTCCATCCATAGCCAGCAATCCTCCTCTCTCCTCTCCCCTCCATTTCCAGCAAATTGTCCTCTCCCTGGGCCCCCATGTCCATCCTTGTCCCCCTCTGCCCTTCCCTCCTCCATCCATAGCCAGCAATCCTCCTCTCTCCCCTCCCCTCCATTTCCAGCAAATTGTCCTCTCCCTGGGCCCCCATGTCCATCCTTGTCCCTCTCTGCCCTTCCCTCCTCCATCCATAGCCAGCAATCCTCCTCCCCCTCCCCTCCATTTCCAGCAATTTGTCCTCTCCTTGGGCCCCCATGTCCATCCTTGTCCCTCTCTGCCCTTCCCTCCTCCATCCATAGCCAGCAATCCTCCTCCCCCTCCCCTCCATTTCCAGCAATTTGTCCTCTCCTTGGGCCCCCATGTCCATCCTTGTCCCTCTCTGCCCTTCCCTCCTCCATCCATAGCCAGCAATCCTCCTCTCTCCCCTCCCCTCCATTTCCAGCAAATTGTCCTCTCCCTGGGCCCCCATGTCCATCCTTGTCCCTCTCTGCCCTTCCCTCCTCCATCCATAGCCAGCAATCCTCCTCCCCTCCCCTCCATTTTCAGCAATTTGTCCTCTCCTTGGGCCCCCATGTCCATCCTTGTCCCTCTCTGCCCTTCCCTCCTCCATCCATAGCCAGCAATCCTCCTCTCTCCCCTCCCCTCCATTTCCAGCAAATTGTCCTCTCCCTGGGCCCCCATGTCCATCCTTGTCCCCCTCTGCCCTTCCCTCCTCCATCCATAGCCAGCAATCCTCCTCTCTCCCCTCCCCTCCATTTCCAGCAAATTGTCCTCTCCCTGGGCCCCCATGTCCATCCTTGTCCCCCTCTGCCCTTCCCTCCTCCATCCATAGCCAGCAATCCTCCTCTCTCCCCTCCCCTCCCCTCCATTTCCAGCAAATTGTCCTCTCCGTGGGCCCCCATGTCCATCCTTGTCCCTCTCTGCCCTTCCCTCCTCCATCCATAGCCAGCAATCCTCCTCTCTCCCCTCCCCTCCATTTCCAGCAAATTGTCCTCTCCCTGGGCCCCCATGTCCATCCTTGTCCCCCTCTGCCCTTCCCTCCTCCATCCATAGCCAGCAATCCTCCTCTCTCCCCTCCCCTCCATTTCCAGCAAATTGTCCTCTCCGTGGGCCCCCATGTCCATCCTTGTCCCCCTCTGCCCTTCCCTCCTCCATCCATAGCCAGCAATCCTCCTCTCTCCCCTCCCCTCCCCTCCATTTCCAGCAAATTGTCCTCTCCGTGGGCCCCCATGTCCATCCTTGTCCCTCTCTGCCCTTCCCTCCTCCATCCATAACCAGCAATCCTCCTCTCTCTCCCTTCCCCTCCATTTCCAGCAAATTGTCCTCTCCCTTCACGCGATTCGCGAACCGCTTAGCACTGCTTAAAAAAAAAAATTACACATCAGCAGGAACAGGCTGCTTCAGCCAATCCCAGGGGCCTTCCTTCAGCGTGTTCCGCCCAAGGGCTGAAGGAAGGCTCCTGGGATTGGCTGAAGCAGCCTGTTCCTGCTGACGTGTAAATTTTTTTTTTAAGCAGTGCTAAGCGGCAGCGCGGTTCGCAAATCGCGTGAAGGGGGGGTGGGACGACGCGACGGCAACGAAGAGGAGAAACAAGAGAAGTGCTGCGTGTGCCGGTAAGCTGCTCAAAGGCACAGGGGACGCCGTCAACACTGCCAGGTGGGGACCGGAGCCGGTTTTAAAGGTCATGGTTGGGCTGGGGAGGCTTAGCCTCCCCAAGCCTCTTATACGGGGCGCCTATGCCTCTGCTCTTTCCTCCGCACCCTGGGGCCTTTAAATCTTTTACTTCCGGTCGCAGCAGCGTCAGTGAAAGCGGAGCGCTGCCGACATCTCCCTTCGCGCTCTTGGTTCCCTCAGTGTCCGCCTTCTTCTAGAAGGCGGGACACTGAGGGAACCAATGAGTGCAAGGGAAGGGAGACGTCGGCAGCGCTTTCACTGACGCTGCTGCGACCAGGTAAAAGATTTAAAGGCCTCGGCGGCGCGGGGCGAGAGTAAGCACCGCGGCGGCGCCCTCCAGAGGTGGGCGCCCCCCTGCGGCGCTTACCCCGCTTACCGCATCGGCACGGCCCTGTTTAAGGCAGTCACCATTGCCGGCTAACCATATAGTGACAATATTCACTACTACCCACATAGCTAAGCAGTCTAGGTGCTTATTTCTGAAGCACCATTCATGTTTCAGATGCATGTAAACTGGTACTTAAATGCTTATGTTGTATAAACGTCTAAGGCGGAAAGTTAATGACCTGGGCTTCCATTAAGATGTGTTAGTTTGCTGTTAAACCATTACTAGTAACTAGGTCTCATTGCATAAAATGGGACCTATGCTAATATACCTTGAATTAGTGGTAAAATAATGGTAGGCCATGTTTATTTACATGCCAGAGAGATGGTTAAATATTATCCCAGCTAGGGTAGGAGGATTTTGATTATTGTTCTACTCTGATCAAGCCCGACACAAAAAGAGAACAGACGTGGAGTGCAGGGAAATTGGAGGAACTCCGGAGTTTGGTGGACAGAGCAACGAGGAAAAGCGAACGCCACGAATAGAAGTGGAAGGAACATGAAAAAAAACTGTTTGGCAGATATGTGAAGTGGTGCATCACTTTGGGGGGTAAATCCTTGCATGTATAAATTAAAAGATTGGGTTATATGAGTGAGAATTGGATTACATATTTTTCTATTGGAGTTTTTTGGACACTTTTTCTCATACATACTTAATATTTATTTCAAGGGTTTTTTTTTGAGGAACCGTTGATTTTTCTCCATAACGGGAATTTTTTTTCATTGGTTTGTTTTTTTACCCTGTATAGAAGATTATCAGGCTTATTTTCGAAAGAGAAGGACGCCCATCTTTCGACACAAATCGCAAGATGGGTGTCCTTCTCACAGGGTCACCCAAATTGGTATAATGGAAAGCCAATTTTGGGCATCCCCAACTGCTTTCCATCGCGGGGACGACCAAAGTTCCTGAGGCCGTGTCAGAGGTGTAGCGAAGGCAGGACTTGGGCGTGCCTAACACATGGGCGTCCTCAACCCATAATGGAAAAAAAGGGCGTCCCTGACAAACACTTGGAGACTTTACCTGGTCCTTTTTTTTCTTATGACCAAGCCACATAAAGGTGCTTGAACTGACCAGATTACCACCGGAGGGAATCGGGATGACCCCCTTTACTCCCCCAGTGGTCACTAACCCCCTCCCACCCTCAAATAAATTTAACAAATATTTTTTGTCAGCCTCTATGCCAGCCTCAAATATCATACCCAGCTCCATGACAGCAGTATGCAGGTCCCTGGAACAGTTTTAGTGGGTGCAGTGCACTTCAGGCAGGCAGACCCAGGCCCCCCCTACCTGTTACACTTGTGGTGGTAAATGTGAGCCCTTCAAAACCCACTGTACCTACATCTAGATGCCCCCCTTCACCCATAAGGGCTATGGTAGTGGTGTACAGTTGTGGCGAGTGGGTTTTGTGGGGCTCAGCACACAAGGTAAGGAAGCTATATACCAAGATGAAAAATACCATGGGCTTGTCTGTTTATTAAGGTTCTCTAGCGTTTTTAGCGTGTGCTATAATCAGCATGTGCTAAACACTAGAGACACCCATATATTCCTAAAATGCTAAAAACATTAGCACACTTATAGTGCGGCTTAGTAAACAGGACCCCATATTTGTTCTAACTCAAAAGACGAATAAAAATCTTAAAGTTCTATCACCCAAAAATCATCTCCAACAAAACTGTATCCTACTACTACTACTACTTAACATTTCTAGAGCGCTACTAGGGTTACGCAGTGCTGTACAATCCTTGCCAAAGAATCTAGGGAAAACCTACTATAATACAAGGAGAGAAGAGCCATGGACAAACGTATAATCCAGAGGCAGAAAGACTAAGGAAAATTATAAAATATCTTCAATCCCTATTTCTGGAGGATGAATTAGTAAAAGAGATATTTTCACCACACCCCTACCTCAACTCTAATCTTTCATAAACCCTCTAACCATGGGGTGCGCAACCTCTGTCCTTGAGGGCTGCATCCTAGTCAGGTTTTAAGGATTTCCCAATGAATATGCAAGAGCTCTGTTTACATGTATTGCTTCTATTGTATGCAAATAAACCTCATGCATATTCATTGGGGAAACCCTGACTGGGTTGTGGCCCTCAAGGATCGAGGTTGGCCACCCCTGCCTTAACCTGAAACAAAGCTTACAAAGAGGAACGCCAAACAGAATACAGAAAAGGGGAAGAAGGACACAAGTTCCAAGACTCACAGGAATACAATCCAAACAAAGTTTATTCATCAAAAGCAACCAAAAAAGCCACAAAGTGGGGAAGAGGTAGCCCAAAAAATCCTAAAAAGGCCATATTTCGGCACTTAGCCTTCCTTAGGGGTCAACTGGGTTAAAAAAAACTTCATGACTTCTGGAGTGGAGAAATGAAAATATGTGAAAAACTTCAGATCTGTCCAGCATGAGACCTATTACTAATAGCTGAGTAGGTGAAAATTTACCAAAGGAAATCACTCCCTTAATAAACTTACAATAAAGGTAGTTAGATGAAAATTCAGAAACAGAAAACTTTTGAAATTAAAATGATCAAACCCTTTCCAGGAAATATTCAGCCTGCGCCTGTCAGCGTTTTTATAAATTCTGCCTGCCGCATGATGTTTTAGGACCCAGAGATTCAGTGCTGGTCCATATTCAGCTACGCGCGTCATATTGGAACTACCGCCTGGCAATCATGTGCCCTGGGGAGTAATTCCATTTTTGATGCATGTCCAAAACATGCAGTAGAAAATGTTTTCTATTTTCTACTGCGTGGCACTTACCCGATGGTAATTGGCAGTTTACGAGCACTGACACTTACTGCCTGGTTAGCGCGTGAGACCTTACCGCTAAGTCAATGGGTGGCGGTAAGGTCTCAGGTCAAAAATGTATGCATGCTGGTTTTAATTTTGCTGCACGTCCATTTTTGGCCATAAAAAAGGTCTTTTTTTGAAGCGCACTTAAAAATGGACTTCCATGGGTCCGGAACACGGACCTGCACCAGCGCAGGCCTCTTTTTGGCACGCCTGAATATCCAGGTCTAAGTTATCCACATGGGACTCAATTTCCTCCTGGCCTTCTCTATCAAGTCATATGAACCTGAGTACTGCATCTTCTCAATATCTTCCAGAAATGAGAAACTGTGTGGTGTAGTAATTTTAACTCTTTGTTCACTATTGCTTCCTCTTTGGTGTTACTCATGTCATCTATTACTATTATTGACCACTCTTACGCTCATGGGGTAAATGTTATTCCATTATTGCGTCATTAACTATAATTAATTTTGCCAAACACTTGTCAGTAAGAAGTGATTGTGTTAGCGTGCCATTTAATAACTAAATAATAAGAAACGTCAACTGTATAACTGCTGTATAACTAGCCCCTTAACCCCTAAGGGGCTTCTATCATAGGTCTCTATAAGAACCGGAAAAGAGAAGTGGTAAAAAACAACTCACTCCAGAGAAAAACAAAATTACCACTCCAAAACATCTGGCTTCTTTAAATAAAGACAAAATGCCAACTCGATCATTTCCCACTGAGAAAAATAATACATTTGAAATGGACTTGTGGAAAAAGTAGTACTGCAAAAAACAAGTTCCAAAATACAGTGCACAACAAAATGACTAAACAAGTCACTTATCTGCAATAAACTCTGTTGCTCTTCCAAAACTCCAACTGGATCACTTGAAAACTCCAATAGCTGAAACGGTTACTAATTCCTTGACAATGAACAGCCTTGAAGCTCCCTTGTTAAACCGTTGTCAAGAGGCAGGACACAAATTTGAAGAGTTATGTTGTTCAGGTATAGATCAGCTATTTATTTATTAGGATTTATTTACCGCCTTTTTGAAGGAATTCACTCAAGGCGGTGTACAGTAAGAATAAATCAAGCATGAGCAATGGACAAATACAGCAGCAAAAATATTCAATAACAATACAAAGTATGGCCTAGTATACTACTTACAATGTTTCTAAAATATTAAATCAAAGGGAACAGCGATGGAATTCCAAATTACAGCCTAAAGGCTGCATGGACTGGTGGATTGTGAGGCATTCTAAAAAACCTTTTGGGCCTGTGTATTTCTTTAAAGGTTTTGGACTTAATTGAAACACCTGTAGATTTTGAATCATTGAGAGCCAAAGGGATTTCAAGGAGAAGGTGGAGCTTTTGAAGATGGCTTCATAATCTCATATGCCATTTTGGAATAGCTTACTGGCAAGTTCTGTCTTCCTCCTGATGCAGAACAGCAAAACAAGGGGGTCTCTTGTCGAGGAATTAGCGACTGTGTTTCAGCTATTGGCGTTTTCAAGTGATCCAGGTGGAGTTTGGGAAAATAAAAAATATTGTCCAGTGTGAGATTAGCATGTACAAAATGGAAAACTACCATAGGAAGCCTCAGCACGTCCCGTGGTAGTGGTTTTTAGCCCACGGTAGGCCTGCAGTAGGCCTACCGTGACTTAGTAAAAGAGTCCCATAGTGTATAGTTAGTATATTGGCCCCACTGAGAAGATTGGGGCTTGGGCTCCTTTATGTGCATTAATGCATGTTTACCGGTTAACACAGCTTAGTAAATATGTCCCAAAATTTGCTGGAGTTTGGTGGGACAGCAGTTCATTTTACATAACCAAAATAATAACATCTGTCAACATCTTTGGGTAATAAGTAGTTCAAATAACTTGATATTATTCTCAGGGACTCGGATTCTTTTTGTAGAATTCTCTTACCTGTTTTTTGATGAATTGCTTCTAGAAAAAAAACTGACTGTTTTGCGTAACATCTTCAGAGCACCTCCGCAGGTAGACCTGACTGCTTAGAAAACACTGTAAAGATATTCCTGGTGCACAGCAACTCACTGGACATGGACACTCTCCATTCTTGAAACAATTTTCTGCTCTTTTCTGATGATTACACCCAGCTGACTTCACCTGAATTCTGCTTCTCTGGCCCCTCACAAACCCAAGTGACTCTTGCAGGACTAGTCTTCTTTTTATGCTTTGTTCAGTGTGACACATTCCTGAACACACTCCCGCCCTTCCATTCACTCCTCTTCCAGCCCCTTCAATCTATACATCCTATGACTGAGGAGCAGATACACTTCTGATTGATTTGGAGCAGATTCAAGTTCATGCTTTACCTTTTTTCTAAGCAACAAAACTTGTTCTGGTGGTATTTTGATACAGGGAAAAAAAAATCCCTGAACAGGGAGGAGCTCTAATATGCTTTCAACATCTCTTTTGTTCTGATCAACATCGTTTTGTTATGAACAACGTAACTGAGTTACTGACAAAGGAAATGGAGAAGAGGCAACTTGAGAGAATGGGTTATGTGGAAAATTTAGAACATACCTGACTTTGATGAATTGTCTCATCTAGCCCCCTACAGTGGAAGTTTTGCTACTCTAGGATTCAGTCATTGTTTTTTCTGTTTGTTTCTTTGGTTGAGATAAGAATTGTCGCCTCTTTGGCATTACTAAATTCAGGAACTGGTACTCTAATTCTCTCCTTCCAAAATCCACGGCTAACAAAAACTACAATTTAGTTGTGGTTCAGAGTATTGTACACATTATTGTACACTGGTTACTTTATTATAACTTCCCGTTTTATGCGTGTTTATTTTCTAGTGTGTATTGTGTGTCCTCCATTATTGGCACATCCTCAGTTTTACTTTTAATCACTTTGTTCTGCGGCCAAAATAAATCGAACCTTTGATACTGCGACAGGTGGAGTAGTTTTGCCTACAGGGGTTAACCTTTCTGTCAAATATTATTCTTTCTTTAGGGTGGCACAAGAGATGTGGTTACTCGATTTTCCCCCTCAGTATAACAATGCAGAAATGCTTGACTATAAAATTGGTTGGCAAAAAGTGTGCAATAGGGATGAGTATCGTTTTCTATTTTACATTTGAATGGTTATGTCAGATTTCCCAAACGTCTGTAGCCCTGTCTCTGCAATTTCAGAATAGACATAAAAGTTTTCTCTCAGCCAGATAGCTGGATGTCAGAAAACCAGATATAGTGGTAAAAGTGAAAAACATCAGAATGACATTGATTATAGAGGTGTCAGTCCCAAGTGATTACTCGATGAATTGCGTGGAGAGAGGGAAGATACTCAAGTATCAAGAAATGAAGTCTGAGACCAAGAAAATGTGGCAGAAAGATACAGAAATATTTCCCATCATTTTGGGTGCCACAAGCTTAATCAAAAAGAACTTCCAAGTGCACCTGGATATGTTGCCTATTCATGTTACATCTTATGAACTCCAGAAAGAAGCTCTTTTTGGGACAATGCAAGTACTATGGCCACTACCCTGTTCCAGAGATAAGCATGCAATCTATAAGTTATGCATGCATGAGTTCCACCCAGACCTCAGCTATGTATATGCCTAACTGTAAAATACATGCTATGTAAGATATGTGCATATTTACAGAATAATGCTTAAATAGAATGTTGGCATCTATGCACATATATGCAATTATTCTAATTACATGCGTAATCGGCACCAAACTGATAGCATGTACTTTATAGAATTACCCTCCACAGGCCTAACTGAAACATTTGAAGTTGTACATATTTCAGCAGCCCTACCTGACTAGATTTAAAAATTCATATATAACTACAAACCCTTAGTAAATAACATGCATACCTTTGCCATGTTGTCATTATTTCCGGAAAAACCTGTTTTTTTTTGCTTTTTGTATAGAAGCAGTTCTGCTCTGTGTTAAGGATTAGAAATTGATGGGAAAAATGCAATTATAAATTCTTCCCATAATTCAAATACCAGCAGAGAGGAAGGGTTTTCATTTCAGGATCATAAACTTAAAAAGAAGCAAGAACAGAATTGGGAAAAAAATTGCTATAATATTTACTACCCACCTGATATTCAGCACTATTTAACCAACCAGAACAGCTGCTGACCAGTTAAATAATGCTTGATTAGATATCCGCAGATATTCAGAAGGGGATAACCAGCTATCCCACGCTGAATATCCATGGTTAGTGGCTAGCAGATAGCCAGTTATAGAGCCCGATATCACTGGCTATCCACCTATTTTTGAAGCCAGTTTAGCAGCCATATTTGGCCACATGAAAAGGGATATCTTTGACCGGTTTAAAGATAACTGGCTAAGTCTGAATATCAACTTAGCCGGTTATCTTTAAGCCAGTGAAAAATAAACCGGATATTCAATGCCAGTCACCAGAAACGGCCCAGCATTGAATATCTGGGCTCAGCACTGACAGCGGGAGTTAGCCGGTCTAACTCCCATGGTCTGAATATTGGCCCCTATGTATTTTTATGATCTGAGGTTGTGATGCTACAGCTTGTCTATTTCATAATCCCTGGACAATGAACAAGATTTATAATTATGACCTCAAAATCAGGATTTTTCTGCCCAGCTCTACTGTGTGTCTGATTTGCAAGGATAGTTTGGACCTCAGATAGCAAAGATGATGATAGGTCAAGAATGATGGATGACCCATGAGAGTTAGACATAGGTCACAAGGAGGGGCATAATCGAACGGGGCGCCCAAGTTTTCCAGAGGATGTCCTCGCAGGACGTCCCTGTGAAGGGGCGGGAAAAACCGTATTATCGAAACAAGATGGGCAGCCATCTTTTGTTTCGATAATACAGTCAGGAACGCCCAAATCTCAACATTTAGGTCGACCTTAGAGATGGTCGTCCTTAGAGATGGTTGTCCCCGATTTTCGGCGATAATGGAAACCGAGGATGCCCATCTCAGAAACTACCAAATAAGAGCCCTTTGGTTGTGGGAGGAGCCAGCATTTGTAGTGCACTGGTCCCCCCTCACATGCCAGGACACCAACCGGGCACCCTAGGGGGCACTGCAGTGGACTTCAGAAAAAGCTCCAGGTGCATAGCTCCCTTACCTTGTGTGCTGAGCTTCCCAACCCCCCCCCCCCCCCAAAACCCACTCCCCACAACTGTACACCACTACCATAGCCCTTAGGGATGAAGGTGAGCACCTACATGTGGCTACAGTGGGTTTGTGGTGGGTTTTAGAGGGCTCACATTTACCACCACAAGTGTAGCAGGTAGGGGGGATGGGCCTGGGTCCGCCAGCCTGAAGTGCACTGCAGTACACACTAAAACTGCTCCAGGGATCTGCATACTTCTGTCATGGAGCGGGGTATGATATTTGAGACTGGCATAGAGGCTGGAAAAATATTTTTAAAGTTTTTTTTTAGGGTAGGAGGAGGTCAGTGACCACTGGGGGAGTAAGGGGAGGTCATCCCCGATTCCCTCCAGTGGTCATTTGGTCAGTTTGGGCTTCTTTTAAGAAAAAATGGACCAAATAAAGTCACCCAAGTGCTCATCAGGGATGCCCTTCTTTTTTCCATTATCGGTCAGGACGCCCATGTGTTAGGCACGCCCCAGTCCCGCCTTTGCTATGCTTCCGACATGCCCCCGTGAACTTGGTCATCCCCGTGATGGAAAGCAATTGAGGACGCCCAAAATCGGCTTTCAATTATGCCGATTTGGGTGACCCTGGGAGAAGGATGCCCATCTTCTGATTTGTGTCGAAAGATGGGCGCCCTTCTCTTTCAAAAATAAGCCTGAAGATGTTATACAGATGAATGTATTCCAAGAAAATCAAAATGATTGTTTGCAATGGTGTCCTGGAGGCACAGGGAAATAATTGAACTTTCATTATAAACAAATTAAAAATAAAATGAGCTTTACACCACTAGGTCTATTGAAAAACATTTTCTGGGACCTATGATTTTATCTGTGTCAACTGTAAAATAATATTGAGAAACACTTTTTGCATTGCATAATTCTCCAGTTCATATTGCAGAAACAATGTTGAGAGTTAAAATAAGTTAGCAGTGGCGTTCCTAGGGGGGGCGGACACCCGGGGCGGCCCCCCGCCCCCCCGGGTGCAGCGCCCCCCCGCCCCCCCGGGTGCAGCGCCCCCCCCCCGATGCAGCACGGATACCCCCCCCGGCGAAAGACCCCCCCCGCAAAAGAGCCCCCCCGGGTGCATGCCGCTGGGGGGGGGGTGCCGCAGCGTGCGCCTGCCGTGAGTTTACTAACTTTGCTCGTTCGCTGCAGCTCCCTCTGCCCCGGAACAGGAAGTAACCTGTTCCGGGGCAGAGGGAGCTGCAGCGAACGAGAGAAGTTAGCGAACTCTCGCAGGAGGCGCGCGCCGCGGCACCCCCCAGCGGCGTGCACCCGGGGCGGACCGCCCCCACCTTGGTACGCCACTGTAAGATAGTGAACTGCTTCTGTTGAACATAGCTGCAGGCATGACACGAGAGCTCATTTCACTCCACAATAGTTCAACAAAGCCCATATCATACTCTACCTCTGCTCTGTGGAAATACTGGGCTTGGAGGGAACTGGGTCAGTCCATGAGATTAGTTCTTCTTCATTAATAGGCTTCTCCCTTGAATTGTACAAAATAGGAACAGAAAAACAAGCCCTGTAGTAGAAGAGTTTCAGGTTTCCTCTAGACAGACATGAAAACTGATATTTCTAGTTTATTCAAGAAGTCTAGCATCAGCATTGAAGATTCAGTTATGTCTTTTACAAAGTTAATAAATATGGCGGATAGCATCTATTTATAAGAATGTAAGAACATAAGCGTTGCCATACTGGGACAGACTGAAGGTCCATCAAACCCAGCATCCTGTTTCCAGCAGCGGCTAATCCAGGTTACAAGTGCCTGGCAAGATCCCCAAAACAGTATAATTATTATTATTATTACATTACATATGTACCCCGCGCTTTCCCACATATAGCAGGTTCAATGCGGCTTACATAGTAAGTAGAGTTACAAATTCTAGTAATAATACATTTAATACAAATAATACATTTTATGCTGCTTATCCTGTGTTTAGACCCGACGGTTTCTTCCTGCTCCATTGGGATTCCAGCTCACCTGGAACCACAGATCAGATTCAGCATCATGAGACCAATTCCATAACAGGGCACATTGTAGGCGTCTATTCTATTAAGGAACATAGGCACCTACATACCTTTACAGACTAGTAGCATTCTTGGATATCAGTGTGTCTAACATTTAGGTTTGATCATTTTTGCCACACATGGAGCTGACATAAATGTGAGCACCTAAGGGTGGCAGCTACCTGTATAACCTACAGTATTGTATAAATTACTCACATCAGTGGGAGTGCCACCGATGTCCCACCCGTATTCCACCCCTGTGCGTATCCCCTTTGCAAGTATGTGCAAGTTAAGCGGCTTTTTGCAGAATAGTACTTAGGTGGCATATTGACATTTACATGCCTAGCTGCACATATATGCTAGTATTCTAAACATTTATGTGCATAACACACTGTGGGGTCCTTTTACTAAGCTGCAGGAAGCGCAAGCACACACTTAGCACAGCTTGAAAGGGCTTAGCGTGGGAGGGCCGGATGTAAGTCTGAGATTAGCACATGCAAAACGTGTGTAAAAATATTTTCAATTTTACTGCAGAAGGGATGTGTCAGGTTTGCAGAGAGTGGGTGTGCCAGAACTGATCAGTTATTGCACTGTGTGCTAACTGATTAGCGCATGATTTGTACTGCTTAGAAAATAGGTGTCGGTAAGGGCTCCCACTCTAATTTGTTTTAATGGGCACATGATAATGGCAACATTGAGTGGCCACTAATTTAAAAAATGGGAGATCGGCCATTTTACTGCTGTGGTAGAAAGTAGCCTTAGCGTGTGCAACAAGGGTGCGTTAAGGCCATTTTTTTCTTCGTATCTTTGTAAATTGACCCCTGTAAGAGTTCTTATGACTTACAGCAAAATGGTCACTCTGGACAAATAGTACTACTTTGGTGCATTCTATAAAAGGTTCTGTTGAGACATATGTAAATTCCCAACTTCACAGGCTTTAAAGATAGGCAATAGTTATTTTTTGGAATTGTTTTTGACTGCAAAGGAATTTGTTTTTAATTTTTCTACTTTAATTGCATGTGCTGTATGTGGAATCTTACTCATCTTTGGCCACTTCATCCCCTTACCGGAGCCATGTTCAAAAAGTAACTTCTCTCTCAGCGATGTGCTTCTTTTAAGCTTGTCTGCCTAATGAGATTCTTGGATTTCAGTTCCATGCTTTTCACTTTATGAACTGAAAACTTTCCTGAGAACTACCGTATGCTGTTAGTATTCCTTCAAACAAGTTATTTATATTTTTCAGCTGCCTGATAGTAGAAAGTGCAATGCATTAAAAAAAATGATAAGCCTGAAGAGGGTTTGCATTTCAATAGTATTAATAAATCCTCATGAAAGGGAAGGTCACTGTAATATTAGTAAAACTTCAGGGCTGGTACAAGCAGGTTAGATACCCTATCAGGCTCATTTTCGAAAGAGAAGGACGCCCATCTTTCGACACAAATCGGAAGATGGGCGTCCTTCTCACAGGGTCATCCAAATTGGTATAATCGAAAGCCGATTTTGAGCGTCCCCAACTGCTTTCTGTCGCAGGGACGGCCAAAATTCAAGGGGGCGTATCGGAGGCGTAGCGAAGGTGGGACTTGGGCGTGTGTAACACATGGATGTCCTTGACCCATAAAGGAAAAAAAGGGCGTCCCTGATGAGCACTTGGATGACTTTACCTGGTCCTGTTTTTGTTACGACCAAGCCACAAAAAGGTGCCCGAACTGACCAGATGACCACCTAAGAGAATCATGGATGACCTCCCCTTACTCCCCCAGTGGTCACTAAGCCCCTCCCACCCTCAAAAAATATCTTTCAAAATATTTTTTGCCAGCCTCAGATGTCATACTCAGGTCCGTGACAGCAGTATGCAGGTCCCTGGAACAGTTTTAGTGGGTGCAGTGCACTCAGGCAGGTGGACCCAGACCCATCTCCCCCCCCCCACCTGTAACGTTTGTGGAGGAAACAGCGAGCCCTCCAAAACACACTACACCCACATTTAGGTGCTCCCCTTCACCCGTACGGGCTAAGGTAGTGGTGTACAGTTGTGGGGAGTGGGTTTTCGGGAGCTCAGCACATAAGGTAAGGGAGCTATGTTCCTGGGAGCAATTTATGAAGTCCACTGCAGTGCCCCCTAGGGTGCCCACTTGGTGTCCTGGCATGTCAGGGGGACCAGTGCACTACAAATGCTGGCTTCTCCCACGACCAAAGGGCTTGCATTTGGTCGTTTTTGAGATGGGCGTCCTTGGTTTCCATTATCGGCGAAAATCAGAAACGACCAAGTCAAGGGACGACCATCTCTAATGACAACCAAAATTTCAAGATTTGGGCGTCCCCGACCGTATTATCGAAATGAAAGATGGACATCCATCTTTTTCGATAATACGGGTTTCCCCGCCTCTCCATTGGGACGTTATGCCCCTCTATGTAAACCTTTAGCCTTGGGTTCCCTCAATTAATTTGGAGGCCTGGAGGCTGTTCCTCTCTGTGAGTTTTTGATAATTTAAACTCAACAATTAGGATCATATTAATACCATCACGCCTAAAATGGTCCTATAAAAGTGCATGAAACTGTAGACATACACCCCCCGATATTCAGCGCTATTGTACCAGTCAGAATGGCTGTTGACCGGTTAAATAGCACTTAGCTGGCTATCTGCCAATATTCAGCAGGGGATAATCAGTTATCCACTGCTGAATATCTCTGATTAGCAGCTATTGGATAGTCAGTTATATCGATCGATATAACTGGCTATCTGCCAATTTTTAAACTGGGTTTCATGGCCATATTTGGTCACATGAAAACCTGGAATACCTTTGGCTGGTTTAGAGATAACCGGCTAAGTCTGTATAAGTCTGTATATTGACATAGCCAGGTATATTTAAACCGGCCCAAAATAAACCGGATATTCAATACTGGTCACTGGAAACAAATGGCATTGAATATGCAGGTTCAGCGCTGACTGCCGGAGTTAGCTGATCTAACTCCTGCATTCTGAATATCAGCCCCACACAGTTTATGTGGCTATCAGGACCTATCATTTTGCTTCAACTGCAGGTGCCTCTTGCCATCCCCCCAGAAGCTGTTGCCCTAGACAACCACCTGCTTTGCCTAACAGTCCTGCTTGAAAGAGCCTCCTGTACTTTCAGTGCTATTTAATGCTTTTGTGGTATAATTGGCTCAGTCACAGCATCAAGTTGTTTTGATCCTGCCCTATTTTTCTGATCCTCATAATGTAGTTTTGAGAACAAAGGCCAGGTTGTATTAGGATGGGATATGAAGAGGCACTTAAATACCATCTAATAATTGTAAGGGGTTAGGCATTTGGAGCTAGCTCAGAAGAAATGAACCAGCTCTTACCTCTACCTGTGATTTATGTTCCCACAGGACAATGGAACCAACAGGAAAAAGCCACAGCCAGCCACAAAAGTTAGGCATGTTAACAGGGCAGCCGGGATGCTTCAGACTTAAGTTTGCCACCTCATCCAAATCCACTCAACCAGACTGATCCAATCCTGGCTTTGTTCAGTTGCATGTCTAGTGTTGAAGTTCTGATATCTCAAAATAGCCCAAGCATGCAATAGGGCGAACCTAGGAGTGGCTCAGCTTGTTAGGGTTGACTTGGGTGATGTGATAACTCTATTCACACCCTACCTGTTCTCTGGCAGGTTTCCAACTTTTGGTTTTATATCACTCCCAGGCAGTGGTTCCGGAGTCCATTTATCTGGCTCTGTACTGATAAAGACAAAACAAAACAAAACATAATTACTATCAATGGAAATATATATACATGAAAGAAGAATGGACAGTAGTACAGTATACCTTCCTGTCTCACATGGGCAGTAAAATAGCCTGCATACCTGCTTTTCATTTTTTAATACATTTAGAAAATGATGGCATTGATAAAGACCATATGATCTATTCAGTCTGACCGTCCATACCAACTCTACAATCCTTTCTTCTCCCTTAGTGATCCTCTGTGCTTAGTCAATGTTTTCTTGAATTCAGATACAGTTCTTATTTCTGCGGGAGCCAGTTACATGCATCCACCACTCTTTCTTTAAAGAAATATTTCCTTAGATTACTCCTGAATTTATCCCCTTTCATCTTCATTCTATCCACCTTATAATCGAAAGAGAAAAACGCCTAGATTTTGACCCAAATCGGGAGATAGACGTTTATCTCACAAAAACGAATAAATCGGTATAATCGAAAGCCGATTTTGGACATTTCCAACTGCACTCCGTCGCGGATGCGGACAAAGTTGATGGGGGCTTGTCAGAGGTGTGGCGAAGGTTGAACTGGCGCGTGGTTATCGGCCGAGGACAGATGTACGCGTTAGGGCGATAATCGAAAAAATAAAGGCGTTTTTAGCAAACATTTAGGACACTTATGTTGGACCCTTTTTTCACATGAACAGGTCCCAAAAAAGTGCTCTAAATGACCAGATGACCATCGAAGGGAATCGGGGATGACCTCCCCTGACTCCCCCAGTGGTCACTAACCCCCTCCCACCACAAAAAAATGATGTTTCACAACTTTTTATTTTCACCATCAAATGTCATACACACCTCCCTGACAGCAGTATGCAGGTCCCTGGAGTAGTTGTTAGGGGGTGCAGTGGACTTCAGGCAGGTGGACTCAGGCCCATCCCCCCCACCTGTTACAATTGTGCTGCTTAATGCTTATTAGTCGTCCAACCCCCCCAAACCCACTGTACCCACATGTAGGTGCCCCCCTTCACCCCTTAGGGCTATAATAATGGTGTAGACTTGTGGGCAGTGGGTTTTGAGGGGGATTTGGGGGGCTCAACACACAAGGGAAGGGTGCTATGCACCTGGGAGCTCTTTTACCTTTTTTTTTGTTTTTGTAAAAGTGCCCCCTAGGGTGCCCGGTTGGTGTCCTGGCATGTGAGGGGGACCAGTGCACTACGAATCCTGGCCCCTCCCACGAACAAATGCCTTGGATTTATTCGTTTTTGAGCTGGGCGCTTTCATTTTCCATTATCGCTGAAAAACAAAAACGCCCAGCTCACAAATTGTCGAATAAAACATGGACGTCTATTTTTTGCGAAAATACGGTTCGGTCCGCCCCTTCACGGACCCGTTCTTGGAGATAAACGCCCATGGAGATAGACGTTTTCGTTTGATTATGCCCCTCCACGTCTCCTTATTCCAGAGCTTCCTTTCAGTTGAGTTTCGCTTCCTCTGTACTTATGCCACAGAGATATTTACATGTCTCTATCATATCTCCCCTCTCCCATGTTTCTTCCAAAGTATTCATATTAAGATCTATAAGTTTGTCTCCATATGCTTTATGATAAAGACTATTGATCATTTTAGCAGTCATATTCATTTATTTCACAAAAATATTATATCTCTGAAAACCTTATAATTAAAAATGTTTCTGGGATCAGCCTGATAGCCTAGTGATAAATAACTTGCTTTCTCTTTCCCCTTCCCCCAATTTGTCCCTGCTAAACATTAAGAAGAAGATTCTATATATGGCACCTAAAAAATCGGCGCTGAAATTGTGCCGACTAAGCGTATTCTATAATCAGTGCCTAGATTTAGGTGCTGACTATAGAATACGCTTAATTGATATTTCAGCACCTAAATCTACATGCATCCATTTACACCAATGAAAATGTGGTGTAAATCTCAGCGCGTAGATTTAGGCGCACTGGGCCATATTCTAGGACTAGGTGCGTAAAGTTCAGAACACCCACAAAATGCCCATTTCCCTGCCCATAACATGCCACTTTTTGCCTGCGCACATTAGAAATTCGGTGCACATCATTACAGATTACACTTAGAGAGTTGTGAGCCTAAATTCTAATCAGTGCCAATTAGTGCTCATTATTGTTTAAGTGCTGTTATCAGCGCTCACTAACTTGTTAAGCTTCTTAAATTACATGCATTGTTATAGAATCTGTGCCAATTTTGGCACGGATCTCTAGGCGTGCTTTATAGAATCCGGGAGTAAGGGGTAAAACTGTGTATTTATACCTTCATTTCTTCTGATGTAATAGGGTACACCAACAACATCATTTACTTTATTAAATTTCTTGTATCCTTTTGAATTATTCTATCTATTCTGGTTTTGGTAATTGAGAGAGGTATTTTCAGAAAAAGCTAACCATCTTTTGAAAAGGGATAGAGAACTTGGGAAGAAATTATCTGAGGAATAGTGGGAAGATATAGGGATGAGATTTTGTATCATTATTACTTAAGGAAAATAGGTACCGGCTTTCTAGCCGCTTACAGCTTACACTATGATGAAAATGACTGTTGGAGGCATAGGTACACTATCACATTTGGGGGTAAGTTTAAGAAAGGATGCCCAAAGTTAGGCTCTGGTACACAATTGTCATTATAGAAGACTAGCATAAGTCCATATGTACATGCCTAACTTTAGGCACAAGCACTTCAGGGCCGTGCCAAGGGTCTCTGGTGCCCCCCTGCAGACCATCAGTTGGCGCCCCCCCATGGCACAAGATACAAAGCTTTGAATTGTTTTGCGTCATCTGCAAATTTAATTACACGTATATTCAAGATCTTAAATTCAATACAAGCAAGCCGATGCAAGGAAGGCAAAGCACTATCGGACCTCTTCTTATAGAAAACGTCTTTTTGCAGCAATGTTTTACAACAATTGAATTCTCATTCATATTTTGTTTGGAAACCCTGAGTATAAAACTCTGTAATACTCTAAACAAAATAATGTTAAGAGTTTGAGTAACCAGCTGAGCAGGAGATCACCAAGAGAAAAATCACGAATCTGACGTAAAAAAATCTTCACATTGTGACAGTAATGACATGTAACTGAACGCTACGATTTCAACAATGTTTTGTTACACTGTATTATAATATAAAAAAAATCAATAAAAAGTTATTGTAACAACAACAAGAAAAATATTTGTTTGCCTAGGACCCACTAAAGGATAAATCCTTCCCTGTTGGCAGCTATTTTGGGGTAAGGGTTACGCGTATGGATGTGATGCCAGCGTAAGAATGGACACGATGAGTCTAAAGAATTGTCAAAGTGTAAATTCACTTGCCCTAAGATGGGACTTGATGCTTCTGGTTAATTTACTTTCCAGTCACTTATAATAGTGCCAAACTGACATGACCGCTAAGAACAAAGCAGACATAGGAGATCATCGTCTCCCTCTCCTGGTCTTGAATTACACCCTATCCCACACCGAAAAAAATATATCTATTACGAGAAGCCATTTAGCTTCATTTACACAGCTGTAGCAAGTGGAGAAAGTAATATAAGCGTTTGACTCCACAATTTATTCAAATCGAGAGAGAAAGAAAGAATTGAGAATCCGATATCGTAAGCAACTGATCACTCTTGCTTTAGATCTCCTGCTACTTCCGATGTCAGGTGGGTCTGAAGAAGTCAACCTAGAAGCAAAACTCTTACCTTTCCGGGAAGCTGCAGACAGCTGACCTCCCCAGAGGATCCAAGCTCTCTCACTGCTCTCAGCACTCCAACGCAGTCCACGGAACGGTAAAACCGGGCGGCGGTCCAAATAAATCGGATGGATGTGTCATGTACACAGAGGGTGCGAGCACGTGGGAAGAGCTGGGTGTGCCAAAGAGCGAGCGCTGTGCGTGGGAAGGCTGCAGCAGCGCATGCGCATAGGCGCCGACGTGGTACTTTTTCTTTTTTTAATACAATTGGACCGGATGGCGCGGCACCCTTGAAGGCAGGCGCCCCCCTGCCATGCTTACCCCGCTTACCGGGTTTGCACGGCCCTGACTTTTGCCATGTCAAAGACTGGTGTAAATACTGATGCCTAACTGTTGAAAGTTAGGTGTGCAAATATTAATACTGCATAACCTGAATGCATAGCTGCTAGGCACACCCCTGATCTGTTCATGCCCCTTCCATGCCCACACCCCCTAGCAGGTACATGCAATAGATTTTGTATGTGCAAATTATAGAATACCAATAAGGGCAGGTATGCGCATAATTGTTAATTGGTGCCCATTAGTGCTAATTAAGGCCAATTGTTGCTCATTAATATTAACTAGCTTGTTATTCTATGACCAACAGACCTTATTCTGTAACTTGCACATGCAACTTTATAAAATTTGGGAGTTGGTTGGGTTTTCCTGTAATAAGCTAATATTTGGGAATGATCCAGGAGGAGAGATACAGAAGAATACAGGGAAAATGCTGTGTAATCAAAACATATTTATACTTGGACTAGAAGCTGAAGAAAATATATAAATGGAAAGATAACCTAAATATGCAATGTCCAGTATCCATACAATATGAAATTGCTGCAGCACGGGGGGGGGGGGGGGGGGGGGGAGCTCCCTAACATTCAATTGTCTTATAAAAGGATTTGGAACATGTATTTAATGAAGAAGACAACAGCACCAAGAATGTGGAATGATTTTATATACTATATAGGGGCAAAGGTTATAGATCTTTTATAAAATATAGTAGTACAAAATTGCATAAAACTCTCCTTCTGCCATCGCAGTGTTTGCATAATAACAGGCCTGGATTAAAGTTTCTACACCCTGGAGGAAAACCGAAGAGACTGCCCCTTTTCTCTCCCACCCCACTAATAGTGAGTCTTTATTTATTCTTCCTCACTTCTTTGGTCCAGTGGGAAATGCTGATATGTCCTGGCCCTTGTTAGTGGTGGTTGTGGCAGCCAGCAATAGAATTAACACAGGGCCTGGGAGTTGTGTGTACTCAGAAGCTCCACCTACAAGGGGTATTTGGTAATATAAGACAGAGGCAGGGCAACTGTGGGGTCTGGGAGCAGATAGCTGCCAATGCATATAGGACCCAGTTCTATAAATGGTGCCAAAAAATTGATGCCGACAAAAAAACATGCTAAGCACTATTCTATAAATGGTGCTCACAGTTAAGTGAAGGCAAAAAAGGAGGTAAAAAATCCTCACGACACCGTGAAGATGAAACAAAAAAGTGAGGAGAATGGATGAGGATACCAACTGTTTTATATTTATTCACTTAAAAAATTATATGTACATAACAGCGACCCGACACGGCCGTGTTTCGGCACAATGGCCTGCTTCAGGGGTCTTTATAACCTTGAATGATGTAGTTTAGAATATATGTTCCAAGGGAAATAACAGGAAACAAATCTCTCTGGTCTCCTCTCTTCAAAATAATATATATAAGATATATATATTTTTTTAAACGAGCATCTAAATACTCACAGTTAAGTACCATTTATAGAATAAGTTTAGGCCCGAGGACTTACCCCAACTAAACCCTGATGTAAATCATTGCACCTAAATTAAGCATGGAACCACCTTATTCTATAATAGTGCACATAAATTCCTGGAACTCCTCTTATCCTCCCATGGCCATGCCCCCTTTTTGGAACCGTGTGTACAATTTACGTGTGGATCCCGGTGCCTAAAAATGCCCAAGTAAATTTTAATTAAAGCCAATTTCTGGATTTCAGAAAACTGCGTCTTGTGTTTCTACAGCAAATAAAGCCTCCAGAATTAAAAGGGAGTCACCATTGCTACTTTATTAAAAATACCAGCACCGCTGTTGTTGAATATTGACCCTAAATGTATTTCCTTTTCCTGCTAATGATATTTCTACTTATGTACTTGTGTACTGTATATACTATTAGCTTTCCAAGCTAATTTATTAGTTTGAATTCAAACTTTGAGATCATGTAAGATGATTACTCCTAGATCTTTTTCTTGTTTGATATCTAGGAATAATCATATGAGATGATTTAATGGTAGAAAGTCAATATGATAAAACAACTGGGAAACCTGGGCTGCATTCCACTGAAGTGAACATTTTAAAATGGATCCTCAAATTCCAATAATTCCTTTATCATAAATAATAATACAAATAATAGAAGTGGAAAAGGAAGGTAGATTACCTTTCTTTATTGGTAAAACTGGTCCTGGGCCTAGTTTCCCCAGTAGATGATTTATCAACAATCTGTGGGGTTTCATGGCTGCAATAAAACCAAATATTAAATCAAAATGATCACCAACAGTGAAACTCATTAAATATGTATAAGCCAATTATATTTTAGGATTTATTCATCAGATTACATACAAATAGGAAATAGAAACATTTTACATATTAAATGGTCAAAACTTTTCTGCTCTCCAGGAAAGCCATAGATAGTAACATAGTAACATAGTAGATGACGGCAGAAAAAGACCTGCACGGTCCATCCAGTCTGCCCAACAAGATAAACTCACATGTGCTACTTTTTGTGTATACCTTACCTTGATTTGTACCTATCCTTTTCAGGGCACAGACCGTATAAGTCTGCCCAGCACTATCCCCGCCTCCCAACCACCAGCCTCGCCTCCCACCACCGGTTCTGGCATAGACCGTATAAGTCTGCCCAGCACTATCCCCGCCTCCCAACCACCAGTCCCGCCTCCCACCACCGGCTCTGGCACAGGCCGTATAAGTCTGCCCAGCACCATCTCCGCCTCCCGCCACCGGCTCTGCCACCCAATCTCGGCTAAGCTCCTTAGGATCCATTCCTTCTGAACAGGATTCCTTTATGTTTATCCCACGCATGTTTGAATTCTGTTACCGTTTTCGTTTCCACCACCTCCCGCGGGAGGGCATTCCAAGCATCCACTACTGTCTCCATGAAAAAATACTTCCTGACATTTTTCTTGAGTCTGCCCCCCTTCAATCTTATTTCATGTCCTCTCGTTCTACCGCCTTCGCATCTCCGGAAAAGGTTCGTTTGCAGATTAATACCTTTCAAATATTTGAACGTCTGTATCATATCACCCCTGTTTCTCCTTTCCTCCAGATGACAATACAGGTACAGAAAGGACACATAATTCAGGACAGATATAATAGTATTGAACCGACATAGCTTAAGATTTGATAATTAATTAAAATGAAATGGCATCATTTATCAAAGGTCTTCTGTCATTTTGGATTCCCTGGATAAAGTAGTATAGTTGCCTTTCACAAAGCAGGTGGTATGAAAATTACTCCCCTCACCCTACTTCTCACATTTAATATTTTAATTATTTATTTATTATATTTCTATCCCACATTTTCTCACCTATTTGCAGGCTCAATGTGGCTTACATAATACCGTAAGGCGATTGCCAAGACCGGTAGAGAAAAAAAAAAATAAGGTGAAATTACATTTTTCAAACATTTATACATATACTTTTGAAAACGTAAAGTATGTGCATAAGTCCAACCCCCATCCAAATTCTACCCTCAGGAATGCCTCTGCTCATTACAGGTGGAACATATATGAATAGTGGCATTTCCAGGGTAATTCCATGAATTGGGTGCTAACATTTACATTTGATTATGGGCATAAACGATTACGATAATTTCACATATGCAAGTAAATGCCAAAAATCTACCTTGGTCTCGTCCTGTAAATATGTGCTTACCTTACATAGCGTGTGTTTGACAGATGGACATACACATAGGTAGAGCCTAAGCGGAGTGTGAGTAGCACTCACTTTTATACTGTAAGTTACAAATGTATCTGTGGCATTTAGAGTTTAAGGGGGGAAATTCTATAAATGTCGCCTAAAAAATCGGCACAAAAAAAAGTGCGTAATGGTATTCTATAAACCACACCTAAATTTAGCCATGGTTTATAGAATAGCGCTCACACCCAGGGATCGTGCCTACATTTAGGGGCAGCCATTTGCACCAATGAAAACATGGTGCACATGCCTGCACCTATATTTAGGCATGGAGACCCCTTATTCTATAATTATGTAATTAAAAAATAAAGTTACAAAAAATGAGGCTATTCTATAGGTTTATCTGAATGACACAAATGGGCATTTACTTACATATACAATAGAACACAACTTGGGCTCCTTATACTAAGCTTCAGTAGTGATTCCCGGTGCAGCAATGCGATGAAGCTCATTCAGTTCCTATGGGCTTCATCACATTTGCCACGTGGGAATCACTACCGTGGCTTAGTAAAAGGATCTCATTATTTGTCATGGTTGGAACAGACCTTTTCTGATAATAATATGCACTGGATAGTGGATGACTCAGATAATGGGAGTTTTCTGCTGAAAATATTTTGGCTAACAAGGGTTTCTCCAGATATCAGAACTTAGGGATTCAGTCATGTTTTTCTGGTTTATGGAACACAGACCACAACCAATGACCTTTTTTTCCTTTTCAGATAGGGGTCCTTTTACTAAGCTGTGGTTTTTGCCGCACAGCAGGAACCTCTTTCACCGCAGCGGGTGAAAATAACCAATAATGAAATGACCATGTGGTAAGTTCGCACTTGCCATGTAGCCATTTTGGAAGGGAGAACTTACTGCCACCCACTGAGGTGGATGTGTCCATTTCAAACTTGTTGGGATCATGGCATTCATTTGGTCTTCCATCCTTGACATCATTTCAAAAACTGATATCAAGCCTCTCCATCACTTACTGTTCTCTAGACCCTATACTTTCAAATTGGCTTAAGATTCCTTCCCTAGGGCTGTTAACCTATCTATACTCAATAATAACAAAAGGTCACACAGATGGAGTTGTTCTTAAAGTTCTTAAAGAGGCTCTGGTAAAGCCAAATCTAAAGAAACCCTCGTTGATCCTCATTCTCCAAGTAACTATCATCCAGTTTCAAACCTTTCATTTTTGTCCAAAATATTGGAAACGGTTGTGTTTGTACAGTTACAATCTTACGCCGAATTGATAAATGTACTACATCCTAGACAGCCAGGCTTCAGGAGAGGCTATAGTACTGAGACGGTTCTAATTGCCCTCTTAAGTGAATTACATTCAAGACTAGAACAAGTTATATTGCTTTTATTATCTCACTCGATCTGTCTGCGGCGTTTGACTTGATTGACCATTGTTTATTACTCAAACATCTGCAAGGAATTGGTATTTCTGGTACAGTTTATAACTGGTTTTCCTCTTTCTTTAGCAACCGTTCATTTAAAGTCGTACAAAATTTGTCTATTTCAAAATCCCATTCCATCTCTTGTGGGGTTCCACAAGGATCAGTCTTATCACTATTACTGTTTAATCTGTTTGTCAGTCCACTGGTGTTACTTATTCAGTCCCTGGGTATTAGTTCATATTCTTATGCAGATGATTTCCTTCTTATTCACTATGTAAATCCATTGAATATAGATTTGAAACCAGTTCAGAAATGCCTCAATGAGGTGGCTAGTTGGCTCACTAAGCATCATCTAATACTAAATCCGGATAAGACAATAGCATCCTGGATAACAGGCCATAACCCTGTACCATCTCTAATACCTACTTTATTTGATAGGCAAATAGTTCCAGTACAATCCTTTAAATATTTAGGTGTGATCATTGACTCTGCTCTTTCTTTCAATGAACAAATATCTGGTGTAGTAAAAAAAAGTCCTTTTATCACTTACGGAAATTGTGTTCTATTAGAAATTCGATTGATACGGATTCCATGCGTATCTTAACGTATGCTTATGTCATAATGCGTCTCGATTATTGTAATATTATTTATGCAGGCATTGCTATGGTCAATCTAAAACATTTACAAACGATTCAAAACACGGCTACCCGTATTATCTGTTGAGCCTCAAAATATGATAGGATCACACCTCGGTATAAAAGAGGTGTGATTCTATCATATTTTGAGGCTCAACAGATAATACCATCTCCATTGGCTTCCGATTGAAATTAGAGTAAAATTCAAGGATCTCATTCTGACATATAAAGCATTTCACTTATCTACCCCACCGTACCTTGCAAACCTTACTATTCCACACACACCGACACACACGCTTCGTTCACTTTCAGACAATAGAGTAGTGATTCCTTCACCCTTAAGGGCTAGATGGGAATCTACGCAAGCTTCAGCCTTTTTCTTTTTATCCCCTGCACTATTTTCATTTTGCCACATGTCCATTTTCGGCAAAAATTTTAAAAAGGCCTTTTTTACAGGCACGCTAAAAAATGGATTGGCGTGCGCCCAAAACCTGCGCCTACACTACTGCAAGCCATTTTTCAGTGTGTCTTTGTAAAAGGACCCCTGAATATGCTAGAACTTAAATATGTTTACTTTTTAAAATGTTGCTGTTGGCTTTAAAAAAATCACTGCTGCTGCTGCTGCTGAATATTAACCCAAATAGTATTTCCTTTTCCTGTTAATATTGTTTCTGCTGATGTAACTGAGTATACTATTAGCTTTCCAAGCTACTTTATAACTTTGGCTTCAAACTTTGAGATCATATGAGATGGTTACACCTAGATCTCTTTCCTGGTTGAGATGACTTTGAGATCGAAAGTCAATGTGATGAGCATTTTAAAACAGATCCTCAGCACCGAATAATTCCTCTATCATTAATAGAATAATAGCAGTGGAAAAGGAAGGCAGATTACCTTTCTTTACTGGTAAAACTGGTCCTGGTCCTAGTTTCTCCTGTAGTTGATTTATGAAGGATCTGTGGGATTTCATCATGGCTGCAATAAAACCAAATATTAAATCAAAATGGTCTCCAACTGTGAAACTCATTAAATCTTTATATGAAGTCAATTATAATTTAGGATTTATTAATCAGATTACCTACAAAGAGGAAATAGAAGTAATTTACATATTAAATAATCACATTTTTTCTGCTTTCCAGGAAGGCCATGGATGACAAAGGAGGCACAAGAAGGTCACATAATTCAGAACAGATATAGCAACATGGTACAAGATAATTAATCTGATATTTTGACCTGGATAATAGATGACTCAGCTTATGGGTGTTTTCTGGTAAATATATTTTGGATAACAAAATGTTTTCCTGATAACAGAACATATGAATCAATTCATGTTTTTCTGGTTTAAGGAACACAGGCTGAAGTCCCTGGCATTTTGTTTTTCAGGTAATGAGAGTTTACCGATAAAAGAAGTTTAGAAGACACTCTACTGTACTCTGGTTCCTTTTTGATGATAGTGACTCTTCAAAGACTTTTGTCTTAATAAGATGGTGGATAATGTTAAAAAAAATTGGAACATGATGATAATAAATTTATCTGTTCATCAACAAATGAAATTGCTGTGTTTGTTGGGCATGATTTACTGCTCTTTATATCATGGTCTCACATTACTAAAAAAAGATTTTAAATATTCATATGAATTATCATCATCATGAGTCTATTGTGAATAGTATAAGTTGTTTTGTTTGGAATTATTATATGGCTGGAGTGTTTTAGAGGTTTTTGTGCTGTTATAAAAGAGGCATCAGGCATGCACCTTTGTACACTGACAACCTAGATGCCCTGTTAGAAAATTACTTTTGTGATATCTGCCTTCTCAGCAATTGTGGAAGCTGCCATATTGGCTACTGTTGGGGTAGATTTCTACAAGCTTTTTTGTGTGTTTAAGCTTTTATATATGCATAAAAGACCTGGTAAAACAAATTAACCTCTGCATGCAAGTAAGTGCAATGTCAAGTAGGTGTATAATTGTTCATGACTTTGCTTAGGGAAAGAGTTTGGGCAGAAAGGGTCAGAGTGGCAAAGTACTTGTGTAGATTATAATTTGTGCACCTCCAAGCAGTCTTCAGCCACATATGTTTTTACTGCTCCGAGCTGGTGTAAATGGATGTAGCTGTGTGGTGGTCACTGTTTTGGCACATTTTGTGCTGGTATTTTATGAGGACACAGAGGTGCCCATTTGGTCTCCCCTCCTTGCAGTAGGATATGAAGATAATATGAACAGCCATCATTAGAATCCACAATATTTGTTTTATGTTTTTGATATTGTGAGAAACAGAAATACATACACCATAATTTTTGTCAGGTACGACTATTTTGCATTTTTGGTTTGTCATTAAAATTGTGCAACAATTTATATATTTTTCAGACTCAAGAAAGATTCACATAGATCAACTTTCTTCCAATCTTTCAAGGCAATGTCCATGGTCTGCTTTTATACTTAATTCTATTAAGCCAAGGGGAAGGCAATTTTCAAAGCTTCTCCCAGGTTTAAATAGATGGTTTCTGGTGTGAAAGACTTGCTAAAAATTGCCCACACCCCTCTTCAGGTAAGTGCACCCACACTATTTTCCATCATCTGCTATGTAAAAGGGAAGTGGCTATAGAGGGGTGAAAAATCCAGGGAGAGATAGTCTGTGCAGGGCTTTTGTTTGGTGGATTTTCCATGGGTGCATAGGACCTGCTACCCCTCCTCCAGAAACCACTGCCTATCTTGATATGGCTATGGAAGGGCGTAGTTATCAACATGGGCTACTATTTAGACCTGTTCTTTTACTGTTAACCCCAGTTTTTAGTAATTAGATCTCATCGCATAAAATGGGACCTGTGGTAAAATAGCCTGAATTAGTGGTAAAATTGTGTTACTATTAACTGGGATTAACAGTAAAGTAACACATCGTAACACAGTGGCATACCAAGGGTGGGGTGGTTGGGGCAGTCCGCTTCAGGTGCACACTGCAAGGGGGTGCAGGGAGCATCTGCTTGGCTGTTGGCTTTGCCAGTTCCCTGCTCCCTCTGATTACTTCCTGTTCCGCGACTGCTCCCTGCACCCCTAGGAGATAAGAGCGATGCACCGGGGGGGTGGAGGTGATGCATCAGGGGGGGTGGATGGAGGTGATGCGCCGTGGGGTGGAGGTGATGTGCCGGGGGGGGGGGGGGGGGGGTGGGGGTTGTGCAGTGCAATCCACCCTGGGTGGCAACAAACCTAGGAATACCATTGTCTTAACACCAAGCTACTTTCTTCTATTGACTTCACTCTGTGAGATCATGAGAAATGATTAATCCAAGATCTCTTTCCTGTTTGATATCTAAAACTAATCATCTGAGATGACTTCATGGTAGAAAGTCAATGTGATAAAAAAGCTGGGAAAGCTGGGTTGAATTCCACTGAAGTGAACATTTTAAAATGGATCCTCAGCACCCAATAATTCCTCTATTATTAATAGAATAATAGCAGTGAAAGAGGAAGGCAGATTACCTTTCTTTACTGGTAAAGCTGGTCCTGGTCCTTGTTTCCCTTGTAGTTGATTTATCATGGATCTGTGGGATTTCATCATGGCTGCAAAAGAACCAAATATTAATTCAAAGGGGATCTCCAACAGTGAAGCTTATTAAATCTTTATATTAAGTCAATTATAAATTAGGGTTTATTCATCAAGCATTTGACATATTAAGGGGTCCTTTCACGAAGTTATGGCAAAATTAAGAGGCACTTTACTAAAGCTTAGCGTGTACTAATGGACATTAGTGTGCTCTATGTGAAACACAGCCCACAGTTATAAAATAGGACACTCAGCATTTAGGTCACACTAATGTCTGTTAGTGCATGCTAAGCTTTAGTAACATCTGCTTTGGAAAAGGGAAGTGGCTATAGGGGTGAAAATTCCAGGGAGAGATAGTCTGTGCAGGGCTTTTGTTCAGTGGATTTTCCATGGGTGCATAGGACTTGCTACCCCTTCTCCCCCAACCACTGCCTATCTGGATATGGACGTGGAAGGGCATAGTTGTCAACATGGGCTACTGTTTAGACCCTTTCTTTTACTGTTAACCCCAGTTTTTAGTAACTAGATTGCACCAATTAAAATGGGACCTGTGGTAAAATAGCCTGAGTTAGTGATAAAATAATGTACCTTAGGAGTATAGTGATGAACTTGGGCTACCGTAAGATGTGCTCTTTTTCCACTAACTTGTGCTATTTTAGCACAGGTCCCATTTTAGGCAATGAGACCTAGTTACTATTAACTGGGGTTAACAGTAAAATAACACAGCTTAACACAGAGGCGTACCAAGGGCGGGATGGTGGGGGTAGTCTGCCCCGGGTGCACGCTGTACGCTGCAAGAGGGTGCAGGGAGCAGCTGCGTGGCTGTCGGCTCCGCCAGTTCCCTGCTCCCTCTGACATTAATTCCTGTTCTGGGGTAGGGAACTGGAGGAGGTGACAGCCGTGCGACTGCTCCCTGCACCTTCAGGAGGTAAGAGTGATGCACCAGGGGGGTGGAAATGATGTACTGGGGAGGTCTGTGTGTGGAGGTGATGCCCTGGGTAGATGATGTGCTCGGGGTGTGCAGCGGCAATCCACCACGGGTGGCAGTTGACCTAGAAATGCCACTGTTTTAACAGTAGCCCACATTGATGATAATTGTACCCCTGAGTATGCTTATATTTTTCAATGTTGCAGCTGACATTTATTTAAAAAATAGGAGCACTGCTGCTTCTGAATATTGACCCGAATAGTATTTCCTTTTCCTGCTAATAGCATTTCTACTTATGTAACTGAGAATACTGTTAGCTTTCCAAGCTACTTTCTTCTATTGACTTCATTCTATGAGATCATGTGAAATGATTAGTCCAGGATCTCTTTCCTGTTTGATATCTAGGACCAGGGCTTTTTTTGAGGGGGTACTTGGGGGAACTGAGTACCGGCACCTTTTCTACTGTCTGCTAAAATTGACCCATGGTTCCCAAGTTTTAATGAAAGAGCTCAGGCTCTACACACCAATTCTGTCTTGTCATAGATTCTATAACTGGTTGCAGGGGGGCTGGCTATTGTGGGGTGGGTGGGTTCCTCAGTGATCACCCCACGCCTGGCACCTTTGAGTACCGGCACCTTTTTCACTACAAAAAATGCACTGCCTAGGACTAATCATCTGAGATGAATTCATGGTAGAAAGTCAATGTCATAAAAAAGCTGGGTTGACTTCCACTGAAGTGAACATTTTAAAATAATGCCTCTATTATTAATAATAATAGCAGTGGAAAAAGAAGGCAGATTACCTTTCTTTACTGGTAAAACTTGTCCTGGTTCTATTTTCCCTTGTAGTTGATTTATCAAGGAACTGTGGGATTTCATCATGGCTGCAAAAGAACCAAATATTAATTCAAAGGGGTCTCCAACAGTGAAACTCATTAAATGTTTAGATTAAGTCAATTATAATTTAGAGTTTATTCATTAGATTACACACAAATAGGAAATATAAGCATTTGACATATTAAGGAGTCCTTTCACAAAGCTATGGCAAAATTAAGCGGGACTTTACTAAAGCTTAGCTTGTACTAATGGACATTATATGAAATATAGCCCACAGATATAAAATAGGACACTCAGCATTTAGAGCACACTAATGTCTGTTAGTGCATGCTAAGTTTTAGTAACAAGGCCCCTAAATGGTCACACTCTTTTGTGCTGGTATTCTATGAAGACATATCGGTGTCTACTTGGTCTGAAAGGGACATAGTGGCAAAGTACAGTGCACTCCATTTAAGTGCACGTCGGATAAGTGCATGCTCTGTTTAACTGCATGCCGTACTTCAGTCCTGTTTTTGGCGCCATCAATTTCTATGAGGACAAAATTTGGTTTAGCGCACCACTGATAAGTGCAAGATTCGCTTATATGCATGGTTTAAGATCGCTCCTCTGTATGAATGACTCCGCATAAGCGCATGCACGGAATATGGAAGCCTATTGGCACGTGACAAAGGGGCGATAAATTTGAAATCTCATTGGTTAACTGCCACAGGCAGAATAAGCAAAAGAAAGTTGTTAGAGTGTACACTGGAGTTGTCATTGGCATCGTGCAATTGTAAGACTTTAACACTGGCTGAAGGAATAGAAGTTCTTAAAAAATTAGAAAACAAACAAAGTCAAGCATCTATTTCTAAAGAATATGGTGTCAATCCCAGTCAAATTTCACGTATCTTGAAGCAGAAAGATCAGCTTCTGGAAGACTGGCAAAACAATACAAATCCACACAGGAAACGTAAACGGGCGGGAAAAGCTGAGGATGTAGAAGATGCTCTTCTTCGGTGGTTTACTCAAGTCAGGAGCAGACAGTTTCCTGACAGTGGTCCACTGCTTATGTAGAAAGCTAATCAGCTAGCTGAAAGTCTTGGACTAACTGAATTCAAAGCCACTGTTAGATGGTTGGAAAGATGGAAGGAGAGGAACAACATAAAATTCAAGAAACAGCATGGTGAAAAACAAGACGCTGATGACTTTGGTGCTGAAACTTGTTTTTTTTTTCAGTCCTTCCTACCATCTTGAACGAGTTTGCACCCCGTGATATTTTCAATGCCGACAAAAACGGTCTCTACTGGTGAGCGATTCCTGATGGAACACTTGCATTCAAACAAGTAGAAACTACAGGAAGTAAAATGTCGAAGGACCGACTGACGATCCTCCTTTGCTGCAATATGGATGGAAGTGAGAAGTTGGAACCACTTGTCACTGGAAAGAGCAAACAGCCCCGTTGCTTCAAGAATGTTAAGCAACTTCCTGTGTCATATGAGGCTAACGCAAATTCATGGATTACTGGGGAAATTTGGAAGCAGTGGCTAAAGAAGTTAGACACTAGAATGCGGGTACAAAAGTGTCAAATTTTGTTGCTTTGTGATAATTGTGCTGCACACAGTGATGATGTCAGGCTGTCTAATGTCAAGGTGGTCTTCCTGCCACCAAACACTACCTCTCTGATCCAACCTATGGATCAGGGCATAATAGCCAATTTCAAACAACATTATCAGGCTCTTGTGCTACATCGTTTGATGAGTGTTATGGATGACCAGAGTGGCAAGGATAAACGTGCTGTTGAACTGGCTCTTAATCTATCACTGTTGGATTCCCTACATATGCAGAAAAAAGCCTGGAATCATGTTACACAGGCAACCATTGTGAACTGCTACAAGCAGGCAAGCTTTGTTAAGAATGTGGAGAGGGACGAAACAGATGCAGCTGTTGTAAATGCGTCAGGTGAACAAGCTATTGACATCCCAGCCGGTGTTACTGAAGAGGAGTTTCATCACTATGTAGCTGTTGATTACTATCTACAAACAGCTGACGACAGCACTGATGTCGAGATATGTGCCTACACGCAGGCAACGGCTGATGATGAAACAGATGATAAAATGAGCAGCGAGGCACATGCTGATGAAATTCAACAACCTCCTGTGACTTTTGCTGGAGAGTCTCAACACCGTGCGGGCCTATCTAGAGGCCACTGGATGTCAGTGCTATGACAGTTTTTACCGTCTGGCAGATGTGGAGGGGCATAATTGAACGAAAACATCTATCTCCATGGGCGTTTATCTCCGAGAACGGGTCCGTGAAGGGGCGGACCGAACCGTATTTTCGAAAAAAAATAGACGTCCATGTTTTATTCGACAATTTGTGAGCTGGGCGTTTTTGTTTTTCAGTGATAATGGAAAATGAAAGCACCCAGCTCAAAATTGAATAAATCCAAGGCATTTGTTCTGGGAGGGGCCAGGATTCGTAGTGCACTGGTCCCCCTCACATGCCAGGACACCAACCGGGCACCCTAGGGGGCACTTTTACAAAAAAAAAGGTAAAAGAGCTCCCAGGTGCATAGCACCCTTCCCTTGTGTGTTGAGCCCCCCAAATCCCCCTCAAAACCCACTGCCCACAAGTCTACACCATTACTATAGCCCTAAGGGGTGAAGGGGGGCATCTACATGTGGGTACAGTGGGTTTGGGGGGGGTTGGACGACTAAGCATTAAGCAGCACAATTGTAACAGGTAGGGGGGGATGGGCCTGGGTCCACCTGCCTGAAGTCCACTGCACCCCCTAACAACTGCTCCAGGGACCTGCATACTGCTGCCAGGGAGGTGGGTATGACATTTGAGGGTGAAAATAAAAAGTTGTGAAACATCATGTTTTGTGGTGGGAGGGGGTTAGTGACCACTGGGGGAGTCAGGGGAGGTCATCCCCGATTCCCTCTGGTAGTAATCTGGTCATTTAGGGCACTTTTTGGGGCCTTATTCATGAAAAAACAGAGTCCAGGAAAAGTGCCCTAAATTCTAGCTACAAACGTATACTTTTTTTCCATTATCGGCGAAAGGCGCCCATCTCTGCCCGGCCGATAACCACGCCCCAGTTCCACCTTCGCCACACCTCCGACACGCCCCCGTCAACTTTGTACGCTTCCGCGATGGAGTGCAGTTGAAAACGTCCAAAATCGGCTTTCCATTATACCGATTTATTCGTTTTTGTGAGATAAACGTCTATCTCCCGATTTGGGTCGAAATCTAGGCGTTTTTCTCTTTCAATTATAAGGTGGATAGTCTATGGAACTGTACTGTACTTATGTTTATCAGTTGTCAAGCTTCTTTGGGTCACAACTGTTAAGTGCATGCTCCGGTTAACTGCATGTATTTCTTTTGTCCCAGCCCCTTGCACTTAAGTGGATTGCACTGTACTTGGTTATAATATGTGCACTTCCAAGCAGTCCTCAGCTGCAAACGTTTATACTGCTCTGAGCTGGTGTAATTGTATGCGGCTGTGTGGTAGCCACTGTTTTGGCAGATTTTGTGTTGGTATTTTATGATGACATAGGTGACTACTTGGTCTCCCCTCCTTGTTGACCTGTTTACAATAGGGTATGAAGTTAATATGAACACCCTATATTAGCTACCAATCCACAGCATTTGTTTTATCTTATTGATATTATGAGAAAGAGAAACACATACACTATAATTTTTGTCAGCTATAATTATTTTGTATTTTCTATTTGTTATTACAATTGTGCAATACTTTTCATATTTTTCAAACTCAAGAAAGATTCATGTACAGTGGTGGAAATAAGTATTTGATCCCTTGCTGATTTTGTAAGTTTGCCCACTGACAAAGACATGAGCAGCCCATAATTGAAGGGTAGGTTATTGGTAACAGTGAGAGATAGCACATCACAAATTAAATCCGGAAAATCACATTGTGGAAAGTATATGAATTTATTTGCATTCTGCAGAGGGAAATAAGTATTTAATCCCTCTGGCAAACAAGACCTAATACTTGGTGGCAAAACCCTTGTTGGCAAGCACAGCGGTCAGACGTCTTCTGTAGTTGATGATGAGGTTTGCACACATGTCAGGAGGAATTTTGGTCCACTCCTCTTTGCAGATCATCTCTAAATCATTAAGAGTTCTGGGCTGTCGCTTGGCAACTCGCAGCTTCAGCTCCCTCCATAAGTTTTCAATGGGATTAAGGTCTGGTGACTGGCTAGGCCACTCCATGACCCTAATGTGCTTCTTCCTGAGCCACTCCTTTGTTGCCTTGGCTGTATGTTTTGGGTCATTGTCGTGCTGGAAGACCCAGCCACGACCCATTTTTAAGGCCCTGGCGGAGGGAAGGAGGTTGTCACTCAGAATTGTATGGTACATGGCCCCATCCATTCTCCCATTGATGCGGTGAAGTAGTCCTGTGCCCTTAGCAGAGAAACACCCCCAAAACATAACATTTCCACCTCCATGCTTGACAGTGGGGACGGTGTTCTTTGGGTCATAGGCAGCATTTCTCTTCCTCCAAACACGGCGAGTTGAGTTCATGCCAAAGAGCT
The DNA here is from genome assembly GCF_901765095.1 of Microcaecilia unicolor. Lineage (NCBI taxonomy): Eukaryota > Metazoa > Chordata > Amphibia > Gymnophiona > Siphonopidae > Microcaecilia > Microcaecilia unicolor. Next base: position 65,638,873 of record NC_044037.1, on the reverse strand, counting down.
CAATTTTTGTCTCATCTGACCACAGCACCTTCTCCCAATCACTCTCGGCATCATCCAGGTGTTCACTGGCAAACTTCAGACGGGCCGTCACATGTGCCTTCCGGAGCAGGGGGACCTTGCGGGCACTGCAGGATTGCAATCCGTTATGTCGTAATGTGTTACCAATGGTTTTCGTGGTGACAGTGGTCCCAGCTGCCTTGAGATCATTGACAAGTTCCCCCCTTGTAGTTGTAGGCTGATTTCTAACCTTCCTCATGATCAAGGATACCCCACGAGGTGAGATTTTGCGTGGAGCCCCAGATCTTTGTCGATTGACAGTCATTTTGTACTTCTTCCATTTTCTTACTATGGCACCAACAGTTGTCTCCTTCTCGCCCAGCGTCTTACTGATGGTTTTGTAGCCCATTCCAGCCTTGTGCAGGTGTATGATCTTGTCCCTGACATCCTTAGACAGCTCCTTGCTCTTGGCCATTTTGTAGAGGTTAGAGTCTGACTGATTCACTGAGTCTGTGGACAGGTGTCTTTCATACAGGTGACCATTGCCGACAGCTGTCTGTCATGCAGGTAACGAGTTGATTTGGAGCATCTACCTGGTCTGTAGGGGCCAGATCTCTTACTGGTTGGTGGGGGATCAAATACTTATTTCCCTCTGCAGAATGCAAATAAATTCATATACTTTCCACAATGTGATTTTCCGGATTTAATTTGTGATGTGCTATCTCTCACTGTTACCAATAACCTACCCTTCAATTATGGGCTGCTCATGTCTTTGTCAGTGGGCAAACTTACAAAATCAGCAAGGGATCAAATACTTATTTCCACCACTGTATATCAACTTTTTTCCAGCATTTCAAGGCAATGTCCATGGTGTGCTTATATATTCTTTATTCCATTAAGTCAAGGGGAGGGCAATTTTCAAAGCTTTTCCCAGGTGTAAGCAAATGGTTTCTTATCTGAAAAACATGCTAAAAATTGCTCACACCTCTGTGCAGGCAAATGCACCCACATTGTTTTCCTTCATCTGCTTTGCAAAATGGATGTGGCTGGAGTAGAGAAAGTTTGGGGAGAGATAGTCTGTGCAGGGCTTTTATTCTGTGGTTTTTCCATGGGTGCATAGGACTCGCTATCACCCCTAGGAGTGGCCTAGTGGTTAGGGTGGTGGACTTTGGTCCTGGGGAACTGAGGAACTGAGTTCGATTCCCACTTCAGGCACAGGCAGCTCCTTGTGACTCTGGGCAAGTCACTTAACCCTCCATTGCCCCATGTAAGCTGCATTGAGCCTGCCATGAGTGGGAAAGCGCAGGGTACAAATGTAACAAAAAACAAAACACCATCTATCTGGATAAGGATGCCGAATGGCATAATTATCTACATGGGTTACTGTTGAGACCTGTTATTTTACTGTTAACTACAGTTTTCTGTAACTAGGCCTCATTGTATAAAATGGGACCTGTAGTAAAATAGCATGAGTTAGTGGTAAATAACATGACTTATGGTAGCCCATGTAGATAATTACACCTCTGAAAATGCTTATATTTTTAAATGTTGCAGCTGGCATTCATTAAAAAAATATATGAGCACTGATGCCATTGAATATTGACCCAAAAAGTATTTCGTTTTCTGGCTAATAATATTTCTACTTATGCAACTGAATATATTGTTAGCTTTCCAAGCTACTTTATTACATTGACTTCATTCTGTTGAGATCATTTGAAATGATTCGTCCAAAATCTCTTTCCTGTTTGATTTCTAGGAATGATCATCAAAGATGATTTCATGTTAGAAAGTCAATGTGGTAAAGCAACTTGGAAAGCCGGGTTGCATTCTTCTGATGTGAACATTTGAAAGTAGATTCTCGGAACCCAATACGTCCTCTGTTTCATTAAGTGGCCCTTTTACTAAGGCGTGTCCAAAAGCGGCCTGTGCTGGTGTAGGCACGTGTTTTGGACGCGCGCAGGTCAATTTCCTGAGCACACCTGGAAAAAAGGGATTTTTTAAAATGTGCCAGAAAATGGATGTGCGGCAAAATAAAAACCAGCATGCATCCATTTTCAGCCTGAGACCTTAACACCACCCATTGACTTAGCAGTAAGGTCTCACGTGCTAACCAGGCGGTAAGCATCCGGCTCACACCAACTGCTGATTACCACCAGGTAAGCAACCTGCGGTAGTAAATAGAAAATATTTTCTCCCTGCATGTTTTGGGCAAGCACCAAAAATGGAATTACCGCCCGGTAGACACGGTAGCCAGGTGGTAGTGCCAATTTGTCGTACGTTGGACATACATGGGAATCTACATGCCTTTGTAAAAGGGCCCCTAATAGAATAATAACAGTGGAAAAAGAAAACAGATTACCTTTCTTTACTGGTAAAACTGGTCCTGGTCCTAGTTTCCCCTATACTTGATTTATCAGGGAACTGTGGGATTTCTTCATGACTGCAATAGAACCAAATATGAATTCAAAGGGGTCTCCAACAGTGAAAATCATTAAATCTTTATATTGTCAATTATGATTTACAGTTTATTCATCAGATTACAGACAAATAGGAAACAGAAGTGTTTTACATATTAAGGGGTGCATTTACAAAGCCACGGCAAAAAATGGCCTTAATGCGCCTTTACGAGAGTCTTTCTTGTTCACTAAGGCCACTTTTTCTGTCACTAGAAAATAGTCGATTTTCCATTTTCCTAATCAATGGCCATGTGCTAATGTTGCCATTAGCGTAAGGCCATTAACAAAAATTAGCACTGTAAGGGCTCACATGATAATCCTGTACTACTCAGGATGTGATGTAGATGCACTAACTGATTAGTGCGGAAATTCCCACTCTCTGCCCCCCAGACATGCCCCCTGGCCAAAAAAAAACAAAACAATTTTTTAGAATGAGGGAAGTATATGCACATTTGAAACTTACCGCGGGATGCGTGAGTGTGCCCCATAGCATGCCCTTTTAAGCTGCAGTAAGCTTAATGCAGCTTAGTGAAAGGACCCATAAATGTCCACACTTTTTCTGCTCTCCAGGAAGGCCATTGATGACAACAGAGGCATAGAAAGGTCACATAATTCAGGACAGATAAAATAATGATGTGCCAGAAACGCAGAAGGCTTGATAATTAATCAAATGTAAATGCATCATGTATGAAAGGTTTTGTGCCATTCTGAACCCCCTGGATAAAGTAGTGTGGTTGCCTTTCAGAAAGCAGGTGGTATGGAAATTATCCTCCCCCCCAGCTACTCATATTTAATACACACAACATTTTGCACAAATTTATGCACATATTTTTGATATCCCATTTTAATTCCACCCTCAGGAATCTCTTCACTTCAGATGAAAATATGTGCACAATGGCATTTCTGGGGTAATTCTATACATGCGGATTGCATATATAAATGATTAGAATAATTTCACATATGCATGTAAATGCCAAAAATCCACCTTAGCTGTTTTGTTTTTGTAAATACGTGCTTATTTTTCATGGCATGTGTTTGACAGATGGCCAGATAGAATACCGTACTACGCACTTATCTCTGGCATTAAGGGGTAGATTCAAGAAAGGGCACCAAAAGTTACTCAGAAAATAATCTGAGTGTTAAGCTAATATTCAGTAACAGCAAATACTATCGTAAGTCAGGATTTGAGTGCCAAACTAAGCACAAGTATTTACACAATGTCAAAGGCTGGTGTAAATGCTCACGCTTAAATACCGTCAGTTGTGCTTGTAATTGACAGTATTCTATAAACGTACCCCAAATTCTGTATATGGCATCGGGATTTTGGCACTGAAATTTGCATACATTTTGGAGATCTTGCACAAATTAATTAGCTTATGAGTTAATTATTTGCAATAAATTAATACATTTTTAAAAAGGAACTGGGAAAGCCGGGCTGCATTCTACTGACGTGAACAATTTAAAATGGATCCTCGGCACCCAATAGTTCCTCTATCATTAATAGTAATAATAGTAATAATAACAGTGGAAAAGAAAGGCAGATTACCTTTCTTTACTGGTAAAACTGGTCCTGGTCCTAGTTTCCCCTGTAGTTGATTTATCATGGATCTGTGGGATTTCATTATAGCTGCAATAAAACCAAATATTAAATCAAAATGATTGCCAACAGTGAAACTCATTAAATCTTTATAATTTAGGATTTATTCATCAGATTACATATAAATAGGAAATAGAATTGTTCTACAAATTAAATGGTCCCACTGTTTCTGCTCTCCAGGAAGCTGATGGATGACACCAGAGGCTCAGAAAGGTCACATAATTTAGAACAGATATAATAGTGCCATGCCAGAAAGGCCGCAGGACTTGATAATTAAACAATATGTAAAGGCATTATGTATGAAAGTTTTCTGTCATTCTGGACCCCTTGGATAAAGTGGTTGCCATTCACAAAGCAGGTGGTATGAAAAGTACTCCTCCCTCAACTATTTGCACATGTCTACACCTGCTATTTAGTACATGAAAACATTCCACCCCCCAGGAAATCCTCTGGTCATTATAGGTGGAAATAGGTTCACAATGGTATTTCTGGGGTAATTCTATAAATTGGGTGCTAACATTTACATGCTGATTATATGATTAAGGGTTCCTTTACTAAAGAGCTTTTCTTCGGTGGATTTTCCATGGGTGCGTAGGACCTGCTACCCCTCCCAGCGGTACTTTCCACCCCTAGCTACTACTACTACTACTATTTAGCATTTCTATAGCGCTACAAGGCGTACGCAGCGCTGCACAAACATAGAAGAAAGACAGTCCCTGCTCAAAGAGCTTACAATCTAATAGACAAAAAATAAAGTTAGCAAATCAAATCAATTAATGTGTACAGGAAGGAGGAGAGGAGGGTAGGTGGAGGCGAGTGGTTACAAGTGGTTACGAGTCAAAAGCAATGTTAAAGAGGTGGGCTTTCAGTCTAGATTTAAAGGTGGCCAAGGATGGGGCAAGACGTAGGGGCTCAGGAGGTTTATTCTAGGCGTAGGGTGCAGCGAGATAGAAGGCGCGAAGTCTGGAGTTGGCAGTAGTGGAGAAGGGAACAGATAAGAGGGATTTATCCATGGAGCGGAGTGCACGGGAAGGGGTGTAGGGAAGGACAAGTGTGGAGAGATACTGGGGAGCAGCACAGTGAGTACATTTATAGGTTAGTAGAAGAAGTTTGAACAGGATGCAAAAACGGATAGGGAACCAGTGAAGCGACTTGAGGAGAGGGGTAGTATGAGTAAAGCGACCCTGGCGGAAGACGAGATGGGCAGCAGAGTTTTGAACCGATTGGAGAGGGGAGAGGTGACTAAGTGGGAGGCCAGCAAGAAGCAGATTGCAGTAGTCTAAACGAGAGGTGACAAGGGTGTGGATGAGGGTTTTGGTAGAGTGCTCGGAAAGAAAGGGGCGGATTTTACGGATGTTGTAAAGAAAGAAACGACAGGTCTTGGCGATCTGCTGGATATGAGCAGAGAAGGAGAGAGAAGAGTCAAAGATGACCCCAAGGTTTCGAGCTGAGGAGACAGGGAGAATGAGAGAGCCATCAACAGAAATAGAAAACGGGGGGAGCGGGGAGGTGGGTTTGGGGGGAAAAATGAGAAGCTCGGTTTTGGTCATGTTTAATTTCAGGTGGCATTGAGACATCCAGACAGCAATGTCAGACAAAAACTTTGGTTTGGATGCAAGGTGAGATATCAGGGGTAGAAAGGTAGATTTGGGAGTCATCAGCATAGAGATGGTAGGAAAAGCCATGGGATGAGATTAATGAACCAAGGGAAGAAGTGTAGATAGAAAAGAGGAGGGGACCAAGAACAGAACCCTGAGGTACGCCAACAGGCAGAGGGATAGAAGTAGAAGAGGATCCACCAGAGTGAACACTGAAGGTGCGGAGGGAGAGGTAGGAAGAGAACCAGGAAAGGACAGAGCTCTGGAATCCAAGTGAGGACAGGATATCGAGGAGTATGCTGTGATCGACAGTGTCAAAAGCAGCGGAAAGATCAAGAAGAATGAGGATGGAATAGAGACCTCAGGAATTTAGCCAGTAATAGGTCATTGAAGACTTTAGTAAGCGCAGTTTCGGTTGAGTGGAGAGGGCGAAAACCAAATTGTAGTGGGTCAAGAATAGCATGTGAGGAGAAAAAATCAAGGCAGCGGTGGTGAACAGCACGCTCAAGTAATTTGGAGAGAAAAGGGAGGAGGGAGATGGGTCGGTAATTAGAGAGACAAGTAGGGTCAAGTGAAGGCTTCTTAAGGAGAGGTGTGACCACAGCATGTTTAAAGGCAGTAGGGACAGTTGCAGTGGAAAGTGAGAGGTTGAGAATGTGACAGATAAAAGGAATAAGAGCAGGTGAGATGGCATTAAGAAGGTGGGTGGGAATGGGATCAGAGGAACAAGTGGTACATTTTGAGGAAGAAAGGAGAAGTGTAGTTTCCTCTATAGTAACTTCAGGAAAGGAGGAAAAGGAATGAAGGGAAGCACTACAACAATTTATTTATTTTTGCAGCACTGGAGTGTATCTGTCGGTAATTGGGCAGTGCTGTGCGCTGCCCAGTCACCAGGTTACCACGGGAGCCCTTACCGCCACCTCAATGGGTGGCGGTAAGGGCTCCTCCACTGAAATGGCTGCACGGCAAGTACTTTACTTGCCACATTGTCATTTCCTGCAGGAAGGCGAGACTTCCCTTTTACCAGCTGCTGTAAAATGGGGCCTTGGCTCGCATGTAAAACACACACGCTGATGCCAGTGCTGGTCCCCATTTGCCACAGCTTGGTAAAACAGGCCCTAAATGATTAGAATAATTTCACTTATGCCTCTAAATGCCCAAAATGCACCTAAGTTATTTCTTTTATAAATACATGCTTATTTTATATAGCATGTGCTTGTCATATAGAATACTGTAAGTTATGCGCATATCTCTGCCATTTTGATACAAGCAGTTAGCATCTCTATGGCTGGAGTATATACCAGTTATACTAGTCTCCTATATAATAATTCGCCAATCTGCATCCCTGGATGGCTGGCTGGCTGGTTTTGTAACCGTATGCAAATGAGGTACTACATAATCGGCTCGCTTCCAGCCTTCCCTTCCCTCTGTGTCCTGCCCTCACGGAAAGAGAAAATTATGTCAGAGGAGGGTGGGACACTGAGAGAGAAGGAAAGGCTGGAGGCGAGCCGAGCCTGCTGCTTTCATTGATGCCGCTGTGAGTTCAGGTAAAATAAAAGTTTTAAAGGAAGGGCGGCAGGAAGGAAAGGAGGGCTGTTGTGGGAGAAGAGGACAGGGAGGTGAGGGCTGGGGTTGAACTGGAACTCAGGTGCTTAAAAGGGGGTCAGGTGGGGGCTGGGGCGAGTCACTGGACATGGAGGGGAGGGGAGAATCGCTGCACATGGATAGGATGGGATGTGATGGGAGGGGAGGAGACTCGCTAGACATGGATGGGATGGGATGGGATGGGAGGGCAGGGTAGAATCGCTGGACATGGAGGGGAGGGCAAGGGAGAGATGAGAAATCGCTTAGATGATAGCCTTCCTAGGTCCCATTTCATTTTTGGAGAAACAGGTTTTTTTAAATTGTATTCTATAAAAGAAAGTAGGCTCCTATTTTCCTTTATAGGCACCCTCTCATGCCTAAATATAAGACCACTGTTATAGAATTACAGTGGCTAGCTTAGCGCGGAAGCCCTTAACATCACCTTTGTGGGTGTTGTTAAGTGCTCCCCCCGAATGGCCACACAATAAGTGAAATTTTACCACATGGACATGCTATTTTTGGGCCTTGTTACCAGTTGCACTGAAAAGGGCCCCTGCTGCTAGAGCAGGGCCATTTTTACCACAGCTTAGTTAAAGGAGCCCTGAGTATACTAGCTTACCCAGAGCTGCTTTATTACATTGGCTTCATACTTTGAGATCATGTGAATTACCCTGTTATGCATATATTTACCTGTATATAGATATTTTTTCCTACTGGATATCTAGGATAATCATCTGAGGTAACCTTTTGGTAGAAAGTGAATGTGATAAAGCAACTGGGAAACCTGGTCTGCATTCCACTGAAATGAACCTTTTACAATGGATCCTTAGCACCCAGTAATTCCCCTATCATTAATGGAATAATAGCAGAGGGAAAAGAAGGCAGATTACCTTTCTTTACTGGTAAAGCTGGTCCTGGTCCTTGTTTCCCCTGCAGTTGGTTTATCAGGGAACTGTGGGATTTCTTCACGGCTGCAATAGAACCAAATATGAATTCAAAGTGGTCTTCAACAGTGAAACTCATTAAATATTTATATTAAGTCAATTATAAATTAGGGTTTATTCATCAGATTATATAGAAATAGGAAATAGAAGCATTTTACATAATAACCCTCCACTTTTACAAAGCCATGCTGTTGGCTACCAGTGCGGTAATGCCAACACAGCCCATTCAAAATGAATTATCACATGGCAGCTGCTAGAGCGGCTTTGTAAAAGAGGGGGGGGGGGGAATGATCACACTCTTTTTGCTCTTTGGGAAGCCCATGGTTGACAACAGAGGTTCAGAAAGGTTAAGCTCTCTTGAGCAGGGACCGTCCTTCCCCATGTTTAAACTTGTACAGCGCTGCGTAACCCTGGCAGCGCTATAGAAATGCTAAGTAGTAGTAGTAGTACATAATTTAGAACAGATATAATAGTGTCATGCTAGAAAGGCACAGGACTTTAATTAATCAATATGTAAAGGCGTCATGTATGAAAAATTGATGTCATTCTGGACCCCCTGGATAAGTACTATGGTTGCCTTTCACAAAGCAGGTGGTATGAAAATTACTCTCCCCCCAACTACTCTCATTCATCTACACCTGCTATTTAGCACACGCCACCATTATTTGCATAAGTTCATACCCCATCCTAATTCCACTCCCGTAGTTGGAAATATGTTCACAGTGGTATTTCTGGGGTAATTTATAGAAATTGGGTGCTAACATTTACATGCCGATTATGTGCTTAAATGATTAGAATAATTTCACATATGCATCTAAATGCCAAAAAATGCACCTAAGCTGTTTCTTTTATAAATACATGCTTACTTTACATAGCAAGTGTTTGTCAGATGGGCATATACATATTTATTTATTTAGATTTTGCTCACACCTTTTTCAGTAGTAGCTCAAAGTGAGTTACATTCAGTTACACTGGATATTTCTCTGTCCCAGGAGGGCTCACAATCTAAGTTTGTACCTGAGGCAATGGAGGGTTAAGTGACTTGCCCAAGGTCACAAGAAGCAGCAGTGGGATTTGAACTGGCCACCTCTGGATTGCAAGACTGGTGTTTTAACCACTAGGCCACTCCTCCAAGCCACAGAGATGGAGTTTGGGCGGAGCATGGGTAGGACTCATACTTATCCATATAACTTATAGAATACTGTAAGTTATGCACATATCTCTGACATTTAGGTGCAAGCAATTAGGGGGTCTTCTACTACTATGCCAAAGTAGCGTTTTTAGCTCACAGTAGAAATCAGGTGGTGGTAAACTCTGAGATGCCCTTAGGAATATAATGGTCATCTTGGCATTTACCGCCAGCTGATTTCTACCGCAAGCTAAAAATGCTACTGTGGCTTAGTAAAAGACCCCCTTAGCATCTCTATGGTTGGCGTATATACCAAATTATGTTAGTATTCTATAAAAGAAAGCAGGGAAAGGGAAATGGGACTTGATATACCACCTTTCTGAGGTTTTTGCAATTACATTCAAAGTTGTTTACATATATTCAGGTACTTATAGGCTTCTATTTTCCTTTATAGAATAGGTACTCAATAGGCACCCCCTACTGCCTAAATATAGGCTCACTGTTATAGAATTACCCCTTCATATTTTTACCCACATGTAGACATTCTTTAATGATTACCTTTCATTTTTGTTTGCTGTCCTGGTCACCGTGGAAGAAGAACTAGTGGAAGTCCAGCTGGTGGCATCACTTCAATTACGGTAAAGCACAAAAAAAATGTATACATTCAAAATCTAATTAATTGGATACTTATACAATCAGATAAACTATAATCTGGATTTTAGAATGTTGTTTCCTGTTATAGTACAGGAAATAGATCCACCAGAAGGGAGTCACAAAGTTACTCTTTCGAAATAGCTCCATGTCATCAAGGGCAGGCTAGATCAGTTCTGGATTTACCCATGCTTTTGGATTTGTAGGCCATTTTTTTTCCTATAAAAATCTTTAGCTCTGTTGACTTGTAGCTCTTTGTTTCCCTTAATACAAGTAGTGAGTTTGTAGAACCCCTTCTATTAATGGGGGCATACACAGAAAGAAGTGCAGATCACCAATGTATATCAAGTACTTGTACATGGTGAGGGAAGTTGGACGGAGCTGGGGCAGTGTTGAGAGATATGTATGTGTGTCATAAAATATGCATATATCAGCACAAAATCGGATAACCTATCTGTGTCTGACTGAGAATAGTGCAAATATATGTGCTTACTTTCCAGTGGAGCAAATTTAGAAGGGCACATAGGTTAAACCCCTCCCAAAGGAAGGAAAAGAAGAAATCTTTGGTTAAAATAAGTTTGGAAACCAGATTTCTTTCTGTCTAGTCTCTGACTGAGGTGAATTGTTTGGGAGAGAAAGCAAGCATTCTAACTGACATTCTGCTCTGGCAGTAAGCAGCCTTGTGAATGAAATGTAAACATGTAAAAATTGTCACATCCCTGATCTAAGGAGGAAGGTGAGCAGCGCAGTGAATGACAATACGTGAATTGCTCACTGGGAGAAAAGGCAGAGAAAACGATCAACATTTACACACTTTGGGGCAAATTGTACATTAAGGACTAGATTCTATATATGGCGCCTGAAACATCTGCGTGGAATAAATTTCCGCCTAAGCGTATTCTATAAGCGGCGCCTAGATTTAGGCATATAATATGCTTAGCTGATATCCCAGCACCTAGAACTATGCACATCCATTTATACCAAAGAAAATGTGGCATAAGTAACGGCATGTAGCTTTAGGACCAGAGGGTCATATTCTATAACAGCGTGTGTAAATTTTGGAATGCCCATGAAATGCTCGTTTCTCGACCCATAACCATGCCCCTTTTTGGCTCAGCATATTAGAATGTAGGTACTCTGCATTACAGAATATACTTAGCGAGTTGTGCACGTAAATTCTAATCATTGTCAATTAGTGCTCATTGTTGCTTGTTAAGTGCTGTTAAAAAGACACTGATTGGCTTGTTAAGCCAATTAAGTTATGTGCATTGTTATAGAATATGCTTGGATTTCAGTTGGAATGCTAGGCACAATATTTAGAATCTAGCGATAAAAGTAATATATGAAGTTGAGGCTCATAACGGAATTCAAACATGCGTGGGATAAACATAAAGGAATCCTGTGCAGAAGGAAGGGATCCTCAGGAGCTTAGCCTAGAATGGGTGGCAGAGCTGGTGGTTGGGAGGCGGGACTAGTGCTGGGCAGACTTATACGGTCTGTGCCGGGGCTGGTGGTTAGGCGGCGGAGATAGTGCTGGGCAGACTTATACGGTCTGTGCCAGAGCTGGTGGTTGGGAGGCGGGGTTGGTGGTTGGGAGGCGGGGATAGGGCTGGCCAGACTTATACGGTCTGTGCACTGAAGAGGACAGTACAAATAAAAAAGTAGCACATATGAATTTATCTTCTTGGGCAGACTGGATGGACCGTGCAGGTCTCTTTCTGCCGTCATCTACTATGTTACTATGTTACTATAATGCACACACTCTAAGTAAAGGTAACTGAAATTGATTATGGGGTTAGGGAAACTACTGAGCAGAATACAAGTGGGACAGTGAAATCGTGACCTCATGGAATTTTGACTCTGTTTTTAAGTTTATCGTCCTCCTGTAGTAAGTTACAGTGAGTGCATAAGAGGAACAGATAATCACTGGATTGGTAATTCTCTGGGCACATTTGCTAGGGGTATAAATGCACTCTTACGATCATTATGGTTCAGCATTAGCAATCACCCAATGAAGAAATATGCCAATGTGGACATATATATTATTTATTGTAGAATAATAATTACCAAGTTCCTCGGATTTACCACTGTCCTTTGCAATCCAAAACAAAGACTAACTCCCAACTGATTCTCATTGTACTGCTGAGTGACTGTCCTGTGAAGTGTTGTCCAGCAGGGATAGATGGGATCTTTGCTACAGTTCTAGCCGACTTCCCAGAAAACTAACCCAGTGTGCAGTTGAAGGGTGTCAGAGGTTTGTCTACAGTCTCTGACTGCCGCAGGTTACTGGTTTCTCCCAGAGTGATAAGCTGTAAATATTAGCCAAGGCTTCTCTGTATGGCACCGTAACCCAAACCCAAACCAAAATTTGGTTGGCCTCTATTTTTCTGCTAATAATATTTCTACATATGTAACTGAATAAACTGTTAGCTACTTTATTACAGTGGCTTTATGTGAGATTATGTGAGATGATTATTTCTAAAAGTGTTTCTTATTTGATATCTAGGAATGATCATCTGAGATGACTTCATGACCTAGGCTGAAGCAACTAGGAAAGCCGTGTTGCATTCCACTGAAGTGAACATTTTAAAATGGATCTTCGATCCCTAATAATTCCTCTGGCAGGAATTGAATAATAGCAGTGAAAAAGGAAGGCAAATTACCTTTCTTTACTGATAAAACTGTTCCTGGTCCTAGTTTCCCCTGTAGCTGATTTATCAAGGATCCGCGGGGTTTCACCATGGCTACAATAAAACCAATATTAAATCAAAATGGTCTCCATTCATGAAACATCAAAGTTTTATAAGTCTGTTATAATTTAGGAATTATTCGTTAGATCACATATAAATGGAAATGGATGCATTTTACAAATTAGAGACACAGCTTTCTGTGTCCGTATTTTGGTAAACCGAGATAAAAGGGTCCTTTTACAATAGAAGTCTGGAAATTTGGATGCCAGAAAACTGGACCACCCGAGAATCCAGACTCTTCAAATTTTCTTGCCAAGTGTCCAAGAATCCAGAAAACCACGTGAGAATCCAGACTCCCCCTTCTTCCCCCAAAACGGTGCAGCTTCTCTCCCGGCCCTGCGCACTCTGCCTCCACTCCCAGTCTTTCTCCTCTGACCTGTACTGCTCCTTCTGAAGACAGGAAGTTGCATCAGAAGGGGCATTATGGGTCAGAGAGGAAAGGCCCAGTGCATGCTGGAGGTAGCCAGTGATTAAGGCTGCTGCTGGACTGCGAAGACTTCAGGACTTCAGAAAGATTAGAGAGGGAGCAAGCGGGCAGGGCCGGGAGTGGGGGAAAGAAGCCGGAAACACCTGCCTGAGAATCTGGAAAATCCATAAATCCAGACTGACCTGATCCTAAAGCAGTCTGGATTTTTTGACTTCTACTGTACCAATGGCGGTAAAAGGTGGCCTGTGGTGGCATCAGCATGTGGGATTGCCACATAGAAAAGGAACTAAGGAAGTCTAACCAAAACAAAACTGAACAAACAATGCTGCACACGACATGGGAAACAAAATGAAATGAAGATTTTTGAGTTGCCTATCCCTAATACGCATTACAAATGTATCCTCTAGGTGCCTAAATTTAGGTCCACTGATATAAAATTACCTCTTCAAGCATATTTTTACCTCCATATAGATATTCTTTAATGATTACCTTTCATCTTTGGTGATGGTGGTTGCAGTCCTGGTCACCATGGAAGAAGGACTAGTAGGATTCTTGCTGGTGAACTCACTTCAATTACAGTTAAAAAAAAATCAAAATCAAATCAACTGGTTACTGGTACAATCACATTAACTCAAATTTGCACTTGAGAAAGTTGTTTCTTTTGATATACTACAGGAAATCAAGCTTGCCATGGTACAGTAGCTGAAAGGAGACCATTCCTAACTGAGCTGAAGTGCAAAGATGCAAAAGCATCAGACCTCACAAATGCAAATGATGCCTCAAAAGAAAGTTGCTTCAAAAGGATCTCTGGGCACAATTTATCTTACAGTTCTTACTTTTCATCCAGCTTTTCTCTCTCTGATTAGTAACTGAGTATTTTGCATGAAATCAGATTCCTTCTCTTTTAACAGTCATCTTCTGCTACTACATATCTTCCTTTGAAGTCATCTTGATTTGCTTGTGTGGCCTAGTGGTTAGGGTGATGGACTTTGGTCCTAGGGAAATGAGGAACTGAGTTTGATTCCCACTTCAGGCACAGGCAGCTCCTTGTGACTCTGGGCAAGTCACTTAACCCTCCATTGCCCCAGGTACAAATAAGTACCTGTATACAATATGTAAGCCGCATTGAGTGGGAAAGCGCGGGGTACAAATGTAATAAAAAATAAAAATCATAAATTCTTGCTAATATGATAAGGTCAAAGTTTCAGGAAATTCAGATTCCATTAATCCAGAAGCAAAGAGGCCTTGGGTTAATAACTGCTAACTAAGGGGCCCTTTTACAAAGGCACATTAGGAGTTACGTGCATGCAGCAGGCACCTAAATGAGACTACTGCCAGGCTACCACACCCCCTGGTGGTAATTTTAGATTTGGTGTGTGCCTATAATGCCTGGATGATTTATTTATTTATTTCCTCCCACGCGCTTTGTTTCCAGCAGTAATCAGCAGTTGGCGCACACTGACAGGTCACCGAACGCGTAGCACGTGAGCCCTTACCACTAGATCAATGAGTGGTGTTAAGGGCTTGGGCTGGTTTTGGACGCGTGCCGGTTTCAGTTTTACCGCATGCCCTTTTCCCCTCCCATTAAATAAAAGCCCTTTTTTGCAGACACGGTAAAAACCGGCCCAATACATGCGCCTACACTACTGCAGGCCACGTTTTACTGCGGCTTAGTAAAAAGACCCCTTAAATAGCTTAGCTTTGAGTTCTAATGATCAAGAGTTAAATAGACAGATTGAAGCAATTCTATATATTGGCACCAAGATGGAGGCATCACAATGGGGCATGCTTAACAATAATTCTATAATGGCTCCTGGTTGCACCTATGCCTTTAAAGAATATTAGCGCAAAGCCACTTGGGAACTCTGAAAGCTAGGCACCAAGTTATGTCAATGGCTGGTGTAAGTTGGTGCACCTAAGTGCAACATACAGCAGTTGATGACAAGGCCATGACATGCCCACATGTATGTCTCCCATGCAATTGCGTGCTAAACAACTTACACGTGCTGGCTATAGAATAGCGTCTTGCTCTTATGTGTATAATTTTCAGTTATTTGCCCTAGCTCATAGAATTGCTTTTCATGTGTTCCTGAGACAGTGTTTTTGTGTTTCTCATAGCGAGAGTATATGTGTGTTTTTCAGAGGGATATTCAGTGGCACTTAACTGTCTAAGTGCCGCTGAATATTGTCATTCGCACCAAACAGAAAGCTGGCTATCTTGGAGGTGTTTCGGGGGCAGAGTCAGCACTTGGCCAGTAACTGCCTGATATTCAAAAGTATTTAACCAGATAGGTGCCGTTCCTGGCCGGTTAAATACCCTCACGCTAGCTATCTGCCAATATTCAGTGGGAGATAACCGGCTATATGTGGCCTGGCCTGGTCAGTGGCTATGTCGTGTGACATAGCCAGTTGCCGCTGATTTTTGAGAGGCTGGCAGGTTAAGTTTAGCAGCCAGCCCCTATCAGACTGACTGTTCACTTGTCCTTTAGATTGTAAGCTCTTTGAGCAGGGACTGTCCTATGTTAAATTGTACAGCGCTGCCTAACCCTAGTAGCGCTTTAGAAATGTTAAGTAGTAGTAGTAGCAGATAGACCCGTGTAAATAGGTCTATTTTTGGCTGCTAGAGCCTAGCTGGTCAGTCGATGAATATTGGCTTAACCGACTATGTTTGTGGCATCAACCCCTCCCCCCCCCCCCCCTAGAAATTCAATGCTGGTGGCTGGATATGGCCCTGGCATCGAATTAGAAAACAGCAAGGAAGTCAGTCTGCCAAATCCAATGTGGAAAATAAAACAATGAGGCAGACCTTGTAAAAAAAACAAAGTCTTTATTAGTAGATTAAAAGATCCCAGTCAACATAAAATGCCCGACATGACCATGTTTTGCCAGTACAAGAAAGGCTGCGTCAGGGGCAATAGGTCACTGTAAAGGAAAATAAAACATTCAGTATTAGATACCTGGGAGCTCTTAATCTACTAATAAAGACCTGGCATTGAATTTCCAGCTTCACTGGCAACAGCGGGAATTAGCCGGTCTAACTCCTGCTGTCTCAATATGGGTGCCTAAGTGCTGATATTCAAGCACTTAAGCAGCCAGGGTTAGTGCATAAATGGAACCGCATAAATATCTGTCCTATTTTTATGCGATAACCCACGGCCACTTAAGTGGTGTTTGACATAAGCGGATAAGTGTTAGCTGGCTTAAAAATAACTGGATATTCAAAGCCGAAACCTGCAGAGGTCCCGGATTTGAATATCTGGGACTAATGCTGTCGGCAGTGAGCAAAATGCTCTTTGCCGACAGCTGAATATTGACTCCGTTAAGTATATGAAGGCTGCTGACATACTGTGATTTACTATGATTAATCTTTCAAATTCTGCTGCCTTTAATTTGATAATAGGGTTGGGAAAGACTGATGCCTCACCTTTCTTTACTGATAAAAGTGGTCCCGGTTTCTATCGTGGTTGATTTATTAGGGATCTGTGTTTTCTCATCATACCTGCAATGAAACCAAATGTTAAATCAAAATGGTCTCCAATAGTGAAACTCAGTATCTTTATATTAATTCAATTATAATTTAGGATTTATTCATCAGATTACTTACAAATAGGAAATAGAAGGTAAAATTATGTATAATCATACCTGATAATTTTCTTTCCATTAATCATAGCTGATCAATCCATAGACTGGTGGGTTGTGTCCATCTACCAGCAGGTGGAGATAGAGAGCAAACTTTGCCTCCCTATATGTGGTCATGTGCTGCCGGAAACTCCTCAGTATGTCGATATCAAAGCTCCATCCGCAGGACTCAGCACTTAGAGAATTACACCCACGAAGGGACACTCTGCCCAGCTCACCACCGCCGAAACGGGGGAGGGGAATTAACCCAGCTCATCCCCACACAAGTGGGGGAGGGGAATCCGTCCAGCTCATCCCCGCGGAGCGGGGGAGGGACACCACACCCGCCGATGCGGGGGGATCTGGCTTATCCTGCAACCGCAACCGCGGGAGGAGCTGACTGACCCTAACACCGCCGAAGCGGGAGGGGTACAAAACTGCCCTACAGCCGCACGAAGCGGGAGGGAGTGCCGGCAGAATTTTAAGTCTCAATCCAGCCCCGTAAAACGGAGGGGAGAGGAATGCAGCAGCTCACTGTAACACAAACTCGTCTTAACTCTTGAAGAATCCAAGTGAAAAAACTTGAACACGAAGTCTTTCTGAAGTAACTGAAGACTAAACTTGAACCTGAAATGCAACCAGAATAAAAACAATACAGATATCTGGGAGGGGCTATGGATTGATCAGCTATGATTAATGGAAAGAAAATTATCAGGTATGATTATACATAATTTTACCTTCCATATCATCAAGCTGATCAATCCATAGACTGGTGGGATGTACCGAAGCAGTACTCACCCAGGGCGGGACATAGAAATCCCTGACCGCAACACTGAAGCTCCAAACCGGGCCTCCGCCCGAGCAGCCACAGTCAAGCGGTAATGCTTGGAGAATGTATGGGCCGAAGCCCAAGTTGCCGCCTTGCATATCTCTTCCAAGGAGACGGAACCGGCCTCTGCCATCGAGGCCGCCTGAGCTCTTGTAGAGTGAGCCTTCAGCTGGATAGGCGGCACCTTCCCCGCGGCCACATAAGCCGCTGCAATGGCTTCCTTGACCCATCTTGCCACTGTAGGCTTAGCAGCCTGCAGACCCCTACGAGGACCTGAATACAGGACAAACAGATGATCCGATTTCCGGAAATCATTGGTCACTTCCAAGTATCTGATGATGACTCGTCTCACATCCAGATATTTAAGAGCAGAGTACTCCTCTGGGTAGTCCTCCCTACGAAAGGAAGGGAGACATAGCTGCTGATTCACATGGAAGCGAGAAACAATCTTGGGCAGGAAGGAAGGCACTGTGCGAATAGTCACTCCTGCCTCAGTGAACTGTAGAAAAGGCTCTCGACATGAGAGCGCCTGGAGCTCGGAAACTCTTCTGGCTGAAGTGATAGCCACCAAAAAGACTGCTTTCAACGTCAGGTCTTTCAGAGATGCCCTTGACAAGGGTTCAAACGGCGGCTTCTGCAATGCTCTCAGCACCAGGTTGAGATTCCACGCAGGCACCACTGAGTGCAGAGGAGGGCGCAGGTGATTAACTCCCTTGAGAAAGCGCACCACAGCTGGCTGCGAAGCCAGGGAAACACCCTTCAGGCGGCCCCTGAAGCAAGCCAGAGCCGCTACCTGGACCTTAAGGGAACTGAGCGACAGGCCTTTGTCCAGACCTTCTTGCAGGAACGCCAACACTGAAGAAATTGGAGCAGTGAAAGGAGAAAGAGAGCCTGCTTCACACCACGCTGCAAAGATACGCCAAACCCTGGCGTAAGCAGTAGAAGTAGAGCGTTTCCTCGCTCTCAGCATAGTGGCGATGACCTTGTCTGAGAAGCCCTTCTTCCTCAGACGCTGCCGCTCAATAGCCAGGCCGTAAGACCAAAGGGGGAGGGATCCTCCATCACCACGGGACCCTGATGTAACAGGCCCTGCTCCACTGGCAGCCGCAGAGGATCGTCGACTGAGAGCCTGATCAAGTCCGCATACCAGGGACGCCTGGGCCAATCCGGACCCACCAGGATTATCCTGCCGGGATGCTTTGCCACCCGGTCTAGTACCCTGCCCAACATGGGCCAGGGCGGGAACACATAGAGAAGCTCTTGTGTCGGCCATTGTTGGAGAAGAGCATCTACTCCCAGGGATCGAGGGTCCCGTCCTCTGCTGAAGAAGCGCGGCACTTGGCAATTGGCCGATGACGCCATCAGATTTAGGCTCGGCTGGCCCCAGCGCTTCGTGATGTCCAAGAACGCCTGAGCAGATAGCTGCCACTCTCCGGGCTCCAAGGTATGGCGACTGAGAAAGTCCGCCTTGACATTCATGACTCCGGCAATGTGGGCCGCTGACAGCTGTTCCAGGTTCGCTTCCGCCCACTGGCATAGACTCATAGCTTCCTTGGCTAGAGGGGCGCTCTTGGTACCTCCCTGGCGGTTGACATAGGCCACAGCCGTGGCATTGTCCGACAGGACCCGTACAGGCTTCAACACCAGTACCGGGATGAACTCCAAAAGCGCCAACCGAATGGCCCTGAGTTCCAGGAGGTTGATAGACCACTTTGCCTCTGCAGGAGACCAGAGCCCCTGCGCTGTCCTTCCCAAGCAGTGGGCTCCCCAGCCCGACAACGAGGCGTCCGTCGTGACGACAATCCACTCTGGGGACACCAGAGGCATTCCAGCAGACAACTTGTCTGTCTGCATCCACCAGCTCAGCGCCTTGTGCACTGCTGGATCCAAGGGAAGACGCACCGCATAATCCTCCGACATCGGAGTCCAGCGCTGCAGCAGAGAGTGTTGTAGTGGTCTCATATGAGCCCTGGCCCAGGGCACTACTTCCATCGCGGCCGTCATAGAGCCCAACAGCTGCACATAGTCCCAAGCCCGAAGAGGAGAGGCTACTAGGAACTGGTCCACCTGAGCCTGAAGCTTGACAATCCGATTGTCTGGCAGGAACACTCTGCCCACTTGGGTGTCGAATCGAACTCCCAGATACTCCAGGGACTGAGTCGGGCGCAGCTGGCTCTTCTCCCAGTTGATGATCCATCCCAGGGAGCTCAAAAGAGCAACTACCCGGTCCACAGCTCTGCCGCACTCTGCATAAGAGGGGGCTCGGATCAACCAGTCGTCCAGATAAGGATGGACTTGTACTCCTTCCTTTCGCAGGAAGGCCGCTATGACCACCATTACCTTGGAAAAGGTCCGCGGAGCAGTAGCCAACCCGAACGGGAGGGCTCTGAACTGGAAGTGTCGGCCCAGGACTGCAAAACGCAGAAAGCGTTGATGAGGAGGCCAGATGGGAATATGCAGGTACGCTTCCTTGATGTCCAAGGATGCCAGGTACTCCCCTGCCTTCACTGCCGCTATAACAGAGCGGAGAGTCTCCATGCGAAAGTGCCGCACTTTCAAGGCCCGATTGACCCCTTTGAGGTCGAGGATAGGCCGGACAGAACCTCCTTTCTTTGGTACCACAAAGTAAATGGAGTAACGCCCCTTGCCAAGCTGACTTTCTGGCACCGGAACGACCGCACCCAGGCGGATCAGATTGTCCAAAGTCTGCTGCACTGCCACAGCTTTGACCGGAGACTTGCAGGGAGAGAGTACAAACCCGTCTCTTAAGGGTCGGCAGAACTCTAGCTTGTAGCCGTCTCTGATGACTTCCAGCACCCAAGCGTCTGAAGTTATTGTGGTCCACTCGCCCAGAAACGAGGACAGCCGTCCTCCAATCTGCACTGGGGCGTGGACCAATACCCCGTCATTGGGTACGAGACCCTGGGGGAGGACCGGAGGGAGCACCTCCGGGACGGCGGTCTCTGCGAAAGGAATGCTGCTTGGGGGAGAACTTCCTCTTAAAGGAAGAGGGGGCAGAAGCACCCGACCTGCCCGGGCGGTACCGACGGGCTTCCTGAAACCGTCCTCTGGAGGTACCGGGACGAGCACTAGCCCGAGCCCTGACCTCCGGTAACTTCTTGCCCTTAGACGTGCCGAGATCAGTCACGATTTTGTCCAGCTCGACCCCAAAGAGCAGCTTGCCTTTAAAAGGCAATCTAGCCAGGCGGGATTTTGAGGCGTGGTCAGCAGACCAATGTTTCAGCCAAAGCCACCGCCGCGCAGAGACAGTCTGAGCCATGCCTTTAGCTGAGGCTCTCAAGACATCATACAGCAAGTCTGCCAAATAGGCCAGGCCCGATTCCAGGGCTGGCCAATCATCCCTCAAGGAATGATCCGAGGGGAAAGCCCGCTGCACCATAGTCAGGCACGCCCTGGCCACATAGGAGCCGCAAACTGAGGCCTGCAAACTTAAAGCAGCCGCCTCAAAGGACGACCTTAAGGCCGCCTCCAATCTCCTGTCTTGGGCGTCCTTTAGGGCCGTGCCACCTTCCACCGGCAATGCCGTTTTCTTAGTCACCGCAGTGATTAAAGAATCCACGGTAGGCCACAGATAGGCCTCACGTTCACTCACAGCCAAAGGATAGAGGCGGGACATAGCCCTAGCCACTTTAAGGCTCGCTTCTGGGACATCCCATTGAGCCGAATTAAGGTGTGCATGGCATCATGCACGTGGAAGGTTCTAGGCGGGCGCTTCGTCCCCAGCATAATGGCAGAGCCAACAGGGGCTGAGGGAGAGACGTCCTCCGGAGAGGAAATCTTCAAAGTGTCCATGGCCTGTAACAACAGGTTGGGCAAATCCTCCGGGTGAAAAAGCCGCGCTGCAGAGGGGTCATCCGCTCCATCCGAGCGGGGATCCGTCTCCTCCAAGGAATCCGCAAAGGACCGTTGGGAGACCCCAGACACGCTGCCCTCATCTACATCGGAGGAGACAAATTCCTCCAAGGCCTGGGAATCAACCCGAGGGCGTTTACCTCTGGGAACCTCAACCTCTTTACCAGAGGAGGGAGCGGGGGCAGCGTTGTGCATGAGGAAGGCCCGATGCAGCAGCAAAACAAACTCGGGGGAGAAACCCCCCAGACTGTGCACTTCCGCAGCCTGGGCAACAGCCCTAGGCGCTCTCTCAACCGGCGCTCGCAACAGCGGGGGAGAGACATGCTGCGCATCCAAAATGGCGTCCGGCGCGAAACTCCGCGAAGGAGCCGCGCGGGAAGAACGGCTCTTAACTTTAGCCGCTTCTGTGCCGTCGCCCAAATTAAGGGCGTTCATGGCATTAATGTCTCCAACCTCAAGGGCGGCCCAAGAAGAAGCTGTCCGAGCCGCGTGGCCGGCCAAGATGGCGGAGGCGAGGAGCGGGGGATGGGCGTTTATGGCGGGAAAAACCGCCACGCCGGAGGAAGGACCGGGACATGCATCGGTCGCGAAACTGTCACCCACCAAGGGCGAATCCGGCTTGAAGACCCCCGCATCCCCTCTAGAAGCGCTCGAGCGACCCGGGGAGCGACCCTTTGCGCCCTCGCCCTCCGACGCCATGTGCCACGAGGAGAAGAATCGGGGAACCCCCGCCCGCTATAAAAAGGTAAAAATTACCTGCTGTCCGCTCCGAGTCGTAACGACCTGGTGTCTCAGTGAGTAGCTGCAATAGACGCTTAAATAAACGTCGAAATAAACGCCTTTAAGGCCGTTCAAAATTTTTTTTTTTTTTTTTTTTTTTTTTTTAACGGAGCCAGCGGGAGGGGGGAGAAAAGGAGGGACCTGGCACCACCAGGTTTGCACTTGCTCAAAAGAGCCCTCAACCCCAGGCACTCAACAAAACCTAAAAATTAGGCTTGGAGGCCTAGCCAGAGCTGCTGCTGATGTGTGACCACCACCTGCTGAGATAGAGAACATACTGAGGAGTTTCCGGCAGCACATGACCACATATAGGGAGGCAAAGTTTGCTCTCTATCTCCACCTGCTGGTAGATGGACACAACCCACCAGTCTATGGATTGATCAGCTTGATGATATGGAAATACTATTGGCCCTCATTTTACAAGCTCTATTTGCATTTGATACCTGCATAAACCAAAACTGAAAACATTTATCTTGCATAAACATCTAAGTTCTCATTTTTCAAAGCCAGACGTATCAAAACCCAAGTGCGTGCAAATGGCAAGGGGGTGTGGTCTGGGTAGAGCAAGGGCATGGAAGGTTCATAAACATGTATTTCTTTCATAAGGAGATTATTAACTTCTAAGTCCTAAAAGATCAACATTGGGAGATTAACCTGCTACCAAGCACATTTAGAAATTGGTAAGCAGCTGCTATGGAGCATCACTTCACTGGAGGGATTGGGGAGGGGGTTGACCCCTTAATTCCCCCAGTGGTTAGCTGGGCTCCCTCCCAAGGTCTGAATATTAGCCCCTCAGAAAAAAAGACAGGATTTGAACCAGTGAAAATTCTCCCTTTAGATTCTTAAGCTCAACCCACTAGGAAATACTTTCAGCCTTCTAGCACTTTGACCACTCATTACATTGATCTTTCTAAACTATTTATTATGTAAGAAGCATGAATCAATATCAATAGATGTATAATTAACTGCAACATTCTTCAATATAATCTATGCATTTCGTGTCAGACAACATCCATAAAGGGCCTTATTTTCAAAGTTATTTCACCATAGACACACTTGAAGAGTGGCACGGCTAGCAGTGCAGATATTCAGCGGCACTCTCCAGTTACTCTAACCCCCCTGTTTAGTAAGCCATGCAGCAATACCGACAGCCCATTCAAAGTGAATGGGCTGTGTCGGCATTAGCGCATGACAGCCACTAGCACTGCTTAGTTAACAAGGGGGTTGGTGCCACTGAATACATCCTCTAGGACCAGTCAGTATGATTTAACCAGTCAGACACTGAATACATTTTCTAGGGCCAGTCAGCGTGATTTAATCTGTCAGGAGCCTCTTCTGCCCAGTTAAATAATTTTCAGTTATAGTATCTTCATGTAGTTATAACACGGTGTTTGTCAATAGGAGCGCATAAAGTTTTACAAAAGTTAATTTAGAGGAAATATCACCTGTTAGGTCCAGTACTGTATGGTGGGGTCATTTTAGGAGGCAGAGTCTGACTCTTTTTGTCTTCATTGTACTCTTCATTAACCTCAACCCTTCATGGAAACAAAGAATAAATATGTTTCATTATTTTCCCTAGTAAGACATATGTCCACTTGCTATGGGTTGCATGGCTATTCAATGAAGAAATGTCCTTCCACAAGGTGTAATAGTGATCTTTGTTTCAGTCTAAAAACTGATGAATTGATGGGTTTGTTTTTTCTGATATTCATTGATTTCTGCATCTTTTTCAGCTGGCCTATATAAGCGTAATCATACTCTTGACAATGGGACAAGAAAAATAGTTATTTGTTATTGACCTAACTTTGGTTTCTGCCCTATACTTACTTTCTCTTTGTTCTATTAACTCCCCATTTCCTTGAGTCCATCCAATTCACACTTGAATTACAGCACCAGCTAATATCCTTAGATTATGCCTTCAATTATCATTTCAAGGAACTGAACTTTAATCAATAAGAAAAGGACTGGTTTGAAATCACCCCCAATCACTGTAGATCCTGGAACTCTTTAAATTACTAGCTTACCTCTTAGCCAGGAAGGGTGAAGCTATATCTTGTGTTGGACTTCTGTAAAACAAAGACCATTGAACTTATCATTTGTAGCACATAAAAGGAATTCTGTGTATGAAAATCTTAAGATAGAAGCTTTTGGCAGCCGAGAAACCACAGTTTTGGTTTTTGCAGGTCATTGAGTGGAGGAGTGGCCTAGTGGTTAGCATGGTGGACTTTGGTCCTGGGGAACTGGGTTTGATTCCCACTGCAGGCAAGGGCAGCTCCTTGTGACTCTGGGCAAGTCACTTAACCCTCCATTGCCCCAGGTACAAATAAGTACCTGTATGTAATATGTAAGCCACATTGAACCTGCTATGAGTGGGAAAGCACGGGGTACAAATGTAACAAAAATAAAATAAATTTTTTTGTGTTTCAAATGTTTTGTTTTTATTTTCTTGCTTTCAAACTTACCCACTGCTCCTTTTTGCAGCTGATAGGACATATGATCGTTGTTTTGAAGCTGTGTTCTTTAAGATGCTACTGGCTGCCTCTGACCTATAGGAAAAAGAAAAAAAATGGAAGATAATGAAGCAGCATTTAATGTGTTTGTAAAGTTAGGTGATAAGTTAGTAAGCTCTTGATATACTGCTGTTGTATTGAACTAGTTGACCCTGTGTGAAGGTTACACCCTACACTGCTAAATTCTATTGCATCATCTGGGGATCTCAAAATCTGAACCTGTAGTCTACTGGCCACAAACAAGCTGCCCGATATTTAAAAGAAAATGGTCGCTAAAACAGCACTTAGCTGGTGCTGAATATGGCTGGTTAGCGGCTTAAAGATAGCCAATTATATCGTGCAATATAACTGGCAATCTGCCACTTTTCAAAATCAGACCAGCCAAGTTTGGCAGCCAAATAGGTAGAATAACTTTGGCTGGTCTGACTTTAACCGGCCAGCGTTGAGTATCAGCTTGGCTGGTTAAAGTCGTACCGGCCAAAGTTAAACCAGATATTCAATGTGTGTCACTGGAAACGGCCCAGCATTGAATAACTGGGTTTAGCGTGGACCATGGGAGACAGCCTGGCTATCTCCCACAGCATGAATATTGGGCAGAAAGAATTTTGCCATTAAGATAGGAATGTGCAACCCCAAAATGTTCATTTTGTTTAGTTTCCCTTGTCATTTCTAGAAATTTTCATTTGATTTTTTTTTTTCATTTCAGAGGTCATGTAGGAAATAGTTTGCACTCTTCTTAAAGAATGCACACACTTCATGAAGGGGCCCTTTTTCAAAAAGGTTGCCGTGCGGCAACCCAGAACTACTGCTGGCTTGATGCAGCCGCTAGTAGTAGTTCCAGCTGAGCGCGCACCATTTCCGGTGCTACAGAAAATAGTTCCATTATTTCTAGTGTGGCGCTAACCCGGAGGTAATTGGGCAGCGCTGTGAAGTTCATCAGGCAATGAGTTCCATAAAGAAGGTCCCACATATGAGATCACTCTTTTTCTGGTTGTAGCGAGCTTAGGGGTCCTTTTAAAAAGGCACGCTGAAAAGTGGCTTGAGGTAGTGTAGGTGCGGGTTTTGGAGGCACACAGAATCATTTTTTAGTGCCTGTAAAAAAGACAGGGTTTTTTCCCCTGAAAATGGACATGCGGCAAAATCAAAATTGCTGAGCATCCATTTTGGGTCTCTGACCTTACCGCCAGTCATAGACCTAGTGGTAAAGAATTTGGGCGGTAAGGACTTACACACATCAGATGCCATTTGGTACGCATCCGCTACGCATGTCCAACAATAAAAAAATACTTTTCATACACACGTATCGGACGCACGCGAGAAATGAAATTACTGCAAGAGCCACAAGGTAGTCGGGCGGTAACTTCATTTTGGGGTGCGTTGGGCGCACGTAGATGCTTACACGGCTTAGTAAAAGGACCCCTCAATTACATCAAGATTGGGAAGCTGGAGAAGACCTTTCTGTGATGAGCGTAGTTCTCACTGAGGACTATACCTCATCAATTTTTTTGAAAGGTAGACTGGGGGTGTGCTCAAGCATCCTGTGGTAGGTTTTGCATATGTGCACGCTACCCATGCGCTAAAAAATAGTTTTTATTTTTTAGCGCTGGGGGTGGGTCTGGGAGTGGAGAGTAGGAGTTTTCTGTGCTAATTGATTAGTGCATCTACCAATTGCCACATGCTGACCGATTAGTACATGGTTAGCTCATGATCTCTTACCACCTACAAAATAGGTGCTGATAAGTGCTCATGCACTAATGGGAAAATTAGCATATGGTCATTATTGGCAAAATAGAAAAATCGACCATTTCTCAGCAGCACTAAAAGTGGGAAAGACCCATGCTGGGGATAGCATAGGTCACTTTTTAGTGCTCCATGGTAAAAGAGCCTCAAAATGATTTATAAACCAAACAGAGGAGCCCTTTTACTAAGCCACAGCAAAAAGAGGCCTGCGGCAGTGCGAGCATGTCTTTTGGGTGTGCACTGGGCCAGTTTTTGCCGCATCCTGGTAAAAGGGCCGGAAAATGGACGTGCAGCAAAATAAAAACCAGTGCGCATCCATTTTCAGCCCGAGACCTTACTGCCAACCATTGACTTAGCGGTAAGGTCTCATGCGTTACCCGGGCAGTAGGCATGCAGCATGCATCCACTGCCGTTTACCACCGGGTAAGTCCCACTTGGTAGAAAACAGAAAATATTTTTCTACCATGTGTTTTTGGTGCCCCCCCAAATTCAGAATTACCACCCGGGGCACGCGGTAGCCGGGCAGTAATGCTGATTTGGCACATGCTGGATGCACCTAGGCCCTTATGCATCTTTGTAAAAGGGCCCCATAAAGCTTGAAAGTGATGCGTGTTGCTACAGGCAGCCAATGCAGTTGGAACAACACTGGTGTTAAAAGATCAGATCTCTTACTTTCCGTCACCAAACAAGCAGCGGCATTTTGCACGGATTGCAGACAATGTAAACTGGATATACTCAATCTAGACAAAAGAGAATTGCAATAGTCATGCTTGCTAGTACCAAGGCATGCACTATCTTTACCAAATTGCAAGATAACAACCTTACTAACCACATAGGTGAGAGTAAGTTATTATCTGTCAGGGTAAAGCTGTAGTGTGTGAAGCACTTTCACAGAAAAAGCCATATATTAATAAGTTTGATTTTGTTACCTCTTTGAATGTTCCTCTGGTGAAAAAAGAGCATCATCTTCATCATTATCACCTATTGAGCTAGATCTTGTATTAAATGGAGCTCTAATGGAAGCAAGAATAGGGAGAAAAGACACTCATTATTGGGAAAGACATTTAAAAAGTTATGCTTTATCTGGTGGGTGTCGAATGCTTAACTTGGTCTTCCAAATAAAATCCATTAGGCCTTCTACAGATAACATTTAACTCACAAAATAGCCTGATTATATTTGTAGAAAAAGTGGTTGGCATTGGGGTGGCAGGAAGGTGATGCTGAGATATTAGGGTGCCCACCAGCTTATAGCAGGCCCCATCTCACCTTTTACCCAATCTGCCACGTCTTCATGGAGCAGAAGCAATCCCCGTCACTCCTGTTCCATCAGTGCTATTTGTAAAATGTGCCTGAAAGCAGGGATGGGGCAGGAAAGGAAGATGCTAGAGTCAAGGAGGAGCTGAAAAGATAACCTGTATAAGGAACAATGAAAGGGTGAGGATAACAGAGGTGATAGTGAAGCACATAGGCGGTCGGTGGCCCAATTGTTTGGGGAGGCTAAAGGGGGCGGGGTTAGGGGTGGAGCCAGGGGTGGAGCTTATATACATAATTGTCTGATAACACACAGAAAAAAATAAATAAATAAAAATAAAATAATCACAATTAATACCTTTTATTAAATTTAGATATTAGATATGTATCATATGTCAAAGAATATTTGGTTGCTCAAAGCATATTCTAAGCACAATCGCTCAACTGCAAAACACTATGCACAACTTTGTGCAAAAACACACTCAGAACCTTACTGTACCATAAATATTACACTGGGCAGAACCTAATACACCAATATACCACCCATACGGAAAATGCAGACCGTCAACAATATGAAACAAGGGATCATATCATCACAATTCTCATGTAGAGCCACAAAACACCCTAATTCATGTTTAATGTGGGATAAATGCCATAAATAAGTAAATAAATATAAACTTTTAATGTTGAGCACCTGATTCTCAAAGTGGACATATTCCAAACACTATAATGAAAATAAAATGATCTTTTCTACCTTTGTTGCCTGGTGAGTTTTTCTGATCATGCTGGCCCAGTATGATTCTGCTGCTATCTGTCCTCAGTGCAGGTCAGGAAGTCATCCTCGTTAAATATCTCCCTGGCAATCCAGGACACCTCCAGCCAACCCCCCCTCCCCCAGCAGTAAGGTAAACAAACCATAAACCAATTTCTACAACTGGACAAGGCTAGAGGGCTTCCACTGCAGCTCCTGCTGTGAGGATGGAGGTAAATCAACAATTTAAACCCCTCAGAGCACAGCAGGGGAGGCTTAGCCTGTCCAAGCCTCTTATACCGGGCGCCTATGGTGAAGCAGAACAGGATTGAAGAGATGACAAATAGAAAAAGAAGTGGATTTCGATAGGAGAAGAACAGTTTTCTTGTCAGAACTCACAGTTTCTTGTAATCCTCTGTTGTCATCTTATATCCAGAAGCAGTTGGCACTCGAGGGAGACTAGCACTTTTGGTCTTAAAGTTGTAACTGAAAATAGTAAAAGGGCGTAGTTATTTCACCTCCTCTCAAAATTAAGTGAAGATTTAAATTTTGAACATTAAACAATAATCCAATATTGTAGGAAGTCCAACAGAAATCACAATTCCCCAATTAAAAGAAACAATTTCGGAGATCTGTTAGAGGCTCTTGAGGATACTCCCAGTTTAGCTTTGTTCATTAGAAGGAGAGCGGGAGGGAGGGCAGTGGGGAGGTGAGGGTGGGGGGAAGGGTCAGGGAGGGAGGAAGGAGGGAGGGGGGGAGAGGGGGAACAATAAGGCAAAAAGGAATTTAAAGTCTAATGGGTGCAGGGAATGTAAGAATGGATCAGATACACTGTGCGTATATAAAAGTGTCCTTAACAGAGGAGGGGACTATTGGTGAAGGGCTATCAGACACAAGGCCCTTTGCCCTTTGTGATGTATTATCTTGAATTGTCTTATTCCCTCTGTAATAGGCTTTCATTTGGATTGTTGTTGCACCTACTTTATATTTTGGAAAGTTTAATAAATAGATTCAAACATAAAGGCAAAATAAAACACGGGGGTGGGGGGGGGGGGGCGGGGTTAAAATTATAAAAGTTTGAGGACTGTCAATATTTTTTGCTATGTTCCAGCCTTGAGAACTGTAAGATTGGTTTGAAATTGTTGTGCAGAGGAGAAATTGTGATTTATGACTTGTCATCAATAAAAACCGTTGAAATATAAAAGGAACAATTTTTTAAAAGCTGATTTTGGAAATCTAAAATCCTTATTTGAGATTTTAACTAGAGCTAAGTTTCCTCTCAGTATATGATAACCCCCCACCCCCAGCATTTCTACACAATAAAGACAGTTTGACTACAGCAGCAAGTAACAGTGTACAACTCTCAAAGCAACAGCAAACGTTGCATAACATCAGTGAGTTTTGCTGTTCAGATAATGGCATGACATTTTCCTTCTTAGTGGAAAAGATATGGAAGAAAAAGCCATGTCCATGGATGTGTTTGAATTGCTGAACAATTGCTAATGAATTCTCCCTCTCTCTCTCTTATTGCATAACATCACTTCTAAGAATGATTGCATAATACTCTGGGATATTTGCATTGAGGACTAGCTAAGACCAGTTATACTACCACTAACTAATCCTATTTTAGCATAGGTCCCATTTTATGCAATGAGACCTAGGGCCCTGTTTACTAAGCCGCGCTGTAGGCAGGCTAGAGTTTTTAGCATATGCTAAAAATTATAATGCGCTAACACTAGCTAAAAACACTAGCGCACCTTTGTAAACAGGCCCCCAGTTACTAATTACTGGGGTTAACAGTAAAATAATATGTCTTAACAGTAGCCCTTGTTGATAACTCCCCCCTCCTCAGTATCTTTTGACAGTATTGAATAATATGCAGTACCTACCCTGGCTATTACAGGCTGGAGTGGGTGGGCAAAAGTACTCCCTTCCCCCTTTTCTCACAAATTCTATTGCCCTGAGCAAATGCATGTTTTCATAGAACAGAGCTGACATAGGAACTGTGTGAACCACTCATGATCAGTTCCAAATTATAGCAGAGATAGCTTCTTTCAGCAAGCATTATTGCCTGGCAAAATGAAGTTTTCTGGAACCTAAATCTAAATTTGTTTAGTCAAATCAGTTTTAATGAACTTCATCGAACTAACATTTTTGAGTTAGTTGGGTTTGAATTTTAGTGCATGTCAGCTTGCATTTAATGCAAGTTCTATGCATTGACCCTGCTTGACAGATAGGATCAATGTTCAAAAGCAACTAACAGTTATTTATAACTAATTCCTTTGTAAGTGGCTTAGAGGGGCATTTCTGATATGATGTCTAAGTCCGACTTTGGACGTTTTGCAAAAAACGTCCAAAATCCGAATAGCAAAGAAGGCCATTTTCAAAAAAGAAAAATGTCTATCTTTTGTTTTCGAAAATAGAAGGTTTTGTGATTTGGATGTTTTATTTTTTGGTCCATTAAAAAAAACCCAACAACATCCAAGTGCAAAACGCACAAAACCAAGCCATTGGGATGTAGGAGGAGCCAGCATTTTTAGTAGACTGGTCCCCCTGACATCCCAGGAAAGCAATAGGGCACCCTAGGAGGCACTGCAGTGGACTTCATAAAATGCTCCCAGGTACACATC
This sequence comes from Microcaecilia unicolor, assembly GCF_901765095.1. Lineage (NCBI taxonomy): Eukaryota > Metazoa > Chordata > Amphibia > Gymnophiona > Siphonopidae > Microcaecilia > Microcaecilia unicolor. The sequence continues at coordinate 65,607,758 of NC_044037.1, read as the reverse complement.
TGACCATTGCTCCTTTACCTTGTCTGCTGAGCCCCCCAAAACCCACCCAAAACCCACTACCTCCAATTGTACACCACTACCATAGCCCTTACAAGTGAAGGGGGCACCTATATGTGGGTACAGTGGGTTTCTAGTGAGTTTTGGAAGGCTCACAGTTTCCTCCACAAGTGTAACAGATAGGGGGAGGTAGAAGCTTGGATCCACCTGTCTGTAGTGCACTGCACCCACCACTTGACTACTCCAGGGACCTGCATGCTATTCTAATGGACCTGAGTATAACATCTGAGGCTAGCACAGAGGCTGGCAAGTAATGTTTGTGGGGTGGGAGGAGGTTACTGACCACGGGGAGAATAAGGGGAAGTCATCCCTGATTCCCTCCAGTGGTCATCTGGCTGTTTAGGGCACCTTTTTGTGTCTTATTGGTTATAAAAACAGGTCTAGCTCAAAACATCTTAGTTTTAGTCCTGTATATTTTTATTTTCTTCCATTATGGCTGAAAAACCTCTGTCTCAGGAATGTCCAAGTCCCGCCCTGAACATGCCCCTGATATGCCCCCTTGAGGTTTGGATGCACTTCTGATGGACTTCAAAGAAGAACATCTAAAAATATGTTTCGAAAATATTGATTTGGACGTTTTTGTGAGAAAAACGTCCAAATTCTGTTTTATGCCACTTTTTAGACATTTTTCTGTTTTGAAAATGAGTCCATTAGTAACCTCTCTAATCTTACTTATTTCATTTACGTCTTAGGTAACAAAAGGTACAACTACTACTTTTGGTCATAAGCCCTGGGATTCTATATATCGCGTTGAGATTTCCACCTGGAAATTGAAGCATATTCTGTTACAATGTGCAGAATCTAATTGGTTAGCAAGCTAATCAGTGCTGATAATTAGATGTTAACAACCAATTATCAGCACTAATTGGCATTAATTAGAATTTATGCACACTACTTGCTAAGCGTATTCTGTAACGTGATGCATATAAATTCTAAATCACATAGTTGAAAAGAGGGCATGGAATGGGTAGGTCATGGGCGTATCTAAAATCTATGCATGTTGTTATAGAATGCACTTGCTCTGCACCTAATTTAGGTATCAGCATTTACACCAGCTTTTACTTGGCGTAATTGTCTGTGACTAAATTTAGTCGAATGGACCGGTACTTGGCGTATTCTATAAACTGCATGGAAATTTTGGCTTATTCTATAATGTACACCTAAATTAAGGTGTACTTTATAGAATCTAGTCCCAAATATGACTTTGTTAACTGGGTAAATCCCAGCCAAGATGGTTTGATAACAAGATGTGGCATGAGCCTATCTGGTCCATTATATGGGCTGAAGCCAGTAGGCGGAGCTTGTCACCCTATCAATTTAATTGTTTTGGGTGCACCAAAATGGTGGCAGCTGCATTGAGGAGAATTAAAACCTCCTTGGATGGAGTGGGTGAAGAACAACTTCTGTCTTGTGACATCATGCCATCTCCTGTTATCAAACCTCCTTGGTCCCAGCTATGCCCGGACTCCACTCTCAGACCATTCTGATATCAGAGCACATAGTCAGCAGCAATAGACTGTTAAGTGCTGGTGAATATGTGCTCTGATGCCAGCAAGCTGGATTTAGCTGGGCAGGAGCTTTCCTACCCTGTTAAATCATTTTAAATATTATACTCTTCCGCTTTTATGTTTGGGATATCCTTTTTAGGGTTACCATATGGCTCCAGAAAAAGGAGAACACATTGATCCAGTCAGGGTTTTGCTTCCATTGAGAGCAATGGAAGTAAAACCCAGACTGGCTCAATCTGTCCTCCTGTTTCTGGAGCCATATGGTAACCCTAGTCCTTTTGTTTCTATAAAGACACAAGAAGACTAAAAATATGAATGTGTATAATCACCTTTATCACTTTGTCTATTACATACAATAAGTTATACACTTACAAAGAACCAGATTGTTGTCAACTCAAAATGAATCAATGAAAATTCAGAAAACAACTGGAATAGAGCTACCATGAGGTTCCTGAGCCCAGACTCACTGCAGTAACTCCACTTGGACAAGGGCCTGCACATGATACCAGCTTTTAAGTATTCAGATACCTCAGCCCCTGCAATGTTTCCACCCTTTCGTATTGTTTGCAAAAAGACAAACCCTTCCTTATCTGTCATCACATTTTATAATTTCTGAACTATAAAGCTGAGGTCATACACACACCTATTTTGATATCCATGACCAGGTATGGGCTGACAGCCTTTGCTGGATGAGTCAATAGTTTTGGTGTACACGCCTCTGCAAGAAAAAGAGATAAAGGGTTGTTACTTTTTTTATCATTTTTAGATCTTGAATCAAGATGGAGTTAGAGATCAAAGAAATCTCAGATAAGGTTACAATGCATAAAAATCCTGATTTTCAGTTATTCATTAACCACAATCATTAAGGCATTTATTTCCTAAGTCCCAATAGCCGTTTAATGTAGGAATGGACATCTATTAACAGTGCTGAGCGTTAATTGTTAGTAGGCATTAATTCCATGTTCAACAGTTAACGTGAAAAGGTACATGGAACGGGCAGGGACTGAGCAGGAACTATGCCTTACAGTTATTATGGAGGTCATTACCATGTACTAACTGCTAATGTGGCAGATAATGTAGAGCAATTAATGCCAGATTAATTAGTGTGGCTAAATGTGTTGCATGCTTAGAGACTTTACATGGCTACCTTCCTCTAAAAGCTGGGAATGCATCCAACAGAGGATTTGCAGCTACCTTACGTTAATTTTGGCTAATACCACATATTAACCGCAAAACCTTAGTGCAGCTTAGTAAACAGGGGCCTATGATTTTTGACTTACCTGATGGCGGTGCTGAAGATCAGGGTAATATAATGCTTTTGGGTTTCTGTAGCATTTTTTTCCACCTTGAATACTTTTAATTCATTTCTATCAATGATTGGCTGCCAATTTATCCAGTTCTAATATGGTCATTTTAAGTCAGTCCTGGTTTTGATCTTACATCCTAAAGCTATATGATATTTGTAGTGCCTGATTCCACCCACTGAAATCAGTGCTGCAGGTCCATCCAATGATATATTGGGAGAGGGTTATCAGAGATCTAGAACTGGCCTAAAATGGATCTACTAAAACTGGGAAAGTTGACGCTACATGCAGGACGTCAGGACTCACAGAAACAGAATCCAGATCAGCAACACGCCAGAGACCGGCGCTGAAGAGGACTTCAGCTGGTGGGGTTTGGGAACCCCGCCAGCAAAGGTACCTGACGGCGGCGGGGGAGGGTCGGCGGCGTGGGGGTGTGTGTGAAAGCAGGGGTGCCAGGGCTAAATCTGCGGGGGTCTATGGCCCAGTGGCCCCACCTAGCTACGCCCCTGCCCTAGAAGAAATGTTCACAGTACTTATTATCATAGTGCAGGAGGTACAAATACACTGCATATGAGATCTCAGTTATGTTTCCCAACCTTTCCTATTTCCTACAGGCTGCTTTAATCCTCTGTTTATCCTAAGCATGTTAACAGTCAACTAGGCTCATTAATTCTATTTTTGGCATGTTTATGCTGAGTACCTTTTTGCTGTGTCATAGGAAAACACATTTTTATTGCTGCATGTCTACTTCTCACTACAATTAATAGTTTATTTTGTATTTTATTGGGGGTAATGTTAATAAGTATTTTTTTTGCCTGTATGTGGCCACATTTGTGTATAACAATTTGCTAGTGGGGCCAAAGCCTGAGTGAAGTATGGATGGAGTACATAAGCATGCATATTGATTATATATGCATGCTTTCCCTCTCTAAGTTCCCCCCAACTGTACCTACCATACATGTACCTCATTCTACCACAATATCACTTTGTATTCATTCATACCTTGTATTTGTTAAGACCGTAATCGGCTAACGCTGTTAACGGTTATATGTAAGCCACATTGAGCCTGCAAAAGGTGGGAAAATGTGGGATACAAATGCAACAAATAATAATGATAATAAAATATGTGAATGCACACACTTGCAAACTTTGGGGCTCTTTTACTAAAGTGTGTTAAGCACTCACCCTCTAATTCTATATAGTATGCCAAAAGTTAAGTGCCAATCAGGTGCCAAAAGTTTGGCACTCAAACAGAAGTTTAACACCAAAATGTGGATGAAGTGGCAGTTAGGCACCTATCAAGCTTATTTTCGAAAGTGATCGCCGGCCATAAATCGGGAGATGGCCGGCGATCTCCCAAAAGCGGCCAAATCGGTATAATTCAAAGCGGCTTTTTTGACAGCATCGCCGCTTTCCCGTCGCCTTGCCGGCGAAAGTTCAAGGGGGCGTGTTGGCGGCGTAGCGAAGGCGGGACATGGGCGGGCATGGGCTTGGCTACCAGATGGCTGGCTTTCGCGGATAATGGAAAAGAAAAAAGCGGCGTTCAGCAGTATTTCGCCGGGTTTACTTGGTCCTTTAATTTTCACGACCAAGCCTCAAAAAGGTGCCCCAACTGACCAGATGACCACTGGAGGGAATCGGGGATGACCTCCCTGTACTCCCCCAGTGGTCACCAACCCCCTCCCACAGTAAAACAATAAAACTAAAAACCTTTTTTACCAGCCTGTATGCCAGCCTCAAATGCCGTACCCACCTCCATGACAGCAGAATGTGTTCTATCCTCTGACAGCCTTTCCCTGGTTGTGATGTGGCTCTCGGGTGAGTGTGACACCTTTTCTGTTAGGTGCACTGCAGAGTCACATCAGCAATGCATTGTGGTGGGTGTAGGGTAGTGGCCTCTACTCCCATGGTGCTTTTTCCCCTGCTAACTGGGTCAGAGTGTGTCCAGTTTTGTTTCCGGTAGTCCATGAGGTAGTGGCCATTTTTGTCAGCCAGTTTTAGATCCCTTTCATGTGTTTCCCATGTTAGAGAACTTAGTTATTACCTTGAATGTTGCTGAAAGAGGGCATTGTACACCATTCTGCCATCTCTGACCTACTGCTAATCTCAGTACCAGGGAGACTCTTTGCCAGTGGGGCACAACCTATGATCTGCAGTTAACTGTGAGTAAATGTGCTTATTCAAATAAAGGACTTTTTCAAAGAGATTAGTCTTCAGGTCTCAACTGGTGTGCCAAGGTTACACAGCAGCAACAAGTCCTAGAGGCCTGTGTGTTGCAGGTCCCTGGAGTACTTTTAGTGGGTACCGCAGTGCACTTAAGGCAGGCGGACCCAGGCCCATCCCCCCCTAAGTGTACAAGTACTATTTTATAACTTAGCACCTAAGCGTTCTAGCACATAACTGCACAGGGGATAATCACATGGGAGAGGCATAGGTGGACCATGAGCGATCCAACTATTTAAGAGGCCCTTTTACTAAGCTGTGGTAAAAGGGGGCCTGTGCTGGCATCAGCGCATGTTTTTCACACATACTGAGGCCCCCTTTTACCACAGCGGGTACAAGGCTGTCTTTTTTGAGGAAAGAAATGGCGTGTGGTAAGTGAAACACCTTCCTCACAGCTATTTTGGGAGGGGAGCCCTTACTGCCACCCATTGAGATTGTGGTAAAGGCTCCTGTGCTAACCTGGTAGTAATGGCCCAATTACTGCTGGGTTAAGTTCTGGCACTAGAAAAATCGATCATATTTTCGTAGTGCCAGAAATGGAGCATGCAAGGGGTGGGATCTACCACCAGGCTCCTGTGGTAGCCCAGTGGTAATTCCAGACTGGCGCACAATACGCTCATGTTGGGCTTACCGCTGCTTAGTAAAAAGGCTCCTTAGCGTGTGCTTTACTGAATGTTGTCAGTTAGGCACTTAACTGCTGCATTTAGGCACACCCATTTACACCTTCCATAGAACAGCTATAAGTAGTCCTGCTTAAATTTTGGTGCCTAATTCCTGATTTACACTAGTATTCTATAATGGATTGGGTGCACAAATTTGCCATTATGGAATATTAGCTTAGCACTTAGATTTTGACTGCTTAACTTTTACTGTCATTTATGGAATTGGCCTCTTAACACACAGTTAACATGTGGAAACAGGCTACCGCATTACTAAATTTTTCAGAACCTTTTTTGTCAGGGGGCATGGCATGGGCAGAGAGTGAAGAAAACGAGATTAAAAAAGGCAAATTCTTTACGAAAGTAAGAACACAACAACAACAACAAAAAAATAGGGCAGGACCAATAGACTTCAACAAAGATGCCCAAGGCAAAAGTCATAAAATGTATATACAAAATTTATTGTGTATCAAAATTATGAAATAGCAGACATACTCTGTCAGATCTGACACTGAACTGTGTTTCGGCAGTCCAATACCTGCCTCTGAAGTGGGCATGAAAGCCTTAACCAGCTAGCACATTACACTTACCATCCCTTAAAAGGGAGACACTAACCCCCCGGATTCTATATAGAGTGGAGTGGAGGAGTGGCCTAGTGGTTAGAGCACTGGTCTTGCAATCCAGATCCCTCTTTACCCACCACAAGTCATCTTGCATGAAAGTTAAAGTCAGACTCTGCATATAGCACTCACCTGATGATGTATCCTGAAGACGAGGTAGGCCTATTTGATAAACAGAAAATGGTGAGTTATCAATTTGTGAACTTAACCCAACAGGAAGGTCTGATAATAACTTGCCTTAACATTTATCTCAGTCTTGGATAGTCAGAGTTGTTGTCTGAGATCAAAATTCAATGGTGACTGTCTAAAAATTAAAAGGCCTAATATTTAAAGGTATTTATCTAAACAAAGGCAGCCATTATCTGGATAAATGCCTTAGCTGGTGCTAGCTGTGTATATTGAGTGGCACCACCTGGAAACTACCGCTGAATATCCTTACAGACGAGGTTCAAGGTTCAATAAACTTTGGCACTATCCAGATAGCGCTGAAGTACAGTGTGAACAGAGCTGGCCGTTATTCTGAGAGTGGCAATATTTAGACCATTATAGGGATAATTACCTAGATAAAGTAGGACCAGAAAATTTGCTGTCCTAAATTATTCCACTTAGCTGTCTGGTTCGCAGTGTGCATATTGCCACTATAAAGATAGAGGTGGCACTTGCTGCTCTACCAGAATATTCAGTGTCGCTTGCTAAACAGATAGCAACGCTGAATATTCATGAATAATTCAAATACTATGAAAGAAATGTTGACAACAGAATTTAAATACCTTTTATGCTGGCTGCAGTGGTAAATGGAAGCAATTTGCCACAATGCCTGAAGATTCCAGCAGAAAATTAGCACTCCCAAACCTATTCCTCTATGGGGAGAGTGATTAGGGCATTGAATAAGAGAACTGAATTCCTGGGACATAATTTGAAAATTATGCACATGCTGCCATTTTGTGCATAAGTTTACTCATAGCTAGCAGAAGCAGAGTGGGGTGGAGTTTGGGCTTGTGCATGTACAGGGTGGAGGAGTAGCCTAATGGGCTCAATTTCCACTGTAGCTCCTTGTGACCCTGGGCAAGTCACATAACCCTCCATTGTCCCAGGTACAAAATTTAGACTGTGAGCTCTCTTGAGACAGAAAAAGTACCTGTACGTAAGATGTAAATCCTTTGGTTGTACTACAGAAAGACAGTATGTCAAGAACATAATAATTTTGGTGGAGTAATTTTCAAAGTGAAAGAAAGCATCCACTTTCCCTTTGAAAACAGGTGGAACTTACATAGATAACTGCTGCACAAGCTAAGGAGGTCTTTTACTATGCCACGGTAGTGTTTTTAGCTCGCGGTAGAAATCAGCTGGTGGTAAACTCTGAGACGCCCATTTCTACCGCAATCTAAGAACGCTACCATGGCTTAGTAAAAGACCCCCTATTTGACTTGTTACAAATTATCCTCTTGACTATATCATTATTTTTAATGCAACTCCCCCCATCATATTACTTTTTTTCCTTATGTGAAAACAATATTGGGTGTCTATGTGGGAAAACATGAGAAGGATATGGATAAATTATTCTGTTTCAAAGATGCCCATCTCAGAACTGCTGAAAAGTATGAACAAAGTGAGTGCTTTCAGCTGCATTAAAAAGAGACATTCAAATCACCACATAAACACGTCCCCCCCCCCCCCTTTTCTCCACCTGCAGAGAAAAAAGAGGTGCAAACACTTTTGAAAAATTTCTATAAGCATACTTAAAGACCTTTTGGCTGCTTAAATTTCCCCCAATATGCATATGCAGAGTCCAAGCTCTGAATAATACAATGGACACAGTATGAGGGTACAATGAACACAGTATGAAGGCAAGTTTCAAACTGCCCACGTTGCTGCAAAGTCCACATGTATCTTTTACCCCTCCGGTTTTTGAAAGTGAATGAAAATTGGCCAGGGAAAAAGTACTCACACACACTTGCACCTCCTTTGTACAAGTACTTTTTCCAAACAAAGCAATACATGTAACTTTTACAAACTATATAGTATTGAGCATTGTAGCAATCCTTTCCCCCGGGAACATCTCAGCTGAAGGTAGATAAAATTATGCACGCTGTGGAACAATGGGGCTAGATTCGGTAAATGGCACTCAAAAAATGTAGCTGAAAAAAATTGGCGCTCAATGCTATTCTATAATAGGCACTGAGGGGCCCTTTTACTAAGCCGTGTAGGTGCGTACGCATGTCCTATGTGTGTCAATTTTGAACTACTCCCTGGCTACCGCGTGGCCCTGACGGTAATTTCATTTTTTACGTGTGTCCACTAAGCGTGCTGGAAAATTTCCGGCACACAGCGCTAACCGGGCAGTGATTGGCATTGATCATGCGTAGACTATTACCGTCCGGTTAATGCGTGAGACCTTACTGCTAGGTCAATGGGTGGCGGTAAGGTCTCAGGCCCAAAATGGACGCATGCCAATTTAAATTTTGCCACATGTCCATTTTCGGCCAAAAAAAGCTCTTTTTTGCAGGTGCGCTGAAAAATGGACCTGCGTGCGTCCAATACACATGTCTACACCAGTGCAAGCCATTTTTCGGTGCACCTTAGTAAAAGGACCCCTGAAATATGAGCACCCATTAAAGAATTAAAGGCGGTAGAACGAGAGGACATGAAATGAGATTGAAGGGGGGCAGACTCAGGAAAGATGTCAGAAAGTATTTCTTCACGGAGAGGGTGGTGAACGCTTGGAATGCCCTCCCGCGGGAGGTGGTGGACATGAAAACGGTAACGGAATTCAAACATGCGTGGGATAGGCATAAAGGAATCCTGTGCAGAAGGAATGGATCCACAGAAGCTTAGCTGAAATTGGGTGGCAGGGGGAAGAGGGGTTGGTGGTTGAGAGGCTAGGATACGGGAGGGCAGACTTATACGGGGACTGTGCCAGAGCCGGTGATGGGAGGCGGGACTGGTGGTTGGGAGGCGGGAAATACTGCTGGACAGACTTATACGGTCTGTGCCCTGAAAAAGACAGATACCAATCAAGGTAAGGTATACACATATGAGTTTATCGTGGGCAGACTACATGGACCGTGCAGGTCTTTTTCTGCCGTCATCTACTATGTTATTATGTAATTAGCACTGAGTGGCGGTATCAGTGCCCAAACTTGGTTGCCAGGACTTACACTTGTTAAAGCCAGGTGTAATTCCCGGTGTCCAATTTGGGCACGTATCGCCGGTATTTTATAACATGGTGCACAATAGGAACTCCCCTGACCTGTGCTATAGGATTTGGGTGCACATTGTTATAGAATAGCCAATAGCAAGATATGCACCCAAATTCAAACTGGAGCCAAATAGTGCCCAGTAGCACCCAATTATTGACACTAATTGGCACGTCTTGGATTGATGCCCCATTATTGGGTATCATATAGAGAATTCAGGGGTCTGTGGGTACTTTTACCTGCACAAAGGGTGGACAATTTTCAAATAGCACTTTTACCAATATAAATTGCTATCTACATAGGTAAATAATTTTTGAATATTGCTCTCTATAATGTTAAGCAGGTGCATCAGATGATCAAAGAACATGTGAGAACCCAAAGCCTAAAAGATAGGGAAAAGAGAAAAAAAAATAAAGATGCAGCTACCTGCTGGTGTTGTTTTGAGCAGGAGGTGATGGGGCTGCTTTATCATTCTCAGATTTAGCTGGTGAATCCCTAGGAAAATGATAAGACATAATTAATATTATCCACTTGTGGATCCATACATTCACAAAATAATTGGAAATCCATATTTTAAAAATATAGATTGTATAAGGTTATCAAATAGCTCCAGATAATTAGTATGCTATACCTGGTTGTGGAGTTTTTATTCCTGCTCGTAAAAGGACCTATTGACTGAAGTGCATTAAAATGTGTTTGAGTGTGCATTTTTAATGTCCTTTATTCTTCACCTCACCTATCAATATGGATTTTACTAAAGGGCAATAAGTCCTTAGTAAATCCTGCCATCAGAAGAACCCAGGTTCCTTTACTGGGTAATGCATGCTTGTTACCAGTAGCAGTAAAATGTATATTACCAACCAGCAGTGAATTAGTGGCACCTGGCCTTCACAGAGAAAAGGATAGCTAACTATGAGTTTCCTTTACCCCATCACAAGCAGAACTCCTTAATCTTGATCAGGAAAACCAGGGCTTAATTGCAGTTTAGCTACCTGTTCTCTTCTAGCCCCTCCCTTCCAGACAGTATGTAGAGGAGGGAAAGGGGTGACTATGGAGCAGATCAGAGAACAATAATTCTGATGTATAATCTAGCCATTCTCCAGTTTCTCCTCACTCTGTCCTGCCTGACCCCTTCCCCACAATTCCATTTCCTTTTTGTTTACAAAATAAGCCTTGAGGAAAATACAACCCTTTCCATAAACCCTCATCCCTACTAGAATTCTAAAAAAAACCCTCTTGTGTGCAAACCCCCTCTTGATGCCCATACCCTAGATAAGCCTCGTGATGCCCAATAAGTCTTGTTCTGCTGGGCCAAAATCAAAAATGGGGCTAGTTTACCCAAGGTCCCCCTTTGTCTGCCACTCATCTTAATATGTGGGCACCAAAACGAGTCTTTTGTGACCTGGAACCACTTAGAAGCCTAACTCAGATTTACCTGCTACTTTTGAGAGGAGAGGTTGATGTTGAGGAAAATCTGTCATTCTCTTCAGTGTTCCAGAATGGCTCTCTAGAGGAAAATGGAAAATAAGTATAACTTTAATTATATACAACATGGACAGTACACTGCATCCTATAAATATGATAAAATGGAAGGATTTATTTTGTTGAAAAGGGATAGAGTACACACTAAATTACAATATCCAGGAAACTAACAATTAATAATTAAAATAAATTCTGGTGTATAGTAATTAATGCAGCCAAAATTTATTTAAAAGAGGCAAGGATCAAAACAACAAAAGACCATAAGAGAGGCACTGTGAGAGGATTTCCAGAGAGGAAGAAAACTTCACTTCACTGGTGAGTATTTTACCTACTGGGAAATTGCTTTAAACTTGGGAAAAGGTAGACAAGGTTAAATTGGTAATCTCAGTGCCTTTATTTTAAATCACTCTGCTGATTTAGAAAAGGCATTTTATTTATTTATTTGTTAAATTTGTACCCCACATTTTCCCACCTATTTGCAGGCTCAATGTGGCTTACATGATACCGGAGAGGTGTTAATAGACTCTGGAGTAAAACAAATACAGATAATGGATAAGTTGAGGTAGGAAGGGTAGGGACCACATGAAGGAACACGTGGTGGGGCCATATAGAGGATAGCAAGAACAGATGAGATTGTTTGGTGATCAATAAGAACTGTGGTGTTGTAGTGTCACTGATTTCAGGCATTTAAGTTGGGTCGGGGGTGGGGGGGTAAGCCTTTTGGAACAGGTGGGTTTTTAGTTTTTTTCTGAATTGGAGGTGGTTATACGTGGTTTTCACGGTTTTTGGTAGTGCGTTCCATAGCTGTGTACTGATCTAGGAAAAACTGGATGCGTAGGTTGATTTGTATTTTAGTCCTTTGCAGCTTGGGTAGTTGAGGTTTAGGCATTGTCGTGCTGATGCGGATGTGTTTCTGGTTGGTAGGTCGATTAGGTTCATCATATATCCCGATGCTTCACCATATATGATTTTGAGAACCATAGTGCAGATTTTGAAGGTGATGCGTTCCTTGGGAGCCAATGTACTTTTCCGCGAAGGGGTGTTGCGCTATCAAAACATGCTTTTCTGAAGATGAGTCTTGCTGCCGTATTTTGAGCGGTTTGAAGTTTCCTTAAGATTTGCTTTTTGCATCCTGCGTAGATTCCATTGCAGTAGTCAGCATGGCTTAGCACCATTGATTGTATCAGGTTGCGAAATATTTTCCTCGGGAAGAATTGTTTCACTCATTTGAGTTTCCACATTGTGAAGAACATTCTCTTTGTTGAGGATTTTACTTGGTTCTCTAGTGTTAGGTAGCGGTCCAATGTTACACCGAGGATTTTTAGGGAATAGTTTTATCATTTAAGTCTCTACTATAGTTTCATAGGCCAGCATTTAAAGGTACTGTTTTAGAGTTTACTATAGTTTCAGTGTAGAACACAGCTAATAGTCAAAGTAAACCTCTGCATAGAGTTTATTTCCCTCCTGCCCACCTCAGCTCCCACCTACCCCTGACCTGATCTTTGATTTATAGGCTTTGAACCAATAAGGAGGCTAAAAGGTTTAATTAGGGCTTTTCTATTAGTTAGTAATTCGCTCTTAGCAAAACAATCTTCTTAGGTCTATGAGGGGAACCTACAAAAATAATAACATAAAACCCCATAAATATTAGCATAGCCTAGCATATAACTAGCAATCGTAGGGGACTTTAGTTTACATACTCCTACTCCACAACAACTTAATTAACATATCATCAATAATAAGATGCAGGTAGCAGTCCAGCAGCAGGGTTAAATGGTCAATTTTCTCAATGGAAAAGGGTAAATAGTGGACTTCCCTAGGGATCTATGCTGGGACCTTTGCTTTTAACATATTTATAAATGATTTGGACATGAGAATGTGTGAGGTGATTAAGGGGTCCTGCACTGGTGTCAGTATGTGGATTTCCCATGTGTCGAGGTCCTTTTTACTGCATAGTGCCACAGTAGAAAGACTAAGGGCCAAGTGGCATCTGATGCACGTAGGTCCTTACTGTGCAGATTCTACACCACTAGTTCTATGACTGGCGGTAAGGTCAGACACCCAAAATGAATGTGTGGCAATTTTGATTTTGCCGCATGTTCATTTTCGGTAAAAATTTAAAAAAGGCATTTTTGGTACGTGTGCTGAAAAATATTTCAGAATCATTCCATGTTCACTGCTTCTCAGATAGATTGGCACCAGAAAAGATGCAGAGATGAGTGCTCAAAAATGGTAAAGGGGATAGTATAATTTCCCTATGAGGAATGGCTGAATAGGTTAAGATTCTCAACTTGGCTGGGGTGAGGTAGGACAGAAGGCTATAATATCATGAATGAACTAGAACGGGTAAACGCAAATTGGTTGTTTACTCCTTTAAAAAGACTAGAGGAGACTCCATGAAGTTACTTAGTAGCACATTTAAAACAAATATGGTTTCAACTCAATGACAATTAAAGCTTTGGGATTTGTTTTTGGAAAATGTGGTAAAAGTAGCATAACTAGATTTAAAAAGGGTCTGGACAAGTTCCTGGAGGAAAAGTGTATAAACTGTTATGATCCATGTAGACTTGGGAAAGTTACTGTTTATCCCTAGGCATAAGTAGCATGGAAACTATTGATTTTTTTCAGGTCTTGTAGGAAACAGTGGCCAACCCTTTTGCCTGACCTAGTATGGTAGTTCTTATGGAGTCCATATTCAGAGGCACTTAACCAGATAATGCTGCTTAATATGTGCTCTGATTGGTGTGGAACTTTCTGGTTAGTGTTGGTGGTGCCCCCAGAGTTATCTGGGAAATGATGATATCCAGTACTGGTACTTGGATAACTATCTGAGCAAGCAGGACCACATAAATAGCAGGCCAAACTATGTGGATAACTGAATAGTGGCACTGAATAGCTTTGGTACTCACGTAATTTATGAGAGCCACAAAGTGCCATGATATTCAGTGCCAGTGTCTGGATTGGGGGGGCAGCACTGATTATCCAGGCCCGTGGCAGTCAGTGTTTATAAAAATGCTGTTTTCCGCTAGCTAAATATTGCCCAGTTAGGAGGGAATTCTATATATGGCGACTAAAGTTACATGTGCAATTTTGGATGTGCAGCCAAATTGCGAGCTTAATTTAATTGATTAAGCCAATTGGCGTCGATAATTGGACACTAACAAGCAATTATTGGCAACAATTGGCACTAATTAGAATTTACGTGAACAACTTGCTAAGTGTTTTCCATAAAGTGGTGCACGTAAAGTCTACCATGCAGATCTCAAAATGGGGCATGAACATGGGAGGGGCATGGGTGTTCCTAAAATTTATGTGCATTGTTATAGAATATGCCCAATCCCCTAAGTTAGGCATGGGCATCTACACCAGGTTTTAGTTGGCGTAAATGGTTGCGTCTAAATTTAGTTATGAGGACAGGTGCTACATGTACCATAAACCGCACCTAACTTTAGGCAAGGTTTATAGAATAGCGCTCAGCACATGGTTTTTCGGCACTGATTTTTTTGGTGCAATATATAGACTTTCCCACCTTAATGTACAGGAAACCAATGCACGTGTGTTAACCTACAAATTAATGCATACATAACTGATGTGCATGAATTAAACAGGTCTGTCAAAATGTTTTTATTAATATTAACATATAAACTAACCAAAAAAAAACCTGAAAATTGTGTATCTGTTCAAAAAATCTAAAGACGAACTGAAAATATTTTGTCTGTGCATGACCCTAGCAGAAACTAAAATCACACACACACAACAAGAATTTCAGAGTGGCTACTCTTTTGCCTATAATCCTTGTATAGCAAGTTAATTGTCCCCCATATATCAACCCTGAACGATAGTTTTTTACTCAGAAGAAATGACTTCACTCAATGCTAATGCTAAATGAAATATACAATTATAATTGAAAATAAAAACTCAGGATGGTTTTGCTAATGTTGCTATTAAAGCTCAAATAATATATGAATACAACTAAGAGGCCAAGGGGTGCTTTGACTAAGGTGCGCTGAAAAACGGCCTGAGGTAGTGTGCGCTCCAATCCATTTTTCAGTGCGCCTGTAAAAAAGGCCTTTTTAAAATTTTTGCTGAAAATGGACGTGTGGCAAAATCAAAATTGTTGCACATTCATTTTGGGTCTGTGACTTTACCGCCAAACATTGACCTAGTGGTAAAGTCTCATGTGGTAACCGGGCAGTAATGACCTATGCAAGTCAAATGCCACTTGGCAAGCGTCCTATACGCGTGTCTGAAACTAAAAATTATTTTTCGGCCACACGTATTGGACACGTGCCAAAAATGAAATTATCACAAGAGCCATGAGGCAGCTAAGTGGTAACTCCATTTTGGTGCGCGTTGGGCACGCATAGATGCTTACGCAGCTTAGTAAAATGGCCCCCAAGTTTGTGGCCAAGTGGTCATGTTACCTGTTATTTTTGGGCCTGTCGTAAGATGGTGAAGAGATGTTGTAACTCTTGGGTGATCGAAATACTGAGTCTCTGGGAAAAACAGAGGTAAACAAGCCAATCTGTTATTTCTAAAGAAAATATAAACCACATGCATAGTTCTACAGTGGCAAAGCACGGTGAATATGAAAGTTTAAACCATTTGCAAAAATACAGAAGGAACAGAGGTCTTCATGCAGCAACTCAATGTAGTCCAAAACAAGCTTGCAAACATGGCACACTGAAAAAAATAAAGGTCTTTTTACTAAGGTGCACTAACAGGTGTAGTGCACACTAATGATTAGTGCGTGCTAAATTCTGTTATTTTTGGGCCTTTCATGAGATAATGAAGAGATGTTGTAACTCTTGGTTGGGCATGCAACTTTGCTTAGTGTGCACAGTTGCGTGCACAAGGTATAGAATACTGTCGGTTGTGTGCATAACAATATAATAATTAGCTGCCAATTGGCATTAACTACCAATTATTGGTTATAAATGTGCTAATTGGCACTAATTAGCAGTTACGTGCATAACTGCTGTTAGTTGAGATTCTGCAAATTGTACTTACAAATTCCTTAGTATGCAATTGTAAAGGGGTATGTACCTGGGAGGGGCATGAGAGGAGCAGAAGCATAACGGAAGAATGTCACCAAAGTGGAGGAATAGAAGAATCACTATAAAAACCTTAAAGGAAATGGGAGAAGAGTAGGGTTGTGGATGAACCTTCCAATGGACATTCAGTTTTCAACAAAAATCACCGCTACTCCAGCAGAGAGTTGTTCATTCCAACTCTTCCTTTTTGACAGCTTATTGCATAATCAGGCATAACTCTGTGCTGTTCTAAATGTAATGACCCTTCCATACAAGGTAGAGACTGTTTTTTAAGGTAGAGACTGTTTTTTAAGTATGCAGTAGTAGACTTCTGAAGCAGGTGGCAATGCTGAAACGTGGCTCTGTGTCGAGTCTTAGCGGTGATTCCACAATAAACATTTTTGTTGAAAACTGAGTGTCTGTTGGAAGATTCATCCACAGTTCTACACTTGTTCTACTTCCTTTGAGGGTCAGGGCATGCCTAGCACTTATGCATGCAGGTTATAGAATAATTATAATTGTGCACCTAACTGCCTAAAATTAGCCATGATACAAAAAAAGCACACTGAATGATGTACAGCTGAGATGATTTATTGCCAGATACCCAATGTGGCCACGTTTCACCTTAAAAGGCTGCGTCGGGGGTTTACAGTACACTAATAAAGGGCAAATGTGTCTCCTCCTTTCTCAATAGCATACTACTGAGAAAGGAGGAGACATTTTCTTTATCCTGCTGCTAGCTGCTGAGCTGTTTTTATTATTACATCCACCAACTATTAGGTGTTTGTTCCCTTTGGGACCCTAATAGTATGTCTTGGATGCGGATTTACTAATTAAGGGGAAACACACTTTTGCCTTTTATTAGTGTACTGTAAACATCTGATTCAGCCTTTTAAGGCGAAACGTGGCCACATCGGGTATCTGACAATAAATCTTCTCAGCTGTACATCATTCAGTCTTCTTTTTTTTGTTTGACGATTTATCTCTGAGCAGATTGCTGCCTCTTTTGTTTGTCTGTTAAAATTAGCCATGTGCATTTACACCAGCTCGCACCTAGAGTTAGGCACGCAGCTGTGGATTTACACTAGTATTCTATAATGACAACTGCAATTGCCACTATAGTATTCACACTCAGCAAGCATCATCCTGGCACCCAGCTTTAGGTGATCTATAGAAAATTATCCTCAAAGAATTTTTATTTATTTATTTGTTGCATTTGTATTCCACATTTTCCCACCTATTTGCAGGCCTAATCTCTGAGCCTAAGACGTTTTCTTTTAGACCATGGACTTGGCACTCTCTTGCTTTTTTTCCTGACAAGCAGAAGTAAGGAGAACTTCCAGAACTGTTTTCCTAAAAACTGATGGCCCAAAAATGTAACTGCGTTTATGTGCTAAAAATCATTACAGACTACCCTGACCCTATTCGGAGAGTACGGGGGCTGTGCGGAGGCAAAGCATGGGCAAAGACAAAAGTTATCTGGATAGCAGCAATATTCAAACTGTTATCTGGATAACTATTCAGATAAAGTTGGAGAAAAATTGCTGTCCTGACTTTGTCCACTTAATTATCTGGATAGCAGTTTGAATATCAGCATTGTCTGGACAACAGAGGTGCTGCCATTTTTATCCAGCTATTCAGCATTGCTCATTAAACAGATAGCGGTGTCAAATATCCAGATTTTATTTAAATACCACAGCCTGCATTGAAAAAAATCACTGACCATAGAGTGTAAATATTGACCTGTGAGTTTTTGAATGTTTCTTTGACATCCTCCTGGTAGGGTATTTTTTCAAGTCAAGCAAAGAGAGTGGAGGGGTTCAAACAAAAATCAGGAGGACCTGGAGTCCAGTGGGTAAAACAGGTTGATTTATTAATAAAATCCAAACAGCATGTACAGATCCAAATCTTCAAGTTCAGTATACAGGATGCACATTACACCAATACCCAACACAGGCCATGTATATAAAATACAATATTCTAAGACTTCTGAAATTCCAGCATGTCAGTGGGGGTAGAAAAGGCATCTTCCCTCACTGAAGATGCTAGAATTTCAGAAGTCTTAGAGTATTGTATTTTATATATACATACTGCCTATTGCTCTGAATCTATTAGGCATCAAGGACCTTACTGTATAAAGGTTATGCTCCTAAATTTATACTCCTAAATGTACATTCTTAAAATTTATGTTCCTAAATTTACACTCCTAAAATTTATGCTCCTAATTTATAAGCATAATTTACGCTCCTAAATTTATGCTCCTATATTAGGAGCATAATCTATTTTGGAGCATAAATTATGCTCGAAATTTAGGAGCATAAATTATCTCATAAATTTAGGAGTGTAAATTTAGGAGCATAACCTTTATAGATTAAGGCCCCAATTGCTTAACATTGTTATCTGATGGCATGCGGGTGCCCCATTGCACCATGCACAGGACCCATGATGAAGGCAAACTTTTGCTGAAACATGGCCTGTGTTGGGTATTGATGTAATGTGCCTCTTGTATACTGAACTTGAAGATTTGGATCTACACACACTGTTTGGATTTTATTAATAAATCGACCTGTTTTACCCATTGGACTCCTGGTTTTTGTATGGACCCCTCCACCATTTTCATTTGACTTTTCAATTTTTTGGAAGGTTTGTTTTTATTTTTGTTGTTTGAGGTTTTTTTGTTTTGTTTTTTTACATGATATATTGTTCTGCAGTACATTAGCCCATCATTGAATATCTGGGCTTAATTTAGCCCATAGCTTTCAGAAACTTAAACACTGCTGACAGCCAAGGGCTGAATATAGGGCCCTATGTCTGAATCCTAGACCATGTGGGAACAAATGTACAGGACTGCAAAGAGGCCAGAGAAATTCCCACTCCTCCATCCTGGAGAGAGGCATTTGGCATGGAGAAGGACTATACAAAGATGAGAAATATGGGCTTGTGCTGGAAGAATTTCCCCTGTTGAGGGGAAAACAGCAAATTGACTGGAGCATTCTCATTCCTCTCCCCTCAAGGAGAGTACAGTAGGTCAGATCAGAAAGGATTTTTTCCTTATTCTGGGAATATCTCAATGAGATAGAGGGAAGGAGACTTGATTTTTCAAAGACAATTACAGCATGCTCTCTTCTTGGATTACAAGCTTGTGATCCATGCATTGCCGAATCCCATAATTTTTGAAATGATTGCAGTTCATTGGGGCCCTTTTACTAAGATGAATAGGCACCTATGTGCATCCAATGCGCGCCAAATTGGAACTACCACCAGGCTACCGAATGCCCCGGGCGATAATTCTATTTTTGACGTGCATCCAAAACATGCGGTAGAAAATATTTTCCATTTTCTACCACATGGCGCTTACCCAGCGGTAATCAACAGTTTACGTGTGCTGGCCGCTTACCACCTGGTTAGCGCATGAGACCTTACCGCTAAGTGAACGGGTGGTGGAAAGGTCTCAGGCCGAAAATAGACACACGCTGGTTTAATTTTGCTGCACATCCATTTTCTGCCAAAAAAAATAATGCCCTTTTCCAGGTGCGCTGAAAAAATAACCTGCACGCATCCAAAACGCGCCTACACCTTAGTAAAAGGGCCCCCAAGGGGGTCATTTCTGAAACAGATGGCATATGTTCATTGCTTATAAATGGCCCCCAATTTGATCTACAAGTCATATGGACTGGAGAACATGAATAGGGATGTGCTGTCAATTGAAAATGACAAGGGAACAAGAGTGACATTTGTCACTTCTGTTAAATTTTCAAAATGAAGCGAGACCCCCCCCCCCCAACAAAAATAGTTTTCTTAAAGTTTTCCATTTAACACACGCTAACAAAAACTACAAAATGAAAAAAAGACAAAAATGAAAATGTTTTTCCTGCACGTCCGTAACTGTAAAATTTGCCTGGATCATGGATCTATCTCCAGTTTCAACTGATGCTCTCTATAGGAACAATAGATCATGCATTCTCCTTACTTTGGGTTAATGTTTTCATCCTTCTGGTCTACTGAGCTTGACTGATCATGGATCCAACTCTTGTCCTTCTTTAATGTGGTCCGTACTTTCATTTGTTGGAGGATGCTGTCTCTATCTGCTTCTACTGCAGCCTTGGAACCACCTTTGGAACCACCTTTGGAACCACCTGTGAAGACAAAGGGTAGAGTCGAGTCTAAGGAGAGGGTGGTTGATGCATGAAACAGCCTCCCATTGGAGGATTAGAGTCAAGGACAGTATATGAATTCAAGACAACATGGGACAATGTAGAGCTGAGTTGTGTGGATGAGCAGACTGGATAGGCTGCCTGGTCTTTATTTATCATCCTATTCTCTATTCTATATAAATTGGAGTACTATGAGATGTAACCTTGAACCTGCCATTATTATTTTATTCTACAGTGAAATATTAAAACAGCAGTGACATGTTAAATACAGTTTTTCAGTCTGATGGCTTTATAACTTTTTGTTTTTGTTTTATACTTATGTATCCTTACTTCTAAATTTTTAAAACAATATCCTTGGCTTACTGTGTGCAATTCTGATTGCTGTATCTCGATATAGTAAAATTAGAAAATGTACAGAGAAGGGTGACCAAAATTAAAGGGGGTGGAACATCTCTCATTTGAGGAAAGGCTAAAGAGATTAGGACTCTTCAGCCTGGAGGACATAGAAGTCTACAGAATCATGAGTGGAGTGGAATCAGTAAATGCCAATTGGTTCTTTACTATCAAAAAGTACAAAGACTAGGGAACATGCCATTAAGTTATTAGGTAGTACATTTAAAAGACATAGGAGAAAATATTTTTTCAGTCAGTGCATAATTAAGCTTATGAATTTGTTACCAGAGGTTGTGGTAAAATCAGCTAGTGTAGCTAAATTTTTAAAATAGTTTGGACGTTTCTGAAGGAAAAGTCCATACATTATTATTTGTGTACACTCTGGGAAAGCCACTGCTTATCCCTGGGGGTATGTTGCATGGAAGCTCGCTACTTTTTGAGATCCTGCTAGTTACTTCTGACCTGGGTTGACCACTGTTGGAAACAACAGGATACTGAACTTGATGGATCTTTGCTATGACCGAGTATGGCAGTTTACACTGGGCTTCTTTTAAAAAGCCGTGCTGCCGGTTATCAGTGTGGCAAATAAGAGGAAGCCCATTCAATTCATATGGGCTTCCTCTCATTTGCCACACAGGAATTGGTAGTACAGCTTTGTAAAAGAAGCCCACTGTTTCTTACAGCCAATGCCCACTGTTTTTAAGCAAGTCCTTTTCAAAGTACACACTTAGCTGTTTGTAGTGCTAGTCAGACTTTAAGCCTATCAGTGTGACAATTGCACAGGGCGCTGATAAATATAAGTAGCAGCCTAGTTTAGAGTCAAATTAGCAGAAGTGTCTAAAGGCATTCAAACCATTTAGTGGGGTCTTTTACAAAGCAGCAGTAAGTCAAATGCAGGCTTACCACACTCTATAATGGCACAACCACTGGCCCAATGCGGCCACCAGCAGTAGTTCTGGCTAGAGCACGCACCATTTCCGGCGTGCAGGGAAATTTATTTTTCCTAGTGCAGCACTAACCTGGTGGTAATTGGGCATTGTCATACGCTGCCCAGTTACATTCAGGTTACCATGGGAACCCTTACCACCACCTCATTGGGTGGTGGCAAGTGCTCCCCGCCTCATGGTCATGTGGTAAGAGATATCCGCTTCAGTGGTGTTCCTCATTTTTTGAGGGGCATTTTATCAGCTGCGGTAAAAAGGGCCCTGGTGTGTAGTAAAAACAGTCCCCGCCACTACCGCAGGGCCCTTTTTCCTGCAGCTTAGTAAAAGGACCCTTTAGATATTTATAACTCCTCAGTATCTTTTCCCAGTATGGCATTACTTATGTACTTATGTACTTAATAAAAATCAAATCACAGAGAAACAATTCTAAGAATATTGTTGTCTCCTAAATGAAATATCTAAAATTCCTTTCTAGACAGAACATTAAAAAAACAACAACCCAACAACACTAAATATATGCTCTGGATGCAATATGGAAAATAATAGGTATCCCAGTTTTTTTTTAAGATTAATAGGAGTGAGTTATCTGGCAGCTAAGGGCAATTCTATAATAGGTACCTAAATTTAGGTGCTAATTGTGCATGCTAATTTATAGAATAGGTGCACTTACGCGAGTGAATGACATCACAAATTGGCATTGACATGCATTTGTGCTAGGTGCTAGACTAAAAATTGGCATGCTAGCATATAACAGCAATATGATCTACCAGTAGGTGAAGCATGGGCATGCCATGCGTGTTCTGCCTAGCAACACATGCACCAAAGCTATCGTGCCTAAATTTTAGCACGCCTTTGTGCTACTATTCTATAATGGGTTAGATGCACCTTAATGCTAAGTGCATTTCTTTGTCATGCCTACATTTAGGTACCACTTTATAGAATTGCCCCATTGTCTTTGGCATTTTAGTTTTGTAATGAAAAGATTTAGGGCCACTTTTAATAAGCTGCGGCAAAAGGGTGCCAGCGCTGGCGTAGGTGTGTGTTTTACATGCATGCTGAGACCCCCTTTTACCACAGATGGTAAAAGGGAAGCATCGCTTTTCTTCAGGAAATGGCCGGGCGGTAAGTAAAGCACTTGCTGCACGGCCATTTCAGGGGGGGGAGCCTGATTACTTCTGGGTACACTCTGGCGCTACAAAAATAAATACATTTTTGTAGCGATGGAAATGATGGCACTAGGGGTGGGAAGTGCTGCCGGGCTGCTGTGGTAGTCTGGCGGTACTTCCTGTAAAGCAAGCGGTAAGCCCGCATTGGGCTTACTGCTGTTTAGTAAAAGGAGCCCTCATTATTTAACATTTATTAACTGCCGTCAAGAAAAGATTTAAGCATTTATGATAGGTAGATAACATGGGTCCGATATTCAAATAAAGCTAACTTCCTAAATTTAGATTCTTAAGTTAGGCTCCTAAAAATTTGTGTCTTATTTTCAGTCCAACTTAAGAGCCTAAGGGGATAATATTCAACTGCCAGTGGTCAGTGTTTTTTTAATGCTGACTGTTGCTGTCTATGCTAGATCTAGATATTAGGAGCTGGCCCCTAACTGGGTACTGACACTGAATATCTGGGTATTTGATGGTGCTCAAAATTATCTGAGTATAGCCAATATTTAGCATCATACATGGATAGCCCACACTCTGCCCAAACTCTGCCTCCGTGCCCGCCCACAGTGAAAGTACAGGCCATGAAACTGTCATGTGCATTTTCACAGAAGTCTGTATTTTATAAGAGATCGGGGTGTATAAATGACTAATATACTTGCATTTGGGCATGTTCTTAACTCCTAAGACTAGGCAGCTCCTAATAAAATTAGCCCCACAGTGCTGCAGTAAATTCAGGGATTGGCTCAGTTAGGGTGCTTATGCAGACAGTGGCTGCTGCTGTCCGGATAAGGGCTTTTGAATATCAGGCTGTAGCTGTTTAGGTTCTGCTAAATATCTGGCTATATATTACCAAGAAAAGTTACCCGATTATCTTAGCCATTTCAGCAGGTCTTTGCAAATTATCCCTTGGATAATGATCCCTCTAAGTGGATCGCATGAGTGATTGCTCATGCATTTTAGGGGCGTTGCTCACAAATTTTACATGGTTGCTCACAAAAAAAAAATGTTTTAGTGCTATATACAGAAATGTATTGCTAATACTGGTACTCAGGTAACAGCAGCTTTTGACACCCACCGGTAAAATAATAATTGGCTAGAATACACAGCTACACACATTGAGCTTACCAACAGTGATGGCATCATAAAGTCCCCTGAGAAAGCCATTTTTGGAGAAATGGGTCCCCGTTGGGACGTTTCACGTATGCCGCAAACTGTTGCTCAAAAGATAAGTTACAAAAAAATGACATGTTTTTCATATTGATGTTTTAATGCGCTAAGATTTCATTGTATCACTACAGTGAAACCGCGGTTTTTGTCGTTAATCCATCTGAAAACAATCGGCGAAATCCGAAACCGATGAAAACCGAGGCAATTAACGAGGACGGCCAAAATCGGGAGAAGGACGTTCATCTTCCGATACAAATTGGGAGATGGACGTCCTTCTTTTTCGCCGCAATCCGAGGCAACCAATGAAAACCAAGACAAATTTCTCATCGAAAAAAATCAATGAAATCCGAAACCGACGTCAACGAAAACCGAGGTACTACTGTATATAAATTAGAAAATTACAAAATTGGGTTGTTAGGACATTTTGAGACCAATGATTGAAGTCAGTACTGTGCTGTAATTGTTATATTATATAACAGCATAAAAAAGCACAGACGTCTGAGGTCTCTTTTTCAACCCTGTATAATATTTCCAGTATTGAAAGTGTCAGCTGCAGTTAAAGTTATTTTCCCACTCAGTTTGTGTGGACTGTAATATTGGTACTCAAAAAATTGTTCGTTTTTAAAACTTGTTGCTCACACGAAAAACAAATTTGCACACATCAGGCCACTCCATAGAGGAAATATTGCCTCTGGATAGTGAAGGAGTAGTCAAATCAGAGGTGTAGATAGGTGGGTCACCAGGGGAGCGGCTGCTCCCCCAAACAGACTTCTGACAGCGCCGTCACCTATTTTTCACGCGACCTATCGTGTTTAAAATATGCGCCAGTGCTGTCAGCAGTCCGCTCTCCGCTCCTCCCCCCCCCCCCCCCCCCCCCCCGTGCTCTCAACCTGGCTACTCATCTGCATCTAATAGTTAGTACAATGGCCTGAGAACCAGGTTCAATTCCCACTACAGCTCCTTTTGACTCTGGGCAAATCACTTAACCCTCAATTGCCCCGGGTAAAAATAAGTACCTGTATATAATATGTAGACCACTTTGATTGTAAGTACAGAAAGGTGAATCCCATCCTCTTTCCCTTTCCTTGAAATTCCTAAACTTTTTGAAAATCGGTAGTGCTCCCTTGGTTATTCCCACTTTTTGTTGTGTTGTTGCAGTTGTCTATGCTCCTTACCTTTCTTTGCATACATCTTGCTTTGATTAAAACTTGCAACAGGTACACCTGAAACGTGGAAACAAAACACAGAATTAGAGTTTATATGCTAAACAAAGAGGTAGGAGAGTGATTCTGTGTGGGTAGAAACTCATTTTAGTATCAATACATCCAACAAAATTTTTGCTATATCTTGAAATGAGTGATGGAAGATGTTAAAAGATGTCACCTCTTTTCTTCCAGCATTCCACTCTGTTTAGTGACCTACATGAAATGAGTTGCTATTCCACTACAGAGTTTTCAATGAACAGGTTTCCACATCAGTAAAAATGAGTAGCCTAATGGTTAGTGCAGTGGGCTGAGAACCTGGAGAACTGGGTTCCATTCCCACTGCAGCTCCTTGTGACCCTGGGCTAGTCACCTAACCCTTTATTGCCCCAAATACAAAATTTAAATTGTGAGCCCACTAGGGACAGAGAAAGTACCTGAATACATAATGCAAACAGCTCAAGTGGCCTAGTGGTTAGTGCAGCAGGTTTGATTCCCACAACAGCTCCTTATGACTCTGGGCAAATTACTTGACCCTCCATTGCCCCAGTTACAAATAAGTAGGTGGATATACTATGTAAACTGCTTTGAATGTAGTTGCAAAAACCACAGAAAGACAGTATATCAAGTTCCATTTCCCTTTTATTATACCACATTCAGGTGGAGGAGTGGCCTAGTGGTGGACTTTGGTCCTGAGGAACTGAGTTCAATTCCCAGCACAGGCAGCTCCTTGTGACTCTAGGGAAGTCACTTAACCCTCCATTGCCCCATGTAAGCTGCATTGAGCCTGCCATGAGTGGCAAAGCACAGGGTACAAATGTAACAAAAAATCTATATAAATAAAATCCCCCTCAGACATTCTGAATCCCCCTCAGACGTTCTGAAGCTCACCTCTCTCCAACTGTGGCTCCTGACCTAGGCTATTCGGACTCCCGCACTCAGCCACGCCCATCTGCGCCCTAGGCCACGCCCCATCTGGACATAAAAAGCACTCTCAACGTTCCATTGACCACTGACGTCAATGAAGCCAGTTCGTTTGTTCGAAGCTCTGTAGCAGCAGATGTGGGCCCCGCCCTCGTGTCAAACGTAATGACGTTGAGGGCGGAGCACATTCAAGGAGCCAATCAGTAGCCGAAAGCAGGAGAGAGGCCAGGTTCACACTCTCACACGGGACGAAGAGGGAGGGCGGCAACACGGTGAGCAAATGGCTGCGGCGAGTGTCCAATGTGGAGGAGGCGGGTGAGGGCTCGGGGTCGAGGACCACTGGCGACTCGGAAGCGGGGGGGGGGGGGGGGGAGGAAACAGCACTGGCTACGACTCCAGCGCAGCCGTCATCCCATTCACTGAAAACAAAAGAAGCAAACCTATGACATGCTTTAGGACGTTTAATACACAGGAGTGGAAGTGACCCAAGTAAGTGTAGGTTAAGGAAGGAAGCCCATTGGTTAATCTCTGTTTCAACTCCCCCACGCAGCCGTCATTGCTATACACTCACAAACAAGCAAACCTAGGAGCTGCTGCTTCACATTGTCATTTTTAAATTGAGGACAAAAGGAGAGGGGACACAGACAGACCCTGCAACTGGGAGGGGGGACCCTGCAACTGGGAAAAAGGGACAGGGGGAACCCCCCTGGAACTGGGAGGGAGGGGGGAATCCCCCCTGCAACTGGGAGACAGACCGAAGGGGGGGGGAGACCCTGCCACATACTCTCATTCTCACACACACACTCGCACCCAGTCTCACTCTCCCTCTCCCTCTGTCACACAGACAAACACGCGCGCACATTCACTCTCTCTCACACACTCACTCTCTCAAACATACACACTCCGAGGAAAACTTTGCTAGCGCCCGTTTCATTTCTGTACGAAACGGGCCTTTTTTACTAGTATATATATAAAAAAATCTAATAAAAATATTGATCATCATAATTGCTATTATCTGCCAGTGCTAGCAAAAAATGCAAACGTTTGTAGGAATTAGTCTCTTTAGCTTTAGAGAGGGTTCCTCCAATGCGTGATCAAGACCACTGCTTTTTCAAGCAGGTGCAAAAGATACAACCTCACCAGGTCCCTTGACAGTTGCATCACACAAGTCTGAAGATGGCACTGGTACATGGAGTGGTGGCAGGAGAAAGAAACTGGGAGCCAGATGCACTAACTCCACGGAAAGAGCCCTTCCCTTAGCGAATCGGTAAAAAACGGGCATGCATGAAGGAAATTGCATGCAAATAAGCTGCTCGCTGTTAGCTCATTTGCACGCGATTTCCTTCCTAAGGAGGGGAAGCCAGTCGGCCAGCTGAGCATGCGCAGAGCAGCCACGCGTTATGCTGGCTGCTCTGCGCATGCTAAAGATGACTTCATACACATCCTTCACTCAAAAAAAAAAAGGACATCCCTGATGAGCACTTGGATGTTTTTTTCTTCAGATTTTGTGATGGGCATCCTTCTCTTGGACGTGTTTTTCTTACTTGCCCGAAATGACCACGCCAGAGAGAATCAGAGATCGGGACGTGCAAGGATGTCCAAATCAAAACTATTTGGACGTCCCTTTCGATTATGCCCCTCCAGGTCTCTCTCAGCCAATCACACCGTGTTTAGCTGTCACTGGTGTCAGCTAAACGCGCTGTGATTGGCTGAGAGAGACCTGGAGGGGCATAATCGAAAGAGATGTCCAAATAGTTTTGAGTTGGGCGTCCTCGCACGTTCTGATTCCTGATTCTCGGCGGTGGTCATTTCGGGTACGTAAGAAAAACACATCCAAGAGAAGGACGCCCATCACAAAATCTGAAGGGAAAAACGTCCAAGTGCTCATCAGGGACGTCCTTTTTTTTTTTTTTTTGAGTGAAGGACGTCCAAGCGTTAGGCACTTGAAAGAATGTCCTTGACAAGCACTTGGACGTTTTTTTTCCTTCCGATTTTTGCGATGGGCGTCCTCCTCTGCATGGGTCCCGCGCAGCCCCAACGAGAGGTGCAGACCTCCCGTTAGGTTTTCCACAGTGCATGGGGTCGGAAAACGGCTGTGCATCTGCCTTGCATGCGCATTATAATACTAATTAGCTCATTATAATAATCTGTAGATCATTTGCATTCCGTTTTCGTTAGCTGCTACCGTGACAGGAAAATGGCTCGGAGAACCCTTTTGTGCATGTCTTGTTTTATTACTTGCTCGCTAGACTGACTAGAACTGGTTTAAAAACCACATTGCTGGCTCGTTAAGTTTAGTGCATCTGGCCCTGGGTCAGGAACAAAGTCCTTAGGTCTTATGACCTTATGTTACACTAGCTCTTTCTCAATAAGTTACACTTATAAGTTGGCACCATGCTTGTGGCCCACCCTTGCTCCACCCATATGTATGCCACCTTGCAGTTACACGCCATAGCACATGCATGCTTCCTTACAGAATAGTGTATAGTGCACTTGCATGCATAAGTACCAACTAAGGGTGCTGAAATTGTAAAATTGTCTCTTTATTAGCATTTTTACAATTTCAGTACCTTTACAATGTTTCTCTACTTCCATTTGTTCTATCACATTTACACTTTACATTACTCTCACATTTCACTCCATTTGACAAAAGATAGGTCTCACTTTTTATCCTCTGATTTCAGACCAGCTTAAGCCCATTTCACAAGACATGTCACCTAGGACAAATGTAAATATCAATATATGTATCAAGGTTTGGTCATTTGTTTATTAGCCATCTATTTTCATTTGTATTTCACTTATCAAAACTGTAATTTGAGCATATCTCTGCGTTAGGTTTTTTTAATACTTTTTAATACTTTGATATTGATAACATTATGCTTGTTTTTATCATTATGTATTATTTTATGATTATTTATGTATCCATTTTTATTTGCACTTTACCTATCATATCTGCAATTTGATTGTATCTTTGATACTACACTTCCTTCATGTTTTATATCCTTTTTATGATTATATGCTTGTTTTTACCATTATGTATCATGTTATGATTAGTTATCTATGTATTTATCTTTACACATATTTGTTTTATTTGTATAGACTCCTGAGGCAGGGACGCATGTGCCAAAACATGGTACCGTGTCGAGTCAGATTGAATAAACATCTATAATTTTGTTTGGTGACCTAAGTCTGTTTTTGAAGAGCCTGATCCAGTTCCCACTCCTTGTGTTTTGACTCTTTCCCCACCTACAACATGCCCCCTTCCCACAAGCATGCGGTATGGCTTTACATATGTAAACACTGATTGAAAATGGACTTTTCCATGTGTTTTCCATTTACATATGTAAGAACGGTGTTTATATGTGTAAATCACGAATAGGGCTTCTAAAATCAGGGCCACAGTATGATTCCATGGTTACACTGCCATCCAGGGTGCTATGCATCTGTGACCTTATAACAAACCAGCATTATGTTTATTAATGTTAGTGATGAAAAACTCAGTTGCCAGTAGATGGTGGTAAGAATGTCTACCAATGTTTGGTTATTATAGTAAATAGTACTATGAGGAGGGCATTTTATATATTTGATCATCCTACTCATTGAGACTGTTTTTCTATAAATGAGCACATAAAAAAACTGCATACGAAACAAAATAATAAATAAATAAACAACTATAATTTGTTGATGTGGTTGTTATTTTTGCAAAACCAGCCTGCAAACAAGTTTTTGCATCCCAGTTTAGAAAAAAATCATAGTTAATGAGATACTTTGCATGAAAATTGCATCACATCAGCTCATTATTGATGAATTTATGTAAACCTTCACACGCAGTCTACTATGCATGAAATGTTTCAGCAGCAAGAGACTGGAAATCTGGAAACATTTTTTCAGAAGAGTAGGTTCACATGGCAAAATGTGTGAAAACCAATTTTGCATATTTTGAGGTTTACCCCATCAGAGGCCCTACTTGTGAAAAATGTGCAAGTTACTTCATTGGCCTCATTATTTACCATGAAGACATCATACTGTGCTCCTCCCAATAATCACAGTATTTAGTTGTTTGTTCTTTTTTCCCAAAAGAGGGAGCATGATAGATTCTGACTAGGTGTAAACCTGTTGTTGGTTATGGGGTCTGGTAATATTTACCATTGTTTGTTTTTCTATAATTATGTCATCCTTGAGTCAGACTGTCCAACTGTGCCCTGGCATGCCTATTTCATTTATACTGCATTATACATGGTTTAATATTACTATAATGACAAACAGTAGGCTAGATATAAATGAAACAATAAGGTTGTTTTGGATGCCAGATTTATGGCCTTGAGAATGATGAGCATGATTGCAGTTCTAGACTGGATTTGCATATTAGAAAAAAAAGGGACAATGGTAGTCTCTTCTTCAAAGCTGACATCCCAGATTCCATATTAGTCATGGCACATTATCCCTCAAAATCTATAAATATCACACAAAGGTAGATATGCAATTGGGTGCATAGTTATAGAATAGGGCCAGTTATGATGTAACATAATTAACTAATTGGCAATAAATACCAATAATTGGCAATCTCAAGCACTAACTGGTGCTAATTTGCTAATTTGTGCATAAGGAATTTATGGCTTTATTCTATAAACATCAAGGGGTCCTTTGACTAAGGTGCATCGAAATGTGGCCTGTGCTGGTGTAGATGCATGTGTTGGACTCGCACAGGTTCATTTTTCTATGCACCTGCAAAAAAGGATTTATTTTTTTGGCCGAAAATGGATGTGTGGCAAAATGAAAATTGGCACGCGCCCATTTTGGGCCTGAGACCTTACCACCACCCATTGACTTAGTGGTAAGGTCTCACGCGTTAACCAGGTGGTAATTGTCAGCGTGCGTACAATGCCTATTACTGCCCGGTTAACGCTGTATTCCGGAAATTTTCTGGAGTGCATAAGAAATAAAATTACCACCCAGGCCACGCAGAAGCCGGGTGGTAGTTCTGAATTGGCACACGTTGGGCACGCATAGGCACATATGCGGTTTAATTAAAGGGCCCCCAAATTAACAGCACTTATATTTCAAAAAGTCAGAGGAGTGATAACAATCCTCTCATCAACAGATCTGAAAATACCAGCTTAACTATAAGTTGGACCTCAGAGGCTTACTCAGTTATCATATCAATTATTACTGAGCATTTCCAAGCCATAATTGTCATTAGTCCAGAATTTAAATTCTAAATTTTACAAAGGCTAAACTTCAATAATTGGTTGTTTTCACCCAATTATTGATAGTTAACACCTCATTACTGAATTGATTTCTGGGTGCACGCTCAAATTTGATCATGCAAATCTTGGCACCATATATAGAATCCAGGCTTTATTCTATAATGCAAAACCTGCAACTATAGTCTAGCACTTTCTCACTCCCCCTATCCAAAGTTCGCTCTAGCAGCCATGTTCTGTACAAACCATAAGCACTGGGTCAGTTTGCCAGAGTACCATAAAGGCTACTGCAATAACGTAATGCAGATGTCACATAGCGGCCCTTTTACTAAGCCGCGTAGGTGCCTACGTATGCCCAATGTGTGTCAATTTTGAGTTACCACCCGGCTACCGCATGGCCCTTGCGGTGATTTCATTTTTGACGCGTGTCTGCTAGGCGCGCGGGAAAATATTTTTATTTTCTGGCACATGGGTGGTAATCGGGCAGTAATCGTCATTCTACGAGCATAGACCATTACCGCCTGGTTACCACGTGAGACCTTACCACTAGGTCAATGGCTGGTGGTAAGATCTCAGACCCAAAATGGACACGTGGCAATTTTAATTTTGTCGCATGTCCATTTTCATCAAAAATTTTTAAAAGGCATTTTTTACAGGTACACTGAAAAATGATTCTGCGAGCGCCCAAAACATGCGTCTACACTACCGCTGGCCATTTTTCAGCACACCTTTGTAAAAGAGCCCCATAATCCTGAACTATGACTCTAAAGTGCTCTTGCTTCAAGAAAATTCTCAATTTCTTAATCCTCCTCATCTTCTGAAAACAAATGTTCAATACTACTGAGCTCCTACTCCTACCTCTGTCCAGTGCCACCCCTAAAATCTCTCACTTCCTACACCTCTACCCCTTTCACCCTCCACCAAATTGAGGGAGGGGCATGGGGAGGGCTCTGCAGTTCCCCTGTGCTGAACCCCCCCATACCTCAGTTTTAGCAGTACTTAGCGCTATTAACCTCTTCTTCCATCACATGATCTCCTTGACATGGGATCTGTATTTGTACATCATCTGCCTATAAAAAGAAATTTGCCCACACAGGTGTACACAGGGACAGAGTATGGATGGAACATAGGCAAGGCTCACACTTACATGTGTAACTTAAAAAATATTGTAGGTTATGATGTTCCTGCTGTATTTAGGCACTCATACTTACACCAATACTGGACTGCACTAGTATTATATAATGCAATCTAAGGGCATAGGTTCCATTATAGAATTGATTCCTAAACTGAGGCCTCAGGGCACCTTATTGGAGGCGCACTACACAACTAGTGTAAAATTGTTATTTATTTATTTATTTAGATTTTGCTCACACCTTTTTCAGCAGTAGCTCAAGGTGAGTTACATTCAGGTACACTGGATATTTCTCTGTCCCAGGAGGGCTCACAATCTAAGTTTGTACCTGAGGCAATGGAGGGTTAAGTGACTTGCCCAAGATCACAAGGAGTAGAAGTGGGATTTGAACTGGCCACCTCTGGATTGCAAGACTGGTGCTCTAACCGCTAGACCACTCCTCCACTCCATTTATGTTGTCCATTTATGACATAACTGTTAGCTCAGACTCATGGAATCAGGGGCCCTTTTACTAAGGCGCGTAGGCACTTACGCATGTCCAACGTACATCAAATTGGAACTACCACCCGGCTACCACGTGCCCCGGGTGGTAATTCCAATTTTTATGTGCGCCCAAAATGAGTTGCAGAAAATATTTTCTATTTTCTACTGTGTAGCGCTAATCGGTGGTAATCGGCAGTGTATGAATGCTGACACTTACCACCCGGTTAGCGCATGAGACCTTACCACCAAGTCAATGGGTGGCGGTATAGTCTCAGGCCGAAAATGGACATGCGCTCGTTTTAATTGTGCCACATGTCCATTTTCGGCCAAAAATTGTGCCACAGGTCCATTTTTCAGTGCGTCTGGAATAAAATGGACCTGAGCACGTCCAAAACACGCGCCTATTTATTTATTTGTATCCCACATTTTCCTACCTTTTTGCAGGCTCAATGTGGCTTACATAGTACCGTAAACGGTGTTAGCCGATTCCGGTATGAACAAATACAAGGTATGAACAAATACAAGGTGATATTCCAATAGGATGAGGTACATGTATGGTAAATACAGTTGGGGGAACTTAGAGAGGGAGAGGAGGAGTTAGGATATGTTTGTTACGGTCTTTGGTTATGTTATGTCGCAGGTATCCAGGTTTGTTTTGTTGGGTCGGTGGGGTATGCTTTTCTGAACAGGTCTGTTTTTAGTGCTTTCCGGAAATTTAGGTGGTCGAGCGTAGTTTTTACTACTTTTGGTAGTGCATTCCATAGTTGTGTGTTTAAGTAGGAAAAGCTGGATGCCTATACCAGCGCAGGCCACTTTTCAGCGCACCTTAGTAAAAGGACCCCTTAGCAACTCCAGGGCATGCTCCATACAGCAATTCTATAAACGGGCACCTCTTTTAGGTACCCCAATGCTGCATGGTGAGAAGCTATTCTACGATGACATCTGGGTGCCCAGGTTCTTTTCTAGAATACTAGCTTAACCCAACATTGTTTCACTTAAAATTTGGGCACTTGCGTTTATATCAGCCATAGACCTGGCCTACCTGTGGGTGCCTACATTTGGCAAGGGCACATATAATTTACAGTATTCTGTAAGGTGTAAGCATAAGTGGCAGCATAGCCCATGCTCCACCCATGTGAACTCCCCCCTTCTGTATATGGCACTGAAAAAAAGTGAGCTCTAGGCATTATTCTTTAAAGGGTATTCCAAATTAGAATAGCGTTTGGTGACAGGTTCCGCACCACAAAGATTTACAACAAGTGAAACCTGGTGTAAATCCACATGTCTAAATTAGGTGTGGAATGGCCTTATTCTGTAACATCACAAATTACTGCACTTTTGCAAAATACATATACTGCCACTGGAGTACAAAAAAGTTGAAAGCACTGGAGGTTTAATAAATATTTTTCAGGGTTTTTTTTGAATGCCTATGAAGTGAATTTACCCTCATTGATTCTGCCACGCAAGAGATTTTCTGTTTAACATAAGTGCAGGGAGGGATCTGAGGCTTCCCCCCCCTTTAAGTTTTTGTACTCCAGTGGCAGTTTGATAGATTTATAAGTACTGCAAGCTATGTGTTTTGAATGAGTGCAGTAATAGTGATATTTGAGTCTTTTTCATCCTTTATTTCATTGTATACTTATTTTGTAACATTACATTGAAATACTTACATTCCGCAGTTACATGCTTGGTTCACAGTGGATCACAATCAATCACTAGGCATAGCTAGCAAAATTACAATAACCTCAATATAAACTTTAAAAAATTCATCTTCACTGTTATGAGCATAATACAGTCCTAACGACCAGTCAAAATTTATCTAACACAAACTTTTTGAATAGATAAGTCTTCAGCGCTTTTCTAAATGTCATATTGTCACTAATCGATCTTATAGCTTGAGGTCATGCATTCCAAATTAGATGTGCTTGCTTGATAGGCTAATGATGATGTCAACTGTTTAAAAAGCTTCACATTTTTAACACTCGGAAATTGTAGCATGAATAGCTTACACAGAAAGCTTGCTCTTGAACTGTGAGCAAGTTGAATGTGTGTTAACAAACACTGCGGAACATCATGATATAAGGCCTTATGAATTACTATAGCTAATTTAAACTGTATTTGAGCCCCAATCCGCATCCAATGAAGTTCACAATAAAGAGAGGTCACATTCTCGAATCTAGAAACAGCATAAATCAAACAAACTGCAGTGTTTTGCAATTTCATCAAAAGAGAAGTGGAACGGCCCAAATATGCTATATTACAGAAATCCAACCTTGACAAAATCAGAAGTTGCATTAGAAGATAAAAAAACAGAAGAATCAAACAATTTTCTGATATGTCTTAATTTTTGAAATATTAAAAAATAATTTATAATCATTAAACATACTCCCAGTACTTGAACAGATGTCTCAAGTTTATGTCATCAATGACAAAGTTAGAATTTATTAATGATTTCACAGATGAACCTATCCACAATTAAAAAAAAAATCTTTATTAGGCTTTAATTTATGGGTTCAAGTCCAGTTCTCAACAATTGACAGACATGATTGTATTCCTGAAAAATCTGTAACACCAGCTGAAGGTAAAGGAAAAACAACTGAAATGTCATCAGCATATATAACTCGGGACTTTAATCCTATCAGGCTCAACACTGTGCACAAATTCCAGGAATGCCCCTGTCCCACTTATGCCCCTCCCATGGACACACCCCCTTATCAGATCCACATGGAAAAATGTACACACACATCTTTATAGGATAGTGACTATAAAGATGCGCATGTAAATTTCAATTATTGCTAATGAGCTCCAATAATTGGATTGTTAGTGCCCAATTATTGGTGCTAATTGGTTCATTAAGCAATTAAATTGTGCACGCAAATTGAGCACACACAATTCTGAGTGTCATATATAGAATCAGGGGATATGCTACTTATGCAAACCCTACAAATTAGCTCTCAATCACCTTGCTGCCACTTAGGTTCATAAGTGTTCCCTTACCCGCAAAAATGCTGGTATTCTGTACATTTATGTGTCCAAGCGGCATGTAAAACTTGCCCTTCACACACTCATATGAACATCTATGTTTCTGATTTATTCAGGGAAGGTGCCATAACCCTGGATTGCAAACAAACTTATTAAAAATTCATTTATTATAATAGATATCATAATCTAATGTTCAGAACCAAGCATATACAGTACTGCAGATTGATCAAATGATTGTTATCTAGTCTGCTTCCAACTCTCAAGCAAAAGCATTTTGGGTTTCCTAGGCCTACTTTCTTAATAGGATACCAGTACTAAGGGTGTGTGTGTGATTAGAAACAAGATTTTGCTGTCAATTTTGCAAGGTCGCACCAAACCAGCCCAACTACATTCTAACACTGTGACAAGTGAAACAAGGAAGCTTAGATACACAAGCAAGTCCGTGCATGGCAGAACATGTTGCTGCTCCAGACACAACTGGAACAAAGCAAACTCTGGAACCAGAAGCCTCGCCTCCCAGTGTGTCATTTCTTGACAGTTCTGCAGTCAGATCCTAAGCCACAACTCAAAAGATTGCCATGCTGCTAAGGAGAGGGGAGGTGTTTTGAGGCACAGAGAAACTAAAATAATTGTGACCCACTGTGCGAAAAGGACCAAAAGTGAGGTATGTGTCTTATTTATACCACAACATAGGGGGATATTAACTGCATACTCCTGCAAAATTTCAGCCCCAAATAAAAATCTTAAAAAATGAGAAATGTTTATTAATAAAAAAGTAATTTACCCCTGAAATCACGTACCCCACTTTAAAGGTACCTGCTGTTTTTAGGTTGTAGAACATGAAAAACATCAAAGTTGTGAAAACAATTACATAGTCCTATTCTACTGGCCCTATAGTACACAAAACTTTCAAAAATGAAAACTGCCCCTCCAAACTTTTATTGCCTTTATCGCTGTTATTTCTAAGCCCACTTCATAGGTGTCACTATGGGGTGGCAAGGGGTGGCAAGTGCCACCCACCAAAAATAGCTTGCCATCTCGGTTTGACAAGTGTGTAGATCAGGAGGAAATTAGCAGGACAGGGTGCATCACTCCCTGTTCAACATCTTTCAAACTCCCCTTACCCCGAGGTCTGGCAACTATTTTTATTCCTTTCCTCCACCCCCAACCATCTTCCAACCATCTTATTCATCACTGATGGTGTCCTGTCCCCACATAGGCAGGCACTGCAGATAGAAAGCTTCAGGGATCAGCCTACCTTGAATGCCAACACTGACAGAGATGAATGAAAAAGCTGGAAGAGCATTGGGGGGGGGGGGGAGGTGAAGGGAATAAAAAGGGTTACAGGACCCCAAGGGGTGTGTGGGTGGAAGATGCTGGATCTCAGGGGAGGAGGTGGAAGAGGAGAAAAATCAGAAAAGCAGAATGAGGCAGTGGTGACGGCAGGAGAAGGGAGAGAGATGCCATGGGATAGTTGCCCTGAAGAGAAGAGAAAGAATGGATAAAGCAGTGTGAAAGGCAGTAGGAGAGATGCTGGAGTCATGGAGGGAAGGGGAAAGAGAGAGAGAGAGAGATGCTGGGATAGGGAGGGGAGGCAGATGAGCAGAGGGAAGAGTGGGAAAGATTCTGGACCCAAAGACGAAGAGAGAAAAAAATGAGAGAAATGCCTGCCCTGGGATGAGGGGGGGGCAAGCTAGACATGAGGAGGGGCAGGGACACAGTAGAGGGAAGGGGACATAGTGGGCAAGTGCTAGACAGGCCAGACAGTGACACAGAGGGAATGATAGTGGAAAGAGCCGAAGATGGGACTCATCTATGAGGGAAAAGAGCAGAAGATGGATTGGGCTAGAGGAGGAGGCTAGGGGAACAAAATAGAAGATGACTGGGAATTGGGGATTAATTTGGGGAGTGTTTGGGGGATTATGGATGGGAGAGATAGAGAGAGACTTTTGAGGGTATATTGAGGATCTGGGAAATAGTAGGTAAGAATGGGGGGGTATTGATGGGTAGGGAGAATGAGTGAGAGTGTGAAATGGATTGTGGGGTAAGAGAGAGGGGATGAAGTGTGTGGAAAGGATAAGATATAATGTGAATGACCTGGTAGACTGGAGAATGGATGAGATGCATTGAAAAGGGGGGGGCAGGGTCCTGAAGGGAGGTGATAGAGGAAGGGGATGGGTCTCTGAAAGGGTGTGGAAATGGGATTTAAAAGGTGGTAAAAGAGAGGCAAAATGAATGGAATAAAGAGTAAGAGATTAAAAGAATAGCTTGGAGACAAGGGAAGAAAGGAGAGACAGGGTTGGAACTGGGACTAGTGAGGGGAAGAGATATAGTGGAGGGTAGGTGATATTGAATAGACTGGATGGACTGTTCAGGTCTTTATCATCCAGCATCCACTATGTTACTATGAAATGGAAGACTAGGGAGAGAGACAGAGGGAGCAAGGCGAGTGCTGGAGAGGAGATGAGAGGGAGAGGGGAAAATCTGGTGGTTAGATGTGAGGTAAAAAGGAGGAGACTAAAAAGAGGGTGACAGAAAGGGACAATTAGGGTAAAATCAAGTAGGTGGATATAAAGGCAGAGAAGATAAAAGTGGGAAAAAACATAGATCAGTTATAAATAGATGTAGAGAAGGAAAAGAAGACAAGAGACAAGAGAAGAAATGGAAAGGCAAGCCTGGGAAATAATTTAGGAGAAGACTGACACAAAGAAAGTGGAAGAGAAATTGGGACCAGCCCAGTTAGAAATAAAATGCCAGACAACAAAAGTACAAAATAAAAATATTTTTAAAATATTTTTTAAGGATTGGGATGTGTCCACCTTGGGAAATGTACCTCTTTTCTATTTCTGTACATTGTAGAGTACAGGAGAAAATGTGTGTCTGTTTCTCTTTTGCCAGCATTGTACTGTTTACAGAGTCTGACTTTTTTGGACCGGAGGGGGGGGGGGGGGGGGGGGTGTCTCCATTTCAGTTTTTGTGGTCCTACATTTTGTACCAGGTGAGGGTCTCTCCATCTTCTACATGTGCCTGAGATGAAGGATTTTGCTAGCACGTTGTGTCTGAGTAAGAATCTGTAACAGTACAACTTGTTTTAGTTGCCCAGCAGTAGGTTTATTGGTGCTCTAGGACCCAGTGTAATATTTACAACACTGTTTGATGGGTTAGACCTGTTATAGTCTGATAAGTGTGCTATATAGTTTTGAATGTCTTTTTGCATGGTTCTGTGTTATTTTGCAAAGTGTCTGGCCCTATTTGAAAGCAGGCCCTTTGCACCCAAAATAAAAATGCTTGACTAGTGATCTCCACATCCTGTAGAGTCACCACACAAATAAAAACCCATCTGCTTTAAACAAAGTGTTTGGCAGTGGAAGGAGTGTGTGCCATTCCTGAGGTGATAATCACAACTTGAATATTTTTTGTATAGCGTGTTGTAAGAGGGATAGCTCTGTTGTTGGGGAATATGGAGTTTGTGACACAGAGTATATATTGAGATTCTGACCAATCCTATACAGAATCCAGACTTCACTCTAGAGAGAAGAATTTGTTGAATAATGCTATCAGTTATTATGGTGGTTTTACCTGGTAGCTGAAACTAGCTAGAAGGGAAAGGTTTCTTTATGTATAAAAGTTCATGGTGTCTTATATTGCTAATTATAAAAAGGGGGTTGGGAGAGGGGTGTGTGATGTGGTGGAGGGCATGATGTGTGGAAATGTCGCTTAGGCTTGCCCCCTTCCATACCTAGCTTGCCCCCCCTGTTGCCACCCCAAATATTTCTGTCCAGAGACGCCACTGTTCCACTTTTGGTACCTTTTCGCTCAGTGGGTCACAATTAAAGCTCAGTTAATGTAAGAGCACCTCTGTATCTCTATCATTTAACTTTTCTTCCATGAACCACTATTGTATATATAAACAGATTTCAGAGCAAAGACCAATGAAAGTCAAGCAAAGCATGATTTTCAGCTAAAGAGCTTTCCCTTATTACTATTCACCTAATCAATAGCTGAGAGAGCTGAGATCTGTCTCCATAGTGCCAGTTCTAATTATGGTTACTCAACATGTCCATGTGAACTACACGTAGAAGTCACTTTTCTTTTGTCTGCCTCTCTCTACCAAACTACAATCCACATTGAACATCTGGTTGAAAAGATGGACTCTAAGGATTTTAAAATTTAAACAATTAACCAATTACTAAAGAGTCTATTTTTGCACTTATGAAGCTGCAATGTTCCATTTCTGAGCTGTACGTAAAGCAGAATAATATGGTGTATAAAATTGTGAAAGAAACATTGTAAAATTCTATTTGTGTTGATTTTTTCAATAAAAAGAGTTTAATGTGAAACTGTTTCCTTCTTTCCTACCTGCTCCCTGTTAAAATCCTGCACTTGTCTTAAGCAGGATTCAAATGGATTTTATTCAAATGCTGTTGTAAACAAAACTGTTTAGATCTCTTGAAGACAGCAATAATCGATGACTCTTTGATTCAGGTAAATCAGCAAACATGAACCCAGCATCACTGGCTGGGAGAGGCCCTAACTGATTGGATCTTGACAATTAAGCAGGATCAGGCCTGAATAATATCTGGATGGGGAATGACCAGTTGCTGTACAGAGGAAAAAAATCACAAACCTCTGCAGTATTCCACTAGGAAAAAGTTACAGGTACTGAAGTGGGGTTATGATTTCATAGCCCTCAATACCCAGAAATGAGTAGAGTGAGAACAAGCTGACCATTGTGCATGTTTACCTTGACAGGACTAATTAAAAAAAAAGCTTTTAAGAAAAATAAATAGCAGGAAGCATGCATTTTCACCAATTATTTTCTCTCTTTAGTGTGAAAGTCCATGAACAACTGGTTTTGCTTCTGTGACAGAACAGTGTGTTTTAAGCCTGTAAATTGTAGTGAATATTTATTGAAGTGTATTTCTCTAGTTTGGCCAGCAGGTGGTGCATGTTTATGTTTAAAACTGTTACACAGTTAACAATAGAGCTTCTTATGGAGGAGTAGCCTAATGGTTAGTGCAGTGGGCAGAAAACCTGGGGACCTGGATTTGATTCCTACTGTGATCCTTATGACCCTGTGCAACTCACTTAGCCCTCCATGTCCCAGCTACAAAACAGATTGTGAGCCCACTAGAGACAGAGAAATATCTGTATATAATATATACAAACTGCTTTGGTTGTACCCCAGAAAGGCATTAAATCAAATCCATGACCATTTATCTGTTCCAGTTTCATTATGACATCATTAATTCTGTCCTTTGAGAGCAACTGGGTCAGTTTGGTATCCCATAGTGCTGCATTCTTATACCTGTCATAATAGTATAATGTACAACATATGACTAGGAGCTCCAGAATCCAATGGGAGTGGAATGAAAACAGCAGAACTGTCTCACACATCTTGTAGTATTGTCTT
The DNA here is from genome assembly GCF_901765095.1 of Microcaecilia unicolor. Classification (NCBI taxonomy): domain Eukaryota; kingdom Metazoa; phylum Chordata; class Amphibia; order Gymnophiona; family Siphonopidae; genus Microcaecilia; species Microcaecilia unicolor. The sequence goes on along the minus strand of NC_044037.1, from coordinate 65,566,517 downwards.
TTTGTATTTATAGAAAATAGACACTGATCAGGTACAAACTTAGATTGTGAGCCCTCCTAGGACAGAGAAATATCCAGTGTACCTGAATGTTACTCACCTTGAGCTACTACTGAAAAAGGTGTGAGCAAAATCTAGATAAATAAAATAAAAATAAATAAAATAAATACACCAGACACTGAAATTTTTCTAGAGCTTACTCACACTATCTCCATACTATTATCCTAGCACTATCAGTTCATAGCACATGACACTATTCCAAATCTGTAGTGTCATTCAGGGGCAGTCTTGGACATTTGGGGCCCCTGGCACAAACTTTTGGGAATTTGGGACTCATCTTACTTATCTTGATGAAGTTCAAAATATAGTAAAAAAATAACAGATTTAAACACATTCACTAAAACAAATCTTACTGTTCTACTAAATACAGGAAAATTTCATATTAGTAAATGATAATAACAGCAACCATATAGTCGATCATATCTGAAATAACATCAGTGTAAATAAGAGATGTTACTAAATCTATTTACAAATATGTCATTCAGACTCCAGACTACTAAAACTGAATTCTACAAACAATTAGCTGCAGCCAGTTTTCTAACTTTCTTCCTATCCAGTTGCAATAATAGACAAATACTTTAAATGCTATTGGCTCATGTTAGATTTTAAATAGCTTTCCATGAGCTTATATTTGGAAAAGCTACATTCAGTCAATGAAACAGAAATAAGCATTGTCAAAAAATTCAAAATCCAATTGCAACATTTGTGTAGAATTCACATAAACTCTTAGACAAAGGGGCTCATTTTTGAAACAGAAAAACAGCCAAAAAGTGGAAAAAAAGCAGCATTTGTACAATTTTTTCCCAAAATGTCCAAATCGCTATTTTCGAAACCCATCTTAAGATGCTTTTTTTCTATGCAGTTCATCTGAAGTGCATCTAAATCATAAGGAGCTGTGTTGGGGGCAGGATTTGGCCATTCCTAAGTTTGGATGTTTTTCTGCCATAAATGGAAAAAAGCAAAAACATCCAGGGTTAAACATTTTGGTCTAGACCTGCTTTAATAATGACAAAGTCACAAAAAGATGCCCCAAATGAACGCTGGAAGGATTAAGGCATGACCCCCTCTTACTCCTCCAATGATCACCGACCCCCTTCCACCTTCCAAAGATGTAAAAGAAACAGTACATACCAGGCTTTATGATAGCTTTAAATGTTATGGTTAGTCCTATTAGAGCAGCAAGCAGGTCCCTGGAGTAGACCAGTGGTCAGTGCACTGTAGAGAAGAGAACCGAGGCCTATAACCCACTCTAACTGGTACACTTGTGGTAAAGTGTGAGCCCTCCAAAACCCATCAAAAACCTACTGTACCTACATATAAGTGACATTTATATAAAACATTTCTAAACTGACTATCCAATTGTCCTAGGTGGTGTACATCTGGAACATACACAGTGAAAGATACAAAAAACATAGGAGAATACACACAACTATAGCAAAGAATCGCTAAATAAACACATCTTTACCAAGACTATTGAAGACCCATCTCTTTAACAAGGCATACCACAAAGATCAACAAATGTGAACTCCTACATATATATCCAGATCTGTTTTACAATACTTGCTTATTAAACTACTATCATGTTTCTTCATTATCATATTACCCAAGATCCTTCTGTAAACTAAATGTATATTTTCTTATATATTTCCACTATTCATGATGTATTGTAAGCCACATTGAGCCTGCAAAGAGGTGGAAAAATGTGGGATACAAATGCAACAAATAAATAAATAAATACATAAAATCTTGTGGTGGTAAGTAAACTACTCAGTTAGACTGAAAAAGCCTGAGCAAAAAGAGAAGACTCTAACTGTTTCCTAAACTGAAGGATCAAAGCTATCACATGTAAGCTCACAGAGAATTTCATATAGCCGTGCCCGCAATCTGAAGCAATGTTGAACGTTTAGCTTCAAGTCTAATGCACTTAAAGGAAGGGCTATTATAGTGGTGTACAGTTGGATACAGTAGGTTTTTGGTGGGTTTTGGAGGGCTTACCATATGGGGGTAATGGTGAGATGAGACCTTTTTTGTGACGTCTACTGCAGTGCCCCCTAGGGTGCTCCACAACTGTGCTAGGATGTCTGTGTGGCTACTTTACTAAGAATGCTGGTTCCTTCTACATCCCAATGGATTGATCTTCTGCTTTTTTCACTTGGATTTTTGTTGTTGTTGTTGTTGAAAATGGTCCAAAAAGATAGATGCACTGAGCACAACAATGCCTAGCAAATGGCCATTTTTGAAAAAAAAAAAAAAACAACTTTTTTTCAGGTTTGAAAATGGCTATATTCGCTACTGGATTTTTGGACATTTTCTGTAAAACGTCCAAAGTCATATTTAGACATCTAATTGAAAATGCCCCTCCGCATGTTAAAGGCTATGTTAATGAATAGGCTCTTACAAGATCTGAAACAAGTTCATTGTTATCGCTTTGTCAAGAAATACTTAAAGGTTTGATTTTTTTTCAGAATAGTTTTAAATAAGGAAAGAGTCTTATTTCTGTGTTTTTTTATATTTTGTTTGCCAGATTATTTTTATTTGTTTATGGATTATTGTAATTTTGTACATTTATTTTTTTTATTATTGAAATTGTATATTTGTAGTACTTATAACTTGTCCCAAGCGTGTAATCAAATAAAGCAAAGTAAAGTAAAGGATCTGCCAGAGCATTTCCTGGGTATCCTATATTTTTCTTTCTGGCGAACATGCTACACAAAGGGAAGAATTCTTTGGACAGAGACATGGAGCTGGACTGTGGCAGTTGTTGATGTGGAGGGGCATAATCGAAAGGGACGCCCAAGTTTTGTTGAGGATGTCCTCGCAAAATGTCCCGATGGAGGGGCGGGGAAACCCGTATTATCGAAAAAAGATGTACGTCCATCTTTCGTTTCGATAATACAGTCAGGGACGTCAAAAATCTTGAAATTTAGGTCGTCCTTAGAGATGGTCATCCCTAGACTTGGTTGTTTCTGATTTTCGGTGATAATGGAAACCAAAGACGCCCATCTCAGAAACGACCAAATGCAAGCCCTTTGGTCGTGGGAGGAGCAAGCAGTTGTAGTGCACTGGTCCCCCTGACATGTCAGGACACCAACCGGGCACCCTAGGGGGCACAGCAGTGGACTTCATAAATTGCTCCCAGGAGCATAGCTCCCTTATCTTGTGTGCTGAGCCCCCCAAAACCCACTACCCACAACTGTACACCACTACCATAGCACTTATGGATGAAGGGAGGCACCTAGATGTGGGTACAGTGGGTTTCTGGTGGGTTTTGGAGGGCTCATATTTACCACCACAAGTGTAACAGGTAGGGGGAGGGATGGGCCTGGGTCCGCCTGCCTGAAGTGCACTGCACCCACTAAAACTGCTCCAGGCCTGCATACTGCTGTCATGGAACTGGAGTATGACATTTGAGGTTGGCATAGAGGCTGGCACAAAATAATTTTAGAGATTTTTTTTGAGGGTGGGAGGGGGTTAATGACCACTGGGGGAGTAAGGGGAGGTCATCCCCGATTCCCTCTGGTTGTCATCTGGTCAGTTTCAGGCACCTTTTTGTGGCTTGGTCGTAAGAAAAACAGGACCAGGTAAAGTCATCCAAGTGCTCATCAGGGACGCCCTTTTTTTCCATTATGGGTCGAGGACGTCCAAGTGTTAGGCACGCCCAAGTCCCGCCTTCACTAAGCCTCCCCCAGGAACTTTGGCCGTCCCTGCGACGGAAAGCAGTTGGGGACGTCCAAAATCGGCTTTCGATAATACCGATTTGGATGACCCTGTGAGAAGGACGCCCATCTTCCGACTTGTGTCGAAAGATGGGCATCCTTCTCTTTCGAAAATAAGCCTGATAGTCATGTTAAGTTAAACAATGCCAAAATGTATGCAATGATTGTATTTTGAGAAGTCTCTATATGACTGCAAAGGTGATGCAGCAGATGTACTTAAAGGCTCCTTTCTATTTTGCATCCTTTCACAAAGGATGTTTGGCCTCCTAAAATATCAATTTTTGTTTTAAAAACCACCCAGTAGTTGTTTGCTGTGTGCTTCATAAAATATTTGTGTAACATCTGCTTGGATGGTAAGAAAATCTGTGTATCATGAGGTGTAGAATCCTTGTGAGGCAGAAAAGGAAGTTTAAAATACTGTGGCAATATTTTAAGAAAGTGAATCATTTGTCAATATTTTTGCCGATTCACAGGATAGGTGTGATACTGTGCTCATTGGATTTGTTTTTCTAATATTGCTCATTTGGATGTAGAATAGGATGGATGTGTGTGTGTGTGTCTGTGTGTTGCAATTATGCTATTTGGAATGCATGCCTCTTGTGTTTTTGTGTGTTTCACATCATTAAATGTTTTGGGTGGTGAAGGTCTTGCGATAATCTTTACATTAGCATGCGAGACCTACCACAAAATTAAAGCAGGAGCACTTACCGCCTCCTATTTAGGAGGTGCTAAGTGCTTCTGCAATGACTCTACTTTAACCAGTTAGCGCGTGCTAATCAGAACACACTAGCTTGTTAATGCAGACATGTCCAATATCCAGCCATGGCATGCATCCTTCCATGTAGTTTTCTTTTTCCACGAGGGCGGCAGTGGCGTAGCCAGACTGCCAGTTTTGGATGGGCCTGAACCTAAAGTGGGTGGGCACAAAATTTTCTCTCTACCCCCCTTCCCTAGCAAAATTTAGTCACACTAATCAGATGCATTTGTCACACAGGGGTAAAGTGCTGCTTTTCAGTGCATCAGGTTTCAGAAAATAATTTATTTAATAGCCTAAAACCCTTTTCAATGAGCTTTCAGAGGCCAAAACCTCCTGCCTCAGGTCAGCATAACGCTGTTATGGTATTCTCTCCTGACCTAAGGAAGGAAGTATTGGTCTCTGAAACTTTATTAACACAGGTACCATATTAATTTATCCTAAATTAAAAATAAAATTATTTTCTTTACCTTTGTTGTATGGCCATTTACTTTTTCTCATTGTGTTGCTCCCAGTCTCTAGATTCTGCTTTCCTTCGTCTTTCTCTTGCCAGGGTTTCCTGTCCATTCATCACCTATGGCTTTTCATCTTTTCCTCACCCTTGATCTCCACATGCCCCTTCCTCTTATTCTCCAGTCTTTCCCTACTCTGTCCTCACCCTCTTTCCATCCAGCAGCTCCCCTCTTTCTCTCCCCATCCTTCCAGTGTCTCCCCTCTTTCTTTTGCATCGAGTGTCTCCTTTTTCTCCCTACCCTTCCATCCAGTGTCTTCCCTCTTTCTCTCCTCATCCTTCCACCCAACTACCCTGATCCTTCCATCTAGTGTCTCTATTTCCCCTCTCCTTCTATCCAGTGTCTATCTCTCTACCCTTTTCTGTTCAGTCTCCCCTCTCTCTCTCTCCACATCCTTCCAGTCTCTCCCCTTTCTCTCTGCATCCTTTCATCCATCTCCCCTCTTTCTCTCCCTATCCTCCCATGTCCAGCAGCTCTCTTCCTTCCCTCCAGTCCCTTCTTCCTCTTCCTTCCTTGTCCAGCAGCTCTCCAGCCCCTTCCTCCTCTCCCTCCCATGTCCAGCAGCTCTCTCCCTTCCATCCAATCCCCTCCTCCTCTCCCTCCCATGTCCAGCAGCTCTCTCCCTTCCCTCTAGTCCCTTCTTCTCCTCTTCCTCCCTTGTCCAGCAGCTCTCCAGCCCCTTCCTCCTCTCCCTCCCATGTCCAATAGCTCTCTCCTTTCCAGCCAGTCCCTTCTTCCTCTCCCTCCCATGTCCCAGCAGCTTTCTCCCTTCCCTCCAGTCCCTTCTTCCTCTCCCTCCCATGTCCCAGTAGCTCTCTCCCTTCCCTTCAGTCCCTTCTTCCTCTCCCTCCCATGTCCAGTAGCTCTCTCCCTTCCAACCAGCACATGTCCCTTCCCACTCTCCATTCAGTAACTGTCTCTTCCAAATCTTCCTCCTTCCCTTCTTTCTGACTCTTTCTTTCAGGATCCCATCCAGCCCCTCTCTTCCTCCTTCCAACCAGCAGGTGTCCCTTCCCTTTCTCACTCTGACCCTCCCATCCAGCTCCTGTCCCCTCTGCCATCTTCCCCTTTCCTTCCAGCATCTGACCTCTTTCCCTTCCCCTCCCTCTGACACCCCACTGCTGCTAATGCTCCATCTTAAGCGCCTCGCGTCTGCTGCTCTCTCTGCCCTGCTCTGCGCTGCTGCAGCTACCTGTAAGCGACTTGCTCATCGGCCCTTCCTTCACCGTGTCCCCCCCTTGCGGAAATAGGAAGTTATATCAGAGGGTGGGACACGGTGAAGGAAGGGCCGATGAGCAAATCGCTTTACAGCTGCAGCAGGGCAGAGAGAGCAGATGACGCGAGGCGCTTCACCGGCGTCCAATTCTTCTTTTAAAGTTGGGTTCCGGGTGGTCTGTTCCTCGACGGAGCTGCGACGTCGGCGGGGCGGATCGCCCCACCTTGGTACGACGATGTTGGGGCGGGCCTGGAGGGAAAGTGGCTGGGCCTGGGCCCGTTCAGGCCCACCCGTGACTACGACCCTGGAGGGCAGGACACTGAGAGGGAAGGGAAGGCTGGAGAAGGTGAGCCTGCTGCTTTCACTAGCGCCGACACCGCCGGTACTGCGACTTCAGGTAAAAATAATAAAAGATTTAAACACGGATGGCAGGAACAGAAAGCAGCGTTGTTGAGAAGCTGAGGGTGGGCAGGAGGGGCTGAGGTTGGACCTTGAACTCGATGGGGGCTGAAAAGCGGGGCAGGTGGAGGCTGGGGCGAGTCACTGGATTTGGATGGGAAGGGAGGATAGAGGACAAAGGAGGATCATTGGACATGGAGGGGAGGGCAGAGGAGGATCGCTGGACATGGAGGGGAGGGCAGAGGAGAATTGCTGGACATGAAGGGGGGCAGGGGAGAGAGGAGAATCACTGGACAAGGAGGGGAGGGCAGGGGAGAGAGGAGAATCGCTGGACATAGTTGGGAGGATAGGGGCAAAGGAGAATCACTGGACATGGATGGGAGGGGTCGGCAGAGGAGAATCGCTGGACATGGATAGGAAAGGTGGGCAGGGGAGAGTGCAGAGTTGTTGGACATGGATGGATGGATGGAGGGGAGGGGAGGGCAGGAGAAATGCTGGACATGGATGGAGGAGAGGGAAGACAGGAAGGAGATGCACATGGATGGAGGGGAGAGAGGAGAAATGCTGGACATGGATGGAGTGGAGGGCAGGGAAGAGAGGAGAAATGTTGGAGGGAAGGAAAGACAGAGGAAGAAGATGCAAATGGTTGGAGGGGAAGGGAGAGAGGAGAAATGCTGGACATGGATGGAGGGAAGGGAAGACAGAGGAAGTAGATGCACATGGATGGAGTAGAGGGAGAGAGGAGAAATACTGGAGATGGAGGAGGCAGAGGGAAGACAGAGCAGGAAATGCACATGGATTTCGGGGAGAGAGGAGAAATTCTGGACATAGATGGAGGGGAGGGGAGAGAGTTGAAATGCTGGACATGGATGGAGGGGAGGAAAGAGAGAGGAAGTGAGATGACCATGGATGGAGGGGAGGAGAGAGGAGAAATGCTGGACATAGATGGATAAGAGGGAAGAGAGAGGAAGGAGATGCATACTGACGAGATGAGGGAAAGGGAAAAGAGGAGAAACACTGAACATGGATGGGTAAAATAGGCAAAAGCTGGATCCACTCTACACCTCCTCCAGTCGTCTGCGGAGGACCCAGCTTTTACCTATGGATGTAGGGCAAGAAATGAAGAAGAAAGGAGGAAAGTAAAGAAAAGTATCAGAAAAACAAAGTCACCAGACAACAAAGGTAGAAAAAAATCATTTTATTTTCATTTTAGTATTTGGAAGATGTCCAATTTGAGAATTTATATCTGTTGTCTTATTTTGCACTGGGTATACTGGAGCTGTAACAGCTTACAGAAATTATTTCTAATGAAAAAAAATCACAAATTATTTTTTTCTCCTATACTGGTATAGTATTTTCAATGATACTGCTTATATACGTCTCAGCTGGTATATGGGGTGTGGCTACTGTGGGTGTGGCTACCACAGGGGCAGAGCCATACATGGTGATCCCGCTCATTCAGTACCGGTACCTTTTTTCCTACAAAAAAAGCACTGTATAGAATAAGGGGGATCCGCACTTAATTTAGATATGAGGATTTACACCAGGGTTTGTTGTAAATTCTTGTGTCTAAAGCTAGACACCAATTTTGGTACTAAACACATTCTTTAAACGGCACATAACTTTCAGTACCATTTATAGAATAGCGCTTAGCATGTTATTTTTTTCAGTGACAATTTTTTGACGCTGTTTACAGAATTTGATTCTATATGTACTTTTACATGGTGGTAATTTTATAAAGACCATTTTGCACGTGTATACTTTCATATAGGCTTGAAAATGCTTTTATAAAATTGAGTGTTAATGAAAGATATTTAAGATTGAATCCATGTAAGACAGAGACTGTATGGTTCAGTCATAAGGGAGCGATTACTATGCTACCTAAGGGTCCTGTTTACTAAACTGCGCTGTAGGTGTGCTAACCTTTTAGTGTGCGCCACGCCTACAGCGTGGCTTAGTAAAGAGGGACCTAGGATTGCAGGGTGTGAAATAAAAGTTATGGACATGGCATGGCTAAAAACTTGGTTATGAGAATGGATCAGGGATTAAAGTTTACAGTTCAAATATCTGCTGTGGCAAAGGTTGCCTTTTACAGTATGTGAAGTTTTTGTTGCATTTGATCATATTTGGATAAAAAGGATTTAGGTACATTGGTTCACTCACTGGTTATAAGTAAAATAGATTACTGTAATCTAGTGAATCATGGAATCCCAAGTGTTGGACTAAAATGATTGTTCTTGTTACAAAGCACTGCAGCTAAACTGATATGTGAGAAAGAAAATGATGACTGTGTTACTCCACTATTTGATATCTTTGCATTAGTTGCCAATAACACCTAGAATTGAATTTGAAGTATTAATTTATAAATGCTTGAAAACCAGTCAACTAACTTCTGTGACAAAATTATTAGTGCCCTATGAACCTGTGAGAGACCTGTGTTCATCCCAACAGCTGTTAATTAGGTTCCCACCTCTATATAAGGTTAGACTAACGAGTACAAGGAATTTGGTTTTCATCTATTATGGACCACACTTAGGGAAGGACTCCCACAGGCCACCAACTCTACTGCCCAAGCTAGCAGGATCCACGATCGCCACAAAACATGAAATAAAGCTTCTAGGGGTCTGATTAGACTTTCATGAAAATCGAATATATCTCCCTGAAGCAGCGAAACAAGGCACTCTTGTAGAGGATGATGTCAGGAGCCTGAGGGCGAATGATTCAAGCCAACTGATTGTGATCATAGCACTGCTTGGAATAGAAGAATATCAGCTGGTGGTAGTAGTTCAACGGCTGTTGACTACCAGCAGAGGAAATGAACAGAGCCATGCCTAACAGATGTTAAATCCAGAGGCTGGAAGAGATAAGTGCATGGTTTTACATGAGGCAGCGAGTTGCTAACATTCAGATTAGGCTTCTTTGTAAAGATTGAATGAGTGTGGATTATAGATTGTTGTAAATTAAATATGGATACTTTTTCTCACAGTAGTGGTGTTTGTTTAACGGGTTTTTTTGGAGAAAGCAATGATTTTTCTCTTTAACAGAGTTTTTTTTAACATTAGTTTGTTTTTTAACCATTTCAATAATAAGATTGGGACCAATGATAAAAACCTAACTCCAGTTACAGCTATGGCGCTGTTTGAAAGGAGCATTTATTCTGTTTAGAATTGCCAGGCTTGGAAGCTTTGAGGTCCGCGGTTGATAAAGTATTTGCTTTTTACATACTGTGGGAGAAATAACCAAAGTACCATCTGGTGGAGAGATTAGAAGGATATTGGTTCCCCAAAGATAGAATTTGAGAAATCAGAGGTAGACTCTCACCTTACCATGTCCACTCAAATAAACACTGTAACACGCAAATGCTTCTGCAAGCTGAAATTACTCCACCATATCAAACATCCACTGGATACAAAACACTTCCAATTTGTGGTCCAATTACTAGTTATAACAGTCCTCGACTACTACAATATAATAAAGGGAAGGGAATGGAACTTGATATAATGCTATTCTGTAGTTTTTGCAACTACATTCAAAGCAGTTTACATAGTATACACAGGTACTTATTTATACCTGGGGCCATGGAGAGTTACGTGACTTGGCCAGAATCACAAGAAACTGCAATGGGAATCAAACCCAGGTCCCCAGGCTCAAAGTCTGTTGCACTAACCACTGGGCTGCTCTTCCATGTATCTAGGCATCCCAGATAAATTACTTAGGGGGTCTTTTACTAAGGCATGCTGGTGTTTTTAGTGTGTGCTAAATTTAGGCGCGTGTTAAATGCTAGAGATGCCAATGTATTCCTATGGGCGCCTTTAGCGTTTAGTGCACTATTTTTAGCACACATTAAAAACACCAGTGCACTTAAGTAAAAGATCCCCTTAGGAAGTTACAGATTATCCAAAATGCTGCAGCCAAGCTAATAGGAGGAGGATTCTGGATTGATCATGCCACCCTATTCCTGTGCAAAGTGCTCTGGCTCCACTGCAAGGCAAGGGTTGAATTCAAACTATTCATCTCAATCTTCAAATGCCTTTATGGAATAGCCTCATACTACCTATAAAGGTTTGTGGAAGTATAGCAATTCAAAAAGACTGGTACCCCCAAACAACCAAATCTGCTGCCTAAAAAGAACATCCAATACAACGCTGATAGGCAAGGTTGCAGAACTATGGAACTCCTTACTGATAAAGATCAGACAGAACCCAAATGATTTGAGCTTCCAGGGAAAATTAAAAACTTGAGATTTTTTTTTTTTATTTACAAATACTGTGGGACAAAAGCAAATCCAAAGCAGTGCCCATGTATAATAGATTACGGTAGTCCAAATGAGACAAGTTAACAACTTAACTATTAACCTAAAATGTTCTGGCAAAAAATATCTTCTAATACGACCAAGATGACGTAACTTATACAAAATTTTCTTTGTAACAAAATTTACAATAGCTTCCTAACTCTCTAAGGGGTATGTTTACTAAGGTGCATTAGTGTTATTTAACGTGCCTTTAAAGTTAAGGTGCATTGAACGCTAACGCACCTATACATTTCTATGGGCGCATTAGCATTTAATGCGTGTTAACCATTAACATGTGTTATCAATGTTAACGCGCCTATAACACACCTTAGTGCGTAAATATCAGATTCAACTTAAACGTGGTTCCACGAATGGACAGACTGTCATGCTGGATAGGAGGTAATGAAGACCCTAACAATAAGAACTTAGTCTTATCTTTGTTCAATTTTAATATATCTAAAATGCGCACTTTAGTAAACAGGGCCCTAAGTGTATAATCATGGCTAGGAGATAATAGATAAGGCTGTTAATAGATGTGGGTGTTTTAGAATGTGATTTTCTGACAGTCTGTGGTCAAGGGCGTAAGTGTTATAGCATTCCATAGTTATGTATGCCCAAATCATATGTCCTGTTTTCACTGTCATGTGCAGGTACTGTGATAGTCAAGGGGTTTTCTTCTCCTTTTGCATTTCTGGCTTCAGTACTGCAAGCATTCATTCACAATACCTGGGAATTCCCCCTCCCCCATGTCTTATATTAGAACTGCCCTGCTGGAGAAGGGCAATTATCCATGGTGGCCAGTCCAAGTCACTGGGATGTACTCAGAAAATCCCAGTGGAACAATCCTTCCCTTTAGCTCAGTCTTAGAAGTAAGACTTGGCAAATGCCCCAGCCTTTTGGCACATTACCCAACACATATCCAGGAGACTACGACAATAACCCAGACTACAACTCCCACCAAACATCCCTATGCTTTTCCCGTATCCCATCCTGCCTCCTCTACCCCTCCTCCAATGCTCAACTACACCTCTCCTACTCCCTTCACCCTTGCCCATCTCTACCTACCTATCTCTTTTATTATTCTGCTTTAATTAACTTATTTTCTCTTTATCAATTCTCTGTAAACCATATTATTATGTAAACTGTATTGAACCTGCCTTGAGTGGGAAAGCGCGGGGTACAAATGTAATAATAAATAAATAAATAAAACAGCCCAAAAATCAGTCTGGGTAACACACTGATGAATAATACTCAATGTAGTATAACAGCTTGACAGAACTTGAACTAGTAGGGTAATATTATCTGCATATGAAAAAAAATATTCCCAATGATTGTAAAGATTTCCTCAAAGTAAACATCAGTAAATTAAATTAAAACTAGAGATCATGGGGAAGTTGAGGGACACCATCTAAGGGCTGGATATGGTGTTTTGCCATCTCACTCTATAGGTTCTTTGTGTCAGGAAATCTCTAAACCAGCTTAATACCCTACTAAAAACTCCTAAGTCACTCAGCAAATTCAACAATACAGCATGAGAGATCAAATCAAACACTGAGGAAAGATCAAAGTGAGTAGGATAGAAGACGATCCTGCAGCCAAGTAACAATTTATTTCTGCTACTAAGGTTCCTAAAAGAATTTCTATGCTAAAACCATTTCTAAATCCTGATTGGATATCATTTAAAATATTATGTTGTTCTAAATAATCTGAAAATTGTTTAGCTACCAGACCCTTCTTGATTTTAGCAAAAAGGAGAATGTTGTCTATCAGTCTTTAATTTGAAAGAGCAGATTTAGGAATGGCGGTTAGTAGGATCTCGCCCAACAGTTTTGGAAACTCCCCTATTGTCGACATTCCTCCAACCAAACTGTAAAGTCAGAAGAAATAATTAGGAGGAGCTTGCAATAAACAAGTGAGATAGACAAACATTGAAACCACAGTGACTAACAGAAAACCTATTTAACAGGCATGGAACCTCCTCCATAGTTATAGGATAAAAATCCTCACAATGACAATCATCATACTCTGCTGCTGAAACTTTTAATCTACCCCAGCTAACAAAAATCTGAACAGGTCTCATCTTCTAATAAAAATACAATTTTTGTTCCTTTGTGCAATATTGAGGGGCATAATCAAATGAAAACGTCTATCTCCATGGGCGTTTATCTCCGAGAACGGGTCCGTGAAGGGGCGGACCGAACCGTATTTTCAAAAAAAATAGACGTCCATGTTTTATTCGACAATTTGTGAGCTGGGCGTTTTTGTTTTTCAGCGATAATGGAAAATGAAAGCGCCCAGCTCAAAAACGAATAAATCCAAGGCATTTGTTTGTGGGAGGGGCCAGGATTCGTAGTGCACTGGTCCCCCTCACATGCCAGGACACCAACCGGGCACCCTAGGGGGCACTTTTACAAAAACAAAAAAAAAGGTAAAAGAGCTCCCAGGTGCATAGCACCCTTCCCTTGTGTGTTGAGCCCACCAAATCCCCCTCAAAACCCACTGCCCACAAGTCTACAGCATTATTATAGCCCTAAGGGGTGAAGGGGGGCACCTACATGTGGGTACAGTGGGTTTGGGGGGGTTGGACGACTAAGCACTAAGCAGCACAATTGTAACAGGTAGGGGGGGATGGGCCTGGGTCCACCTGCCTGAAGTCCACTGCACCCCCTAACAACTGCTCCAGGGACCTGCATACTGCTGCCAGGGAGGTGGGTATGTATGACATTTGAGGGTGAAAATAAAAAGTTGTGAAACATCATGTTTTGTGGTGGGAGGGGGTTAGTGACCACTGGGGGAGTCAGGGGAGGTCATCCCCGATTCCCTCTGGTGGTAATCTGGTCATTTAGGGCACTTTGTGGGGCCTTATTTGTGAAAAAAACAGGGTCCAGGAAAAGTGCCCTAAATTCTAGCTACAAACGCATACTTTTTTTCCATTATCGGCGAAAGGCGCCCATCTCTCCTCGGCCGATAACCATGCCCCAGTTCCACCTTCACCACGCCCCCGTCAACTTTGTACGCTTCCGCGATGGAGTGCAGTTGAAAACGTCCAAAATCGGCTTTCCATTATACCGATTTATTCGTTTTTGTGAGATAAATGTCTATCTCCCAATTTGGGTCGAAATCTAGGCGTTTTTCTCTTTCAATTATAAGGTGGATTATCTTTTAAAAATATACACCTGCTAGGGAGGCGTGCAGGCCAAAAAAAAAAAATCAGTTTTCATTTCTATCTCTTCAACAAGGCATATTACAACGACCAACCAATGTGAACACACACAACTCCTCCACATATATTCAGAACTGTCTTCAATCTCTGCTTATTATACTATTATTTTGTTATATCACTATCATACTGCCCAAAATCTCTCTGTAACACTAAATGTCTAATTTCTAATATCTTTCCATTATTCAAGATGAATTGTAAGCCACATTGAGCCTGCAAAGAGGTAGGAAAATGTGGGATACAAATGCAATAAATAAAATAAATAAATAAATAAAAATAATATCAAAATTTTCCCTATCTTCAGGTGTTGTTTTTAAAGCTAGTTTCAAACATTTGTTTAATAGTGATTTATTAATGCATAATATAACATTTTAATGTGCACTAATCTGCTTAACATGTTAGTTCATAGCTTAGTGCACATTAAAAGGCAAATCCTCTAACCTTAGTACCTACATGTACACGCACATTTGCATGTGAATGTTTATATACTGGCACTCACACAAGTATTTGTGCACTTACCTATGCAAATTCTACCAGGGCGCCTAAGGGCTGGTTTGCAAATACCCATTAGGGCTCCTTTTACTAAGCTGTAGGAAAAAGTGGCCTTAGCGCACCCATACATGGGTCTTTCCTGTGAGCTAAGGCCATGTTCAGTGAGGCATTTTCTGAAATAATGGCCATGCAATAATGATGCTATTAGTGCCTGGCCATTAACAAAAATTAGCACTTCAACACTTACTGGCACCAGGTGGAAAAGACTCACATGCTAATCCTGTGCTCACCAGCTAGCATGCGGTAACATAGCTGTGCTAACTGATTAGCACAGAAACACCCACTCTCCACCCCCAGACACACCCCCTCTGTGTTAAAATAAAAATTATTTTTTAGCGCATGGTTTGCACGAGCACATTGCAAAATTACAGCAGGATGCCTCAGTGCATCCTGTGGTAAGCCCTTTTGAGCTGCAATAAGCACACACTAGTGCTTACCACAGCTTAGTAAAAGGAGCCCATAGTTCATATTTGCAAAGGGATATACACAGAGGATGGGCATGGGTGGGACATAAGTGGAGCTCCCACGTACGTGGATAACTTCCATAATACTTTAAGTTTCATGTGTCCCAGCTGCACTTAGACCAACTCTATGGTTTGTGTAACTACAGGCACCTAAATGTTATGCACACCAATGTCAGGTTACACTAGTATTCTATAATGCCACCTAGGCACTTAGGTTCTGTTACAGAATAGGCTCCCACCATATGTCCTCAGGGCACCTACATGGAAGCATTCACTTATACAAATGCTCCTAAATGACTAGCAATAAAGAATCAAATGTGCACTAATAAATGCACATCTCAGACACCTGCTCTGGAACATCTCCCACCCAGGTATAGGATACGTTAAGCATGGGGACACACACACACCCACACCCCTGTTAAAAATGGTAACAATGGCCCTATCCGTGCAACTGCACAATGCCATACTACCTCCTAGAAAGTGCCTGCTCACCCAGGGCCCTCTAGAAGGCCCACAACATATCCTGTGTGCCCATAGTCAGACTAACCCTCTCAGGGGACACACACCTTTATATCATGTACTACAGGGTTCCCTGTTATGTCATCTCATTGGGTCACACCTCAGACACATCCCCCAAGGTAAAAACTGCCCCCAGTTGTCCCTGTCTCCCAAGAGTCATCTGCAACACTGTACAAGCCATGTAGGATATATTGATTTCAATTGCAAACCTTTTAAACACACAGGGCACCCTCCAGCTGCTGAAGATCCTGCCCAGGACCAGCCCACCCCAGAAGAACCTACCCAGGACCAGTCCGCCTCACAAAAGCCTACCCAGGACCAACCCAGTCCACAAGAGCCTTTATAGTACATGCTAAACTCTAAAAGACCCCCTAAGTGCGGAAATTGGGGCATAACTTTAAGTGACCTAATGTAGAATGAGAGGAAAACATTTCTGTAATGGATATTACCTCAATTACAAGTGTTGTTGGAATATTCCATTTCATGCATGCTACTCTTCTACTGTAAAGGCCAACACAAAATATGTGAAAAGTTAATAATCTGAATAATCATGCAAATAAGCTAATTTTCTATGAATGCATGAAATGTGTAAGAAAACCAACAGACCCTTTGCCTTGAGAAAGTTAACTATGCTTCTGGAAGATGTAGTTAGGTTTTTATGTTTAACATCATCATTTTCAGGCTACATTTAATGCATGATATTTAAGGCAACCTCAACTTTGTATTATTCAAAACAGGCAAAACAATGTGTATTGATGGCCTATGCTTCTGATGTCAGCTGCACCTTGATACATTGGTCTATCAGTCAGGGTTTGGGATGGAGCAGAGTAAAAGTGATGGAAAGAGATTTCTCTACATTATCCCCAGGATATTATATAAGGGAACAAATTCTATAAAAGGCACTGAACAAATACCATGCTAAGCACTATTCTATAAATGGCGCTCAAAGTTAGGTGCCATTTATAGAAGAGCGCTTAGCGCCTGAACCTGCGCCTAACTTTAGGTGCAAGGACTTACACCAACTAAACCCTGTTGTAAATCCTCATGCCTAAATTAAGTGCAGATACCCCTTAGTCGAAGTGTACATAAATTGCAGGAATGCCCCTGATTTGCCCTGACCCATAGCCACGCCCCCTTTTGTGGATCCTGGCATGTAAATATGCATGCATAAATGTAGGTTAATCTCAATTAGCATTGTACAGCATTTATTGTTGGTTGCACGAAGATATTTTCGAAACTCTGCAGTGTCGGACATTAAGAGGATCCTGCCAATATAAGATTGCTGGTGTTTGGAAGATATTAGGAAACATCACATACAGACATCATGGCTGGTGGGTGTAGTGTACTCAGCCGACAGCCCTAAGATGAGTGTGCTTACAAAGTATCATTTTAGGTCTATAAGTTAAGCTACCTAGTTAACTCAGCTGTACAGTATAGATATTGTATAAGTATGTTTCCAGATGTGAGAGGATATGGGTAATGCTGGAACAGATCATTAATGTTATAAATGAGAAAATAGACATTGCCAATATCGTTAGATTTTGCTATACAGTATAGATATCGTATATGAGCGTATATGTATGTATTTGTGTGCTTTTCATAGTTGGGAGGACATGAGAAATGCTAGTACATATTATGCATGTCACAAATGAGTATGTGATGATGTTAAGATTGGCTTTCTAAGATATTTTCTGCTCACGGTGTATGGCTTTGGTGTGAGCATTAGTAAATATAAAAGAATTTGGAGTACTGGGTGTGCTTATATTTATACAAAAGAAGAATAATTTAAATAGTCTTACAACAAGGAGATTTTCAATGATCGAGAAGCTTATCCACCCTCTAAGAATAGCCTTGACCTTAAGGGTGACATTCTGCTTGGGTGAGTTAGTACTCTGAGAATTTCTCCTGATGTTCTTCTTGACACATGTGATATTCTTCTGCCCCTCATGGTCACATTTCTGGGAGCTCAAATTATATATAGCTAAGCGGCCTCTGTGGTTCGGCTGCAAGTCTTCCACGTGGCTATGGGTTCAGGAATCCTTAAACATAGTTCAAAGCATGCTAACTTGATAGTAGTTATCTAGATACAATGGTATTGCCTTGATGTGATTCAAAGTCAGTGAGACTTTTGAGATTTCTTTTTAATATATTACCAAAAAATTGGCTATGCTAAATTGCTCAGTTTTGAGTTTCTAAACCCATGGAAGGAAATACAACGTTAGGAAGTTATTTATTGAACCTCTGTGACTTTCTCTGCAATGTGTTAGAATCTGTTCCTCTATCTGTGGTCTCTTAGTGGTTCCTGTGAGAAAGCTGACACACCATAATGCAGAATCTCAGTCCACTGGTGAGTAGAAAACTGGAACACCGCCTAAGAAACTACAGGTTAATATATTAGAATCAGTGTTATAAAAACTTACTATGTGGCCCTTTTACAAAGGCGTGGTATGGCTACCGTACAGGTAGGGTGCACCAAATCGGCCCTACAACCGGGGTAGTACAGGAGCTTGGCTGTAGTTCAAAAGTTGGCATGTGCAGTTTCCTGTGGTAGAAAATAATTTTCTATTTTCTACTGCAGGGGTATTCCCGGCGGTAATTGGCAGTGTAGCCACATTGCTGCATGCTGCCTGATTACCGCGGGGTTAACATATGAGCCCTTACCACAAAGTAAATAGGAGGCGGTAAGGGCTCATTCAGTAAATGGTCAGGCACTAATTTTGGACTTAGCACCTGGCCATTATTGCTGAAAATAGAAAATCGACTTTTGGCAGACAGGCTAAGAGGTGGTCTGAGTGTGTGGTAAAATCACCTGCTAAAAGTTGCACAGGCTGCTTTTTAGCATACCTTTGTAACGGGGCTCCTATGTTAGGATGCTCACTACAACTGAAATCATTAGAATTCTGTTGCATCCAAAATGTGAGGAGTTTTTGCTAACGTTAGAATATCTATACATAAAAGGGACAAAAACCAAAGGTGGCAATTCTATAAAGCTATGCCAAAATATAGGCACCACAAAGGAGCACAGGTGGTGCCAATTTGGTAATATAGTTTCTATACTCCCACTTAATTCAAATACAATCAGTATTAAAAAAAAATACAGTTGTAGAGATCCTTCATTAGTGAATACTCTCGAACGATAATTCTTCAATTAAATTGGTGACCTCAGCAGTGCAACCTGCTTGTGTCTTTGCACTATTGGCAAGGCTAATTTGCACCCACCTCCTCATCGGTACACCAAGCTGACAAGCTTTCATTAAACTTAAACTACTTTGTACTGTTCTTGAAAAATGTCAGATGGGGACCATAACGTCCGACATGCATGTTTTGCCTCCACGGGCTGTTTGAAGGACTGTCCCCTATGTCCTTCACTAGCGCCAGCTTAGCTTCGGGTTTTCCCATTAATTGAATATTACCACTTAGCAGCTAGCCTGCTCACCAGCTATGTCACATGACATAGCCAGTTAGGACTAGATTCTATACATGACACCTGAAAATTCCACTCGGAAAAAAATACGCTTAGGCGTATTCTACACCTAAATTTTATAGAATAGGTTTAAATTTCCATGTTGTATATAGAATTATGCTGAGTGCCTCCCCACATGACCAAATTTAGTCACAGCTATTTTTGACACATTTTACTTGGCGTAAATCCCAATGCCTAAATTAGGTGCAGAGCGGGTGTATTCTACAACAATGCACATAGATTTTAGAAACGCCCATGCCCTGCTTATGGCCACACCCCCTTTTCAAATATGTGACTGAGAATTTACACACACCACATTAAAGTATACGCTTAGTGAGTTCTGCACGTAAATCTTAACTAATGCCAATTAGTGCTGATAATTTCTTGTTAACATCCAATTGATTAGCTAGTTGACCAATTAAGTTACGTGCATTGTTATAGAATACGCAACGATTTTCCTGTGGAAATTAAGGTGTGATATATAGAATCCGGCAGTTAGCACTAATATTCATTGGCTGACTGGCTAAGTGTAGCGGCCAGACAGACCCACATAGCAGGTCTGTCTTTGGCTGCAATAACTTAGCTGGTCAGCAACCAAAAAAACCCAAACAAACCAGAAATTCAATGCTTGTTGCCAGATATGGCATGGCATTGAATTTATGGGTTCACTGTCCATCACAATCTCAATATTGGCCTCATTCAGTCTCTCTGCTATGGCTTTGTCCTCCCTGAGTGCCCCTTTTGATGCTTCATGAGCTAACAATCCCACGGATTCCCTTACAGGCTTCTGATGTACCTGAAAAAGTTGTTACTCTGAGTTTTTTCCTCTGCAATAAGTTTCTCTTCATACTCTCTTTTAGCCTTCTTTATCAATGTTTTGCATCCAACTTGCCCTTGCTTATGTTGCTTTTTATTTTCTTCATTCAGGTCCTTTTTCCATTCTTTGAAGGACGTTCTTTTGGCTCTAATAGCCTCTTTCACTTCACCTTTTAACCATGCTGGCTGTCATTTGCTCTTCTTTCCACCTTTGTAAATATATGGAATACATCTGGTCTTGGCTTCCAAGATGGAATTTATAAAAAATATCCATGCCTGATTTAAAGTCCTAACCTTTGCAGCCAATCCTTTTAGTTTCTTTTTAACCTTTTTCCTCATGTTATCATAGATGCCCTTTCGAAAATTAAATGCTGCTACAGTAGATTTCCTTTGTGACTTCACTCCAGATATTAGCTCAGATTTGATCAAGTTATGCCCTGCATTACACTAAGGACTAGACAAGAACATAAGAACAGCCATACTGGGTCACACCAATGGTCCATCTAGCCCAGTATCCTGCTTCCAACAGGGGCCAATCCAGGTCACAAGTACCTGGCAGAAACCCAATTAGTAGCAACATTCCATGCTGTCAATCCCAGGGCAAGAAGTGGCTACCCTCATGTCCATCTCAATAACAGACTATGGCCATTTTCCTCCAGGAACTTGTCCAAACCTTTTTTAAACCCAGATACACTAACTGCTATTACCACATCATTCAGCAATGAGTTCCAGAGCTTAACTATTCATTGAGTGAAAAAATATTTCTTCCCATTTGTTTTAAAAGTATTTCCATGTAATTTCATTGAGTGTCCCCTGGTCTTTGTACTTTTTGAAAGAGTGAAAAATAGATTTACTTTTACCCATTTTACTCCACTCAGGACTTTGTAGACCTCGATCATATCTCTTCTCAGCTGTCTCCTTTCCAAGCTGAAGAGGCCTAATCTCTTTAGCCTTTCCTCATATGGGAGGAGTTCAATCCCCTTTATCGTTTTGGTTGCTCTTCTTTGAAACTTTTCTAATTCTACTATGGACTAAATTCTATACATGGCACCTGAAAAATTGGCACAAAAATATTTCTGCCTAGGCATATTCTGTAAACCATGCCTAGATTTAGGCGTAGCTGCTTTGTAGTTTATGCCTAGCGGCCATGCCTGTACCTAACTCTATACTGACTAGAATCCACGGGGAGAGACAACTAAACAATATCACGCCAGTGTAGGCTGTCACTGAAATCTGTGCTTGGCTGCGGTGACAGCGTATACTGAATTCTCTCTTTGGCTCTTTATTAGAAGGCACTGTTATTTGAGGTGCATGTGTGTTTCTCGATAGATATCTGTTACATTACTTTTTAGGGATTGACTTTTTTGGCATGTACCTAACTCTAGGCACAGCCATTTATGCCAAGTAAAACTTGGTATAAATACCGACACCTAAGCTAGGTACGAAGCAGGTGTATTCTATAACTGTGTGCGTAGATTTTCATAAAATCCACGGTCCACCCATTCCACACCCTTTTTGACAGCGCACTTTAGAATTTATGTGTACTACTTTACAGAATACGCCTAGCAACATGTGCATATAAATTCTAATGAATGCCAATTAGTATCAATAATTGATTGTTAAGTGGCAATTATCAGTGTTCATTGGCTTGTTAAGTAATTAAATTGCAAGCACAAATCCAAAATACAACTGGATTTGTGTGCACAATTTCAGTTGTGCTATATAGAATCTGGGGGTACATCTTTCTTGCGATACAGAGACAAGAATTGAACGCAATACTCAAGGTGAGGTTGCACCATGGCGCGATATAGAGGCATTATAATATTCTTGGTCTTATTTTGCATCTCTTTTCTAATAATTCCTACCATCCTGTTGGCTTTTTTGGCTGCCGCTGCATACTAGGCAGAAGATTTCAGCGTATTATGTACAACATCACCTAGATCTTTTTCTTGAGTGCTGATTCCTAAGGTGGACCCCAGAATAATGTAACTTTGATTTGGATTATTCTTCCCAATGTGAATCACTTTGCATTTGTCTACATTAAATTTCATCTGCCATTTGGATGCCCAGTCTTCCAGTTTCCTATGGTCTTTTTCACAATCCACATGTGTATTGAGAACTTTGAATAGTTTTGTGTGATCTGCAAATTTAATTACTTCACTTGTTCTGATTTCCAGATGATTTATAAATATGTTCAATAGCATAGGTCCCAGTACAGATCCCTGAGGCACTCCACTATTCACACTCTTCCATTTAGAAAAATGGCCATTTAACCCTACCCTCTGTTTTCTGTCCAATAACCAATTCCTAATCCACAGAAGGACATTGCCTCCTATCCCATGACTTTTTAATTTTCTCAGGAGTCTCTCATGAGGAACTTTGTCAAAAGCTTTCTGAAAATCTAGATACACTACATCAACCTGCTCACTTTTATCCACATGCTTATTCACAATTTCAAAGCAATGAAGCAAACTGGTGAGGCAAGACTTCCCATGCTGACTGACTCTGTCCCATTAAACCATGTTTTTCTATGTGTTCCATAATTTTATTCTTTATAATAGTTTTTACTATTTTGCCCAGCACTGAAGTCAGGCTTACCGGTCTGTAACTTCCCGGATCACCCCTGGAACCCTTTTTAAAAATCAGTATTACATTGGCCACCTTCCAATCTTCAGGTACTATGGACAAATTTAATGACTGGTTACAGATCACTAACAGCAGATAAGCAATTTTATGTTTGAAATCTAAAATAGCTCTCCCTTTTGTTGGTTCTTGGATCAGTTGTTCCAAGAAGCAGTCATTTATTATGTCTAGGAATTTTACCACCCTGTTGATGTAGCATTCATCCTGACAATATTGGAGTAATTGAAATCAATATTCAAAAACACTTCCATTTCCTTCCTTTGTAGAGTCAGGAATGCACCAGCACACATATGTTTTCAAAAAAGTGGAGAAAAAAAGACCTCAGTCTACAAGAGCCACTCCCTTCTTGACAACAGATCACTAATAGGGGTGCTCCTGCTATTCTTTGTTCAGAAACAAATTCCACTAATAAGGCAAACAGAAATCAAACTTTCAGCGTTCCTCTGCTTTGCAGTGGTTATAACTGTCAACCACAAAGTTCACTTGTAACTGAAATCACCCATTATTATACTGTTGCCTAATTTGCCAACTTTCTTAATTTCTGTAAACATTTCATCTTTTGTTTTGTCCTGGTGGACAGTAGTACAGTCCTATCAGTATACTCCTTCCCTTCACGCATGGAATTTCTATCCATAAAGATTCCATGCTGCTGTTTCATGTAGAATGTTTATTTTGTTTGACTCATTCCCTCTTTAACATATAGCACAATCCCCCCCTTCAATATGATCCACTATATCATTGCGATATAATTTGTACCCTGAAAACTCAGTGTCCCATTGATTATCCTCCTTCCACCAGGTCTCTGAGATGCCTATTATATCACTTCTTCATTTAGTACTAAATACTCTAACTTTCCCATCTTATTTTTTAGGCTTCTAGCATTTTTATATTTGTGGGTTTTTTTCTTGCTTCTAAAAGCCGCTTAGAAGTTGATGGGGATCATTTGCATCCTTTACTCTGTTCTCCCATTAAACACTTCTGGCTTTCTTTCACTATTATTGATATCTCTCTATTGGAATTCCCTAAATGTCCTGTTTCAATAGTATCCTTCCAAGAACCTGGGCGACTTTCAGCTCCACGCCTCCATTTTAGTTTAAAAGCTGCTCTATCTCGTTTTTTAAATGTTAGTGCCAGCAGCCTGGTTTCATCCTGGTTAAGGTGGAGTCCATCCTTTTGGAACAAGCTCCCCCTTTCCCAAAATGTTGTCCAGTTCCTAATAAATCTAAATCCTTTATCCATGCACCATAGTCTCAACCACATACTGAGACTTCGGAGCTCTGTCTGCCTCGAGTCTTGTGCGTAGAATGGGGAACATTTCTGAAAATGCTACCCTGGAGGATTTGGATTTTAGCTTTCTGTCTAAGAACCTAAATTTGGCTTCCAGAACCTCCCTCCCACATTTTCCTATGTCATTGATACCCACATGTACCAAGACAGCTAGCTCCTCCCCGGCACTATCTAAAATCTATCTAGGTGAAGTGTAAGGTCCACCATGTCCTCCAGCCTCCCAGCTATCTATAAGCCTAATGATTGAATCACCAACTAAAACAGCTGTCATAATCCTTCTCTCCTGGTCAGAAGCTCCTGGAGACACATCCTCAGTGTAAGAGAATATTGTGTCCCCTGGTGAGTAGGTCCTGGCTATAGGATTACTTCCTACTTAATCAGGGTGATGCTCTCCTTTTAAGAGACTTCCCTCCTCCAAGGAAGCACAGGGGCTGCCAGACTGGAGGTGGGACTTCTCTACAACATCCCTGTAGGTCTCCTCTATGTACTTCTCTGTCTCCCTTAGCTCCTCCAAGTCTGCTACTCCAGCCTCAAGTGAATGGACTCTTTGCATCGAGCACATATATATAACCTCTCGCCAACTGTAAGATCATACATGTGACACTCAATGCAAAAGACTGAATAGCACCCCTCTCACTGCTGGACTGCTGTCTGCATCTTAGTATTATAGAGTTGTTTGATTAATTAAAACTTGTTAATGTACTAGGGCT
Organism: Microcaecilia unicolor; assembly: GCF_901765095.1. Taxonomy (NCBI): domain Eukaryota; kingdom Metazoa; phylum Chordata; class Amphibia; order Gymnophiona; family Siphonopidae; genus Microcaecilia; species Microcaecilia unicolor. Next base: position 65,541,898 of record NC_044037.1, on the reverse strand, counting down.
ATTAGACTAATATAGAGAGCCTTATGATTATGTGGTACAATGTGTGATTTACTTAGTGTTTGCTTCTCAGAAAGTAATGAAATGTAATTAAAACTCTGTAATGAAAACTCCCCTCTTGTTATCCTAAGAATAATTGAATATAAATTAAGACTAGAAATGAAGAGATGTGCTAGAGGTGGGCGGGAGTTGTGGAGGGTGGGTGACTTAATTTAGGTGTGCCTTATAGAATTGCCCTTCATATATTTTACTTTTAAGATGAACTTACATCATCAAAAGAACTCCACCTCAGACTAATAAAAGATGCTACCATCCTTCAAACAGCATGACTAGACTAGTCTTTGGCACTGATATCAGGCTAGAAAAATTGCAGTTACTACATAGCAGAATCTCTCTGCAAGAGTTTCTTGTATTTGGTGCTCAGACTTCACTGTTGCAATATCCTGATTGGGAAGGCTCACCACGCTTTCTGTAGCATTTCCATAGTACTTCCATCAAATTACCAGATTGCAGAAAAGTCTAATTCATGACATTATAAGAACAGTGAATAATGCCACACCACATTGACTGATAGCGCTAATGAATTAGAGTGGTAATGCAAAGTGTGGCTTCCTAGATTCAATCATTATCCAGTAATATCTGACTACAGCGTGCAATACCATAAGAATGTGCTAGTAATTCCAGACTAAGGTTTGACAGATTCATAACATTTATACTAGCAAACTATAGGTCAACAAATCCATTATAGAATTTGGAAATGCACAACACAGGGCTACAAAATGATAATACGCCTGCTCAACACATGACTACAAACATAAGTAAAACATAATCTTAAAGCTACAGTATAATCATGTTGCCCTTGGTTCAGGGAAGAGTGAAAGTCTTACCAATTATACTGTATTGCTTTGTTCTAGCTAGATCAAACGTTATATCTTCATTCACCATTTCTTTGAAATTCATAAGGAGATAGAAGAATGCAAACTGTTTGTTTGGAGTCAATAACTCAGGGTCAATGAAGACAAGGAATGAACACCTCAACAAAATACTGCAGCAGCTGTGTATCCTTTCTTCGATTTCAATTACACCATAAAACTGACTACACACCATTTATAAGAGATGCAAATGTGCCTTTTCATTGATAAAGGTCATTCCATTTTTTGTTTTTGTTTTCAGTGCAAACTCTTCTGGAGGAAGTAAAGGGGGAGAGGATAGGAAGCCAGGTGACTTGCTTATAAATAACTGTTGTACAGAAGAAGATTGATTAATTACATTTATGATTTAACTGTTGTCGTTTCAGAATGCCCCCACACTAACAGCTAAAGAAAAGCGGGAAAGATAATGTACTGAGCACAGCAGCTGAGAAGGAAGAAGCATAGAACTTGGAAGCTGTTCTCTCTGTGCAGAAGAGAAACAAAGTCCCATCTGAAGGTCCTTGAAAGCTCATGCCTCAATACCCTGGTTACCTCTAAGGTACCACCTATTTGTGTCAATAATCTGCCATTTGACTGTGATACAATGTTCTCTTATTTGACCAGACCCTCTTGCCCTTACCTGCGGAATGTTTTCAAAGCGGTAGCTTTCTGAAGGCAGATTCTGAAAACACACAGTGCTGTCCCTCAAATCCAAATCCTCTGGCAACCCTTTTGCAAGTGTCCCCACACTCTCTGTACCTCATCTGCTGAGGCAGAGGTTTACCTACTGCTGCTGAGACTAAAGCTCCTTTACAAATCACACCCTGTATTTGGGGAGGAGGAGGCTATGAGTAAGCTGTGCTGTGCCCTTCAGGGAATGAAACAGGTTTCTCAGCTTGGTTCCCCTCTCAGTTGCTTCTCTCTCTCTCTCAGGTGGCTGTGCTTTACACATTCCTCACATTCCCTGACAGGCATCATTCACAGACTTGACCATACTGTTGTGAAAAAAAAACATTCTCAATCTACTTAATGGTTAAATTCTTCTAATGCTGTTTTACAGCAGTGTATAAATACTTGAACATGCAAGACTTCCTCAACCCATATAAACTTTTTTTTTTTGGAAGGTCACAAACCTGTTTGCCTTTTTTTTCTGCTTATTTTGACTAAAAGGAAAAAAAAGGAATGAAGACATCACAAACTCCCTAATTGTATACCTATGATATGATTGTTTTTGTTTTTCATTTTTAACATGATGGGGCCCTGTTCAGTGCAAGGATGGCATGGCTGCCTGAAATTGGCTTTGCCATTAATTTGAATAAGACTGAGACAATGTTAATTGTGGTGTGCCACAAGTTAAGCACCTAACTTTAGGCACTCAAAGAAAAATTAAGTACCCAAATGGGGATAAACGGCCATTAGGTGCTTAACTACACTCAGGTGCTATTCAATAAAGGCCCCTTTCTTCAAAGGTGTACTAGCATTTTAGCACGCTATAAAAAGTGTGTGCTAAACGCTAGAGATGCCCATATATTCCTATGTACAAATCTTATGTCCCAGACATCCAACTTTATCTAGCACAGTTCAGTCTTTCTTACTCATTATGCTCTATTTATTCACTCAATTTTGTCACAGGGATCATCAGATTATTTCATCAGCAATTCCCATTCTTCAAGATTCTTCTGCAGATTATGAGCAAACCTCTACCCTGATGAAGAATCTTGAAACCTGGACTTGTCGGCAGAGGTTTGATTGGTTTGCAGGGCTGCTGCTAAAGCTAAGTACCTAGTTATTGCACTAAAAGATTGAAATGTTTGGTAATTCAAAAAAAAAAAAAAAAAAAAAAAAAAATATATATATATATATATATATATATATGAAAAAATATTTGGGTGGATCTATGAGGATGTACACAGCGCCATAGTGGATGGGACGCTGTGCCCAAATGGGAATTGCTGATGAAATAATCTGATGATCCCCGTGAAAAAATTGAGGCCCTCATGATCAAAAGCCCTGCACTGTTCCAAACAGCGCCCTAAAAATAGCGCCGGGACAGAGCATGGCTTTTCTGCATCGATGATCAAAGATAATGCATGCAAATCTAAGCAGCGCTATTATCTTTGATTATCATGTTGAAGTGCAGGAGAATTGCGCCTGAGCATGCGCTCAGCACAATCCTCCCGCACTTGTTTGACAGGTCTGGGCTGTCAAAAGCCCAAACCTGTCAAACAGCCTGCCAGGCCTGAACAACGAGGTTGTCTCCAGCCCCCCCACAAACCCCCAGAAAACGTAAACCCTCTCCCACCCTCCCACCCAGCGACAGGGGGGCTGGAGGTCCCCCCGACGATTCGACCCCCTCCATGCCCAGGGAGGGCTGGAGATCCGGTGGGTCTCCAGCCCCCCCGAACCCCCATAAATCGTGGTGGCCGCCTCCGGCCAAAAGCTAACACACCCTGTTATCCATCGACGGGGGGGGGGGGGGCTGGAGGTCCGGTGGACCCCAACTCCTCCCCCCCCAGCGTTCTGCATTGAATCCCTGGTGGTCCGTGGTCACCCTCCGTCCCTCCAGGCCACCCCCCTACCTTTTGTTGGAGGAGGGACGCAGCCTGCCTGCCTCCCTCCTCTTCCTGTTGACGCCGCTGAAAAATGGCGGCGCCCAGCCCCGCCCATTGCATCCTGGGATGCGCTGGGTGGGGCTACAGACCATGTAAGGGAGCGATTCCCTTACATGGTCTGTAGCCCCGCCCAGTGCATCCCAGGATGCAATGGGCGGGGCTGGGCGCCGCCATTTTTCAGCGACGTCGACAGGAAGAGGAGGGAGGCAGGCAGGCTGCATCCCTCCTCCAACAAAAGGTAGGGGGGGCGGCCACGGACCACTAGGGATTCAATGCAGAATGCTGGGGGGGAGGAGTTGGGATGGGCTGGAGGTCCACCGGACCTCCAGCCCCCACACCCCCGTCAATGGATAACAGGGTGTGTTAGCTTTTGGCCGGAGGTGGCCACCATGATTTATGGGGGTTTGGGGGGCTGGAGACCCACCAAACCTCCAGCCCCCCCGTCGCTGAGTGGGAGGGTGGGACAGCGTTTGGCCGGAGGCGGCCACCACGATTTAGGGGGGTTTGGGAGGGGGGCTGGAGACCCACCGGATCTCCAGCCCTCCCTGGGCATGGAGGGGGTCAGATCATCGGGGGGGGGACCGGAGGTCCACTGGACCTCCACTCCCCTGTTTGCGTTTGCTTTGGGGGGGGGGAACGGGGGCCTGCCAGCATGCAACTGCATGCTGGACAGAGCTCACCATTCCTCCCCAATGATCCGCAAAGTCTAATGCCAGCTCAGAGCTGGCGTTGATTTTGCCGCGCTGGCTGCTGATCATTGGGGATGAATGCGTTAAGCGTTGATTAGCATGCATTTGCAAGCTAATTGCGCTAGAAGCCCCGTTTAGCATGCATTTGCATGCTACTTGCGCTAAGAGCCCTCGAGTGTGTTGTTTCAGGCACTCGAGGGCTCTGATCATGGGTCGGCAGCAAACTCCGGCGCTAGTATGGAGTTAACAGCCTCTAGCGCCGGAGTTTGCTTTTGATCATGAGGGCATCAGTGAATAAATAGAGCATAATGAGTAAGAGAGACTGAACTGTGCTAGATAAAGTTGGATGTCTGGGACATAAGATTTGTATATCGTTAAATAGTTCCCACTCCAAGACTGTGAGGTCACGTCAAGTTCATATATTCCTATGGACATCTCTAGCATTTACCACGCACTATACACACTAACGTGCCTTGGTAAAAGACCCCCCCCCCCCTAAGTTAGCACCTATGTGCTTACATATGTAATTGCAAAGGGGGTGTGCATGCAGGCAGACCATGGACAGGACACAGGCAAGTTACATAGCTATATGCTAAACTTAGGGACCCTTTTACAAAGTGGTGGTAAGCCCAATATTTATTTATTTATTTATTGCATTTGTATCCCACATTTTCCCACCTATTTGCAGACTCAATATGGCTTACATTGTTCCGTAATGGCGATCGCCATTTCTGGAATGAGAAATACAGAGTTATATTGCATTAAAGTTCGTAGGTCACAGAGAGGGGGATAATTGAACGGGGGCGCCCATCTCTAAGGGCACCCATCTCTAAGGACGGTCCCGTAAAGGGGCAGGGCAACCCATATTATAGAAACAAGATGGATGTCCATTTTTTGCCTCGATAATACGGTTGGGGACGCCCAAATCATGAAATTTAGGTCGACCTTAGAGACTATTGTCCTTGGACTTACCACACAATAATCTGGATCTACTGCCGGCCCTAGCATATGCCATCTCCCATGCTGAGAAAAATAGGGCTGTATTTTTTAGCATGGTGCTAACCCATTGGTGAGTGGGAAGTGCTGCATGCTACTCGGTTACTGGCGGGTTAGCGCTGGAGCCTTTACCACACCTGTGGTGGTAAATGCTCCCCCTCACATGGTCACATGGTAAGAGCAATCTTACTGCACGGCCATGGCTATTTTCAGCCTTTTTACCTACTGCGGTAAAAAGGGCCGCAGCACTCATCAAAAATGGCCCCTGCCACTAATACAGGGCCCTTTTACTGCAGCTTGGTAAAAGGGCCCCTTATAGAATACTGTAACTTGTGTGCTTAGGTGCCAACATTTAGGCATTAACATTGACATAAGCCTTTTAGATAGTGTAAATGTTGGTGCCCAAATGTCAACTTAGGCTGTAGTCTATAATGGAATCTGGATGCTCAGATGCTGTTATAGAATATTATCTTAGCAGGCACATTTTGGGCACCTAATTTTTAGTGCACTTTATAGAATTACCCACAACGGGGGAGATTCTACATATGGCACCGGCGCAGAAATCAGTGCCGACTAACTGTATTCTATAAGCGATGCCTAGATTTAGGCATGGTACAAAAGATACACTTAGTTGATATCTCAGCGCCTAAAACTATACGCCTCCATTTACACTAACGAAAATGTGGTGTAAATCCTGGTGCGTAGATTTAGGTGCACTGGGCCATATTCTATAACTATGCAAGTAAATTTTGTAATGCCCACAAAATGCCATTTCCCTGCCCATAACCATGCCCCTTTTTGCCTGCAGACATTAGAAGATAGGCGCACTGCATTACAGAATACGCTTAGTGAGTTATGTGTCTAAATTCTAACTATTGCCAACTAGTGCTCAGTATTGCTTGTTAAGAGCCGTTATCAGCACTGATTAGCTTCTTAAGCCAATTAGTTTACTCACATTGTTATACAATATGCTTGGATTTTGGCGCGGATCTCTATATAGAATATGGGGGAATATGCTATTTACATCTTAGCTTTTTAGTCATGGGGAAAGAATTGAGGTTCCAAAGGAACAAAGATTAGGGAATACATTTTTTTTTCTGTCATAGAGTTAATTTTCCTATGGCCTGTTATTCAAAGGATTTATGCTCCTGACTTTAAGAGTTATGCTAATAAATTGGCTTCTTTGAAAAATTTCTAGGGCTGAGAGCATAAAAAATTTCACTGAACTCTTAAATTTAGGAGCATAAAAAGTGGGTGGCAACAGGGGCGGATTGTGTGTGTGTGTGTGAGGGGGGGGGGGGGGATAAGAAGTTAGGAGCTTAGCAGTGATTTTCAGAACTAGGCTCACTAGTATTTTACCCTAACAATATATGGCAGAATGTTAAGGTCAGGTGATTAATGTGCCAAATTAAGGGGCCCGTTTACTAAGCCGTAGTAGGTTCTACTTGCATGCATCATGCACCCAAATGAGATTACCGCCAGGCCAGCATACCCTACTGGCAGTAATTTCAGATTTGGCGCATGCCCATAATGCGTGGATGAATTATTTATTTATTTCCTCCTACATGCACCAGTTCTGGCGGTAATCAGCACTTGGTGCTTGCTGACCGGTCACTGCACATGTAGTGTGTGAGCCTTTACCGCTAGATCAATGGGTGGCATTAAGGGCTCAGGCCGGTTTTGGGCACGTGCTGGTTTCATTTTTACTGCAGGCCCCTTTCCCGTCCCATTAATGAAAAGCCCTTTTTTGAAGATGTGGTAAAAACTGGCCTGGCGCGTGCCCTATACACACGCCTACACTACCGCAGACCACTTTTTACCGCTGCTTAGTAAAAGGGCCCCTAAGTCCCATCTATCTGTATTCAGTCCAGTTATTGTAGTTATTGGGTCCTAATAAAAGATTTTTGGAGCATCTTACCCTTGTGTGTGGTGACTGATCTCTTGACATTGGGCCCTCTCACCCCATTTCTGTTGTGTTCGATTGCTGTGGAGAGTGTGAACCCCGCTTTAACCCCCCCACATTTTTATTTTCACCATGGGGGTTGACTTAAGATCTTGCTTGTAGGTTAAATATGTACAAAGCAGCCTTACTGAATGTAAGAGACAATCAACTGCTGTGTAGTCCTGCTGAGTGTTTTTCTCTGCAGACATAGAATAGATCAAAAATGCTGGCTGTGAATCCAAGGTGCTCTCTTCAGCTTTCCAAATGGGTGTCTAACTTCTCTCCTTTAGCAAGAAGAGTATCCACACAGTTGTAGGGCATGAGTTAAATACCAGGCCAGAAGATGATTTTTCATATCTCTTCTTGGTTAAATTTGTGAATAAATATGCAAGTCAGAGGAAAATGCATTAAGTTCCAGTTTGGGTAGCTACACTATAAACATAGAATATTTTGTATTGTATTGTATTTATTCATTTAATCTTACTACGCGATCTCTATATATAAAACGCACCTCCAACGTTCTAATGAAGCCTCAGCCGGAAACTTGAGATGGCATAGATATCCGGTTTAGTGTCTGCCCCATCCTCGCTTCACAGCGTGATGATGTCGAGGGCGGAGCACTGACACTGAACGAATGGCATTGCCTCGCCAACCCGTTGCTCGGCGGCCTGCAACGGTGAAGGCGGCTGTGTGCCAGCGAGGGGCAACGGTCTGCGTCCTCCTCTCCTGCTCCGCTGTCTCCTGCAGCCGTTACCATGGAGGACTGTCAGGCAGGCGAGAAGCTCTACTGGGCCGAGTACGACAAGAGCGGCCGAGGTTCGTGCAAGAAATGCGGGCACAGCATCACCAAGGACTCGCTGCGACTGCCCATTATGGTGCAGGTAGGCGCACGCGCTGCAGCACCTGGGGGCGGGGAGCAGGGCTCGCATACCGGCGATCGCGCTGATCGCTCAAAACCTTGCTAGCGCCCGTTTCATTGCTTTCTGAAACGGGCCTTTTTTACTAGTGTATAATAAAACACCAAACAATAATATGAATAAATTGGTACATTGAAACAAACAAAAACAATCATTATAGTCCTTCTATAACAATCCTGGACTTCTAAGTACAACCAAATGCAAGTGTATGTATAATAAGTCTTTACTGTTTCCTGAAAAATTACAAATCTGTTTTAGATAGAAGTTATTCCAAAAACTAAGGGCCCTGTTTACTAAGCAGCATTATAGGTGCGCTAACCATATATGCTTGTTAACCATGTATGTGCCTACAATATCCCTATAGGCGCCTACATGGTTAGTGCGCGTGCTGTGTAGGCGCGCTAAAAACACTAACACACCTCAGTAAACAGGGCCCTAAGTGTGGCCAAAATGGAAGTGTATGCATGTGTTGTCTTTATATGTGCTACTGTCAAAGATGAACATTCCAGAAATCTAAATTGGTTTGAACAAAGGTTGTGTGGTGAAGATTAAGAGTGTAGCTTTATTGAAAGTTGATTGGATGAAATACCTTACAGAGTCTTGAAGACCAAAAGCAGAAGCTTACATTGTGACTGATAAGGCAACCAATGTAATGTCATTGAAGTGGGGGGTTTTATGTTTTACCACCTGTTACAATCCAGGCAACAGCATTCTGAATTTGTTATAAAATGATGAAAGTGGAAGTCTTACATAGAGTGAATTATAATAGATTATTGGCAAAATCATAGCCTGAAGAACTGATTAAACTTCAGGAGGGTTCAAGGAAGGGGTTAAAACATTGTAAAAAATTTAACTTATAAAATGCATTTTTCACTATACTCTTAGTCTAAAGATGCATTGTTAACTTGTACTCAAGAATGATGCCAAGGTGATGAATCTCAGTACAAATTGGAATAATGATATCAGAAATATTAATATGATTGGTGAAGGTAGTCGATATAGAATGGATAATTAACATTGTCTCAGTCTTATTCAAATTAATGGCAAAGCCAATTTCAGGCAGCCATGCCATCCTTGCACTGAACAGGGCCCCATCAGGTTAAAAATGAAAAACAAAAACAATCATATCATAGGTATAGATAGAAGCAATATAAAATCCTATACTTTTTCAAAATTTCACAGAGTGGGCACAAAGTACCATGGATTAAACCAACCTCTGAGACACCCCATCTCAGATCTCTCCAGTGTCATCCCTTGCTCTAATCTGCTGAACTCTTTCAGAAACAGTAGAATGAATCCAAGCCAATCCCTTGCTCAGCTAATCTGTTCAAAAGATTAGATTGATCCACTCTTATCAAAGGCAGCAGATACGTCAATGTACAATAATTTCAAGACCTTGCAAAAGAGTATGAGTAGTCACTGTTAATAGTAGAATTTCAGGACTGTGGCCTGAACAGAAACTGTGCTGCTGGGAGGGTCCAAGATATATTCATCCAGGAACTGTTATAGTTGTTACTTCATCATTTTACTATAAATGAGAGACACAATACTGGACAGTTAACTGTTCAGGTCCGTACCGCTGAGCCACGGTCCAGGGGCCGGCCAATCTGCTAATCACAAACACCAGTTTCGACACCCCCCGAATACAATCACCCCATCCTGATGCCCCTCTGCCCCAAATACCCCCTCCTGATGTCCCATCAAATACAAGGCCTTCTTCCTGATGCTCCTCCAAAATACAAGGACCTCTCCCAATGCCCTTCCTGTCCCCCAAACTCCCTCTTGATGTCTCCCCAAATATAAGCCCCCTCCTGATGCCCCTTATGAATACAAGGAGCAAACAATGTGCATTAGGCCTATAAAACACTTTAATAACTACCCCACGAACTGCTGTTCTGGCATGTGTGTCACATATTTAGTCAAGTTCACACTAAAATATTTTAGCATAAAATTTAGGCGCTTGCGTTTGACACATTCAATTACTACCAACTTTCTATGAAATGGAATAAACAATAATTATTAAAAAAAAAAACAAAGGGAACCCCAAATCTCAGAGGAGTGGCTATTCATAACCCACTTTCAATCCTTAATGGAATCTTTTACTATCAAAAGAGGTCCTTTTACTAAGCAGCAGTAAAAAGTGGCCTGCAGTAGTGTGGACACATGAAATTGGTGCGTGCTAGTTTTTTTTTTTTTAATGGGGGCAGTAAATGGTTGTATGCTAAAATTAAAAGTAGCATGTGGCTACTTATTGCCTGAGCCCTTAAGCCCTTACCACCACCCACTGACCTAGCACTAAGGGCTTACGTGCTACTCATGCGGTAATCGGGCAGCGCACGCCAATGTGGCCGTACTGCTGATTACTACCGGGAATGCCCCCTGCAGTAGAAAATAGAAAAATATTTTCTACTGCAGGAAACAGCGTGCACCAATTTTGAAAGTACCAGCGTGCCCGCGCTACCCCTGTGGTAGTGCCGATTTGTAGCATGCCACCCCCATGTTAGTCCTACCGCTGCTTAGTAAAAGGACCACACAGATTCCAGTAACCACAGGGGAAAAAGAGAAGCAAAAAAAAAAAAAAAACTCCCAACAAGGGAGAAAAACAGCTGCACCATTTATGATATTTATAACAATAAGCTAACGTACAGCTCCTTCGTACTGGAAAATACAAAATCAGTTTCAAACAAAACTGTGCACAGAAAAAAAACAAAAACACTTATTTCACAAAATGATCCTTCTTCCAAAACCTTCAAACCCATTGAAATCACTCCAAAAAAACAGCGATTTTATCACATCAGTTTTATTTTCAGATTTGTGTTATGAAATTGATGTGATAAAGTTACTGGTTTTTTGGAGCAGTGGTTATTGGAACCTACGATAGTAAAGGACTCCATTAAGGATTCAAAATGGGCTCTAGATTGCCACCCCTGGGAGATTTGAAGTTCCCTTTGTCTTTTGAATAATTATTGTTTACGGCAACATATAGCTCTAATATCTGGATTTATTAGAGCAAAAAATATATATTCTTTTTTGAGTGTTCATAGTGACATTTTTTTCATCTCTTTTTTGGTGGATATGAAATAGGAATAAAACAAACGACAGTGGGAAGATGGAGATGACTTGCAAGTGTATGAAATAAAGTGTTTTAGTGATTTACGATTATCCTGTGTACCTGGTTATTCTGAAGTCATCTCCACCTTCCCACTGTCGTTTGTTTTATTCTTATTTCATCTCCTTGTGGGATTCCTTTCGGTTTTCTTCTTCTGTGAGATAATGTCACAATGCTGAGATAAATTTTGGAAGCAATTACGTTCCATTACATATAAGTACATAAGTAATGGCACACTGGAAAAAGACCAAGGGTCCATCGAGCCCAGCATCCTGTCCATGACAGCGGCCAATCCAGGCCAAGGGCACCTGGCGAGCTTCCCAAACGTACAAATATTCTATACATGTTATTCCTGGAATTGTGGATTTTTCCCAAGTCCATTTAGTAGTGGTTTACGGACTTGTCCTTTAGGAAACCGTCTAACCCCTTTTTAAACTCTGCTAAGCTAACCGCCTTCACCACGTTCTCCGGCAATGAATTCCAGAGTTTAATTATGCGTTGGGCGAAGAAACATTTTCTCCAATTTGTTTTAAATTTACTACACTGTAGTTTCATCGCATGCCCCCTAGTCCTAGTATTTTTGGAAAGCATGAACAGGCGCTTCACATCCACCTGTTCCACTCCACTCATTATTTTATATACCTGTATCATGTCTCCCCTCAGCTGTCTCTTCTCCAATCTTCGTCCCATCCCCGCTATCATTTTAGTCGCCCTTCGCTGCACCTTTTCCAATTCCACTATATCTTTCTTGAGATGCGGCGACCAGAACTGAACACAATACTCAAGGTGCGGTCGCACCATGGAGCAATACAATGGCATTATAACATCCTCACACCTGTTTTCCATATCTTTCCTAATAATACCCAACATTCTATTTGCTTTCCTAGCCGCAGCAGCACAAGGAGCAGAAGGTTTCAGTGTATTATCGACGATTGATATATGATGCAGTAAACATTATTCTGAGAAATCCAAAGTGCGTAGGAATTGTAGTCAGGGAGAAGATTTTTTTTGTTTTGTTTTGTAACTGAAATAGTTCTGTAGAAACTGTGTAAGACTCATTAATATTAACCCGCAACTGCACTTTCACAGAAGGAAGGGCTAGAATGCTATGAAATAGTAGGCTGTATTCATTCCCATTGTAAAATTAATTCCAGGTCCACCCAGTTTTAAGTACCTCACCCTGATGTTCTTGGGATTCTCATGCCTCATTTTTTTAAAGAATGAATGAAATAATATCTGAAGATATAGTATATCCAAATATAAGCAACAAAGCAGTAAATTTTTATGATTTAGGAAGACAAAAGTGTCAAAGTATTAAAATTATCACAGTGTAACTAACCTTTCTCCAGGGAATGTAGATCTGTAAAATGTACTATAAACAAACCAGTTCTGAAGTTGCTAACAGGGAGGAGCCCGAAACAGTTGGGACATGCTAATCACTTTAATTATCCATCTGATCATATCACTGGGTCCACTCATCTAGCAGGTTGGGTAGCCTAATTCTTGCTACAAATAAAGAAATCTGTAGTCAGACAACACACCTCAGTGGAATGCAGTACATAATTTATCCTAACTGTAATTTTTTCTCTTTCTTTGTTAGTGATGGCAGTGGGCTTCAATAGCCAACGATTGCCTATTAACTTTCAAGCTGGATGAAGCAGAATTCCAGGAATGTAGCATTCAGGTTGGATAGCCCAGTTTGTCGGTGCTGAAAAGCTGACAGCCCAGTAATCTTCAGTATAAGATCAATATTCCTCACACACAATCATTCCTAACTACTAACTTATCTGGTTGATGGTTCAGGTACATGCTGATTGTTTTTTTAAACTGGAGTTATGATATTAATGAAATTAAGGTTTTTGTGATCCCATCTGAAAATAAGCTTGAGGCGATGAAAATTCCAATACGCAGTGTACCTGAATGTAACTCATCTTGAGCTACTACTGAAAAAAGGTGTGAGCAAAATCCAAATAAATAAATAAACTTGACACACTACTTACTTGGTGGCAGACCAAACAAACAACAGTCAAATGTCAGAAGTCTTTAAGGGCTCCTTTTACTAAGCGGCCGTAAGCCCAACATGGGCTTACCGCTCACTATACAGCAGTACTTCCCACACCTAGCATGCCGTCATATCTGGTGCTACAAAAATTTATTTCTTTTTGTAGCGCTGGAGTGTACCCAGTGGTAACTCTCAATGGGTGGCTGTAAGGGCTCCTCCCCAAAATGGCTGCACGGCAAGTGCTTTACTTGCCACACGGCCATTTCCTCTAAGAAAGCAAGACTTCCCTTTTACCAGCTGCGGTAAAAGGGGGCCTTGGCGTGAATGAAAAAGCTGCGCTGACGCCAGTGTAGGCCCCTTTTTGCCACAGCTAGGTAAAAGGGGCCCTAAATGCTTTATTACCGTGGAAAGTCAGAAAGGCAGAGAAAGTTTCACAACTTACTAAAAATTCCTACAGGATAATTAAGTGGTCTATTCAATTTCATACAGTCACTTTAAAACACAGAAGACAACTCCCAGATCTACCTCTCTACACCAGAAATCTCAGCAGGCATCCAGGCCAAAGTTTCAGCATGCCTGTCTGACATTGCTGCCTGGATGTTTCACCGCCATCTGAAGCTAAACATGACCAAGACTGAGCTTCTTATCTTTCCACCTAAACTAACCTCTCCTCTTCCCCCTTTCTCTATTTCTGTGGATAATACACTCATCCTTCCCGTCTCATCAGCACGTAACCTTGGGGTCATCTTCGACTCCTCCCTCTCCTTCACTTCACATATTCAACAGACTGCTAAAACCTGTCGTTTCTTCCTCTATAACATCACCAAAATTCGCCTTTTCTTTTCTGAGTATGCAACCAGAACCCTCATCCACACTCTTATCACCTCCCGCTTAGACTACTGCAACTTGCTTCTCACAGGTCTCCCACTTAGCCATCTCTCTCCTCTTCAATCTGTTCAAAATTCTGCTGCACAACTAATATTCCGCCAGTGTTGTTTTGCTCATATCAGCCCTCTCTTCAAGTCACTTCACTGGCTTCCTATCCGTTTCCGCATACAGATCAAACTCCTCTTACTGACTTACAAATGCATTCACTCTGCAGCTCCTCAGTACCTCTCCACTCTCATTTCTCCCTACATTCCTCCCTGGGAACTCCGCTCATTGGGCAAATCTCTCTTATCTGCACCCTTCTCCTTCACCGCTAACTCCAGACTCCGTTCCTTCTATCTTGCTGCACCGTATGCCTGGAATAAACTTCCTGAGCCAGTACGCCAAGCCTCATCTCTGGCCATCTTCAAATCTAAGCTAAAAACCCACCTCTTCGATGCTGCTTTTAACTCCTAAACCTAAACCTAACCTTTCAACTGTCCCCTATCCCTGATATGTCCTGTCTGTCCTAACCCTTATCCCTTACTTGTCCTGTCTGTCTGTCATAATTAGATTGTAAGCTCTATTGAGCAGGGACTGTCTCTCCATGTTCAAGTGTGAAGCGCTGCGTACGTCCGGTAGCGCTATAGAAATGATAAGTAGTAGTAGTAGGAGGAGGAGAGATTTCAGCTCCCTATTACAAGCACATGGTGTTTTCTTTTTCTAATCTCTTTGCTATGGATGTGTGTAGTTCAGACTGCCAGATCACTCTTTATCAAACAATTGTATAGTTCATTTTCATTCATGATTGTCAGAAACAATAATTAAAACCATCCTTAACCTGCAACAGAAACCTAATATTTTGAGGTCCACAATTTTGGCAAAACTGAGATTTAAGTAAGGTATTAGACAAAATAACTGGAAACAGCTGATTGCTATTTGAAGTTCACTCTGCAGTATCAATAGGATCCTACAAACATGGGTTTAGGTTAGGCTTGCTTGGGCATAGAATGTAGGTAAGTTGGTAGCAAGAATTGGGAAGAGGGATTGTGTTTTTCTTCATTTTGTCTATGCCATAGATCCTCAGACACCAGGTCCACAGAAATAACACTAAAAGCATGTCAGAGAAATAGGCAACTTGTAAAATTAAAATGCAGTACAGCCCAGAAATCATTGACTGAGGGGCCCTTATCGCAAGCCAAATTGGAACTACTGCCAGCCCAATGGGCCACTGGCGGTAGTTCTGGTTCGAGTGTGCGCCATTTCTAGCACGCCCTGCAAAACATTTTTTTTCTAGTGCAGAGGAGTAGCCTAGTGGTTAGTGCAGTGGGCTGTAAATCAAAGGACACAGGTTCAAATAACTCTATAGGTCAAGAGATATATATATATATATATACTGTAACTGTGTACAGTAAGAGGTGAGTATATTACTTTTTAAAAATTTTATTATTGTTCATAAAGCCTACTCCTTTTTCTTGTTCTTCCAGTTCATCTAGATAAACAACCTCCACTGCTTTTATATTATCCCTTATAGTAGAGTATGACATTAGAAGACTAGAATGCTTATTATTATTATTTTTTAAATCTTTTATGCAGAGGCAGAGGTTGAAGGGAATGAGACAATTCTTGCTCTTTGCCATCACATACTAGATATTCTGTATTTTTTAAATATAATTTCTTTTAGGCAGTACAATATACTCTAACCGTCAACAGGCAGTTCCTTTTAAAGATTTAAAGGTATTCCTGAATTAACCACTAATTGATTCCTCTGTCTTTCAGTTTTTCAGCTAACAGAACTGACCTACAAATCTCTTGTTTTGATGCATCCTTATTTAGGTTTACCAGTCCTGCTTGCTATAACATTACCAGATCTGATTCCTAACATTTTTTAAAGAATTAATCTGACTGTGTTACCTCTTAAAATTTGAAGTAGATACTGATCAGGAGTCTCATTCTTGATCCCTGCGAAATTTCACAATTGAAGGGCATCCGATATGTATTAATTATTTTCTTTACTTCTAATTTTCTTGATATCTTATGTACCTTAATTATAACAATACTCTGTTCCGTTAATGGCGATTGTCACTGCGGCATAATGTAAGCCACATTGAGCCTGCAAAGAGGTGGGAAAATGTGGGATACAAATGCAGCAAATAAATAAATAGTTGGCTGATTTCACAAAACTCTCTATATAAGTGGGGGACAATTAACTATGAAAGCTACAAAAAAATTTTTATTGTATTTTTGAAATACAATCAGCAGGGGAGCTGCAAAGGAAGTTTAAAGATAGGGGATATCCGGATAAACTTGTGAGACAATCCTACAAAAGAGCTCTGTTTCAACATAGAGATCTTTTGATTCAAGATAACCAACAGAAAAGGACCAAAAGTATGGATAGGGTGATCTCTTGTGTTTTGAAGTTTACAGATAGATCCTCTCAAATCTCCGCAATTTTAAGGAAACATTGGAATGTTATGCTCACTCAGGAAGCATTTCAGGATCATCATCTTATGCTTTCCTATGTTCGAAATCAAAATTTACAAGATCAACTTAGCGTGGCAGATGTATGGTCTAATACCACACAAACAGAGGGATACCATCAGAAATGTGGACATTGTTCCATTTGCTCTATTACAGTGGAAAGTACAGAATTTAAGTCCACGGATGGTAAGACTTATAAATTAAAATACAGAACCACGTGTGATTCAAAAAATGTAGTTTATCTTTTCAGGTGTCCGTGCAATTTGCTCTATATAGGTCATACCACTTGTCAGTTTAAAACTAGGGTTATAGAACATAGGCATTGTATTACTAATGCCAAGATGGAAGCACCTATGACTCGTCATTGTGAACAAGCTCAACATCGGTTCAACCAGTTGCAGTGTATGATCATTGATCAAGTACTCATGGGTAAGAGAGGGGGGGATTTAAAAACAATTCTATGGCGTAAGGAACAACACTGGATTTATACACTCAAAACAGTTGCTCCTCAAGGGTTAAATAGAAATATCGAGTGGAATGCCTATTACTAATGAGGTGCTGTTGGGGAGGTGTGGTTTCCTTCGCCTTTTGGACATTGGATTGGACATGTAACGTAATGACGCTTTCGTGACGTCATGACGTTTCGATATGTTGCTTTGAAAAACTCAATTAGATTTGGAATACTTGTTCCTGCACCATCTTTGGGATCCATACGACTGACGCTTTAATTTTCAGTGTTAATGTGGTTATTGTTCCAGATGGATGTGAAGCGCCCTTCCTGAAGCAGCCACGAGGTTGGCGAAACAAAGCGCTCTTGTTGAAGGGCTGGCGGTTTTTTTCGCCGCTGCAGAAATTTTGTAAGGCTCCGGAGTCTTTTTGGGAGAGATTTTTGATTTGTTTGAAAAATTCCTGAAGCTGCCACGCCTGGATTAAGTTAAGTAAACTTGGTTTGCTATATATTTTGATAGGATAAAAGAAAGTTCCTCTAAATTTTCTATCTGAGGCTTTATGTTATCTTTAACTGAAATTCGGGTTTTTTTCCTCCCAGGGGGGCTTCTTTAGGTAGTTTTTTACTGGCTGGGGTCAGTTTTGGGTAGTTTGGTTTTTGGTGTTCATTTAATTCATTATTTATACATTTTTGGAGGGAAAGAGAGTTTTTTATCCCATACGGTTTTCTCATGTAGCATGAGTTTTTACGTTGGGGTTTTTTTCTCTTTTTCTCCCTGAACTAGAACCTATGATATTAACCTACTCCTGTTTATACAAGGGATTGGTAATACTTTGGTATTGTTCCCTGTTAGGAGGTTTGAGGTTCTATTTGTTAAGATTCAAATTGTTTATGGGGTGAAAGAATTGTCCTCCACCAAATTAAAGGGACACCTCCAAACTATCTTTATATATATATAAATCAAACTCCTTTTGTTGGATTGTATTTTTGAAGCCATAACTAGAAATGGGGAATCAAAGGCCAACCGAATTTCAGTTTTGACTTCAGCTTTGGAGTCAAAGTCATCCTGAAATTTGCATTCAGCCTTGTTTTGGTTTTGGCTGAAAATGCTGGTGCATTTTCAGCTGAAACCAAGACAATTTTGCTATGTCCCCTAGCTCTCTTCCTCCTCTTTTCAAACTGAACAAACTCTGACTTCCTCCTTCCTCTTCCCTCCCCCGAACAGAATCCCCCATCACAGACCCCTTCTGTGCCACACTGGTGGTCTAGTGGTGAGTCAGGGCAAGAGTGATCCCCACTCACTCCTACACGAGACATGCATAGATGAGATGAAAGTGCTCATTTTAACTATGTATTGTACAATGGATTAAAGGAGTAGTTTTCCTTAATTCCCTATAGAGGATGAACAGAATTGTTTTTTCCAGTTTCGTCCGAAACCAAATCTGCAGCCAAAATTCACTGCTCGATTTCAGCCACTGCTGAAGCCAAAAGTGAAATCAGCCCAGTCTCCAAACGGGAACAGCTCACACTTCCTCCCTCCTCTTCTGATGCCGCCCCCCCCCCCCCCCCCCCGAGCTTCCACTTCATATCTCCTCCACAAACAGAAGAAACCCCTCTCCTAGTCCCACCAGTAGGTGCCCTTTGCCTACCTACTGCCCTGATTGTATAGTAGTGAGTCGAGGCAGGAGCGATCACTACGCACTCGTGCTGATGCCATCTCCAAGTTAAAATGGCTGTAGCGATTTCCATCATCAGTCTCGCAAGATTGCCTCGAGAGGTCGTGGAAGCCATTTTGGGATTAGAACTACCATGGGTGGGAGCGACTGTGGATCACTCCTGCCCGTGCCGGCTCCAATGCACCCGGATACCAGAGGAGGAGGATATAGCCACAGCTGCTGCAATGTTAGTGTCTTCTACTTCTAAACATAAGTGCATAAGCATTGCTATGCTGGGACAGACCAAGGGTCCATTGAGCCCAGCACCCTGTCTCCGACAGCGGCCAAAAGAACAAACAATTTGTCCCGCCCATCCCAGAAACAGTGGATGTTTCACCACTTCCATTCAATAACACTCTATGGCCTTTTCCTCCAGGAAGCAGTCCAACCCTTTTTGAAATTCTGCTAAGTCAACCATCTTAACTACTTTTTCCGGCAACGAATTCCAGAGTCTAACTACGCGTTGAGTGAAGAAACATTTCCTCCAATTCGTTCTAAATTTACTACACTACAGCTTCATCACATGCCCCCTTGTCCTAGTATTTTTGGAAAGCGTAAACAGACGCTCCACATCGACCCTTTCCATTCCACTCATTATCTTATAGACCTCTATCATATCTCCCCTCAGCCGCCTTTTCTCCAAGCTGAAGATCCCCAGCCTCTTCAGCCTTTCCTCATAGGGAAGTCGTCCCATCCCCTGTATCATTTTTGTTGCCCTTCTCTGCACCTTTTCTAATTCCACTATACCTTTTTTGAGGTGCGGCGACCAGAATTGCACACAATACTCAAGGTGCGGTCGCACCATGGAGCGATACAATGGCAGAATAATATCCTCATTTTTGTTTTCCATCCCTTTCCTAATAATACCCAACATTCTATTTGCTTTCCTAGCCGCAGCAGCACATTGAACAGAAGGTTTCAATGTATCATCGACGATGAAACCTAGATCCCTTTCTTGGTCCGTGACTCCTAACGCTGAGCCCTGCATGTCGTAGCTATAGTTTGGGTTCCTCTTTCCCACAAGCATCACTTTGCACTTGTTCACATTAAACGTCTGCCATTTAGACACCCAGTCTCGTAAGGTCCTCTTGTAATTTTTCACAATCTTCTTGCGATTTGACAACTTTGAATAACTTTGTGTCATTAGCAAATTTGATTACCTCACTAGTTACCCCCATCTCTAGGTCATTTATGAATATCTTAAAAAGCAGAGGTCCCAGCACAGATCCCTGAGGGACCCCACTAATTACCCTTCTCCATTGCGAATATTGACCTCCCTGTTTCCTATCTTTCAACCAGTTTTTAATCCACAGTAAGACACTACCTCCGATCCCATGTCCCTCTAATTTCCTCTCTAGTCTTTCATGAGGGACTTTATCAAATGCCTTCTGAAAATCTAGATACACCACATCAACCAGCTCACCTTTGTCCACGTTTGTTTACCCCTTCAAAGAAATGCAGCAGATTGGTGAGGCAAGACTTCCCTTCACTAAATCCATGTTGACTTTGTCCCATTAGTCCATGCTTTTGAATATGCTCTGTAATTTTGTTCTTAATAATAGTCTTTACCATTTTGCCCGGATCTCCTCTGGAACCCTTTTTAAATATCGGCGTTACATTAGCCACCCTCCAATCTTCCGGTACCACACTCGATTTTAAGGATAAATTACAAATCACTAACTAGCTCTGCCAGCTCATTTTTTAGTTCTATCAGTACCCTGGGATGAATACCATCTGGTCCTGGAGATTTGCTACTCTTCAGTTTGCAGAACTGCTCCATTACGTCTTCCAGGTTTACAGATATTTCATTAAGTTTTTCCAACTCGTCAGCCTCGAATACCCTGTCCGGCACCGGTATCCCTCCCAAATCTTCCTCGGTGAAGACCGAGGCAAAGAACTCATTTAGTTTTTCTGTTATTTCTTTGTTTTCCTTGATCGCCCCTTTTACACCCCAGTCATCCAGCAGGCCCAACTGATTCTTTTGCCGGCTTCCTGCTTTTAATGTATGTAAAAAAATTTTTACTATCAGTTTTCACCTCTAACACTATCTTTCTTTCAAAATCTCTCTTTGCCTTTCTTATCAGCGCTCTGCATCTGACTTGACATTCCTTATGCCGCTTCTTATTTTCTTCATTCGGTTCCTTCTTCCATTTTCTGAAGGATTCCTTTATAGCTCCAATAGCTTCCTTTACCTCATTTTTTTAACCATGCCGGCTGTCATTTAGTTGGGTGAGGGATAGGACTGGGTAGGGAAGAGGATTGTCCTAAACAGGATCCAGAAAAAGAGGAAGAGGAGCCAGACACATTTGAAAGAAAAAAAACATATCATCATAGTGATTTACAAAAGACAGAAAAACAATACCGGAAATATGACACATTAAAAAATGCAGATCATGACAAGAATGAAAAAAATAAATAAGAGCAACAAAAGAGAGGAAATGCATAGTATAACATCAGTAACCTGTAAACAATGTTGTAGATCAGAACGAAAAGGATTCTTAGTCCTTTGTTCAATCATGGGTACTATTAAAGATCAGGAACCGAATGCTGGAATATCCATATCCTAACACCTGCCTTATTATTATTTTTTTTTATAAGGGATAAGTGGGTGCAGGCTGTGAGATTATTAGAGTGGGTGTGAGAGAGTGGATCAGAGGTTTTGTGAGGTATAAGAAGGGATCAGAGGTGGGAAGCTGGCAGAGAGTGAGAGGATCAGGAGTGTGTGGGGAGAATGAATGAGGCAATTGAAGGGTGGTGTGGGATTTTAGGACATCATTCTTCCCTAACCTGAAACTGGATCTTCTCTTTTTCTTCCCCTTCCTCTGCTAAAATTGTCCATATCTCCTCCTCTCTGCACACCATCCCAATTCCCTCTATTTTTCCTGCTTGAGATCCTTTCTCCATTTCCCTGGTTTGAGATCCTTATCTCCTCAGACCCTTTCCTCTTCCTCTGTTCCCTATTCCCTATTCTAATCAATCATTGTGTACCTAAATAGGACCAAATAAACTAACTGGACAGAAGAAATGTCAGAAAATGGCTTAAATTTACAAAATAAAATAAAAGATTGATATACTTTAATATCCAAATATATGCAAATGTATTACTATCTCTTGCTGCAGAATCTTGAAAACTTTGCTGCAGAAAACAGTCGGCTTTGACTATAATAACCTAAAAGATCATTTGCTAACAACACATGAGAATGTTAACATAGGTTATCTACCTCAGGGAATAAACTGCAATAAACATTGCATGGTAAAGGTGTTAACAAGTGCTGTTGGTAAACGACCTCCTAAATATGTAACAAATCTTCAATATTCACTGGATTTTCTGCCAGATTCTATATAGCAGTGGTTCCCAAACCTAGTCCTTGAGGCACCCCAGCCAGTCAGGTTTTCAGGATACCCATAACGAATATTCATGAGAGAGATTTGCATGCACTGCCTCCATTCATGCAGATGTCTCTCATGAATATTAATTATGGATATCCTGAAAACCTGACTGCCTGGGGTGCCTCCAGAACTAGGTTTGGGAACCACTGCTGATGCTAGAGGCCATTAGCGCCAAACTAGCGCCTGCTTTAGTGAGAACAGAATGCTTAGATGCTCTAGTACAGGAAACAACAAGCGCGCCAAAGATTAGCGCAAATAGCATGCTAATGTAGTCAAACGCATGTTAATGAGCTCATTTCCTATTCCATCCCAATGCTCAGAGAACAGCACACAAAATAATGCTGCTTTACCACTGTAAAAGATAAAGCCAGCTGGGAGCAGGCATTAGGGGGGTTGAAGAGAGGATTTCTCATGATTCTTTCTTTAAAATCTGCTGGTTCTTATACAATTTGGACTCAGAAGGAGGCCCATGAAAGCTCCTAAGTGCCAGTAGTGAGAAACAAATGTGTGCGAGTCCGAGCAAACCCAAAAGTGAAAGCACACATTTGTTTCTGTTTCCTGCATTTAAAGATAAGCCTTCCAAGTAAAAAACAAAATAAAAATATGAAAAGTTTATATTTAAAGGTACAGAAAACAGACACCAATATGTGCTTGACATTCAGGTTTGGCTGGTGTATGCACACAGGAGCTGCGCTTACCGTGCTAATTTTTCTGCGCATGTGCCAAGCATGTTCCCCTTCCTTGCTTTCACTTTAACGGCGCAATATAATTTGCATACCTTTTCCTTTGAGCACTGACGAACTAATTTTCTGCGCTGTTCTGGCAGCATTTTTTTTTAGCGCTGTTGGCTTACCACGGGAGTTCTGAGTATTGGAGCATCAGGTTGCAAAGGAAATCAACAGTACTCGCAAAATCTCAGCATCATCCACACCATTTCACTGAGGGTTCCTTTTACAAAGGTGTGCTAGCATTTTTAGCATGTGCTAAAAATAGGCACGTGCTAAAAGTTAGAGACACCCATATATTTCTATGGGTGTCTCTAGCATTTAGCGCGCACTAAAAACATTAGCACACCTTTGTAAAAGGACCCCTGAGTTATTACAATCACGGAGTATGATATTTGTTGAGGAACCTGAAATGAATTAAAAAGGAGAGGGTTTCTGCACATATGAAAAAAATAAATTTTAAAACAGCTCTGAAAATTTGGCTGTTCTAACAAGCATTCCATCTGCATAGCTAAGACACAGTGGTGTACCAAGGGGGGGGCGGTGGGGGCGGTCCGCCTCGGGTGCACGCCGCTGGGGGGGTGCCGCGCGCTGGCAAGCAGTGGCCTCTCTATGTCTGTCTCAATAGCAGACTATGAACTTTTCCTCCAGGAATTATGTATTCTCTAGGCAGTGGAATATATACCTCTATTTGTAGAATTTTTATAGCAAAATCAAATGATAAAAGTATAATAAAGATAGTAACAAGGACAATATCAGAGTTCTGGTGCCTTTTTCAATTGTCTCTGGTCAGTGTATATTTCTGGATCACAAGCAGGATACTAAAAATTTTCTCTCTCTCTCTCTCAATTTTTCTCATTTTCTCTTTCTTTCAGATTCTGATTCATAAAGCTTTATTGATTATCACAGTTTGTAAAATGCATTGCCAAAACAATAAATAGAGAGGGTAATTTTGAAAACTATTTCTTTGGAAATTAACTTTTAGAAAACCACCTACCTAACACGTGAGTAAACGTATGCATGTATTTTTATCTACAGCAAGCAAAGGCATTCCTACAGGGTGGAGTTTTCACTTTCATGCAGGCTTTTGAAAATTCATACGCATGCACATGAATTAACCTAGAAAAAGCATGTGCTCAAAGAACAGGTATAAATGTGTCTGCAGTGGTCCTCCTGAGGTAACTTTCAAAGCTGTATAGGCATACCTTTGCTTTGAAAATCCAGCAACTTCCACACTGAGAAAAGCATGTTTATAATTTCTACCTGTTCAAATGTTTACAAATAGGTAAAAAATATATAATAAAAAATATTATACTAGCACAGAAAGGACAATTGGATGGTCTTACCCTCAATTTTGCTGATTTGAGGCTTTGGGGATCTAGTGCATCAAGACATCAATATTTACTTATGGACAAATGGACTAAGCTAAAAGTCAGTGAGTTTCACAGATTTGTGCACGTGATCAAACAGACTATCCCCACTGACCACATGGAAAACTGAGCTAGCCACCTCAGGTGTGAAAAATGGGTTAGCCCACTTGTCCATATGACCATCCAATTACAAGATTCTGATGCTGTTCAGGTTATTTCTTACCAAGTGGCAGGGTACAACATATTTTGCAGTTACAGTGGATGTTTCTCCTCTTTCCCCAGGATTATAGAGTTTTTCCCCCCCATCCTCCTTCATTAACAGGAAACATTTTATTTTCCCTGTTATCTTTGGAAACAGTACAATGCTGATACTTTTGCTTTTTGCAGAGGACAGAGGTGAAGTATTCTGTGAGGGTTTGATTTTAGTTTAAGCATCTGTAGCAGCCCAGTCTGTTCTGATTTTCAATCTGGATCTGCTAGTAGGTGGTGCACTATGCAGTGTTCTAATATTTACATTGATGGTTTTTCATAGATTGGGATTTTGATCTGTGAATCTTGGGATATAATATTTTTAATAACAGGTTTACTACAGAAGTGCTAAGTGTATTTGTGTTGCATCACAGAAGGCCTGGTAGTGGAGAGAATTTGTGTCACTGCTACTGATGTAATGCCAGAATTTGAATATTCTTCTTTGTATGGTGAGTAGTAAGGGGAAGAATTTTAGTTATGTGCTTCGGTCAATATTATGTGTGTTTCAATGGATGCAGAATGTATGATTGAAGAACTATCTTTACATAGCTATGTAATATAATAAAAAGCAGTTTCTGTTACTAAAATCTAACCTTGGGCTGGGCAAACTCCAGATGGACAGGGGGAAGGGCTCTGTTGGTAGGAGTGGAAGTGGACAGGGGGGGGGGGGGAGAAAGAAGAGAACATTTGGGAAGTGGAAGCATCTTTTAAAATAAGTATTTCCCGCCTGGGCTCTCCTGGCCATTGGGTGAAGAGGTTCTGGGAGTCAGAAATTGGGAGTGGATATTTAAGGTACCACCTCTGGGGGAGCATGGCCTTTTCCTGCTCCTTGGAGGTGGCTGTTTGACTGGGCTGTGTGCAGAGTTTAGAAATAGGCCAACTTTCTTCTTATGGCTTCCCTAAAAGGTGTCTCAACTGATGATTTGGGGGAAGAAATTTCCTTGATGGTGGGGGACTCATTTGATGATTTCAGCCCAGTCTAAGTGAGATCTATCACCTTCCCACTTCCAGTTTGAAAATCTAAGGCCACAGCTCTTACAGCCTTGGCCCTGGAAGCTCATGACATGAAGGAGGGGAAGAGGGCAAAACCAGCACACGGGGCAGTACAGGATAGGTTGTGAGGCCCGGGCAGTCAAAAACTGCAGGAAGCTGGCATGCTCCCTTGGGGGGGGGGGGGGGGGGCTCTAGGGACACAGGGGGGGAAGTGGCGTGATTGGGATGGGGTTCTGTATGACCCTTTGGGCTGGGCAGGTGGGAGCTTGGTTTGGGGGAGACTATGGATGCATGCTACCTGAGCTGCTGCCTGAAGGTTGTGGTCTGGGTGTTGCTGGCTCTTGTTTTCTCAGGGCTTCCAGATGGACGAGATGGGCGGAGGTGCATCAGGAGAGCGGTCATCTACGAGCAAAGCTCCAGGGGCATAGCCGGACACCCAATTTTGGGTGGGCCTGGACCCAAGATAGGTGGGTAGAACTCTGCCCTGTCCCATAAGTGATTTGGTCTCTCCCTCTCTTGTCTGCATGCCATATGGCCTCTCAAACATCCCCCCTCCTCTGCATACCTTTTAAATAGCATATTTTCACCGGCAGCAAGCAACAACTAATGCAAACTGCTCATGTTGACCCCACAGCCAACATCCTGTTTCTGCATAGGCAGGAATACATCAGAGGGAAGGCTGTGGGGCTGGTGCAAACAGTATATATCCGTCGCTGCTCGCTGCAGGTGAAGATCTGCTGTTTCCAAGGTATGCAGGAGAGACAGTTGTTGGGAGTTTTGGGCTGGTGGGGCTTGGGTTTCCCTGCCAGCCACATCATAGGTGTGCTGCTACTGAGCCCAAAGTGGGTGGGCATGAGCCCACCCTTGGCTACACCACTCCAGAGCGCAGAGGCTGCCTGTGTCATTGGTGTCTGTGGGACTCCCTTTGGCTTGTATAGGTAGCCTGGTTGTGGCAGGGAGCAATGGAACAGGCAGTTGAATTGGACCCAGTGGACATGAGAGGTGGTGGGCAGCAGCTAGCGATGATCCTGCTTTGTCATCGGTGCTGGAGCAGTGGGTGGGGACCCACGGCTAGTGGTAATGATGCATCTGCCAGCACAGGGGCTTCAGGAGCGGTGAAGAGATTGCATGGATTGCAGGAAGACAATGAGCAGCTGAAAAGCCCAAAGATTGTCATTCAGTCCCCCATGTCTGTCCTACTATATTTGAACAGCTGAATCTGCTCACTGATGATGAACATTTGAGTATACATATATATACACTTTTCAAAGGGGAGCATTAGAAATCAGTTTTATATGAAAATAATCAGAAGAAATGTTTAAGGTGGTTTTACTCTAGCAGCAGTAGGCACACCCTAAAATGATTCACAAGTTTTGATTAGATCTTGCATGAAATATAGGGGAGAAGATTCTTATGTTGTAATTGGTGTTTTTTGTTTTGTGCCTATGGGAAAAACCTTTGACAGATCAGGCTGAAAGTATTCGATAGTGGGCTCTAGAGGCTATAATCCAGTGCCAAGCATTGTACAGATAAAGATGAAGCAGAATATATGCTTCTCAGAGTCATCCTTAAAAATTTTCACATAGGCACTAATAGACTGAGCTGTATGTTAGTGAATAAAAGAATCTCTTTGTCAAGGAAACACTGGAATAATCACAGACATAGTAATTCTGTATTCTAAGGTTTTCAAACACAAATTAAGTGCATGGCTCTTAAAGCTTCCCCAGCTTGCTTTGCTAGGTTTCTACTTAGAAGGCCCAATTGGGCGACCTTTAGAATTCAACAATTGCCCTATTGGCAAAAATATGATGAATACAGCAAGAGCTGAAAGGAAGTAGAGTTCTGTTCCATTATGCTCACCAGCCTTCTACCTTCCTTACCTGAAACTTCTAGCACACACCTGCATTATGACTCATAATCCAGACCCCACCTTTATACATCCAAGACAATGCAGAAAGAAACTAAAGTAACTGCAAAACTATGACTTTTATAAAAACTTCTTTCCACAGCTGTGCATAATTGTTTCACTCACTTCATTAAAATATGCACAGTTGCATGCCAGACAACGTACTTGGTCAATGCCCTTACCTTTTAGTTCATGCGATGTGGAACAGCATTTTAGAAAGGATATCCAAGTCAGAACATTACAAATGGATGTCCATCTTCTAAGCACTTTAGAGCAGCCTGTTCTAAAATACAAGTGAGATGGATGTCTGTGTACTGGAAATAACTGGCATGAACATCCATTTTACAAACTGAAATGTCCAAATTATGAACAGAGCAAAACAAGGGAAATGGATGTCTGTGTGCAATTTTATAATGTGGATGTTCCTATGCTGTTGCACAGATGCCCATGCAGAGCAGAGGGGTAGTCTAAAGTTAGAGCAGTGTGTTGCAAATCAGGGACTCAGGTTCAAGTCCCACTTCAGCTATTTGTGATCTTTTTTTAAATTGTGAGCCCTCCAGGAACAGAAAAATACCTATGGTATTTAAATGTATACCACTTTAATAGCCTTCAGTCTTACATGTGTATTATATATTCAGGTACCGTAGTCTAGTTTTAGGTCAACTAGATTACTGCAACATCATTTATTTAGGCTGCCCAAAATTCCTTTAAAAAATTACAGATGATTCAGAATATGGCAGCTAGGTTAATTTTCTCAGCACCTCTTACTGAGTGACACCCTTGCTGGTAAAATTGCACTGGTTACCAGTGGAGGCCTGGGTCCAATTTAAGCTCTGTGCCATGGTTTATATCTTATACAGTAATTCCTCATCATATATGTTAAATTTAATTGGCTTCCCTAATCTTACCAGGTTAGGGGTTTGTAGAAATCCTCTCCTTCAATATCCTAGTCCCAAAAATGTTCGTTTGAAAGTGCTATTCTCCTCCAGTTTGGAATTTTGTCTGCTCGTGTATGGAATTCCTTGCCGATTCAGTTAAGGATATTAACTGGTTACTTTCTTGTTATGCTAATGAGTTATCAGTATTATTTGTTGCAATTCTCCATGATCTGTATTGGATCTCTTAAATTTGTGTTAGCATAGAATTCCGAGGTGGTTGCAGACTATAAAAGTAACTAATGTAATGTACAGTAGGTATTTTTCTGTCCCTGGAGGGCTCACAATAATAATAATAAAAAAAAAACTGACATGGGATTTGAACCCGAGTCTCTTAGTTTCTAGTCCACTGTACTAACCATTAGGCTACTCCTCAAATATGCATGCTGATCTATTAAGAATGTCCATAGCTGTCATAGAGCTTGGTAGCTCTTGCTGGTTTCACATTCAGGGGAGAGGGAGGAGGACAACAGCCATTGGGAGATTAAGGAGATGTCATACCTTAATCTCACTAGTGGACAGTTGCTCAAGCAGAGCAGCTTTCTGTAACCTGGTCACAAGAAATACCAGGTCTACATAACATCACCCATAGAGAGTTAATTTTACTTCCAATCTTTATAACACCAGGCTTCCCAAGGTAGGTTACAACAACAGTTAAGAAAACCCCATCAGTAAAGAGGATATCCTCATTAAAATTTGGCCTTCTATTACTGTATTGTACAGAACAGCGTAGAAGAATGAGCACAAAATACCGCCTTTATTAGTGCAGTTTCTACTAGCTACAATTTTTGAAACTGTTTTAGTGATATTCAGTTTTGATTTCATGATATTTATATCTACATATGGGACACTGTCAACTAAATTAAAAAGTTGTCAAATAAGTTTAACAAAATGTTTTGTCCTCTTTTTTTGGCACTACCTATCAAACTGGAACTGCTTTTGCCTTTTTACAGATGGACTACGCATAGGCAGTCCATTATTTTTAACAATCTTTTACTATTGCTTTCAATAGTGTTTGCTATTGTTTTGGGTACACTCCAACTACTGGCTTCAACCCATATAATGGGCTTGATAGCCTTGTACCATCTCCTGTTCTCAATCTAACCTCCTTGGTCTGAAATGCTGCTAAGGAATGTTCTATTTTAGTTAAAACTTTTTATTGAGATTCCAATATTTTATTGTCACATAATGAATGCTGTCAATAATAAAAAAAAAAGCTCAGCTTTTCAAATGGTTTACCATAAAACTTATTTATTTTAATATTTCCTGTTAGTATGCATTTGATCCTCATTTTTCAAACTTTTAAGTTATCAGCTGTCAAAGTTACAAAAGTTACACCACAAAATTACAATTTAGGAGGATCAAGTTACAGCTCTGCTGTAAGTCATCCTGTGGAATGGTTGTAGGGTGCCTTTTTAATTACCAGAGCATCAACAGCCAATGTATGACATCTGCAGGTAGCAACCAAAACTGCATTTAGAAATAGCAATGCATGAAGTAAGAAATAATAGTGTTTTTTCACAGGGAAACCAGCCTTAGAAAATAATCATGCAAGTTTTTCTTCTGTCTCCCTACATAACCTTTGACCCATTCATACTTTTCCAAATGTAGCCAGACCCTTGTCATTCAGGGACTGGCTATATGTGTGCATGCTGTTTCAGAGGCTACAGTTTGGCAGTGGAGGCAGTGCATGCAAATCTCTCTCATGAATATTCATTGTGGATATCCTGAAAACCTGACTGGCTGGGGTGCCTCCAGGACCAGGTTTAGAAACCACTGGTGTAAATGTAGACCTCTCTCTACCTCCTTCTTATGAATCCTGAGGGGTGGAAGAAATATTATTTCAAGGCACTAAAATGTGGGACAACCATTTCCTCTCTGCAGTGTCTTTCAACCTTACACTCATCCACTCATATAATGCCTTTGTACATGCCAGATGGCCACATTTATTTTATTTATTTTTGTTACATTTGTACCCCGCGCTTTCCCACTCATGGCAGGCTTACATGGGGCAATGGAGGGTTAAGTGACTTGCCCAGAGTCACAAGGAGCTGCCTGTGCCTGAAGTGGGACTCAAACTCAGTTCCTCAGGACCAAAGTCCACCACCCTAACCACTAGGTCACTCCTCCACTCCACATTAACAGGGTAACTGGGCAAATAAATGGCTCATCTGTTATCTTGAGTCCAAGAAAAACTTCTAAGTGACAAACCACAAAAAACCCCCAGAAACCAGATTTCCTTTGTGAAGTCTTCCCTTCAGTTCTCCTTATCTTAAAGCTCCATGACTCTTTCTACTCTTTCCTCCAGGCTTCTCTGAAATGCTTTAACAGGACCTCTTGGTTTCCTCTCTCTCTCTCTCTCTCTCTGAAACAATACCTCACACACTCTCCTCAAACATGCCAAGAATACCGCAATTGTATTTCAACACTTTTCTAGACATCTTCGTCCCAGAATTTCCACAAAGACTCTCAATGCAAGTCCTCTCCCCCAGCTCTCCCTTGCAGGTCATAGGCCTCAACTCCAATTCCCTCTATTTATTTCAGCTCAGGGACTAAATCAGAACCCATTATCTATATGGTGTCTGGAAAAAATGGGACCTCACCAACATTTTTCCAAATAACCCCAAAATAAATGTACTGTTTTTAAAAAAATATGGCATTAATAATATTAACACGTTACTGCAAAGTGCTGTAAAAACTAGATGATCCCTGTTTTCAAAATGGCATAATTCAGGAAGTGACTATTAAGATCTGTTTTAGCAAAATGGTATTTAGCAAAGAATATAAAGTTGTGCAATTACATTTTTGTGAACAAATAAGACATATGGTGCAAAGTGTTTGCTAAGTTTCCTAATAAAGGCTGGACTAATGTATTTTCAAAGGTAATTCTAAATGTTTAAAAATTGCAAAGTATTTGAAATGATCTAAGGAGTCCTGTTTTTTCCAGACACTGTGTAGATTACTCAGGAGCCCCTAATGCTTCTTTAGCTTGACAGGAAAAAGGCCAAATATAAAATACTTCTTGTTCTTACCTTTCCCTCTTTCATTTGCTCACAGTCCACTTTGGTGCTTCAGGGACTGTCCCTTCATAAAACCTAAAGCTGCCAAGCTCAGAGCCTGCTTTTGAGGCACACAGTCTGCTCCTTTTCCTTTGTTCCAGGCTTTGATTAACACCCAGGATAAGCACTGAAATAGAGGAAACCTTTTGCTACATCTGGTTCTATAGTATGAAAAAGGAACAAGTGTACTGTATGTACTCAAATATAAACCTATCCAAGTATAAACTGAGATAAAGGTTTTACTCCAAAAAAGGTGGGGGGAAAAAACTTAACTCAAATGTCTCTCTCTCCTCCTCCCTCCAAGGTGTTCCACATTACTCCCTTTCTTCTCTCTACCACGGTGTCCAGCATTTTCCCCCTTACCTTCTTCCTGTGGCTAACACTGTGGGAAGGAGGAGCAGAGTCCCTCAGGTAAGCGATGTCTAGGGTGGTACCTGACAGTGCTGATAGCAGCAGTCGGCTGGTGCAGGGGTCTTGATCATATGCACATGCTCAAAGTCTGTTGGCTCCCGCCCCTTAATTTCCTGTTTTGGAGGGGATGAAAGCCTGCAGACCTTGAGCATACATGGATGCTCTAGGCCCCCCTACCAGCAACTGCAATGCTATCATACCGTCAGCTGATCCAGGGACTCTGCTGACATGACGGACTCTGTTCCTCCTTCCCACAGCATCAGCCATGGAAGGAAGGTAAGGAGAAAAATGATGGACACCACTGGGGCTTGAATATAAATCGAGGCAACTTCTGACCTTTTTTTGGGCAAAAAGTTCTCGATTTGTATTAGAGTATATACAGTATTCACAACCAATATGGACATGGGTTTTGACTGCAATATTCTGATAACCACCCAAAACCTGAAAACGTAACATTTTGAAACAGCACTTTTATTACTGAAACACAAAATCACTCTTTGTGTTTTAAGATTTCTTAACAATGCCAGATATTTTTTTCATCACTTACAAACAAAGCAATTACAGCATTCAGAAGATGTAATGTAATATTGTTTACTGAACAGTTATTACTAATTAATGTTAGTTAATATTTTGATAACATACTGTTAAATGTAAACTGCTTAGAAATTGTCAGCAAAGTGGGTTATAAATGCCAAATTAAATTAAATAGAACAGTAGCAAAAAACTGGAATGCACAATGGCTCAGCATGGGGGAGCCTGGTAAGATTCCTGAGCTTGGTTTATATTCCATGAGCTGGCCAGGTCTTCTGGTGACAAATTCTCTTTAGCTTTTTTCTCATTCCATATGAAAGATGAAGCAAATCTTGTAAAAGAATTGGGTTTCTAGCTCAGACACAGCTCCTGCATAGTATAGCGCAGAGGTAACGTAGACTCTGGTTGGATGATATAGTTAACACCTCCCACCAATAGAGGGCGCTGGAGGTTTAAACTTTGGAACAGGCCATCTTTATGACCCTGGGCCTGTTGGAGCATGGAGGAAAGAATGAATAAATGACACAGAAAAAAAAAAACTCTGGCAAATGGTCACTTTGGAATGCACAAGTATTTGGTCACTCCCCATGTCTAACACTGTTTTGTGTAGTCTTCACTCCAGAAAATTCCTGTTACTGGGGCAAACAGCCATTCTCTATTTCAATACTGCAATCAAGGTATCTTAGCATTATTCAGAACAACCAGGAAGTTTCAGGGGATAAAGAGGATTCTTAGAGCTCAAGCCAAGGATGTATTACCACAGGCAATGAAAATGAGCAGGATATAGGGGCTCTGGGATCTTTAGCCATCATTATAATTTTGCTTGTATTAGAGAAAAAGAAGCTATTTTCTCTTTAACCATGCAACTGGTTCTTCTATCACAGATTTAAGGTAGGGTCCAACTAAATAATGACCAGAAGCTCCAATGCAAAGAACCTTCTGTCAGATGGGGAACAAGGGACAGAAAATGAAAAAAATATATATTCTTGTGATGTTAAGTCAGGGCAACAAGTGTGTCAAATAAACTTCAACCATTAGTTAAAAATAGAAGCCTTGGGTGAATTATCAAGTAAATTTCCAGAAGAAATAAGATGAAACCTGCTCACTTTGTCTTTTAAGAAAAATTCTTTAAAGTCTCAGGTGGCTTTTTTTGTTTCTTCATTGGACCTGCATAAGTGAGAATAGCTCTGGACCGTTTTCTCCACTGCCTCGTCTAAGCTGACCACTGGCTGATATCCCATGTCTCTTTTTGCCCGCTCACAGCTGTAATAGTGAAATGTCCCAGCAAGTGCTACACGCATTGGGGTGAAGGTGGGTTTGATCTTGATAAGTGGACTTAGTACCAGCACCACAAGTGAGAGGAGAAAGGCCAAATAATATGCAAGCCAGTATGGGATATGGTACTTGGGTGCATCATAGTTCAAACTAACTAGGATGCGTGACAGGAAGTTCCAGAAAGGAACTGGCTCATCATTAGTGATATGATATGCCTGAAAAAGAAATGCAACGAGCTTAGCAGGATACCAAAAACAGAACATTCCTATTTTAAACATATTGCTAAAAATTTTAAATAAATATTAAACATCTATATATAATTTGATACTGCGTTTCCAAATCACAAAGGACAAGCAGAACCATTTCAATATGTTGGAAAGAATAAAAAAAAAAAAGAAAAAAAAAAAACAACAACATGCACATCCATCCACTACACCCTTAGGCCAGATTTAAGGACTGGACACCAAGGGGGTTATTTACTAAAAGAATATGCAAATGACTAATTAAAGTGTGCTGTTAAAGCGATCCCCACACTTTAAATATTGTAAAAGGCTACAACTCTCTCCTAGAGGGAAAAAGAACTCAAACAAAAGATGGAAAGTAGCATTGGTTTGGTTTTTAATCAAGAAAGTATTAATTTAAAAATTTTCAATTAGCATGCTTCAGTAATAAAGCCAACTATAAAGACATCAATATAATGAAAAAATGAAGAATTTAGTAGAAACACTTCTGCCTTCTACATACCACAAAAGTTTCACACTGCATGTAGATGTATTTTAGAAATAAAGCCAACTTGACTTCATAATACCTTAAAGATAAGTTTTTGTGTAAATCTGGCCTTAATCTTTAGGAAGAAATATAAATCAGAATAAAAAAGGCTGATTTGGAATTTCTTTAATTAAACTTTATTTAATCGTTTTCAAGTTTATCAGTGCAAAAATCTAAAGGTGAGCACAGTAACTATACAGAACCATAATAATTTATGGCATATGTTTGTATTATAAGCAGAGGCCTAGTGGAGTAGGGGATGAGGATAGCGCGTCCAACAAAAACAGGAGTCAGGAATCTTATCACACATGATGTATCGTAGATATATCTTGAAGACTTGACACAGAGCCGTGTTTTGGCACAGCTGCCTGCTTCAGGAGTCTGTAGATGTATGAATGTAATAATGATGATGTATAGCAAAACACAATGTATATAACACTGTAAATTCACAAAAGGCAATCTCAAAGTAATGTGGTGCAGTCTCGGTTGGTTGCAAACAATACTGTTCTGAAGTCAGATTCCCTGGTTTGTGTTAGAAGTGCTATCCCCATACCCCTACTCCACTAGGACTTCTTCTCTGTAGTGGTTCCTGTTCTTCCACCTTGGTGGCTTTCTTCATGTATTATAAGCAGCCAATACGGTTTGGTAGAAAAATGTTTACAATAAAAGGAATGCTAGGATTCATTTATTGACGTGACTGACACAGGATTGAGGCCATTAGTGATTATCAGTAGGCTATGTGAGTGTCACGAGTGTCTTCAGTTCTCTCTACACTATTTTGAATTTTGTTGAGTTAGTTTATATATTTTTTCACACATTTCCTCTATTTAATGTATTGATGAGTTCTCTTGATTCTCTTCTTTTGGCTACTCATTAAGTCATCTATTCTTATACGGATGACATTTTTATTCTGGTACCAGTACTTGATTTGAATCATACTTTGTGTAAAGTAACTAAGTGTATAGAGAAACTTTAACACAGAAGCTAATGCCCAAGCTTTAAATTAAACAAGTAAAACCAAAGTTCTTTGGTTTACCAATCAAGTTGATTGTCTACCAGAATAAATTGAAATTGGGCAATACAAGAAACTGATTGTTCCAGAATATTGGGACTGATTTTGGATTCATTCTTATCTTTTGAAGAACAGATAGTCTATTTAGGAAAGTTTTCTTGAAATTGAGACAAACTACAAGTTTTTTCAATCTTATTTTGATGGGTACTATTTCAGGCTACTGGTTCAGAGTCTCATTTTAACTCAATCGGACTACTGTAATGTGTTATATTTGGGTATATCAGTGAAACTGAGGAATCATCTACAAATGATACAGAACACGGCAGTTTGTATGATTTTTAGAATGAATACATTTGATCATGTGTCTCCATTATTGAGGGAGCTACATTGGCTTTCACTGCAGGCATGAATAATTTCTAAATCTTGCTGTATTTTTAATATTTGGTACGGCTTAACATCAGGATACTCATTCGGTTTCCCATCTAGACTGAGTTCTACACAATCTTTACATTAGATGGACTTAATTGGTCCTTCATCTAAGGGTGTAAGATTTTAAAAAGTTCTGCAGAATTCTTTTGCATACCAAGTTGCCCAAATTTGGAATAATTTACCATCCAGTTTAAAAACCCAACCTTCTTATGCGCTATTCCGGAAGGGTTTGAAAACTTTTCTTTTTAAGAAATGTGAATTTAGATGTTTAAATAGATATGATTTTGTATTTTACTTATAAATTGTTTAATACATGTCTGTAATATATTAAGTACATATCACAAACAGAACTCCCAGCAAACCATCATATAAATATCTTATTAACACGGCTTATCACTACAAAAAGCATTTTTTCACACCATCAGAGGCAGGAAACTGAAGCACTCAATGGTTTATTGACAGTGATTGCCTTATCATCAGTCCTTTCTAATTTTTTGAATGTTGAATATATTATTCTACTCATTTAAAATCGTAATAATATCTCTTCTCAATTCAACTTTATATACTTCAATATAAATAGTTCAAGAATACTTAGCTTGAAACAGTTGAAACAATGGACACACTGCTTCTATGTTAAAGACAAACACAAGCAAAATTGAGGTTGGGACCTCTGAAACTATGTATTATAAAGACTGAAGTTGTGGACTGCTTCTGTGAAATTCTCAAAACACTGGTCATGTCGGCAGTGTGACCACTGTTTCAAGCTAAGTATTTTTGAACTATTTATATTGAAGTATAGAAAGTTGAATTGATGAGACATTATTATAGACATTTATGACTTTAAATGAGTAACTATGATTTGGAATATTCTTCCCAATGTGCATCACTTTGCATTTGTCCACATTAAATTTCATCTGCCATTTGGATGCCGTATTTTCCAGTTTCCTAAGGTCTTCCTGCAATTTTTCACAATCTGCCTGTGTTTTGACAACTTTGACTAGTTTTGTGTCAGACGCAAATTTAATCACCTCACTTGTTGTTATGTTTTCCAGATCATTTATAAATATGTTAAATATCACAGTTCCCAATACAGATCCATGCAGCACTCCACTATTCACCTTCCTCCACTGAGAAAAATGGTAACCCCTCTGTTTTCTGTCCAATAACCAATTCCTAATCCACAGAAGGACATTGCCTCCTAGCCCATGACTTTTTAATTTTCTCAGGAGTCTCTCATGAGGAACTTTGTCAAATGCTTTCTGAAAAACTAGATACACTACATCAACTGGCTTACCTTTAACCACATGTTTATTTATGCTTTCAAAGAAATGAAGCAAATTGGTGTGGCAAGACTTCTCTTGGCTGAACCCATTTTGACTCTGTCTCATTATACCATGTTTGCCTATGTGTGCCATAATTTTATTCTTTATAATACACTATTTTCCCCAGCACTGAAGACAGGCTTATCAGTCAAATTTCCTGGATCACCCCTGGAGCCCTTTTTAAAAATCGGCGTTACAATGGCCATGCTCCAAACTTCAGGTACTATGGATGATTTTAATGATAGCTTACAGATCACTAACAACTGATCAGCGATTTCATATTTGAGTTCTTTCAGTACCATGGGGTATATGTCAACCAGTCCAGGTGATCTATCACACTTTAACTTGTCTATTTGACTCCATACATCTTCCAGGTTCACCGAGATTTCTTTCCGTTTCTTCATATCATCACCCTTGAAAACTATTTCCGGTACAGGTAGATCTCTTACATCTTTTTTCCGTAAAGACCGAAGCAAAGAATTCATTCAATCTCTCCACTATTTATTTATTTTATTTTTGTTACATTTGTACCCCGCAGTTTCCCACTCATGGCAGGCTCAATGCGGTGGGCAATGGAGGGTTAAGTGACTTGCCCAGAGTCACAAGGAGCTGCCTGTGCCGGGAATCGAACTCAGTTCCTCAGGACCAAAGTCCACCACCCTAACCACTAGGCCACTCCTCCACTTCACTCTATGGCCTTGTCCTCCCTGAGTGCCACTTTTGCTCCTTCATGAGCGAACAGTCCCCATAGATTCCCTCAAAGGCTTTCTGCTTCTGATGTACGTGAAAAGGGTGTTAGGAGTTTTTGTCTCCACGGCAAGTTTTTCTTCATATTCTCTTTTAGCCTTTTTCTTTTTTTATCAGAGCTTTGCATCTATCTTGACACTGCTTATGTTGCTTCTTATTTTCTTCATTTGGATCATTTTTCTATTCTTGAAGCATGCTCTTTTGGCTCAAAATAGCCTCTTTCACTTCACCTTTTAATCACATTGGCTGTTTGCTCTTCTTTCCACCTTTGTTAATATGTGAAAAACATCTGGTCTGGACTTCCACGATGGTATTTTTAAACAATGTCCATGCCTGATTTAAAGTCCTAACCTTTGCAGTCAACACTTTCAGCTTCTCTTTAGCTATTTTCCTCATTTTGTCATAGTCACCCTGCTACAGTAGATTTCTTTAGTGACTTCACTCCAGATATCAGCTCAAATTTGATCATGTTATGATCACCATTCCCACCGGATCCAACACCATTACCTCTTGTATCATTCCCTGCAGGACTAGAACAAAAATAGCTCCCCTTATTGTCAGTTCTTGGACCAGTTGCTACAAGAAGTCATTTATTACATCTAAGAAGTCATTTATTACATCTAGCGCTCCCTGATATAGCATTTATCCAGTAAATATTGAGTCTTGTTAAGAGATTTATATGATTGATGGATTGCCGGGAGTTCTGTTTGTGATGTGTAATATAGTAAGAGCCTTCAAAAATGGGACCAGTCCTTTTACTCCAAAGAATAGATCAATAGAAACATGACGGCAAATAAGGGCCAAATGGCCCATCCAGTCTGCCCTTCTTCAGTAACTCCTCTTTTTCCTAAGGGATTCCACGTGCCTGTCCCACACTTTCTTAAATTCTGACACAGTTTTCATCTTTTCGACCTCCATTGGGGTGCCATTCCACGCATTCACCACCCTTTCTGTGAAAGAGTATTTTCTTAGATTGCTCCTAAGCTCATTTCCTCTTAACTTCATCCTATGCCCTCTCATTCCAGAGTTTGCCTTCATTTGAAAAAGGCTCGCCTCCTGTAGATTAAACGCCACTGAGGTATTTAAACATCTTATCATATCCCCTCTCTCCTGCCTCTCTTCCAGCATATACATGCTGAGTTTCATGAGTCCGTCCCTATATGTTTTATGACCAAGACCACTTACCAATTAAGTAGCCACTCTCTGGACCGACTCCATCCTGTTTATGTCTTTCTGTAAGTGTGGTCTCCAGAACTGCACTCAGCACTCTAAATGACTTATACAAGGTCACTATCACCTCTTTTTTCCTGCTGGTCATTCTTCTTCTTATGAACAAAAGCATCTTTCTGGCTTTGACCATTGCCTTTTCTACCTGTTTGGCCACCTTAAGGTCATCAGACACAATCACCCCCAAGTCCCGCTCTTCTTTCGTACACAGAAGCACTTCACCCCCTATATTGTACCAAGCCCTTGGATTCTTGTAACCCAAGTGCATGACCCTGCATTTCTTAGCATTAAATCTTAGTTGCCAATTGTTGGACCATTCTTCAGGCTTCGCTAGATCCTTCCTTCATGCCATCCATATCCTCCAGGGTGTCCACCCTATTACAGAGTTTGGTATCATCTGCAAAGAGACAAACCTTACCACACAGTCTTTCCACAATATCACTCACAAAGATGTTAAGCCTAATCTTATACATTGATGACCCGACAAGGGCCATGTTTCGGCATACAATGCCTGTGTCAGGGGCCATCTGACTTCAAAAGTCCAACATAAACACTTATGTAGCTACGGCACGTCAGTATTTTTATGCAGCCTTGGAACAAGAATTGTATTGTTGCCTCTAGCTGAAATGCTGAGCATGTTTATGTCGGACATTTGAAGTCAGACGACCCCCCAACGCAGGCATTGTATGCCGAAACACTGCCCGTGTTTGTCATCGATGTATAAGATATAAGAGTGACCTACTGACCAACACTGTGGAATAAAAGGACTTGTCCCATCTTTGAAGGCTCTTGGTACTTTTTCTTGTGTTTCATACTGTGGTTTGTGCTTTTGAACCCTCTCCATGCTGCTTGTGTAATATAGCAAGACATTTTCAAAGTTTGAAAGCCGCTTCAGATCTTTACAGGGAATAAGCGGGTTAGAAGTATCAATTTAGATTAGGTTACATTTTAATTCCCTTTATTTTTTTGCTTTGTTTTTTTTCTAAGCTCAGCTTGTTATTGATCAGCATAGTACAATAAAATATCTTAATAGGCAACAGAGGGGATATATGACAAGATTGGGTTCACCTTTTTAGCAAGTGTCTAGCACCCCGGTGGATCTACTTATTCCAAATGTTACCACTCTATTTAACTCAGTGGGATGAAGGACAATTGAGGCGAGCCTTGCAGCATTACATTTGGTGAGGTAAATGTCCTTGATTGTCCTTTAAGATCCTGCAAACTCTGACAGTTCTTGGGGGATTAGGACTTCTTAAGTTGCCTTATTTTAATGTGGCCAGTGGCGTGAGACACAAACGACTGGTTCCGCTCCACCTCACGTTTCCAACTCCAATGTAGAAGCTCATCACTGGGGTGCTACACAATAAATATGATTGAAACATAAGTAGACAAGATAGGTAGGACAAATGCATTGGGATAAATGAAAGGCTGGATTGAAGATAAAGTGTATGTACAGATGAATAAGGTATATCCACTAGCTGCAAGCTGGTCTTGATGTAGTCCGACTGACTGGCTGGTCACTCAGACTACAGTCTTTCAAGGCTTGCAAGAACAGCCAGGCTTTTACCTATTTTCTGAATGTTAAGCTATGAGCATCAGATAAATACCAAAACAATCTTACCTTTCCACATAATGGAGAATCTTTCCTAAGGTGTTCTGCTGCAAGTATGTGCCCGTGAACCACATTCTGCACGTAGGTAAAATCCACTAAGTTCTTTCCATCCCTGCACAAACAAAAAAGGAAGGACTCAACGCTTAACTGGAAAACATCCAGCAAAAGAAAAGCAATTCATTGCAAACGTGCTCTTCCCCTCATATGAGAGGATATTCTCAAGTAATGGTACAGACTGACTTATGCACCCAGGGGACTGGTCACTATCATGGAATACACTCCCTCAAGCTTGAGTACAGTCAAATCCAATGTCCTGGGTAAGTCATCCATCCATCACTCCAAAACTATGCTTTCCATTTAAACAAAAATGCCTTTTTATTAAGGACGGCCAACATGAGAAATAGATCTCAGATTAAATGAAAAAGCAAGATCTAACTATTAGAGAACCAGACACATCTGAGAGACATTGTAAATGTATATGCAATGATTCTGATGAATTATTCATCTCCCCGTGTTCGACATCAAAGAATACATCCCATATTACTGTAAGAATCATTGAAGACGATTTTTTAGACAGACTCTGGGACAAGAGAACGGCCAAAAAACCTCTAGTCAAGAACACATATCACATGTATAACTGGGACAACCACATGAATTACAGAGGTAGAGGGAGGGAACGAGGAAGATGGATCGTTTATTCCAGGGACTACCGTCCATGACCTCCAATATTCCAATAGTCAATCGTCTAATACTGAAATTCAAATAATAAATTTATCTGATAGTCCCCTTACAGAGTCACAGACTTCTGTGTGCAGAAAGGGCTAAAGTTTTTTCCCACCAAACCACACGATTCCTTTTGAACTCGAGTTGATTTACACCAGTTCAAAAGAAAACTTCAAATTGCACATTACTTCAGTAATCAAGAGCATCCTCCCTATGTAAACACATCACTGGTCAAAAGCTAATCTAGATGGGTTCCTCTGGGCCCTGTGGATCCTTTGATAGCCGCATAATCTGAATGTGTACCACAGGACATTAATATACTAGAGAGAAAGAAGAGCCGGATTTTTTACAAATTTATCTAAGAATGAAAACAAGGCACTACATGATTTGAGAAGCAATCAGAACACCATCATCAAGCCAGCTGATAAAGGCAACTGCGTTGTTATCCTCAATACCGCTGATTATATTCAGGTAATTAATCGACAATGATTAGACAGCAATTTTTAATCTACCGCTAGAAACTGATCCCACTGAAGAAGTTAAACATGCAGATGATTTTCTCATTCACTTCAATTAAAGCCAATTAGTGCCAATGATTATTAGCACCCAATTATCAGTGCTAATTGGCTGGTTACTTACACAAACAGGATGCAAACCTAAATTTGTGCCCAGTTTTAAGCACCATTTACAGAATTTTAGGGTGAATGTTATATTTTCCTTGGGGTCTCCAAGGTGAGTGTTAAGGGGCATACCCCTTATTCAGGATCTATGAGGAGGCACCCAACTAAGCCCATGAACCAACTCTTAACAATGTCAACAACAGGATTCACGGATAGTCTAGGTAAAACTGTAAAAGGGTGTTCAGCTGACCCGTCTCATGTTCAATCCTCCCCCTCTCACCAGGAAGAAAGGAACATTAAGACAGAGAGAGAGAGAGAGACAAACATTGGGAGGATGGGAACTGCTGTTTATGGACTTCTGCCATGCTGTGCAATGATGCATAAACAGGCTTGATTTAGTGAACTTTCTTCCTTTAGACAAAGAATGGGAAGAGAGCCTCAGTGAATAAATAGGTCCTAAAGAGCTACACCAGACCACGTAGAGGATCTCCTCCTTTCTAGGATCAACAACTTTTGGTGGAGAGTGGGAAAAAAAGACCTTAACCATCAGCTCCTTTATTTTTTTGGGTTGATTCCTAGATTCAAAGAAGAAATCACCAAAGCTTGCTTTACTTTTAGGAGTATTTTCAAAGCACTTATACTTACAAAGTTCCATAGGTTACTGTGTAACTTTGAAAGTCCATATATCGTGAAGGAGATAGGTGGAGACTCAGCTGGCTTACCCTCTGATAATAAATTCATTAAATAAACAGGTGAAGCCTCAAGAAGCCCCCGGCTCTGTGATTAAAGAGCTCTCGGGAGGCTGGACTGCTTCATCATCGGCAAACACCCCAATGGTCTACTGCAATCGTTCTTACTATTTACTGTTTTTACTTCATTTTCTTTAAACTTTTATCTTTTAGTCTTAGAAGTAAAAAAAAATAAATTACTTAGCTTTGTATTCAGGCTCTCGAGACGCTAAATGCGACCATGACCAACGGTGGCCAGCGTTTCGTCACCTGCCTCAGGATCAAATGGTCTGCGTCAATCTTAGCCCAAAAGAATACTCAGCTTTGAAAATGAGCCCCTTTGTGTACTATTAAAGATGCAGAAATCAAATTTGGCCAAGACGGTGGTAGAGACATGGGAGATGTGTTTGCTTCAGACACAGCACTGTCTGAAATATTTTTTTGAGACAAGTCCTTCCTGGCCAACAGAGAGCCTGCACTAGAGACATTAAGACTTTCTCTACTTGTTTATGTGGATATTTATAGAGGAGGCTGAATAAGAGTCAATCAGTGCAGCATTTCTTAAGCTCTGTTTTGTTCTTTTTTCAGCAGCACCATAGGATGTGTCTGGGTTACAATGATCACATTCTCACAGAATATGTGTTTTTAATTGCTCCACAAGTTCATATTCTAATGTTTTCTATCAGTGGCCATAAAATTCTGGCAAGAAAGTCCTGTGAACACTGGATCACATTTTTGCTCACCCAATCATGAATTTCATTTTCCCATGCTTTGCTGTTTCAACTAGGATAGGGACGAGTTGAGGATCCCTCGGGCCAAATATCCCATGGGGACGAATTGCAATGGTTAAGAAATTCCTTTCTGGATCATTTGCCCCTAGAACTTCCTGCAACACACAAAGGAAAGATGGTAACATAAGGAAATCCAAAATCACTCT
Source organism: Microcaecilia unicolor (assembly GCF_901765095.1). Taxonomy (NCBI): domain Eukaryota; kingdom Metazoa; phylum Chordata; class Amphibia; order Gymnophiona; family Siphonopidae; genus Microcaecilia; species Microcaecilia unicolor. The sequence continues at coordinate 65,498,243 of NC_044037.1, read as the reverse complement.
GTGTTCTGCTCCCCTTGCTGTTATCCAACACTGTGCCCAGTTAGGGGGCCTTATTCAATAACAATTTCTGTAGGCACAGAACATGGAAAAATCTATTTTTTTTTAATAAGGCTGAAACAACGAAAGCCTCCAGTAGAATCATAGGGTCATCCCTATACAAATATGACATTCAGAATAGCAGCTTTCATCAATTACTTTCCCTTCATTTTAATACACACCAAACACAGCAAAGGTGACTCAAAGACTAATCAGACGATGTTCCGAATAACTAAAAAAAATTTATTGTTTAACATTCAAGACTTGACATGAGCCATGTTTCGGCCTATCGGGCCTGCCTCAGGAGTCTTCTAAAGGATGTTTACAAGGTAGAATGACTGATACAGCCTTTAGCACAAATTGTAGATCTCTTTCAGATGAAATGCGAAGCATCATCAAAATTAAGAAACCTCAGAATTCTTTGAACACTACTCGCACTGACAACATGCACAAAAAAAAAAACTTTATATATATCAGTGCGAATAGTGTTCAAGGAATTCTGAGGTTCCTTGATTTTGGTGTTCTTTCGTATTTCATCTGAAAGAGATCTACAATTTGCACTAAAGTCTACTATGTAAACACCCTTTAGAAGAATCCCGAGGCAGGCCCGATAGGCCGAAACATGGCTCGTGCCGAGTCTTGGATTTTGAATAAATATGTTTATAGTTATTCAGAACATCGTCTGATTAGTCTGTCACCTTCTCTGTGTTTGGCATGTCTTTGTGATTGCGAGGGCTTCTGTTCTTGCTTCCACTTCATTTTAATATCATAAAACCCAAAGCTTCATGAATTTCAATTTTTTTTTTTAAGGTTGAAAAATCAGCAGCCTTAGTCTGTTGGGCCTGCTCTTTCCTAACGGGCTTTTACAGCTTAATAGCTATGGAGGTTGTTTTCGAAACAGACATCTCAAAATGGCCAAACGCGTCTAAATCGTGATTTTTGAACAGGCAGAATTTGCACCACTGAGTTTGCCCAAATAGCAAGGGGGCGTGTTCTGGGCGGGACTAAGACGTTCCAAAATTAGGACGTCTCTCAGCGATAATGAAACAGCAGACACATCTGAGTCTAAAAAGAAAAGCAGTACGTTTTTATTTAGACCTATTTCAAATCATATTCAAGTAAAAAAAAAAAAATAAAGAAAGGAACGATGCTCTGAATGACCAGCTGACCATGAATTGACCTAGTATGGACCCCTCTTTAATCCCCAAGTGGAAGCTGTCCCCGTACCATTCCCCTATGAACTGAAATTGAAAGATGATACCAGGTGCTATGACAGATATTATAGGCAAACCCAAAAGAGCAGCAAGAAGTTCCCACGAGTAGCCTAGTGGTTAGTGCAGTGGACTAAACAAGGGGATCCAGGTCCAAATCCCACTCCCCCTATACATTTGTGGTGCACATTGTGAGCCCTCCAAAACCACCAAATAATCTACTGTACCTAAATATAGGAGACACCTGCTGGGTGGAAGGCAATTGTAATGGTGTACAGTAGGTTTTATTCTGTTCTTGGAAGGCTCACAATACAAAATAAAAAGGAGTTATGGTGGAAATTCTACCTGGGAGCCATTGTTTAAAGTCCCCAGCACTGACCACTATGCTGCCCCCTGATCTGCAAAGGTCTTTGTGTGGCCATTCCTCTCACAAAGATGCCAGACATTCTAGTACTTGCTTTTATTTTGGCGCTAATAAGTTGGACATGTCAATTTGGAAAATGGCTTCTTTTTAGGCATCTTCTGTGCAAATCTGTACATCTTAGAGCCATTTTGAAAAGGGAAATCCAGACTTTTTCTTGTTCGAAAACGGCTCACAGATTTTTTTTCTTTTTTTTTTTTGGACGTAATGAGCTAAATGTCCCAAATCTGACTTGGACGTTTTTTTTCAAAAATGCCCTGCCACGTGTTTACAGGCCTTCAGAGCTCAGTCCTGCACAACCATCTTTACATTCTTTAGCAGTATCACACCAGGGAGTCAGAACAGGCAAGGGACAGAACTCTGCGTGTTATTGCTATTTCTGGTCTGGCAGCTGAATCACTTATGCAAATCCTTATAGTAATAAACTATGGCACAAACTGTACCTTCTCTTGTAAGATTTTGGTCTCCGTGTAGTAGTCAATGGGTTTCTTGGCATAAGGAAGGTCTTCAGTTCCATTCTTAATGTCTGTACCTTCAAAGACCACACTGGCACTGCTTGTCAGCACTAGTTTCTATGGAAAGAAGAGAAACCTGTTTTCTAATACATGGAGATATTTTATAACTGCCCATATACGTAGAAGTATGCTTATACTTTTCCCTGTGTGCACTTAGGTATGTGAATACTTCAGCTTTAAAAATTACACCAGGAAATTATACACATTCATGCTTGCTCGTCAGCATACACAAATTTTAAGCATTTATATTATGTACACATGTGCATTTGTTAAGTGCTCCCCAATCCTATTCTCACTCAGTCCAGGTAAATTTACACATTTACGGGTTATCTGCATAAATTTACATGAATATCAGCCATGCAATTTTAAACACAGAAACACTTTTCAAAAGGTTACCCTCAGAATCAGGGGACTAGACCTTAAGCTACTTAATAAAGTGCAAAGACATGTTGGATCCTTCTTGAAAGAGTTTTAAATTAATCTTAGCAGAGTGTACTTTTATTTTATTTATTTTGAGCATTTCTTGCCTGTATATTAACTAGGCGGGTTACAATAAGACACACAAACTGCTCTACATCATTATAGAAATTGCTCTTCATAATCCAGGTCAAAAAGTCTGAAAAAGTAAATGCTTTCCAGTGTTTTCTAAAGCACAGTAAATCAAGAATAAGTCTGAGTCACTGCAACTTGTTCCATAATTGAAAAAAAAAAAAAAGACAGAAACAAAAAAAGGCAAAGATCTGCCATAATTGAAAAAACAAAACAAAACTGTACCTCGAGCCACATTAGAGCACAATTTACTGAGATGAGGCAACTCAAACTGCCTTTCGATCAACACACAGGATGGGACAAAGACACAATGCTCGAGTCAAACAGAAAGGTGCCATGCCAGCCAGGATTTTATAGACAAGAAATAAAAGTTTAAACTTAATTCTAAAAGTAACAGGAAGCCAGTGCAGCTTTTTCATAGACGGGGTAACGTGATCAAAACTGAGTCAGACCTGCTTTATGAAACATCCCTTTCTAGTGCAGTGTCAGCAGTCAGTATCACTTGTCTCCAGCATCCTGATGCTGCTCTTTTACCTGGACTGGACAGCAGATTACACTAGGTTAATCACGATTAACGCGTTAATTATTAATCATGATTAAACAATGTAATTGCAATTAATAATTAACCGCCCTCCGTCTCCTGCCTGCACGCCTCGTACGGCATCTCTTCTTCCCCTCCCAGACTGTTCGCAGCTCTCCTGCCTCCCCTCCCAGTTTAGCTTTCAATTTCCCATAATTCTTTGAATGCAGCGGCAGCCGTACTGAAACGCTGCTGTTTCAGCCTACACTGGGCCTTTCCCTCTAACCCATCCCACCCCCCCTTATGAAAACAAGAAGTTGTGTCAGAAGGGGGGTGGGATGGGTCAGAGGAAAGGCCCGATGCAGGTCGAGATGTTTCAATGCGGCTGCTGTTGCAGAGACAGACACACATACACACACATAGGGACAGAGAGACAGACACAAACAAACACAGAGACAGAGAGAGAGACACACACAGACAGACAGACAGAGACAGAGTGCTTAGGCCCTTTCCAAAGGTGCAATTCCTGTTCAATGGCTGGTGAGGTAGCTGAAGCCCTGCCAGCCGAAGAAATTCACCCCCTTCCTCCTCGTACTGCCTCAGGAGCGAGGAAGTCTGCAGGGTGCCTCCAACCACCAATGCTTGCACTCCCCAAGCATGTGCAATTTGTGCATGAACCAAGTATGCTTGGGTAGTACTGGCATCGGTGGCTGGAGGCACCTCGCTGACTTCTTCGCTCCTGAGGTAGCACAAGGAAGAAGGGGTCTGCTTTGGCAGTGGATTTCGACTGTCGGGGCTTTGGCATCCCACCCAGCAAACGGATGTGGGGGGGGGGGGGGGGGGGGGAGGGGAGGGAGAGAAAATGCATCCCCCTCCCCCAATGGACTGCTGGCTATGCTCCACCTTCAATTGTGATTAAGATTTTTAATTGAAATGCAGCCCTAGATTTTACTTCTCACATACCTTTGTAAGCTCAACCATGCCAAGTTTTAGGGCTTGAGGAAAAAGCCCAGTTCATTTCCATTTGATGCCTACATTCTCTAAAGCTCTGACTGACAAAATACAAATTCAAAGAAACAAAAACAAACATAAGACATATATGCCATACAATATAGATGGAAGAGCAACACAAATTCAACAAGGATTACCTGCCTTTCTCCTATCAAAACAGGTCAAATAACCCAAATTTTTATTCCTTTTCTAAAAAAAAAATCATATAGCTAGAAGTGTACTTGATATTTTTATGCAAATCTATACATATCCTTTTATATACACTTAATATTTGGAAGTATACACCACTTGATAGACACAATGGATACATTTCCTCTCCCCCGGCACCACGCATTCTCTTTACCTGGACCTGAGCATCCCTGCAAGCTTCAATGATAGTTTTGGTGCCCATATAATTGACTTTGAAGAAGAGCTCTCGATTATCACTGGAAGGGGCTGGAGATGCACAGTGGAACACAACACTCACCCCCTGCAAGGCTGGTAACAGGTCCTGGATAGAGACAACAGAAAGGAAAGCAATGAGCCTCCTCCTGTTTTAAGCACTGGCATTTTCTTCCTGAGATTATAGAACAATGGCACTCCTTAAATTTCTGGATTTCATACAATTCGGAAAATGAGATAGTGATAAATATTCCAGGAATCTATTTGCAAAACTTGCACTGCAGACCAAACCTGAATCACCTGTCAACTCAAGCGCATTATAGAATAATATGGGTAGGAAACAAAATGGGAAAACATACATACTCCAGGAAGAATGTGTATAATTAGAAAATGACTTATCTGAATAGCTTCTTAATGTGATGTACTTTACTATAGTCTTTTCAAATCAATCCACAAAAATATGCTGGGAAGTAAACACAAAGAACATAAGAAGTTAAAAAATGGGGGCAGAGTCAAGATGCGTTGGAGCTAGTCGCTCGATCCTGAGCCCCGCATTCTCCAGATTTGAAGCTGCAGTGGAACGCTCCTGTTATGGAGAAAAGGAGCAGTCAAGGCTGTTCCCCCAGCGGCTGAACCTACCTTGGCTTCTAGGCAGCTAACTTTGGAAGCTTGCAGGGTGAGGACAGGGTCATTGGCCGCTTCTTTGACCAGGTCTGCGTTGTTGGACCGCAGTGCGGAGGAGTTCTTGTTGAACCTCATATTGACAGCACCCTCCCAACCCCGATCTGTTCATCAGAAGAGAGCAGGGCAGAGTCGTCGGTCTGGTGAAGAAAGCCGTCCTTGCTTGGGGGTCTTCAGGTGGATTCTACCTTTCCCAGTGCTGGAGGCATGGTATCATCATCATCTCTAATTAGAGTTGCTGCTCCCTGTAGAGTGAGAGAACTGCAATCCGGACGGAGGTTTGGAGGTAAAGAAACCAGCTGTTGTGACTTTAGAGTTGATTTTGGGAAGTGATTCAGGTGGAGAACTGCTCTTTACAAACAGCTGCTCAATAATTGGTTGAAGGTAGTAAAGATTTCAAAAAAATTCAGCAGGAACAGGCTGTTATTTGTGGAACAACATGCTGTGCGGTTGGAATCCACAGAAGGGAGATCTGCTCAGACTCAGGAGGGAGTGGTTGCCTTGATGAAGGACAAGGAATATTTCCACTGTAAGCTTGAAGTTTGGGAAAATCAAATGAGGAAGAATAACTTGAGGTTACTGAACTTTCCACATTCTCCATTAATTACTGCTATTGATATGGTTCACAAGTATTTCCTTGAAATCCTGAAGATTCCATCTGAGGCATTGTCGTCGTCCCCCCCCCCCCCCCCCCCCGCCGGTAAGCGTCTACTATGTTCCTGGCCTTAGAAGAGTAGGTGGAAAGCAAGATGTGAGATAGTTACTAGCTTCCTTCAGTCATCTTTGGAGGTGGTTACGCAGAGGTCAACTATGATTATTACCATTGCATTGGAGCCTGACTGGGATTGAATCCTGCATATTTACTTTGGTCATTATAATGAAGTTTTTTGGGGGGTCACAAATTTGTATTTTTCCTGATTTATCAAGAGTTACGCAAAAGAGACACCAGGAGTTCTTGCCTTTAAGACTTAGAACTCTAGCTCTTGGAGCAAACTATAAATTGAAATTGTCTTGTGTTTGGCTGTTTTTGAGGGTAATTTTATTTTTTTACCCAAAACAACTTCTTGATTTTTTTTTTTTTAAGAGAGTTCACCTGCTAGGGAGTCCACACCAGAGAACTGAGCACTGTTAGGTTGGCTAAAATGTCTAGTGCTACTGTAGTCTAGCTCATTGAATACTTTGTAATAATTATCTATGTTAATTTAGTTGACGATGCCTTTTATTGTGGTGGTCTAAGTTTTATCTTTACTAGTGGTTTTGTACAATTTTTCATTTGGAATATTTGTTTATATCTCTTTGTTCACTCTTTAAATTGTAATGCAAAAATAAAGAAGAAGTTAAAATGTCATTATGAAATTTAAACATTTGGATTCAATCACACATCTGGCTTTAGCAAGCCTAGAAAGTTCTGTTAAATACATCAAACTTCTAAACATGTCAAGGAAATTAGATGGCATATGTTAAGAATTTGAAAAATTGTCCCCATTGTCTATGCAGACAGCCTAATATCTACAGGGTAAGGCAAAAAAAAAAAAGTTTTTCGCTGTTTTCTCAGCAACCGCTTGGAATTTGAATGTGAAATTTTACAGCTTTATTTGTTCTTACTATTTATGTTTATGTGCTAAGTGGAATGAGATTATCTTTAAACACAGCAAAGTTACAGACTTGTGTGACCACCCAGTAATTTTCACTCATTCAAAAATGTTTGCATTGTAAAACTACAATTATTTGAAAGAGAAAAATGGGAAACCAGCTTACTGTTAATGTCACAATGACATAGGACTTTTATAAACAAATTCGCCAGACCTAAACCCCTTGGACTACCATGCCTGGGGAGCAATGCTGGAGGCCTATCACAAGCTCCACCCAAAGCTACAAACAATCGCCGAACTCAAGGAAGCACTGCAGATGATCTAGGACAGCCTGCCAAAGGGACTGATCGACAAGGCTGTTAAGAACTTCCCAAAATGACTGAAGGCCTCTTTTAAAGCTGGGGGTGGATGTTGAGCATTCAGTGACTGCAAAATTTGGACACACTGTTAAATTGTATCATTTGAATAATATTTACTGCCTTGGGTGAATCTCTCCATAAAGGTAGTTAATAAATCCCAATAAATAAATACTGTGTTTTAGTTCAAACTTTTTTAACATGCAAAAATCACTAGGTAGCAACATTAAAACGTCAGTAACATCAACATAGCTTAAGATAATTGTTGTTTAACAGTAACATGTACGTATGATGACATTTAAATAAGTATGTAAAATTTCTCATTGAAATTGAAAGCGGTTGCTGAGAAAACCCTTTACAATATTTGCAGTTACCTTTTTTTTTGTCTCACCTGTAGATGACTTACTTTAACTCACTATAACTGTGCTATTATCTTCTCTTTGCCTGATGGATGAAGAAAGAACTCTTGAAAGCTTTTGACAGAAACAAGTTATTCCAATAAAAAGGCATCACCTACAGTAACAGAAATTCTCAAAAGTTAACGCGCATCATCCTGGCACCTAATTCCCAATTCTGTAATGGCAATTGGAAACACAATTGCCATTACAGAATACCAGTGTAAATCCACAGTTGCATTTTAGGTGTGATAGCTCAAAGCCTGGTGTAAATGCTTGTGCCTACCCATAGGCAGTTAGGTGTCAATTACTAGTAATCTCTAACCTGTGCACGTAACTACTAGTCATACCCTTGATATGCACACGCCCCCTTGCAGTTGCATGCAATGGATTCTGCATGTACAATTTACAGAATCCCAACTAAAAGCAGTTATACTTTTAGCCATACTGCTAATCAGTGCCAATTAACACTAATTACAGCCAATTGGTCATGAATGCCCATCATCAGCTAATTATTATATTATGTGCGCAACTGACACTATTCTATAACTTGCATGTGCAATTTTGCGAGCTAAATGTAAGATTGTGCATGCAAGTTTATAGAATTAGGGAGAATTTGTTTATATTTGCTCTTACGCAGTGCATTGTTTCTAGCAAAAAAAAGGTGTCGGTACTCAAATGCCATATCACCCTTTAGGGGACGGGTGATCACTGAGGGACCCATCCCACAATAGCCAGGCCCCCTGCAAGCAGTCACAGAATCTATGACAAGGCAGAATTGGTGTGTAGAGCCTGAGCTCTTTAATTAAAACTTGGGGACTGTCAATTTTAGCAGACAATGGAAAAGGTGCCGGTAATCAGTACCCCCTCAAAAACTGCCCTGCTCTTATGTATGCCTCTTAGTGGCAAACTCACTACAAATCAAATATAGACAAGACATGGGAGATATCGGCTTTATTTATTCAGACTTATATAGCTACCTAAGAAATGCCCAAGGCTTGATGGACCCTTGGTCTTTTCCCAGTGTGGCATTACTTGTGTACTTACAATACTAGTAATGATTTCAAACCTTTTCTGCTACAGCTCACCTGGTACTGGACTCACTGTTTTGTACACTATGATCTTTCCTTTGAGTTCCTGGCTCCCCCTTCCCCCTCGCATCATCACCTTCTCTTACTCACCATATCAACTTGCGTCAGCAACTCTCCTCCCCCCAAATTGACATCTTTCCTTCCATCTCCTGGATGGCCTCCCACCAGCAAAGCTGTGCATGCCCAGAACAGTCCTCTGCAGCATTTCACAGCTTTCATAAATGCACACAAGATACATATATGAAAGCCATGTGTATTACCGATACACTGTGCCTGTCTAAATGTGAACGACGAGCTTATGCAATAAAGGCAGGGCTTTGCAGATGATGTAGGAAAACTTCCAGTAATGCTTTTGTGAGGAGCTGAGCTTCTGTGTATAATTTTAAAATGCTGAGCACATCGTGGCAGTCCGGAGCCAGGAAGGCTGCGGCAAGAGGTCAAGAAGCAGCAGTAGTGGGAGGGAACGGCTTTCCTCTCCCACCGACCACCAGAGCCAAACCTGAGTTGGCTGTGCTGTGTGACATTGCGTGAGAGAGCCACCTGCACAAAACTGACAAGAGTCCACTGCTCCAGACCTCCCGGTAAATGCTCGCTAAAGGTAAGTAGTCTTTGCTGTGCATCCCATGGAATGCACATTTAAATACTAATCAGCTCGTTTGCATGTGATTCCCATCGGCTGCCACTGTGGATGGAAAAGAGCCTGCAGAACTCCTTTGTGTATCACCTGCTGAATACAATACTCGCTAAACTGGCTGGAGTTGGTCAAAAACGCAGGTTGCTGGCCTGGTAACTTTTGTGCATCAGGCCCTGGGTCTGGTAGGAGACTAGAATAAGATGATTCTTCAGGTATGGTGTTGACTTGTAAAGCTCTGAAAGACTCAGGCCCGTTAGGACATTAATGGGGTCATTTACTGTTAAATGAACTGTAAATTATATATGGACACTAACTCCCTACTTCTATAACTTTTGCACCTAAATGTGTCATTTGTGCACTATTATAGAATACTAGTAAAAAAGGCCCGTTTCTGACACAAATGAAACGGGCGCTAGCAAGGTTTTCCTCGGCTCCCCTGCAGCCACCCATGTCCAGCGACCCTCCTCTCCCCCTGCAGCCACCCATATCCAGCGACCCTCCTCTCCCCCTGCGCCCACTGCAGCCACCCATGTCCAGCGAACCTCCTCTCTCCCCTGCCCCCCCTCCTGCCACCCATGTCCAGCGACCCTCCTCTCTCCTCTGCCCCCCCCTGCAGCCACCCATGTCCAGCGACCCCCTGCCCCCCCTGCAGCCACCCATGTCCAGCGACCCTCCTCTCTCCCCTGCCCCCCCCCTCCAGCCACTCATGTCCAGCGACCCTCCTCTGGACATGGATCAGCTGTGAGGCATGTTTTTTTTCCCCCCCGGGTTCTGAAGTTGACATCATAATGGCTACGGTGATGTCAGCCTGATCTACGGAGCCTAGCAGACCAACTCGAAATGAGCCACGGTCCCAGGCAGCAAGTCAGAACGTTGGAGGTGAGAATTATTATATAGGACTAGCACCTACATATGAATGTAACACTCATGCAAATTAAATGCTAGGTGCTTGGTACTCATTATGAACATACAAGTTACGCAGTGCATAAATGCAAGAGGGTGTGAATAGGGGGAGCGCATGAATGCGTCAAACATTTACACAAATAGGCAATAGAATATTTGCATCTACGTGCAAAAGTGCTACAATTAGGTGAGCATTTACGTCTGTTATTGACATGGTATAAGTGGGGGCGCCTAAATGCAGACTTACACTAGTATGCTGTAATGAAATCTGGATGCCCAGATCGTGTTATAGAACTTGTGCTCAGCACATTATATTTCAGTGCCTAAATTTGACACACTTTATAGAACTGACCCCTAAATGGTGGAAGTGTTCTTGATTATCGATTGAAATGTCTGCAAACATTGCAGAAAACAGCAGCTCGCTCCTTATGTCATGCCTCCAAATTTGACCATGTCCGTCCTCTTAATACAGTTATATTGGCTACCTATTAAGTTTAATTTTCAATATAAACTACTCCTATTCATCTTTAAGGCTTTTCATGATCATTCACCTAGTTATTTGGCTTCAACTATCCCATATGTTCCAGGATGAACTTTAGGTTATTTAAGTGATTATAGACTGTTTCGCCCTTCTGTTTCAGCAGCATGCCTTGATGTTACACATCAGAGTGCTTTTTACTACTTTGCGCAATATCTTTGAACAGTCTGCCAAAATGTTTAAGAGAAGAATCTTTTACTGTTTTTAAAGCTTTATTGAAAAGATATTTATTTCTCTTGGCCTAGATGGATTAGGAGTTGGGCATCCAGCGCTAGACAGCACATGTGTGTGATCTGGCTATACCGTGTGTTTGTACTAGTGAGATTGTGAGTATTGACTTTAGTTTGTCGATGTGTGTGTTCAAACTAGTGAGATTGTTTCTTTCCTAGAATTTTGTAGTTTTTTTTCTTTTCTCGATTGAAAGTTTTAATGCAAACTGCTTTGATCTGTAACACAGCATTAAGGGTATAACAAGAATAAATAACATAACCAATGTAAACGTTTACATGTGGGCTTCAAATGGTCCTTCAAGTTCTGCCAGAGCAATAAGCACGTGGTAGCATTTGGAGTTTACAGTATCTGCTGACTACACTTTGAAGGAAGAATCCTATAAAACAAATGAAAAGGAAGAGCATACAAATGTTCACTTAAGATAAATTAAAAACCAAAAAAAATAAAAATAATTTCATGTTGTATTACCTGTTTATTGCACAGGTCGCCAATAAAAAACTGAACTTTTTCGTTTTCAAAACCCTTTCGGATATCAAACACATTGACAGTGTAACCCTTTTCCAGTAGTCTCTCCACCATGTGCTCTCCGAGAAAGCCTGAACCACCTATTACAGTACATTTCTTACTCGACTGTGAGAGAAAAGAAGAGAATATGAAATGACAATTAAAATAAAAGAAGAATTTCTTCAGTAGCCAAAGACTAAACAAGGATCTTTAGTTTCTCTGCACAGAAAGAGTAATACTGAAAGAGAAAGCAAATGTTATGTGTTTTTGAAAACTTACGGGTCTAAGTCGTGTTGTCATTTCTTTATTTGTAAAATTGGCAGAAACTAGTTTCTCCTGTGGGGGAAAAAAAACGTTGTTGATGTTATGCAATCTTAGAATACAAAATAATTATTGAAAAAAATATGCACAGAGATAAACAATACACGTTTGTAATTATCATTGGTTCCTAAAAGAGAAAAATGTGATTTACAATCTTTTTTTTTACATATATTTTCTAGACCCCCTTTAAAAAAAAAAAAAAAAGCATTTAGAGCCCTGTTTACTAAGGCGCATTAGCATTTTTAATGCGCCTACAATTAGCGCCCGCACTAACCATGTAGGCACCTATAAGGATATTGTAGGCAAGTACAGGTTAACGCAGCTTAGTAAACAGGGCCCTTAGGATGTTCAAAGAACCAACATATATTTGATAAGTTCAGTTCCATTCGTGGCAACCAAGCCAACACACACCTGTTTATATTTATTTTAAAATGAAAAAAGGAAAAATCACAACCACCACAATGCACTGTGGGTGCATATTCAAAAGTCCAAGCACTGCCTTCAAAAACTTATCACTTGACATATCCGCAAACACTTACAACTCTCTTTTTCTATACAGAAAGAAGGTAAATAAGAACATAAGTGTTGCCATACTGAGACATATCAAAGGTCCATCAAGCCCAGCATCCTGTATCCAACACAGGACAATCCAGGATACAAGTACCTGGCAAGATTCCCAAAACAGTACATTTTATGCTACTTGTCCTAGAAATAAGAAGGATTTTACACAAATCCATCTTAATAATGGCCTATGGACTTTTCTTTTAGGACGTTATAAACCTTTTTTAAACCCCCACTAAGCTGCTTTTACCATATTCTCTAGCAACAAATTCCAGAGTTTAATTACACGTTGAGTGAAGAAATATTTTCTCTGATTTATTTTAAATTTTTTACTTTTTAGCTTCATTGCATGTACTCTAGTCCTAGTATTTTTGGAAAGAGTAAACAAGCAATTCACGTCTACCTGTTCCACTCATTTTATAGACCTCTATCAATCTCCCCTCAGCCATCTACGAAAATGATAAAGGGGATGGGATGACTTCCCTATGAAGAAAGGCTAAAGCGGCTAGGGCTCTTCAGCTTGGAGAAAAGGCGGCTGAGGGGAGATATGATAGAGGTCTATAAAATAATGAGTGGAGTTGAACAGGTAGATGTGAAGCGTCTGTTTACGGTTTCCAAAAATACTAGGACTAGGGGGCATGCGATGAAGCTACTATGTAGTAAATTTTAAATTTTTCTTCACTCAACGTGTAATTAAACTCTGGAATTCATTACCAGAGAATGTGGTAAAGGCAGTTAGCTTAGCGGAGTTTAAAAAAGGTTTGGACGACTTCCTAAAGGAAAAGTCCATAGACCATTATTAAATGGACTAGAGGAAAATCTACTATTTCTGGGATATGCAGTATAAAATGTGTTGTACTTTTTTGGGATCTTGCCAGGTATTTGTGACCTGGGATTGGCCACTGTTGGAAAAAGGATGCTGGGCTTGATGGACCTTTGGTCTTTCCCAGTATGGCAATACTTATGTACTTACGTCTTTTCTCCAAGCTGAGGAGCACTAGCCTCTTTAGCCTTTCCTCACAGCGAAGTCATCCCATTCCCGTTATCATTTTCATCGCCCTTTTCTGAACCTTTTCTTTTTTTTTTTTTTTAAATTCTTTATTTATCAATTTTAACATTCATAGTATTTACTTATGAGTGATAATACACAGGTATGAAAATTACAAAGAAACAAATAGAGTCTGCAAATTAACATTGCGAAAATAATATTCATACTAACGCCCACAATTTAGGTAATCGATCCAAGACATTAGGAAATACAATATAATACCAAAACATGTTAAATCCAAAAGAACAGCTTATTTCCCAATCGGGTGACTCAGCTCTACCATACAGTGTTGCATATGTGACTAAACTTGTACATTTACCTCTTCTCTGCTTATCAAAAAATCCTCCAACTGTTTTGGGTCAAAAAATTGATATTGCTTAGACTGAAGTTTTATCCTACATACACATGGGAATCGTAAAAGAAAATCTGCGCCTATAGCATTAACTCTAGGACGTAAAGATAAAAAAATCTTACGTCTCTGTTGAGTATCTCTAGCTAAATCAGGGAAAACTCTAATCTTTGAACCCAAAAACATGGAGTCTAAATGCCTCAAAGAAAGCTTAAGGACTGCGTCCCTATCCATTTCCATCGCAAAAGTTACCAATAATGTGGTTCGTTGAGTAATAACCTCTAAAGAGGACTCTAGGAATGCCGTAAGATTCATTGCATCTTGTTGTAAATTTTCTGGTGGTTTCCCACCAGTTTGAATATAATAGGCACGTGTTATAGGTGGCAACGAAGTCTCCGGCATTCTGAACCTTTTCTAATTCCACTATGGGACTCATTTTCAGTTTGGCTTTTGGGGGAGGGGGTGCATCGAGCACTGGGGGCTTAAGCGGACAAACTCCTTTTATCCCTGCATTAGAGCATTGCTCAATAGAAGCACTCTTCTGAAACACAGCTGTTCCAGATTGCAGATGTCGCAAGAGAATGATGTTGGGATTTACATTCATTTTATTTTTGAAATGGGAATAAACGTTTTTTTTAGTTTCACCCCAGTCCTGCCCAAAACACATCCAGGCCATGCCCCCTTGTCATCTACAAATTCTTCAGTTTTAGACAAGGATATCCTAACTTTGAAAAATCATAACGTAAATGTTTATGCAAGATATGCACAAATTGCCACTTAAAATGTTTAAAATACAAATAGCACTTCTAAAACAAGGACCATAGTCAACATCCTTGTACCAAAGGCTATGCAAGCAATGTCACTGTAGGAGATACAAATAAGGGGGGGCAGAAAAATTGTTTCCAACTCACAGCTCCTCTCATTGGCAGTGGCAAAGCAGGCAGGAGAGGGGGCATAGGAGGCAACTTTTCAAAATGATTGGGAGTGCTAAACCCAGTGGAAGTTATCCCATTCATGGCCACAATCAAGGGGTTTGCTCAATATTGGAGGTGCTAAAGCACCCACAGAGCTAGCTCCTATGGCAGACAGTGTCAGTAGGCACGTTGCACAGGGCACAATTACAGCTCGGTATGGTATTGTATAGCTCAACCAATATTTTTGGCCAAGTAATAGCACCAACAACTAGACAGAATAAAGGCAAAACCAGGGATTGGTCTATTTAACACTTCCAATTATTAGCTAGTACCCTCTTTATCCAGCCCCTTCTCTTACAGATACCAATATGAAGAGATGAGGGGTGAAAAACTGGAACGGACAAATCAGAGAATGAGACCAATCACTAATAAACCCAATTAAATAAATACTTAGTCAACTAAGTCCCTCCTCTTCTATCATTTCACAAGAACCGATACAAAGAAAAAATAAAAATTCCAGCACTGTCGATACCTCACTAAAAAGCATAGAACACCATATATTTGGCCCTCACCTTTTGCTGGCCGACTCTGCTGGTCACGCCCCCTAAGGAACAGGAAATTGACGTTCGGAGAGGGCGTGAACAGCAAAGCCGGCACATGAGTTGCCAAGCTAGGTATTTTCCTGCCCAATTGGACTCCTTTTAAAGTTGGTAGCGGGCGATTTTTCACAGGTTGCTGGTTTGGGCTGGCTGGTTGCTAGTTTCTGGGCTACTTTTAGCGTGGGGTGGTATTCAAACGAAGGCTTTTTTTTTCCGGTTCCTGCTGCATTTCAAGCCTCATTCTGAGGCTTCAATGGCTTCTCATGTTGTCCAATTCTTTCTTGGGCTCTATCCAATAGGAGAGAGAAGAGAAACAATACTTTTTGGACATCCAGAATGAGGCTTGAATGAGAATCAAGCCTCATTCTGGATGTCCAATGGTTTGACACAACTGACACTCCGCCGAGCTTGCTTGTGCTGCTGCTCTCACATTGAGGTCCATATCCAGCCAGCCCAATACAGCTGCGAGACGAAAGCGAGTATTGTATCACGCCGGCCGGAAGAGACGAGGGCGAGCACGTGGACCACGGCGGAGTATGGAGGTAGCGTAATGCGCTTGCATGGGTGCCCCTCCCACCCCCGTTCCTCAGAGATAGCCCATTGTGAAGCTTGGGCTTCTTTTGGGCTTTTCTTGAGCACGGGTTGGACTGGAAATTCCCATTGTGACGTCAGCAGTCGCGTGTAGAGAGAGATTGCAGCCTCGTGTTGTTTTGGCGCTAAGCAGCAACTTCGGTGGAGGATGGTAAGAAAGGACATGGTTGGGGGTAAAGAAGGTTTATTAAGCCTATGTAGTCCATTGTAAGCAAGTAAGCCAATTTGGTAATCTCTGTTTCCACTCCCCTGCGCAGCCGTCATTGCCATACGCTCAAAACAAAGCAAGCAAACCTATGAGCTGCTGCATCCACCACACGTTGGTCCATCTGTAAGAAGTCTAATGCTGTTTCAGTTGGATAGTGCCTTAAAGGGTGGAGGTTGAGAAAAGAAATAACAATTGAATATCACTAAAACAGCTTCAAACATTATTGTATCTGGTAGAAACAGCAATTTGTCCTGTTTGTCTGTCCTAATTAGATTGTAAGCTCTGTCGAGCAGGGACTGCCTCTTCATAGTAGTAGTATTTTGCGCTCATGTTTCTTCACTCTTCTATGCGATTCAGATTGCCAGATTTTAGTGAGGTTATCCTGTTTCCTGATGGGCTCATCTTAATTGTTGTAATCTGCCTTGGGAAGCCTGGTGTTATAAAGGTGATGGAATATATTGAAATTTAATGGAAGTAGAATTACTCTCTCCTTTCATTGGGGCACATGGAATCACATCTTATCTGTTTTGTAGAAATTTACCTTTTAGATACACAAGTGGATTATTCTGTTTTGAAAGAGAATCCACGTAAGTGGAGGACTCGAGATCCCACGGAGAAACTCAAGCAAGGAGGAAAGTGGGAATGAGAACCAGGATTTCCAAAGACAGGACCTGGCTTTGGAAATTCTGGTTCTTATTCTGTTTTGAACATATTTCAGGGCCAAGTGGTTTTATAAGTCAAAATAAATATTTTGTTTCATGCAGATCTCTTTTGTTTAAACATAAATGGGTTATAATCCCCCATTGCAGCCCATTGGCTTTCTTATATTTTGTTCTTATGATGACTTATACAGTCCCAAAACTGAAAACTCATCTCTTCTATCTGGACGATAATAAAAGGAGCTCATTCTGAACACTATCCACCCTAAAAGGTTGTTTTGTGGCTGTACATGAGGAATTGCGATATTGAATAAATAAGTTTATGTTTGTGCCCCTAATCATGCATCCTAAGTTTATATAATCCTTTCAAGAAATTCATTTAATTGTTTAACTTATTAGTGCAACATAACCACAGAGTCATGATATGGTTGCATTTTCAATATGGTAATACTAGGGCCCAGCTAAGGAACAGGTTATTTTGAGTTAGTCCTTGCTGGACCAAACTTGCTATCCTTGTGCCATCACTATCCAGCAGGTAGGAAGTGTCTTAAAAGGTGGAGGATAAAGGATTTAAAAAACAAAACATGTCACACATTATCCCAAGCAAAGTTGTGTTCAATGTGTCTTACATTTGAAAATACAACTTGTTTTAGTGATATTGAATGTTTATTTAATGATATTTATATCTAAATATGGGATCTTTCAAATAAATTAAAAAGCTGTCAAATAAGTAAAAAAAAGAAAATGTATATTTGCTGGATTCATTTAATAAAAATTCTGGTTTATTTTTTCTTTTGTTTTTTATTTTAATCTTTTGTTTTCACCTTTTAAGGCACTATCTAACTCGATCAGGTTTAGACTTTTTATAGATGGACCACGCATAAGCAGTCAGATATTTCTAATAATCTTTTGCTATTGTTGTTGATAGTGTTTGTTGTTGTTTTTGGTGAACTAAAACGACAGCAAGCTCCGCCTACTGGCTTCAGCCCATATAATGGACTAGATTGATAGGAACACCCCGTCTCCTGTTTTCTTGAACCTCCGTGGTTGGGGGGTACCAGGCTGGTATATGAATACCAGGTTCCTATGGGAGTGGGGAGGGTCTGGTGCTCTGATTTGTTTGGGGGTGCTATGGCACCTTTGGCTCCTCCCCCTGTTCTGATGCCTATGGTTTAGAACAGCCCAGCGGGGATTCTGATAGAGTCTCCGGGATGCTAATAATTATTGCCTGAAGCAGCTGCTGAGGGCCAGCTTTGGTAGTAGTGATTCCGTAATGTTAGCTGGGGTGGATGTAAACATATTGAGTTATAGGAGGTTCTTGGCAGTCATTTGTGTTCCCTGGACTCTATGCATTCCAGTTCTTTTTAATCACTAGAGGGAGTGAATAGTGGAAGCAAAGCTGAACAGCCACTGTTGGGAAAATGAGGTTTTCTGCAATGAAAGAACTTGTCGTCATGGCCTGAAAAAAACATATTGGAAGTACTGGATAACATTTCTTTTTAGTATGGCAGAACAAAACAAGTAAAACTTTCTGCTGAAAAAGAAGATGAACAGTGAAAAACTTCAGTTTATAGGGTTTGTGGGAGTCAAGTAATAACATGCACTAGCATCCTTCACACCCTATAACTTACGTACAGTTAAGAAAAAATGTGAAGAACTGGTCTATCACTTGCCTTGAGTTCAGCCACCCATGTATTTAACTCAATTGACTTTGTACTACCCATCTTGGGCCAGATTCAGTAGATGGCACTTAAAAATAGGCGCTGGGAAAAATCTGCAAAGTACTATTTTATATAAAGAGCATTTCAGGCTTAGTGCTTTATTTATAGAATAGCACTTAGAGTGTATTCCTGTGCCCAACTTTAGGCACGAGAAATGCCTGCTGAAACCTGATTTAATCCTGGTGCAGAAATTGGGCATGCAACCTCTGACTTCTATAACACTGCACTTAAATATTTGGAATAAATATTTGGGAATGCCCCTGACCTGCCCATGGCCACACCCCCTTTTTGGTTGTGTGTGAGACTGGGCGCACATTATTATAGAATAGGGTGTAGGGCAGATTCATGTGTAAATCCTAATTAGTGCCAATTAAATCTAATTTCAATAATTGGTTGTTAGCACCCAATTGACATTTGTTTACGCACACACCCAAATTTGGGTGATCTGTATAGAATCTGGGGGTTTGTCTTCGTTTATTCCTGGGAAACTGGGCCGATTCCCACTGCAGGTCTTTTTGATCCTGGGCAAGTCACTTAACCCTCTATTGCCTCAGGTACAAAAAAACACCTTAGATTGTGAGCACACTAGGAACAGGGAAAGTACCTGCGTATAATGTATATAGTGTTGTGTATGTCTAGTAGCGCTATAGAAATAAGTAGTAATAGTATCTATGTTATTTTAATGTTTTTCCATGCTATCTATTATGGTATCATTTGTATTGTAAACCACCAAGTTCTGCAAGTCAGCTTGGGCAGTATAGCAAGCTTTAATAAACTATTGTACCAACATTTATTTTATTTCTGTTATATATGATTGTTCTACAGTGCTGTTAAATTTCTATATTTCTGATACTGATTCGTTAGCAAATTTAAACCTAGTAATTGGACTCTTTCCAAGTTGACTGAGTTATGCTGTTAACAAAATTGTTTTATGCTAAACTGCACCCACTATACACCACCTCAGGGCCGTGCCAAGGGTCTGTGGTGCCCCCCTGCAAGGGATCGGGTGGCGCCCCCCCCTGCAGACAAGCGGTTGGAGCGCGCCCCCCCCCCCCCCCCGTGAAGATGATTGCTGTTCTCTCTCCCCTGCCCTCCTGCTTCCATGTCCCAACTGCCCGCCCTCTTCTCCCCCCAACAAAATCTCTTTTAAATTTACCTCCGTCCGGCTGGCAGGGCAGAGAACGGCGCAGCGTCAGTGAAGGAGGCGGCGCTCCCGACGTCTCTACTAGTCTTCCCTTCGCTCAATGTCCCGCCTTCTTCTGACGTCATGATGTCAGAAGAAGGCGGGACATTGAGCGAAGGGAAGACTAGTAGAGACGTCGGGAGCGCCGCCTCCTTCACTGACGCTGCGCCGTTCGCTGCCCTGCCAGCCGGACGGAGGTAAATTTAAAAGAGATTTTGTTGGGGGGGAGAAGAGGGCGGGCAGTTGGGAGATGGGAGCGGGAGGGCGAGGCAAGCATGGCGCGGCGCCCCCCCAGAGGACGGCGCCCCCCTGCCACACTTACCTTGCTTACTGCGTTGGCACGGCCCTGCAGCACCTTGGTGAATCTCTTCATAAAGGAGGTTAATAAATCCCAATAAATAAACTTAAAATGAGTCACAAGAGAGCATGAGGCTACATCAGCTTTCTTACAAAGTAAAAAAGAGCCTAGAAAGAAAAAACACATTTTGATATTTTCGCAATTGTAATTCTGTAAACCAGCTGCAAGCATATTCTTGGTTTTAATTTTGTTTTAACAGCCACTGTTCAACTAGTCTGTCTTAAATTGTTTTTTCTTTGTTCCTTAAGGCTTCTGGCTACAAGAAAATATCGGTAGGCGCAGTTTCCCAGAGAAAGAAGACTGGCCCTAAGCCTGAACTGTCGGAAGAACAGAAACAAGAGATCCGAGAGGCCTTTGATTTGTTTGATACTGATGGCATTGGCACAATAGATGTGAAAGAGTTGAAGGCAAGGTTCTCGGCCAGGAAATCACAAATGCTGTTTGTAGCATATTCCAATAATAATACTGTAATTTTAAGGGCAAAATACACTGCTGATAAAGGGGTTTGTAGTTTTCTTAGAAACATGAAAAATGATGGCAGATAAAGATCATACAGTCAGTCCATTCTCTGTACTTTTCTTATGCTTTCTTGAATTCAGATACTGGTACTAATCTCAGCTATCGTCACTGGAGTCTGTTTATGCATCTACCACCCTTTTCGTAAAAAATAGTTCCTTAGATTATTGCTGAGTCTATCCCCTTTCACCTTCCCAGTGGCGTTCCTAGGGCGGCTGACACCTGGGGCGGATCGCCGATGCCCCTCCCCCCCGGGTGCATTTTTACCTGCTTGGGGGGGGGGGGGGTGCCCACGCGCCTGTCGGCTTCGCTCGTTCCATGCTCCCTCTACCCCGGAACAGGAAGTAACCTGTTCTGGGGCAGAGGGACCACGGAAAGAGCGGCGCTGACAGGCGCGTGGCCCCCCCAGCGGCGTGCACCCGGGGCAGACCGCACCAAATGCCCCCCCCCCCCCCCCCCCAGGAACTCTACTGCACCTTCCTTCTTTGATCATTTGTTTCAGAGCCTTCTTTGTATTGAGAAGCCTGCCTCATATGTATTTATACCATGGAGTTATTTAAATGTCTGCCTCATTTTATTCCTTCTCTTGCCTTTCTTCCAAAGTATATGTATTTAGATCTGTGTCTGTGCCCACGTGGTTTGTGACAAAGACTGTTGAACATTTTAACAGCCATCCTCAGGACTGACTCCATCTGGTTTATATCCTCTTAAAGGTGTGGCCTCCAGGCTTTCACACAGTATTCCAAATCAGGTTGCACCAGAGGCACTGTCATTCTTTTTCTTTGCTGGCCATTTCTCTCCCTATGTATCCAAGCATTCTTCTGGTGTGTGCCATCACCATTTCTACCTGTTTCTCTACCTTAATATTTTCAGATATGGTCATCCTCGGATCCCTCTTTTCATGTAAAGAAGTATTTACCCCGCCCACCCATACTAGTGGTTCCCATTTGGGGTTGTGGTCACAGTGGCAAAAAAAAAAAAACCCTGGAGAGTGGCATCATCCGTGTGCTCAGGTCTGCATGGGGGGCAGGGCTGCGGCAGAAATATTGACTAAAGCTGCAAATTAGCACACATAGACAAAAAAGGTAATCCTGGGGCCATGAGACTTATTTCTGCAGGGAAATGGGGTCTCGGGCCACAATTATTTGGTATGCACTGGCTTGTACTGTTCTGCTCCCTTGAGTTTCTACAGCCCAAATGTATGACCATGCTTTTTTTTTTTTTTTTTTTTTTTAAATCATTCTTGTCATATTCTAGGCCATTCTTCTGGCTTTGCTAGTTTTCTTCTTAACTTAACCATGCTTTCTGTGGTGTCTAACCTGTTTGCAAAGAAGCAAATCTTTCCCAATAGCACTTCTACAATTTTCCTTACAAAAACGCTGAAAAAAATCCTAGCCTAAAGACCTTATCCCTGCAGCACACCACTGGTAACACTCTCATCCTCAGAGTGGAAGCCATTTCCCTTTACCCTTTGTCGCCTCCCATTCAACCAGTTTCTAACCCCAGTTAATCACTTTAGGTCTGTACCAAGTGCGCTGAGTGTAATCAATGTAAAAGTCAAAGGACTTGCTGAAATCTAACTATTCTACATCTAACACGGTCCTCTAATTCAACGTTCAGGTCATCTAGTTAAAGAAATTGATCTGATTAGTCCGATTAAGATTTATTTCTAGTAAAAACCATGCTGCCTTGGATTCCAGTCACTGCACAATCCTGCTTTATCATCGTTTCTATTAATTTAGTTATTGCTGAGGACAGACTAATGGGCCTGTAGTTCCCAGCCTCCTCCTTACTTCCACTTTTGTAGACAAAAACCACATCTGCCCTTCTCCAGTTCTCTGAGACCAATCCTGACTCAAAAGAAGCATTGAAAATGTCACACAGTGAAGCCACCAGAACTTCCCTCGGTACCCTTGGATCACTTCATCTACTTTTCCTAGCTTAAGAACACAAGGCCTGATATTCAGCCAGCAGCGGGCAGTGCGTTTGCTGTCCGCTGCTGGCGTTAAACCCAGATTTTCAGTGCCAGGCAGTTTCTGGCTACTAGCATTGAATATCTGGGTTTATTTTGGCCACTAAAATGTTAACCAGCTATGCCAATATTCAGTGCTAACTGGTTAATTTTTTAGCGGTCAAAGATAGGCCTGCTATTTAAGGGGCCTATTTTGAGCACTCAAAATAGTTGGTTTGTAGCTGAATATCTGCGCCTAACTGGCTATGTTGCATGATGTAGCCAGTTGGCAGCCAGCTGGTAACCGTGATATTCAGCGGGAGATAACAGGTCATCTCTTGCTGAATATCCACAGTTAGGTGCTTAAATACTATTTAACCGGCTAGGAGCCGTTCCTGGCCAGTTAAATAGTTTTGAATATCAGGGGGGGACAGTCTATACTTTTAAGGATTTATATTCCACATTATCTTAGTATTCTAAGCAGATTACATACAACATACACAGTCTTAAAAAAATAAAATAAATAGATAACAAACATTGACGATTTTAAAGTAGAGCAGTCAGCATGTATGACAGGCATTTATAAGGGGGGTTATCCTTGAAAAAGCCACTTGATGGCGAAACGTGACGTTGAATTGAAGAACTCTCTGCAGCCGACACCATTTGCCATAAGCTAAGTAATGCTCTACACAACTATAATCTTAAATAAAACATTTTGTAGGTTTTTCCTTGTTAAAATATTCAATATTAAATACACAGAATTTCATTACAAACCTTTTGTGGACCAGTGGGAATGTTCTAAGTGGCACTTGAACTGGCTGACTGCTTAACTCCCATGCTGAGGTCTTATTAAAAATACTATTGTCAAGCAAATTAACTTAATGAAGTACAATAATAGCATATGTAAACAGTCAAATATCCTATACAGAACAGAATAGGCATACAGTAGGTATCTGTATTTAAAATACAGTATTGTTTATTAACACTAACCAGCAGTATGCAAAGCCAGAAAACAGGAAGAGAACCTGTGCACTTCTTTATTGCAATGCGGTGACGTTACCGGGGTGGGGGGAGGGGGCTCTATTGGATTAGTGAAGCTATACTATACTGATCTATTCTTAATTTTATTTGTATAGACTCTATAATAGAAATCATCAAGAATAGCACTCACTGGGGGCAATTCCATAGCTGGGCACCTCCAATTAGTGCCCCGAGGACACACAGGGTGGGAGGCTATTCTGTAAATTACATACATAGGTGGAAGTTCCATCTCTGTGCTGCCTGTGCCCCCCCCCCCCCTTCATTTATGTGCTATGTAAGTTAGGCGTGTGGTTATTGAAAGGGACCTAGGCAGTATTTTGACAGAATTGGTGTTCTGTACATTTTGCATGTAAATATAAGTGCCCAGTTATAGAATTGATCTCATGGTATACCACATGTCTCCTAAATGTCAGTGCCCCAATGTAGAATTGTCAACACTACTGCGCAGAACATTGTGCTTCATCTTCTTGGGTGGGGGGCTTGGGAGTACGACGTTGCTTAAGTGTCTTGAGTGCTCCAGTTCACAATCCTACATGTATAAGGGTGCTGATCAACTGGGAGAGAGTTGAAGTTCATGCATATTGGGTTTTGCTGTAGTTCTCGTAGAGTAACTTGAAAGCATTTGTAAGCTCTTTGAGCAGGGACTGTCTTCTATGTTTGTGCAGCGCTGCGTACGCCTTGTAGCGCTATAGAAATGCTAAATAGTAGTAGTAGTAGTAGTAGTAGTAGTAGTAATTTATATCATGAAACAATTTAAAAACCAGAATCTTTGTTTAAAGTTCAGCAGCTATGATATATTTTTCTCTCTGAATTTGTGTGTCTTGACTGCTTGAAACAGATTTTACTGTATTTTTTTTCTTTTCTTATCGCTTTTCTTGCTTTTTAGTTTCCTAACTCTCAGGCAGAAATCTGAGTATTTACCAGTAAGCATATTACAGAATTTACCTCAAGAAAAACACCAGTCTCTTTAAACACTTACAGGTTGCCATGAGAGCACTGGGGTTTGAACCCAAGAAAGAAGAGATTAAGAAAATGATTTCTGATATAGATAAAGAAGGAACTGGGAAGATTAGCTTTCATGACTTCCTCTCCGTGATGACCCAAAAAATGGTAGGTGCATCGCTGTGAAAATTAATTGAAGTGCTTTACAGTTTCATTTATTGTGTGAGCCTTGTAGCGCTGCTGCTCTGGAAACTTGTGTTCACTTTTTCTGTACAAGAAGCTTATCACGGAGAGGGGGGGGAGAGAGAGAGAGAGAGAACAGTATCCTGTAGCTTGCACGACCTCTTCTGCCCATAATGCAGTAATAATGGTGAATAACTGCAAAGGCTTTTCCACTGTAAGATTTTAAAATGTTAATTATGTACTCTGGCTGCTCCATGGTTACCCAAGCTTTTTCCCAGGCATGACAACCGTTTCCCCCTTCAGGTTAGAACACTACAGCCATAAGTATAATTTGCCAGTGAGATGGGGGTAGGAAGTAGAGAATGATACGGGGACGGAGACCCGCAGTAACCGCAGGGATGAGGACGGGGATAGGGCGTGGACGGGGCGAGGATGGGGACTGAGCTCACGGGAACGGGGACAAACTTTGTCCCCGTGTCATTTTCTACTTTAATGAACTGGACTGTTATTTATGTTTGATGCAGACAATGATATTTTGATTTTTTGGAAAAACAAGCAAACATGCTAGCCACAACTAGCAAAATTTGCATGGGGGATCCTGTTCATCCTGCTACCAGCACATGTTCTAAGAAGACATCTTCTATTGACAGAAGGACTGTAGAGCACAGGAGAGCTAGACTGAATCCAGAGACTGTTGATGTCTTAATCAGATTTTAAAAAATCATAACAGTGCTTCATAGGCATATGTTTTCCCAATAGGGCACACAGAACGGGTTGTATTTTGTACCCCTGAACATTTTAACAGGGTGGATTAGGATTCCTTGAGGCTTCTACAGATGAGGTCAGAGCCCCTGGAGATGGGGCGGAGATGGGGACAGAACCTGCAGGGGTGGGACGAAGACAGAACCTGTGGGGATGGGGCGGGGATGGGGACAAACTTTGTCCCCATGTCATTCTTTAGTAGGAAGCTTTACTTAGTAACAGAGAGGGGGCACTCCCCTCCCCCATACAAGCATCAATTTACCTTTCCCTTTCTTCACCCTTTTGCTAACATTTTCTCTCTCTTCCACACACTCACACTATCACTCTTTCTCCTTTTCTGTCTTCCCAGTTCTGCCACCACTACTTCCCACTTATTCAGTTGTAGCTGCAGCAGGGTGACGTGATAAAATATTTTCAAACTTTTGTACTTCTGAATCTATTCTTATTGTCTTCATGTTTTTAAAAAAATATTTTTATATTTATAACCTTCATAGGTGTAGTTTGCCTGCTTTGTTTGGCAAGGGTTAGGGAGCTTGGGTAAGGGGCAAGGTGAATGAACTTTCTCCCCCTCCCTCAGATTGGGAGCCTAAAGTTCCTGCTGGCAGCCCAAGCATGAAGTGCCTGTCCTAGCTCCTGCAGCGCTATTGCTTCCCCCTGCCCCCAGGCTCACCTCTTTCTCATTGTCCACCTGTGCCTCATACAGCACTGGCAGGTGATGTTTAATGTGAGCAAGTTCGTGTCACGCTACTATCGGACTTCTAGGTAGTGAGCCCTTGGGCCACTGCCGAGGAGCGGCAGCGGCAGGAGAATCACCCGAATACAGGACAGGCAGAACAGACTTCCCGGCACCCCGAGCCGGAACTCTCAGACAAAGGCTGCCGCTGAGGCAGCGCAGGCTGGCACCAACTGGACCGGAAATAGCCCAAACTTCACCTGCACCTAACCACCGTTCCTCAGTTGTTGAGCCCCAGAGTGCGGGCGGTCAGCAGGGCTTACCGGACAGGGCAGGAAAGCAGAACTGCAGTGACCAGCAGGATACAGGAACCAGGAACCCAGCTGGAGCAGGGAGGCAGCCGGCAGCAGAGTAAGCCAGGAGACAAGCCGGGTCTGGGCAGGTAGCAGGCAGCAGAGTAAGCCAGGAACCAAGCCGGGTCGGGGCAGGCAGCAGACAGTAGAGTAAGTCAGTAAATAAGCAGGGTCAAAACCTAAATCAGGAAAAACTCAGCAGCACTGCAAACGACTTCCACCAAAGGAAACTCCTCTGAGGACCTCTGTTGCAAGGCAACTAAGGACCTTCCCAGGTGGTTAATAAAGACAGCCCACAAGGGAGTTCACCAGGTACGGGTCCTGCTTAGTTCCAAAAAACTCCCCAAACAATCTGGAGGGCTAGAAGATCTGGACTGGACCAGCATATCTTCTGGAACATGGGAAACAGTAAACCATCAATTCGCAGCATTCCCCGGGTCTAACCCCCGGGGACCGAGGTGACTGCGAGCCAGGAACCTGGACACAACCGTGACAGTTCGAAGTGATGCATGTAGGAAAGAGGATCCCAAACTATAGTTACGTGATGCAAGATTCTGCATTAGGAGTCACTGCCCAGGAAAAGGATTTAGGTGTCATCATTGAAAATACTTTGAAATCCTCTGCTCAGTGTGCAGTGGCGACTAAGAAAGCAACTAGAATGTTAGGACTTATTGGGAAAGGAATGGAAAAATGAAAATGTTATATTGCCATTGTATCGCTCCATGGTGTGCAATTCTTGACACTGCATTTCAAAAAAGATATAGTGAAATTAGAAAAGATACAGAGAAGGGCAATGAAAAAGATAAAAGAGATGAGAACTTCCCTATGAGGAGAGGCTAAAGTGGCTAGGGCTCTTTAGCTTGAAGAAGAGACAGCTGAGGAGGTATGTGATAGAGGTCTATAAAATACTGAATAGAGTGGAATGTGTAGATGGGAATTGCTTGTTTACCCTTTCCAAAAATACTAGGACTAGGGGGCATGCCATGCCGGTCGATATTGTGTATCTGGATTTTCAAAAGGCATTTAACAAAGTACCTCATGAAAAACTCCAGAGGAAATTGGAGAGTCATGGGATAGGAGGCAGTGTTCTATTGTTAATTAAAAACTGGTTGAAAGATAGAAAACAGAGAGTACGGTTAAATGGTCAGTATTCTCAATGGAGAAGGGTAGATAATGGGGTTCCCCAGGGGTCTGTGTTGAGACTACTGCTTTTTAACATATTTATAAGTGATCTAGAGATGGGAGTAACTAGTGAAGTAATTTGCTGACGACACAAAAGTTATTCAAAGTTGTTAAATCACAAGAGGATTGTGAAAAATTGCAAGAGGACCTTACGGGAATGGAAGACTGGGCATCTAAATGGCAGATTACGTTTAATGTGAGCAAGTGCAAAGTGATGCATGTGGGAAAGAGGAACCTGATTTATAGCTATGTAATACAAGGTTCTACATTAGAAGTCACTGATCAGGAAAAGAATCTAGGCTCATCGTTGAAGATATGTTGAAACCCTTTGCTCAGTGTGCAGCAGCGGCTAAGAAAGCAAATAGAATGTTAGGTATTATTAGGAAAGGAATGGAAAACAAAAAGGAGGATGTTATAATGCCTTTGTATCGCTCCATGGTGTGACCGCATCTCGACTATTGTATTCAGTTCTGATCACTGCATCTCAAAAAAGATATAGTGGAATTAGAGAAGGGCGACAAAAGCGATAAAGGGGATGGGACTGCAGCACCGGGGAATTTTGCCCCCCCCCCCCCCTCTTGGCGGCCCTGCCTCTCTCCTGCCTTTCGTCCAAAGTATACTGTTGAAGGAGTCTATAGGAGATTGCTGCACCCGTTAACAGCACTCCCTCACAGGCACAGGGCCACCTTAAACGTGAGGTTGCAGAGTAGGTAGGGGATGACTCAGCAGAGCAGGGAGGCTGTGGTCAAAGCAGGATATAACCCCTCCTCACAGCTCACGGACACCCAGAGAAGCGAAGAGAAACC
This sequence comes from Microcaecilia unicolor, assembly GCF_901765095.1. Lineage (NCBI taxonomy): Eukaryota > Metazoa > Chordata > Amphibia > Gymnophiona > Siphonopidae > Microcaecilia > Microcaecilia unicolor. Next base: position 65,469,753 of record NC_044037.1, on the reverse strand, counting down.
CTCCAGCATATGCGTCCCCATCTATGTGTAAGCTACAGAAGGTCACTTAGGTAGGCCAAGTTTATCTTGGAACCCTGCTGAAACTATAACTTTGCAACTCGGGGCCAAGCCTGGCCCAATTTTGTTGGATACTGAAAGACAGAACGTTAACTCTGGGACTTTAGGCCAGAGACGAATGTTTGTGCTGCCATGGCCTGGCAGGAGCAAGCCATGGGAGAGAGTTCTTCAGAGCAAGGGTGGACTTTTATTTCTCCTCTCCTGTGAAAAGAGCAGGTCACCACTTTTCCCTGCACATTAATAAATTGTTCTCTTCATATTTAAACCCAGAGTGTGGCTGTGTTTATCAAAGCACTAGGCCCGCTTTTGCTCACACTGCTACATATCTATATTTAGATCTTTTTTTGTCCCTGGATTCTGTATATGGCACCCCAAATTAAGAACATAAGAGTAGCCATACTAGGTCAGACCAATTGTCCATCTAGCTCAGTATCCTGTTTCTAACAGTTACCAAGATGTGCGCCCAATTAAATTGGCTAAGGAGCCAATTAGTGCCAATTATTGGCCCTAAATTGGCACCAATTTGGAATTGGGCACACATTTTGATATGCGCTATTCTATAACAATGTGCGCCCAAATACAAACCAAAAGGGGTTATGGCCATAGGAGGTGTATGGGCAGGTCAGGGGCATTCCTAAAATTTGCACACAGTGTTATAAAATACCAGAGATGTGTGCCCAGATTGGGCGCTGGTAATTACACCTGGTTTCAGCAGGCATAAATCCTGATGCCCAAATTTAGGTGCCGAAATCAGTACTCAGTGCTGTTCTATAATGGGGGCTCATCTTTGAGTGGCATTATAAAATAACGTTGAGTGCTGATTTTTTTTTTTTTTTTTTGCCATTTACTGAATCCAGCCCTTTATGACAAAGACCTTCTTTTCACTGAATTGTCAACATTGTTAAATTCTCAAAACTGAAGGCAACAGATATGATAAATATTAAGGAAACAATTGGTAATCTCTTTTTAAACTTCTGCTTCTGTTAGGTTTTAGCAGGTTTACAACCTTTTCTAATAACTGTAAAGTAAAGGGTCTCTTTTTATCAAGCTGTGCTAGTGGTCTCCGGTGCGGCAGTGCCAACAAAGCCCATTCACTTTGAATGGACTTTGTCGGCATTGCCATGCGGCTTGGTGAAAGAGTCTCTAAAGCAGTGAAATTACGCTGTTGTAGATGTGAAAAAAATGAGTGACTAATTTCCTGTATGCGTAGATACCAGATAATAAAAATAATTGTGTAAATCCATGTTGTTGTTTTTTTTTTGTTGTTATTAAGGCTGACAAAGATTCTAAAGAGGAAATTTTGAAAGCCTTCAGACTATTTGATGATGATGAAACTGGCAAAATCTCATTCAAAAACCTAAAACGAGTTGCCAAAGAGCTTGGTGAAAACCTCACAGATGAAGAACTACAGGTTTGGAATAAATTACTCTGCCAGTATGAACTATATGCTGTAGAAATGGATGTATTTGCTGTAGTTTGGGAGGTCTGATTTGGCTAAAACTTGGGTCTTCTTTACATATATGGCTTGTTTGCAAAATGTGGCACAGAAAACTGGGTTCCTCCACCAGAATCCTTAAGCATTATAAAAAATTCAAGGTTTGCTAAACTGGAGTATTATAGCCCTGTGTAGTAATGGTGCCCTTCCAGAACAAGGTAAGAAGCCTGGCATGAAGCAGGGCTGCTTCATATGCCATATTTGTTTGTTGCATAAAAAGATTCAATTTCCTTTGCAGTTAATCTATCACCTTTAATGAGCATTAGCAAAGTAAAGTTTAAATTTGTTTACTGGAAAAGGCAAATAGCTTGCTTCCTTCCAGTCGGGTCCCAGAGGAGCAGGAAAGTAAAGTGACTTAAAGGTCAAAAAGGTAATGGCAGAGACAAATATTTAACTGTATCCCAGTACTTCTGCTGAATTGTAGTCTGGTGCTCTAAATCCTAGATTTAAAAAAAAAAAGGAGAAAAACAGCTAGTGTTCTTTCACAGTTCTTTGTAAGACTTTCATATAAGAGCACACGGATACAGTTCACTGACATTTCAGTGTATGGGCCGATTTCTTTCAAAATATTAGGCTGATTTGGCAGATTTTTTTTTTTTTTTGGTGTTGTTGCTGGTGCCGTGACAGAATCCATTCTGACCGACACTCATTGGTTCATTGCTGTGCTTGCAGGAGATGATTGACGAAGCGGATCGGGATGGTGATGGAGAAGTCAATGAACAGGAATTCCTACGAATTATGAAGAAGACCAGCCTTTACTGAGCTATGGTTTCTTGTCTGTCTTTGACCCCCTTCTTGCTGTGTTTTGTTCATCTGAAGAACTAATTAGGGAGGACATTTCCTGCTAATTAATTTCATTACATCTTTTTTTTTGGTATAGGAGTTTGCCTTTTCGCATATCATTAAATAAATGCATGTAAATATGGAGATGTAGTGTACAGAATTCAGACTGAGTGTTCTGGATGTAGACAAAAAGTTACTTTTTTTGGTTTGTTTGTTTGTTTGTTTAGGCTTGCAGTGCTGCTTGGTATATGCTGGCTTATTAGGGTCATTCTTAAAATTTGGCTAAGTACTGCTCCACTCTTTAGCTCTCTCCTTTATACAGAAGAGCTGGATAATAACGGCTTTACTAGAATGACTATATACTCCCTGACATATGTGCTCACCAGATGGCTCCGTTTTGAAGTCCGACATTTTACTTTTCTGCTCTGCATTTTCTAAAACGATTCTAGTTACGGATGCTAGCAGTGGTAAATAGAAACCTAAATTATGAATTTATTTTTAACTGCTGTTTCGAGGCATACTAACGTTTTTAGAGTGGGGTTTTGTTTTTTTATTTTTTTTTTCTTTCATGGAAGACAAAGCTACAGGTGCCAAGCGAACATGAGAAGAATTTTACTAGCCAAAACTGTGTTGGTACATCCACAGTACAAAAATATTGTATGTTAATTCCATTCATGTTAAGTGGTTTATGCTCTTCCTGATTTATTTTCTCCGCTAAACAAGACTTTCACTTTTGTTGTGAACTGAAATTATTACTCGTGTTTACAAAGGTGTGCTGTAGGCACGTTAGCGTTTTTAACGCAGGTTAAACAGTAACGCACGTCAAACACTAACACGCCTATAGGAATGTATGGGCATGTTAGCGTTTAACACGCCTTAACTTTATAGGCGCGTTAAAAGCGCTAATGCGCCTTAGTAAAGATACCCCTTAGTTAGCAGTAGCACTTACATAGATGTTTATAAAGGACAATTCTGCAGTTATGTGCCAATGGCGCTTAGGGTATTTATATATGAGTGCTATAATGTGTATCTTCGAGGGGGCGTTTTGTGTGGGTGGAACATGTGCGGAGCTCCTAGTTATGCTTTCAACTTACAGAATAAGTTACACATGTTCCAGCCACATTTAAGTGCCCACAGTTATGCCAGGCTGTGGTTGGTGTAACTGCAACATACGCCGATACAAGGGTATGCTAAGATTCGATAATGACACATGACCCAGGTGTTACGGAATATGCTGCGAATGCTTATCAGGGTGACAAACTTGAGACACTTTGTTATAGAGAGCTTTCTGTTCATAACAGTTAATGCTTTGTATTTCCTTTATGCATGGCAGGTTTTACCTGTAGGTACCTAAGGGGTCCTTTTACTAAGGTGCGCTGAAAAATGGCCTACGGTAGTGTAGACGCGTGTTTTGGGCACACGCAGAATTATTTTTTAGCCCACCTACAAAAAATGCCTTTTTTTTTGGCCAAAAATGGACGTGTGCAAAATGAAAATTGCCATGCGTCCATTTTGGGTCTGAGACCTTACTGCAAGCCATTGACCTAGCGGTAATGTCTCACGCTGTAACAGGGCAGTAATGGTCTACACGTGTTAGAAAATAAAAAAAATATTTTCCAGACTCGTGTATCGGACGCACGCCAAAATTGAAATTACTGCAAGGGCCACACGGCAACCAGGCGGTAACTCGAATTTGACATGCATTGGGCACGGGTAGGCGTCTACGCGGCTTAGTAAGAGGGCCCCTAAGGTAGACTTCATAAATAAATGATGTGGATCCTCAAGAACAGGAGCCCAATACTAGTGTATTTTGGAAAAGTTCTCTTGGATTTGAGTACTAAAATCCAAAATATCCCTTGCTTGAGGGTTGTGGTCATTTATTTCCCTCCTTTTTATGTCCGTGAGAAAAAGCTCTGGTGAATCCGGTTACAGTCCAGGATATTAGCATCTGATTAGGTTAGTAATTTATCCTGCTGTTTTGATCTAAGGTTAACAAAGGGAAAATCCTTTTGTCATAGTCTGTTCTGAATTTGAAATTGTAGTTCCTAAATTAGTAGCTTAAGGTACACAGGATAACATGCTTTATGGGCTAAGGAGCAAAGCATTGGTAGGAAAAGATTAGTGAGGAATAGACAGAGAATGGAAAGTTAGTTTATAAGTATAACTGCACCCAGGATAGGGGGAAAGACATACAGGAGGCTATCTTATCAACTCCACTGTAGAGAAAATGTTGGTATAAAGCTAGATGGAATTTTTGAAGCTCATTTAAACCAGTGCCTCTCTGATAACTTTGATGCTCTGTGCCAAACTTGTACTTGTATTCTGTCTGCAGAAGTAATATTTTGTTGTATTATAGGACTGTTTTTGTACAAAGGAGATGTAAATTACATATAACAAGACCATTTTGTAAGTATTCAGTAGGATAGCTCCTGTTAAATGGATGCATCGCCCTTAATACAATGATTTTGTGGTAACATTTCTCTTGCACCCTGTTGCAGTAAATTTGAACAGTTCCTTCATGTATCGGGAACTAAGACCTTCATCAAGATAAAAAGCATTTTTACTTTTTTAATGGTTTTGTGGATACAAAAGCAGCAGCTGCTATTTAAGGTGGAATCTATCGCTGTTTTAAAAGTAAATAATAACATATGTACTTGTAATGGGCAGCCCTGGTATCCTGCTTGTGAGAGTACGTTTTTAGTTTGAATTAGGAACCTAAAAAATTAGTTTACCAGAAAACTGACTTGAAAACTGTGGTTGTGAACAGCAGGGCTAGTGATGTCAGCTCCTTAGTTTTGTTAGCCATTTTATAAAAAGAGAGGAAACGTCTTAGATGCAGTTTCTTACTCCAGTTGACTTACAGTCGAGCCGTTTTGTGTAATTAGTGTTCAGCCAGAAAGATACTGTCAGCTGCCTGTAAAGACACGAATGTGTTCTTTTAATCCATTCATTGGTTTTCAGCCCTGTGTTTGAATGAAGAAGCTTTTTGGCTTAGACATTTTTAGTTGACTTGCTTCTGGAATTACACGTAATATCTACGATTTTATCAACCAAAACAGTATTGTGGGTGGAGTTTCTCTCAGCTGCTTTGCTGAACTTTTGAAAACAGTTATAATGCAATTTTATTTTTCTCACTCCTTTCCATCATGTGTATTTTTTACACCTGGCACTATTTTATAAGATACAAAAACAAACAAGTGTTGCCAAACTGATTCCTATATTATAACGACTTCTCAATCACAGCAGTGAAAATGCTAAAGATTTTTCTTAGAGGAGAAAACACCTCAGAAACCCAAGATGGAGTGAAAGTTGAAGCTTAGCTGTTTGTGATTTAAAGATGAAGCACTAATAACCTGAAGAAGCTTTATAGAGTGTACCTGGTGGACCGATAAGACAGAAGTGCTATCGTTTGGCGTTTTAAACTGCTGTTGTTTTTTTGTTTGTTTGTTCCACCAGATCAGTCTTGCTTCCCTCCCTTCTTTGGAAATGTGTATTGGTTTGCTGTAGTTTGCCTGCCTGAAGGTTAATGATCCTGCCCTTGTTGAATCTTGTGAAACCTATTCTGTTATAAGGTTGCTCTGTTCTCTTTGGGAATGAATGTTTATTCGTACTTATGCTTTGTAATCTGAAATATTGAGGTGTAAGAGCTGCACAGTAACCTTATAGAGCAGAATACATTTCTGTAGTTTATCTCCATCTACTGGTTGGTGGAGTCAACCTACACTTCCTGGACTGATCTGGTGGGACTAAAGGAAAGAAAATTAGCAGGTAAGAGCTAATTTCTTCTTTATATACCATATATTACTACTACTTAACATTTCTAAAGCGCTACTAGGGTTACGCAGCGCTGTACAGTTTAACAGAGAAGGACAGTCTCTGCTCAAGGAGCTTACAATCTAAAGGACAAATGTACAGTCAGTCAAATAGGGCAGTCAAATTGGGGCAGTCTAGATTTCCTGGCTAGAGGTATAAAGGTTAGGTGCCAAAGGCTACATTGAAGAGGTGGGCTTTGAGCAAGGATTTGAAGATGGGCAGGGAGGGGGCTTGGCGAATGGGCTCAGGGAGTTTATTCCAAGCATAGGGTGAGGCGAGGCAGAATGGGCGGAGCCTGGAGTTGGCGGTGGTGGAGAAGGGTACTGAGATGAGGGATTTGTCCTGTGAGCAGACAAAAACTGACTTTTATAAAATTACTTCTAGTGTATGTATTTCCCAGTAAGTAGGATTTACTTTGATAGTAAGAACCCAGTAAAGTGGCAGAATACAAAGCATCTATTTTGGGGTGAAATGTTAGTTTCCATTTTAGTGTTGATTCCAATTCAGATGGATTGAATCACTGAAGCACATGCTTAATTTACCAAGGTCATAAAGAACTGGCGGCATATTGAGGATTGGAACCCATGAGGTTCTTACTAGCAATGTGTCCAGCTACTAGGAGAAGCCAATCTGAGGAACATTTGCTACTGGATGTGTATATATATATGTTTGAACAATGTTTTGAGTACCTTGTTTGTTTACAGAATTGAGTAAATGATATATATGAATGTTATTTATTTTCTTTAGAGCGTAGTCTGAGGGTTTATTTATTTTTTTTAATTTTTGGAGAAATTGCTTGCCAACCTGTTTTTCGGCACAGAATTGTACTTAGTGGATTGGATCTACTTCAAAGTGGATTGCTGAGAAAACAAAAGTGTATTTGTACTTGTAGTGACTTTGTTTAGTAATAAGTTTTCCAAGTGTTAAGTCGTATTACGTTTCACTTAGTAAGCTTTTCTAAGATAATTGCCAAACCTCTGCTTTAATTGTTGAGGGTGTTCCTAGCATTTTGCTGTGCATTTAATGTACCCACATTTTGCTGCCCATTCTGGCTCTGCTTTCAAAACGGCTGCTGTGACTGGGGCTTCACTTTTGTCCTGACTACACCACTAGACCACCAGGGATTGAAAGGCAGTCCTGGAGGGTGCTACTTTTTTTTTTTTCACTGCAGTTATGATCTTGCACAATAGTTTATAGTATAGAGTGCTCCAAATAAATGCTTTTGATACAGAATTTTAGTAGGAATTAAGTCTGTAAATTTGGAAGCTCCTCGGGAATTAGCCTCTCTGTGGAGTTATGTCAGCTGTCACTCCGAGTGTGGTGTAAAGTCAGCCACTGTAAAAACACCACATGTGGTTTTTAATTTTTCATTTGCCACGGCCCGTGTGTGTGGAGACTATTTTGCTTGGAGGTAAAATAGTCTTTCATTATTTAAATTATTATATTCTGGCTTGGATACCTTGGGCTCAGTAGAGGAATGCAGACTGCAAACTCTGACAATCTCCAGTGGCCCTCACTCGTTTCACACAACCAAACTTGAGTTTTGGTTTTGGTCGAAAGCTTTCAGACAGTTTAGGTGGCAGTTTTGGTTTTGGCTGAAACTGGAAAAAAAAACCGTTTTGGCTGGCCACTAGAATTATCATGTGTAACTATTAAGGCACAGTAATTTCACATTAAACAGGTAATTATAACTTAGTACATAGGCCCTTTTACTAAGTTGTTCTTGCAGTGAAATCTAGGATGACAAACATTAGAGTTTTCTATATTTGTGTTCTTCCGCCCCCCCCCCCCCCCCCCCCCCCCCCCCCCCCCCCCACACTCTTTCACTTCCATGCTGGCAGATTGCTCACCTAAGGGTCCTTTTACCAAGCTGCGGGAAAAAGGGCCCTGCGCTGGCGACAGGGACAGTCTTTCCCACTCGCCAGGGCCCTTTTTACTTTAGCGGGTAAAAAGACCCCAGGCACACATGGCCATGCTGTAAGAGAACTCTTACGCATTGCCATGCGATGGGGAGCCCTTACCGCCACCCATTGAGGTGGCGATAAGGGCTCCCGCGCTAACTCGGCAGTAACCAGGCAACACGTGGCGATGCCCGAATACCACTGGGTTATCGCTGCGCAAGCCATTTACGGGTTCCCCCCTTCCCCCATAAATGGCGCGCACTTGGGGTGGGACTGCCACTGGCGACTGCATTGAGCCGGCGGTAGTCCCGAAAGAGCGAGCTGTAAGCTTGCGTTGGGCTTACCGCCGCTCTGTAAAAGGGCCCCTAAGCATTTGTTGTCTTGCCATTGCTGTATTTGAGATGATTTAGATTAACAAAGAGATGTGCCTGTGAAACCCATAGATAGTACTGGGCTGTATAACCAAAAAACTTTGCACACAGTGTGCCATGCTTAAAAATAAGACAAGGTAATCTCTCTCTCTCTCTCTCTCTCTGTCTCTGTCTGTCTCTCTCGCTGTCGTTTTTTTTTTTTTGAACCTTACAATATAATTTTGATGAAAGCTATTTAAACTTGAACTGTAGGGGTTGAACCTGTTTTGAACTTATCTGAAGGAGGTAGGGGATCTAAGTTGTTTTAAATTCCTGTGCTGAAAGTCTTATTCTCTGCTAATTTATGGCTTTGCATCCTTTGTGGAAAGGAGTTCTGAAGTCAAGTCTGGAGGCACTTTTGAAGAAATGCTACTACAAGCCTTTAAAATTGCTACTTGTGGCCAGTGGCGTAGCTAGGTGGGGCCAAGGGGTCCTGGGTCCCCCAAATTTCATCCGGGCCCCTGGTTTTGCTGGCGGGGGTCCCCAACCCCCACCAGCTGAAGCTTTCTTCTGCACCAGTCCTGCACCGCTGCAATCCCTTCCCTGTGCTCTTTCTTCCTCCTGACGTCCTGCACTTTCCTTTAAGTGAAATTGAGCATGCAGGACGTCATGAGGAAGAGAGAGCGGGGCAGCGAACGCGGCGGCGCCAGAGACCGGTGCTGAAGAAGGCTTTGGCTGGCGGGGGTTGGGGACCTCCACCAGCAAAGGTATTTGCTGCTGGGGATGCAGTATGACGGGGGGGGGGGGGGGGGGCGTGGCGAAGCGGTTGGTAGGGGGCAAGGTGGCGGCCGGCAGACTAAAATGTGGCCCCCCCCCCCCACCTCGGGCTTTGGCCTCCTCCCACCGTGAGGTCTGGCTACGCCCCTGCTTGTGTCATTTCACTACCATGCTTGAGTTGGGCTTGTTTCTGTGTGATAGCACAGGGCCTGACTTTTAAGGGCTGCACTCGCTGAAAATCCTGCTATTCCTCCTGTTGAGAATATCAATAGAAATCAAACAAAATAAAACATGGAAAAGAAAATAAGATGATACCTTTTTTATTGGACATAATTTAATACATTTCTTCATTAGCTTTCGAAGGTTGCCCTACTTCGTCAGATCGGAACATTGGACATAACATTAAGTTATGTCCATTAAAAAAGGTATCATCTTATTTTCTTTTCCATGTTTTATTTTGTTTGATTTCTGTTGATAACCTTTAAGAGTGGACTAACACGGCTACCACACCTCCCTCCTGTTGAGAAGAAAGTAGGCCATAGTGCTACTTGCAAAGCAAATGTATATTGTGATTCTAAATGCTAAGTGGTCACCACCATTTTTCTATATGCCTTTGTCACGCGACATGACTGCTGTGCTTTAAGTTTTTCATAATGTGATATTTCAGCCTTGTATTTGTATTTGAACTTTGTCATATTAAAACAATGTAACAGATACTGGCCAAGTGATATTTATTGTATTTGAATTAACTTGTATACAACTTTATTGTAATACAGTTATAATTGTTGCAAATTTTTAAAAAGTTTTTGTTTCTTTGGTCTTTTTCATATTTTGTGGCATGCAAGTCAAACATAAGATAAGGAATCTGCAGTATACTGAAAGAGAATGATAGGGATTCATACTTTATTCGAGAAAATGTGATCCTTCCTGATGTGATGTATAATGCTTTTTTGTCCACATTTGTTTGTGTTGCCTTTACAATGTTGGAATTACTATACTGATTTGCAGTATTATTACAATTAGTTCCTTAAGCTGTTTTGTTTCCAAACTATAAGCATTTAACAAAAAGCCATATGTATATAAAACCTGGCTCTTACTAGCTTACTGTCTTGGGCTGACTGACTGTAATTACCTTCAGAAACCTGTCCGATACAGCCACCGATTAGTAAAAAGGACACTAGGGGAAAGTATAGCAGCTGTTAAATGAGCTGTGTTCTCACTTCAGTTCTGGGTGGACAGGTATTAGTTTGCACAATGTTAACATTACATTTGGCATCCCAGTTGCTAGTCTCACCAGAGAGGACTTAAGGTGGGTTTTCAGAACAGGTCTGATCTATAATGTTAGGAATACTTGCAGTGCTAGTGTCTGTGCGTGTAAGGTTTTGGATAAATGCTGATCGTCACTTGAGCATTATCAATCCAGCTTCCTTTTGAAATGCAAACTCCGCTCAACAGATCTGCTCATTCCTTTCTTCATTTCTGTTACTACGGCAGGTGATTAGAGAGGTAGTGGTAGTAGTTTTCATGTTTCCCAAGAGCCATGGAGTTCCCTCTCATTATAAGAATAATGACACCTACGTCTGCTATTCAGAATTAGGTTTCTTAGGAGTAGACTTCCTTCCAATCAGTTGCTGTGATTGATGACTTATTGAGGGCAGAAGGTGGAACAATTTGGGAGGGGGGTGAAGGAGAAGAGCTGTTGGCAACTATGTGTAATGATCACTGGCCTTTTCCACTTTTGCCCCGGTCATTCATGGTAGTGAACAAATTTGAGCCAGTTTTCAGTTGGGCTACTTTGATAGGAAACAAGGTGAGGGGGGATTTTCCTTCCTCTCTCACCTCCTCCTCCTAGAAAATTCAGGATTTTTTGCATCCTCAACACATCTTATAAAGTCATATCTATGTTTCAGGAATCGGTAGTTTTATATCCTCCCACTTGTGTGACCAGTTTGGTTGTGGGATTGCATTCTAGATCCTTGGCCGTATTTTGTAATGAAAGGTAGGTAAATGGTGCCAAAGTCTTAGTTGAAGAGCCTGAGAGCGATAGCCATAAATCAGAGGTACCATGCATAAACCTAGACTAGCTAAAGTCAAATTAATTAGTTGAAATGTATCTTTCCATTTTACACAGGAGTACAAATAAGCATTGCATAATAGTGGTACAAAGTATAATGTTACATGCAATCCCTGTAGCAGTATGGTGATTCGAGCATGGCTGGTTCTTAAGCTGGCTGTTTTTGAATATCGAATGTCCCAGCAAACAACTACAAAACAGCAAATAATGCAGAATAAGCTACCTGGAATTAGGACAAACTCGAAAAGAGTGGCAGTAACCTTCAGCCCAGCAGGGACAATTTGCTTATAGGTTAAGATATGCAGGTTACAATCATTAATCGAGATACCTGTATCTACAACAAATACAGCTACGAAAAAACCAGTTATTGAAAGCAAACAAGCAAAGGTCCAGATGCTGATCACAATAATCTTCTTAACTCTGGAGCTGAAGATAGCCTCATATCGTAGGGGCCATCGGATAGCAACACACCTGTCCACAGCAATTGCAACTATTACACACACTTGCACAACTATTGCACCCTCCATTAAGGCTAGATATAGTAAACACATCACAGTAGCAGCCGCTGTAGAACAACAGACACGGATGAAGGAGTACATCACCATGATGAAGAGGAGAAGTCCACCAGAAAGTAGAAGGTGAACCAAGAGCGTGTACTTGAGTTGGCAGCTTAGCTCTGCACTTTTCATGATTGTGCAGAGCAGAGGAAGGTTGGATAACATATTCAAGAAGAAAGAAGTCGATGTAATGGCTAATTGGATTCTGAAGAACTGTGTTGTGAGGATCTGAGACTCCTCATGTCTGGCACTTCTTGTTGCATTCTCCATCACCACCAGCAACCTAGTTTCTTGGGAAGCGATGGTTAAAAATGTAAAAAAAAAAAACCCACAACATTTTTATTTAAGATTTGTATTTACACATTTTCTGTGCAACATGGAATAGCAGAAGGATTACATTTCTATTGTAACTAGATCACAAAACTAATGTTTATTGTTAAGTTTGTAGATGTGAAAAAAAAAGTAAAGATCTTATTTACTAAGAGGCCCTTTTACTAAGCCACATAAGTGTCTACGCGCGCCAAAATGGAGTTACCACCTGACTACTGCATGGCTCTTGCGGTAATTTCATTTTTGGCATGCGTCCAATATGCGCATCCGAAAAATTTTCAGACGCACGTCAAGTTCCATTTGACGTGCGTAGGTCATTACCACCCAGTTACTGTGTGAGACTTTACCGCTGAGTCAGTGGCTGGCGGTAAAGTCTCAGACCCAAAATGGACGGCGCCAATTTTGATTTTGCCGCATGCCCATTTTTGGCAAAAATTTTAAAAAGGCATTTTTTTTGCAGGCGCGCTGAAAAATGGATTTGCACGCGTCCAAAACATGTGCCTACACTACCGCAGGCCATTTTTCAGCACACCTTAGTAAAAGGACCCCTAAATATTTTGTCCCATTTTGGGTCAATGGAGAAAAGCTGCGGAGAAAAGGACTTAGCACCAAGCCCATTTCTACCACATCTGTGAAATTGACATTTTCCTATTTTTTTCAGGCTGTGTGTTATTAGCATGCAACAACTGAGAACAATAATGCAGCTGCACTTATTGCCTCCTATTTAGGAGGAGCTAAGGGCTCCTGTGTTAACCATGTGCTAAACAATTAGCATGTGATAACGTCGGCACGCTTCCATGCACATTCTCCACCCATGACACACCCCCAGCCAAAAGAATATTTTTAAAAAATTGGTTGCGATTACTGCACACTTACGGCAAAACTAGCACAGGACACTATCAGGTTTATTTTCGAAAGAGAAGGGCGCCCATCTTTCGACACAAATTGGGAGATGGGTGTCCTTCTCCCAGGGTCGCCCAAATCAGCATATCGAAAGCCAATTTTGGGCGTCCTTAACTGCTTTCCGTCGCAGGGCATGTCAGAAGCATAGCAAAGGCGGGACTGGGGCGTGCCTAACACATGGGCGTCCTCGAGCGATAATGGAAAAAAGAAGGGTGTCCTTGACGAGCACTTGGGCGACTTTACTTGGTCCATTTTTTTTCTTATGACCAAGCCTCAAAAAGGTGCCCAAACTGACCAAATGACCACTGGAGGGAATCGGGGATGACCTCCCCTTACTACCCCAGTGGTCACTAACCCCCTCCCACCCTAAAAAAAACTTAAAATATTTTTTCCAACCTCTATGCCAGTCTCAAATGTCATACCCAGCTCCATGACAGCAGTATGCAGGTCCCTGGAGCAGTTTTAGTGAGTGCAGTGCACTTCAGGCAGGCGGACCCAGGCCCATCCCCCTACCTGTTACACTTGTGGTGGTAAATGTGAGCCCTTCAAAACCCACCAGAAACCAGCTGTACCCACATGTAGGTGCCCCCTTCACCCCTTAGGGCTATGATAGTGTTGTATAGTTGTGGGTAGTGTGTTTTGAGGGGCTCAGCACCCAAGGTAAGGGAGCTATGCACCTGGGAGCAATTTATGAAGTCCACTGCAGTGCTCCCTAGGGTGCCCGGTTGGTGTCCTAGCATGTCAGGGGGACCAGTGCATTATGAATGCTGGCTCCTCCCACAACCAAATGGCTTGGATTTGGTCATTTCTGAGATGGGCGTCCTTGGTTTCCATTATTGCCGAAAATCGGGGACGACCATCTCTAAGGTCAACTTAAATTTCACGATTTGGGCGTCCCCGACCTTATTATCGAAACAAAAGATGGACGCCCATCTTGTTTCGATAATACGGGTTTCCCTGCCCCTTCACGGGATGCCCTGCAAGGACATCCTCAGGAAAACTTGGGCGCCCCTTTCGATTATGCCCCTCCACATGTCCTGCTGTAGCCCATTTTTGCCACGTTAAGGATTAGATTCTATGTATCATGCCTAAAAAATCAGCGCTGAATACGCCTAAATTTCCGTGCGGTTTATTGAATACGCTGAGCGCCCATCTGCGTGAATAAATGTAGTCGTAGGCAGTTACGCCAAGTAAAATTTGATGTAAATGCTGACGCCTAAACTAGGTGTGGATCGGATGTATTCTATAGCAAAGTGCGTAGATTTTAGAAACACCCATGACCTGCCCATTCCACACCCCATTTTCAACTAGGCAACTTAGAATTTACACACATCATCATATTACAGAATACAGTTAGGGGATCTTTTACTAAACCGCAGTAGCGTTTTTAATTCACGATGGAAATCATCTGGTGGTAAACGCACAGGAACATAATGGGCATCTTAGCGTTTACCGCCAGCTGATTTCTACTGTGCCTTAGTAAAAGACCCCCTTAGACAGTTGTTCAAGTAAATTCTAATGCCAATTAATGTCAATAATTGTTAATTGTCAAATATCGGCGCAGATTGGCTTGTTAACTAAATTGTACGCACAAATCCAGAATATGACCGGATATGCGTGCGCAACTTAAGTCATGCTGTATAGCGTCTGGGGGGTTAAGTGTGCATTAGCGCTTAATGTGACTTAGTAAAAGGGTTCCTAAATTAGGAAATTTTTGAGTAAATAATTTCAACCACTTGAATACTTAACCAAGGCAAATCCTGAACAACTAAATGGTCACAAACATTGGAAATACAGGTGCTGAGGGAAGTTTAACAGGCGACATGTACAAAGTTGCATGCAAAATTTAAAATGTGGAGGGTAAAAAACATTTTTTTTCTTTGGTGGAGAACCCTCGGTCACGCTTCTCTCTTTCTAGCCTTGGAAAAAGGGAAATGTGTTGAGAAAATTTGTAGCCTAGCTACTGGCCTGGTTGACTATTGCAAGGATAACATGAATTATAAAGCTTGTGTATTAGGTCAGACTTCCTGATAAATAGTATCCGCATCCCCCCTGTCCTCATGGACGTTTGATTAGTTTTTAACTTTAACCCCTATTCTTTTGGAGTCGTGTGTTTACACCAGTAGACAAAAAGATATTAGCAAATATTTGAAGATAAAAAGAAGGATGACGTATATTTTTTTGTTTCTATCAGTGCAAAACACGTTTTTTTAATTAAGCAATTATTCTGGTTTACCACACCCATATGTCTTCTAGTTATTTGAAGAGCACTGGCCAATTTTCTAGGTGTCAAAAATCTACATAGTAGGCAAAACAAATTATGATGTTGATCATGAATAACAATGTGTGGGTAATGCTTAAATTACTGATAATATTGCAGCTAGGGGTATACAGGCAGACAAAAATTTGTTTTTTTCTTTTTTTTCGATTTTATTTTTGCGGTCATTGAATGCTTAAGTCATTGTTAAGATAGACTTGAGAAAAGCCATTGCTTATATCTAAGGGACCAACATTTTGCTAGGAAATAGCGACTTGTATTGGCCACTGTTGCAAACAGGATACTAGGATTGATGGAACTTCGGGCTGCCCAGTATGGCAATGCTTATGTTTTGTTTATGTAGTTTTAGTGAACATTAGAACACCTGTGTACAATGTTACAAAAACAAACCCACCCCTAATTTACTCCTATGTGACCTTACAAAATAGGCTTTCAAAGCTAGACTTAATGGTGCACAAATTTACACCTGCTCCATAGAAGGTGTAAATGTGTATATGTGTGTATTTTGTAAAATATGCACTTAGCAACTCCACCCTAGCTCCACACAAATGCATGTGCTAGAGGGGGGATTTCTATAAATCTTTCACCAATGGGCAGATGATCAAAAGCCCTGCGCTGTTCCAAACAGCATTCTAAAAATAGTGCCTCTATGATCAGAGATAATTGCATGCAAATGTAAGCACACTATTCTCCCTGATCATAAGGTAGAAGTGTGGGAGGATTGTGCCTGAGCATGCACTCAGGCATAATCATTCCGCACTTGTTTGACAGGTCTGCGCTGTCACCCCCACCCCGAGCCAAGCGAAACAGGGACCGGAGGTCCGGTGGACCTCTAGTCCCCCTGAACCCCCCCCCCCCCCGACACAAGTTCTGGGGGCTGGAGATCTGTGGGTTCGCCAGCCCCCCTAACCCCCCCCCCAGCATCCCCTCAGATGTTCCTGGTGGCCCAGTGGGCCACAGGTCAGTCCCCCTCCTGGTGGTCTAGCAGCCCTTCCCCACCTCCCTACCTTCAGTTCGAGGATGGAGGTGGCCTCCATGGTGTGAAGCCCCGCCCAGCGCATCCCAGGATGCGCTGGGCAGGGCTCGGCGCCACCATTTTAAAGCCACATTTAATATTCTGTTTCATTTTCAAGGCCCTCAGACAAAATGGGCCAGAGTACTTAAAAAATACTACACACCTTAGAGGCCTCTAAGGTCCTCTCCAGGAACGTCACTATCATTAAAAGAAATCACAATTGTGTACCAGTGAGCTTTCTCAAGAATAGCCTCCACACTCTGCAGCTCCCTCTCAGAGGGGCTGTGTCTAACTTGAGACTACCTCTATTTCATGAAGCAGGTGAAAGCCTGACTTTTCTTCCAAGACAGTAATACATATCGGGGACTAGCTATCCATTCACTCAGCATCTGGACTAGCATGCCACATACTTTGGACTAGATTCTATATATGGTGCTGACAAAATTGGCATGAAAAAGAAAAATGCACAGCGCTATTGTATAAACCAAGCCTAATGTTAGGTGTGGTTTATACAGTATTTGTAGTGCCTGGACCCTCAACTAAATTTAGGCATGACCATTTATGTCAACTAAAACCTGATATAAATGCCTCTGCCTAACTTAGGCACAGATCGAGTGTATTCTATAATAGTGTGTATAATTTCTAGAAATGCCCATGACCCGTCTATGCCCCTCCTGTAGACACACCCGCACATTAGAATCTACACGCACCTCTACAACATACATGTAAATTCTGATTACTACCAATTAGTGCTGCTAATTGCTGTTTAGTGGCCAATTAGCTCCAAATTGACTTGTTAAATAATTAAATTGCGTATGCAATTTGGCCTCTCTGCCAAATTTGCACATGCAACTTTAGTCGTCATATATAGAATCTTTAGGTTTGTATCTAAGACCAGTTCCACATATCTTATTTAGCTCTACATAAAATCTTACTTCAATTTAGCCACCCATCTATTTATCCTGACAATTTTGTTCTAACCATGTTCTCTGTCTATGAATCTATATGTCTCAACTGTACGTGCTCCCTCAGCTGTCTCATACTGACATTATGAGCATCTATATTATTTGAATGCTGTAATGCTTGTTTATTTTTGTAGCGGGCTGACACTGTGTTTATCATTTCTATGTTGTATGAATGTTGTAATACATTGCCTATTAAAGGGTTTCATTTGTATTGTGTTGACATTGTAAGTATTATACCTGTATTGCATGAATGTTCCCTCCATGCTACCTATTATGATATGATAGTTGTACCCTTCTGACATTTATCTTATTTCAGTTACATTATTATTCTACTGTGCTGTATTAATATGTATAATTCTTATTAGGATTCAGTTTACCTGTCTCCAAGTTTATCTCATTGATTGTATTTATGCTTATATGTAGTCATTTCTCTATTGTTATGCTGTTAACAAAGTTGTAAGTTCTATGCCAACCTCTACGTGCTGTACACCACCTTGTGTGAATCTCTTCATAAAGGCAGTAGATAAATCCCAATAAATAAAAAATACATATTAAAAAATAACAACATGCACTATTCCTTCTCCACAATCAGTTAATCATTTCCTGGCTCCATAACGTTTAACAAAATCAGCCCTCAATGCACACAAGTCTGCACTTCTCTAACCCATATATAAGACCATTCCTAGAAATTGCTCAAGTTGTCCTTCACATGTGCAATCGCTTAAAACCAGCATTAAATGGCTTTGCTCCCTTTTTGTTTCTGTTCATTCTCATTAAGGAAGATCTTTTACATATTTGGTATACGTGTATAAACACAGCAAAACTGTCAAAATGTAGAAACACACTGTAGTTTAGGAATTATACATACCCATTGGCAGCAGTGTGAACCCCTGCTGCTGTGTAGTATCTTGCATGTTCATATGAATTGTTGCTTTGGAGTTCTGGGAAATATTCACAGCATCAGTGTACCAGTGATTACAAACACCATATGCTCACAACCCAGTCCTCTATCTTATGTATTTGTAATTGAATTTGCTTAACATTTCGTGCTACGTTAGACACAAAGCTTAGCAGCCGAGGCGCATTTCATATTAATGGTTCCCATAGTGATCAGATCCGTTACTGCTCCAGTACTACTTACATTTTTATAAATCAGTCACCTGGAAGATAGAGCACAGTTAAACAAAGCTTAGCTTGCTTGTGAGATAGATGCAATTTCACACCATTATGGAATCTGGTTCTTTATATAGATACACCTACACACAATATGATGGAACTAGGTATAAAGAACAATTGTAACACACCAATGCTGGGGTTTACTAAGCCACTAGCATGGCTGGCTGTGCGCTAGTGCCAACACAACCCATTCACTCATTGGACCTTAACACTGAAGGAAAGCATTTTCATTTACATATATGTGTGAAGGAGCAAACAGTGCCACTGCACATAGTTTCCACAACCCTTGTTAAGCAAAGTTTATTGCTGAATATTGTGTGGCCTAGTGGTTAGGGTGGTGAACTTTGGTCCTGGGGAACTGAGGAACTGAGTTCTATTCCCACTTCAGGCACAGGCAACTCCTTGTGACTCTGGGCAAGTCACTTAACCCTCCATTGCCCCATGTAAGCCGCATTGAGCCTGCCATGAGTGGGAAAGCGCGGAGTACAAATGTAACAAAAAAAAAAACTACTGTGACCCCTGTTGCAGGCGCTTTGTGCCGAAACACAGCCCGTGTCAGGTCACCCTTGAAGATTGTTCTCTAAAGGAGTATCATTAAAGAAACTTTGTCCCTATTTTGAAGGCTCTTAGTGCTTTCTTTGGACTTGTGTATGTACTTTGCTCCCTCTCTTTGCTGTGCTAAGGACATAAATCACTATGAGGCATATTTTCAAAGCACTTTGGGAGGCTAAGTTCCATAGGTTTCTATGGAACTTTGGGAGGCTAAGTGCTTTGAAAATATGCCTCAAAGCCACTTTCACAATCAGTTTGATATCATAAAGAATAAACTTTAGAGTCCATTGGATTTTTAAAAACCTTCATCTCACTTCTCCTTATCAATATCTTTGTTAATTGGACACAAGACTGAAGGGCATAATAGTTCTTTCAAATTACATCCTCTTGCATAAGCTAAATGTGGTTTGGAATCCTTAAATGCTGAGTGATTTTTCATAACTCTCCAATGATCTGTCAAAATGCATGCCATTTCTCCACTTCCTGAATTAAAAGGTGACACTAGAGAATGACACGGGGACGGTGAACCGCAGTAACCGCGGGGATGGGGATAGAGCTGACAGGGCGGGAACAGATCCCACAGGGATGGGGACAGATGTTTAAGTGATGCCTACAAAGATATTTTGATTTTTTGGAAAAACAAGCAAACATACTGGCCACAACTAACAAACTTTGCATGGGAGATCCTGTACATCCTGCTACCAGCACATCTTCTAAGAAGATAACTTTTATTCCAGGAAGGACTGTGGAAGACAGGAGAGCTAGATTGAAGCCTGAGATTGTTGATGATTTCTTATTTATCCAAAGATTAAAAAAACATAACAGTGTTTTATGGGGCATGTATTTTTCCCCTCTAGGGCATATAGAACGGGTTGTATTTTATACCCCTGGACATTTTAACGGTGTGAATTAGGATTCCTTGGTGTAGTAGAAATCACCTATTGTTGGGGTTGGAAGGGTAGAGGGTGGTGGTGGGAAGGAGGGTTATTATAGCTGCTCATTGTTATTATTGTTCTCTATTTGTAATTTATACACAACTGTTGCACAGCATATTGTTCCTTTTTATATTTTAATAAAAAGATTTAAATATAAAATCATAAGTGTTCGAGGTTTCTGCAGATGAGGACAGAGCCCACGGGGATGGGGTGGGGATGGAGACAGAAACTGCGGGGATGGGGTGGGGACGGAGACAAACTTTGTCCCCGTGTCATTCTCTAGGTAGCACACGTTTGTACAAACATCTTCATTTTTCTTTCTAGGGGAATTCAATAACAACTCACGGTTATATTTAGCCCATTTATAGGCTGTAGATAGTACACTCTTAGGGTAACCCCTATCTATAAGGTCAGATATCAATACTTCGGTATCTTAATACATGACAATAGAGAAGACTCTTCTTCAATCCCAAAGGATGACAACTATCAAATTGAAGCACAGATTTCCTATCTGTAGGTTTTCTATACAGCACCATCTTAACACTGGGTCTCCTGAATAACTTGAGCATCCAAAAAAATTATTTTGTGGCTGGAACATTGTTTGGTATACTTGATATTAGCATCACATTCATTTAACCAATGAACACATCAAGGTGTATCATATTACCAGTCCACAAGATAACGCTATCATCAATGTATTGATACCAATACAATAATTTATCATAATTAGACAAACCACATAAAAAGACATATAAAGACAAACCACTGATGGCACACGCATGGCTCCCATCGCTACCCTTTATAATTGTAAATAATGTTAATCTTGAAATGAAAAACAAAATTCAGTGTCAAATGGGTCAAGGAAACAAGAAACTCAGTTGGAACCAGGTGGGGTCTGGGGTGAGTGTCCAAGAACTGTTCAATAATCTTAAACACATCATCCTGAGGGACTGAAGTATATAGGTACACAATATCTGATGAGACTATAATGAAAGGAAAATAGCTTTGAGGAACTCCTTGCAAAATATTCAAAAAATGAGTGGTTTCCTGGATATATGATTCACTTTTCTGCACAAGTGGATTCAGAAACCAGTCTATAAACATTGATAATGGTTCTAACAATGACCCCCGGGCTAACATAATGGGGCAGCTTGGTGGATTTTGTAAGTCCTTATGAATTTTAGGCAGAATATAAAACTCTGGGCTAGCAGGATGTTTAACATTCAAAAAATTGAAACTCAGATTTGATTAAAAAATCCTTGCAGATATTCCATACTAGTGATCTCCAAAATCTGCTGTTGCAGACTTACCGTAGGATCTTCAGACAAAAGCTGATAAGTTGATGTATCATTTAATTGTTGATGGAACTCTCTCACGTAATCTGCACGATTCATGATTACCACCATGCCTTCTTTGTCAGCACGTCTGATAAGAATTGGCAAATTTTGTTGTAGTGACTCTAAAGCTTTTTTCTATTTCACCAAAATATGTCTTAATCCATGTTTTAAAAAAAAAAATGAAATTCACTCACATCTTGCAATACTAATGATTTAAAAGTAGCAAGCAATGGATCCAGTTGTCCAGGGGATGTCCAAGTTGACCTATTTTTCACAATGGATCTGTCATATTCAGCTTCTTTGTTAGAAAACATTCCTTCAAATTCAATGATCTTACAAAACGACCCAAATCAATCCTAAACTGGAAAAAAATCAAAGTTCACCATAGGGACAAAGGACAGGTCCCGAGATAACACTTGTACTTCAAACGTCCCAAAAAAACCCCAAACATTTTGCTCAAAATGTCCCAAAAAAAAAAAAAGTCCACCTCACAGCCACAATCAAACAGGAAAAGTGTCTAGATTTCTTGTTTGATTATGGCTGTGAGATGGACATTTTTGTACTGAAAACATCCAAAATGAATAGCCGTTTTCCAAAATAACATGTCCAACTTTTGAAGGACAAAAAAAACAGGGAAGTGTCACATCATTTTCAAAATTATGGCATACAAATGTCCCTGTAGAGCAGAGGAGTAGTCTAGTGGTTAGTGCAGTGGACTGTAAACCAAAGGACACAGATTCAAACCCCACTATTGCTCTCTTTTTGTATGTTACGCTCTGCTACACTCCTCCAGAGGTGCAGTCTGCTTGCGCAGGGTATGGGCATGCGAGGATGTGGTGGCCATGTTGGATGTGGGTATCTCCAAGTTAGGGCGGCCATCTTGGTGATGGGCGTCTCAGGTGGTGGCAGCCATCTTGGAGCTGAGCTGCTTCAGGAAGGAAGCCCATATCTGGGCGTTGAGCATCTCCTCTGATGGGGGCAGCCATCTTGGAACAGCTGCACATGGTTGAGCCGAATTCCTGTACTACTTAAAGCCCTGCTTCCAGTTCTTCCATGCTTCGGCTTCTGCTGCTTAGAGGTCGTGGTTCTCATCCCGTGTTCCTGGACGGCTACCTTGTTCCAGTGTTTCCTGTGTACCAGACCTTGGATTGTTTCTTGACTTCGCATTGTGTTGCTGCCTGCCCAGACCTTGGACTGTTTCCTGATTACTCACTGCACTGCTAACCCCTTTGTTCCTGGACTGTGTTTACTCTCGCCTGTTGGGTCGGTGGCCGTGCAACCCTGCCGGTTCCAGAAGTCCTGGTGGCTGCTGCACCTGAGGGCTCAACTCTCAGGGAACGGCGGTTGCTTCCCAGGTGAAGCTAGGGGTTGTCTGGCTGCCTGACCGAGTGCGGTGTCACTCCATCTTCACCGTGCTCAGTCGGGGCACAAGGGCTCACATTTCCCGCCATAACATTGTAAATATGATCCCTCCAGGACCTGAAGAATACCTACTGTACCTGAATGTACACCACTTCAATATCCTTCAGACTTGCAGGCCTCTTATATATTTAGGTACAGTAGGTATTTTTCTGCTTCTGGAAGGCTCAGAATTATAAGTAAATTAAAAAAAAAAAGTTGACGTGGAACTTGAATCTGGTTCACTGGTTCACAGTCCATGGCACTAAATACTAGATTACTATTATGACCTGCTTGCTGCTTTGTTCAGAATGGCCATAATACTTGTAGCTGACATTTCTTTCTTTCAGGAAAGAGGGAAGGAGGCAGCAACCACTGTGGGATTAGGAGGGGTCTTGCATTAATGCCTCCAGTGGTCAGCTGCTCAATTAGAGCAACCTTTTTGTACCTTGAATGTGACGTACACAGGTCAAGATAAAAACGTCCTTCTTTTTTAGACATGGACAATCCCTGTTGGACATCCTACTTTTGGGTCCTCCCTAATCCCAACCCACCCAAAACATGCCCACAGCATGCCCCCTTGCTATTTGGATGAGCTATAGTGTAAACTATTCAAATTATGACTTTACAAAATCAGGATTTGGCCGTTTTTAGCAGATGGACTTTTTAAAAGAAATTTGAAGACATCCATCTGCTTTGAGTACAGCCTGTCAGAGAAATACACCCTGCGAATCCTGCAGTTTGCATGAATCTGTACATGTCGAGTCTCTATGTACTTTGTGCCAAAGGCCCGCTAGGTGAAGTCAGACAGATTGAACTGGATTTGATTCCAGCCATCATCCAACTGCATAGGCATGGTGCAGATAAAGGGTCTCATACGTATCGTGCTCTGGTAATTACTTGCATGGAATCATCATCATACATTGTTATCATCCAAAACCTGCACCTCAAAGGTAAAATACTTCTTGAGATTCTTGATGATCATCACCAGGAAGGGGAGTTTGATCCCCAATGTCTTCTTGGGATCTGATGGGCAGGTAATGTATGTGGTGCTGACAGTGCCTTCCACCTCCAGCACCAGAGACTGGATGTCATTGTGATCCTCTTGATGTGGCTGTTCCTGGCCTAAAGTTTATGCAGATCACTCTCAGCTGGTACCTTCCTCAGCTCTAGAGCTGCACGAACCGCCACTCTTTATATTTTTAATGTGGGTCCCAATGCAGGGCTATTCTTTGTCCCAAAGACTTCATATCAAAGGAAGTGATTATTAAACTTTGTTTTTGAGACACTGTTGAATTAGTGCTTAGCTTTTCACCACTTAATGCATGTCTAAGTTGGCATTTGTAAAGATGAAGTTGTTGAGTATACCATGGGTATTTATATTGTTTGCACTATTTTGATGTGGATACTATTGTGGGATCTAGGGTTTTATAAGAGGTGTGAAGAGCTTTATTCTATACCTGTACTTGTTCTTCAATCTAGAGTTGATGAAAATGTATATATTTAAAGATGATTTTTCTAGAATGGAAGCAATAGTGAGATTACTAAAGTCCCTGGTATTCTTTGTGGGGTAGAATTCAACGTAGGGTTGAGTGAAAAGTTAATAAGGGAGTGGTTGGTCTATGGCAAAGTTTATTTATTTAGATTTTGCTCACACCTTTTTCAGTAGTAGCTCAAGGTGAGTTACATTCAGGTACACTGGATATTTCTCTGTCCCATGAGGGCTCACAATCTAAGTTTGTGCCTGAGGCAATGGAGGGTTAAGTGACTTGTCCAAGATCACAAGGAGCAGCAGTGGGATTTGACCCGGCCACCTCTGGATTGCAAGACCGGTGCTCTAACCACTAGGCCACTCCTCCAATTCCTGCACCAACTTTTTTTGGTGCTCATCTTTGAGTGCCCATTATAGAGCTAACAATATGCACCAAATTTTTTGGTGCTGATTTTTGAGTGCCATTTATTGAATCTAGCCCATAGTGCATAAATGCGAGGGGGGGGGGGGTATACATGGGCAGAGCACAGGTGGGGCTCCCAGTTATGCATGTAATGTAACTAAACAAAACACCATTACACATGTCCCTGATGCACTCATTTTTGGTACTTCCCTCCAATTTTGAAGAAAAACTATTCCTTGGGTTCTTCTAGACTAACCCACCCTCTCATTACTTTTGAGAGGTACCACTCTGGAGTAGGGAACTTTAGTCCTGTTAGTACAAGAAAGGCACATTTTGGCGTCTTCCTACATATATCTTTGGAGATACATGCTAGAAAGTGCTTTTTACTCATTGCTGAAAACCTAGGAAAGTATATCTAATACTTAGGTTTAATTATAAGAATACTGGCTCATTCTCTTAACTGCCTTGTGTTCAGGTGTGCACTTTGTTTTTAACAGCTAAAAATACAGGAAAGTTACCAACTATATAACATTGACTGTGAAACACACTAATTAGTGGGTTACCATGCCTTAATTGAATACATTAATTATATTCACATAATTTATGAGTAGCAACCCTGGAAATAATGTGCATCTCCCCATGGCACAGGGCCATCAATATTCTTGAACACTAGGAAGACTTATCATTTCACTGTGTCTTTCATAATAATGCACCCTTACCAACCAAAGGAGAAGAAAGTATAAAACTTGTTAACTTTACTCACTATTCATATGCCAATCTGAAGTAAGATTTTTGAGGACTAGTGTTAATTTTGGTTAAGGAACTGTGTATTATATATTTTAGGTGCCTGTGAAGGCCATTTTGTTTCTCTGGCTTTTCAGCCCTCGGCCTGAATCACTGGCTTAATGGTTAAGGTCTACCTTCTGGTATTGGTTTGGGTCATCCAGTTGTAAACGTTTTAATAAAAGTTAGTTGTATGCTATTCTCTCCCCATCCCACCATGGCCAAGGCAACTGGTTATCCTAATGCTACAAGGCAGCATTTTGGTGGCCAAACAAGATGAGGGAGGGTTTAATTTGCCTCATCGCACAAAAGTAAAACCAAGCTGCTGTACAGAGGTTTTTCTTGGCAGCATCCATGACTGCAATCAAGCAGTTAATGTGAGGGGTTAATTCCCTTCTATTACAGAATCAATCTTGAACACAGAATTGTTTTTGAATAAGCAGCCCCCTTGATTGCATATAAACAGTTAATGTGAGGGCTTAATCTTTCTGACATGAAAGCAAATAGATTGAAATAGCTGAACTCTTAGGTTGTACTGAAGGAGTTGGTGATTTTCCCCAACAAAATCGTTTAAATGATCAGGGCTGATGCAAAGGTATTAGTCATCCTAGGCAAGCCTTTAGCCTTGCAGTACCCTAAATTAAACCTTCAGGAGCCTAGGCTACACCATTTAAAAAATTAAACTCAACAATCATAATCATCCAGCACCAGCTCTCCTAGAACAATCCTGTAAAATGTATAATTGTCCCTATCCACTAGATAAAGGGAATTTGCCCCTCCCTCCAGGGTAACACTATGTACTGATGGTTCTTTTGGTTTGTGTAGCTGTCAGGACCTATTGTTTTGTTTCTCTTTTCTATCTTTCCAAAAGCTGTCGCTGTGGATGTCCGTTTAGTCTGCCAGATGATTAAGCCAGCCCTGTGTGTCATGAGTAGCACTGTGACAGGTACAATGCCATTGATCAGGTTCAAGCTGAGTGTGTACTTCTGTATCCCTGGGTCATAGGACTTTGTCTCCCTGTCCACTGTGGTCCAACTTGACAGCCTCAGTCATCCACCAGCCATGCAGAAGGGCCTGTGTGACCAGTAGTGAGTGACACTGTGACTAGAGAGCACACATGTGGCTGTTCTCATTGGCTCTTCAGTTACAAGAAATACCTTCAGGACTGTGGCTCCAGTTTCTTTGTTCTCCTGCTGCAGTGTCACTAGGTCAATGATCTCCCAGGGCAGACAGTTACATATGAGTAGGAATTAACTTCAGAACTTTAGATATAATTTCTAATTTCTGTTCTTCCCAGCAGAGCACCCCCATGTGTGTGCCACTAGATCACTTCAGCAAAAAGGGTCGCAGTCAGGCAGATGGGGATGTGATCATCCATAAAACATTCTATTATTTCTTTTCAGAAAGTATGCCTCAGTGTGACAAAATAATAACAGCTAGTGTGAAAACTAAATAATATAATCCAATAATAGTTCAAAGCATGAGCCTAGCCTTCATATAATCAGCATCTGTTTCCTTCACCTCTCTTCACCTCTGCGACAAACCCACACCCTTTATGCTTCCTGCTTGTCAATGTAGTTTGTCTCTCCACCCCTCCAGCTCTAGAGAAATTTTACCCCCAAGAGTGTCTTGTGAATGTGCAGTAGATTTTTGAACAGGAAAGAACCAGTCTCCACAGATGTCAATAGATAGACATCAATTTAATTGATTTTATTTTATAATTCTGATTTATCTTTGCAACACATTTGTATATATTTGTTCATGGTTGTTTTATCTGTGCCTGATGTAGGCACATGCTGAAGAATACAACCATGCCAGATATTTTAATAAATTGTTGACTATTGATGCGACTCTTGTGGAGCTATTACCCATTCACCTGGCCAACTCCGCCCAATCTCTATTAGCAGGCTTCTGAGTTATACATTTCTGTCGATCTTACTGCTCTCCAGAAAGTTTCTGTCTTGCTCCAGTAGTGAGTGGGCGGGACATCCCAGGCTGATGCTGTCCAATTGGTTTAGCCCCTCTCTGTGGAGGGGGACACCAGTACGTTCGGATCCAATCAGTTCACAGCTCTAAAGTGATGTTATCAGGGAAGCCTTGCAGGGAGGAGGAATTGGGCAGCAGCCAGCCAATAAGAGTCCATCTTCAGGGAGATGGGCATTCTAGGATGTCAGCCAGCCAATAGAAGGAAGGAGCAGGAACAGCTGGGGTTGGAACCAAGCCCTGATGCTGCTGATTCTTCACAGAAGAGCGGAGAGCAGCAGAGAGCTTTTTCCCATTTTTTCCCAGCATCAGGAGGCAGGGAGCTGCAATACAGGTATGCCCATTCAAAAAAAAAAAAAAGCGCTTTAGTGCTTGCAAAAAAAAGAGGTTAAATCTACTGCTTTCATACACGCCCCCCCCCCCCCCCCCCCCAAATCACAATCACAGACATACAGATAACTGCTTGTGACTGGATTAAGCACCAGCCTGTATCTAGATACCAGTGCTGAATATCTGGGTATGAAAAGCTGTGGCAGCCAGCCACAAACATTGACCACTGCAACTGAACATTGAGAGGACAAGATATACGTTCATATTATAATACACTAGGAGAAGGCCTCCATATGGGAAAAGCAAGAGCAAATCAGATTACAAAATGCAGTGCAATAAACGTAAAAGAAAACAAACCAAAAAGTAGAAAAGAAAAAGAAAGTCCCAGGACAGTTCTTAGGACTGTGCAATATAATGACGTTCAAAACCTCACACCAATCTAAACTAAGCAAATTCTTCTTTTAACAATCAAGACAATTCTGGAGTTAATGAGGCTCATACAAAATATATTTAGCATCCTGAAATTTTACATCGTATAAACATGGAAAACACAACAAAAAAAACTCCTCTTTTTCAGTTGTGGTCTTCTGCAATTTGGAATAATTTCGACAAAATGGTGGACACAATCATTTGAGCTTTGCGGTTGCTTGACAATATTTTAAAATAAAAGCTCCCATCTCCTGACCTCCATTCCTCTTTACCCTACAAACAATATATCCTGTTTAGGGTAGCTCAGTGTCGAGTAAATCTGCTTCTCTAAGTGCTTTTGTGCTCATCACTCTCCTGCCCATTACTGCTGTCCTCATGACCTTTCAATCTCTGTGCGACTTGTCAAGACATGCTATATGCCACTGCCATCAATAAATATTGACCCCATCAGTTTGATTGCTTTGCCATGATGCTGCAGGCAAAGTTGAAAGCAATCACTGTATATTTCATTGGTTCGGCTTTTTTTTTTGTCCCTTTACTTGCAGAGATCTATGAAATCCAACAGGAAAATCAGGGTTTCAGTAGACAGCTTTGCATCATGCACACATTGTGTGATCTTGCTGTGCTCCTTAATCTTCAGTCATTTGACTAAGGGTAGGAAAGGAGGGAGATTCATTAAAGAAAAAATTGCAGCATAATTCATGTTTTTGCTAGTCTTGCTGACTCTTTTTTTTCCATCTGTTTTGTTATTACATTTCATCATTTTTTCTGGTTTGCCATGTCAGTGGAACTGAATGTTGAGAGGGTATCTATCACACTAGCATGCTTTGACCTAACCCAAAGACTAATGCTCAGCTTGGTATATTAGTCTCCTAACATCCAACATTGATTACTGAAAGTAGTTTATTTAGGGTGTAGTTATTAAGATGTGGTAAAAGTTGGCCTTTTACCCTACACCTTGGTTTACTGCAAGTGTCACTAACCTGCAATATCTTGGTACTGGAGGTGAATGACTCCCATGGTAGATGAATAAGGCAGCTTACAATCAATCACACAAGCTGCGTTATTCATCCTGCCCAGGAGAATGATAAAGGGGCCAGTGTGTGAAAACAGATGCTGCCTCACATTTCTCTTCTCCCTGAAGATCCCCCCCACCCTCTCAAAGACACTTTAATGTATTGGGCCAAGGCACCCCTGAAAGAGATTTGCATACACTGCTTCTGCTGCAGGTAGATTTCTGTCATGATCATTCATTGTGGATATCCTGAAAACATGACTGGCTGGGGTGCCTTCTGGTCCAGCTATGGGAACCACTGGGCTTGTAAGCAATTCACACCTCTGAAAAAGTTTTAATGGTTTGTCAAATCTGTAGATTGAAAAAGAAAGAAAGAAAGAAAGAAAGAAAGAAAGAAAGAAAGTCAGTCTTTACTTTTCTCTCTTTGACCGGTACCACTGATCTCTTCGCCCTACCAATAATTTCTTTTCTCCCCCCTGCCTATATGTATAGCAGCTTCATCTTTCTCCCCCCCACACACACATATCCTATTGTCTGATATTTTCTCCTCCTCCTCCTCTATCCATGTCACTTCGTATTGAGCCCTGACAAGAATGGAATTTACCTGGTTTGGATTTCACCTTAAATATTATTTACACACCTAGAAGTACCACTTTGTTGTTGGATATTTACTTTGTAAGCTGGATATGTAACAATTTATTACCCACTAGGACAAGATGGCAAAGTTTATAACTTTATAAATCCCCAAAAGATTTATGGTACGGATCCGTAAACTTTCATCTTTTTATCATTAGTAAAATACACTTAGAAAATTAGTTCAGTAAGAGCACCAAAAGATGGCAATGTTGCCCTTTCTTATGAGGAAAACAGTTTAACAACCAAGGACATGTAGGTGGTATATTATGGACTTTTGATAACATTCAGTGTCTTAAATCAAATGTTGTGGCTATTGTAAGATCCTAATTGGAAGACAGACATGTTTACATTTCATTTGAACTGATTCTTCATAATCTCTTTTGTTATGCTGATACGGTACCTTTGTTTTTTCAGAATATTCTGTTACAATTATAGTGACAAGCTATCAGTTTTTATTCCTTCAAGATCTAGAATAAATGCCACAAACTTAGAATAACAAGACTAAGTCTTATTAAAATATAAATAGTGTTTCTGATTTTACATGAAAAAAAAATACTAGGTTCGTAAATTCATTTGAAACGATATGGGAAATATAAGTAACATGTTTCATATAGCAGGTGTTCTCCAAGGACAGCAGGCATATATTCTCACATGTGGGTAATGTCATCCATGGAGCCCAGTGCGGACACCGCCATAATGCACTTTTACTTTAAAACTTTGAGGCAATGCCCCAACCACACATGCACAGGTGTCTTCCCGCTTGACTCTCAAGCACGAGACTAGTAGTATATTACTCAAGATAAGAAGACAACTCCAAGGGGGAGGCAGGAGGGATGTGAGAATACCTGCCTTCTGTCCTCAGAGAACACCTGCTACAGGAAAGTAACTTTGCTTTCTCCAAGGAAAAGCAGGCATGATATTCTCATATGTGGGACTCACTAGCTGCCAGTCTCACAAATATAATAATGAACCTGACGACTAAAGAGAAACTGAGCCTGACAGAAAAAAAAAGGGGCCAGAGGGCAGAGCTGACATTCAGGTAGTAAAAAGATTTTGCAAGACTGCTTGTCCAAACCAGCTAACCCACTTAGAATGCTGCTCTAGACAGTAGTGAACAGTGAAGGTATAGATAGAAGACCACATTACCACCTTCCAAATGTCTTCAATGAAAGCAGAGCAGAAATGGGCTACTGAAACTGCCATGGCTCTTACATTGTGAGCAGCGACAAGACCATGAAGGGTCAAGCCCAGCCTGAACATATGTGTAGGAGATACAGACAACCAGCCAAGTTGAGATAGTATGTTTGAGGATAGGAATCCCTAATCTGTTAAAGTTGAAGGATACAAAAAGCTGGGAGGACTTGCTATGAGGTTTTGTACACTAGGGCACACTTGCAGTCTAAAGTACGCAGTGCTGCTTCCCCAGGATGAGAGAGTGGCTTAGGGAAGAAGGTAGGAAGTATAGTGAACTGATTGAGGTGGAACTCTGATACCACTTTAGGGAGGAATTTGGGGTAGGTTTGGAGAACAACCCTGTCGTGGCAGAACTGGTGTAAGGTGGGTCTGCCAGCAGGGCTTGAAGCTCACTTATTCTCCTAGCAGAAGTCGGTGCTATTAAGAACAATACTTTATACATGAAGAACATCAGAGAACAGGAAAAGAGTGGTTCAAATAGAGGTTTCATGAGAGCTGTGAGAATGACATTGACATTCCATTCTACCGGTTTGATATGAAATAAACCTTTCATGAATATAACTATCAAAGGATGAATAGAAACTGGTTTATTATTAACCCTGGAGTGAAAAGGACTAATGGCACTCAAGTGTACTCTAATTGAGTTAGTTTTGAGGCCAGAAATAGAAAGATGGAGGAGGTACTCCATAAGGGTAGGAAGAGAGCACCTAGCTGGGTTGAATGCTCTGGTTGTACACCAGAGGGAAAATCTCTACTTGAAATGGTAACATTTATGCACAGAAGATTTCCTAGAGGCTAGGAGTATCCTAGAAACACCATCTGGAACATTTAAGGAATTTAAGTCTATGTCATCAAAAAACAATTTGTCGGGGCTAGAGAGCGAGGGTCTGGATGGAAGATGGACCCCTTGTTCTGTGTTAATAGGGTTGGAAAATGATCTAACCTCAGTGGTTCCTTGCACAATAACTCTAGGAAAAGAGGGAACCAAATTTGACGTGATCAGTAGGAAGCAATTAGGATCATGGTCCCTTGGTTTCAATGTAGCTTGAAACAAATTTTCCCAATGAGAGGCAGTAGGCGAAAGCCATATAGATCTGTTCCCCAATTGAGTAGGAAGGCATCTGGGGATACATGTTTAGGAGTTTAGATTTTGGAACAAAAACATGGAAGCTTTTTATTCTGATGGGAAATGAAAAGGTCTATTGTTGGGATCCCTTACTTCTGGAACATTTGTCAAGCCACACGCATGCGATGGAACCATTCATGAGGTTGAAGGACTGTGCTCAATTTGTCTGCCACAGAATTCTGTTTGCTGGCTAAATAAACGGCTCTTATAGAGATGTTTCGAGAAGCTGCCCAAGTTCATATCTGGATTGCTTGTCAACAGAGGTGGTAAGGATCTGTCCCTCCTTATTTGTTCAGAAAATACATTGCAACCTGTTTGTCCATGCAAATGTGAATTATCTGATCGAGGATGCGGTCTTGGAAAGTTTTGAGGGCGTTCCAGACTGCTCACAATTTCAGGAGATTGATATGGTGTCGTCTGTCCTGTAGAGACCAAGAATCCTGTCTATGGAGATTGAGATGAGCACCCCAATCTACCATGGAGATAGCTGTGTTGAAGGCTTTATGATGTGGAAGGGGCTGAAATGGAAGTCCTCGGGTGAGATTCTGGGGAACTATCCACCACTGTAGAGAGTAGCATAGCTGTAGAGTAACTCAAGTACAGACTGAGAGCAATCCCACAGCTTGAGACCACTGAGAGGAGAGAGTCCAATATGGTACTCAGAAGTGGAGCCAAGCTAATGATGTTACATGGACTGTTGAAGCTATTTGGCAGAGTAGGCAGAGTATCTGATGATCTAATACTTGGGTGGATCTGGAAAACTGAGCAGAGATTCATTATTTTATCTGCCTCAGTTGAGGGAGAAAGGCTCAACCCTGAGTAGTGTCTAGGAGAGCTCCAATGAACTGTAAGGTCTGAACTGACTGAAGATGTGATTTGGGGTAATTTATGACAAAACCGAGGAGCTCCAGGAGAGATATGATGGATAGAATTAAGGTCTGTGCTGACTCTCAGGAGACTGTCTTGATTAATCAGCCATCGAGGTAGGGGAAGACATGTATGCTGTACTTGTGAGGCATTGCAGCTACCACTATCAGGCATTCTGTGAAGACCCGAAGAGCCGAAGCCAAGCCAAATGGCAAGACTTTGTATTGATAATGCTAAGTCCTTTAGCAGACGCACAGAAACTTTCTATGCACAGGGGAATAGGTATGTGAGTGTATGCCTCCCAAGCAGGAAAACAAAGAGGGGGGGTCCTCACAACTTCCACAAAACAAACAGGAAAAAAATAAGGATGAAAGTGAGGAAAGTTCCAAATGACCAAGGCAAACAAGAAGTAAGAACATCCAAAAGTTTATTTGCCAATGTAAGCTGACCTAAAAGACCCAACACAGGTCGTATTTCAGCACAATGCCTTCCTCAGGGGTCGAAATGGTTCGAATAAATCAACTTTGCAGAGTATGTAAATGGAAAAAAACATTAAAATACTAGAGCAAAATACACTGCATGGTGTGATAACCAGTCCACTCTGTTTTTTTTCCTTTAGTGTATGCCTCCTTCAGATCTAGAGAGAAAAGCCAGTCATTGAGTTGGATCATGGGGAGAAGTGATCCCAGAGAAACCACGTGAAAATTTTCTTTGAGTATGAATTTGTTTAAATGTCACAGGTTGAGAATTGATCATACTCCCCCTTCTTTTTTTTGGTATGAGAAAGTATCTGGAGTAAAACCATTGAGCCATCTCTGATGGAGGAAATGGTTCTATTGCATTCTGGCAGAGGAGGACAGAGAGCTTCTCTCAAAGTACTGTCTATCTATTATTTGGAGGGTGTTGAAACGAGGCTTTCTTGGTGGATGATCAGGAGGTCTTTTTTTCCCCAAAGCAGAGCGTAGCCATGCTGGATTATATGTAGCACTCAACGGTTTGGGGTTATGAGTTGCCAATTCTATTGAAAGAGGATCAGTCTGCCTCCTACTGGTAGGTTGCTTGGCACAGAAAACTGGACAGTGGCAATGCCCTCTACAAAGGAGTCAAAAACTAGATTGTTGATTACACTGAGAAGGAGTCTGTGACTTCTCTGCTGCTGCAGAGGACATGAAGACATGATCTTTGAGAAATAGTCCTTTGAGGTGGAGGAGGATTAGGGGCATAATGACGCTTAGATCTATATTAATTAGAGTGCTGAAATCTTCACGCAACTCTTCTAGAAGAAGAAGAGAGGGCAGAAGGCTATGACCTAGAGAGAGTTTTAATGTCTGTTTGTTTTTTAATTAGGTCGACCGCTTCCTTGACTTTGTCACCGATTAAGTTGCTTCCACATTTAACAAAGAAAATATGAGAAAATATCTTGAAAAAGGGAAGGCACCAAAATGGAAAAGTTTGACGCACTGAGAGATTTGAAACCCAACCCTCTCTGCTCCACTGAAAACACTAGACTGCTGGTCTTACACTTGAGTGTCGGGCAGGAAGGCACCCATGCATGTGCGGTGGGGGCACTGCCTCAAAGTTTTAAAGTGACAGTGCACTATGGCAATGTCTGCACCAGGCTCTGTGGATGACATCACCCACACGTGAGAATATCATGCCTCCGTGTCTTCAGATAATGGCCCTTATTGTAGAAGCTCTGTTTACAATTTACATGAATATGCTGAATCAACACCATAAACTCAATTTTAGACCACCAGGATCTACATGTGTGAATCTGAAATATGTGCATATGTTGAAGTAGCATGAGGGTGGGACCAGGGTGAGACCAATACATGTGTATTCTCCATTTCAGAAGGAAAATGCACATCTATGATCACCATGATCAATGTCACAATTTACAGCTGCTCCCAAGTATATATAAGTTTTGTAAAAGTGCCCATTTTGGGCAGTGCTCTCTACAGAAAGAATAAATATTTCCCACTCCCCCCTAAATCAATTGTACCAAATGATTGCAGCCTCTGTACTTAATTGGGAGCATTTAGACATGCAGTTTTCCAAAATGACACACATAGGCACTTAGAATTCTTGGTTCTGAAATATCAGCTTACATGTATAATTGCCAACACCTAGATGTGTATGTTGGTTAGTTGCATCCATTGATGTTTTTGACTTTGACAATTGTAAAATGGTTGCTTCCTCCAATGGTTGCCTACACATGTAATCTTGCATGTATTTTAGAACAGGCTCTACCTCAACAGATCCTTTTCCAAAATACTACTGGAATTTGAACTGTCCTGACCTGGACATTTCAATTCTGATTTCTACTGTGATTTTCTATCTAAAATGAGTCTGATTGATTTAACTTGAAAAGCCTGGAAGCCCCCCGGAAATTTCAGATTTTTTCCATGTTAATGGTCTGCCCCATGGCTTAATAGGTGCCTATTGAAGCACTCAGTGCCAATGAAAAAACAGTGCTCACTATTGCATGCTATTAATATTGCCCTGACATGAACATCTATATAAATAATTCCCACCTCCAACGTTCTGAAGCTCACTCCGTGCCACTGAAGCCCTGAAGCCTGCCCCTGAAGCCCCCCTGTAGTGTTCGTAGGGTCTCAGCACCACTCATAGCCCCGCCCTCAGCTCCACCCACCCCGACATAATTCGCAACTCCAACGTTCTGAAGCTCACTCCGTAGCTTCACTGCAGGGACCAGAGTTCGTGGGTTCGTAATGGTGTAGACATCCATCTCTGCCCATCTGTCTCTGCCCCGCCCTCGCGTCAAAGCGTGATGACGTCAAGGGCGGGTAATCAGACGACACAACACCTCCTCGAATGTTCTGAAGCTCACTGTGGCTTCACTGAACGCTTCACACAGCATCTTTCAAGAGTCGGAGAAAAAAAAAAATTTCCAAAACGACCTCTGTTTCAAAGATAACTTCGTTGAAGGAGAAAAGGGAGCATTTGCAAGGTGGCCTTTGCTGCTACAGCACGCTGGCTCTCAGCGCGCGACAGAGGGAGGGAGGGAGGGAGGGAAGTCCTAGAACTGGGAGGGAGAGGAGAAGGGGGAGGAGGACCCTGGAACTGGGAGGGAGGCCACCTCAGAACTGGGAGGGAGAGAGGGAGGGGGAGGGCCACCCTGGAACCACTCTCATTCTTACACACACACACTCTCTCTCACACAGACACACTCGCACCCAGCCTCACTCTCTCTGTCACACACACACACACTCACACATTCACTCTCTCTCTATCACACACTCACTCTCACACACACACTCTCTAAAACATACACACTCCGAGGAAAGCCTTGCTAGTGCCCGTTTCATTTGTGTCTGAAACGGGCCTTTTTTCCTAGTTAAAAATAAAAGTGATAGAAAACAAAATGAAATAAACAAAAAAACCCGCAAACAACATTGAAAGCTAAACAAAATGAAAATTGTTTTGCCTCACATCCCTATAAAACACCCCTGCTGCAAAAAAACAAAAATAAAAAACAAAAAACAGGTGTTTATTGGATAATTACCAGAAAAACACCACTTCCTCTAGTACTCTCTCACCTTTTCCCTTGCTTGTCCTGTATCCTCCACTCAGTATTTGTGCCTAGTCTATGCTAAGAACTCCCAAATGACAATAACTGTGGCATGACATACAGATATTTTGTATACTCTCAAAGAATCCCTAATTATCTGGAAAATAGCTAAATCTACAATTTATGAATACTCATGAACAGAACAAATTTCATCATTTTTCACCTCATTTGCCCTAGAATTTCCCATTAAACATTTTGCAAAACCTTCACTGAGGTAGATATTTTATTCATGGACATTTGCAGAGGTGAAAAGCTTAAGTGTTTTTGTTTTCTCTTTGTCTAATTTTGCACATCTGTAGTGGGGCAGAGTGTCAACGGCTCAGAAATTGTGCATGTCTGTTCTAGTTTCCCAGTCCATTGCTATCTGCTGTCTTGCTGTGAGCTCTTTGGAATCAGTTCTGGGTTTGACAGCATAAGAAAATTGAAAATGTCAAGGATCTGCATATAGAAGTCAAAATTATGGCAGGTAGGGGACGTAATGCTTGTCTAAATGCTGTATAATAATAAATTATGAACTGGCAAAAATTAAATTCCTCCATGTTGAATTCTGAAGGTAGCAGAAGCATATTAGAAAGTTGAGTGAACATGCCTTATATGTTTTAGGCTGAAGTGTATCTTAGCAATTTATCCATTGTGAGACTTGAAGGTGAAGGGGAGGAATATGTACAAGCTGATAAAGATAAGGCGGAATTGCTTAAGAAATATTTCTGTTCTGTGTTCACAGTTGAAGGGCCGGGACCTGGATTGAAGAAGACACATAAATAGGAATGGAGGGGGTGGTAGTCCCTGAATGATTTTCAGAGGACCATGTTAATAAGGTGCTGGCTAAACTAAAGGTGGACAAAGCGATAGGGCCAGGTGGCATACATCCGAGGGTACTGAAAGAACTTAGGAAATTTCTAGACTCTACTGGCTGACCTTTTCAATGCTTCTCTAGAGTCAGGAGTGGTCCCAGAGGACTGGAGAAAAGCATATGTGGCCCCTCTCCACAAAAGCGGAAGTAAAGAAGAGGTTGGGAACTACAGGCCGGTAAGTCTGACTTCTGTGGTAAATAAATTAATGGAAACACTGTTAAAACAGAGAACAGTAAAGTTTTTGGAATCCAATGGATTACAGGACCCAAGGCAACATGGTTACATTAGAGGCAAGTCTTGTCAGACAAATCTGATTAATTTCTTTGACTGGGTGACCAGAGAGTTAGCTTGAGGGAGAGTGCTAGATGTGGTGTATT
This sequence comes from Microcaecilia unicolor, assembly GCF_901765095.1. Taxonomy (NCBI): domain Eukaryota; kingdom Metazoa; phylum Chordata; class Amphibia; order Gymnophiona; family Siphonopidae; genus Microcaecilia; species Microcaecilia unicolor. The sequence continues at coordinate 65,431,976 of NC_044037.1, read as the reverse complement.
TAGATTTTAGTTAAGCCTTTGACACAGTTCCGCATAGATGACTAATAAATAATTTGAATGCACTCGGTATGGACCCTAAAGTGACTAGCTGGGTTAGGAACTGGTTGAGTGGAGGGCGACAGAGGGTAGTGGTAAACTGAGCTCATTCTGAGAAAAAGGACGTTAGTGGTGTGCCACAAGATTCGGTTCTTGGGTCAATTCTTTTTTCACATTTTGGTTTGCCTCTTTGTGGATGATACCAAAATCTGCAGTAGGTTAGACACCCCTGATAGTGTGGATAACATGAGGAAGGACTTAGCAAAGCTAGTAAATGGCCTGGAATTTGGCAGCTTAGATTTAATGTTAAAAAATGCAGTGTCATGCATTTGGGCTGCAAAAACCCAAGGGAACAGTACAGTTTAGAAGGTGAAGAACTTTTGTGCATGAAAGTGGAGCGGGTCTTGGGTGTGATTGTAAATGATGATCTTAAGGTGGTCAAACCAAGTAGAAAAGGTGACAGCAAAAGCTAGAAGGATACTTGTGTGCATAAGAAGAGGAATAGCCAATAGCAAAAAGGAGGTGATGGTGCCCCTCTGCAAGACTCTGGTGAGATCTCATTTAGAACGTTGTGTACAATTCTGGAGACTGCATCTTCAAAAGGGTCAAAGGGTCATGGATTTGATATACTGCCTTTCTGTAGATACAACCAAAGCGGTTTACATATATTGTATGCAGGTACTTTATCTGACCCTAGTGGGAGAGGGGAGATATGATAGAGACATTGAAATACCTACGAGGCATAAATGCACAGGAGGCGAGTCTCTTTCAATTGAAAGGAAGCTCTGGAACGAAATGGCATACGATGAAGTTAAAAGGGGATAGACTCAGAAGTAACCTGAGGAATTACTTTTTCACAGATAGGGTGGTGAATTCATGGAACAGCCTCCTTGTGGAAGTGGTGAAAATGAAAAGAGTTTATGAATTCAAGAGAGCTTGGGACAAGTACATAGGATCTCTAAGGGAGAGATAGGGAGAGTAGATGGCATGGATGGGCAGACTGGATAGGCCATATGATCTTTATCTGCCTACATTTTTCTATTTGCACTGTCAGTCAATAAGTATGTATTTTGGGAACCATCACATTTGACTTCCGTTCTGGCTACTAGGAAGGTGCCAGTAAGGGACTCTCAGGGGGTTTCTACTTATGGGGTTTAAAATGGAGCTGCTCTTTGTAATCAGCATGTAATTTGTTTTTCAGAATGTGAAGGAATTTCTTTTGTATATTATTCTCCTCAAAAGTATTGGATCCTTTATTTTGTGGACTTGAGCAAGATGTTGATGATTTTCCTGATATTATTGGCTCTTTTTTTTTTTTGCTTTCTGTACAAGTGGACTTACTTGATTATATTGTAATTGTGAAACATAAATACATTTTTTTTAATTGGAGAAATTACTTTTTCACAACACATAGGTTAGTGCACCATTATGTAGGTATTTCCTGCGCGCTAAGGCCATTTTTAGTGCAGCCATAAAATGGCTGATTTTACGTTTTCTGAATTATTGGCCATATGCTAATGTTGCCATTAGTGCATGGCCATTAACAGATAGTAGCGCATGAGCCTCTACCGCCACAGGTTAATCAGACGCTAATCAGATTGGGGATCTTTTACTAAACCTCGGTAGGATTACCACAGGCTTACCATATGCTAAAAAGAGCACTACTGTGGGACATGCTGAGGTGTCCTGTGGTAGTGTTCTGCTTAACATGCGCTAATCCCGCACTAGCAGATATTTATTTTCCAGCATGGGAGGCATATCTGGGGGTGGAGAGTAGGCATGCCTGCTTTAATTGGGTAGTGCGGGCGCATTACCGTTTGCTACCCGATTAGTGCAAGAGCCCTTACCACCTCCTAAATCTGCAATGTGTGCACAGAAATACCATTAATAATATCTTTTCCTTGCCAGTGTTACCAGCTTATCCTCGGTCAGTTGCACTGGTAAATCTATTTCTGGTTAACCACATCAAATACATGGATTTATGATTGCCATGTAAATATTTAGAGACTACTACTATTTAACATTTCTAGAGCGCTATAAAGTGTACGCAGCGCTGTACAAACACAGAAGAAAGAGTGATTCCCATAAGCAAAATAGCATTTTACCTATGAAAATCAGGGCTTTCATTATTGTACAATCTATCTATGAGTGAAAGTATCTCTGGTACTTAACACCGTTCATTCCTTTGCCTGCTTAGGACAGAGACAGTACAGTGGGTAGGACTACTACTACTACTACTAATAGCGCTGAACACTTGACATAGAGAGACAGTCCCTGCTCAAAGAGCTTACAAGCTAGGTAAAACAGACAGACAAGACATTACAGGCAAGGGAATTACAGGGTAGAGAGGAACAAGGAGGAGGAGAGCAAATGAGTAGCAGTTAGGAGCCAAAGGCAGTAGTGAAAAGGTGAGCTTTCAGCATAAATTAAAAAAACAGGTAAAGGAGGAGCTAGACGTATGGGTTCGGGAAGACAGTTCCAGGCATAAGGTGCCGCAAGACAAAAGGAACGAAGTCTGGAGTTAGCGTTGGAGGAGAAGGGGGACAACAAGAGAGATTTGTTCAGAGAGCGGAGTTCATGGGGAGGAATGTAGGGAGAGATGAGAGAGGAGAGGTAATGAGGGGTCATAGAGTGGATGCATTAAAGGTCAGCAAGAGGAGTTAGAACTGTACATGGAAGCGGACAGGGAGCCAATGAAGTGACTAGTGTGGGCATAACGATTCTGGTGGAAAATAAGTCAAGCTGCAGAATTTTGGACAGATTGGAGAGGAGAAAGATGATTGAGTGGACTAGAAGGCAGAGGGCAGGATGATAGACTAGCAAGTGGAAGAGCAGGTGATGGGTTTTTCTCTTTCAAAATGTTAGCAACCCTAGATTGATCCAGCCTATAAATGTGTGCAGGGAGCTACTTGAGATTTTTCAGTGCAAGGTAGGAAGCCAGGAACGCATTTACCCCAGAATGTGACAGAAGACTCAGAGCAAGTCACAAGTATTTTGTGCATAGAAATTTATTTATTCCTGGAGAATGAACACTAAGCTAACAATGGGTAAAGGCACTGAAGAGTGCCATTGGCATGATGATGGTTGCAAGAAGGTAATAGTGAAACAGCTACAGGCATGAATCAGCTTTATAAATTTCTAATGCCAGATAATACCAATAGGTTAAGCATACACTGAGAGGTTTACTCGGATGACAGTCAAGGTACATAATGACCATAATTTTACAAAGGTTAATGCCAATCTTAGGCAAAACCTGCCAATGTGGAAGTGATTCTTGGATTTCTGTAATGGAAAAATGTTGATGAGGTAACCTGAGGTTAACAGTATGGAAATTAAACAGCTTATGAATGCCACTGGAGATAAAGACTCTGGTACATACTTAAACCAAAAATGGGGTGTAGCAAAATGGTGTATAAAGTGACGCAATAAAGGTTTAACCAGGGATACAGTATATGCATCGTTTTTTGATCTTTTTTGATAGTAATGTTCATGTATTCAGGGAAATCAGATTTCATGGGCAGAAAGGTTGTTTTCTGGGCAGACAACATGGTAGTGTTTCAGTTAATAAATAAACAAACCACATATTCTAGTGCAGGCTGAGGTTGCTCAGTGTGCTGTGAAGTGCCTGAATCTGAATATGGAATTTAAGGCAAAATAAGCACCTGCTAAAAAAATAACCTGTTAATATTTAATCAGCAGAGGTCAGCACTGTTTTAAGTGCTAACTGTTGATAATTCATAGTTCATCTTTATTTAACATATTGCCACTCAAATTCAAATATCTAAGCAGTTTCAAAACTCATGGAAGAAAACAAGGGGAAAGAGACACAGCAGGTTGGCCTAGGCTACATAACAATTCTTAATACAAAATAAAACTGAAAAAGGCCATGGCAGATGCTGCAAATATATGTTCCGAGGTTATTTGGGGCTGGGATAAAGTTTCCATGTGCACCTTTTCTAACCTCTGTGATTGTCAAACTTCTCCTGACAGTGTAAGGGTATTAGACAAATTAGGTGAATCTTCAGCCTTCCATCCTCCCCCAATTACTTTTCCTGCATTCTTCATATGCTGATTTTGCTTTAGCAGCCCACACTTCAATTAAGTCAGGAGCATACTGATTAATAAATAAATAATGGTAATGTCTCTGGGCCAAGGAGAGAGAGTGGGTAGTCCATGCCTGTCTGGAGACTGGCGGCCAACAGACTGACTCATATTGACCATTCTGCTAGTTGCTGGCTTCCTTTTAAGAAAAGAGGCCAGGCTGACCACATGCCAAATTGGCAGCCCTAGATTCATCAGGAACTATACACAAGAAGTCAATATTAATGTCCTCTTTCTTTGGGTGTATTCACCATTGATCATTATAGAAAGCTACTGAATTTGAATCACCATTCTACTACATTTCTTTGAAGGGGTGAACAAACATGTGGAATAAAGGTGAGCTGGTCAATATTGTGTATCTGGATTTTCAAAAGGCATTTGACAAAGTACCTCATGAGATTCCAGAGGAAATTGGAGAGTCATGGGATAGGAGGTCGTGTCCTATTGTGGATTAAAAACTGGTTAAAAGATAGAAAACAGAGAGTAGGATTAAATGGTCAGTATATTCAATGGAGAAGGGTTGATAGTGAGGTTCCGCAGGGGTCTGGGACCGCTGCTTTTTAAACATATTTATAAATGATCTAGGTATGAGAATAACTAATGAGATAATTAAAAATTTGCCAATGACACAAAGTTATTCAAAGTTGTTAAATCGCAAGAGGATTGTGAAAAATTGATAGAGGACCTTATGAGACTGGGTATCCTAACGGCAGATAACTTTAATGTGAGCAAGTGCAAAGTGATGCTGTGACAGAACAGTGTGTTTTAAGCCTGTAAAACTGCCTTATTTCCTGAAGTGTATTTCTCTAGTTTGACCAGAAGGTGGTGCATGTTTGTTTTGAAGCTGCTATAGAACCAAGGCTGTTTTCTTGGTTTAAGCCTTACGGAAAGGCAGTTTGCAGTATACTTTCAAAGATTGTTGTTCTGGGCTCTGATTGGCCCAGGAGCTTATTTCATTTGGATCTTTACTGGCTTTTCCTCCAGTCTTAGCCAGGAAGAAAGGAGAGAGGGATTTCTTTGCTAAGGCCCTGTAAACAGTTACATTTGATAACTTGTGAGCAGCTATATGTCCTGATCTTCCCAGGTACTTTTTAGAAAGTAAACAAATGTGTAGATAGTTTTGTAATTGATTCATATTTCAGTTACCTGTTATTGTTTGCTGATTGTACTTTTTTTTGTTCATTGTTCAGTATTTTTAAGACAATGAACACTATTCAGTTTATTGCCTCTGCTGTCTGGACTGATAAAGAATCCTGGTGGTTTGTGTGTTGGGTCTGTGAGTGCTTACTGGGAACTGTGGGACCCCTGGGAGTGTGGCCTCCAGTAACCTAGAAATCACTGGGGATAATTTGAGAGCAGGAGACTCACCGAGAGGTGGTTGTGACCCAGTCAGTGGGAGGAGGGTGCTAGCGCAGAGTACAAGCGGCAGATGGAGGTGGACCTGAGCTGTGCTGGGGATAGACCCTCTAAGTAGCTGTGGGGTAACCCCAGGTGGGTGGTTAAGCATTTTGTGACAGATGCATGTGGGAACGAGGAACCCAAACTATAGCTACGTAATGCAAGGCTCCACACTAGGAGTCACCAACGAGGAAAAGGATCTAGGTGTCACCATTGATGATACGTTGAAACCCTCTGCTCAGTGCGCAGAGGCTGCAAAGAAAGCAAATAGAATGTTAGGTATTATTAGGATATTGTATAACTTAAGAAGAAACCAATTCGAAATTTTATGAGCTAAGTGCATGTAATGTAGACCTCTGACCTCTGTGTGCCGAAACACGGCTCGTGTCGGGTCACTAAGGAGAGATTGATGTTCAAGTTATATGATTAAAGGAACTATATCCCATTTTGAAGGCTCCTGATGCTTCTTTTGGCTATTTGGACTTTGTTCTGTACTTTGGACCCTCTTCGTACTGGTTATTAGTAAAATTTGCAAGTTTTATTGTTCTTATTGGAAAAGGTTTTACTACTCTGGCAATTAGAGCCCTTTATAGTTTTTTTTAATTTTCCCAACTACCTCCTTGTCTCCATGCATGTTTAAGGTTCCTAGCTGATAACTCCCTTCAGGGAGCAGGTATGGTACAATATCACAAAATCATGCATGAAACTGTTCAGTAGCCACTGTACTTCTGGATGTTCATAATTCCTCAATTTTATTTTGTAATCTGTCAATACTGATTGTCTCGAGGACCTCTCCCAAACGTTTTGTGAATTTCACTGTCAGTTCTGATTGCGATAACTATATGAATTAACAGTTTGTTGGTTCTCCCCTCCACAACCTGCATCCTGCAATAAGCCCTTTTAAACTGCGGTAAACACACCCTAGTGCTTACTGCAGCTTAATAAGAGGAGCCCTTAAAGAGAGGTAAGGAGTCTATTCTGCAGCGGTGCAGCATAACAGGAATTTCCAGGTGCACGGAGTCCTAAGAGAGACAGAAGTTTCATTAATAAAATCAGTAGGAGAACCTGCCACAGCTGAAGTAAGGAGTTCCTGGCTAACTGCTGTATATAATTATTATATTTTTTTTAACAATGAAAACTTGATTTGCTATGCTACTCTTGAGTGTGGAGAGTATCTTTGTAGGTTTTAGTCATTGCATCCAAAGGGCATCAAAGTGAAGCTTCCCTCTTGTTCACAAATAAACCATACTGAGAATCTACCCTTCATAATGATGAAATTAGAGGAAGATTACATTAGTTTATAAAAAAATCTGTTCTTTTTCCATAACTGGTATGTGGCCCCCAATGAACTTGTAGTGCAGATGTACTCTGCTCACCTTGATTTTGATTCTTTTGCTCTTATCCCACTATTCCCAACTTTTTTTTTGTCCTTTTGCCCTTACCTTGTTTTTCAGAAATTGTTTAGCCTGCATTCCTTGCCAGGCTGTGGTTTTATGCAATTCAGGCCTTGATACAGTAAGGGCTTTGCTAAAATGCCACTCTAAGCTTCAGTGCACAGTATTCTAATGCAAGCATTTTACTTCCGATGCAGTTTACCCCCACGTCAAAAAGTGTGTGCTGTCAAAAAAAGTAATACACACCACTGTGGTAATATGCAGCCATTTGCTGCATTGAGAGTACAGTAGAATATCTCCCTTCTGGATTTTGTAATCCCCCATCCCCTGACCTTCCCCACAGTAAGCCCTGGTGGTGTTAGTGGAAACTACTTCACTCCTCCCCCTGACTGTCCAAAACTATTTCCTGGTCATCTTGGTGGGTATTCCTCTAGACACCCTGATCCTCCTCCCATAACCTACAAAAAATAATCTTTAACGGTCCTAGTGGATCCCTTTGACTCCCCTTCAGAATTCTACACCTACCTCTAAACATTGGAAGGCAGGAGCTTCTCCCTTTTGCCAACTGCATACCCATCTGACAATCCTATCTCTTCCCTCATGTTTTATGCATGAAATGGGATTTGTAGTGTAGATTCTCTATTTATATTTCCATACTTGTGACACTTATCCTAAACCCTGAGGCTCTGTTGGGAGACGCTTTATTGTGAAGGTTGGTAATGAAATCCTGCAGTAGTTTTGTCTCATGAATAGCCAATACTCTGGATGTTATTACTAGTTTGTTGTGTCAAAGCTGTGTTAATTATGTGGGGTGGGGGAAGGTGAAGGGAAGAATATGAACCCTCTCACTAACTCAGCTTGTTTGGAGGGAGTAACTGAAGATATGATGCATTCTTTGCTTCGCAGCCCTGGTAGTTATTTGCCTGTATCATTTTGCTCTTTCTGCTGCATAGTCACATAGCCAAAGGCTATCCTGGTGGCTGGTTCCTATCAGTGAATCCTCCATATGGCTGGTGAGGGCTCTCGCTTGGGCTATACTGTGATTCTTTTTACTTCCCTTCAACTATTGTAAAGCAAATCACAGGAAAAGATGTAATACAGCAAATTGAAAAACTAAATAGTAACAAATCACCAGAACTGGATGGTACTCCCTTCAGAGTTTTGAAAGAGCCCAAACCTGAAACTAAAATGTTACTAGTCCCCTTTAATCTATCATACAGAACAGCAATTTACCTGAGGACTAGAGGATGGCCAATGTAATGCCAATTTTTCAAAAGGATGACTCAGCATAGATTTAGCAATGGAAAGTCTTGCCTTATTGATTTGCTTACATCTTCAAACAAGTCTAACATATGGATAAAGGTGAACTGAACTGAATTTGGATTTTCAGAAGGCATTTGGAAAAGTCTTTCAACAGATACTCCTCAGGAAATTAAAAAGTGAGGGGTTAGGAGAAAGTGCTTTATTGTGGATTGACAGAAAACATCCCAAAATCAAAATTAAAGGAAAATCAACAATAAACCAGAAAAGCCCTTCATAAAAAAAATATTTAAAATAAAAGGGACCATCAGAGGGAAGGGCAATACTACAGCCAATGCAAAGCTGGAACAATTGGTGCGAAGGTGGCGGACCTCACGCGTCACCTAGATAGGATTTTATATAGTGCTGGGGAGGAGACGGCTGTCTTGGTACATGTGGGTACTAATGACATAGGAAAATGTGGGAGAGAGGTTCTGGAAGCAAAATTTAGGCTCTTAGGTAGAAAGCTGAAATCCAGATCCTCCAGGGTAGCATTTTCTGAAATGCTACCTGTGCCACGCGCAGGGCCCAAGAGACAGGCAGAGCTCCAGAGTCTCAATGCGTGGATGAGACGATGGTGCAGGGAGGAGGGCTTTAGATTTGTTAGGAACTGGGCAACATTCTGGGGAAGGGGGAGCCTATTCCGAAAGGATGGGCTCCATCTTAACCAGAGTGGGACCAGGCTGCTGGCATCGGCGTTTAAGAAGGAGATAGAGCAGCTTTTAAACTAGAAATGGGGGGAAGGCCGACAGTCGCTCAAAAGAGCATGGTTCGGGATAAGGTATCTTTCAAAGATATCACCATAACAGGGAAGATAGAGTATCCTGATAGTGAGGTTGCAAAAGAGATTGTAGTAGATCGGGTATCCTTAAATAACAATAAAAATCAGACAAAAGATTGCCAATTAATACTGTCAAGTACTAAGCATGATGTACTTAGGAACAACAAACATAGTTTGAAATGTCTATATGCGAATGCCAGGAGCCTAAGAAATAAGATGGGGGAGTTAGAATATATTGCACTAAATGAAAAATTAGATATAATAGGCATCTCTGAGACCTGGTGGAAGGAGGATAACCAGTGGGACACTGTCATACCGGGGTACAAATTATATCGTAGTGATAGGGTGAATCGGATTGGTGGAGGGGTAGCATTGTATATTAACGAGAGCCTTGAATCAAATAGATTGAAAATTCTGCAGGAAACAAAACACTCCTTGGAATCACTGTGGATTGAAATTCCATGTGCAAAGGGGAAAAGGATAGTGATAGGAGTGTACTACCGTCCGCCTGGCCAGGACGAACAGCTGGATGCGGAAATGTTAAAGGAAATCAGGGACGCAAACAAACTGGGCAACACAATAATAATGGGGGATTTCAATTACCCGCATATACGTAGACTGGGTTAATGTAACATCTGTACACGCAAGGGACATAGGATTTCTTGATGAAATCAAGGACAGCTTCATGGAACAGCTAGTTCAGGAGCCGACAAGAGAAGGAAAAATACTAGACTTAGTCCTTAGTGGTGCTCATGATCTAGTGCAGGGGGTAACGGTACGAGGGCCGCTTGATACCAGTGATCATAATATGATCGGTTTTGATATTGGCATTGAAGGAAGTGAAACTAGGAAATCAAGTACGCTAGCGTTTAACTATAGAAAAGGTGATTACGACAAAATGAGAAAAATGGTGAAAAAAAGACTGAAAGGAGCAGCTCGCAGAGTAAAAAACTTGCGTCAGGCGTGGATGCTGTTTAAAAACACCATCCTGGAGGTTCAGGACAAATATATTCCACGTATTAGAAAAAAGGGAAAAAAGACTAAACGTCAGCCGGCGTGGCTAAACAGTAAGATAAAGGAAGTCATTAGAGTCAAAAAACAATCCTTCAGAAAGTGGAGAAGAGAACCAACTGAAAGTAACAGGATAGATCATAAGGAATGCCAAGCCAAATGCAAAGCGGAGATAAGGACGGCAAAAAAGGACTTTGAGAAGAAATTAGCGTTGGAAGCAAAAATACATAGTAAAAATTTTTTTAGATACATTAAAAGCAGGAAACCGGCCAAAGAGTCGGTTGGGCCGCTGGACGAAAATGGTGTTAAAGGGGCGATCAGGGAGGACAAAGCCGTAGCGGAGAAATTAAATGAATTCTTTGCTTCGGTCTTCACCGAGGAGGATTTGGGGGGGACACCGGTGCCGGAAAGAATATTTGAAGCGGGGGAGTCGGAGAAACTAAACGAATTCTCTGTAACCTTGGAGGATGTAATGGGTCAGTTCAGCAAGCTGAAGAGTAGTAAATCACCGGGACCTGATGGTATTCATCCCAGAGTATTAATAGAACTAAAAAATGAACTTGCGGAGCTACTGTTAGAAATATGCAATCTGTCCCTAAAATCGAGTGTAGTACCGGAAGACTGGAGGGTAGCCAATGTTACTCCGATTTTTAAGAAGGGTTCCAGAGGAGATCCGGGAAATTATAGACCGGTGAGTCTGACGTCGGTGCCGGGCAAGATGGTGGAGGCTATTATTAAGAATAAAATTGCAGAGCATATACAAAAACATGGACTGATGAGACAAAGTCAGCACGGATTTAGTGAAGGGAAGTCTTGCCTCACCAATCTAATGCATTTTTTTGAGGGGGTAAGCAAACATGTGGACAATGGGGAGCCGGTTGATATTGTATATCTGGATTTTCAGAAGGCGTTTGACAAAGTGCCGCACGAAAGACTCCTGAAGAAATTGCAGAGTCATGGAATCGGAGGTAGGGTATTATTATGGATTAAGAACTGGTTGAAAGATAGGAAGCAGAGAGTAGGATTGCGTGGCCAGTATTCTCAGTGGAGGAGGGTAGTTAGTGGGGTCCCGCAGGGGTCTGTGCTGGGTCCGTTGCTTTTAATGTATTTATAAATGACCTAGAGATGGGAATAACTAGTGAGGTAATTAAATTCGCCGATGACACAAAATTATTCAGGGTCGTCAAGTCGCAGGAGGAATGTGAACGATTACAGGAGGACCTTGCGAGACTGGGAGAATGGGCGTGCAAGTGGCAGATGAAGTTCAATGTTGACAAGTGCAAAGTGATGCATGTGGGTAAGAGGAACCCGAATTATAGCTACGTCTTGCAAGGTTCCGCGTTAGGAGTTACGGATCAAGAAAGGGATCTGGGTGTCGTCGTCGATGATACGCTGAAACCTTCTGCTCAGTGTGCTGCTGCGGCTAGGAAAGCGAATAGAATGTTGGGTGTTATTAGGAAGGGTATGGAGTCCAGGTGTGCGGATGTTATAATGCCGTTGTATCGCTCCATGGTGCGACCGCACCTGGAGTATTGTGTTCAGTACTGGTCTCCGTATCTCAAAAAAGATATAGTAGAATTGGAAAAGGTACAGCGAAGGGCGACGAAAATGATAGTGGGGATGGGACGACTTTCCTATGAAGAGAGGCTGAGAAGGCTAGGGCTTTTTAGCTTGGAGAAGAGACGGCTGAGGGGAGATATGATAGAAGTGTATAAAATAATGAGTGGAATGGATCGGGTGGATGTGAAGCGACTGTTCACGCTATCCAAAAATACTAGGACTAGAGGGCATGAGTTGAAGCTACAGTGTGATAAATTTAAAACGAATCGGAGAAAATTTTTCTTCACCCAACGTGTAATTAGACTCTGGAATTCGTTGCCGGAGAACGTGGTACGGGCGGTTAGCTTGACGGAGTTTAAAAAGGGGTTAGATAGATTCCTAAAGGGCAAGTCCATAGACCGCTATTAAATGGACTTGGAAAAATTCCGCATTTTTAGGTATAACTTGTCTGGAATGTTTTTACGTTTGGGGAGCGTGCCAGGTGCCCTTGACCTGGATTGGCCACTGTCGGTGACAGGATGCTGGGCTAGATGGACCTTTGGTCTTTCCCAGTATGGCACTACTTATGTACTTATGTACTTAATGTACCCAAGTTGTCAGTCATGAGTCCCAACATGGCCTATAAATCCCACTTCTGTTGTGAACAAAATCAATTATTATTTTTTTAATTTTATTTTTTGTTTTATTTGTACCCCGCGCTTTCCCACTCATGGAAGGCTCAATGCGGCTTACATATTGTATACAGGTACTTATTTGTACCTGGGGCAATGGAGGGTTAAGTGACTTGGCCAGAGTCACAAGGAGCTGCCTGTGCCTGAAGTGGGAATCAAACTCAGTTCCTTAGTTCCCCAGGACCAAAGTCCACCACCCTAACCACTAGTTAGTCTATTAAACCTGTATCAAATATGAATTCACTGGTAGGTCCCAAATTCAAATGTGGCATTAGGCACAATCCAAGTTGATCCTTCAATAAAGATTATTTAAAAAAAAAAATCCATAAATATATTAGAACAAAAATACTACTTATCTTCGTTATATGCATAAATTTTAAACCTGTGCAGAATCTCCACTCCAGAGCTGTATTCTCAGCCCAACCTGGTATCAAGCTTAATTTCCTGCTTCAGGGACCTGGTAGTGACAGCAATTCATGTGCTTTCTGAAATGCCAAGTTTACCTCTTGGTTAAATAAGGTATTCAGCATGGTGACGCCTTGGAAAAAGAGATGCTAGACATGATGGACCCTTGTTCTGAGTGAGCATGACTTATCTTTAAAAGGTGTAGCTATGTTAGTCTGCTGTAATAAAATTGACAGAGGCAGGTTCACCTTATAGACTAACCAATTTATTAAGGGACATGGACTCTGGTCCTCAAATGCTCACACCTGAATAAATTGATTAGTGCATAAGGTGCCATCTGCCTCTGTCAATTTCATGGCTTTATTTTCTTGTGTTCTTATGCTGCTGTGTTGCTTTTGCGGTTATCTTTGTCCCCATCTCTGCTAGCTACTTATTATACTTCTGTCTGGCCCTCTACTGTTCCCCTAGGGGACTTGTATATATCATCAGATCTCTCACACATTCTCTTCCTCCTTTCCTTGTCCCCTGATGCTCCACTTTTACATTTTAATGGCTGCATTCTTCAAGATGCATGGGGCAGTAGCTGTACTGAGAGCCCTCAACCATTCAAGGTGGCCAGGTCAGCTTAAACAATTGTGTAGTTTCATTTACTGAAAGATTCAGACATAATGTCCAGAAAAGAAATAGTGTGCTGGCTTTTTAAACACTACCCTTTTGTGAGAGAAATAGCCACAGATTCCCCTGGAGGCTTCATTATACAGCAGCTACCTTCACTGGTTGGCTCAGGAGTCCATATGCCTCCAATCCTTAAGCTCAGAATTTAGCCAGGCTGGGGTTATGAGTAGGAGAAAAAAACCCCCCTGAAAATCAGTCATCTTCTTAACAATGGCAGCTTGACTCACAATAGCACTCAGCGTGAGTCTTCTGCAAACAGCCTTTCTCTGCCTTTTCTCTCTCAGCAAGTCCTGAGACTCCCTCAGTCTCACATTTCACACAGGCCTTCAGTCCTTTCTCCCCAAAGCCCTTTAATTTTCACTTTCACAGTGGTAGTGGCACAGCACGTCACGTACTGGAGAACTCCTCTTCCTTTTCTGCTTTCTTCAGTGAGGGTTGAGAGGCTGTCAGTGCCAGCTGCAAGCAGCTAATTAATTAAAAAGAATTGTGGGTGTTCTAGACACAGAGCAACTATGTCCTTCAGCTTGCATTTCATGCAGTCTGTCAGAGTACGTGGACGGTTTTGCTCCCTGGGTGAACCTATAAACAGACGCTCAGCTTACTTTTGTTTAGGAGCTATTCGGTTTGAGACTAGAAAGAACATAGGCAGGACAACTACAGCAGCACTGTAGGCAAACAGTAGATTTCAAGAAATGAGCACATTTAAAGTACGGTGCTGTATAAATCAAATATTATCCCCCGGACTCTATATAGTGCGCCTAGCGATTTGCACCGAAATCCAAGTGTATTCTATAACAATGTCCATAACTTAACTGGCTTGACAGGTTAATCAGTGTTGATAACAGTTCTTAACAGGCAATAATGAGCACTAATTAGAATTTACATGGACAACTCGCTAAGCGCATTCTGTAACGCGGTGCGCCTAACTTCTAACGCATTCAAGCAAAAGGGATGTGGTTATAGGTGGGTAGATGGGCATATTCAAATTTGCATGCATAGTTATAGAATATGGTCCAGTGTGTCTAAATCTACACGCTGGGATTTACATCACATTTTCGTTGGTGTAAATGGTTCTCATAGTTTTAGGTGCTGGGATATCAACTAAGAGTGTTCTGTATACCACGCCAAACTCTAGGTGCCGCTGATAGAAAAAGCTTAGTCGGCACTGATTTCTGCACTGATTTTTTAGGCACCATATCTAGAGTCTCCCATTATTTGTGTAAGGATTAGTTCCTGTCCTAGAGCAAGATTTTTTCAAGACAAAAGGCAATCTGCACAAGCTGATACAGAGAAGAAAGCTCTTGAACTTTATGTAATGATATAGAACACAACATATTTTGTAGTGGGAGTTCATAGATTTGCTTCACAATTAACCTGACCTATAAACAAATCTATATCCACCTTTTGATAAATAGAAAATTATTCTTTTCATGTAATCATTTCACATATACACAGTGGTTTGCTTTTCCTAGCATAACATCATAAAAGGAATTTATTTCCCTTTTATTCTCTTTGACACGTTAAAAGACAGTTCTGGGATACACTTGATTAAAGTATACTGTTGATATGCATCTAGTCTAGTCCAAATCTTGAAATGAAAACGTATAATGAGAGCATGGCAAGATTCTCATTAACTAACAAGAAAGAAATGAGACCTACTCTGAACTGATTAAAGACAACTAAAGAGTGGAGGAGAACCAGCTGGACCTTGACTAGCATGTGTCTGTTGAAGGATTGGAGAAGAAGTTCTAATTTGTATAAAAAATGTTATAAAGAGAAATGAATAACTTCAATAAGCATCTTGGGACAAATATACTGTTTACAAAAAATAAATATTTTAAAACTAAAATAATGATATTAAAAATGATTAGTTGAATTCCAACACAGCCTGCTAGCGAGAGGTACATCAGCTCTAAAAGATGGCACTCAATTATCCATATGTAAAGGTAAAAATATTATGTGGATGCACCATAAATACACTAACCCCCTAATTCTATAAGCTTAGTGCTTGAATGTAGAGGCTGTCCAAAGTCCTACAATAGAATGGTAGGGAATCGGACAGCCCTGAAAGAGGAGCTCCTGGGACATGACAGGGATGGACCATATACATGGACATTCCCAGGTAATAATGATAGCACGGCGATGTTCCCTGCTGGAAGTGAAGACATCTGCATTTAGACCAGCAACTCTGCAGAGTGAAAGAGTGGGCATTGCAGACCCTGCTATATGAGGTTGAGTGGGAGAATAGGAGGTTCAGCAAGAGTCATCCATATACAAAGATATACAGGCCAAGGACCCAGTTCCTTCAGCACACTGATGAAGAATGGACCATACACAATTTTTGTCAGGAGCTGGAACCCCTCTTACAGGCCCCAACTCATAGGGGTCACCCTGTGCCAGCCCATTTGAAAGTAACTTCCTTTCTTGCTTTCCTAGCCACTGGAAGTTACCAGTCACCATTGGCTGTCACAGCTGGACTCAGCCAACCAGCAATTTTACATTGCCTCTCCCAGTTTCTTGGCGCCTTTCTAATATGCACAGTATATAGCATTCCCAAGCATTCCACTCAGTCAACATAGAGGTGGTATGTAATGCCCAGGGGGAGATTATGGATGTGTATGCTTTTCTCAGGGTCATGCCATGACTCTTATATCTTTCAACATTCTGACATCTATGAAAGATATTAAAGCAGAGATATCACCAGTGACTGGCTACTGGGTAAGACGTGCACACACACACATGGCTCTATAGGGGAGACACATGCAAACCCAAAACATGCCATCCATTCATGCACTCAGACACAGAACCCATGGCACAAACCTGTCTATGCTCCCCTTATCTTAATGCTGTTTTCCTCGCTCCCACTCAGGTGACAGTGCATACCCCCAAAGGAGCTGGTTCATGACTCTTATAGTGGCTCCACAGAGTGAGGCAGAGGCATGCTATGATTGTGCACATAAAAGCATAAGAGCCCTCACAAAGAGAAACTGGCATACTTAAAAGCCATTTCAGATGTTTGGATCACTCGGGGGGGGGGGGGGGGGAGCTACTGTATAGCCCATCAAAGGATTGCAAAATTTTTGTCACATGCTACATGCTTCATAACTATGCCAAACAATGAAGACAGCCATTACTGGGCTTGAACGTGCAGGACCAAGAAGACTGCGAAGATGAACCAGCAAACCAACCCATTTTGGTGGGGCTGTCACCCTCACCAGATAGACATATCTGCCAGAAATGAACTCATACACAGACATTTTCAGTAAAAGTAAGTGTGTCAATTTACAATATGCAAATGCTACCATTATTGCATATCCTCTGCCCTTCCCCTCACTCACCCTCACATACATACTGTTCACACACTCCCCCTTCTCCATCAGCCCTCACCTTATTTCTACACACTCATACCTCCCCTTCCACCTCCCCACAACCCCACCTTATCAGGCCCTTTTCTACCTAACCACTTCATTTCCCACCCTTTCCTTTCCCATGGCCCTTACCATGGTCTCCCCTGACACCTCTGCTTCTGGCTACTGTTGGTGATGGTGCTGGGTGCACTGTGGGTGCTTGAACTGGTGCTGCCATAACTCACATCTGACTCTTCCTATTTTGTTGTCTTTTAAAAGTCTGGAAACATCATGGACCCAGTAGACCCCTGGCAGCTGACAGACACAGTCTGTGATGATGGTGGCATGGGCAAGGGAGGACAAGTTAGCACAAGTGTGTCATCTGATCTGCCTGAATCCTCAGGTCTTTGGTGCTTCCTGCTGTGTGGTTGCATGATGGAGGTGTTGGTGGAGGTAGATGTATTTGAGTGCATATCAGTGGTCTGTGTTGTACGTTGGGCACATCTGGGCAGTGCAGCATGGTCAAGGAGGGCAGCTTGTGTTCTTGCATGTCCCTGTGTAGTGCTGCCTCTTCATCCCATAAGCTCTGCTGTACCCTATCATATCCAGGCTATGGTGTTATATAATTTAGATATATATATATATATATATATGAACAATTTTTGGGTTTAAAGTTCATATAATTTCCTGATTTTTCTTTGGCTACCCCAAGGTGCCGTAAGGACTCTTTTGGGGGATTTTGCCCAAGGGTCTTGGTGATGGGGGCATCATACTTGTTAAATTTTCCTGTTATATGTCACGTAAAAATTTAATGGTGGTGATTTATTTCTTGAATCTAAGCAATTGTTAGAATTTTTGGTGGCTTGGGAGGATGGTCCGACCATAATAGTAGTTTTTTTTTGGTTAGCACATAATCTGGCTGTCACTGTATATGATTCCTCTGCCTTGTTGGTTAGGATTTTATTTCTTTTTCTATATTTATTTTTCCTGCTTTACTTCAGCAATATTGTGTGGCTGCATCCAAAAATGCAAACAGGCTGCTAGGAATTGTTAGGAAAGGGATGGTGAATAAGACCAAAAATACTATAATGCCTCTGTATCGCTCCATGGTGTGACCACACCTTGAGTATTGCATTCAGTTCTGGTCACAGTATCTCAAAAAAGATATCGTGGAATTAGAAAAGGCTCAAAGAAGAGTGACCAAAACAGTGCCGTAGCGAGGGTGCCTGACACCCGGGGCGGGTCGCTGCTGCGCACCCCCCCACCCTGGGTGCAGGGCACGGCGCGCCCCCTCCGGAGTGCATCCCCCCACCGAAACGCACCCTACCTTTCAGCGAGGGGCAGGCGGGAGGGCTGATCCGCCCCCAGTGCATGTCACTGGGAGCTGCGTTGGCTCTGCTGCTTCCCTGCTTTCTCTGCCCCGGAACAGGAAGTAACCTGTTCCGGGGCAGAAAGAGCAGGGAACCAGCGAGCCGACACCCCCCCCCCCCCCCAGCGCATGCACCTGGGGCGGACCGCCCCACCGCCCCCCTCTTCCTACGCCACTGGACCAAAATGATAAAGGGGATGGAACTCCTCTCATATGAGGAAAGGCTAGGGTTAGGGTTCTTCAGCTTGGAAAAGAGACAGATGAGGGGAGATATGATTGAGGTCTACAAAATCCTGAATGGTGTAGAACGAGTAGAAGTAAATCAATTTTTTACTCATTCCAAATGTGCAAAGACAAGGGGACACTCGAGGAAGTTAAATGGCAATACTTAAAAAAAAAAAGACAAAATATTTTTTCACTTTACGAATAGTTAAGTTCTGGAAATCTTTGTTGGAGGATGTAGTAACAGATGTTAGCGTATCTGGGTTTAAAAAAGGTTTTGACAAATTCCTGGAAGAAAAGTCCATAGTCTGCTATTGAGACAGACATGGGGAAGCAACTGCTTGCCCTGGGATTGGTAGCATGGAATGTTGCTGCTAACTGGGTTTCTGCTAGGTACTTGTGACCTGGCTTGGCCACTGTTTGGAAAATAGGATACTGGGCTAGATGGACTATTTATTGGTCTGACCCAGTATGGCTATTCTTATGTTCTTATGTATGATTAATGAATGATGTTTATTTCCTCTATTAAGTGAGTTTTCTGTATCTCTGTCTTTTTCTGATTTCTTTTTCTTCACTCAACGTGTAATTAAACTCTGGAATTCGTTGCCGGAGAATGTGGTAAAGGCGGTTAGCCTAGCAGAGTTTAAAAATGGTTTGGATGTTATGTTGAAATTCTAAAAGAAAAATGAAAAAAACAAAAACCAAACTGGTAAGGGCAAAAAAGGGTAAGTTATAGAAGGAAAAAGGGGCAAGGCAAGAGACTAGTGATAACTCAACAAGTGCTCCAGACTTTGGAGGTCATGCTGTAGGCCTGCTGGAAAAGCCAGGTTTTTATTGCTGTCAGACTGTCATAGTAATGCTTGAATGTTTTCACTTATATACACTGTCAGCTAGCACATTTGCTTATTTCCGATCTGAGGAAGAAGGGCGACCTTCGAAAGCTAATCAAGAAATGTATTAAGTTATGTCCAATAAAAAAGGTATCATCTTATTTTCTTTTCCATGTTTTATTTTGTTTGATTTCTATTGATAACCTTAAGAGTGGACTAACACGGCTACCACACTCCTCTACTTATTGCTGTCTTGAAATTTTTGAAAGATGATTCTGCCCTGATCAAAATTGGGAGCCAATTCCAGAAAAACAGAGCAGTAAAGAAAAAAGCTCGATGACCAGTTAACACAAGCTGGGCAGATTTTGGGCCTGTAAGAACCAGATGAAAATCATTGATAGAATGCAGTAGCCGAATTGGGGAATAGTTGAAGAAACTAAATAGTCAGACATAAATGCTCTAAAAGTGAGTATTAGAAGCTTAAAGATAACTCACTGAACTAAGGGAAGCCAATTACATTTTTGCAAAAGAAGAGTGACGTGATTGTATTTCTTTGAATGACAAATCAATTTAATAGCAATTTTCTGAATTGTTTGAAGTTTCTTCAGATTAGCATGTGTGCAACCAAGGTAACTAATATTGCAATAATCTAGCCTCGAAACTATAAGGGATAGGACTACTTGTAAAATACATGCTATGGGGTCCTTTTACCAAGTGGAGGTAAAAGGTGGCCCACAGTGGTGTTGGCACGTAGGATTGCCATGTGCTGAGGCCACCTTTTACTGCAGTGGGTAAAGGACATTTTCTGCATTGAAGCAGTAAATGGTTGTGCCCTACTTTAAAAATGGGCACGTGGCCATTTACTGCCAGAGCCCTTTCTGCCTTCTATGTAGGAAGCGGTGAGGGCTCCAACAGTAACCCAGCAGTAATCGGGCAGTGCATGGTGCTTCCTGATTACTTCTGGGCATGCCTAATCCTCACCCACTGGCGCTAGAAAATTCTTTTTTTTCTATGGCTGGAAATGGCACGCAGAAAAAACAGAAGTACCGTTGGGCTTCTGGGCGAGCCCAGTGGTAGGGCTGATTTGCCACAAGCTACCACAGTGGTAGCCTTATATAAAATATATACATATTTACAGAATAGCCCTTAGGCAGAATTTTGGCATGTGCACAATACATGTGCATATGCCATTATTCGAATCATTTATGAATGTAATAAGTATGTAAATGTTAGTGCAGTTTATAGATTTACCCCCTTTGTGTGTTTTAACACTCAGGACTTCATATTTGTGAAAAAAATCTCACTTTAGTTGTTTATTTTTAATGTATACTTCTGTGTATTAACTTATAGACTTTATAGTTCTAATATCTTGTAACTATTACCATTTTAAGACAGTATGTTGTTGTATTTAGGTTGCAAATAATCTGACTATATGCAGTATTAGATCATTTTCAGTATCCACTGCGTGTATGTATCAAGCTGCTATTTTTCCACATTTATAGCTTTTCCATGATTTCATTCCAAATTAGATTTATAAGCACATATGTTGCTAAAATTCAGGTAGTAACAGCACCTGTTATAGAACAAGAGATTACGTCTAAACACAGCATGGATCCGTACTTAATCATGTCTAACTATCTCAAATGTGTCCTGGTTGGGAGAATTGTGTATATTATCATTTACCTAGGATTGGATTAAAAAGTACATTGTCTTATTCTTCTACCCTCCTCCTTAAAAGCTGTTATGCATTCTAGTGCCAGAAATATGCTGCAGGGCTAGCCACCCACTGAGCTGGCTAGATTTATGTTTCAGATTTGCTGTGATTGAAAAGTACATTGGGATCTGTATTGTTGTTTGAGAATACAAGGTTTCTGGAGAGCACTGACAGTCAAAGATGAAAGTAGAATTGTAATAGCAAAGTGAAGTGTTTAATTCTCATTAAGAAATATAGCTATAAAGTTGATCATCGGTATAAGCTAGTTGTTCATAATTAATATTTTTTTGTGTTTCTTTAAATGAGTAGTTGAGGAAAAGCATGCAGAGACAGTTCACTGCTGGCAATACAATT
Source organism: Microcaecilia unicolor (assembly GCF_901765095.1). Classification (NCBI taxonomy): domain Eukaryota; kingdom Metazoa; phylum Chordata; class Amphibia; order Gymnophiona; family Siphonopidae; genus Microcaecilia; species Microcaecilia unicolor. The sequence continues at coordinate 65,410,809 of NC_044037.1, read as the reverse complement.
ATATTGGACCCACACAGCTCTTTCAGCAGCAGAAAAGGAAGCTGAAATCACATAGTTTCAAATACTTAACATCACTGTAATTTAGGCTTGACCCTGTGGCTTGAGTGGAACTTGGGTTAGGAACTGATGGGGTTATGAGTGCTTTTTTGGAGGCGAGGAGATGGAAGAGAATTGCTGGTACTGATGCAAGAACAATGAAAGGCAGTGGAGCCTTTTCTTTTAGTCTCTGGTCAGAGAAAACAGCAGCATTCTCACAGGGGAGAGGGCCTGTGGCACAGAGGGGGGCTCTGAAGGAGGAATTGGAAGGACTGAAAACAAAAGTACAAGGCCTTTGTGATGTAATGTATGGGGGTTGGGGAGTATTTAAAAATTGTTTGCTGGATGCCACTGACCTGCAATCTAGAGAGGGGAGGTAACGGGAATAAAAACAAAACAAAACAATATTTAGCAAAAGAAAGGTCTGCTCACATTTTTGTCTAACATCTGCATAACATGTAAGGATGAATACTGCAGAACAAAGCTTTGGGGATTTTGGAACATTGATAGGAGAGTTGGTTAGGTTATGTTTATTCTATAAAACAGCTGTTTAAAGCATTGGATTTTCTATAAATCAAGCAGCAAAATTATCTAACTGTTCCAAATATTAGTTACATTTTATTGAAAGCAGATACTCCTTAATTTATGTACCTTTTTTTTTTTTTCCCAAGGATGAAATAGTTTTTAAAACCAGAATACTGTTACAGACTGTCTGGTATATACTACTAGCAGGATGAGTTTAGAGACCTTTGTTGGTGAAGGTTACTTTGAGTCAATCTGTTCTGAGGGGAGAGAAAGCAGCTCCAAATGATGGAAAACCCTCCTGAAACTAGTTAGATTGGAACGTATTGTTTGAAATCCTGGAAACCTTTCTTATTTTAAGAATTTTTTTTACTGATGGACCCCCCCCCCCCCCACAATAAGGAAGAATCCTAAAGCAAAGTGTCCATTTCCATTCTATTTCACTTCATAATGTTATTGTTTCAAATTGAATATCATATTCTATTTAATCATTGTGTAGTTGAACCCTACAAGTTTTTTATACTGATGTATTCACTGATAATTTGTATTGTTAGTTTAATATGTTAGCCACATTGAACCCGATTTGATTGGGAAAATGTGGGATATAAATAAATACATATTAAATGATAGAGCTGCAGTTTGAGCCAAAATTGTATAGTGGATTCAGACTGGTAAAGCTAACCTATTATATCAATCACCCCTGGGGACTTTGGTGGTGATGACAAATAAAAACATCTATTTATTTTATCCTTTCCTACAACCATCCAATTGAGCTCAGTCAGTAGAATCCATTCTAGGAAGGAACTGAATGCTGTAAGTTCTCTGATCTGGGAGGAAGGTATTGTACCAATCCTAGAATTCTGTGCAGTTGGTCCAGCTGTAATCATTTATTTGAATTTGAACCTTCTGGAGATCACTTATGCAGCCTTGAGTCAGATATATGTGTAATCCCCAATTAGGTTGGGGATTAGTAGAAGAGTAAACCCTGTAAGGAGTCACTGAGGGGAGTGACTGGGAGGTCCCTAGGGGGGGGGGGGGGGTAGGAACCCCAGCCCTTGGGAGTGTTTATGAAACAAAATGCAGAGGAAAAGTGCCCCTGGAGAGAAGAGTGAGAGGGGAGGTGGAGTTAAGGGATAATAAAAGAGGAGATTTTGAGCAGGAAGAGATTCTTGGGTTTTGCCTCTGACTAAGGGTGCTTAGTAAACTCTGATTGTCTGTGAGCTCCTGCCAAGTGACCAGGAGGGAGAAGTGGAATCCTGGAATGCCATCTACAACTGGGAAGAAAATAAGGCTTAGTTATTGCCGGTCTCACAATAACTAGAGAGGGAGTAAGAGCAGTGGCATACCGAGCGGTCCACCCCAGGTGTACGCTGCAGGAGGGGTACAGGAAGCAGCCACGTGGAACCAGAGTTAGATCCGGGTAAGACCCGGGCTACATATGTATGATATAGAATCTGAGTCAGTGGCTACATGTGAGACATAAGAGATTTGTATGGCAATTGAACTTGACATTAAGGAAGTAATTCTATGATTATGCACCTATAAATATGCGCCAAGAGGGCGGCTGCTAGGAGTCTAATCTACAGAGGAAAATAAGCACCTAATAGAATTCTAGCATAACAGCCTATAATTTACCGTAGGTACAAGCATTTATCCCAACCATAGAGCTGGCCCAAGTGTTCATGCCTAAATGCCAGAGACTTTCCCAGAGCTTGCTGGCAGTTCTCCCCCTTACCCAGTGGTGTATTTAAGGAAGTATTTCACAGTTTAACTCAGTCTTTAGTCCTTAGCTGCCTTGATTACTGTAATGGGATATATGCAGGGTGCAAAGACATGCTTCTGAAAAAATTACAAACTGCCCAGAACACAGCTGCTAGGCTTATTTATGGTAAATCGAGGTTTGAAAGCTCAAGACCACTGCGTGAGAAACTGCATTGGCTCCCTGTCAAGGACCGAATAACATTTAAAATTTGCGCTCTGGTGCATAAAATTCTCTTTGGTGAAGCCCCTGCGTATATGGATACCCTTGTCAGCTTACCACCTCGAAACTCTCACAGATCAGCTCACTTGTACTTAAACCTGCATTACCCAATCTACAGAGGCCTAAAGTATAAAACCACCTATGCCTCCACCTTTTCCTATATTAGCGCACAACTGTGGAATGGTCTATCTAAATTTGTGAAAATTACCCCTGATCATCCGACCTTCAAAAAATACCTTAAGACCTTCTTATTTGGAAAAGCTTACGCTCCTGACCTGCTCTGCACCGCTGGCTATTGAATTCAATTTCTCTTTCCACATTTCCACATTTCTGCTATTACTCTCTAGCCTCTTTCACTACAATGCCATTGACTGTTGTAGAATTGATGTATGACTTTTGTAAATTTCTGTAAGCCACATTGGGCCTGCCCTTGGGTGAGAAAATGTGGGATATAAATGCTATAAATAAATAAATAAATGTGTCAGTTTTGAGAACCACCGCATTAAACTTTTAAAAAATAAGACCTGCTAGTTTAAAACATACGAACTTGTACAGGTAACCAGTGGAGGAAAATCAAGGCTGGATTAATGCAATCATACTTTTTCAAGTGAAAAATAAGTCTATCGACAATATTCTGTAAGGTCTGCAATCTAGTATGCAATTTAACAGTAATATAATACAAACTATTACAATAGTGTAAATGAGAGAGTGCAAGGGTTTGAACCAAGATTATAAAATGCTTTCATTAAAATAATGGTGAACATTTTGCAGCATTTGAAGCTTAAAAATGCATTCTTGATAATATAATTAACTTGTGGTTCAAAGGAAAGTGTAGAATCCAGAATAAAACCCAAAACCTTAACCGTGCATTCAACCTTTAAGGATAAATCCTTAGAAATAATGAGAGATTCTAGAATCAAGTTTTACAGTATCTAGCCATAATAATTTTCTTTGTTTAATTTGAAACTGTGAATCAAACAATGATGATCAAAAATGGAGATATAAGAAGCATTTTAGGCATAATAAGGTGTTCCTCCACTATTGGAACTAGCAGAAACATATCATCTGTGTAAGAATAAAAACATATTTTCAGAGCTGAAAATCCTGATTCAAAACAAGTCAAGTATATGTTAAATAAAATAGGGGATATGGGTGAAACCTGTGGAACACCACAGGCAGAGATCCAACCTTCTGAAAAAACCTCCCCCATTCTCATGTTAAAAATTTTGAAAACCAGGACAAAACCTTGCCAATGATTCCGAAAGAACACAGCTTGAAAAGAAGGATCTCATGATCTACCGTGTTTCAAAGGCAGCAGTCAAGTCAAATTGCAGCAAAATGGAGACAGTGCCTTTTCTAAAAAAGATCTAGCATCAGAGACCAATGCTAGCAGAGCTAACTCTGTGCTATGAAAAGCCCTGAAACCAAATTGTTTAGAATTCAAGCAATTAAAATCTAAAAGCTGAGAAAGCTGCTTCGCAAATACGGCCTCTGACACTTTAGATAAAAGAGGAATACTGGCAACCGGTCTGTAGCTTGATGGCTGACTATAATCCAAAGTAGCATTTTTCAAAATAGGAGTAAGAATTATCCTTCTCATATTTTTAGGATATTGACCTAATTCAAAAAGTTTATTCAAGAATTTAAGATATGCAGGACAACCATCAAGCAACAGGAAGATTTAGAAAATCTAGCCACCAGCAATTTAATTTTATCAGATTCAATAAAAGGGAAAGCATTCCAAATTCTGTCTGCAGGGGATGCCAAGTCATCTGACAACATGGACATATCGACCACCGCAGATATGTTAGAATGCAAGAAATCTCTTACTTTGGTAATCTTATCCGAAAAATAATTTGCTAAGGTGGAAGCAGAATGGCTAGAATCCTGATTACCAAAGTCATTACAATTTAAAGAAAGCTTCCTGAAAATGTTAATTCTTGTTCATTTTTAAGGCAACTTGTTAACTATTTGGGTGATAAAGTAAAGATTTTTTTTTCAGCTTTTCATATAGCTAGTTTATAAACTGTAATAGCCTTCTTCCAATCAGATTTAATCTAAGGGCATCAAGAGCATGAATTAAGGTTGCAGGGGGCTGATTCAGGAACAATATCAGGAACAACTTTTTCTTGGAGAGGGTGATGGATACCTGGAACGCCCTTCCGCGGGAGGTGATGGAGATGAAAATGGTGACTGAATTCAAAACTGCATGGGATAAGCACAAAGGAATCCTGTATATTTTATTTTTGTTACATTTGTACCCCGCACTTTCCCCACTCATGGCAGGCTCAATGCGGCAGGCAATGGAGGGTTAAGTGACTTGCCCAGAATCCTTCTGTGACTGTTCTCTTGTGCTTGACTGCTTAAATATTTTAAATTTAAATGCTTTACTTTTTGTCTATTAGATTGTAAGCTCTTTGAGCAGGGACTGTCTTTCTTCTGTGTTTGTACAGCACTGCGTACACTTTGTAGCGCTCTAGAAATGTTAAATAGTAGTAGTAGTAGTCTCAAGGAGCTGCCTGTGCTGGGAATTGAACTCAGTTCCTCAGGACCAAGGTCCACCACCCTAACCACTAGGCCACTAGGCATGGAACCAAATGAGCTTAGTGGTGATTTTACATGGCAACACTAGGAACTGGGAAGCAAAGCCAATGCTGAGCATACTTCTATGGGACAGACTAAGCCTCAGTAACTGGAGAACAAGGCCAGTGCCGGGCAGACTTCTATGGTCTGTGCCCTGAAAATGGCATGGACAAATCAAGATCAAGTATACATATGTAGTATCACATCAGTGGCGTACACACCCCCTGTCAGACCCGGCCCCTGCCCCATACCTTAAAATCCTGACTGTCTTCACCAGGACAGCAGCAACAGCACTCATAGGCTATCCACGGCCTGTACAGGGACTTCCTTCCTAAACTGTACCACCACAGACAGCCTATGAGTTCTGCTGCCTGGGTGAAGATGTGGTACGCGCTGATATTAGTGGCTACATTATCTGCACATGCGTGGTAAGGGCATGGGTGTAGCCAGAAATTTTTATAGGGTGTGTCTCCCCCCCATGCTGTGCAGCCCCCCATCTGCTGCTGTCCCCATACCTTAAAATTTTATCTGGTGCAGTCTTCACCTGGGCAGTGGTAATTAGGGGCAGGACTGTTCAGGGAGGAAGTCCTGGTGCAGGCCGCGGACAGCCTATGAGTGCCACTGCTGCTGCCTGGGTGAAGGCTGCAGAAGACAGGATTCTAAGGTATGGAGGGCAGTGGTGGTGGGGGGGATGGGGGAGGCACACCCCCTGTAAAACCTTTCTGGCTACGTCTTTGTCCGTACCACGCATGTGTGGATGATGCAGCTGCTTATGTCAACATGCACCACACCATCACACATTATATGAATGATGTCAGCGACTCGACAAGGCTGCAATAGATCCAGGGTCTTCCCAGATCTGCTTTCCTGGGCTCCTAGCACCACACAGTGGTCTGCAATGGTGGTGACCATACCAAAATTGCTATCTCCATGGCAAAAAATACCAGCACGGGACTTGTTTCAATAAAGGTTCCCAAGGTTTGCCCCAAGACCTGGGAGCACCCAGATAAATTTGTAAAATCATTTTTAACCAAACTGGTTACACTACAAAACACATCACTACCTTTTTTTGTTGACTAACCAGTCCCCAAACCAGGAGAGCTACCAGTACTGGAAATAAATCAAGGAAGGAAGGTTTTTCACACTATCCCACTGCATGCCAACTTGGAAGTCAAGTTTAGGTATGTCTTGACCCTCAGACAAAAACACCAAAACCTTGTCCACTCTAGAGTATCCCAAAACAATTCCAAATCCTAGTTGGGACCTAGAGGAGCCTGCCACACCGTTACCTCATTGAAATCCTGCAAAATAAGACACCTACAAACATAAGTCTGCTCACAGCTGGTGGGGAACCTGCAAAACATGTTGTTTCTTGCCAATCTTTAGCCAACTGCACCTTCTGTTGTGTAAAAGCTCTGCTCATTGGGGTCACCTTACAAGCAAATTTAAAATGCTCAATCAGTGACTGCACCTGACTCAAAGTCAATTTCTTCTTCCTCCATGCCTGAGTAATTCCTGAGTAATCTGGACTCCACCTTCACAGAGTCCAATTCAATTCTTTAAAAGGTCAACAAAGCACATGGATCTTCTGACTATTTCTCAGCCAGTGGTATCCGAAATTTCATATTCAGAGTAATTTAACTGGCCAGAAATGGCTTCTGGCTGGTTCAATCACTTGTTCAGGGTTAACTGCTCATTTTCAGTGGCAGTACACGCAGGGGTGTGCTGGTAAATTGTTAACAGGGGGCTCTCTCTCACCAGCAAAGTAAAAGAGAATTCAAGAGGGGCCCAAGCCCACATTTTGGGATCCATTTGTTAAAGTAGCCATGGAGAACCGGCTCCCAAAATTCTGAAAAACTTAACAAACGGCTCTCAAGAGCCTGTGAGAGCCTGCTCCAGCACACCACTGAGTACAGCATAGCTGGTTAAGTGCTGAATGTTGCATGTAACTGGCTGAGGTTTAGCTGGCTCCAGAAACCCAGAAATTCTGTACTAGAGCCTGGACATAGCCTGGCATTGAATTTCCAGTCATAGCACCAGCGGTGGTCAGCAAAACGCTGAGCACTGCTGGCTGAATGTCGACTGTCTTCTAAATAATGAATTATAGTATTCCCAGAGACCCACTGCACAAACTGATGTGAAAAAGCCATAAAAGCTTTGAAATACATGTATGCTACCAAACAACTCATAGGCATACGTTTGTCAAAATAAAATTTCCATTTGAATGTAAATGACCATAAATGAAAAGACTCATATAAAGGCAGTTATAATATAAGTCTCTTACTGGGAACCATACATATGAGCTCACATCAACTTTTCAGTCCCAGACCATATTTTTCTCCCACCACATTGTATACCGTAATATTTCATATTGCAATTTTCACAAGCTTTTCTAATCTTGCCTCAGTAGTGCTTAATTGTCCAGTAATAATTGTTTGGCAATTCAAACAGCACTAAGTTCTTCATCAGCTTCTACACTTTCATATTAATATATTTAGTGCACTTATCTTTAGTGTTTTCGGACTGGGGGCTCAAAGCTGTCTGACATGCATGTCCCCTTATGTCGTTCTAGCGCCAACTTCAATATCAGCCTTTGCCATAAGTGCACCATTCCTCATCCTCAGTAACTTTATAGCCTGATCTTAGTTTAGTGGGTAGAAGGGGAAGGAAGTGGGCTCATGATTGCATAATAGTGCACCCTATTGCTAGTGTGCTCTGTTGCTCCAAGTGAGCCCTATAGTTCCAATGGTCACTCTTTTCCTCAATAGTGTGCCCTATGATTCAAAAAACATATCTATTGCCAAATAATAAACATTACTGAGCAATAGTGCACACAAGCCTTTGGAGACCAAACTTCATCAGATAGCCCAGGATGATACAGTAAGAGACCTCTGAAACCTTCTCTTGTTTGTTTTTCCTCTGCTCTCTCGCTTTCTCCAGTTTTGAATGCATGTCTTTCCTATCATTAATGGAATTCCTTTCCTTAATGGAGTTTTTTTTCCTTTTTTCTAATTGTTTTTAGATTGTACTTCTCTGCTCTGCCATAGCAGCTACAGTGGTAGAGCAAATTATAATAAATCATAAACTATTAAGCAATAGGGTTCACAATAGGGCTCACTATTTGCACAAGAGGGTGCACTATTGTAAAATACTATGCACTATTTAAACAGAAATAAAACCCCAAATCTAATTTTTCCCAATCATTTAGGGTTAAAAATAAAGTTTTTTCAAACAAATGCACATCCCTAAATGACATTTTAAACTGTAAGGCAATAATAATAATAATAATAATAATAATAATAATAATAATAATAACAACAATGTTACATGGAGGGGCATTTTTGAAATGACGTCTAAGTTGGACTTTGGACATTTTACGCTAAATCCGAATAGCAAATGTAACATTTTTGAACAAAGAAAAACGTTTTGTGCTTTGTGTGTTTATCTTTTTAGGTTATTTTCAAAAAAAAATGCACAAGTAAAAAATTCACAAAATCAAGCTATTGAGATGTAGGAGGGGCCAGCATTCCCCCCCCCCCCCCCAGACATCCCAGGAGATCAGTGGGGCACCCTAGGAGGCACTGCTGTGGACTTCATATAAATGCACCCATGTACACATCTCACCATTGTTCCATTATCATGTCTGCTTAGCCCTCCAAAACCCACCCAGCCTACTACCTACTACCCCCCAACTGTACACCAGTACAGCTGTACACCAGTACAATAACCCTTATGGGTGAAGGGGGCACCTATATGTGTGTACAGATGGTTTTCAGTGAAATTTGGAACGCTCACAGTTTCCACCACAAATGAAACAGGTAGGGGAAGGTATGCATTGGGTCCAGCTGTCTACAGTGCACTACACCCACCACTAGACTACTCAATGGACCTGTATGCTGCTCTAATGGATCTGGTTATGACATCTGAGGTGGGAGGGGTTCAGTGACCCCTGGGGGAGTAAGGGGGATCATCCCTGAATCCCTCCAGTGGTTATCTGGTCATTTAGGGCACCTTTTTCTGTCTTATTCATTAGGAAAACAAATCTAGACCAAAACATTGACGTTTTGCCCTAGACATTTTGTTTTTGTTCCATTATGGCTGTAAAACGTCCATGTGTTAGGCACTCCCTAATCCCACCTTTGAAACGCCCCCAACACACCCTTTGTGATTTGGACGCACTACAGACAACTTGCATAGATAAACGTCTGCAAAATAGGTTTTGAAAATACCAATATGGACATTGTGAGAAGAAATTTGTCCAAATCCTGCTTTATGACACTTTTTGGACGTTTTTCTCTTTCAAAAATGAGCCCCTTAGGCAATGTAACAAATAATAGGAAAAATAATCTTTCATGATAATGTTAGCTTCAGCCCACAATGAAAGATCTAATTAGAGGATCAAATAAAAGATAAATAATAAATCAAAGGAAAACAAAATGCTATCTTTTAAAATTCCTTACAAGTCTCACTAAAATCCAACAATTCAACTACTTTAACATCTTACTTTAAAACCATCATCTGTTTATTAATGAAAAGGCAGTCCCAACCGGATTTTAATTGTGGGCAATACCTTCTCTGCATTTAATAATGGATAAAGGCAAACAGATTGGTAAAACCAAAATACACCATTTGGAAAATTTATAATTCAGCTGGCCCAAGCACAAAAGAAACACTTTCATGCCAAAGATTTGGATTGTCATCTGTTTCATACATTTGTATATTTTGTAAGATGAAATCAAGTAGTTGAATGCTATTCAATTTTTTTTATAATATCTATCTACACACACACACACACACTCAAAAAAAAAAAAAAAATATATATATAAAATTGAACTTTAAGGAGATCACAGGCTGATAGAAAGGGAAAATTTCCCCTTCACTACATCAGGCAGTATATAATTAATTAATACTCATTTAACCTGCAAAACAAATCTAGCAAATATATCATTCAGATTTAGTTTTCTCTTTCTAGAACAAAAAATTCTCCAAGTGTGGTGGATCCAGAAAAATATAAGAATTACTCCCAAACATGACCTTTGCATGGAAACTGAAGGAAAAATGTGGCTTTCACAGCCAAAATACAAGATCTAAGCTGAAAGAACACTTTACGATGCAATTGAATAGGTCTGCCATATCAGGGAAAATAGTAACTTTATGACCAAAAAACAATACTTCTTTTTTTTTAGAAAAGTAAGTCTATAAAATGAGGGACAAATTGGAGTTTCTGTGTGGCCCTTGCGGTAATATCAATTTTGGTGCACATCCGCTTTGCACATCTGAAAAATATTTTTTATTTTATGACACACGTAATGGACTTGCACCAATTGGCATTTGACATGCATAGGTCATTACCGCCCAGATTCTTTACTGCTAGGTCTGTGGCTGGCGGTAAGGTCTCAGACCCAAAATGGACGCGTGGCAATTTTGATTTTGCTACACGTCCATTTTCAGCAAAAAAAGAGGCCTTTTTTACAGGTGCACTAAAAAATGGATCGGTGCATGCCCAAAACCTGCGCCTACACTACCGCAAGCCATTTTTCAGTGCGCCTTTGTAAAAGGACCCCTAAGCAACTTATATTCTTCCTTATAAAAGGATACCTAGAAGGTTAATCTTTTAGCAATTAGGTCCTGTGAAGATTCTAAGAATCTAGATAAATCTAGACTGTCTAGTGAGGCAATCACCAGCCAGTATATTCCCATCACATACTCCCTCCTTATTATCAGACTTTCAAACTCCAGAAGGCAAATAATACATATTTTTCATATAAATCTTGAAGACCTCTAATGGTGCCAACTAACGTGTCTTTGGAAAGTTCAAAATACACAAGTTCTTAGCGCCTAATACATTTTCAAGGAATTCCAACTGAAGATGAGTAAACAAACTGTCTTTAATCATTGTACCAGCTGTAACAGAAATGGTGACCATTTGAGATTCAACTTCACGAAGCTGCAACTCTGATTTATTAATTTTGGAATCCTGCTCCGCCAATTTAATTACTGTTTCCTCCGTAAATCTACCTAAATTAGGGAAATTATCTTGAAGAAACTTTTCAACTTGATTTATATCAAACGTCTTTCAAAGAAACTTCCTGTGAATGACTAAGAGCAGATAGAACAACTGAGGGAAGTGAAATAGAAACTAGAGATGGTATCTTTACTACTTCCTGGAGACTGACCCCAGGAGATAGAATCTGAATTATTAACCCCCCATGGTTTTAAGGCCACACTCACTTTGGAGCGGCCTCTTCCGACAGAGAGAACAGGTTGAGGATGTGGGGCAGGACCCCCAGATAAAAGAAATGCTCCAGATAATGAAGAGGCACTCACAGTCAGTAGTGGTTGAAGAGCCAAGGCCTGTTGAAGATGGAAGTCCATGCGTTCCTGAATAATTGCAGGCTGTATAGGTCCCTTCCGAACTTCTTTGCATTTCCTCATTTGAGAGAAGCAAGAAAGCCCGCGCCTTGCTTCTGCACCTTTGGACACACCCCTTCAGACATGCGTCAATAGGCACACACTGCAGGCCATGTGCTGAGGGCAAGATGCCACGTTATGCCACTTGGGACCTCACACCAGTCGGGATGTTCCGGGGAGCCTCGCAAACCGCCAGCAGCAGGGTAACAGCTCAGCCTGTCAAATCTCGCCTCTGCCATGGCAAGGATGCTGCTTTATGCCACTTGGAACCTCACACCAGTTGGAATGTTCCTGGGTGCCTCACAAACTGCAGCAGGGTAACAGCTTAGCCTGTCAGATCTCCTCACACATATATTTTTACAATTAGACATGATTTACCGTGATAAATTGTAAAGAATCCCTCTCAAAACTTCATCATCTTTATCCAAAGGACACAATCGTGCCAAAGTACTTACTTTGAGGGAAATTTTCAAAGCAGTTACTCCAGGTGAAATGAGTTGTATCTGCTTAAAAGACCTACTTCATGAAAGTGTGGCAACAGCACAGTTAAATATGGGGTTAAATGGCACCATTACCATGCCACTGCAAAGAACCAGGCAGACCCAATAAGGGGAGGCCACACACAAACAGGATGGCCACTGAAGAGCAGGGGAAAAGGGGGGTGAGGGGAGGGGTTGTGGGGAAAGTAGGGACAGAGCAGTTACAGGTGACTCCAGTAAAGAAAGGGTTAAAAAGAAAGGGGAGGAGCGAAGAAAGGAGGGGTGGCAAGAAAGGTACAGAGAGGCAGTCTCTTTTGTGCCCATCGAGCAGAGAGAGAACAACGCTGAGGGGGGGAGGGGAGCTCACCGCAAGCGAGGTGTCGCTGCCGGGAGCAGTGGGGTCAGCCTACAGCAGGTATACAGTGACAGTGATGGGTACACAGCAGCTTAACGTTGAACAGTTATAAGTTATGTGGTAAATCGTGGTTGAAAAATGGTGGTTGAAAAGTGGCAACTTAAGAAAAGAAATATATGCCTGTATGGTAGCAGATTTATTGAGAGAATGCACCAAGACACAACTTGTCTCCTGGCTTGGATTGTCAGGAGGCCCAGAACATCGTGTGGAAAAAGATGGTAGGTGCATCCTTATATGGGATGCACCAGAAAGACAGCAGGTGCTAGGAGAGACAGCACAGAGAAGAGACACAGGGTGCTTGGACGGCACAACCTGTGAGCCAAGAAAGGCAATGTTTGAGTGAAGCTGTGTACCCAGGCTGGAGCAAGATGCAGAGGATATGACAAGTAATGAATATGTTATGTATTATGTTTAGAAATACAATGTTAGATGTTCCTGGCTGTGGCCTAAATAAATTCCAATTTCTGTTGAAAAGCGGACTCTGGTGTATTAATAAGTAATGCAAGGGGATAGTTAGCTCTGAGAGTGTGAAGACTCTGTAAGCTTATGGGTGAAGGATGTCCTTTGCTATGCCTCCGCAGTTGAGGACATCCAAAATGTGGATGTTTCTGTGAGAAGGATGTCCATGCCTGGATGTTTCTAGGAGAAGGATATGCATGCCTTTGCTATGCCTCTGATACCCCCTTTATTTATTTGGACTTTGGATTACAAGTAGCAGTAGTGGGATTTGAACTGGCCACCTCTGGATTGCAAGACCATTACTCTAACCACTAGGCCACTTCTCCACTCCACTACCTTGAAATTTGGCTGTCCCTGTGGGGGGGGGGGGGGGGAGCAGTTCAGGATGTCCAAAATGTTTGAAAGAAGGATGTGCACGCCTTCGCTATGCCTCCGCTGACACACACATACTTCCCCCCCCCCAGGGACCTGCATACTGCTGTGATGGACCTGAGTATGATATTTCAGGATAGCAAAAAAAGTTTTTAAAGTTGTTTTTTTTGGGGGTGGGAGGTGGTTAGTGACCATTGGGTGAGTCAGGGGAGGTCATCCCCAATTCCCTCCGGTGGTCATCTGGTCAGTTCGGGCACCTTTTTGAGGCTTGGTCGTAAGAAAAAATGGACCAAGTAAAGTTGTCCAAGTGCTCGTCAGGGACGCCCTTTTTTTTCCATTATCGCTCGAGGATGTCCATCTGTTAGGCACACCCCAGTCCCGCCTTCGCTACGCCTCTGACACGCCACCGGGAACTATGGTCGTCCCCGTGACGGAAAGTGGATCAAGACAATGGTGGTGATCAGCACATTCAAGTATCTTGGATAGGAAAGGGAGGAGGGAGATAGGGCAATAGTTGTAAGGACAGGTAGGGTCCAATTAAGGTTTTTTGAGGAGTGGTGTGACTATGGCATATTTGAAAGCATCAGGAACAGTCGCAGTGGAAAGTGAAAGATTTAGGATATGACAGATAAAAGGGATGACAGTAGGAGAGATAGTGCTAAGTAGATGGGTGGGAATAGGATCAGAGGAACAGGTAGTTAGTTTTGAGGAAGAAAGAAAATGTGCAGTTTCCTCTTCTGTGATTTCAGAAAAGGAAGAAAAGGAGGAGGGGGTTGAAGGAGGGTTGAGAGAATGGACTAAGGGAAGGAGAGGTGGAGGTGACTTGGTTGAGAATTCGTTTAATTTTGTGAACCTTATCATGAAAGTACTCAGCCAGAGCCTGAGGAGAAAGTGAGGGGGAGTTAGGGATGAAGGCACTTGCAGGAGAGAGTTCAGTGTGGCAAAGAGACGTCGAGGGTTTGAGCCAAAAGGCTTTGTCAACTGGATGTAGTAGTCCTGTTTGGCAAGTAAAGAACAGACTGGAAGGAGGTCAGAAAGAATTTGAAATGTATGAAGTCAGCATGGGCATGGGATTTCAGTCAAAGGCATTCAACAGAGTGGGCACAGGAATGTAGGTAGCAGATTCTAGAGGTCAGCCAAGGATAGGGTTTGGTATACCTTACAGAATGGGGAATGGGAGGAGCAAGAGTATTCAGAGCAGAGGACAGAGTAGTATTATAGGAAGAGACAGCCTCATTGACAGACTTGGATAACATAGTGGTTGAGAAGAGATTTGAAACACTGGAGGACAAAGTAGAAGGGTCAATAACCTGTAGATTCCTAAATGTATTTGTTGAGATTGGATGGGACTCGGGGGGAGGGTGTTTAAGTGTGAACGTTTTTTGATGATGGTCAAAGAGGGGAAGAGCTGAGGCGCAGAAACTGGACAGTGAGCAGTTGGAGAAAAAGATAAGATCAAGAAAGTGGCCATTCTGGTGAGTGGGGGTAGTGGAGCACAGTAGAAGATTGAAAGAGGATGTTAAAGTGAGAAACTGAGAAGCATAAGAGTCAGAGAGATCATTAGCATGAATGTTAAAATCCCCAAGAATGAGAAAAGGAGATGAAGGTTCAAGAAAGAAGGAAAGCCAGGCATCAAAGTCAGTGAGAAAGGAAGAAAGGGACTTATCAGAGGGTCAATAAATGTCTGCTGTTTGCAAAAGCAAAGGAGTGAATAGACGGAGTGGACTTCAAAGGAAGAAAAGCAGTGAGACTTAGGTGGAAGAAGAGGTTGAAATCTATAGGAGGGTGAAAGTAGTAGCCCAACATCACCTCCGCAGCCAACTGGGCGAGGAGTATGGGAGAAAATGTAACCTCCATGACACAAGGCCATGGCTGAAGCAGAGTCTTCAGGGCAAAGTCATCTCAGTTAAGGTAAGCAGAAGGAGAGTACGAGAGATAAAGAGGTCGTGGATGTAGGAAAGTTTGTTGCAGAGTGATCATTCCACAGAGCACATGAGAAAGACAGGGAAGAAGGGGGGAGGAGAGGAACAGAAATTAGATTGGAGACATTACAGTGTGACCTGCATGAATAGGATGAGAGCTGATGTGGAGGACCAGGATTGGGATTGATATCCCCAGTGGAGAGTAGGCGAATGAGCAAGAGAGTACAGAGAAGATAGGGGATGCATGACGATAGCGATGAAGGCGAGATGTACTCAGATAGAATGGAGATAGTTGAATGGAAGGAAGGAAGGAAGGAAGGAAGGAAGGAAGGAAGGAAATATTGAAGGTTGAGAGCTGAGAAGGGAGAAGACAAAAGAGATGGTGAGATGATGAAAGCAGAAGGTGGGCTATGTGTTCCTGCAGTATACAGTGGTTTCAGTTGGAGAAAGAGATTAGGAAGGGACAGTACCAAGAAGATAAAGTGTACTGGAGCCATAAGATGTAACTGGGAGAAAATACAAAGTCTATAGAGAAAATGCTATGAGTTCTGTCAGTTGCGCAGCACCTGGAGCGAAGGCCTTGGGAGGATCGGGGTGGACCTGGGAGTCACCCCAGAGAAGGCTGTGAGTCTATGCAAATGGGCTGCAAGTCCTCCACAGCACCTGGAAGACAGCTGGTGGGAGTGCTGGGCACCTGGAGCAAAGACCCTGAGTGGATTGGAGTAGACCTGGGAGTCACCCCAGAGAAGGCTGTGAGGATATGCAGATAGGCTGCAAGTCCTCCACAGCACCTGAAAGGCAGCTGGTGGGAGTGCTGAGAACCTCCACCATGCACCTCCCAGCTAAGAAATGGCTTACCAGGGGTTAGGCCGAAGCCAACATTCCTCCCCCTGAGGATCACCTGATCTAATGCCTGCATATTTTAACACCAACACCTCTTCCTAATGTAGCATAAAGAATTGTAGAGAATACACAGATAACAACCTATTGAGATGTTATTGGAGAACCTGACACTTAGTATAGAGTACCAACCCCCCCCCCCCCCCCCCCCACACACACACACAAACCAGGACTCTGATATGTTCTAGCATTAGACAATGTAGTGTCAGAAGCAAAGGTTCCCTCTTACCTGCTTATAATGTGTGATAGTTTGTCACCTTGGTTAAGCAGATTATAAATGCCAAAATTAAATTACATTACATTATCTCTAAATCCAAGCTCATAGTGGCCCCAATAATAATAGAACTAACTCCACACCACATAATATAAAATAATAGTGTGCTTATTTATTTACAATGGCAGCAAAAATAATGTGAAAAGAAGACAAGAATAAAGACAATGAGAGTTTTATCATAGAAACAGCTCAGAGTAAACACACATTATCCTAGACCGATTTTAATTCTTTTATCTAATCTAAACCCACAGCACTTATAAAACATATGTACATGACAACTTTACAGCCTGATGTAGACATCCAGCAGATGGCAGAGTGTTCCTCAGCTGGTCAGACAAATGGACAGCAGGAGCTACACCTTGGATGAAATGTCAACACAGCAGCCCTTTGTACCAGATATGAGTCCCTTTTTGTATAGTAATTATGAGCTGCAGCTGGGATGATGATATGCATTCTGGTCTTGTGGGTGATGCACACATAACTTTGTTTATCCTGGATGTTGTGACTTCTAGGGCCACATGACTGTCTTACTAGCACCATGTTGAAGGGGTCACCTTGACAGTGAGCTGGGGTTTCATAACCAATGTGCAGTTTTGCCAGCCGTAGTGCCTCTCCAGCTGCAGGAGAGATTCTAAGAGTCCTTGGCTGGTCTGGCAATGACATTGATTCTGATAACAACATTGTTATCTTGGTATATTGGCACCCTTGGCAGCTTTCTTTTGTCTGTATGCAAGGCCGAGGCTCATTGAACAACAGGCTTTAGCAATGAAAGATGAAATAACTCTGAGTGTGTATTTTTAAAGTCAGGTTGTTAAAGCTGGATAGTGACATGTATTATAATACCATATATCTTTGTTATATAGGAACATATAGTGCTTTATATAGTGCTTGCTTTGTTCCTATGGAATGGAAGACAAACACATCCCCCCTTATTCTTTTACTGCCCCCTCCCTCCCTGCACCCACATTTAGCATCTGCCTTTTTTTTACAGCCCATCTTTTTTTACAACCTCTCCCTCCCTCCTTGCATCCACATATAGCATCTCCCTTTTTATATATATAACAGCCACTCCCTCCAGCCACCCCCACACTCACCCTGCTCTAGGCTAATGTCATGCTGCCCGCCACCTCTTCCAAATGGCAGCCAAGACTTCAAGCAGCAGTCTTACGAGATTACCACTTGAGGAACGGCGGCAGCTGGGCAGGAGAAAGTGGAGTTCTTTCCTGCTCCTTGAAGAGGCCACTAGACTGCCAGGGTGCACTTAGGTAGGCTAGGTGGCAGGTCAGACAACATTCACAGTTGGTGGATGGCGGCTGTGTGTGGGCAGGGTGTGTCAGTCAACTTTCACCACAGGTAGCAGGCAGGCAGACAAGCAGACTTGCAGGGGAGGTCATTCAACCTTCACCATGGGCTGAGGAGAGCCCACTGAGCATCAGGGGTGGCCAGCAGTCAGCCAGCATGTACCAAGGTCCCTCAGAGTGCCTACACAGAAATGCAGATTTTTTTGTTAATTCTTGCGCATGCGGGTGACAGGAATAAGACACCTCTTACCTCTGATTCTACATGTTCATAGCCATTTCTGCAGGACCCTTGTAGTGCTGTCCTGGTGCCTTCCTCCCTCTCCCTGTGTATCACTGGACCCCCTGCCTCTTGCTTTCTTTCTGTCCAGGTGGGGGTGAAGGCATCTGCTTGGGAAAAATGGAGGATCAATCAGCTGAGGAAGAGGCAAATGTGATGCATTTAAAGTGGCAGTGCTTCCCTCCTGGTGGTAGATACAATGTGCCTTGGAGGACAAGAAGAGAGAGAAGGAGCTAGGCCCACGTGTGAGCAGCATTTTTCATTCAACACCTGACCCGCCTTCTTGCCCTCGTATTGGTTCCAAAAAACCACAAACTACAACTTTTCAAAAATTCCCAGGAGAGGCGGCAGAAAGCCGCCCAATACCCCAGAAAAACAGCGGACATGGCAACTTGGGGGGGAGGGGAGTTTGGATTTTTGTGAATGCAGAGCATGTTTACATTTAACTTAGAATTGCTATACTGTGTCAGACTAAAAGATCATGAGGGTCATGTATGCAATATATCACATGAATTGTCCCTCTGGTATATATATCTGAAAGGTTAAAATTATTGCCCTGGAGCCTCAGCAACATTTAGAATAGACCACTCTTTGCTTTTCCATTTCATTTTTGGTCTACATATTTGGTTTTAGTCTCTTGGGGGTCCTCTTACTAAAGCTTAGCACACGTTAATGGACAGTGGCATGTGCTAAGTGCCATGTGGCCGATAGGTATAAAACAGGACATGTAGCATTTAGTGCATGCTAAGCTTTAGTAAAAAGGCTCCTTATTATTATTATTTTTTTTTTTTTTACTAAGTGATGGCCTGTGTTTTCCTTGTAGAGGATGGACAATGGACACTCCAGCATAGGAACTAGTGCTTAATAGATACTTTATTCAATGCTTGTACAGTGGGACCCAGCATGGTCTGTATTTTGGCGTGATAAAACGCCTACCTCAGGGGTCACAATGATGTTCTAAAAACATAAAAGAAATGAAATCATATCTTACAACAATATAAATATATAAATATCAAAGCATAATCAAAGAATGCATACTTCAAATAAAAAACACATAGGATATGTAATCATAAAAATAAATATAAATAAAACACATAAAATTGCAATATAAAAGGATCATTATGAAACCCACATGAATAACCATATAGTCTCATTTAAATAACAAACAAACCACACCACAAGTGTAGCCATAAACAAAGAAGCAACAATGACAACCAATGAATAGATCACACAGTGGACCAATGGAGAAAGGATATGAAAAACATGTGAATGACAAAAGATATAAATAAATAAAACCATGACATGAACGGAATAATACTGAAAAAGCAGAAAAATAAAAGGCAAATAAAAATAGATGGGGGACGGGGGGACGGGACTGTGATGTCAGTTAAACAGCAACAAAATGGAAAGTGAACCAAGTGAAGTACTAAAATAGATATAATGGACTCCACCGCAGAAAATGTATAAAAGGATATATACATGAAATGAGAGCTAGCCAGCAAAACTAACCAAACAGATGTGAATAGATAAAAACTATCCAGGGTACTTTGTTCTAAAAATAAAATGTAAGGGATGTACTTAAAACAGAAACCGCAATTCATGGAATACAAAAATGTATATCTTATATGAAATCAGCTGACCTGTTGGTGTGTTTGTGTAGCTAGCAATAAAATGAACCAAATTGCCTAAAATAAACTGTAAAAACATAATCAAATGTATTGTACCATATTACATTGAAAGATATATTAAAACTCAACAGAAACCCCAACTGTCAGCCATAGAGAGATATAGACAAGCCGATATGAGAAAGGATGAAAGGATGATGTGTGGGCGATCACCAAAATGGACAAACAAATCTAATGCAAAGCTAAACTGTAAAGTCAAATGCAAAGTAAAACTGTTAAATCTGTGTTTGGCAGAGTCACCAAGACATGGATAAAAAATATATAGTAGACTGCTCTATATAGGGCACAAATACTAAGTAAACTGAAGCCCTGGCATACTTTGCTAACAAAATTAAAATTCTCCACCAGGATTTACAGGCAGTCCTACCCAGTTTCTAATCAGGTAACCAGAAGTGCACAAACTTGCCCCCTCCTGACAAAGACATATGGGACACTTTTAACCCAATAACAGAGGCAGGCCATGACAAAATTCTGAGAGATGTTCGACCAATTACCTGCTCCCTCGACCCATGCCCATTAAAGATAGTGCAGCAAGCAAGCAGGGGCCCCATAGAAGGTGCCACAAAAATCATGAACTCCTCTCTTTCTAATGGGTAACTCCCAACAGCATTAACAAGGGCAGTGGTTCGTCCTCTGCTAAAGAAAAACAACCTTGACCAGGACAAACTTAAAAGTTACCGGCCAATATCCAACATTCCATTCTAAGGAAAACTTATAGAACAAACAGTCTGTGATCAACTCAGTGACTGGTTAGAAGAGAGAAACTGGCTAGAGCAAAGTCAATCTGGATTCAGACCCGGTTATTGAACAGAAGCAATCCTTGTATTTCTACTAGATGATCTTCACAGAAACCGAGACAGGGGATTTGCCTCGGTGTTAGTACTGCTACATTTCTCAGCAGCTTTTGACAGGGTGGATCACAATGTTATACTAGCATGACTGGCAGAAGCAGGTATCAGTGGAATAGTACTTGCCTGATTCAGATTCTATCACACAGGCAACAGTCCATAGTGTTTGGTAGCACCTCATCGCCACCATGGGTGCTGCTCTATGGGTACCACAAGGATCAATACTGTCACCAATTCTGCTCAATATCTACCTCAAGCCACTAGCTGAGCTGATTCGGTTGATGGACACTCAGTTTTATATCTATGCCGATGATGTGCAGCTGCTCATACCCATTGAACCTGTCCTATCCACAGCGCTGAATAAACTGACTACTTGTCTAACATTAATTCAAGAATGGGTAAAAACAACAAACTTTGCCTGAACCCAAGTAAACCTGAGCTTCTATGGATCCCTAACATAAGTAGGCACATACCTTATATCATAATCTCTTTTGGGAAATACAAACTCCCCCTCAAATCACAAGTCAGGAACCTTGGAATACAGCTCGATTCAACACTTAATCTGATCCCCCACAAATCCAAGCAACCTTCAAGAGCAGCTTCTATCGCTTGTGTCAACTATGCGGCCTTTCTCTTTGTATTGAGGAGGCAAATCTTGTCTCAATTGTGCATGCCATGATAAAATCAAGACTAGATTACTGTAATGCACTCTATACTCGTCTGACTACAAAGGGTCTGCACCGACTCCAAATGATTCAGAATGCTGCAGCAATACTAATAAAAGGTTGTAAGCGACGTGACAATATCACACCATTTTTGCAAAAACTTCACTGTACAATACAGGGCCAAATTTAAAATTCTGCTTGTCCTTCAAGACCCTAAAAGGAAATGACCCAGAGTACCCCCTGAAAGGCTTCGGTTAACACAAGCCTTTCTCTATTTCAGGATTCAGGTGCAAACTTGGCGCTTCAACAGCTGCACATACTTTAGCAGGACATGTTTATCCACTCCTTCTGACCTCATTTCCAACTTTCTTTAAATTAGTCCCTTATTTTCTTACTCTTATCTATCTATATGTTCCATCTTTGCTTACGCCCTATGCTGTCTATTAAAATGTTTATTGTGTTGACATTCGGACTCACTTTCAAAAGAGAAAAATGTCCAAAAAGAGACATAAATTTGCATTTGGATGTTTTTCTCACAAAAACATCCAAAGTGATCTTTTCAAAACCAATTTTTAGATGTTTTTCTATGAAGTCTGTCTGAAGTGAGATGAAATCACAAGGGGGTGTTTCAGGGGCATGTTAAGGGTGGAATCTGAGCATTCCTAACACTTGGACATTTTTCAGCCATAATGGAACAAAACAAAACTGTCTAAGACTAAAACTAAGATGTTAAGAGCTAATTTTTAGAACGGATAAGGCACAAAAAGTGCCCTGAATAACCAGATGACCACTGGAGAGAATCAGGGATGACTTCTCTTACTCCAACAGTGGTCACTGACCCCCTTCCACCCCCCTAAAATGTGATTAAAAACATTACTTACCAGCATTTATACCAGCCTCAGATGTAATACTCAGGTTCACTAGAGCAGCATGCAGGTCCCTGGAGTAGTCTAGTGGTGGGTGCAGTGCACTGCAGACAAGTGGATCCAGGCCCGTACCTCTCCCCTACCTGTTACACTTGTGGTGAAAACTGTGAACCCTCCAAAACTCATCAGAAACCTACTGTACACACATATAGGTGCCCCCTTCACCCATAAGGACTATTGTAGTTTGTGTGTTTTTCACTTGGACATGTTTTTTTCAAAAATGGACCAAAAAGATAAACAAACAGAGCACAAAAAATATCTAGCAAATAGCCATTTCTGAAAAAAAGGATAGATGTTTTTCTGGTTTGAAATGGCTATATTCCCCACTTGAATTTTGGATGTTTTCAGAAAAATGTCCAAAGTTGAACTTAGACATCATATCAAAAATGCCCCTCATTGTAAACTATCCAGCTTATTTTCAAAAGACACGGACGCCCATCTTCCGACACAAATCGGGAGATGGACATCCGTCTCAAAAACAGGTATAATCGAAAGCTGAATTTGGACGGCCTCAACTGCTTTCCGTCACGGGGATGGGCGAAATTCTCAGGGGCATGGCCGAACAGTAGCGAAGGCGGGACAGGGGCGTTCCGGGGCGTGGTTAACAGATGGACCTCCGCGCCTGATAATGGAAAGAAGCAAGACGTCCCCGACGAGCATTTAGTCCACACAAAGTTGGTCCTGTTTTTTTTCACGACCAAGCTTCCAAAAAGTGCCCAAACTGACCAGATGACCACTGGAGGGAATCGGGGATGATCTCCCCTGTCTCCCCCAGTGCTCACTAACCCCCTCCCACCCTAAAAAACAAACTGTTTAAATATTTTTTCCAGCCTCTATGTCAGCCTCAAATACCATACCTAGCTCCATGACAGCAGTATGCATGTCCCCTGAGCAATTTTAGTTTAGTTGGTGCTGCGCGGGACCCATGCAGAGAGCAAAAATCGGAAGAAAAAAACATGCAAGTGCAGTCAGGGACGTCCAAAAAAAAAACATGCAAGTGCAGTCAGGGACGTCCAAATTAAAACAATAGTAATAGTGGGATTTGAACCAGCCACCTTTTGATTACAGGACCTGTGCTCTAACCACTGCACCACTTATTCTGCTGCCTAGACCTCCTTCCCTTTCTATTAAGTCCCTCTAAGTTTCTGTCAGCCACTCACAGCTCGTTTACCTGACATTGGTGTCAGCTAAATGAGCTATGATTGGCTGACAGAAACTTAGAGGGATTTAATGGAAAGGGAAGGAGATCTAAGGAGCTGAATAAGTGGTACAGTGGTTAGAGCACAGGTCCTGTAATCAAAAGGTGGTTGGTTCAAATCCCACTATTATTACTGTTTTAATTTGGACATCCCTGGCTGCACTTGCATGTTTTTTTTTTCTTCCGATTTTTGCTCTCTGCATGGGTCCCGCGCAGCACCAACTAAACTAAAATTGCTCCAGGGACCTGCATACTGCTGTCATGGAGCTAGGTATGATATTTGAGGCTGGCATAGAGGCATCTCAGGGGGACCAGTGCACTACAAATGCTGGCACCTCCCACGATCAAATGGCTTGGATTAGGTCTGTTTTTGAGATGGCAGCAGTTTCGATTATCGCTGAAAACCGCAGACGGCCATCTCTAGGTCCAGCGATCTCACCATTTGTGTCGTCTATCTCTAGAGTCAACACAAATGATAGGATTTCAGCGGGCCGAACCGTATAATCGAAACTAAATATAGACAGCCATCTCGTTTCGATTTTACGGTTCGCTCCGCCTCTTCGCGGAGCCGTCTCCGGAGATGGACGTTCTTACACATGGGCGTTCGCGTTCGATTATGCCCCTCTATGTCATACTTGTACTATTATTTGAATATTTTTACTGCTGTAATTGTCTATTGCTTATGTTTGACTTATTCTTGCTGTACACTGCCTTGAGTGAATTACTTCAAAAAGACAGTAAATAAATCCTAATAAATAAAATTTATGTTCAAGGAGATATCACTAGTTACTATGAAGGGTCAATATACCTTTTCATATAAGGATATTTATTGTGGAATATTTTTGTTGAATAAATAAAACAGATCCATTTTGTCTGTTATTCGTTCAGTGGGTTTATCTTTCTCGCTTATCAGGGTATAGATTAGAATCTAATCATTTTTGAGCATGAGTTTTTTTATTGGAATGTACTAAAATACCTCCCTCCCTAGGGGGTACACTATCTATTGTAATTAGAGCATTTGGAAAATTAAAAATGACATTTTTAGACTTAACTTTCAGCTGAAAGAGAGAAACACCCAATCTCTTTATCATTCTAAACACATTTTGAGTCCAGGCTAATGACCAAATTAAAGTCTTTCTGTGTCATTGTTCTTTTAAATACACTGCTTGTATTGATGGCTTTTCCACATTGTTACAAATAGTCGACCCCCCCAAAAAACAAGATTAATGGAAATATTCTGTGCTATCTATTCTATAATAAAAGACAGAGCAGTAAATTATACACTAAACTTAATTACAAAGTGATAAAAGGCAAATAATTCTCAAATTCATCAATGACATCAGCATCAATCATGTAAAACAGTACATTAAAAGGTTTAATTAAACTTCTTAGTGAATCTGAAGACATATAGAAAAGCCTAATATTTCTTATCAATTGAGCATTGTTCTTTGTTGAATAGTACTTTAACTGTGTCTAGAATTTAACTTTTATATAGACAGAGTTTAGTTTCTTTTTCTTGACATACACAGGAAGTTACATCATTGCAACTCCACGCTGAGTCAGATTAAGGTCTCTGAAGCTCAGCATCACATCTCCAACAATGGCTGGTCCAGGTTCCTGTGACCTTGTAGATCCCAAGACGTAGATCTCTTTCCAATATTTCATTTCCATGGATTAACAATGGCACTCCCAAGCCTACCTCTAATAATTTATGCGTACTTTTTCTACAATAACTGTCCAATCCTCCTCTGAATCCCATTATATTGGTCTCCTTGATCACATCCTCTGGTGTCAGATCCTATAGCCTAATTAAGTGCTGTGTGAAAAAAACCCCAAACTTTCTAATATTTGTTTTCAATCTGTGGGTCATTATTTTCATGGAATGTCCTCTTGTTTTTGTGTTGTTTGACAGGTTAAACAATCATCCTTTTTTCTAACCATTCCATTCCACTCACAATCTTATACACTTCTATCATATCCCCTCTCAGTCATCTTTTCTCCAAGCTGAAAAGTCCTAATCTAGTCTTTATCCATAAAGGAGACGATATATCCCTTTTCATTTTTGTTTTCCTTCTCTGAAACATTTCTAGTTGCACTATATGTTTTTTGAGAAGGGCATCCATAACTGCATACAATCTTCAAGGTGCAGACACACCAGGGATTTATCAAGAGACAATGATGTTACTTTGGATCTCCATTCTATTTTCATTTTTAGTAGCTGTGGCACATTGGGCTGAAAATGTCAATGTATTATCCACAGCAACTCCAAAATCTTTTCCTTTGGTTATGACTCCTAATTTATTTATTTTCCCCTATGATTAATCCTTTGCACTTGTCCACATTTTAATTCCATCTACCACTTAGATCTCAGTCTCCTAGTTTTACAAGATTTTTTTCAGAAATCTTCACAATTTGTAGCTATTTTAATGACTGAACAATTTTGTGTCATCTGCAAATTTGATCACCTCACTCAACACTTCTATCGCCAGACAATTTATGAATATGTTGAACAGCACCGGTCCCAGTATATATCTTTGAGGCACAATAGTGATCCTTTCCCATGTGGATTAATTTTGATTCAGTCCTATTGTCTGGGGCAATCATTTTTAACGTTTACATCAGAGAGGGGTAGGTATTAAGCTGCAGTAAAATAACTTTTATTATTTTGCTTACTATAAATTTTTATTTACGTTCAACATATTTTGTTGTAGGTATATGTGTGTTATTGAATTGAATTTGAAATATTAGCTTACCTTCCAGTGTAATGTATTCCCTTTTGGTTATAATAAAGTTTGTTGCTGATGTCATTTTTTTAAAATATATTTGTCCAATTTGCAACTTAATTATCAAGCATACACACTTGCTGAAAATAACAAAGGGCAATACCATATTAGTAACATAATAACAAGAAATTAAAAAATATATATTACTGCAAGAAATGGGAGACCTTATTGTTCTGCTGTGACTGTGAGGTCCTTTTACTAAGCCGCTGTAAAAAGTGGACTGCAGTAGTGTAGGTGCGTGTATTGGGTGAGTGCCAGGCCAGTTTTTACCTCCTCTACAAAAAATGGGTTTTTTTTAATGGGACAAGAAAAGGGCCTTCAGTAAAAATGAAAACAGCGCGCGCCCAGAACTGGCCTGAGCCCTTAAAACCACCCATTGATCTACTGGTAAAGGCCCATGCGCTACATGCGTGGTTGCCAGCTGGCACGCACCAAGTGCCGATTACCACAAGAACTGGAATGTAGGAGGAAATAAATAAATAATTCATCCAGGCCTTATGGGCCAAGAGAGCACGCTGACCTGGTGGTAATCTCATTTTGGCACACACTGCACATACCTATAGCCTACCATGGCTTAGTGAAAGGGCCCCTGTGATTATTAATGTGTTTTTGAAAGAGTTTTATTTCCAGCAGAGTTGAAAATGGCTACTGTTCATCCAGTGATGCAAAATCTCTCCCTTGGATTTACAGAGCTCACTAATTTTTGCCCAATTTCATCTCTACCTGTGTTGGCTGAAATTGTGCAGAAGGCTGTATATGTGCAATTGGATGATTATCTGTCTCGTGACTCGATATTGGACCCATTCCAGTACTGCTTCAGCAAGACACATAGTACAGAATCATTGGTTACAGCAACTGTGGATGAATAGTGTTGTGGTCTGAATAAATATCTGGATTAATTAAAAATGTTTCTTGACATTTCTGTGGCATTTGATACTCTAGACCACCACGTTTTATTGATGCGATTGCAGGAATATGGCCTTGCAGGTGCTGTATTAGAGTGGTTCTGAGTATATTTGATGGATAGGGTACATCAGGTTTGTATTGCAGATGCACCTTTGAACAATTATATGCTGAGCACTGGGGTTCCCCAAGGTTCGGCACTTTCTGCTGTACTGTTTAAGTTGAAACCTTTGTACAAACTGCTGAATGAATATGGTGTGACATATAGAATTTAAGCAAATGATATATAGTTCTTTGTCCTGGGTAAGTCTTCTGTAATATGCATGGTTGAGTGGTTGAGGGAATACAGAAGTGGATGAATTCCAATAATTTACAGTTACACATGAACAAAATTGAAGTGTTGTTTGTTTCTTCTGGTGTATCCGCTGATTTATAGAGAAGTTTATTGAAGTATAGAGTCTCTATACTTCAATAAACTTCTCTACTTATATACATCTTCTCAGTCTTTGGTATCCTTGGTCGACCTCCCACTTTTACTCTATATTGTTGTTTTCCGTGGGGTGTCTTGAGTTCTCCATCTTGTATCTGCTGAATTTCCATCAACCATTTCTTTAGCTGGAGTTCCTCTTCCATTATCTGAAAATGTGAAGAACTTGGGAATTCTTTTGGACACTTCTTTGTCCTTTAAGCCCCAAATTCAGGCAGTGGTTAGAAACTTATATTTTAGATTATGCATATTAAGTAAGCTTAATCCTTTGTTGCATAGAACTGATTTTTGCAAGGTGGTACAAGTAATGATTTTCAGTGTGCTGGATTACTGTAATATTGTGTATCTGGGCTTATCTAAATCTTGTTTTCAGGCTTTGCAAATAGTCCAGCACTCAGATGCATGACTGGTGTTTGGACTTTCATGGCTTGATCATGTTTCTCCAGTGTTGTGACAGTTGCGCTGGTTGTCTGTGGTGCAGAGAATCATGGATTGTATCCCAACACTTCTTGGTATTTGCTTATCATTCTCCAGCATTATGTGCCATCAAGGGTATTGCGCTCATCTGATGCTTGCTTGCTGTCAGTACCAGACTTGAGATACTTGCGTCTAAAAATCACCAGAGCTGGTACTTTTTTCTGTGGCCAGACCTTTGGCATGGAATAAGTTACCCCTGGTGATGAAATTGGGGTGAGGGATGACGGCGAGCATGACCTCATGCTTCCATGATGGAGGTAAAAAAAGATTTAAACCCCGAGGGGATGTTGGGTGGGCGGGACTGGAGGGAAAGTGGCTGGGCCTGGGCCCGTCCAGGCCTGCCCATGGCTACGCCCCTGCTTCTCCCAGGGTCGCCCAAATCGACATAATCGAAAGCCAATTTTGGGCGTCCTCAACTGCTTTCCATTGCGGGGATGACCAAAGTTCACGGGGGCGTGTCGGAAGCATAGCAAAGGCAGGACTGGGGCATGCTTAACACATGGGCGTCCTCGGCCGATAATGGAAAAAAGAAGGGCGACCCTGACGAACATTTGGGCAACTTTATTTGGTCCTTTTTTTTACGACCAAGCCACAAAAATGTGCCCTAAATGACCAGATGACCACCGGAGGGAATCAGGGATGACCTTCCCTTACTCCCCCAGTGGTCACTAACGCCCTCCCACCCTAAAGAAAATGTTAAAATATTTTTCCAGCCTCTATGCCAGCCTCAAATATCAAACCCAGCTCCATGACAGCAATATGCAGGTCCCTGGAGCAGTTTTAGTGGGTACTGCAGTGCACTTCAGGCAGGCGGACCCAGGCCTATCCCCCCCTACCTGTTATACTTGTGGTGGTAAATGTGAGCCCTCCAAAACCCAACACAAACCCACTGTACCCACATCTAGGTGCCCCCCTTCATCCCTAAAGGCTATGGTAGTGGTGTACAGTTGTGGGGAATGGGTTTTGGGGGGCTCAGCACACAAGGTAAGGGAGCTATGCACCTGGGAGCTTTTTCTGAAGTCCACTGCAGTGCCCCCTAGGGTGCCAGGTTGGTGTCCTGGCATGTCAAGGGGACCAGTGCACTACAAATGCTGGCTCCTCCCATGACCAAAGGGCTTGGATTTGGTCGTTTCTGAAATGGGTGTCCTCGGTTTCCATTATCGTCGAAAATCGGGGATGACCATCTCTAAGGTCGACCTAAATTTCGTGATTTTGTCGTCCCCTACTGTATTATCAAAATGAAAGATGGGCGCCCATCTTGTTTCGATATTACAGGTTTCCCTGCCCCTTCGCGGTGGACAGTTAAAAACTAGTAAAAACATATGACTGAAATGCAGAACCACTAAAAGCAGCTTGAGAGTGTCCTTAAACCAAAGAATTGCCAGTGTTCACATCTGTGAAAAATCACTAAAATGATTGGAAAAAATATAAAATGAACATCCTGAGATGTTCTAGTATCCATAGCAACTAAAATTGATGCAAAAAAAACTTCTTAAAAAGTGTTTAAAACAGAAAAAATAATTTAAAAACGTACTGGAACGCGTGGAGGGGCATAATTGAATGAAAACGTCTATCTCCATGGGCGTTTATCTCCGAGAACGGGTCCGTGAAGGGGCGGACCGAACCGTATTTTCGAAAAAAATAGATGTCCATGTTTTATTCGACAATTTGTGAGCTGGGCGTTTTTGTTTTTCAGTGATAATGGAAAATGAAAGCGCCCAGCTCAAAAACGAATAAATCCAAGGCATTTGTTCGTGGGAGGGGCCAGGATTCGTAGCGCACTGGTCCCCCTCACATGCCAGGACACCAACCGGGCACTCTAGGGGGCACTTTTACAAAAACAAAAAAAAAGGTAAAAGAGCTCCCAGGTGCATAGCACCCTTCCCTTGTGTGTTGAGCCCCCCAAATCCCCCTCAAAACCCACTGCCCACAAGTCTACACCATTACTATAGCCCTAAGGGGTGAAGGGGGGCACCTACATGTGGGTACAGTGGGTTTGGGGGGTTGGACGACTAAGCATTAAGCAGCACAATTGTAACAGGTAGGGGGGGGGATGGGCCTGGGTCCACCTGCCTGAAGTCCACTGCACCCCCTAACAACTGCTCCAGGGACCTGCATACTGCTGCCAGGGAGGTGGGTATGACATTTGAGGGTGAAAATAAAAAGTTGTGAAACATCATTTTTTGTGGTGGGAGGGGGTTAGTGACCACTGGGGGAGTCAGGGGAGGTCATCCCCGATTCCCTCTGGGGGTTATCTGGTCATTTAGGGCACTTTTTGGGGCCTTATTCGTAAAAAAACAGGGTCCAGGAAAAGTGCCCTAAATTCTTGCTACAAACGCATACTTTTTTTTCCATTATCGGCGAAAGGCACCCATCTCTCCTCGGCCGATAACCACGCCCCCAGTTCCACCTTCACCACGCCTCCGACACGCCCCTGTCAACTTTGTACGCTTCCGCGATGGAGTGCAGTTGAAAACGTCTAAAATCGGCTTTCCATTATACCGATTTATTCGTTTTTGTGAGATAAACGTCTATCTCCCGATTTGGGTCGAAATCTAGGCGTTTTTCTCTTTCAATTATAAGGTGGATAGAGACCTTAATTGTGTATTCCAATGATGTCAATGCATTTCAAAGATGTCATCTATATGCGTTCCAACCATGGAAGAAATCTCAAAGAGTTCTTAAAACACATGTAGAACATCTTAAAAACATCTAAAAAGGTCCAAAGACTACTAAAAATGAGTAAAATCAGATAACTATGGATTCGACCAGCCCATAAATCAAAAATAAAAGATAAAAAAATTGTGATGAAAAATCAGGGTAAGCCATCTCCTACAAACATATTAAAATGGCAGTACATCTAAAATACATGGTATGTAGTGAAAAATAATGAAACCAACAGAAGGACAGTCATTTACAGTGACCCAGTGCTCCTGATGCAGCCATTTTATTCTGGCGAAACATGGCCATGTTTGGCATTTTATGTTGAAACTCTGGGAGTTTTTAATCTAAGGCAGACCTTGCAAAAAGCACAGTTTTTATCTATTAATAAAAACTGTGCTTTTTACAAGGTCTGCCTTGTTGTTTTATTTTCCATATTGGATTTGGCAGACCACCTGCATTGCTGTTTTTTGACTCCAGTTTTGAATAGGAAGTAGCCATGTTCAAAACAGCAAAATGTTAATCTTTTTGTTTTGAAAATGACCATTTGCTAGATGTTTTGTGCTCAGTGCATTTAGCTTTTGGTTCATTTTTGGGAAAAAAAGCGTCCAAGTGAAAAACGCACAAAATCAAGTCATTGAGATATAGGCGGAGCCAGCATTCTTAGTAGACTGGTCACACACAGACATCCCATCAAAGCAGTGGGGCATCTTAGGGGGCACTGCAGTAGACTTCACATAAAAATTCCTAGGTACACATCTCACTGTTGCTCCCCTATATTGTATGGTGAGCCTTCCAAAACCCACCGTCCCCAACTGTATAACACCAAAAGCCCTTATGGCTGCAGGAGTCACCTATATGTGGGTATAGTAAGGTTTTGGTGAGATTTGGAGAGCTCACACTTTCCACAACAACTGGTAGAGTGGGATATGGGCCTGCATCCCTTTTTCTACAGTTCACTGTACTGACCACTCGGCTACTCCAGGGACCTGCTTGCTGCTCTAATAGGACTGGCTACAACATCTGAGGCTGTCATAGAGGCTGGTATGTACTCTTTCTTTTACAACTTTGGGGGGTGAGAGGGGATTAGTTACCAATGGGGGAGTGAAGGTGGATCATGCCTTCATTCCCCCACTGATCATCTGGTCATTTAGGCCACCTTTTTCTGCCTTATTCATTCTAAAAATAGGTCTAGACCAAAATGTTTATACTGTAGCTCTGCATGTTTTTGTTTTGTTCCATTGTGGTGGAAAAATGTCCAAGTGTTAGTAACACCCAAATCCCGCCCTCAGCACGCCCTTGACACACCCCCTTGTGATCTGGACATTTTGCTGATGAACTGATTATCAAAACGCTTAAATAATGAGTTTCAAAAATACCTGTTTGAAAGTTCTGGCAAGAAAAACGTCCAAATACAGCATTGTGACACTTTTTATAAGTTTTTCTGTTTCGACAATGAGCCTCATTGTGCATAGAAATGCTTTAACTTATGCTCTTCAGTGGTTTTTGTGGGGTTGAGTAGATGGTCTTAAATATACAGAAGGAATGAGCATAGGTGATTTATAAAAAAAACTAGGGGCCCTTTAACAAAGCTGCATTAAGCACTACCGTGTGCTTACCGTAGCTTAAAATGGTGTACTGCAGGATGCACTCAGGTGTCCTGCGGTAATTTTCAAATCTGTATGTGCTAATTTTTCTGGGATGGGTCATGTCTTGGGGTGCAGATTGGGAATTCTGCTCTAATTAGTTAGTGCATTTGCATTACTGTGCACCAGGATCCACACCCAACTTTTGACACGGATTTACATCAGCTGAAACCTGGTGTAAATCCTCATGCATAAATTAGGCATGGATCCCCCCAAGTCAGTAATACTGTGTGCATCTTTTTTGAATGCCTCTGATCCACTGATGCCCCTCCCATGGCTGTACCCCTTTTTCAGTTTTGTGTGAAAAGATTTACATGCGCATCTTTAGCAAGATGTACACATACATCCAAATTGTTTCCAATTAACACCAATAGTTGATAGCACCCAATTACTGCACTGATTGGCTTGTTACTCAATTAAATTGTGGGCACAAATTGGGCATGCACCCAAATTCACGTGTATAAATTTGAGCACCATATATAGAATCCAGGGATGAATGTATGCTAAGTAGCAAATATTGTGCATTATTCTCTTAACATATATTAGTAATAGCCCCTTAAATTTTTTAAGGTACGTTATCTAACTGTGCACAGTTAGAAATGTGCACAGTCCAAAAAACATTGTTTGATTCCAAATTTTTTTTCTGATTTCTTTTTGCTCGTTTCACATATTTGCTTTTAATGCATGCATTTTATGTGTGCTAGAAGTTTTTACATACAGAAATCAATTTTACATGCATTATTTCCTAGTTATATATGCATACAATTGATTTGCATGCACTAAAATGTTTTGTAGGCATCCAAATAAATCGAAATACATGCTGATGAAAGCAGATGAATGCAAGTTAAGAAATGCACATCCTATCTCTTTCGCCCCTTACCCCCAGCCTTCACCCAATCTCTTTCTCTCTCTCACTCAATCACTCTCTTTATTTGCAGCTGAAATGGCCTAAACGGGGGGGGGGGGGGGGGGGGGGGGGAGGGGGAATAGCCCAATGGATAGCACAGTGGTCTGAGATCCAGATTCAATTCTCACTGCAGCTTCTTGTGATTCTGAGCAAATCACTTAACCCTCCATTGCCCCAGGTCCAATATAAGTACCAGTGTATAATATGTAAACCACTTTGTAACCGCAGAAAGGCAGTATATCAAATCCCATCCCCTCTCCCTTTTTTTCTTCAAAGATCTAACAGGCAGCAGCCCACACCTGATTTTATATCTTGGCATCTCAAGTAGTGCCTACATCCTGTTCAGGTGGCACAGTTCACCTATCTCTAGTGCTGATCTTTTCAAATTACAGAAGTTAATATCATTTGTCAGACACCTAAATCTTTCTTTCTGGATGCCCTTTTTCTTTTCTCCAGAACCTTTGACTCCTGGATGCAGAAGAATAAATTTGCATTGGTAATGTTAGTATCCTGCCATTTATTACCCCATTTTCTTTTTTGGAGATCACAAGCAGATTCAGCACTACAGGCCTTTTATAGAAGAAAATATTCCACTAAAATATCAAAGCAAATTTATGGCACTTAAAAAAAATACTGACTCATTGAACTTTATCTCATGTCTGAATGTTTCTTGAGGGAAATCTTCCAACATACCATGTGGAGGTCATTCTGACTTTCCAAAATGAGAAAACGTGACAAATAATTAAGCGTATTGAGTAATGAGAGGAAGAGTATAGGTCAGAAGAGAAATTCCATATTGTGATCGTTTAGTCCATACTGTATCAAGACATGACATACTATAAGAGAGCAAACACTGCCTGCTTGACAGAAAATGTTTTTTTGCCATAGCCCTGGTTAGATTACATGTAAATCAATGAAATATAACACATCCTAAAAGGGCAAGAATAAAGGAAATTTGTACGATCAGCTTTTAGTAAGTCCAACTTTCCTTTAGTATTTTTATTGTGAACTACATTGAAATGTTTCTGGAGTTCATATGACCATCACTTTCTACTAACTCATTTGCTGTGGGTAGATGGAAGTGAGTGTATACAGTGCTGTAATTGGATGTGCCACCTTTCATTATAGGCAATGAACGTGTAGTGCAAAATCAATAGCACACTAATACAGTAGGTACATCCAAAAGGAATATGATTTATTTATGGTTCACACAGAATCATTTGCAGGTCGTCAGATTTTTTTTATTGGTCAGAAATAAGAAATAAAGATGTTGCTGTGTACGAGAATTTGAGATCACACAGTCATTTCTCCTGAAGTGACTAGAATTAGGGACTGCAGTTTTTCATGCAGTTGGAGTAAGTAATTTTGAGGAAGACATAATTTATTCATTTAATACAGTACAGAAATTCATAAATGGGACATTTTAGGGGCCTAGGTAATAAACCTTGTGTTAAAAAAGCTTTAGTATGCAACTCAATAACATTTTTACTGGGAAGTTAAAATGGGACCAAATGTACTACACAAAACATTTTACTAATTAGGATTCAAGACGTGGCTTTATACGTAGGTTTTTAACATACCCTAAATTTGGTAAAATCAGGGGTTAGCAATCCTAAGAATCCTTGGCAGTGGCGTACCAAGGGGGGGTGGTGGGGGCAGTCTGCCCCGGGTGCACGCCGCTGGGGGGGTGCCGCGCACCAGTCAGCTTTGTTCGTTTCCATGCTCCCTCTGCCCCGGAACAGGAACAGGTGTCCTTTCACCGGGTGGGGGGGGGGGGGGGCGCATCAGTGATCTGTCCCGGGTGTCAGCCCCCCCTAGGAACGCTACTGATCCTTGGGCTCCTTTTACGAAGCTACTACTACTACTACTTATCATTTCTATAGCGCTGCTAGACGTATGCAGCGCTGTACACTTGAACATGAAGAGACAGTCTCTGTTCGACAGAGGTTACAATCTAATTAGGACAGACAAACAAGACAAACAAGAGATAAGGGAACATTAACGTGAGGATGATAAAATAAGGGTTCTGAACAAGTGAACAAGGGTTAGGAGTTAAAAGCAGCAATAAAAAAGGTGGGCATTTAGCTTAGATTTGAAGACGGTCAGAGATGGAGCTTGACGTACGGGCTCAGGAAGTCTATTCCAGGCATATGGTGCAGCAAGATAAAAGGAAAGGAGTCTGGAGTTAGCAGTGGAGGAGAAGGGTGCAGATAGCTAGCAATTCCAGCATGGCAATGGTGACAAAGCCTGTAGGAATTGAATGAGCTTCATTTCACTTGCTGTTCTGCAATCACTAGTGTGGCTAGGAGTTCCATGTTCTTTTGTGACTCTGAAAAAGTCATTTCTATTGGTTGTCATGCAGTTACATCCCCTCCTTTCGTGGTTATCTGACTTCTGGTCTTTTTTCAACATTTTGTCTATGTTCTGAATAGAAACTCTGAATTGTAAACCACTCTGATGCTATTGTTATGAGCTGTTTGTCAAATTCCTGCAAATAAAAATAAATGAATGCTAAGTCTGCAGTTTGGGTAGTAACATAAAGTCTTGCAGTCATTATAGCTGCCGTAAAGTCCATAAAATCCCCCATACTAAACAGTTTAGCATGCACATGCATGCTAATACACCTTGTAATGCTTCAGTGAATGGTTGATAAACTGTAATGTCTAAGCACATGTTAATGAGCAAAATGAGATGTAAATGAATGCATAATGAACTCATTCAAATTATCACCCCATTCACTAAATCACATTTGAATCAGTGACCACATGCTAGAGTACAAAATTTATCAGCCACTCTGGACCATATGTTAGGCATTGATTGCACATGCTATAAAAGCCATCTACTGGCTGAAGGCAGTTTGTTGGAGAAAATGAAGGCATTTTGGTGCCTGCAGCAGGAATGCTGTAGCAAGCAAGAAGAGACGGATAAAGAAAAGCAGACAAGGCTATCTTATTGAGTGTTTCTCATAGACGCCTCATTTTACCTATCAAATGATCTGATTCTATATTGTCCCTATTGAGTTCTGCGCTCACAAAATCAAAATCTCTTAGTTGTACCTTCCAGGACAACCATCTGAATAAAAAGTATCTGTTGTTCAACTTTTTCATGCCTTTCCTCTTGCCAAGGAATTCTCTGACATCATACACATTGCACATTGGAAAGAATAATCTGAATCATAGTTACCTTATGCTAGGGTCCACCTTGGGGGTCAGCATCCAAGAAAAAGATCTAGATGTCATTGTAGATAATACTCTGAAATCTTCTGCTCAGTGTGCAGAGGCCAAAAAAGCAAACAGGATGCTAGGAATTATTAAGAAAGGAATGATAAGACCAAAAATACTATAATGCCTCTGTGATGCTCCATGGTGCAATCTCACCTTCAGTATTGTCTTCAGTTCTGGTTGCCGTTTCTCAAAAAAGATTTAGCGGAATTAGAAAAGGTTCAAAGAAGAGTGACCAAAATGATAAAGGGGATGGAACTCCTCTCATATGAGGAAAGGCTAGGGTTAGGGTTCTTCAGCATGGAAAAGAGACAGTTGAGGGGAGATATGATTGAGGTCTATAAAATTCTGAGTGGTATAGAATGAGTAGACATGAATCGATTTTTTTACTTGTTCCAAAAGTACAAAGACTAGGGGACACTGAAGGAAGTTACATGAAAATACTTTTAAAACAAATTGGAGGAAATATTTTTTCACTCGACAAATAGTTAAACTCTGGAACTCTTTGCTGGAGGATGTAGAAATAGTGATTAGTGTATCTGGGTTTAAAAAAGGTTTGGACAAGTTCCTGGAGGAAAAGTCCATAGTCTGCTATTGAGACAGACATGGGAAGCAACTGCTTGCCCTGGGATTTGTAGCATGGAATGTTGCCATGATTTGGGTTTCTGCCAGGTACTTCAATAGAAATCAAACAAAATAAAACATGGAAAAGAAAATAAGATGATACCTTTTTTATTGGACATAACTTAATACATTTCTTGATTAGCTTTCGAAGGTTGCCCTTCTTCCTCAGATTGGAAATAAGCAAATGTGCTAGCTGACAATGTATATAAGTGAAAACATTCAAGCATTACTATGACAGTCTGACAGGGTGGGAGGAGGGGGGTGGGTAGGAAGTATGCATGGGGACATCAAAGCATATCATTGATATTCTAACAGGATGGGTGTGGATAGGTGAGGGGAGGGTGATCAACAGAGACATACAGCTTTATGGTTTATAATGGGCTAGGAACCCCAGATCCTTGTTAAGTCCTTTCTGTTGGGTGTTAAAATATTCAATCATTCTGACTTCAAAGGTCTTACGTTCTTGTATGGTTTTAAATTTACCTTTCAGGATTCTCACTGTGAAGTCACTGGTACAGTGTCCTGGTCCTGTAAAATGTTGACCAACAGGCGTGGGAACCCTGCTGGCACCAGTATTGTTCATATGATGTCTATGTAAATTGAATCTTGTCTTAAGCATCTGGCCTGTTTCTCCAATATAGCATCCTTCGTTACATTTTTTACACTGAATGATATATACCACATTGGAAGATGAGCAAGTGAAAGATCCCTTTATGTTGAATATCTTTCCTTTGTGGATGATTTTGGGGTCCTGTGAAATATTTTGGCATAGTTTGCAACTGGATAAATTACAGGGAAGTGTGCCCTTCTGTTCCTTTTCAGTCTGTGATGGAAGTTTACTTCTGATTAGCTTGTGTTTTAAATTGGGTGGCTGTCGGAAGGCCAGTACTGGTGGGGATGGGAATATCTCTTTCAGTAATTCATCCTCCTGGTGTATAGGTTGTAGATCTCTTATGATTTTCCTCAGTTTTTCCAGCTCTGGATTGTATGTCACTACAAGTGGGATTCTGTCTGTGGATTTTTTCTTTTTGTACTGTAGCAGATTTTCCCTGGGTGTTTTGAGGAAGGAGGCAATATTCTTGGAGATTATTTTGGGGTTGTAGCCTTTCTGTTTGAAGGATTCAGTCAGGCTTTTAAGGTGTCTGTCTCTGTCCCCTGGGTCAGAGCAGATACGGTGGTATCTTGTGGCTTGGCTGTAAATGATGGATCTTTTTGTATGTGAAGGATGGAAGCTGGAGTTGTGGAGGTAGCTGCATCTGTCTGTGGGTTTCTTGTATATAGATGTTTGTATACAGCCATCACTGATTGAGACCGTGGTGTCCAAAAAAATTGACTTTTTCTGGGGAGTAGTCAATTTTGAATCTGATTGTAAGATGGTATGTATTGAAGGCAGAATAAAATTGTTTCAGAGTTTCTTCACCCTCCGTCCAAATCATAAAAATGTCATCGATGTACCGGTAGTATTTTAGAGGTTTGGTCTGGTGTGTATTCAGAAATGTCTCTTCCAGCTCAGCCATAAAAAGGTTGGCATATTGGGGTGCTGTCCTGGTGCCCATCGCAGTGCCCATTATTTGCAGATAGATATCATTGTTAAAGTGGAAGTAGTTGTGAGTTAAAATGAATTTGATTAATTTTGTAATAGTTTCTGGTGAGTATTGATGGTCCAGTGTGGATTTTTTTAGGAGTCTTCCACATGCAGCTATGCCATCCGCATGTGGAATGTTGCTTTATAGTGATTCTACATCCATCGTGACCAGAAGGGTGTTAGGTGGTAGTTGCTTGATATTTTTCAATTTATTCAGAAAGTCTGTGGTGTCTTGTATGAAGCTGTTAGTTTTGTGTACGAGAGGTTTCAGAATTCCCTCTATGAATCCAGATATTTCTTCCGTGAGTGTGCCAATACCTGATATGATTGGTCTGCCAGGGTTTCCCGGTTTGTGGATCTTGGGTAGCATGTAGAATGTGCCCACGGAAGGTTGATTTGGTATGAGTTTCTTCAGGTGAGGTTGCGCTTGTGTAGGAAATGTTTTGATAAGGTCTTTCAGCTGTTTTGTGTAATCCTGTGTGGGGTCCTCAGTTAGTTTCCTGTAGTATTTATTGTCTGAGAGCTGTCTGTGCCCCTCTTCAATGTATTTTTGTATGTCCATAATTACCACTGCGCCTCCTTTGTCTGCGGGTTTGATGATAATGCGTTCATTAGTTTGTAGGGTTCTTTTGGCCGCTCTTTCTGGTGGGGTAAGATTGTACAGGATTCTCTTTTGTTTGTTGGAAAGTTGGGATTTCACCCTATGTCTGAAACTTTCTATGTAATTATCCAGCTTGTAGTTTTCTCCCTCCTGTGGGGTGAAATAAGTGTTCTTTTGTTTAAGACTGTATTCCGGTCTGTTTGGTGTCCCTTTATTATAGAAATGTGTTTTAAGGCGCATTTTTCTAAAGAATTCCTCTAGGTCTGAGTATAGTTGGATTACATCTAGTTCCCTGGATGGGCAGAATGAGAGCCCTTTGGATAGCACCGAGACCTCATGCTGTGATAATTGATGGTTCGAGAGGTTTATTATCCCCATTTGGTTTGCATCTGTAAAGGTGTGATCAGTATTCCCTGGTTTGTTTGGGCTCTGATTTTCACATGCCTCAGATGTGTATCCAAGTGTCTCCAAGGTGTCTGGGGATGTTGGTTCTGCAGAGTTATAGCTATTCAAGGATAAGCAGTTTCTCTCTCTTTGATTTTGAAGAAGAGAATATAGCTTTATTTCCTTTTTGCGGATAGCAATGTATTGTTTTTCTCCTTGGATGTTATGTAGGTCCTCTTTAAGTTGGTTCACAAGATGTGGATGTAATTCCTCCATGTTCCTCATGGTTACATCCCTTTGGGTTTGTATTATTCTTTTAAGTACTTGTAACCTGGCTTGGCCACTGTTGGAAACAGGATATTGGGCTAGAAGGACCATTGGTCTGACCCAGTATGGCTATTCTTATGTTCTTATGTACTTGAGTCTCAAGAACTCTTTCCAAAAATTCAAATAATTTCTAAGATCTTACTTTTTGGCCTAATTGTTTCCAGTCCATAAGGACACAACGATGAGATTTGCTTAGCTGGTCAGTGGCAATGTGACCAGCTCAGTTTCTTTTTTTTTTGTCTATGGTTGTTATTTGGTTATTTTCTTGTGTGCTATTCTACTATTTTATTGTCTGCACATTTCCTGTTGATTTAGCATGTAAACCAAATTTTAATAAACAAACAAAAAAAAGGGAAGCAGAAAGGAGGAAATTTTTCAATCCTGGGATGGGGGAATGGAGAGAATCAATAGCAGATGTCATGGAGTGGAGAGGAGGTGACAGTATCCAAAACATGTGAGAACAGGAAGAAAAACACAATCCTCCAGATATTCAGCTGGAGGCAAACAGTGCTGTTAATTTCCTCTGCTGGCATTGAACCTGGATATTCAATGCTGGGCCATATCCGGTCACTGGATATACAAGTAATGAATATCCATTACTTGTAAGCCAGCTAACGTATGCCCCGTTAACTTGATATTCAGATCTAACTGGCCATTCGTTAGTGTATCAGGATAGGACTGCTATTTATGTGGTCTTATTTATGCATGGACACTGGCAGGTTAGCTCTGAATATTGGGAGCTAATCGGACTCCCCGTAAATGTCCCTAGAACGTCCCCGACATGACATTTTGGCACTAACCGGTCATTTTCAGTGAAGATAACTGTTTAAGTGCCGCTGAAAAACTGGATAACCATAGATAAGCGAGTTAACTGGTGAGCAGCCATTCCCGCCATTTTGAAGATCAGCCAGAATGTGCAAAAATGGGGAAGTAATCCCTCCTCCTTGCACCTCTCCAAGTTTCACAACCTTTTCCTCTCTTTTCCACTTCCAGTCATCTGAGGGAAAAGGAAGGAGGAAAGTGTAACAAGCTTCCATTCCTCTATCAACCAAGGTCACTCAATAAAAATAAATAAAAGGTTGAGTCTCTGCCAAAGTTATCTGGGACATCCATGTGAAAGTTTGTCAAGTTTAATTTCTTTTATTGATTTTTAATACAGATACAATCAAGAGCTCACAACATAACAACAAGTAACATTTTACAAAGTAAGATAATACCGGAGCTCACATATAAGAAGCAGCAATCTACATTCAGAATCAAATTACGTGAAAACAAGAGAGAGAAAGGAAAGAGGAAAAGAAGAGGGAAAGGGGAGGGGGGCTGGAGAATACAAATCAAAGTATAAAGCATGCACATGCCAAAAAAGTACATCAAATTAGTACTTATCTTTGTACCGTATCAAAATAAGCAACAAGTGGTAGTCATTTTTCCCTATATGAAGCAAAACGAGAAGAGTTCTTTGCAAGGTGTGACCAAGCTTGAGGAACCAGAGATTCAGGGCCAGATGCATCAACCAAACATAGGTTACTTACGTCAAAGGAGGGCGGGCCCAGGAAGAACGGAGGGACGTCGGAGGAGGCATTACTGATCGCCGATCAGCTGTTCTTGCCCATGCAGCGCCTTCACACAGAGGTGAGAGGCTCTGCACGGGCCCGGTAAGACGGAGCGGGGGGGGGCGGTGGAGGGGAAAGCGGCGGCGACGACCTCAGGGGGGCGGCGGGGGTGGGGCACGGGGGCGGAGGATGGCGGGAGCTGTCAAAAAAGAAAGGGAGGGAGGGAGGAGGGGGGGGCCGGGCTGCCTCAACTTGTGTTTTTGATGCAGGGGAGAGCGGGGAGCAGCAGCGACCTCGGGGGGGGGGGGGGGCAAGGACGTCAGTAAAAGACGCTCCTGGCGAGCGTTTTTACTCTCTCCCGATTTTTTTTTGTTTTTACATTTAAAGACACTCCTGACGAGCGTTTTTGTCCCCCCGCGATTTGTTTTTTTTTTAACGTTTTACTTTTTTAGGCCGGGCAGCCCTAACGAGAGGTACAGACCTCTCGTTAGCTTTCCTGGAGTTTTCCTGCGTTAGGGCAAGCGGAAAACTTTAGTGCTTCTCATTCCAATAGGGTTTCTAAACAATTTGCTCATCTGCATTCCATTTTCGTTAGCTGCTGTCGTCTTTGGAAAAAGGCCTTTAATGCATGTCACAGTTTAAAACTTGTTCGTTAAAGGGTTGTTAAAGTTTAGTGCATCTGGCCCTCAAACTCTTCCTTGGAATGCTTGTGGTGATAACACTGCTGAAAATTCTTTCAGACTGTTTCAATACTATCCAGATAGCGCTAAGGCAGAGCATAGGCTTTCCACCCAACTCTATGGATAGTTGATGAAATTTAGCTGCTATCCAAATAGCTTTGTGGGTAAGATGAAGACAGATAAAGACTATCCTAACTGAAACCACATACCTACTACTTCTACTAATTTCTATGGCTCTGCTAGTCATACGCAGTGCTGTACATACTATCTGCAAGTAATTTCTCTATTCCTAAAAGGCTCACACTCTCAATTTCTTTTTGTACCTGGAGCAATGGAAGGTTATTGACTTGCCCAAGGTCACAAGGAGATGCAGTGGGAATCAAACACAGGTCACCAGGATCAACACCTACTACACCTACTCCTCCACTCTACCTATTTGGATAGTGGCTGAATATCACTGTATAGTTATCACTAGTCACTGTTGAATATGTATGTTCTGTGCCACTGCAGCAGAGTTTCCCTTTAAACATGCAGGGGCTGATCACATCATAGGCATTTTGGTGTCTGTGGATTTTTCATCTGCTTTGCAGCAAGGATAAAGTTTTCAATCTAAATCATGCATTGGCTCTGCTCTTCTCCTTTCCTGGACTCTTCTCTTTGATGCAAATATAAGTACCCTGGTGCGAAAGAGTGTTTATGTTTATTAATGATTTGATGAATTGCCAA
Organism: Microcaecilia unicolor; assembly: GCF_901765095.1. Classification (NCBI taxonomy): domain Eukaryota; kingdom Metazoa; phylum Chordata; class Amphibia; order Gymnophiona; family Siphonopidae; genus Microcaecilia; species Microcaecilia unicolor. The sequence goes on along the minus strand of NC_044037.1, from coordinate 65,367,990 downwards.
ATCCTGGGAAATCCCATATCAAAGAGATTTACAAAATTTACAAATATATATATATATTCCTCTCTAGCTTTCTAAAGTTTTGGGTGTGTCTGGTTTCTGGTGTGCCTGGGATCTGTTCTGTCACTCAAGGAAAACAGAACATCATTGAGTGACAGAACAGATCCCAGGCACACCAGAAACCAGACACACCCAAAACTTTAGAAAGCTAGAGAGGAAAGCAGAGGCGACTAAACTTTAACAAATAAAAACTGTAACTAACCATCCATCCATTTTACCCTAGTAATTTTGGACAGGGCGATTTTAAAACTGGGTGCATGCAGTTATATGTGACTTGTGTGTTTAAGTGGCACCTTAATTGGCACTTATGCACACAAGAGAGCTAAGTGTTATTCTATAAGGGAGCACATAAAAGCTAAAGGGGGAAGTTCTATAAATGGCACTCAAAATTCAGCATGAGAGAAAATTGGCGCGAAGCATGATTCTATAAAGGGAAATTGGAGAGTCATGGGATAGGAGGCAGTGTTCTATTGTGGATTAAAAACTGGTTAAAAGATAGAAAACAGAGAGTAGGAATAAATGGTCAGTATTCTCAATGGAGAAGGGTAGTTAGTGGGGTTCCACAGGGGTCTGTGCTGGGACCGCTGCTTTTTAACATATTTATAAATGACCTAGAGATGGGAGTAACTAGTGAGGTAATTAAATTTGCTGATGACACAAAGTTATTCAAAGTCGTTAAATCGCGGGAGGATTGTGAAAAATTACAAGAGGACCTTACGAGACTGGGAGACTGGGCGTCTAAATGGCAGATGATGTTTAATGTTAGCAAGTTGAAAGTGATGCATGTGGGAAAGAGGTACCCGAATTATAGCTACGTCATGCAAAATTCTATGTTAGGAGTCACGGACCAAGAAAGGGATCTAGGTGTCGTCGTTGATGATATGTTGAAACCTTCTGCTCAGTGTGTTGCTGCGGCTAAGAAAGCAAATAGAATGTTAGGTATTATTTTAGTTACATTTGTACCCTGTGCTTTCCCACTCATGGCAGGCTCAATGCGGTGGGCAATATAGGGTTAAGTGACTTGCCCAGAGTCACAAGGAGCTGCCTGTGCTGGGAATCGAACTCACTTCCTCAGGACCAAAGTCCACCACCCTAACCACTAGGCCACTCCTCTTATTATTAGGAAAGGAATGGAAAACAAAAATGAGGATGTTATAATGCCTTTGTATCGCACTATGGTGCGACCGCACCTCGAATTTTGTATTCAATTCTGGTCGCCGTATCTCAAAAAAGATATAGTGGAATTAGAAAAGGTGCAGAGAAGGGCAATGAAAATGATAAAGGGGATGGGATGACTTTCCTATGAGAAAAGGCTAAAGCGACTAGGGCCCTTCAGCTTGGAGAAAAGGTGGCTGAGGGGAGATATGATAGAGGTCTATAAAATAATGAGTGGAATGGAATGGGTAGATGTGAAGCGTCTACTTACGGTGTCCAAAAATACTAGGACTAGGGGGCATATGATGAAGCTACAATGTAATAAATTTAAAATGAATCAGAGAAAATATTTCTTCACTCAACGTGTAATTAAACTATGGAATTCGTTGCCAGAGAATGTGGTAAAGGCGGTTAGCTTAGTGGAGTTTAAAAAAGGTTTGGACGGTTTCCTAAAGAAAAAGTCCATATCCCAGTATGGCAATGCTTATGTACTTATGTATGCACCACTCTGATGCCTGCTCAAACCTGGTGTAAATGCTGGTGCCCAAGTTAAGTGCACTGAGACCGTATTCTATAACTAAATGAGCAACTTTTTGGAACACCCCTGAAATGCCCATGGACACCCCCCCCCCCCCATTTCAGTTAAGCACTAGTAGATTTAGGTGCCATGCCTTATAGAACAGCGAGCAGCCAGATGCATAAGAATATATATTGAGTGCCAGTTATCTTCAATAATTGGATGTTAGCACTCAATTAACGAGAGTTAAGGGCTCATGAATTAATTTGTGTGTGCCTTTTTTTGCACGTACACAAATTTGGGTGCCATATATAGAATCTGGGGGATAGTTTGTAACTGCAAAGGGGTAAAAAACAAGCAAACAAGTGAGGAACAAACAAAAGTGTCCAAGGAAAACAGTTCATAATGGTCCATCGCATTTATTAGAACTTAAGACAAAGTGTGGTTCAGCTGAAGGTGTGACATGACACGGGCCGTGTTTCGGCATTGCTGCTTGCATCAGGAGTCCAATCCTCTGTTTGAGTGTGAAAAATAAATGAAAGAATAAAATAGGTATATACCATACAAACACCAAACTGAACACACAAACTGAACATGTCCAAGACCGAGCTTATCGTCTTTCCACCAAAACCCACTTCTTCTCTTCCTCCACTCTCTATCTCAGTTGATGGCACCCTCATCCTCCCCATCTGTCCACAACCTCAGAGTCATCTTCGACTCCTCCCTCTCCTTCTCTGCGCATATCCAGCAGATAGTCAAGACCTGTCGCTTCTTTCTCTTTAACATCAGCAAAATTCGCCCTTTCCTCTCTGAGCACACCACCCGTACTCTCGTCCACGCTCTCATTACCTCTCGCCTTGACTAATGCAACCTACTCCTCACTGGCCTCCCACTTAGCCATCTATCCCCCCTTCAATCCGTTCAGAACTCTGCTGCACATCTTATATTCTGCCTGAACCGATATACTCATATCACCCCTCTCCTCAGGTCACGCGCCAAACAGGATTATTATATCCAACTGACCATCTCTCTTGGCTCCAACCCTCGACTTCTCTTCACCACATTGAACTCTCTCCTCAAGGTGCCCCCTCCCCCAACTCCCCCTTCATTATCTCCTCAGACCCTTGCTGAATTCTTTCATGAAAAGGTTCAAAAGATAAACCTTGCATTCTCTACCTCGCCACCTCTCCCTCCACTAGTACGTTCCCCTCTCTCTTCTCCCCCTCATTCCCTTTCCTCCTTTCCTGAAGTTACTATTGAGGAAACTACACTTCTCCTTTCTTCCTCAAAATGTACCACCTGTTCCTCTGATCCCATTCCCACCCACCTTCTTAATGACATCTCTCCTGCTCTTATTCTTTTTATCTGTCACATTCTCAACCTCTCACTTTCCACTGCGACTGTCCCTGCTGCCTTTAAACATGCTGTGGTCACACCTCTCCTTAAGAAGCTTCGCTCGACCCTACTTGTCCCTCTAATTACCGACCCATCTCCCTCCTTCCCTTTCTCTCCAAGTTACTTGAGCGTGCTGTTCACCGCCGCTGCCTTGATTTTCTGTCCTCACATGCTATTCTTGACCCACTACAATCTGATTTTCGCCCTCTCCACTCAAGTCTCCAATGACCTATTACTGGCTAAATCCAGAGGTCTCTATTCCATCCTCTTTCTTCTTGATCTTTCTGCTGCTTTTGACACTGTCGATCACAGCATACTCCTCGATATCCTGTTTTCACTTGGATTCCAGGGCTCTGTCCTTTCCTGGTTCTCTTCCTACCTCTCCCTCCGCACCTTCAGTGTTCACTCTGGTGGATCCTCTTCTACTTCTATCCCTCTGCCTGTCGGCGTACCTCAGGGTTCTGTTCTTGGTCCCCTCCTCTTTTCTATCTACACTTCTTCCCTTGGTTCATTAATCTCATCCCATGGCTTTTCCTACCATCTCTATGCTGATGACTCCCAAATCTACCTTTCTACCCCTGATATCTCACCTTGCATCCAAACCAAAGTTTCAGCGTGCTTGTCTGACATTGCTGTCTGGATGTCTCAACGCCACCTGAAATTAAACATGACCAAAACCAAGCTTCTCATTTTTCCCCCCAAACCCACCTCCCCACTCCCCCCATTTTCTATTTCTGTTGATGGCTCTCTCATTCTCCCTGTCTCCTCAGCTCAAAACCTTGGGGTCATCTTTGACTCTTCTCTCTCCTTCTCTGATCATATCCAGCAGATCGCCAAGACCTGTCATTTCTTTCTTTACAACATCCGTAAAATCCGCCCCTTTCTTTCCGAGCACTCTACCAAAACCCTCAACCACACCCTTGTCACCTCTCGTTTAGACTACTGCAATCTGCTTCTTGCTGGCCTCCCACTTAGTCACCTCTCCCCTCTGTTCAAAACTCTGCTGCCCGTCTTGTCTTCTGCCAGGGTCACTTTACTCATACTACCCCTCTCCTCAAGTCGCTTCACTGGCTCCCTATCCGTTTTCGTATCCTGTTCAAACTTCTTCTACTAACCTATAAATGTACTCACTCTGCTGCTCCCCAGTATCTCTCCACACTCGTCCTTCCCTACACCCCTTCCCGTGCACTCCGCTCCATGGATAAATCCTTCTTATCTGTTCCCTTCTCCACTACTGCCAACTCCAGACTTCGCGCCTTCTGTCTCGCTGCACCCTACGCCTGGAATAAACTTCCTGAGCCCCTACGTCTTGCCCCATCCTTGGCCACCTTTAAATCTAGACTGAAAGCCCACCTCTTTAACATTGCTTTTGACTCGTAACCACTCGCCTCCACCTACCCTCCTCTCCTCCTTCCTGTACAAATTAATTTTTTTTTGTTACATTTGTACACCGTGCTTTCCCACTCATGGCAGGCTCAATATGGCTCAATGTGGCTTACATGGGGCAATGGAGAGTTAAGTGACTTGCCCAGAGTCACAAGGAGCTGCCTGTGCCTGAAGTGGGAATTGAACTCAGTTCCTCAGTTCCCCAGGACCAAAGTCCTCCACCCTAACCACTAGGCCACTCCTACACTTTGATTTGCTTACTTTATTTTTTGTCTATTAGATTGTAAGCTCTTTGAGCAGGGCCTGTCTTTCTTCTATGTTTGTGCAGCACTGCGTATGCCTTGTAGCGCTATAGAAATGCTAAATAGTAGTAGTAGTAGTAGTACTTCACTGGCTTCCAATCAGATACAGCATACAGTTCAAGCTTCTCCTTCTTACCTACAAATGCACTCAGTCTGTAGCCCCTCATTACCTCTCTACCCTCATTTCCCCTTACGTTCCCGCCTGTAACCTCCGCTCACAGGACAAATCCCTCCTCTCAGTACCCTTCTCCACCACCGCCAACTCCAGGCTCCGCTCATTCTGCCTCACCTCACCCTATGCTTGGAATAAACTTCCTGAGCCCTTACGCCAAGTCTTCTCCCTACCCATCTTCAAATCTTTGCTCAAAGCCCAACTCTTCAATGTTGCTTTCGGCACCTAACCTTTATACCTTTCAGGAAATCTAGACTGCCCCAATTTGACTGCCCCTATTTGACTGACTGTACATTTGTCCTTTAGATTGTAAGCTCCTTGAGCAGGGACTGTCCTTCTATGTTAAATTGTACAGCGCTGCGTAACCCTAGCGTGCTTTAGAAATGTCAAGTAGTAGTAGTAGTAGTAGTAAAAATGAATTATAAAAATATATATTGTGACCACCTATTTTTAGACCAATCTAATTAAAAGGAGTATCTACATACCTATAACACCAGTTCTTCTAGTCTAAAATGGACCTTTTCTCCTTCTCTGTGTTACTGCAAGGGCGTATGCATGTGGGCAGAGCATGGGCAGGACATGGATGTATCTCCTACATATGCACACACCTTATAGAACACCATACATTTTGTGCACTTCATAGAGCACTTACATGTGCCAATGTCAGAACAACCATAGACCTGGCCTTTGTGGTCACACTTAAATCTGAGTGCATTAATGCCAACTATTCTGTAATGGAACCTTGGCACTAAGATTCCATTATAGAATTCTCGCTTGGTGTGCACCTTCGAGGTGCTTAACTTGAGATGCCAAGTTAGGGAATTGCCCCCTTAGTATGTGAAAACTGACACCCGTATAAGCTACAAATTAAAACAAAAGTGTCTTTCCCTAATTAAGCTGTATACATTTCCTAGTTCAGAACACAGCAGCTCGACTCATCTTCGGCAAATCGAGATTTGAAAGTTCAAGCCCATTACATGAGAGGTTGCATTGGCTTCCTGTGAAGGATCGTATCGTTTTGAAGATCTGCGCATTGGTGCCCAAAATCATCTATGGTGACGCTCCTACTTACATGGACACTCTCATTAACTTGCCGCCCAGGAACTCCCGCAAGTCAGCTTGCATGTATCTCAGTCTCCACTATCCAGCTCTCAGTGGCCTCAAATATAAGACTGTCTATGCTTCCTCTTTTTCTTATCTTAGCACTCAATCCTGGAACGGACTGCCCCAAGTGGTCAAATTCACCCCAGATCACCCGACCTTTAAGAAGCGACTCAAGACCTTCCTTTTCGGTAGAGCATATGTCATGGGCCCTCCTGGTGTTACATCCCTCTGAGCCACGGCAGCCACATCGACAAATTGTCACCTTCCCCTCTCTCCCTCCTGTTGTTCCTCTTTCCCTTCTCTGACGCTAATTCCTGTATTTTGTATTAATGTTGCTTAATAGACTATTGTACGCCACATTGAGCCTGTCCATGGGTGGGAATAATGTGGGATATAAATGCCATAAATAAATAAATAAATAAATAAAATACATCCTGCAACACAACATAACCAGGGACCGTATTGGACACTTAGAACCCTCCCTACCTTTAACCCCTTTGTGCTTGAAACACATGATCCCCTTTCATCCACCTACTATTTTGTATTTGTATATCTACCGAACTGGCAACTGCCTTTTACGGTACTGTGTAAGCCACAATGAGCCTGCAAATAGGTGGGAAAATGTGGGGTACAAATGTGATAAATAAGTAAGTAAATAAATAAATAAATATTCTTTATTCGAATTTACTGCTATGGCTGAAAACAGAACTAAGGGGGTCTTTTACTAAAGCTTAGTTCGAGTTATCTGCAGCAGGGCCCAATTTATTCCTATGGGCCCTGCTGCAGATAACTCATGCTAAGCTTTAGTAAAAGACCCCCTAAGTGGTTTACAGACTATATATCGAAAGAAAGGTACTCCGTAATTTAAACAGGAAAGCAGAGAAAACCACTTTCAATACAACACAGACCTAAGGGAGGAAATACAGAAAGGAAGGGAACTAGCAGGTAAGGTGTACCATGCTTTGGGTGTTGATTCAGGAAGGTGCTCAAACTGTTACACTTAAGTAGACATACAACTAACAGTAACATAGAAATGATTTTGAAACCTTTCTGTTTATAATAAGTACATTTGAAATGCAGCATACCAACCTTTAGATGGAGCTGTTTCTCTTCAAATATCTTTACAATATGCACAGACACATTTTATATAACTAATAAGATAAAAGAAGGGGACAGATTCATATCTGTGATAGGGTAAAATTCTGTTTCTTGATGAAGCAAACAGAAAAACAAGAAAACCCAATGAAAAAAACCTGACACTGTCCGCAAAATTCTAATCCAAGGTAATATATACAAAAAAAAAAGACAGCGAACCCACTTATATGAAATCTCATGAGAGCAAAAGACAATGTAGGAATACATTTCTCATATATTTACACAATTCATTTTCAGCGTATTGAAAAGAATTACAATAGAAAATGTTTCTGCTGAATGAAGGGCATCATGATATAATTAAAATCTCTTAAATAGATTCATCCTGTAATTGTTAAAATAAAAAGATCTATTAGGATGATGCATTCTTAACCTCCAAGGCTGTGGTATATATTCTGATCTTTTTTGCCCCAATGCAATGGGCTGATATAGAAAATTTAGGTCGTTATTTAAGAAGCTCTGTTTGTGACTGTGAAGAGATCCTGAGGAATTAACCGAGGGCCATATAACATTGACCTTGCTGCTGGAGGAATGTCATTTTGTTTTAGGGGTGGGGTGGGGGAGGAAGAGAGGGAAGGTTAAAGGATTATAAGTGGATTTGGAAGAGGATTAAAAATATATGATGGGGGTGGAGAGCTTTTATAGTGAAATTATACAACCATAAATGGTGGTGGTGGGGGGTGGGGGGGGGGAGATAAGAGAGGGAAAGGATTGAAATGGGCAAAGAAAAACAGAAGTACCTTGTTGCTAACGGGATGGAAGAAAGAGCAGATTAGAGTGGGATGGGTGGAGGAAAGGCTAATGTTTGGTGGCTTGAATTGGGGGCAGGAAAGGTGAGTGAAGAAAGAACGGTACAGGAGTTGATGGGTTATTATAAGGAAAAGTTAGGGGTAGTGGATGAGTGAAGGAAGTTTGGAAAGAGCCTCATTTTCTTTAATTTTAATTCTTGCTCTGCCCTCCCTAGTTGTTATTGAGGATGGTGCAGGGATATAATGGTGTTATGATTTTTTTTCTGTGTGTGTGTATGTTATGTAGCTTTTATGGGGGTGGATGGGAGGGCCGCAGCTATGGGGAAGGTATTGGAAAAGTTGTAAGCATCCTGAAATTTGGTTGTCCTTTGAGATGGTCGTCCCTAGACTTGGTTGTTTCTGATTTTCGGCGATAATGGAAACCAAGGACGTCCATTTCAGAAACGACCAAATGCAAGTCATTTGGTCATGGGAGGAGCCAGCAATTGTAGTGCACTGGTCCCCCTCACATGCCAGGACACCAACTGGGCACCCTAGGGGGCACTGCAGTGGACTTCATAAATTTCTCTCAGGTACATAGCTCCCTTACTTACCTACAACTGTACACCACTACCATAGCCCTTACGGGTGAAGAGGGGCACCTAGATGTGGGTACAGTGGGTTTCTGTTGGGTTTTGGAGGGCTCGCTGTTTCCTCCACAAACGTAACAGGTAGGGGGGGATGGGCCTGGGTCCGCCTGTCTGAAGTGCACTGCACCCACTAAAACTGCTCCAGGGACCTGCATACTGCTGTGATGGAGCTGAGTATGACATCTGAGGCTGGCATGGAGGCTAGCAATCAATATTTTGAAAGATGTTTTTTGAGGGTGGGAGGGGGTTAGTGGGGGAGTAAGGGGAGGTCATCTCTGATTCTCTTCAGTGGTCATCTGGTCATTTTGGGCACCTTTTTGTGCCTTGGTCGTAAGAAAAACACGACCAGGTAAAGTCGTCCAAGTGTTCGTCAGGGACGTCCTTGTTTCTTTCGATTATGAGTCGAGGATGTCCAGATGTTAGGCACGCCCAAGTCCTACCTTTGCTACACCTCCGATACGCCCCCTTGAATTTTGGCCATCCCTGCAATGGAAAGCAGTTGGGGACGTCCAAACTCGGCTTTCGATTATATCGATTTGGACGACCCTGTGAGAAGGATGCCCATCTTCCGATTTATGTTGAAAGATGGGCGTCCTTCTCTTTTGAAAATGAGCCCAAATAGTCTATAAAAGTTTTTTTTTTTTGGGGGGGGGGGGTATGATATGTTTGTGTGCGAAACCGCCACAAGCAGAGGTGTGGCCTTGACACCTCTGCTCACTGGACCAGGCATAGGTTTGAATATTAATACATGGAAGGATAAAAGGGGCAGCTAAGTCACACCGACTAACTGTGTAAAAGTTTTGCTAATTACAAGTGAATGTTGCTTGGGAAGTAGTGCAATGAGTTGTGAATTTAGCATTATGTTAAACCATACCTGGTTTATTTATGATGAATAAAGCTGCGGCTAAGTTGTTTTCCACCATGATAAATTGTTTAGGGACCCTTTTACTAAGCCGTGTAGGCGCCTATGCGCATCGAATACACGCCAAATTGGAGTTACTGCCTGGTTACCGTGTGGCCCATACAGTAATTTCAATTTTGGTGCGCATCCACTACACGTGTCTAAGAAATGTAACGGATGCATGCCAAGTGGTATTTGACACACGTAGGTCATTACCGCCCAGATTGTTTACCATTAGGTCAATGGCTGGTGGTAAGGTCTTGGACCCAAAATGGACGCGTGACAATTTTGATTTGCTGCACGTCCATTTTTGGAAAAAAGTCTTTTTTACAGGTGCGCTAAAAAATGGATCGGCGCGCCCAAAACCTGTGCCTACACTACCGCAAGCCATTTTTCAGCGAGCCTTTGTAAAAGGACCCCTTAGTGCATTAATTTTGTGAGTGAGTATGAAAGTCAATACAAGTGCCACTGTTATATGTAAGTACATGCATTTACATGTGTATATTGCATATGTAAAACCCAATTGTAGAAAACTGGTATTTATCTGTATATATCTGCACTAAATGTAGATTGCATGGCGGTGTGGTTTGGATAGAACTTGGGCAGAACTAAAATCTACACATGTAACCCTAGTTTTGGAAAGGGATTGCATGTGTGCATCCTGATCTAGCAACATTAAGATTTACAGCTGTTCGTGTAGATTTGCAAAAAAAGTGCTTATTTCGGCCAACTCTTAATAGGAGGGATTAAAGGAGTTCCCGCTTACATTCTCCAGTGCTTATTTCCCCCTTCAATTTGAAAATAAATAAGGACTGAGGCCTCTGTTTTTAATTAGTTCTTGTATTTGTGTAGCTTTGCAAAATGGCAGACAAACATGTGGAGGAAGTAGCCTAACGGTCAGAGCAGCAGATTGAAAACCAGGAGCATGGTTTACTTTAAATCCCACTGTGGTTCCTCATGATCATGGGCAAGTCATTTAACCTTCCATTGCTTCAGGTACACAATTAGATTGTAGGCCCTTGACAGGAAAATGCCTATTGCATGTGAATGTGACAAAAAACAAAACAACAACACCTGTGTATATTATGGAATACTGTGTTTTCTTTGTTCAGGATTCAGATTTTCAAGGTGTATTTTTGTAAAATGGACACTCCTACTACACATGCACACCTGTATGCACTTTAGAAAAGGCTCTATATATCTGCATATCTTTTTCTAGAATAATACTGGAATTCTATACTCCCTGACCTGGATACCTCAATTCTGATTTCTATATTCTCTCTAAAATAGGGCTACACATGTACTAGAAACACAAATTAACTGTCCAGTCTAGCCAATTCAGACTTTCCTAGTGTATAAACAGGTTTTTTTAGCCACACGACTATGTCTGGTTATATACACAGCTTATTCGGATCCCTCCAGTTCTTAAATGAGCTTGTAACTGGTGACAAACAGTGCAGTAGCACCACTGTGATATACACTGAGGAAAAAGGGTTGAATTAATTCCTTTTGTATTAAACTGGTCTTCATGGTGGTGATCATTGCATTTTGTAATGATTAAAAGCATGCATTTCAAGGTTTCTGTCAGGCTATGTATTTTCTATTGTGTAATTTATTAAATATACTTTTGAGAATAGCTTTAGTAAAGACCTTCATGGATCAGATCATTTAACAATCATATTCTAATTAAAAATTTTGCACTGAGTTAATGAAGGGAGATTAAGTCTTGAATAAATGTATTAGGCTAGCCCAATGAAAAAGATATTACCTGCAACTTTCAGGCTGACCTTTGTTTTTTATATTAAAAATACAAAAATGATGTCTATTGTTCTATGAAAATGTTTTGTAGATCAGAAGAACATTGACATCTCGTTTCAATTTAGTTAAAGCAAAGCATTTGCAGAGTAAAAATAACCATCTGAAAGTTTAAACTATGGTGCATCAAACCTGGATGAAAAGCAAACTTTCCTGCAACATAGAGAGGATATGAATCCAAATAATGTGTTCATCCATAGTCTCAAGAGAGGCAATAATGTTATCATGAGATTGGAGGGATGATGGGGCTTGAGCTTGCCAGCAGTTCTATAGCTATAATCAGAATAAATTTCAAGTCTGGGGTTATTGGACACTAGACAAGTTACATAGCAGTGGGTAGTAGACACAGATGTTACCTAGCTAGGTGCCGTAGTTATGTAACCCTATGGAGCTCATTTTCGAAAGAGAAAAACATCCCAGAAGCAGCACAAAGCGGCAGATGGATGGTTTTCATGGGAAAATGTCCAAGGTATGATTTTTGAAACTCAGATTTGAGACTTTTTTCTTCACAGTTCATCTAAATTGCTAGGGGGTGTGTTACAGGTGTTTTTTGGGTGGGCGTAGAGTGTGGCTGTTTTTTTTTAGACATAAAGGAACAAAATACTGTTCAACACATTGACTCCATTGACTTTGCATAGGAAAAAAATAACCTAGTAGTCACTGACTTCCTCCCACCCCCCAAAATGTGACAGTGACAGTACATACCAGACTGTGTGACAGCTTCAGCGATTATGGCCATTCCTATTAGAACAGCAAGCTGCTCTCAGGAGTAGGTTAGTGGTCAGTGCAGTGGACTGTAGAGAAAGAGACCCAGGTCCTTATCCCACTCTAACTAGTAGAATTGTGGTGGAAATTGTGAGCCTTCCAGAACTCACAAAATACCAGTTGTACTTATAGATACAGACACCTGTAGACCTGAAGACTTTTGTAGGGGTGTACAGTTAGGTACAGTAGATTTTTAGATGTTCCTGGAGGGCTCACAATACAAAATAAGTGTGATAAAGCGGGATTTGTACATGGGTCCCTTTTTGTGAAGTCCACTGCACTGACCGCTAGACTGTCCCTCTGCTCTGCTGGGATGTCTGTGTGGCAAGTTTACTAGGAATGGTAAAACAGACTGCAACAGTCTTCAGCTCTTTAATACTGGGGTTCCTGATGAAGATTTCGAAATGGAGCTCTGTAGAGCCAGCGGTTGGAGAGTTTTACTACCTGCTATTTCTGAACTCTTGTTTGGGCTTCAGGTAAGTACCATTTTTGAAAGACTGTGACCTTTCCAGCAAATGTTTTTGGTGATATACATTTCAGTATTGGAGTCATTTTGTTTTGTTAGGGACACCAGCTGTAATTATGAGTAGTGGATGTCTACACTTTTCAATTATTTACTTTTGCAACTATTGCAATTTCACAAGGATTTTGGTTTACTCAGGGATGTATTTGGGCATCAAATGAGAACCCCTTATGGTAGGCTCATAGTTCTTGTTGCCTTAGAAGCCTTAGATGTGGGAGCGTCATGGCTTATATAACTGAGAGTAACCATCATCTTTATAAAAAGTTTCTTAAGTTGCAAGTGTTACATCTTCTACTGTTTTAGCATATGGAATTTTTCTTAATTAAGTAGTAAGGACACAGTTTTCTCCTTTAACTTGGTTTCATTTTGGAGATGGACAAACACTACATGGGATTAAGGAGAAAGACTTCCTTAATCCCCTGTGTAAAACCCTGGCTGAAACCAGCACTTCTTAAAAAACGATACATGTGGTTGAAGAAGTGCAGGGCCAGTTTGAAGAGTATTGGGTGCCTTGGGTGAACTTCAATTAATTTTCATGTCCCTGACCCATCAGCTCTCTCTCCAAGATTTTAATAATTAACCTCTACAATCATTATTGTCCTGTAAAATTGCAAAATTGGACATCATGGCCAAAATTCTTTATATGGCGCAAAAAAAAATCGTCACCGATAAAATTTCACACTGAGCGCTATTTTATAAACGGCACTAAGAGTTGAGCACCATTTATAAAATAGTATTTGGTGCCGAGATCCGCACCCAATTTCTGGCACGAAGGTTTATACCAAGTAAATCCTGGTGCAAATTCTCATGCTTGAATTACACGCAGATCTCCCTTATTCTATAAAATTGCTCATAAATTCCAGGAATATTTCTAATCCATCCATGTCCCCCCATGGCCAAGCCCGTTTTCAGATCCATGCATAAAGTTATGCATGAATCCTGGTGCCTATAGATGCTCACATAAATTTAAATTAATGCCAAGTAGCAGCAATAATTGATTATTAGCACCCGATTATTGGGTTAATTGACTTGTTTGGCAATTGTGTGCACACATTGGGCATGTGCCTAAATTTACACATACAGTTTTTAGTGCCATTATATAGAATTAGGCCACATGTTCTAAAACATTAATGCAGGTAAAAGTAGGTTTTGGTGGTTCTTTGAGCTTGTGTGGTTGTCAGGCTTGGCTGCTCTTCACTACCCCAGAGACGTTTCTGCTCTAGGTGACTACCTAGGTTTGCCTAATGGTTGGGCCAGTAAGCTGCTGTGGAACTTTTTCCCTATACACATGTATTCTCTTTGTGAGATGGGCAGTGGTGTTCCTAGGCTGGCTGACACCCGGGGCGGATCGCCAATGCGCCCCCCCCCTGGGTGCAGCGCGGCCCCCCCCCGGGTGCAGCGCAACCCCCCCGGTGAAATTACACCCCCCCTGGGTGCAGTGCAGTGCGACCCTCCCACGGGTGCATTTTTACCTGCTGGGGGGGGGGGGGGTGCCGCACGCCTGTCGTCTCCGAGTCCGCTCGTTCCCTGCTGCTCCCTCTGCCCCGGAACAGGAAGTAACCTGTTCCGCGCAGAGGGAGCAGCAGGGAGGGAACGAGCGGACTCAGAGCCAACAAGCACACGGCACCCCCCCAGCGGCATGCACCCGGGGCAGAACGCTCCCACCGCCCAACCTTGGTACGCCACTGGAGATGGGGAATACAGATGTAGATTTTAGTCCCACTAAAACCACATTTAAACTACATTGAAACAATGTCCCCTTGAAAGCTCTATCTAGTGTAGATTTCTACATGTAAATGCTGGCTTTTTGAAATAATTTTTTACAAGCATATACAGGGCTGCCGAGGGGGGAGGGGGGGAGGGAAACTTCCCCAGGCCTGGCCTCCAAGGGGGGGCCTGGCACTGGTAAGCTTCTTCTTGCTTACTGTCTGGGAAGATGCTTGGTGTCCAGGGGCAGTTGATGAGTCTCACAGGGTGCATTTTTAGCTTGCTAAGGCCTTGCAAGTTAATGCTAATATTCAGCTGCACTATCCACTTAAGTGTTGCTGAATATCAGCCCCAAGCACACAGAGTGCAATTTATGCTGGCTGGAGCCTCTCCTGCCTACTTATATCGCTTTGAATATTGGGCAGAGAGAGTATATATGGTCCCTGAGTTGGCTGGAGTAGAGGAATCTATTTTGCAGTTATAATCCCAGGCACTTGCATTGGAGATACCTTTATTTTTAAGTTCTTTTGTAGATGCCTGGTTAATCATGGGAAGAACAAACAGTATACCTTCTATAACCCATTACACTTAGAGATGTTTTTGAGGGCTAATCATTAGAGGTTTAATAATATTTCTACTACCACCTGTCTAAGGTTTGGAGCAAGTCAATAAATCCTAATCAATAAATAAGTCTATAGGATAAGTCCATGAACTTGACATTGCTAAGATTAACTTTCTTTCCAATTCCTGTTTCACATTTTGTTTAATAACTTTTTCTCTCCTTTACAATGCAGGCTTGTTCTTGACATACTGTATGTTTTTCTTACATTTTTTCTTCTATTTTACATGTCATGGGAGTTATTTTAGAAGTCTTAGTTATGATTTCCACATAGAAATTCTGTTATTTACATATATATATTATATATGCTCAGGGCTGTCGAGAGACACAGCCGGGCTCAGGGTAGGGCCGCTGACTGACCGACTGCCACCTACTACTACTACTACTACTACTTAGCTAAACTATATCTTAAAGAGCAACCCAAGAAAGCAGTCAAACTGTATGTCATCATAGACAAACAGAGTAACAAGTCTCTGGTGAGTTCAGAATTCTTTGACTTGTTTGATATCCACGGAGACTGTCATCCCTACACCCTCAGAATATATTTAGGGGTGGTGAGAGTGACAGGGAGAAGAGCAAATGGATACATCACAGAAACAATGAATGGCAGTAACAAGACTGAGTTACCTACTCTCATTGAGTGTAATCAGATACCTGATAACAGGGAAGGAATTCCCACACCAGAGGTTGCACAACATTACACTCATCTGAAGCCTATAGTCAAAAACCTGCAGCCTTTAGACCTAAATGATGAAATTCTACTTTTGTTGGGAAGAGATGTACCAACATTGGTTTGAGTTTGAGAGTCACGTGCTGGTTCATACAACATTCCATATGCCTACCAACTTGCCTTTGGATGGGTGATAGTAGGCAACATCTGTCTCAACAGAATGAGAAGACCAAGTGTAAATGTATATACCACGAGTGTCCTAGAAAATAGGCATGCTACTTTATTCAAGCCATGTCCCAACCATTTACACTCAAAAGAGATTTTTAGTTGTGAAGAACCAAGTTCTGATGTAACCATCTGCCAGACTACCTCTCCATTAGATTGAGGAGAACACTTAGGGAATTCAGAAAGATGGACACCAAGACTATAACTCCCTAATAACACAGAACAAGCTCTGTTTCGACTCACTTCATTGCAAAAAAAAACAACATAAAACAAAAAAAACTTTGAGGAAACCAGAGACAAAACAGCATTTCATAACTTCATGCAAGACATCTTGACTAATGGCTATGCAGATCCAGCTCCACCTTTAAAAGGAAATGAAGAGTGTTGGTACCTATCTACCTTCGGTGTGTACCACCCACATAAACCAGGCCAGATCAGAATTGTGTGAAAGCCCAAGTTACGATACTGAGAGGCAGTGGACTATTGTATCATCTTATCAAAGTCTGACAGTGAGAGGCAGCAAAGAATTACTCACCCGTTAAAGATAAGTGCAATTCTACATAAGTGATCTCTAAGTCAAGTTGAATGAGAGAAAGTTTTTACATATAAAAGAAATAGACCGATGAGGATTCATGGTGTTTATATGTGTGTTTGTCTCACATTTGAAAAAGAAATCATCCATTTTCTGATGGTCCAAAAATATTTGAATGTATTTAAAGTATATTTGTAGTAATCCTATTGTACTGTTACCATATTTTCAATATCACATTTGTACTTAATTGAAATAGGGGTAAATGTACAAGTATATATTGTACTCACTAGTCCATAGCCAGCCATGTTTTTAAAGGAAAACACTTCAGTAGAGTTCCCTTTGAAAATTAACTTGCACTCTCATGTATATGATATACTCACAGGATTGCAAGTACCATGTCTCCCATAGAAAACAATTTTCAAAAGTATCTATCAGCCATGCTGATATTGGGGGGGGGGGGGGGGGGGGGGGGGAGGAGGTGGGAGTTAGGTTTAGGATAGGGGTGGATAGTGTGTCAGGAGTGAGGGCAGGTTGGGTGTTTTAATTTTAAGGTTCCTGATTGGGTGTTAGGGTTTCTAGGGAAAGACAATGGAATGTTGGGTTTTTGGTGGGCAAAGATTTTTAGTCTGGGAGGGATGTGTTGCACAGGAGTAGGTGGGAGTTTGAAGTGGTTACCTGCCCTTCCCTACCGTTAGGTGTTTTCTTGGCATATTTGGGTGGGTGGTCGCAGCTTTTGGTGGGTGGAAATTTGTTGTTGTTTTTTTTGCGTGCTGATGGGGAGACCGTTGTAAAATTGAAGTGGATGATTGTAAAGTATATTGCTACATCGTGTGTGACACCACCATGATGATTTGGCAAGTCCTGCGTTACTACGGATGTTGGGATTGGTTAAGTGTATTTGTTGAGGCTAGTTTTGCACTGACTAGCTTCAGATATGGAGAAAAGGCCTCTCCTGGGTTTGGGGTAATTTTACATTTGATGTTATGAATTACATTGCTATTTATTAAATAAAATTAAGTGTTAATGAAGGAGGACCCTTTGATATGCTAGACAAGAGTTTTGAAGTTTTTTTTTATGTAAAACATGATTTGTTAAGCACTGTGTTATGTGAATGTTGATGTTAAAGTAAAACACAGCTACCTAGTTTCATTTTAGCTAAAATGGGTCAATTAGGGGAAGGAAATATGTGTGTTCATTTGATTTTCAAATCTATGCATGCATTCCTGAATGTGCAGCTTACATGCAGAAATAATAAAGGGTCTGTCTTTGTATCCCGTAGACATTGCCCTGGAGTTTAGGAGTGGCCTAATGGTTAGTGCAGCAGACTTTGACTTTAACATTCTGGGTTTAAGTCCCACTTCAGCTTCTTGCGACCATGGGAAAATTACTTAATCTTCCAGTGTCTCAGGAACAAAAACCAAGATTGTGATCCCTCTAGGGACAGAAATAGTACGTGTGCATAATTGGACTGTAAGCCACATTGAACTCTGTTTTGGATAATGCGGGATACAAATGTCATAAAAAAAATACACCATGGGGGAAATTGTATAAATGGCACCAAAAATTAGTCACTGATAAAATTTGGTGCTCAATGCTATTCTAAAAAGGACACTTCAGGATGAACGCTCTTTAAGAAATAGTGTTGAGCGCCAAATTGTTCACTCAACTTTGGGCACAAGGACTTACGCCAGCTGAAACATGATGTAAATCCTAGCATCCAAGTTAAGTGTGGAGCCCTGCTGTTCTGGAACACTACGTGCATCTTTTGTGAATGCCCCTGACCTGCCCTTGCCCCTCCCTTGACCACACCCCCTTTGATTTGCAAATGATCTAATTTAGGTGCCCATTGTTACAGAATAACACACAGTCAGATCAGTGCCCAAATCATAATTAGTGCCAATTAAGTGCTTGTTAACACCAATAATTAAATTATTGGACCCTATTAATAAATTATTTTGGGCGCTGATCTGGGATCCATGTCCAATGTTGGGCACTCAAATTTGGGTAATCTTTATAGAATCCAGAGGCATATCTACAGCAGATTTCAAGGAGAAATTCTCTTTGAGAATTATCTACAAGATATGCAGATTTTACATATGCATAAGTCACTCAAAAATTGCTCTTGTAATTGCTGATTCAGTTAAGTTCTTATATATCTTTTTCCATTCCTCATAACCCCTCCCCACTTAGTAGTGTATATTGACATAAAACAAACAGAAGCGTGACGCTTAAATTAATTTTATATAGTAATTGATATGGTAATCAAATAGAATGGCAAATCCTTCTTTCACAGAACAGATTTGTTGACTGTTTTTCATGATTTCTTTTTTTTTTTTTAATTCAGTTATTTATATCTGGCACTTCATAGTCTGTAATAATAAATGCATTTTTGCAATGTCTTAAGAAGTTCCTGAATGATTTCATTTCAAGAAAAATGTGCATTTTTATTGGCAGGAATAATTGACTGGCAGCATGGGTAAGTGATTCTTGTGTAAAGACTTTGGAGTGTCTTTTACTAACATGCCAATTCTGTTGATTGTCATTCAAACCTACTTTATGCATCATGCAGTGCTGAAGTGGCTTCTACTTAAAATGTTTTTTTGATGCCCAATGTCAATCATACTTAACTTTGTACTGTCATTTCGTGCAGCCCAAGGGTATAGATCACAATGTCAACTTATCTGTGCTGGTGAATAGTTTTAATGTTCATTTTCCCTGGTGGATGTTTTTATTCAACTTGCATTATGTTATATGGTACAAAAAAGTAATGCATTTTCCTTGGATTACATAGCATCAGTGCGTTTTTTCTAGTGAAAAAGGTGCCGGCACTCAAATGCCAGGCCACCCTTCAGGGGTGGGGTGATCACTGAGAGATCCACCCCACAATAGCCATGTCCCCTGCAACCAGTCACAGAATCTATGACAAGGCAGAATTGGTGTGTAGAGCCTGAGCTTTTTCATTAAAACTTGGGGACCATGGGTCAATTTTAGCAGACAATGGAAAAGGTTCCGGTACTCAGTACCCCCTCAAAAAAAGCCCTGCATAGCGTGCTGATTTTCATCCATGCACACTCTTATGCAGCTTCCCTATGCAATTATAAATAAATCAAGGATGGATACCAGTTCAGACTTGCCTAGGTTGGCTCAGTTTTTTGTTCCATTTTCCAATTATTTTGAATTTAATCTAACAGGATTTATCTCAGTCTGTTTATAGTTTTTAAGTTAGTGTAGAGATCCTAGGGTCCTGGTTTAAGGATGCCCGCAGTGACATCTAAAAACTTAGAATAATATACTTTTACTTTATTATGACATTGCCGAATGGTAGAGAGAGGTGTTTCTCCTGTACTCAATATTATAATCAGGGAAGGGGTCTAGTTTTGGAGGGAACTTGCCAGGGGTATAACACTCTGAGCACAATTCAAATCTTTGGCTTTGGCTCCTGACTGATGACCTCCATGTGAAGGGAGGGCTCCTCCAACCCAAAGGCCTGAGGGGGTCTTTTACTAAGGCGCACTCACTTTTTTAGTGTGCACTAAAATTGGGCGCTCGCTAAACGTTAGAGATGCCCATAGGAAATGCATTGGCGTCTCTAACGTTTAGCGCGTGCCTATTTTTAGTGCACCCTTAAAACGTGAGCGTGCTTTAGTAAAAGACCCTCTTAGCCACCTAAGATCAAGCTTATGTGTTAAAAATATAAAGAAAAAATATATAAAGAAATTCTAAAATTTCTGTATTGAACAATTCCACTAGCTTCCAACATTAGCTATCTGACCCCTTTCTAGCAGAGGAATAATATGTCAGAAGGGAAGTAATAGAGTTTGACTTCTAAGAAGAGTTTACATTTCGTAGTGAATTCGATGGGGAGGAGAAGATAATAAAACTCATTCTCTTGCTGGAATTTATCATGGAGCCACATAGGAGGAGATTCTAAAAGAATTGACGCTGAAATCAGTGCCAACTAAGCGTATTCTATAATCAGGACCTAGATTTAGGCACTGATTATAGAATAAGCTTAGTTGATATTTCAGCCCCTAAATCTATGTGCATCCATTTACACCAACTAATATGGCGTAAATCCCGGCATGTAGATTTAGGCCCACTGGGTCATATTCTATAACTAGGTGCCTAAATTTAGGAATACCCATGAAATGCCCATTTCCCCACCCATAACCACGTCCCTTGTTGTCTGCATGTGTTAGAAGTTTGGTACACATCATTACAGAATACACTTGGTGAGTTGTGCACCTAAATTCTAATCAGTGCCAATTAGTGCTTATTATTGCTTCTTAAGTGCTGATATCAGTTCGCATTAGTTTGTTAAACCAATTAAGTTACGTGCGGTATTTTAGAATCTGTACCAATTTTGGCGCCTAAATCTAAACGTACTATATAGAATCCAGGGGATAGGGACTGGACACAAAGAGGGCTTCTTTGATCCCTCTCTACTTAGCTACAGGCCTACCGCTTCTTGGAATGCTCAGGCCTGAAAGTGGATTTTTTAAAACATTATTTTTATAATGCAAGTCTGCAAGTAGATTCTGAAAGGAAAACGTCTTGCAGAGATACAAAGCATCAGTGGCGTAGGAAGGGGGGGCGGTGGGGCGGTCCGCCCCGGGTGCACACCGCTGGGGGGGGGGGGTGTCAGAACAGGTTACTTCCTGTTCTGGGGCAGAGAGAGCAGGAAACCTGCGGAGCCGACGCAGCTCCCAGCGACGTGCACTCGGGGGCGGATCGGCCCTCTCGCCCGCCCCTCGCTTCCTAATTCAAGTAAGAATGCGCTCCGGGGGGGGGAGGGTGCGCTCTGGAGGGGGGAGGGTGCGTGCCGAAGGGGGGCGCCATGCTGCACCCTGGTGGGTGCGCAGCGGTGAGCCACCCTGGGTGTCAGCCGCCCTCGCTACGGCACTGCAAAGCATGTATCTCAGGAAGAAGCAAGTGTTGGGATTTTAAAATGAAATTCCACATTCCCATCCTGGCCCCTCCTCCAGCAACACCCTTTTCTTTCACAGAGCACCCAAGACAATTTTCAAAGGGAGGTTTTCTGTGAAACATAGAAAAATGAAAGCAGTTAAAGGCCATTTGGCCTATCCAGGCTGCCCATCTACTCTATCTTCCTCTCCCTTAGAGATCCTATGAACTTGTTCTAAGCTTTCTTGAATTCAGATAGCCTTCATTTCTACCACCTGCACTGGGACACTGTTCCACACATTCAACCTCTTTCCATGAAGTAGTATTTCCTTAGGTTACTTCTGAGTCTGTTCCTTTGCACCTTCATCCTAGGCCGCCTCATTCCTATGTGAATCCCTTTCAAAATTGCCTTTTAGAGCACTTTTTTCATCTCCTCTGTCTCTCCTGTTCTTTCCCCTGTGCAAATTTATCATGATGGAGTTCTGCTTCTGATTTCCTTTGGTTTCTTAATAACTGCCTTGTTTTCCCTCAAGAAAGGCAGTATATTAAACTGAAATAAATATCAACATCAGGATTCTCAATTTTATGATTGAGAACTTTGTAAGACAACTCAGAAAAACAGAGGGTCTTTCTGGGACTGTGCCAATAGGTTGTAAAATAGGGGTCTGATTTTTGTCTCACATGTTCCTCAAATTGTAAAGCTAGTTACCATAGCATTAATTTTTTCATACTTGATCCTACATAATTGGAAAGATTTTTGAAGGGACTCATTGTGAGCAATGCTGCATTATATTCAGCTATATGAAGAAAGTTCACCTATATTGTGGGGAAGTGTTGGTTAAACCATTAAATGGGATAATAAGTATTGCATTTGCTCTATGTCTTGTTTGCTTGGTATTGCATTATTTGATTGATATTGTTTATTTTTTTTCTTGCCTTTCTTTGTGAACTAGAATTGCTTTGGATATTGATTTATACTTGTACTTTATTGGTTTAATATATTTTCATTCTGTTGCTGAATAGCTCCAGCAGTTTATTTCCCCCCTTGTTAGGTATTTCTTGGGAAAAGCTGTAAATATTCATTCTAAAACATCTCAAAGAAAACGTGTGGAAAACTTATTATGAGATGTACATGAAAAACATATAATGGATTATTTTTGGTACAAGTCATTGGAGGTTTTGAGGCCTGCATCTCTTACTCAAACATATATTTTTACTCATAGGGCAGTCTAGACTCCAATAAAAATCCCCAAACTCTGTACTAAGCAAGATAATAATTGTTGGTTTTGCATTACAAAAACAGAAACATTATCACATATTTTGTAACAACATAAAGACATTTTGTATGGGGCATGGAAAGGATTAATGATATGGGACAATTGTCTGTTTGCTTCGCACCAGTATTCAAAGTGCAGGTACTGTATATGCTTTGACTCTTACAATGGGTAAGAGACATTTTTAATGAATTAAAGTTATTTGATATGTCACCCTTCTAGTATAAACCAATCAAAGTAGTTTAGTTCTGCTGCAAACTCATAACAGACCTGTAGAGGTCTCAATGATTGGTTGGACTACCTCTTGTCTTGACATTGATGATATTCCCCGTGTTTAAACTTGTACAGCGCTGCGTAACCCTGGCAGCGCTATAGAAATGCTAAGTAGTAGTAGTAGTAATATTGAAGCAGCAGCAGCAGCAGCATATCAAGTGAAGAAGCAGTGCATCCTTTCCTTGAACTTCTTCATGAGCTGCTCCTAAAGGGGTGCTAATGACAAAGGCGTGTGCATCACAGAAGGAGTGGCTACTTCTTTTTTTTTTTTAACTTTGAATTTTTATTGAAAACTCACAAGCAATGGTAGAGATAACAATTCTCAACCGGGATTAGTTGCTCACATACAAACAGTGTTTACTGATGTTATCTACCTTTCTTTTACAAAGTGTCACCTTCTATGCCCCCCTTCCCTCCCCTTTATTTACCCTAGAGCCATGTTCTCCTCTCCCTTCCCCAGTGAGTGCTTCCCCTCCCCCCTCCTGCCCTGTATCTTCCCACCCCTACCCCCTCTCCCTTATGCCCTGCTTTAAATATCCCTTAAGCTAATTTCAATATTCGATCCAAACATGTCCATTCTGTCGCCTCCGGGCTGAACCGCCCTGTGCGGCGGTCTGTTAGTTTTTCTAGTTCTGCCACCACTTTGACCTTCGATATCCAACTCTGTATAGTAGGTCCAGAGCTTTGTTTCCAGTGCGAAGCAATAATAGTTTTTGCGGCCGCTAGACAAAGGCGTTTGATACGTCACTGCCATTTAGACACTCTCCTATTCCCCCAAGGAGTAGCTACTTCTTAAGTCACTTGGGGTATATTAGAAATGGGGTCTCATGTACAAAGAGGCTGTTGAAGAGCCTTTGGAGGACACCAGTTAGCTTGGTACCTTAGTGCTTTTAGTGCCATGCTTCAGTGAAGGGTGATGTTGAGCATCCCAGCCTCCTCCTAATGACTTGCATCATATTTCCTCAGCCCTGATGAAGATGAGGACAGATCCTTCCTCCTCTTTGGGTGTGCATTGGATGTTAAATGATCCCAATGGCCTCTATCAATGCTTGACGTTAAGGGTGATTGAGACACTCTTGATATAGGTGTATCCCCAGTGTTTTGTGCAGCTCTAGAACCTATAAATACTGATGCCTACATCAATGGGCTGGTTTTATCTGCACCAAAAATCTTTTTGTGCTGCTTTTGTATCTACAAAGTCCTCTCTTTGACATTTGTGATGAAAAACACGATGAGAGAGATCATGGTCAGGTTCCAGGTATTACAGGCATCAACTATGGGTATCCATAATGAATATTGTCCTACTGGGAACACATTTGAGGTCACTGAGGATCTTCTTTTGGGACATATCATGCAGAAAAATAGCTACAGTGAAATCAAATGACTCAATGTTTAAAATGTACAGAGACTGATGCTTGAGGTCTAATGAGGCCTACACTGAGTGAGCTGATAAAAAATAAAATAAAGGAAACTTGAAAATGACTCAAATTCTAGTTAGGGAAGCTACTGGGAAGATCACTGTATGGCAGCAACCAAACTTACACAAACAACCAAATTTTAAAGAAAAAAAAATCACTGAGGTGATCACAGCTGAAAGCATATCTGATTAGCTCCACAGAAAACAAAAGATTAAAGTGACCCTGTCTGATAATGGCAGGCACAGGCACAGGCACAGATGAGCACTCTCAAAAGCTTAAATCAGCGCTGCAGAAAGTTCCCACTTGTGCTCCATTGGATGATGTTACACAGTTGTGAGGATTTGTCTATCTCACTTGTACTTGGAGAAATAGTTTCCCTTAAAAAATTTAGGCTAGAGAAGTCCACTGGTACAAATATACCTATGTGCATGCTAAATGGAGAGAAATGTACCCATTACTAATTAGCTTCCTGGCCAAATTCCTTTGAAAAATATCCAAATTCTGCCTCCACTTTGTCTTTAGCTTTTTAAAGGGACCAATGAAAGCTAAATATAATTTTCTGTTGCTTCTTCCACTTGTGAAACTGTTTTGATGTTTATTTCAAGATTTATATCGAAGGCACATAGCCTGACAATCTCATTTTTTGTGCAGTTCACCCTTGGCATCCCTGGGTTGCCCTTTTTGGCATCTTGACTCAAGCAGCAGCCTAATGCTCCCATGGAGAAAAGATAATGCCAACTTTCCCAGGTTAAACACAAGCTGCATGATTCAATTTGCATAATAATGAAGTTCTTTACGTGCTTTGTATCTCAGTGAACTCTCTTTGTGCTACAAAAGCAGGACTTAAGGGCAAATAATGCACAATTTTGCAATTTAATGCACAGTATTTGGCAAAAAAAAAAAAATGTGCATTATTCCCTGAACGCACATTAGTAACTACCCCTCTAAATGTTCAATGTGCTATTAGTAAGTTGTAAATTCCAGTCTTTTCTTCTCTACCTCTTTAGTTGTTTAGGCACATTTGTATCTGCATTTCAGAGAAATGGCGTTATTTATGTAATCCCATTCCACACAAGTTATGTATTCCAGAAGCAGTAATGACAACAAGCAAACTACTGCAAAGCATTTTAACATGTTTTGGGGTAAGCCTTTTTTCCAGTGTTAAGTGCATATTATCATTTAATGTAGTTCAGTAAAAGGGCTCCTAAATAGATAAAAAAATATATTTATAGCATGGAAGAAGAGAAACTATAATGATTGCGGTTTAACACTTTTCAAATTGCTTACAGACCTACCTATATATACAATCATCTTTTAATTGCATCCTGGAGTCCTTAGGTCTGAACAGATTTCCTTTTGTTCCAGGCAGATACACTGCTTGCATTGCTTTTTCTGCTATTCTGTTACATAACAGTTTTAATGCATTTTTCCAATCTTCCCAGATACAAACACTGAGTACATTTTCCAAAGCAAAAGTCACTTTTAAAAGCACAATGGCACTTTTCCCTCAAGGGATCTCAGCTGTGGGTTTTTAAATAGTATTTGATTCAATTTTAGACCCTATAGAATGTGCTAACGATA
The DNA here is from genome assembly GCF_901765095.1 of Microcaecilia unicolor. Lineage (NCBI taxonomy): Eukaryota > Metazoa > Chordata > Amphibia > Gymnophiona > Siphonopidae > Microcaecilia > Microcaecilia unicolor. Next base: position 65,342,164 of record NC_044037.1, on the reverse strand, counting down.
CTGTCAAGTTAACATACAGTAACCTGTTCTTGCTTTGTTTTCGGGTAGTTATGATCAATGTGTCACATACTTATCCAGTCACACCTCACGGTTGTAATTACATATTCTAAACATGCACAAAAATGTATTAAAAAAAATAATTATCATAGGGCTTGATATTGAAAGTGATTTAACTGGACAGGAGAGGTTTCTGCCCAGATAAATTGTGCTGAGTGGGTCAGGAGGGGATATTCAGTGGCACTTAACTGGGCAGTACCACCGGCACAGTCCAGGCAATGCTGGGCTGGGTGGGGTGGGAGTGGAGTCTGGGCAGAGCAAGAATTTATATAGGAACCAGAGATATTTAGTGCCAGTATCTGCATTGCTAACTGGGCAAGTAGAACTACTTAAATAGCAGCCCTGTTCACAGCAGAACTCTCTGTTTCTATACGAGTTTTATCTGTCTTGACTATAATTTTTGAATATGTGTTGTTTGTATGCCTATGGTACGATCATGCCCTTTTTGACTTGTACACTGCTTTGATGGTTTGATCGTAAGCGGGATATTAAATAAACCTTACCTTGAACCTTGAATTGCTCCCTGTGGGACATGTCCCTGGTGACCCTACCCTGCTCAATGTGCCATGGTCAAGAAAAAGAGACAATGGACAGGGAACAATTTTGGTGCTCTGCCTCCCTTGCACCCTGTGCAGCCACATTACCTATACAGCCCTCAATACGGTCCTGAAGAACAGCATTACAGGCTACTGTCAGCATGGGCTGGATTCTATAAATGATGCTCAGAAATGGATGCTGGAAAAGATTGGTGCTAAGTATGATTCTACAAAGGGTGCGCACCCTTAATAAAGTCATGCTTAGAACCATTTTCTGCTCCTTAACTTTGGTCGTCAGACTTATGCCTGCTGAAACTTAGTGTAAATACTGGTGCCCAAGTTGGGAGATCTGACCCTGTAACAACCTGCACAACTTTTTGACATGCCCCCAACATGTCCATGCCACTCTTATGGCTACAAACCTATTTCGATTCAACACAATGGGAGTTAGGCACCATACAAATCCTAATTGGTGCCAATTAACATCAATAATTGGTTGTTGGTGCCCAATTATGGTTCATTAATGGTGTTTAGCCAATTAACGAGCAATACGTTGCCACCATATATAGAATCTGAGGGCATGTGTCCTGGTTCTGAAGGAAGCTTATGATCTTTCTTGTTGCCTCCCTCCCAAACAGGAGGATGCTATTCTTTAACTCAATAAGGAATCATATGGTTAATATAGAGATGCTTGCAAATTCCCCAGAACACAGTAGCCTGAAACAGTTACATTACAGATAATGGTTATAGCAAGAACTATAATCCAATCTAACAAGGACAGAAGAGGTGTCAGAGAATGTTGTGTCATAGCATTATAACATCTGAAATCTTATCATGGAACTTTCCAACAGAAGTCTTGCATTCAGAGCCAAATGGCTAGTTATACTTCCTCTAAGTGCTAATGCATAGAGTCTATATATAGTGCCAGAAGAGGAAAAAAAATATAAAATACTCTAACAACCTAAAATAAATAAGAAAATCCACCTTTGTATATCAGCTTTCTCTATGCAACCAAGTACATTTATAAGTCTTACCACAAATGGTTCAAACAGAAAGACATTAGAAAAGATCACAGCAATTATTTCTTCTGAAGAGCAACTCAAATAAGACCTCAGACATTAAGGAGGTCTTTTACTAAGGCGCACTCACGTTTTTAGTGCACGCTAAAATTGGGCATGCGCTAAACGTTAGAGATGCCCATAGGAATGCCTTGGTGTCTCTAACATTTAGCATGCACCTATTTTTAGTGTGCACTAAAAATATGAGTGTGCCTTAGTAAAAGACCCTCTAAGTATAGGTAATATCCACACACACTGAAGGGTCCTTTTACTAAGCCGCGTAAGCGTCTGCGTGCACCCAATTTGCAACAAAATGGAGTTACCGCTCGACTACCGCATGGCTCTTGCGGTAATTTCATTTTTGGCCCATGTCCGATAAGCGCATCTGAAAAATATTTTTTATTTTTGGATGTGTGGAATGGACACGCGACAAGTGGCATTTGACACAAGTAGGTCATTACCGCCCAGATTCTTTATCGCTAAGCCAATGGCTGGCGGTAAGGTCTCAGACACAAAATGGACGTACGACAATTTTGATTTTGCCTCACATCCATTTGCCCTCCCCCCCACCAAAAAGGCCTTTTTCATAGGTGCACTGAAAAATGGATTGGTGCGTGGCCAAAACTCGCGCCTACATTACCGCAAGCCATTTTTCAGTGCGTCTTTGTAAAAGGACCCCTTAAAGTTTAAAAGTGATAGAAGAGGACCGCTCATAGGGAGGACACATCACAAATGGAAATCCAGAGCATGTGTTTTTCTCTGGCCATATATACAGCCACTGAGGGTTACCCTGCATCTGATGTTCAGCGTAATGTAGAGGAAGGGACCTGTCTCTAATATTTTTCTGGAGTATTAGGTCACTGGCTTAACTTGTGTCTATCTGATACCTACTGTATGAAAAGAATAAATAAAGCAAATTAGTATATTCCAATTTCTGCTGTAATTATATTATATACTAAGAGAAATCCATAAGCTACAAAACTCTATCTCTTTCATAGATAGAGCAGAACTGCCATATGTTAAACATTAGCATTATGCAAATTTTTATATTCACATTGAGGTGACAGAAGCATTCTATTTTAAGGGATTGCATAATGGGATGCCTTCATGTTTGAGTGATTTGTTACAGTGCAATGGTTTATGTCTGCTGGGTCTAATATGTTAGCTTTCCCTGGTTTATGGTTGACCAGATTGGCTACACTATGTGGTAGGATGTAGTCTACTGCTGGACTTGGGTTGTGGAATTCATTGCCAGGCATAGCATGTCTTCGGTCTATCTAAAGTTCTGGAAGATGCTGAAGGCATGCTTGTTTGCTAATAATACCTTTGGAGATGATAATTTTAGCTGCAGGTTCCCATTTATCTGGGTGTGATGTTATACAGTATCCACCGGTTTCTATATAGGTCACCCAAAGTTAGGTGTGGAAATTTCGGTGTGCAGGACAGATGTGTGTGCAAATTAATGAGGTAACAAAGAGGGGCATAATTGAAAGGGAAGCCCAAGTTTTCCTGAGGACATCCTCGCAGGATGTCGTGGCGAAGGATCGGGAAAACTGTATTATTGAAACAAGATGGGCGTCCATATTTCGTTTCGATAATACGGTTGGGGACACCCAAATATTGACATTTAGGTCGTCCCTAGAGATGTTCGTCCTTAGACTTGGTCATTTCTGATTTTTGGCGATAATGGAAACTAAGGACGCCCATCTCAGAAACGACCAAATGCAAGCCCTTTGGTCGTAGGAGGAGCCAGCATTTGTAGTGCACTGGGCCCCCTGACATGCCAGGACACCAACCGGGCACCCTATGGGCCTCTGCAGTGGACTTCAGAAAAAGCTTCCAGGTACATAGCTCTGTTACCTTTTGTGCTGAGCCCCCAACCCCCCCCAACCCACTATCCACAACTGTACACCGTTACCATAACCCTTACGGGTGAAGGGGGGCACCTAGATGTGGGCACAGTGGGTTTCTGGTGGATTTTGGAGGGCTCACATTTACCACCACAAACGTAGCAGGTGGGGGTGGGGTGGGCCTGGGTCCGCCTGCCTGAAGTGCACTGCACCCACTGAAACTGCTCCAGGGACCTGTATACTGCTGCGATGGACCTGAGTATGACATTTGAGGCTGGTATAAAAGATTTTTAAAGTTGTTTTTTGAAGGTGGGAGGGGGTTAGTGACCACTGGGGGAGTCAGGGGAGGTCATCCACGATTCTCTCTGGTGGTTATCTGGTCAGTTCGGGCACCTTTTTATGCCTTGGTTATAAGAAAACCTGAACCAGGTAAAGTCGTCCAAATGCTTGTCAGGGACACCCTTTTTTTTCCATTATGGGTCCAGGACGCCCATGTGTTAGGCACGCCCAAGTCCCGCCTTCGCTATGCCTCCGACATGCCCCCGGGAACTTTGATAATCCCCGCGACGGAAAGCAGTTGGGGACGCCCAAATTCGGCTTTTGATTATGATGATTTGGGCGACCCTGTGAGATTCTCTTTCGAAAATAAGCCTGATAGTGTCAACAATCAATAATTTAAGTTAATTGGCATCAATTTGGATTTGCGTATGCATCTGGCCTAGTTGTTATTCAATAACATCTGTGTCTAAAGTTTATAGTGTGTAAATCAAAAGGGGGTGTGGCCATGGGAATAAGCATGGGTGGGTCAAGGACATTCCCACAAATTAGGCGTGATGTTGCAGACTACTTGGAATTGTGTGCCTAACTGATATCAGTTACGCGTAAAGATTTACACCAGGTTTCAGCAGGCATAGGCCCTTGGGCACAGAAATCCACTCGAAGCACTATTCTATAAAGGTCATTTAGCACTAAGTCACCTTTATGGAATTGGCTTTTAGGGTGGATCGTAATGTGCCTAAGTTTATGTGCCATTTACTGAGTCCAGCAATATTTATAGGGCAGCTGGTATCTAGCAGTACGGGTGCCTGCATAGATTCTCAATGCCTCTACTAGAATCAATGTAATTTTCCCCTTTGTCTGACATCAGTAGTTGACAGGCAAAGCACTGCATGACTTTTGGACATTCTAGCCTATTCCTAAAGAGGGTGTAGCTTGTACTACCATATTACAATCAGAGGGAAGGAGTAAAATTGATAAGAAACTCCACCTGAGCATAAAAACTCTGTCTTGCAGTTGAATGACTGTCTTTGACTTTCCATCTTCCCAGCCTCCCACTAGGAAAGAGCCCTTCAATATAAGCCTTAGCCTTCTAGATCCCAGAAATGCTGCAGACTGCTTACTGTGCTACCCTAGCCAGTATAAGTCAAGGAGTGATCCAGGAGTACACAGGTGACAGAAGTTGTTTCAGCATGTGTTGTATTGGTTGTTTGAGGGAAGAGAGAAAAGACTGGGTTATATGTTTATTTTTCACAACCACATGATCTGGATTTAATTTCATCTACTGGTGGTCCAGGAACCTCTACAGGGCTGGAGGAAGCTTACCATCAAAGTCAACAGAGTACACGGGATTCATTACAACTCAGCTGATCCTAATTGCAATGAATCTGATTTCCTGCTACTTATAGTAGTAGGCTTAAAGGAAGGAGAGTTGAGCCTTATCTGAGTGTTGGAATTAAGGGTATCAGACCTCAGAAATATTGTAAATACTTGCTGTTGCCTCTTGCTCCGTATCTGCCTCTGTCGCATTATATTTGTTTGCCTGAAGAAACTTGTAAATAGTACAGAACAACAGCCTACGGAGTCAACTACTGTAGCTTATTGAGAGAAAACAAAGCTGCTTATGACCTCCTGGTGGATTCCCAACTAAATAAATATGGTTTATATACAGGGGTTACTCATCTTCTGGGTACACACTAGGCAACTGCCTACTGAAAAAAATGAACCCCCCCCCAGTTATATATACTAATTGTTTTTCTTAATAGATATTACACATTTTGTTATATGTTTTATTTTTATGGATGTTTTAAATTGTACCTTGTCTTTAATAGGTTCCCTGCTAGGTGGTCTATTAAATTTTTATAAATAAATAAATATAAATAAGTATGTACAGGAGCTGCTATCTGGGGAATGAATTTGTATCTTGGTAGCAGCTCAGTAATATGAGCATCAGGAAATAGAAAAGCCTTGAGGTATTAATGAGGCACAATTTATCATAGTCTCTCAAGCAATAGGGCAAACAACAGTTGTCTTTATGTCTTTTTTTAAGCTAGTATAATATCACAAAAGAAAAGGAAAGATGCAGTGTTTATGGTATTTTATAATTCAAACTGGTTTAGAGAGATGATTTACCTTTAGCCATTCTGAATAGAAGGAGGGGGGTGGCAATACATAAGGTATAGGTGTTTGTCTAGATGTGATGTGATGTCCATTCTAATTGACTTACTTATATCATGGAAAGCATATGGGGATAAATTCTATAAATGGACCTAAAATTCGGCACCAAAACAACTCCACTTAAGCAATATTCTATAAGCTGTGCCTAAAGTTTGGCACAGTTTATAGAATACATGCTTAAGCGGAGAGTCACGCTTAAATTTAGGCACGGCCATTTGCAGCAATGAAAATGTGGTGCAAATGCCCATGCCTAAATTTACATGTTCAACACCATTATTCTGTCATGCATGTAACTTGAAGCCATTCCCCGTTCTATGCTGAAATGCCCTTGACCTTCCCATTTTTACGCCCTGTTTTTTGTAGCGTGCATAAAGTTTAGGCGTGGACCCCATGCCTAACTTTATGTGCGTTGATCCCAATTAAATCTAATTAGTGTCAATAATTGTTTGTTAAAAAGCCAGTTACTCTGCACCCTTTTGAAACCCAGGCAAGTATATCAGGTGAAGGTTGGAAGGAGGTCCTGGTGGCTGTGGGAAGACTGGAGAAGTTGTCAGAGCATTTGGACAACTTGATGAAGAGGTGGATTTTCTACAATCACAAGTGACAGAATCTAAGGAGGGTTTGAAACATTCTGCTAATGTTTTGGGGAACCTAGAATGGCAAGTTGATGAACTTCAATCTGTCCAACAATTGTTTGTTACAGATAAATTTGAGATATACAGTAAGCTGAAAGCTACTGAGAATCAACTGAGGTGTTTGAACTTAAGGTTTGTGTATTTCCCCAAATCTCCTCTATTGTGACTATAGAGATGGTTAAGAAGTATTTTTGGGACATTTTACAGCTTACCCCAGAAACTCTGCATTCTATCTTGAGGACATATTATATTAGATCTGGAAACCAGCCTGTGGATGTTTTTACTACTACTACTTAACATTTCTAAAGTGCTACTAGGGTTACGCAGCGCTGTACAATTTAACATAGAAGGACAATCCCTGCTCAAAGAACTTACAATCTAAAGGACACGTGAACAGTCAGTCCGATAGGGGCAGCCAAATTGGGTCAGTCTGGATTTCCTGAAAGGTAAGAGTTAGGTGCCGAATGCAGCATTGAAGAGGTGGGCTTTAAGCAAAGACTTGAAGATGGGCAGGGAGGGGGCTTGGCGTAAGGGCTCGGGAAGGTTGTTCCAAGCATAGGGTGAGGCGAGGCAGAATGAGCGGAGCCTGGAGTTGGCGGTGGTGGAGAAGGGTAATGAGAGGAGGGATTTGTCCTGTGAACGGAGGTTTCGGGTGGGAACGTAAGGGGAGATGAGGGTAGAGAGGCAGTGAGGAGCAGCAGACTGAGTGCATTTGTAGGTAAGAAGGAGAAGCTTGAACTGAATGCAGTATCTGATTGGAAGCCAGTGAAGTGACCTGAGGAGAGGGGTGATATGAGTATATCGGTTCTGGTGGAATATAAGACGTGCAGCAGAGTTCTGAACAGATTGAAGGGGGAATAGGTGGCTAAGTGGGAGGCCGGTGAGGAGTAAGTTGCAGTAGTCAAGACGAGAGGTAATGAGAGTGTGTTCGAGAGTTCGGGTGGTGTGTTCAGAGAGGAAAGGGTGAATTTTGCTGATGTTAAAGAGGAAGAAGCGACAGGTCTTGGCTATCTGCTGCATATGTGCAGAGAAGGAGAGGGAGGAGTCAAAGATGACTCTGAGGTTGCGGGCAGATGTTTTTACAGTTGTTTTTACAGTTTGGAGTTGACTAAATTTCCGAAGAGTTCTCAGCAGGATGTCCTTTCCCGTTCAACATTAATACATTTGTCGTTGAGCCTGATCAGAACTGGATTTTGAGAGTTTATTTCCATTATAAAGATGTCATGTTTTTGGGTCACCAAATTTTTAATATATCCTGATTTCTCCACACCTATATTGAGGGCTCAAATATTGGCTTTGGGGGCTTCTTTTTCCTACAGCTTCTTTGTAAATGTTGTATTAAGTTTGAAGGTTCTAATTATGTTTTCTTTGACCCTAAACATTTAAAGATTTTTTTTGGGGGAAAGCAAACAGGTTTCTTCAGACTCTGTAGCTCCCAGTGCCTCGTTCCACTGAAGTACTGTTTAGGTAATTTCTCCTCTTGTTTATTTTGGTCACCCTTGTGAAGTTTCCTTAATTGTTATTCCTATATTCTTCCCCTATTTTCTCCATGCAGGGGCTAGTAATGATATTCTCTTTCTCCTCCCCCCTCCCTGTTTCCTAACTTATGACAATATCGCAATTGCTTTAGAACCTTAGGTTTCTTTTTCTTTTTTCTATTTTTCCCAACTGATTGTGTATGCAAAATTGTCTTTCTTGATCAAGTTGTTCTTGAGCTATTGTATTTGAAAACTTATAAATAAATATTTTTTTTTAAAAGCCAATTATTGGCACTAATTGGCTTGTTATTCAATTGTGTGTGCAAATTGGGAATGTGCCTAAACTTAGGCATCCAGTTTTTGGCAACCTGTACAGAATCAGGGGGATGGTGTGGGGTTCCATGTGAATCCTTGTCCTTTTTTCCTTCCTTTACTAGCTTTCTTTGAATTCTGCTGTTTAGAGATTATGTGTACATAAATACTAGTATTTTACCCAGGGCTTTTTTTGAGGGGGTACTTGGCACTGAGTACCGACACCTTTTCCATTGTGTGCTGAAATTGGCCCATTGGTTCCCAAGTTTTAATGAAAGAGCTCAGGCTCTACACACCAATTCTGCCTTGTCATAGATTCTGTGTCTGGTTGCAGGGGTCCTGGCTATTGTGGGGTGAGTCCCTCAGTGATCACCTCATCCCTGAAGGGTGGCCTGACATTTGAGTACCGGCAGCTTTTTTGCTAGAAGAAACACACTGATTTTACCTGCTTATTTTCGAAGGATAAGGGCGGCCATCTTCTGACACAAATTGGGAGATGGCCGGCCTTCTCCTAAAGCCGGCCAAATCGGTATAATCGAAAGCCGATTTTGGCCGACTTCAACTGCTTTCCGTCGCAGGGCTGGTCAAAGTTCAAGGGGGCGTGTTGGCAGGGTAGCGAAGGCGGGACGGGGGCGTGATTAAGAGATGGCCGGCCTCGGCCGATAATGGAAAAAAGAAGGCCGGGCCTGATGAGCATTTGGCCAGCTTTACTTGATCTCTTTTTGTTCATGACCAAGCCTTGAAAAGGTGCCCGAACTGACCAGATGACCACCGGAGGGAATTGGAGATCATCTCCCCTTACTCCCCCAGTGGTCACCAACCCCTTCCCACCCAAAAAAAAATTGTTTTAAACATTTTTTTGCCAGCCTCTATGCCAGCCTCAAATGTCATACCCAGCTCCATGACAGCACTAAGCAGGTCCCTGGAACAGTTTTCAGTGGGTGCAGTGCACTTCAGGCAGGCGGACCCAGGCCCACCCCCTACCTGTTACACTTGTGTTGGTAAATGGGAGCCCTCCAAAACCCACCAGAAACCCACTGTACCCACATGTAGGTGCTCCCCTTCATCCCTAAGAGCTATGGTAGTGGTGTACAGTTGCAGGGAGTGGGGTTTGGGTTTTTTTTTTTTTGGGGGGGGGGCTCAGCACCCAAGGTAAGGGAGCTATGCACCTGGGATCATTTTGTGAAGTCCACTGCAGTACCCCCTAAGGTGCCCGGTTGGTGTCCTGGCATGTGAGGGGGACCAGTGCACTACAAATGCTGGCTCCTCCCATGACCAAATGGCTTATATTTGGCCAGGTTTGAGATGGCCTCCATTAGTTTCCATTATCGGCGAAAACCAATGGCGGCCATCTCTAACGCCGGCGATCTCTAAGGGCATCCCAAATGTTGAGATTTGGCCGGCCCCAACCATATTATCGATAATACGGTCGGGTACGCTGCTTAACGGGGCCGTCATTAGAGATAGCCGCCCTTACAGATGGCCAGCCCTGTTCGATTATGCCCCTCAGTCATTTACAAGTGTTAGTAGTATACTATCCAGCTTATAATCGAAAGACAAAAACGCCTATATTGCGACCTAAATTGGGAGATAGGCGTTTATCTCCCAAAAACGAATAACGCAGTATAATCGAAAGCCGAACTTGGATGTTTTCAACTGCACTCCATCGCGGAAGTGTACAAAGTTGACGGGGGCGTGTCGGAGGCATGGTGAAGGCGGGACTGGGGCATGGTTATCACCCGAACAGAGATGGGCGCCTTTCGCCGATAATGGAAAAAAAGTATGCATTTGTAGCTAGAATTTAGGGCACTTTTCCTGGACCCTGTTTTTTCACGAATAAGGCCCCAAAAAGAGCCCTAAATGACCAGAATACCACCAGAGGGAATCGGGGATGACCTCCCCTGACTCCCCCAGTGGTCACTAACCCCCTCCCACCACAAAAAATGATGTTTCACAACTTTTTATTTTCACCCTCAAATGTCATACCCACCTCCCTGGCAGCAGTATGCAGGTCCCTGGAGCAGTTGTTAGGGGGTGCAGTGGACTTCAGGCAGGTGGACCCAGGCCCATCCCCCCCTACCTGTTACAATTGTGCTGCTTAATGCTTAGTCGTCCAACCCCCCCAAAGCCACTGTACCCACATGTAGGTGCCCCTCTTCACCCCTTAGGGCTATAGTAATGGTGTAGACTTGTGGGCAGTGGGTTTTGAGGGGGTTTGGGGGGCTGAACACACAAGGGAAGGGTGCTATGCACCTGGGAGCTCTTTTACCTTTTTTTTGTTTTTGTAAAAGTGCCCCCTAGGGTGCCCGGTTGGTGTCCTGGCATGTGAGGGGGACCAGTGCACTACGACTCCTGGCCCCTCCCACGAACAAATGCCTTGTATTTATTCGTTTTTGAGCTGGGCGCTTTCATTTTCCATTATCACTGAAAAACAAAAACGCCCAGCTCACAAATTGTCGAATAAAACATGGATGTCTATTTTTTTCGAAAATACGGTTCAGTCCGCCCCTTCACGGATCCGTTCTCGGAGATAAACGCCCATGGAGATACACGTTTTCGTTCAATTATGCCCCTCTATGCCATACTTTGTATTGTTATTTGAATATTTTTAGTGCTGTAATTGTCTATTGCTTATGTTTGATTTATTCTTATTGTACACCACTTTGAGTGAATTCCTTCAAAAAGGTGGTAAATAAATCCTAATAAATAAATAGAAAGCAGAGAAAAAGATGACTAGACAACACAGGCAGAAAAGAAAAACATTATTTTCCATTTTAGAGACTGGGATTTGTGTACATCTATTTTTTGTATGTTTGCAAAGTACAGGATAAATTGCATTTCAGTTTTTCTTTTTCCAGTATTGCATTTCTTAGTCTAGCTCTTTGGAGAGTTTCTATTTCAGCTTTTGTCTGCATTTTTTGCTTCTAATTTGTGATTTCTTATTCTGTATTAGATGAGGGTCTGCAAATGTGCCTGAGGTGAAGGATTCAGCTTGTGTGTAGTTCCTGTGAAGAATGTCTAGCAGTTTGATTTGTTGAGTTTCCCAGTAGATGGTGTGTTGATGTCTAGGACCTGTTGCAATTTTTGCAGTGTTGCCTTTTCACAGGTAGGGTTATTGCAGTTTGATTCATGGGAGTTAGTATTATTTTGGCATGGTATTTGCTATATAGATTCTGAATGTCCTTTTTATTTTACAACTAGTAAAAAAGGCCCGTTTCTGACACAAAGGAAACGGGCGCTAGCAAGGTTTTCCTTGGCTCCCCTGCAGCCACCCATGTCCAGCGACCCTGCTCTCCCCCTGTGCCCACTGCAGCCACCCATGTCCAGCGACCCTCCTCTCTCCCCTGCCCCCTCCAGCCACCCATGTCCAGTGACCCTCCTCTCTCCCCTGCCCCCCTTCAGCCACCCATGTCCAGCAACCCTCCTCTCTCCCCTGCCCCCCCTCCAGCCACCCATGCCCAGCGACCCTCTCTGGACATGGATCAGCTGTGAGGCATGTTTCTCCCCCCCCCCCCCCCCAGGTTCTGAAGTTGACATCATAATGGCTACGGTGATGTCGGCCTGATCTTCGGAGCCTAGCAGACCAACTCGAAATGAGCCACAGTCCCAGGCAGCAAGTCAGAACATTGGAGGTGAGAATTATTATATAGGAAGTGTTTTCAATGGAAGATGAGTGTGTTCTCAGGGTCATACCAGAGTTGTAATACTTATATATTTTTTGTATGCTGAACTATTGGGGAATGTGGAGTGGATTACAGAACTAGGAGTGACGAGTTTATACTGAGATTCTGTCCCATCCTCTTTAGCAGTGCTTCTCAACCCAGTCATCGAGGCACATCCAGCTAGTCAGGTTTTCAGGATATCCTTAATGAATATGCATGAGATAGATTTGTATGCACTGCCTCCTTGTTATACAAATGAATCTCATATTAACTCCCCTACACTTGAAACAATTGTTTGCAAAATCAACAATGACACTCTATCTGATCCTACTTGCATCATTCTTTTTTACCGCCCACTAGGGAGGTGGCAATCAACAGAAAATATCTTCACTGAATTTGTATCTAACATATGCACTAAATTTGATAATTTCCTACTAATAGGGGACATCAATTTACACCTAGATAATCAGAATGACAGTAATACAAAATATTTACTTGACTTCTTAAACTACCTGCAACTCACACAACCATTCAGCTATACCTCTCACAATAAAGGTCACTTACTTGACCTAATAGCCTATAAATTTGCAAACAGCAACAACTTTCATCTAAGTAACCATACTTGGACTCATACTCCCTGGTCAGATCACAGTAAAGTTGAGTTCTCCCTCTATTGGGGGGAAAATACAAAATCAATGAAAAATAAAAGTACTACGACTCCTCACAAAACTAGAGAAAAAATAAATACCATAACCTTCTGGTCTAATGTCTTGAACAATTGTGCTCTTCCTCCAGAATACAATAACAACTTGATAACAGTGATCATAATATGATCGGTTTTGATATTGGCATTGAAGGAAGTGAAACTAGGAAATCAAGTACGCTAGCGTTTAACTATAGAAAAGGTGATTACGACAAAATGAGAAAAATGGTGAAAAAAAGACTGAAAGGAGCAGCTCGCAGAGTAAAAAACTTGCATCAGGCGTGGATGCTGTTTAAAAACACCATCCTGGAGGTTCAGGACAAATATATTCCACGTATTAGAAAAAAGGGAAAAAAGACTAAACGTCAGCCGGCGTGGCTAAACAGTAAGATAAAGGAAATCATTAGAGCCAAAAAACAATCCTTCAGAAAGTGGAGAAGAGAACCAACTGAAAGTAACAGGATAGATCATAAGGAATGCCAAGCCAAATGCAAAGCGGAGATAAGGAGGGCAAAAAAGGACTTTGAGAAGAAATTAGCGTTGGAAGCAAAAATACATAGTAAAAATTTTTTTAGATACATTAAAAGCAGGAAACCGGCCAAAGAGTCGGTTGGGCCGCTGGACGAAAATGGTGTTAAAGGGGCGATCAAGGAGGACAAAGCCGTAGCGGAGAAATTAAATGAATTCTTTGCTTCGGTCTTCACCGAGGAGGATTTGAGGGGGACACCGGTGCCGGAAAGAATATTTGAAGCGGGGGAGTCGGAGAAACTAAACAAATTCTCTGTAACCTTGGAGGATGTAATGGGTCAGTTCAGCAAGCTGAAGAGTAGTAAATCACCGGGACCTGATGGTATTCATCCCAGAGTATTAATAGAACTAAAAAATGAACTTGCGGAACTACTGTTAGAAATATGCAATCTGTCCCTAAAATCGAGTGTAGTACCGGAAGACTGGAGGGTAGCCAATGTTACTCCGATTTTTAAGAAGGGTTCCAGAGGAGATCCGGGAAATTATAGACCGGTGAGTCTGACGTCGGTGCCGGGCAAGATGGTGGAGGCTATTATTAAGAATAAAATTGCAGAGCATATACAAAAACATGGACTGATGAGACAAAGTCAGCACGGATTTAGTGAAGGGAAGTCTTGCCTCACCAATCTAATGCATTTTTTTGAGGGGGTAAGCAAACATGTGGACAATGGGGAGCCGGTTGATATTGTATATCTGGATTTTCAGAAGGCGTTTGACAAAGTGCCGCACGAAAGACTCCTGAAGAAATTGCAGAGTCATGGAATCGGAGGTAGGGTATTATTATGGATTAAGAACTGGTTGAAAGATAGGAAGCAGAGAGTAGGATTGCGTGGCCAGTATTCTCAGTGGAGGAGGGTAGTTAGTGGGGTCCCGCAGGGGTCTGTGCTGGGTCCGTTGCTTTTTAATGTATTTATAAATGACCTAGAGATGGGAATAACTAGTGAGGTAATTAAATTCGCCGATGACACAAAATTATTCAGGGTCGTCAAGTCGCAGGAGGAATGTGAACGATTACAGGAGGACCTTGCGAGACTGGGAGAATGGGCGTGCAAGTGGCAGATGAAGTTCAATGTTGACAAGTGCAAAGTGATGCATGTGGGTAAGAGGAACCCGAATTATAGCTACGTCTTGCAAGGTTCCGCGTTAGGAGTTACGGATCAAGAAAGGGATCTGGGTGTCGTCGTCGATGATACGCTGAAACCTTCTGCTCAGTGTGCTGCTGCGGCTAGGAAAGCGAATAGAATGTTGGGTGTTATTAGGAAGGGTATGGAGTCCAGGTGTGCGGATGTTATAATGCCGTTGTATCGCTCCATGGTGCGACCGCACCTGGAGTATTGTGTTCAGTACTGGTCTCCGTATCTCAAAAAAGATATAGTAGAATTGGAAAAGGTACAGTGAAGGGCGACGAAAATGATAGTGGGGATGGGACGACTTTCCTACGAAGAGAGGCTGAGAAGGCTAGGGCTTTTCAGCTTGGAGAAGAGACGGCTGAGGGGAGATATGATAGAAGTGTATAAAATAATGAGTGGAATGGATCGGGTGGATGTGAAGCGACTGTTCACGCTATCCAAAAATACTAGGACTAGAGGGCATGAGTTGAAGCTACAGTGTGGTAAATTTAAAACGAATCGGAGAAAATTTTTCTTCACCCAACGTGTAATTAGACTCTGGAATTCGTTGCCGGAGAACGTGGTACGGGCGGTTAGCTTGACGGAGTTTAAAAAGGGGTTAGATAGATTCCTAAAGGACAAGTCCATAGACCGCTATTAAATGGACTTGGAAAAATTCCGCATTTTTAGGTATAACTTGTCTGGAATGTTTTTACGTTTGGGGAGCGTGCCAGGTGCCCTTGACCTGGATTGGCCACTGTCGGTGACAGGATGCTGGGCTAGATGGACCTTTGGTCTTTCCCAGTATGGCACTACTTATGTACTTATGTACTTATGACCTATGTGAAAATGTCTTAAATAACATACATCCCCTCAAATCTAAATCCAAACCATCCGAGAAGATTTCACCTTGGTTTAATCAATCTAGCGTTCTTTTGAAAAGCAAATGTAGAAAACTGGAAAGAAAATGGGCTAAAGACAAATCAAATGAAAACAAATTAACTCGGAAAATTGCTATCAAAACATAATCTGATCTTCCTTCCATCTACCAACCCATGACAGAGTAAAACATTACCTCCTAAAATATTCAACCTCACAATGAGGGGCATAATTGAATGCGAACGCCTATCTCCATGGGCGTCTATGTCTGAAAACGGGTACGTGAAGAGGCGGGACAGACCGTATTTTCGAAAAAATGGAAGTTTTTGAGCTGGGCATTTGTTTTTTTTAGCGATAATGGAAACTAAAAACGCCAAGCTCAAAAACGTCCTAATCCGAGCCATTTGGTCGTGGGAGGCGCCACGATTCGTAGTACACTCGCCCCCCTGACATGCCAGGACACCAACTGGGCACCCTAGAGGTCAGTGTGGTGGACTTCTGACAACGCTCCCACATGCATAGCTCCCTTACCACGGGTGCTGAGCACCCAACCCCCTCCCCCAAAACCCACTACCCACAAATGTACAACACTACCATAGCTCTTAGGGGTGAAGGGGGCACCTACATGTGGGTACAGTGGGTTTTGGAGGCCTCCCATTTACCAGCACAAGTGTTACAGGTAGGGGGGGATGGGCCTTGGTCCACCTGGCTGAAGTGCACTGCGGTACCCACTAAAAGTGCTCCAGGGACCTGCATACACGCAGGCGTCTAGGACTTGTTGCTGCTATATAACATTGGCACACCAGTTGACACCTGAAGACTAGTCTCTCCGAAAACGTCCTTTATTGGAATAAGCACGCTTACTCACAGTTAACTGCAGATCAGAGGTTGTGCCCCACTGGCAACGAGTCTCCCTGGTACTGAGATTAGCAGTAGGTCCGAGCTGGCAGAATGCTGTACAATGCCCTCTTTCAGCCACATTCAAGGTAAGAACTAAGTTCTCTAACGTGGCTAACACATGAAAGGGATCTAAAACTGGCTTACAAAAATGGCCACTACCTCATGGACTACCGGAAACAAAATAGGGCACACTCTGACCCAGCAGAGGGAAAAGCACCATGGGAGTAGAGCCTACCAACTACCAACATCGTGAGCATGTGGCACAAGCTAGTGGAATCACGGAGTCCAATACCCTACACCCACCACAATGCATTGCTGATGTGACTCTGCAGTGCCCTTAACAGAAAAAGTGTCACACTCACCCGAGAGCCACATCAGAACCAGGGAAAGGCTGTCAGAGGACAGAACACATTCTGCTGTCATGGAGGTGGGTACGGCATTTGAGGCTGGCATACAGGCTGGAAAAAAAGTTTGTAAAGTGGGGTTTTTTTGGTGGGAGGGGGTTAGTGACCACTGGGGGAGTCAGGGGAGGTGATCCCCGATTCCCTCCAGTGGTCATCTGGTCAGTTGGGGCACTTTTTTGGGACTTGTTCGTGAAAAAAAAGGGTCCAAAAAAGTGACCCAAAATCACGGTAAAAACGCTTTTTTTTCAATTATCAGCTAAAGACGCCCATCTCTCTTCAGCCGATAACCTCGCCCCAGTTCCGCCTTCACCACACCTCCGACACCCCCCCATCAACTTTACCCGTTTCTGTGACGGATTGCAGTTGGAAACGCCTAAAATCGGCTTTCGATTATACCAATTTGGGCGCCCACGGGAGAAAGACGCCCATCTCCTGATTTGGGTCGCAATATAGGCGTTTTTCTCTTTCGATTATAAGCAGGAATGTATACTAGATCCTTGTCCTAGTTACCTTATGAAGGAAGCTCCTAATGTATTCATTAATCTGCTTCAGCAGCATATCTCCTTCCTACTATTCCACGGCACTTTCCCAGATAATAAAGTTTCTATTATCCTAACACTAATACAAAAAAACAATTCAATCACCATAACTGATGAAGCAAACTACAGACCAGTAGCCTCCATTCCTTTGATGATAAAGGTGATTTAAGGAATAGTAGCAGCACAAACTATGGACTACCTTTCACATTTTTTCCTACTACACAAATCGCAATCAGGTTTCAGATCACGCTATAGCATCGAGATGTCCTTACTACCCTAGTATCAAATCTCAGAAAAGAAGTTAACGTAGGGTCTAAGATTTTAATTATACAGTTTGATATGTCTAGCGCATTTGATGTAGATCATAATATCCTACTAAACATACTAGACAACTTTGGTATATGTGGCACAGCCCACAAATGGTTTCAAGGATTCTTGAAATCAAGATTTTATAAAGTGAGAATGAAAGGAACCTTATCCTCTCCTTGGTCACTAGAGTGTGGCATCCCTCAGGGCTCTCCACTAGCACCCATTATCTTTAATGTAATGATGTCACCACTAGGTAACAGACTAGAAACAGCATGATTCAAAACATTCATATATACTGACAATATTACCATATAAATAACCTTCAAAAAGAATATTCAAGACATCTTACAAAAAGCAAAACGTGGCTTACATTTGATGAAAACCTAGGCCTCAGAATCCAAACTAAAGCTAAATAAAGAAAATACTAAATTCATGGTCATTTCCAACATATTTGACCAAAATGACTACAACAGTTTCACAATTGACACTTCATTCCCCAATGACAATAATCTGAAAGTTCTAGGTATAATTATAGACAAACATTTAACATTTGATACTAAAGTTTCCTCAGTAATCACAAAATCTTTCAGGTCTCTTTGGAAACTAAAAATGATCAGACTCTATTTCTCATCAGAAACATTCAGACTATTGGTACAATCATTAACATTATCCCAGTTCGATTATTGTAATGCCAGATATGCTGGCTGTAAGGAGTACCTGTTGAAAAAACTCAAAACAGCTCAAAACACTGCAGCCAGGTTCATATACAAAATCTCTCATTTTGAAAGTGCCTCCCCTTTATTAATCAAATTACACTGGCTTCCCATCAAAACAAGAATCACCTTCAAATGATGTACCTTTATCTTTCAAATACTAAATGGCACAACTCCAGACTATATGGTACCATTAATAAACTTACCTCAAAGACACACTAAATATGAGGCAAGAAACTATCTCAGACTACACCTCCCAAATTGCAAAAAGGTGATCTACAAAACTGTCCACTCTGCAGACTTCACTTACCTAGGAACCAAATGCTGGAACCTCAAATTGTTCCTATTCAAACAAACCCTCACAAAGAACAACAATATCTCAAACAATTAATTATTACCTAAATTGGTTATTGCTCTCTTTACTATTAACTTTCTCTTTGCTTCATGTACGATTTCTCATTCATAATAGATTTTCTAAACGTTAAACATCCATAGCTATCTCAGTATGTTTATGATACTGTATTGTAAAATTGGATTCTTACAACAAATTATTTTCGTATGCATTATTGTTTGTTATGTATCCTTTACTGTTTATTATAAGCCACATTGAACTCAAACTTCTTTTGGATAATATGGGATATAACTGTCACAAATATATAAATAAACAAATATAAGAGAATAAAAAAAGAATTTTGTGCCATCATGTTAGAGAAGATAAAATAATCACAAATTTAATAAGAGCTGAATCTGTGCTTTCTTTATAATAGATGGAGGAAGGAAATATTTCAGGTGACTTTGGTTTCTGTGCAAAGACACTGAACTGGAATTAAGCCACATTAAAATGTGCAGTTTATTCATGCTATTGCTACTTTTTTTTTTAAAAGAAGGAAAAACCTTCATGGAAATACAAATTTTTAGTAAGAATACACATTAACTCCAAACTGTAATACAATGTGTGGCAGAATACTGTGCAGTATCCTGTTAAACTGACACATTATGTTTGCCAGTATAGATGGTAAGTGAAGTCTTCAGAAGTAATAATGCCTCTGATGCAAGGAGAAGATTAACAGCTTTTGTTAATACTTCTACAGTAGTCAATGGGGTGTAGCACATGACACTTCTGTATATGACCTCAAGTGAAGGATCTTAATCCATATTCATGCTTTGCTAACTTCTGATTCTAGTTTCTACAGGCTTGACTTAGTTCGCATTTTTTCCTGAATTTCCCAGCCACTCATTCTTAAACTGATTCAATCAGAAATGCAAACATTCTCCCCTGAATCAAATTTGCCAGGCAGGTTTACTCAGTTCAGGTTTACCCTGTCTTTCATCTAACTTAGAGTATGATTTTTGGCAATAATTTTACACTCTTCCTCATGGATTCTATATATGAGTCCCAGATTTGGGTGCTCAAATTTGGGCATTCTGTGAAGATGTGCACACATCTTTAATTGGTTAACGAGCTATTGATGAGAAATGACTGGACACTAACAACCAGTTATTGAAGTTAATTGAAACCAGTTGGGATGTGAGCATGTATCTGGTCCCATGCTATTTTAGAACTCCAGGTGCCCAAATCCCATAGCACGCAACTCAAAAGAGGTCATGGCCACGGGAGAGGCATGGGTGTGTCAGGGCATTCTGAAAAGTTGCACGTGTTGGTACTGAATAAAGGATCAGTGCTTCCAACTTGGGAGCTAGAATTTACACCAGATTTCAACCAAAGTTATGGCGTAGGAATTGGTGCCCATGTTTGAGTGTCACTTATAGAATCCATCCTTTCACATCGCGCAAGCATCCAGATTGGAGACACTTTGACCCAATTATTTTAAAAATATGAGACAACATGTTATTTGTTCGTTCATTCTTCTATCTTTAAATTACCGAGATTTTTACTATAGATCTTTACTGTCTTTTATGGGATCAATATAAACATCTCTACAAAATCTGGTAACAGCAGATTGACATATTGTACTGCATAGGATTTTTTTTTATTGTTAATTATCTTATTTTATTCTGCCTTTCTAATGATCATTTGTGATATATAGAGGCTAGTATTAGCATGTTTGACAATATTAGTCTGCCAAGATCATGGAGTGATTATAATAATCTGACTACATTGCTTCCAGTTTTCCTAGCAGAAGGTTTACAGTATCATATATATAATAATGGATAAGGCACTGTCTATTCTATACAATCCTTGGGTAATCTGCTTGAGCTTGATTCTCATAGTAAATTGACATACGGTATTAATATGGGCTAGGCATAGATGACGTGAAATCTAATTTTCTGTACTTATTCTGAATTAGCATTTAAGAAATACCTGCTAAATTGTTTTGCAATTATATTAATGAGATAATTGCATTGTTAGAAAAAATATGGAATTATAAAGTTGACACTATTAAAGAAGAAAATTGTGCCTTCTTTTTATGTATTGTCTTTATATTAATGCTCTTTATATGATATTATGCATCATGTTCAATTCATGCTAGTTCAGTCAAAGCTTCAAGCTTGCAAAATCACTGTTTAATATATATCAAGTTCCTAAAATATTTCTCTGTTCTTACAGGAGCCCTTTTACTAAGCTGTGATAGGGCCTACATATGTACAGCGCACACCAAAACGAGATTTCAAATTTGGCACATGCTCATTCCAATGGTAGAAATAATTATTTTATTTTGTTCCGCGTGTGGCCTTTCCGGTGGTAATTGGCAGTTGGCATGTGCTGAACGGTTATCACACAAAGGGCTTGGATTTGGTGGTTTCTGAGATGGGCGTCCTCGGTTTCCATTATCGCCTAAAATCAGGGACGACCACCTCTAGGGACAACCATCTCTAAGGTCGACCTAAATGTGGAGATTTGGGTGTCCCCAACCGTATTATCAAAACGAAAGATGGCCGCCCATCTTGTTTCGATAATACGGGTTTCCCCTTCTCTTCGCAGGGATGTCCTGTGAAGACACCCTCAGGAAAACTTGGGCGCCCCCGTTCGATTATGCCCCTCCACGTAACTTTGCATTCTGTAATGAACTGCACCTAAATTCTAATGTAATTGAAAAGGGGCGTGGCTATGGGCAGAGAAATGGGCATTCCGTGGGTGTACCCAAATTTACACGTGTAGTTATAGAATAAGGCCCAGTGCACGTAAATATCTTTACACGTGTAGTTATAGAATATGGCCCAGTGCACGTAAATCTCTTTAGAGTGTTTTTGTCATGTGCTGATTTTATTTTTGTGGTGTGTCCTTTTTGGGGGAGAAGCACCAATAAAGGCGATTTTAAGAAAAAGACAGCTGACCAAACTTGTTTTTTGAGTGTGGAATGAAAACAAGTGTTTTTTTGTAGGTCTGGCAGTATGGGCCTTTGGAACAGTTGCCTCCCCCTGCCCAGCAGGACTCATTCTATTCACAAAAGTAGCTCCACTGGTCCCAAAGCCCCATTGGTGGGACTGAGGATTAAACATAGTTATTGAATCAGTAAATTTATTTTATACATACTTAGCATGTAAAGACCACAAAGTACAATGTTTTGTAACCATATATAAAAAAATAAAGATCTACAAGATATCTAGACGAAGCATCATTTGAATGAAACAGGACTTTTGAATGCCACCGTTTGGGCATGGGACTTTTTGGTGTCTAAATGGCGGTGTCTAAAAATCCTATCTCTACTTCTCTCTGACTTCCAGGAGAAAGTCGGGTTCTTGAAGTAGAAGGGGGTTCTACACTGCCCCAGGAAGTGCCTGTGAGGGATGATAGAACAGGCCTCTGTTTAGAGCGGTGCAACTGAGGGACACAAGGCCTCACTCCTTCTTGCGAGCATATACACAAGCTCATTTAGTATCCTGAGAAGGTCCCTTAAGTAAATACTTGCAGAAAATACTGCACTAGAAACATTTAATTGTAAGACTCATTCCCACTGAAGAAAGATGTATGTACAGATTCCTTTGTAGTTTTTCAAATACCTATTTGGTTTCAGTCAAGTACAAGAGCATAACATTTCTAAGAGCAATAATAACAACAAAGCTCAAACACAATGAGTTATGATATGAAGTTGAAGGGAGGGAAATTCAGAGAGAATTGGAGGAAAGTATTATTGACTGGAGATGGTACTGGATGCCTGGGAAAAGCCTACCGACACATGGTAGTAGACAAGTAGTCATAGCAGAAGCAAGATAGTAATTAATTAGCACCATGAATTCTGAAGCATTTCTTAACACATACATTTAGACAATATAAATACTTTTTTAAAAAATAAATTAGGTGCAAATTAATAGCAGATAAAAATAACATAGAAACAGTATCAGGAACTGGTGAATACTTCTACCCACCTAGAACTTGGTGCATATTTATGCTCAGGGCATCATGAATTTAATTTCTGTTTCTATATGGATAGCACAACTTAACTACGTCCCTTCCATACTACATGGCCTGTGACTAAATTTGTATGTCAAACAAATTTAAATACCATTTCTGAAAAGTCACTGTGCACCTAAATTTAGGACATACAAGATCCTAGCTAAAATTTCTAAAACTTAGCCCAATATATTTATTAGGCAGCTTATTCATGTGAACACCATACAATCTAAGGAGGCTGAAATTCTCTCTCTGCAGAATCATGAGAAACTACCGCCACAGAGGACCAGATAATTAGGGTCTTTTACAAAGGCTTGGTAACATTTGTAGCTCACATTAATGATTAGCATGCACTAAATGCTAGAGCCACCCATTGGAATATATGGGTGTCTCTAGCATTTAGTGCCTTTGTAAAAGGACCCCTAAGTAAGTGCAGCCTCCTTTTTTATGTGTAAGAGGTCATTATAGGATTGTGCAGCTTTTAAATACGTAAATAGTGGTGTTTACAGTTTAAATATTAGGAATATGCATTTATTTCAAATAACAAGAGAAAAGTCAGTGACATTTCCCATGTCATTTTCATGTTTATTTTTAAACCAAAACAACAGAAAAACCCCCCAAAATTCTGTTTTTTTTCTTGTGCTATCAGTAGTGTGCACTATTAGATAGGAATGTGCATTGTTGCTCAGTAGTATACCTATGTACCTATTACTGAGCATTGTGCACAATTACATAGGTGTGTGCATTTCTGCTCAGTAGTATACCTATCTCTTAGTAGTATGCACTATTAGATAGCAATATGCATTGTTGCTCAGTGGTGCACCTATTACTCAATAGTATGCACTATTGCTCAAGAATGCACACTATTATTAGGTACTCTATTACACAATGTGATGCACCATTAAACCTTAGGGTACACTATTGTACTAGAGTGAGCACTATTGATTAGATTGCCCCAAAATAAACAGAAAAAAATCTAAAACTCCCAAATAAAACGTTAAATCCCCAAATTGACATGGGAAACCATTTGTTTCAATTGACCTTTTTTTTTCTTTTTCTTTTGAGGCATTAATAATGCACACTATTACTCAATAGATTGTACTATTATTTACCAACTTTTTGAATAAATTCATTCAAGGTAGTCTACAGCAAGTATGACCCAGGCATAGGAAATAGACAATTACAGCAGTAAAAATATTGAAATATCAGTACATATTATGTCATAGTATTCTACTTACAATGTTAACACAATAGACAGCTTAGGGGGTAAGAGGTGATGGAACATATACACAGGTAAGATAGCGTAAATGGAGTTAGATAGAAGATAAGGGTGAAAAATTGTATGTGATATTAGATAAGGTGCATATGCGGCCAATGTTAGTCCTTGTGTGTGTGATTAGCTAGTTGTTTGCCTCTGTAATTAAAACAGTAGCATGGAGGGGCATAATCGAATATCGCCGGCGAAATAGATCGCCGGCGATCTATGTTGGCGGCGGCGCTACAGCTGGCTGGAGCCATATTATCGAAAAAGATGGCCAGCCATCTTTTTTTCCGATAATACGGTTTAGTCCAGCCAAATGCCACAGTTCGCCAGGTTTGAGATGGCCGGTTTTGTTTTTCAGCGATAATGGAAAAAAATGCCAGCCATCTCAAACCAGGTGAAATCGAAGGCATTTGGTCATGGGAGGAGCCAGCATTTGTAGTGCACTGGTCCCCCTCATATGCCAGGACACCAACTGGGCACCCTAGGGGTCAGTGCGGTGGACTTCAGAAAAAGCTCCCACATGCATAGCTCCCTTACTTTGGGTGCTGAGCCCCCCAACCCCCCCCCCCCCAAAACCCACTACCCAGAAATGTACAACACTACTGTAGCTCTTAGGAGTGAAGGGGGCAACTACATGTGGGTACAGTGGGTTTTGGAGGGCTCCCATTTACCAGCACAAGTGTTACAGGTGGGGGGGGGGGGTTGGGCCTAGGTCCGCCTACCTTAAGTGCAATGCGGTACCCACTAAAAGTGCTCCAGGGACCTGCATACACGCAGGCCTCTAGGACTTGTTGCTGCTGTATAACCTTGGCACACCAGTTGACACCTGAAGACTAATCTCTTTGAAAAAGTCCTTTATTTGAATAAGCACGTTTATTCACAGTTAACTGCAGATCAGAGGTTGTGCCCCACTGGCAAAGAGTCTCTCTGGTACTGAGATTAGCAGTAGGTCCAAGCTGGAAAAATGGTGTACAATGCCCTCTTTCAGCCACATTCAAGGTAATAACTAAGTTCTCTAACGTGGGTAACACATGATAGGGATCTAAAACTGGCTTACAAAAATGGCCACTACCTCATGGACTACCGGAAACAAAACAGGGCACACTCTGACCCAGTTAGCAGGGTGAAAAGCACTATGGGAGTAGAGCCCACTACCCTCCACCCTCCACAATGCATTGCTGATGTGACTCTGCAGTACACATAACAGAAAAGGTGTCACACTCACCCGAGAGCCACATCACAACCAGGGAAAGGCTGTAAGAGGTTACAGCACATTCTGTTGTCATGGAGGTGGGTACGGCATTTGAGGCTGGCATACAGGCTAGCAAAAAAGGTTTTTAGTTTTATTTGTTTAGTATGGGAGGGGGTTGGTGACCACTGGGGGAGTATGGGGAGGTCATCCCCCATTCCCTCCAGTTGTCATCTGGTGAGTTGGGGCACCTTTTTGAGGCTTGGTCGTGAAAATAAAAGGAACAAGTAAACCCGGTGAAATACTGCTTAACGCCGCTTTTTTTTCCATTATCAGCGAAAGCCGGCCATCTGGTAGCCACGCCCATGTCCCGCCTTCGCTTTGCCGCCGACACGCCCCTTTGAACTTTCACCGGCGAGGCGATGGGAAAGCAGCGATGCTATCAAAAAAGCAGCTTTCGATTATACCGATTTCGTCGCTTTTCTGAGATCGCCGGCCACCTCCCGATTTATGTCGGGAAATGGCCGGCGATCACTTTCGAAAATAAGCCTGATAGCCACTTAGCTAATATGGAGGAGGGAAGGAAGGGAGCAAGAGCTGGCTTTTTTGGGGGAATAACCATAATGAATATGTATGAGATATCTCATACATATACATTATGGTTATTCCCAAAAAAGCCAGCTCTTTCTCCCTTCCTTCCTTCCTTCTTTCCTCCTTACCCAGCACTCCCTCTTCCTCTCCACTAGTATTTCCCCACCCCCTTTCCCATACCACAGATGCACATTTCCAAAAGCTGACATATTCCAATTAAATTCTGAATAAAATACTTTTTTCTACCTTTTGTTGTCTGATCATTTCGTTTTTCACCACTTCCACCTCATCAGCAATGATTTCAGCACTCCTATGATGCACTGCCATGGATATCTCAGCACCACGTTTGTAGACTCTCCACTAATGAAGAAACCGCCGACTCCCTGTCTCCACTGACCGTCATCACCTCACTCAGTACAAAAAGACTCTATTCCCACTCCACCTCGTGCTCCCTCACCGACCGTCAACAACACGCGCGGGAGTCCCAGGACACAGCGGGCGATGCGTAAAAGCAGCAAGCAAGCAGCCAGGCTTGACTTCCTGAATCCTGCCCTCTCTGCATCCCGCCCTCCTGTGATGTCATTTCCTTTCAGGCGGGCGGGATGCTGAGAGGGCAGGATTCAGGAAGTCGAGCCTGGCTGCTTGCTTGCTGCTTTTACGCTTCGCCCGCCCGTTCGCCGCTGCGGGAAAGTAGATTAAGTCGTCTTCGTCGTCTTCATTGTTTAGGGGGCACTGCCTCCCCTCGCCCCCCCAGTCTATGCCCATGATTCTTGCCAATATTCTTTAAGGGCCTTGATCAGAGTATTGCAAGATTAGACACCTAGGGGTCCTTTTACAAAGCTTTGGTAAGCACTAGCGCAAGTTACTGCAGCTCAAAAAGGGCTTACCGTAGGTCGTTCTGTGGTGTCCAGTACTAATTTTACAATCTATGCATGCAAACCACACTCTAAAAATAATTTTTACTTTTTTCCCAGAGAGGGTGTGTCTGGGGGGTGGAGAGTAGGTGGTTCTGTGATAATCAGCATATCTGTTTTACCGCACACTAACTAGTGCAGGATTAGCATGTGAGCCCTTACAGCCTACAAAATAGGTGTCGGTAAGTGCTCACGCACTAATTTTTGTTAATGGCTGCATGCTAATGGCAGCATTAGCACATGGCTATTAATTCAGAAAATAGAAAATTAGCTATTTTCCGGCTGTACTAAAAATGACCTTAGTGTGCGGCAAAGACTTGCGTACATATTACTATGACTATGCGAAGGCCAGTTTTTAGCACAGCTTAGTAAAAGGAATCGTTATTGATCCGAAGTGTGGCCTATTACTCAATGCACACTATTCAGCAACAGTGTGCACTATCATGAATAGTGTGCACTAATAATGACAAAGGAAAAAATAATTTTGGATTTTTTCTTGTTGAATGCACATCTCTATTATATGCATAGCCCATTGGTTCTCAAACCTGGTCTGGAGGCACCCCAGTCAGTCAGGTTTTCAGGATACACACAATGAATATTCATGAAAGAGATCTGCAATTACTGCCGCCTCTGCATGCAAATCTCTCTCATGAATATTAATTGTGGATATCCTGAAAACCTGACTGCCTCCAGGAGCAGGTTTGGGAGCCACTAGCATAGGCTGTAAAATTGGCACTTACACATAAAAGCATGGACACCTATATGTTTAAAATCCCGAATGATTCTGCTCTTTTTTGAATGTATTCATTTATTAAATTGCTGCAAATGTTGGCTATGACGCAAGCTACAAGTGCATTTTCTGGCATCCTTATATGTATTTTACAGAAGGCCAAGTGGTTCAGTGAAAAATTGTAAATGTCCCAACTTGGACATCTGGTCTGTGAACTAGACGTCAATGCAAAATTGGGCATGTATTTTGTAAAGGTAATCATTTCAAAAATTCCTGGGGCATGTCAGGATCACAAACAATGCTCTTTTCCACACCCTAAGGCCTCATTCATTGTTCTCTAGTCACTCGGGAGTCCTTTTACTAAGGTGAACTAATGGATTTAGCGTGCGCTAAATGATAAGATGCCCATTATATTCCTATGGACATCTTATTATTTAGCATGCACTAATAATTAGCTGCCAGCCATTGACCTAGTAGTAAAGACTGGGCGGTAATGACATGCGCATGTCAAATGCCACTTGGCACGCGTCCGTTACGCACATCTGAAAATAAAAAATATTTTTTGGACGCATGTATCGGACGCACAACAAAAATGAAATTACCACAAGAGCCACGCAGTAGTCGGGCGCTAACTACATTTTTGCACGTGTTGGGCATGTGTAGACGCTTAAGCAGCTTAGTAAAAGGGCCCCACAATGTTTCTACGTGGGATGAACTCCAATGTACATTATTCGTAGTCACTTCCAAATATGTACGTTGAGGAAAAACAATTACTCAGGGCTTCTTTAACAAAGCCGCGCCAGCGATTCCCGCACGGCAAATGAGAGAAAGCCCATAGGAAATGAATGGGCTTCCTCTCATTTGCCGCACTAGGAATTGGTAGCGCAGCTTTGTTAAAGAGGCCCTCAGTGTGCCAACTTGTTTTTTACTAGTTTTAATTCAGATATTATTCAGGAGCTTTTTG
Source organism: Microcaecilia unicolor (assembly GCF_901765095.1). Lineage (NCBI taxonomy): Eukaryota > Metazoa > Chordata > Amphibia > Gymnophiona > Siphonopidae > Microcaecilia > Microcaecilia unicolor. Next base: position 65,314,032 of record NC_044037.1, on the reverse strand, counting down.
AACAGAGCGACCACATTTTAAGACTATTTTTCTTCTCACTTTTATGATCTGCATTTTATGATGGGATCAATCAATGTGGCTGTTATAATCAGGCTGGACCAAATTATACTGATGGAGATGTCGTAAAAATGAAGTCACAATTTTATGCATGATCAGGTGGTGTAATAGAAATATTCATATATCCATGAAGCCTAAAGTAATTATTTCAACCTCTAATGGAAGTTACTAAGCCTTTCTGAGTATTCAGACAGTGCATAGTGTACATCCAATATTTATGCCTTTTCTTTTCTACCTTATGGTGTTGGGCATGTATGTGTTTTCTTGTAAAACATGTCAATGTCAAACTTGTTGTTTTTTTGAGTTCTGAAAATATATAACTCCCTCAGATATTAATTATGAAGGTGAAGTGAGCTTAGCCTGTTCACGGCAAAGTCAATTCCATTTCTTTTCATTAATAAAGAAAATGAGAGGATTTACAGTCCAGAAGTGTCAGTAATTTATAATATTTATATTTTAGATTGTAATTATACCCTTGTTGAAGCAGATATTGCATTATTAAATGTAAGATGAATATGACCAGAATTTCATTATTAAAGTAACTTACTAGTTTGTACTGCTAATGTTTGCAGTTCAGCGTAATATCATTTTGAAGAAGATTGTAGACCTGTACACGTTATAAAAAGTTTTTGGTTCTATGCTTAGAAAAAAGCTGAAAGAATAATTATTTGATTCTAAATCTAATTGCTTATTTTAAGATAGCCACCAATGGATAAGTTCATAATAGGGCAGCTATGTGAAATGTCCAAAAAGGTGCCTATTCCATAAAGACAGACATTTCACATTTCACTTTTCACCTTTATTTGATATACAGGGACCCTTTTACTAAAGAGCTGCCGTGTGGCAACGCACTTGCTGCTTGGCAATCCAGAATTACCACCGGCCCACTCCCAGTCCATGGCATTTCTGGTGCTAGTGGAAATACTTGAAAAAAATACTGGCGCATGGCAAAATGGCCGCTGCCACTAGCGCAGGGCCCCTTTTGCCACAGCTTTTTTTTTGTTACATTTGTACCCCGCGCTTTCCCACTCATGGCAGGCTCAATGCGGCTTACATGGGGCAATGGAGGGTTAAGTGACTTGCCCAGAGTCACAAGGAGCTGCCTGTGCCTGAAGTGGGAATTGAACTCAGTTCCTCAGTTCCCCAGGACCAAAGTCCACCACCCTAACCACTAGGCCACTCCTCCTAGTAAAAGGGCCCCAAAAGTAGCTAACACCTTTGCAAAATGACTGTTGTGACCTCTCACTTTTGAGCTGTCATAATTCGCCCACTTAAGCTTATGCGGGCATCAACTGAATATCACCGGCACCCGCATAAGCCTCGGGTCCTCCACAAAAAGCCCCGGGCCTGCCTCTGATTGGACCACTTTTTGGGGGGCTGGTCAGAGATGATATTCAGCAGCACTGCCCGGTTTAGCCTGCCTCTCTAGCCCACTTAAATCACTCTGAATATCGGCCTCCAAAATTGGCGAATAGCCATGTTTTCAATAGGTACTGAAATTTAAGATAATTCCTCTTGCATTTAATATTGAAAGGCAAAGAATTCTAGCAATGTTGAGCAACTTATGAGATGAAGCCAATCTGGCAGAAAACAAAGAAGGAAGGTTAAGCTTGTTGACATGAATTAAACATCACGTTCTATGGAGCACCGTGCTACCCTCAGTTGCAAGAAATCTTTCTTTGTTGATTGGTTACCTACATATTGAAGCATTAATATATGCCTGATATAGCTATCATCCCTGATGCAGACATTGTGCCGAAACGTGGCAGTATTGGGTCAACTAATTTATAATGACTCGTGATTAACACCTGTGGCTCCTCTCCACTTCCTTTGGCCAACTCCACTCTCTGGGATCCTTTTACTAAGCCATGGTAAAAAGTGGCTTGCGGTAGTGTAGTCACTGGTTTTGGGCGCACGCGGAAATATTTTTCAGTGCACATACCAAAAATGCCTTTTTAAAATTTTTGACGAAAATGGATGTGCGGCAAAATCAAAATTGGGGTGTCTGACCTTACTGCCAGCCATAGACCTAGTGGTAAGGAATCTGCGCAGTAACGACCTAAACGTGTCAGATGCACTTGGCGTGCATCTGCTATGCGCATCCGAAAATAAAAACTATTTTCCAGATGCGCGTAGCAGATGTGCGCCAAAAATGAACTTACCACAAGAGGCACGCTGTAGTCAGGCGGTAAGTTCATTTTGGGCACTTGTAGAGCCTTACGCGGCTTAGTAAAATGGGCCCTCTGTTTTCCTGTGTATAGTCTTGGAGTTCTTTCTTTTTTTTCTTTGTTTCCTACCTAAACTACAGCCACATGACCCTTCCAAATTGTGCATATTGAGGATCTACACATGTTAGCAGCTGTTACATATGTAATTACAGAATAATGGTGCTCCGTGTATAAATTTAGACATGGGCATTTGAACCACATTTTTGTTGGTGCAAATAGCTGTGCCTAAATTTACACACAACTTTCTGTTTAAGTATGTATTCTATAAACTGCGCCAAACTTTAGGCATGGCTCATAGAATACTGCTTAAGCATTTTTTTTCAGCACCAATTTTTTAGGCACCATTTATAGAATTTACCCCATAGGGCCTAATTCTAAATATCGTCACCTATAAAACTGGCACTGAATGAAAACACACTTAGGCATATTCTGTAAACTGCACCTAAATTTAGGTGTGGTTTACACAATATGCCTAAATCCATCCATGCAACTAGAATTTAGGCACAGCCAATTGCACCAATAAAAACCTGGTGTAAATGCCCATGCTTAACTTTAGGCATGGAGCGAGTTATTCTATAACACAAGTTTTTGGAATACCCATGACCCACCCATTCTCCTCTCATAGCCCTTTTTGGGATCCATGTGGTAGAATGTATGTGGATCACATTATAGAATACGCTTAGTGAGTAGGGCACATAAATTCTAATTATTGCCAATTAGTGCTGATAATTGCTTGCTACCATCCAATTATTAGCGCTGATTGGCTCCTTATTAAGTTAAGTTATGCACACAAAGTGGCTACATGTGCCAATTTGTGCACGTAACTCAAGGCACCAGATATAAAATTAGGTGGCTAATGTGTACAGGGCTGCTTATATCTGGTAGTGCTATAGAAATGATTATTAGTAGCAGTTTTTATATTGGAAGCAAATCTATCACTGGGCACCTCTGTTTAGGAGATCAAATAACACGGGCAGTGAGCCTATACTATAAAATGTAAATTTTTGCTTGCCTATGCGCTACCCATGCTCCTCCCTTGTGAACTCCCCTCTGACAATTCCATGTTAAGCCATTTTAGTGTGTATAAAACAGCACCTAGATGCACTACTGCCATTTATGCACATAAGTGTGCACTTATGCATGTGGATGGCCACATTCTATAAATATAAGTGCACAAACAGCACTTAAATTTAGGCACCCTATTATAGAATGAGGGGGTAGTGTTCTACTTTGGTATCTTATACCAGAAATTAACAACATGCATGCAGAATCAATGAAAATCATAACTTGACTAAAACATACATATGATCAAGAAACGTGCAACCAATCAAACCCCGAGTCAGCAAGAGTCAAGCCAAGTAGGAGGAGTCTAATGCTAGATGGAAAACCAAATAATCAAGTATGCAGGTAGGTTAAGGTACAACAGTTGCAGAAGTCGCTAATGACAGTGTTCATACACCATTGTTTGGCTGCTGCTGTTATCTGACACCATCACTGGGTCAAGTGGGGATTTAAACCTCTTGAATGGTAGAAGGTGATGTCCTTCAACAACTACAGCAGGCATAACAGTGTGGGCAGAAGCAGCTGAATAATAAAAATGCACAGAAACATGAAATAAAATTCAAGCATCCTTGTATACTGTCAGGGTCATTTTCAAAAGAGAAAAACGTCCAAAAAGTGACATAAGTCTGCATTTGGACGTTTATCTCACAAAAACGTCCAAATCAGTATTTTCAAAACCTCTTTTTACCTGTTCTTCTCTGAAGTCCATCGGAAGGACATCTAAATCTCAAGGGGGCGTGCCATGGGTGTATTCAAGGAGGGACTTGGGTGTTCCTAATACTTAGACGTCTTTCAGGCATAATGGAACAAAATAAAAATGTCCAAGACTAAAACTTAGACGTTTTGAGCTAGACCTGTTTTTATAAAGCTATAAAAAATTACCTTCTTTCCCGTTCAGAAATTGGACGTTCTATCGAAAATGCCCCTCCACGTAACTTTGTAAGTCTACGTGCTTTGAAAGTACACCTTCTCATGATCATTACTTTAGGTCACAGGCACACAGTTGAGTTCTCTTCAATTCTACTTTAAAGTTTGCATCTTGCAAACTATTTAATTAATAAAGCTTAATGAACTGTTTTTGCATGACTTGGAGCAAAATGTCTCTTTTCAGTACTTAGCAGCTTGTCTACTTATATGGCCAACGGGAGACAGAATATTTTACCTTTCACCCTTTAAAAAAAGTCTTTGGTTTGTTAACTGCTGTACCATTTTATGTAGTAGATAATGAAAAAGGTATATAGGATAGACAGCCTGTGCTCATTACTTTTTTTTCATTTTAAAATTCATCTTCCTTAAAAATAGATTATAAGCAACATACTGAGCATATTTTAAGGAAAAGTCAAGAGAAAGGCATAAGTCCACATATTGGACACATGGTAATACATCTACAATATGCAAATTCATCAATTTTTCTGAAAGATAAAATAAGAATTATTAGCAAAATGTTTAACGAGCTTGAAATGAAATGTCCAACATACCAGGCAACCTGTCACGGGTAGATAGGCACTGCATGTACTCCACATCTGGACTGTAACTGGAGTGGTTCCAGTTCATCTACCTCCCAATTTCCTTGGTAGCTGACTCCAGAGATTACAATGGCCCATTTCAGGCCTGGGCTACTGCTATCCCATATTGCTTGAGTACCTGACAGGTACTGAAAAGATTGTGATTCATTTGCGTACTTGTGTTGGTTGTTGGTTGCACAGGACACCACAGCCCACTTGGGTTTCCACCAGATGGCCAGGAGGTGTGCCTTGTGGTTTTACCTCAAGTTAGAAGATTTTCTCAATATTTTTTTCCCAATGGCTTTGCTACATCTCTTTCCAATACTAATCCTTCTTAATCTGATCCCTAGCTACAAATCACTATTACTATCAAGCCTAATGTACCCATTTTCTACATTCTCCTGGCCTGTCCACTCTCTTGACCTTCACAGTTTTCTTCCACTCATCCAACCATCTCTATCCACCTTGAGAGCTTTTTCTTTCCATCACTGTCACTGTACCTCTGCCTCACTTACTACTACTACTAATAGCATTTATATAGCGCTACCAGACGCACGCAGCGCTGAACACTTGACTTCTCTGTATTCTCCTATTCCTCCTTCTATCTGCTGAGGATATCAATCCCTATCCTGTCCCTCAAAGGCAGCTGTACCTCATATGTGCACATTACCCCTCCAATTTCATTTCTATACCCCTAATCCCTCCTCTCTCCCTTTTTCATGCTTCCTCCTCTCTCCCTTTTTCATGCTTCCTGTGGAATGCATACTCAATTTTCAACAGACTTGCAGACATTCATGACATCTTAACCTCTTTCTCTTCATCTTTACTTTTATAACCCTTGCTTTATAAGCCATGGTGGTGTTGGACTGGACTTCTCTCTTCCTGTAGATTTCAACCCCTTACCCCACATCAGCTGCATTCCTTTTCTTCTTCTGAGGCCCTGTGAGGGAGTGATTGGCATGGTGACAGATGTCCCTAGAAATGCTCCTTCACTGAGGTGGAAGTTAAGTCACCTTGCAGCAGGTGGTGCTAACTTGAGGAATCAGAGTCTGAAGCAGAGCCAGTGTAAGAATAGGAATGATAGGCTGTCTGGCCAGAATGGTGGGGCTCAACAGTGAGTAGGAAGTAAAAGCTCTCTGGCAGAACAGAACAGAGAGGTCCTGGGAGGAGAGAAGCTGCCTTGTGATGTAGGTAGAGTTACCATATTTTCGGAGACAAAAAAGAGGGCACAAAAAATAAAATGCCTCCCTGCCCCAGCCCATCCCCGATCCACCTCCAGCCCTGCTCCCACTGCACAGTCACCTTGACCCCCTCAAGAAAGCCAGATTCTATAAGCAATGAAAATACTGGTAAAAGTAAACAGAAATGCATTTTCTTCCGTAGTCTAAATAAAAAATTAGAAAAGATGTACATTTGCAAAAAAGCAAACATCCACGAACAGTATATTACCTTCTCCTTTCCCTTCCATCCATGTGCAGCTTGTCCTCTTCTTTCCCTCCCATCCACAAGCAGTTTACCCCCTTCTCTCCTTCCCATCCACAAGCAGCTTGTCCCCTTCTCTCCCTCCCTCTTCCTTTCCGGGCCTACCTTACAGCCCTGGTGGTCTAGTGGTCTCTTCGAAGCAGGAAAGAACCCCACTCTTTCCTGCACACTGCCGCTAATCTACTTGCTGCCACTGTTTCTTGAAAATGGCTGCTTAGACTTCAAGCGGTGATCTCGCAAGGCTTCTGCAAAGTAGGGTTCATTCCAGTCCCGAAGAGGCCACTAGACCATCAGGGCATGCTACAGTTGATTCTTGGGCGGAGGGGAGAGAAGGCCAGCCAACCCACCTGCTGGCCAGCCCGCCAGCCCAGAAACGTGGACAAACGGGCTGGCTGGCAAAAACCACCCAGACCCCTAACAGTCCCCTGAAAAGGAGGATAAGCCAAGAAATTCATACATATGGTAACCCTAAGTGTAGGTCTCCCCTGTTTATGTGTAAGCTACCAGAACCTGGCTAAGATAGGTCAAGCTTTAGCTTTAGTTTTACAAGCATTCTGTTCTTGAGGTCTGGCTGAAGCCATATCTGTGTTTGTGCAACCCTGCAAGTAGCTGTATGTACTGTGGGTCTGAGGCCCGTCAGCTACAGTCCTGTGTGAAGTTTGCCTCTGAAACTAAAGAGATCTTATTCTTTATTTACTGTACCTGTGAGATAACAGGGTTCAGCATTTGTTTAATACAGAGGTTTTGTTTCTCTTTTTATCCTTGTCTGGCTGTATTTCATAATGGCATTTCGCTCCAATCCCATTCACAGTATCACAGGCCCATTTATCTACCTATTCATCCCACTACATTTCTAGATAGCTGTCATTTATCAACCCCTAATAAATCCCTCTTCTTGTTTCTTAATTATGTCTACTCCTAGCTTTCCTTCTTCATTGATCTATCTTTTCCTTTCAATTTTCTGATCTTTAGCTTTCATACTGATGTTCCCATAGGGGCTTATTTTCAAAGCACTTAGACTTCCAAAGTTCCATACGTTCCTATGTAACTTTGCAAATCTAAGTGCTTTGAAAATACACATCTTTGTCTCTTATGCCTCTAAGCTCCTTGCTTTAATATTCTCGCTTGATCTCAGGTTCTGTTCTTACTCACTAGTATGGCTACTGCCTTAACCTAATCCTTCTTTCTACTTTCTCTCAGAATTCTACATCTTAGTTCTCTCTCAGACCAGGTAATTTTCACACTTAACTGACATCTCTCACTGTCTTGTCCAGTCATCACAAGCACCTTCAGGAACCTCTAGACATTTGACGCTCATTTCTTTTCCAGTACTGTCTCATCTCTCCTCTCCTCTCCTCTCCTCTCCTCTCCTCTCCTCTCCTCTCCACTCTACTCCACTATATTGTCTGACTATATCAATTAGACAGTTTCTTCTCCCAACACTATACAGGGTACTTTCTTCTGCTTTGGACACTCTTGCCCCTTTCCTGACCTTGGCTTACCCCCAGAATTAGCTTCTTATGCTCTTGTGCTCTCTTTGCAAACCCTTATTCTTGCTGCCTTCATGCATTTCAGATTATTACTAAATTCATTTGTCTATTATTGCACTTGCCAAACAAGTCTATCTGACAAGCTCTATTGCCTCCAACTTCCATTACCTCTAATAAAGAAAACATTGCGAGACTAGGAGAGGAACCAGTTATAAACCCAGAGAGTTGCTAACCGAAGTAAGTCAAATCCTAAAACTACAGAAAAGAAAGTAAATTTCAGGGAGAAGTAAAGGAATAAGTAAGGACAAGGAGCTTTTGCTACAAATGGATCAATATTTAAATTCAGCAGTTAGCATTTCATTTAGGGGCCCTTTTACTAAGGTGCACCAAAAAATGGGCTGCGGTAGTGTAGGTATGTGTTTTCAGATCCATTTTTCAGCGCACCTGGAAAAAAAGGCCTTTTAAAACTTTTTGTTGAAAATGGACATGTGGTAAAATAAAAATTGGCGCATGTCCATTTTGGGTCTGAGACCTTACTGCCAGCCATTGACTGGTCTCATGCGGTAAACGTGCAATAATCATCTACACGCGTAGAATGACAATTACTGCCCGATTTTTGCTGCACGCCAGAAAATAAAAATTATTTTCCAGCGCACATAGTGGACACGCATAAAAAATGACATTACCACAAGGGCCACACGGTAGCCGGGCAGTAACTCCAAACTGACGTGCATTGGGCTCATGTAGGCGCCTATGAGGCTTAGTAAAAGCGTCCCTTAAACATCAGTTGCAGCATTTGAAGTTATACCTGAATATTCAGCGCTGGCTGCTATCTAGATAATGGTGCAGAATAACCAGGAGGGGCATAATCGAACGGGGCATCCAAGTTTTTCTGAGGACGTTCTCGCAGGACGTCCCCTCAAAGGGGCATGGAAAACCCCTATTATCGAAACAAGATGGGCGTCCATCTTTCATTTCGATAATAAAGTCAGGGACGCCCAAATCTCAACATTTAGGTCAACCTTAGAGAGATGGTCGTCCTTAGAGATGGTCATCCTCGATTTTCGTCGATAATGGAAACAGAGGACACCCATCTCAGAAACGACCAAATCCAAGCCATTTGGTCATGGGAGGAGCCAGCATTCGTAGTGCACTGGTCCCCCTCACATGCCAAGACACCAACTGGACATCCTAGGGAGCACTGCAGTGGACTTCAGAAAAAGCTACCAGGTGCATAGCTCCCTTACCTTATGTGCTGTGCCCCCCAACCCCCCCTAAAAAAAACCCACTCCCCACAACTGTACACCACTACCATAGCCCTTAGGGATGAAGGGGGGGCACCGAGATGTGGGTACAGTGGGTTTGTGGTGGGTTTTGGAGGGCTCGCATTTAGCACCACAAGTGTAACAGGTAGGGGGGGAAGGGCCTGGGTCCACCTGCCTGAAGTGCACTGCAGTACCCCCTAAAACTGCTCCTGGGACCTGCATACTGATGTCATGGAGCTGGATATGATATTAGAGGCTGGTATAGAGGCTGGAAAAATATTTTAATTTTTGTTTTTAGGGTGGGAGGGGTTAGTGACCACTGGGGCAGTAGGGGGATGTCATCCCCGATTCCCTCTGGTGGTCATCTGGTCATTTAGGGCACATTTTTGTGGCTTGGTTGTAAAAGAAAAAGGACCACGTAAAGTTGGCCAAATGTTCGTCAGGGACGCCCTTCTTTTTTTCATTATCGGCCGAGGACGCCCACGTGTTAAGCACGCCCCAGTCCTGCCTTCGCTATGCTTCCGACATGCCCCCCATGAACTTTGGTCGTCCCCGCAACGGAAAGTAGTCGAGGATGCCCAAAATTGGCTTTCGATTAAGCTGATTTGGGCGACCCTGGGAGAAGGATGCCCATCTCCCGATTTGTGTCGAAAAATGGCCACCCTTCTCTTTGGAAATAAGCCTGCAGGTGAAAAAGGCAGAGTTGCAATTCTCAGCAACATTTTCCGGATAACAGCTATGAAAATCACCAGTCACTAGGTCACTGTCGGCTTCTCTGGGACAGTCTCAGTAGTATTATCCAGATAAAGCTGAAGAAAATCCAGCATCATCTGAATAAGTGCCATTAAATATCGGTCAGAAAGATTTTTCCTACATCCAAGGTCTCCTGCAGGGTAGACTATTGGAATAAATTAGGATAACCTGTGTGTGTGAGTAAAATGCCTGAGGGTAAATTGTGCTACAATGTTCATCAGTAATTAATATTATGCTGTCCTTAGGAGCAAAGCAGAGCTCATGGACAGTTTGCTGCAAATATTTTCATTGCAATACTTTTCTTCAGTATAAAGACCATTTTTCGTTTGGAACTACAAAAACTAGCATGCTGAAAATGTTTGAGAGAGAAAGCTGCTGGAATACCATATGCCTAGATCCAGTTTTCACCACAAGGTTTAAAAGAGCACTTCTCTGTTCCTCATGATACAAGAATCCATTTGTTATGTTTTTTTTTGTGTGTTTTTGTGACCAATTAAGCTGGGTGTTTATGTTGTAGGAGATGGAAATGGATGAAGAAAAGGAGAAAGAAGGTAAGACAGAAAACAAACCAGGATGTATATTCAGAAGACTGCCAAGAAGTAAGATTGGAAACCTTAAAAACAGCCTTCACACAACAGGGTAGACATTGTTAAAACAAAAACTGCTGGTATTTATTAGAATATGTACCACTTTACTGTAGTAAACTGGAGCAGAGGCATAGCCTAGTGGTTATTGCAGCAACCTGGTGGAACTGGGTTCAATTCCCACTGCAGTTCCTTGCAGGGCAGCCGAGAGACTGGGCCAGGCCCGGGACAAGGCCGCCCCCGGGCCCCCCACCCGAGGTCGCCGGGCCCCCTCCACCCGCCACTGGGTCCTCTCTCCACCCCTGGGCCTTCTGCACAGACCTTAAGCGCCGCACCTTCGAAGGCACAGCAAGCAGCGGCAGACCACACCTTCCTTCCGTGTCCCACCCTTGCAGGTTACGTCAGGCGAGGGTGGGACATGGAAGGAAGGAGTGGTCTGCCGCTGCTTGCTGTGCTTTCGAAGGTGAGGTGCTTAAATCCAATGCTAGGGAGCGACGGAGGGCAGGCGGGCCGGACTGCAGCGGCGGCACCTGCCCCCCACGGAGGCCCGGGCCCGGGGAATTTTGTCCCCCCTGTCTCCCCCTCTCAGCGGACCTGGTTCCTTGTGAGTCTGGGTAGGTCACTTAAACCTCCATTGCCCCAGGTGAAAAATAAGTACCTGTATATAATATTTAAACTGCGTTGATTGTAATCATAGAAAGGCAGTATATCGTCTCTTTCCCTATTAAATCTTCTGTATAATTTAAATTATATAGGTGGTAATTGACACAGGCCCTGCTCTAGAATTCAACTTTATTTATTTAGTTTATTTAGCTTTAGCTCATAACTTTTCCCATAACATCTCCAGGTAAATTAAATCCTAGTACACTTACAATCATGTTTGTACCTGAAACAATAGAGGGTTAACCCCTGGATTCTGCATTGATCACACAAATTTGGACTAGATCCACATGTGAACTAATTAGTCAATGGGGCAGTAACAATCAATTATTGGAGTTAACAAGCACTTAATTAGCAGTAATTAGGAGTTACACACAAATCTGCCTTTGCTCAATTTTATAACCTGAATCTAAATTTCATATTGTGCAACTCCAAAGGGGACATGGTCATGGGAGGGGCATGGACAGGTCAAGGGCATTCCTAGAATTTAGGGTCAATGTTATAGAATACCTGGATTTGCATGCCTAACTGTCCTCAGTTGGGCACCAGCATTTATGCTTGCCAAAGTTTGGTGCTCATTCTCAAAGTTAGACATGATATGCATGCTAAGCTATTATTTATAAAGGACCCTCCACCTAACTTTGGGTGCCATTTGTTGAATCTATCCCTAAGGGGCCCTTTTACTAAGCTGCAGCAGGTATACCATGTGGGTAGCACATACCAAATAGACCCTACCTCTGTGGTAGCATGGGCAACCAGTGGTTGTTCTGAAGTTTGCGTGCACAGTTTCCCGCAGTAGAAAATAATTTTCTATATTCTACCATGGGAGCATTCCTGGCAGTAATTGGCAGCACGGCCACATTGCCGCATGCTGCCTGATTACCGCATGAGTAGCTCGTGAGCCCTTACCGCCTTCTAAATAGGTGGTGGTAAGGGCTCAGGCAGTAGATAGCCACTCGCTAATTTTCATATTAGCGCACAGCCATTTACTGTCCCATTTTTTTTTAAAAAAAAGGGCCTTTTCCCCACAACAGTAAAAAATGGCCCAGCGCACGCCAATTTCACGCACCAAAACAAGCAAAGGCTACCTTTTTACCACAGCTTAGTAAAAGGACCCCTAAGTGACTTGCGCAGGACCACAAAGAGCAGCAGCAGGATTTCAACTACTTTTCATGCCCCATTTTAGCTGGTGAATAAAAAAGTCTTGCTGGCTATATTTGTTTGTAAATTGCTGGGACCCACTGTTTCCTCTAAGTTGAGCGAGAGTCCACCACCTACAGTCTTGCCAGTGGGAGGTGCTGTTTCATGATCACTTTTTCAAGAGTGAGGGTCAGGCAAGCTCTGCAGGACTCCAGGGAACCTTGCCTGTCCCTAGTGATTGAAAACACAATAATGAAGCACCAACCCCCACTGATAGCAATGCAGTTGGAGGATTCCCTCACAGCTTAAAGGAAACAATGCTGGGACACTTTAGTTCACCATATGCTGTGGGCAGAGGGTAAATGGTGGAGGTAAGAGGGACAGGCAGAGACACTGCTTAAATGGAAGGGGAGTCACTGGGGAGAGAGGTTATTAAAATTTTTGCCCAGTCTTTTCTGTGATTCCAAAAGGTCTATGTGTCCCTTTTCATGAAATTTTGGGGACCCCCTGCTATGTTATATTTTCTATTTACACAACTATCAAAATTGTATGGGAAATTTTAGGTTGCATACGCTTGTCAAATTTATCTTGCCCATTTCTCTATATTAATTGTAGTAGTATTTTTTGGACTTCACTCTTTCTCATTCTGGATTTTACTTTATAGTTGATTAATGTCTCCTGGGGAGAACAGATTGCAGAAACATTACTTTCACATGCTCTATATTTATTCCAAATTAATTGCTACCAGGCAGTTATATTTGACAGACTGTTTCAGAAAATTTGTGTGCTTCTGTTTGTTTCCACTTGCATTTTACAGAATAAAATTTCATCACTTCATCATAAAAGGTTATCATAACCATGATAATTAATTTTAAGTGAAGAGAGGTAACAAATATGTATCCATGGCATTTCTTAATTTACTTTATCGAAGCAAATTTTGTTAGGGAACATGAGTATCTTTTAACATTCTATCAGTGGCTCTTTGTGAAGATATATAGAAGAGAAAAAATTATTTTTCATTCTATGACTTTGTTACATTTTTAAATTAACCTTCCTTACAAAATATCAGATATTATCTCTTCCTGACCTAATTAATAGCAATTTGTTCCCATTTTTCAGTTTGCATTTCTATCGAAGTGATACAGGTGTTAAAAAAAAAAAGACAGGAAAGTGTTGTAGGTTTTGGCAGTATTCTTGAAAGCCTGAATATTTTGTTAGTGCATTTTTTCTTGCACTTTAAAGATTTAGGGGCCCTATTACTAAACAGTGTTAAGAAGTGGCCTGCACTATTTTTAGCATGACAGTAAAATGTCCGCAATTTCTATTTGCTCCTTAATGACCATGATCTGGTTTCCCAATTTGCGTGTTGGCGTTAGCACGTGAGTCCTTACTACCACCTATTTAGTAGGCAGTGAGGTCTCCCACGCTAATCCTGTACTAATTGGGCAGTGTATGGTGATTTACCTGCTCTACTGAATTAGCACAGGGCACGCCTACTCTCCGCCTCCAAACACACTGCCTGTGCTAAAAAAATATAAAGTAGTTTTAAGCATGGGATTGGAGCACGCTGATCCCATAACTACCTTGGAATACGTAGTGCATCCCACGATAGTGCCTTTTAGGGTGCAGTAAGCACAGATTAGTGCTTACTGACACTTTGTAAAAGGGTCCTTTAGCCAGTTAGTATTGAATTTGACACTGATGATAAATTTGAAAGCTTGTCCCTGGAGTACCTCACTAACGGACCCTTTTACCAAATGGTGGTAAAAAGTGGCCCACGGTAGCATTAATGCGTGGGATTACCGCACTCCAAGGCCATCTGTTATCGCCACTGGTAAAAAATATTGGTGTTATATGGGCCACTCTCCAGTCTTCTGGTACCATGCTTGATTTTAAAGATAAAATACATATTCCTAACAATAGCTCTGCAAGTTCATTTTTCAATTCTGTCAGTACTCTGGAATGTATGCCATCCGGTCCAGGCGATTTACTACTCTTCAGTTTGTCAAACTGCCCCATTGCATCTTCCATGTTTACAGACATTTGTATCAGTTTCTATGACTCATCCGCATTTAATACCATTTCTTCACTGGTATCTCTCCCACATCTTCCTCGGTGAAAACCAAAGCAAAGAATTCATTTAATCTCTCCGCTATGGCCTTTATATTCTCTCAGTGTCCCTTTTACCCCTCTTTCATTTATCAGTCCAACTGATTCTTTTGCCAACTTCTTGCTTCTAATATACCTAAAAAAGTTTTTACTATATGTTTTTGCCTCCAACATAATCTTCATTTCAAAGTCTCTCTTCACCTTCCTTAACAGCGCTTTGCATGTGACTTGCCATTTCTTTTGCTGTTTCCTATTATTTTCAGTTGGATGCTTCTATTTTCTGAAGGATTTTCTTTTAGCTCTAATAGCTTCCTTCACCTCACTTTTTAACCATGCTTGCTGTCATTTGACCTTCCTTCCTCCTTTTATAATACACATATCTGGTCTGGGCTTCTAGGATGGTATTACTAAATAGCTTCCATGCCTGATGAAAGATTTTGACCTTTGCAGATGCTCCCACTTACATGTGCAATTTACAGAATAAAGTAAGTTTATTTATTTATTTATTTGTTGCAGTTGTATCCCACATTTTCCCACCTATTTGCAGGTTCAATGTGGCTTACATAGTGCCGTAATGGTGATCACCATTTCCGGATTAAGAAGTAAAGAGTGGTATTGTGTTAGAGTTCATAGGTGACAGAGTAAATTAAGCAGTCAAGTATAAAGAGTTCAGTTTCGGCCAGTTCTGGTATAAGCTTCGTTGTCTGGCATTTAGGATGGGTCATTGTGGTATGCCTTTTTGAACAGATTGGTTTTTAGTGATTTCCGGAAGTTTGTTGGATCGTTCATTGTTTTCATAACGTTTGGTAGTGCATTCCATAGTTGCGTGTTTATATAGGAGAAGCTGGATGCATATGTTGATTTATATTTTAGACCTTTGCAGCTAGGGTAGTGGAGATTCAGGTATGTGCGTGTTGACGTTTTTGTGTTCCTGGTTGGTAAGTCTATAAGGTCTGTCATGTAGACTGGGGCCTCGCCGTGAATTATTTTGTGAACCAGGGTGCAGATTTTGAACGCAATGCGTTCTTTAAATGGGAGCCAGTGTAGTTTTTCTCTTAGTGGTCTGGTGCTTTCATATTTCGTTTTTCCGAATATGAGTCTGGCTGCGGTGTTTTGGGCAGTTTGGAGTTTCTTAATGATTTGTTCTTTGCATCCGGCATAAATTGCATTGCAGTAATCTAGGTGGCTTAGCACCATTGATTGCACCAGGCTGCGGAATATTTCCACAGTTGTGCACGCTTCCTGCATTTAGGTGTCCTCAGTTATGCCAGGTCTGTGGCTGGTATAACAACAGAAACATAAATCTAAAGAATGCCAATACTAGGTTACACTAGTATTCTATGATGGAATCTGGGCACCCAGATGCTGGAGGAATTCACTTATAGAACTGACCTCATAAAGCATTAAGGACTAGAATCTATATATCGTGCCTATAAAATTGGCACAGAAACGAAATATTCCTAGGCATATTTTATAAAGTACACCTAAATTTAGGTGTACATACAGAATAAGCCTAAATTTCCATGCAGTTTATAGAATACAAGAGCCAAGAGCACTCGTCTCAGCAACTAAATTTAGTCACTGGCAGTTACACCAAGTACTAAATTACATGCAGACGGGGTATAGTCTATAACCACACCCATAGATTTTAGAAAGACCCATGATCTGCCCATTCCACGCCCATGGACATGCTCCTTCCAACTATGTGACTTAGAATCTATGCGTATCACATTATAGAATACGTTTACTTTGATCCTGGGGAACTGAGTTTGATTCCCACTGCAGCTCCTTGTGACTCTGGGCAAGTCACTTAACCCTCCTTTGTCCCTGGTGCAAAATAAGTACCTGAATATATGTAAACCGGTTTGAATGTAGTTGCAAAAACCTCAGAAAGGCGGTATATCAAGTCCCATTTCCCTTTCCCTTTAGACAGTTGTGCACGTAAATTCTAATTAATACCAATTAGTGTCAGTAATTGATAAGTGGCAATTATTGGTGCTGATTGGCTTGCTAACTAAGGGCCCTGTTTACTAAGCTGTGCTAAGGGTGCGCTAGTGTTTTTAGCATGCGCTAAACGCTCAAGACACCCATAGGAATATATGGGTGTCTCTAGCGTTTAGAATGCACTAAAAATGCTAGTGTATCTTAGTAAACAGGGCCCTAATTAAGTTGTGTATACAAATCCAGAATGCGACTAGATTTGCATGCACAACTTAAGTCACGCTATATAGAATCCATGGGATTACGTGCAAAACCTAAGACTACCTTTGCAAATAGACATCTGTATATGTTAGAAATAAAGATTAATAAATAAAAACTAAACAAAAATAGCAAAGTATGATGATACTATTTATCCCTTCCTCCCTGGAAGAATTCAAAAGTCAGGCACAAAGCATGACGGAAAGATTTGTTCAACGTGGGTACCCCCTATCAGTGTTAAAACGGGCTTATAAACGGGCCCGGTATGCTCAGAGAGATTGGTTGTTTATTTCGAAACAAAAGGCGATGGTTAAACCGATTGCATGTGTTCTCCCCTTTTCTCATAGGGCTCCGTCTATTGGACATATAATTCATAAATTTTGGCACATTCTAAGTGTCCACCCAGTCTTTAAAGAACACCCAAAAATGGCATATAGCCGCAAACCTAATTTAGGAGAGCTTTTGAAACGACCCAGTGTGAAGAAAGATGGGGGGCATCATTCCCCATGCAATAATTGTGTATATTGTAAACATGCCATTACTACGAATGCCATAAAAATCCCAGGATCTTATAGATTCTTCTATCTTCGATCTTTGACCAATTGTAATAGTGAACGAGTTATTTATTGCATAATATGTCCGTGCAATAAATATTACATTGGCCATACCAGGAGGAAATTAAAGAATAGATTAGCTGAACATATAAGTAATGTTAGGAATTCAAGGGATGATGCCCCCTTGGTCGCACACTGGATGCAATATCAACACACAATAGAAGATATTAAATGTGTGGTGTTGACACAGGTCCCGTTATCTGATCGGGGAGGCAATGTAAGCGAGGTTCTATTTAATATTGAACAACGCTTTATTTTTCAATGGAAAACTGTGGCGCCTTTAGGGTTAAACCTTGAGGTGGAATGGATCTGAGTTCTTCATGTATTTAAGAGGCGTGGCCTGGGGGTATATATATTAGGTATACCGGTACTAATGGACAAATGAGTGATGTCATTTCCTGTCCGCTCAGTGTTGGAAAATAGCCCGCTGGGTAAGTTGCCAAGTAAATTGATACTATCACTGTTGGATTTAAGATGAGAAAAATGTATATTTGAGCGATGTTGTACGTTAAGGGAGTTAAGTTATGTAGGTTATTGTATGTGTTTGTTTAGGTTTGTGATTGCGGTTCTCCTGAAGAAGCCTAGAGCGAAATGCGGTCTCGCATTGAGAACCGACAGTGAGAATATGCTGGATTGAGAATGCGCTGCAGTTTGCTCGCAGCAGCTGGATCCCGCCATTACCAACGGTCTTAAAAAACATTGAAGATCACATTTTTGGATGTCCTATCTGCCTATATCTTCTCCTGGATAAACAATATTTAAAGCTCCTTGATTTCGAGGAGGATTATGAACAGTTGAAGCCGGCTGGCGCAGGATTAGTGTTATATCTAGCAGTATACTGATTACCACGCGGACAACCCTTAATTTTTAAGGGTAGTCATTTACAACTGTGGGTAGTAGACATTTGGAATAAGTAGATGAAAATGTTTTTGAAAATCTAACATCGATGTATGAGTAGTTGGGCATGTATTGTAGTTGTGGAGAAGTGATGTATACCTGACCGGTAGGGGGGAAGATTTTCCAGCAAGGCTGGGAGCACTGCGGGGCTATAAATGTTACATGTGTCATAGGGTTTTTGTATATTTGGTTTATTAAAATTATTAAAATAACTTGAATATGTATATTTATTAGAATAACAGGGAGTACAAGGAATATTTGGGTGTATAAAATGTACTTTGTTGTAAAAAGGTAAATTTTTCCCGATATTTACTGTTATTGATACTATTTATAGGCCAAGTAAATATATGAATGTGATAGAAACTTAAAACCTTGGACTCAAATCAAGGGTAAACACATAATCAGAAAATGTTCAATTCATTATGTTGCATTTATTCATATCTATACCGGATAGTGAGTTCTATTTAAAATTTAAACAACAGCACAGCATCACAACACTGAAGAGATTTTATTGAGTATTAACAAAATCCCTTCTGGCATTAGCCGTTCCATATGCTTCCGTCTTGAAAGTCATCAGCAGCCTCTAATAACATCTCAGCAGCTGCTAAGTACTTAACTCAAAGGTATATTTGCTGAAGAAATCAAGTAAATATGCTCTGCAGATGAGTTTCACCTAACTGTCCTTCTGCTGAATATTTCCACTCATTACCGTAAAGAAAAAAAAAAAGAGCAAACCCAAAACTGTTTTAAAAGTTTTAAGAACACTCCAGTATGGAATCCATTTAGTTTGCTGATGTAAATTTGATCAATTTGATTTGAATGTACTGTGCAGCTGGTGGATTACAATGCAGCAACTTATGGACAGGTATCGTTAAGGTATTGTTCATCTTATTTGAATTTATTTTTTTTTTTGCATTATGGGGCAATGTCATCACTAAAGTTCACTATTTTACAAATAGACCACACTGTTGATGACAAAAGAGAAAAACAAAATTTCAGGTTTTCCCCTCTGCCGTTTCAGGTTAAACATGACATGAAATGACAGCATTTCTTAGATTGTTGCAAATAAATGTACATTCCTCCAAATTACTAGACCAGGGGTTCTCAACGCAGTCCTCGGGACACTCCCAGCCAGTCAGGTTTTCAGGATATCCACAATGAATATGCATGAGTTTGATTTGCATACAATGGAGGTAGTGCATGCAAATACATCTCATGCATATTCATTGTGGGTATCTTGAAAACCTAACTGACTGGGAGGGGCATAATTGAACAAAAACGTCTATCTCCATGGGCGTTTATCTCCAAGAACGGGTCCGTGAAGGGGCGGACCGAACCGTATTTTCGAAAAAAATAGACGTCCATGTTTTATTCGACAATTTGTGAGCTGGGCGTTTTTGTTTTTCAGTGATAATGGAAAATGAAAGCGCCCAGCTCAAAAACGAATAAATCCAAGGCATTTGTTCGTGGGAGGGGCCAGGAGTCGTAGTGCACTGGTCCCCCTCACATGCCAGGACACCAACCGAGCACCCTAGGGGGCACTTTTACAAAAACAAAAAAAAAGGTAAAAGAGCTCCCAGGTGCATAGCACCCTTCCCTTGTGTGTTGAGCCCCCCAAATCCCCCTCAAAACCCACTGCCCACAAGTCTACACCATTACTATAGCCCTAAGGGGTGAAGGGGGGCACCTACATGTGGGTACAGTGGGTTTGGGGGGGTTGGACGACTAAGCATTAAGCAGCACAATTGTAACAGGTAGGGGGGATGGGCCTGGGTCCACCTGCCTGAAGTCCACTGCACCCCCTAACAACTGCTCCAGGGACCTGCATACTGCTGCCAGGGAGGTGGGTATGACATTTGAGGGTGAAAATAAAAAGTTGTGAAACATCATTTTTTGTGGTGGGAGGGGGTTAGTGACCACTGGGGGAGTCAGGGGAGGTCATCCCCGATTCCCTCTGGTGGTAATCTGGTCATTTAGGGCACTTTTTGGGGCCTTATTCGTGAAAAAACAGGGTCCAGGAAAAGTGCCCTAAATTCTAGCTACAAACGCATACTTTTTTTCCATTATCGGCGAAAGGCGCCCATCTCTCCTCGGCCGATAACCACGCCCCAGTTCCACCTTCGCCACGCCTCCGACACGCCCCCGTCAACTTTGTAAGCTTCCGCGATGGAGTGCAGTTGAAAACGTCCAAAATCGGCTTTCCATTATACCGATTTATTCGTTTTTGTGAGATAAACGTCTATCTCCCGATTTGGGTCGAAATCTAGACGTTTTTCTCTTTCAATTATAAGCAGGTGGGTGTGTCCTGAGGACAGGGTTGGGAACCACTGTACTAGACCAGGGGCGTGTCTGAACTTCAACGGTAGGGGGGCCAGAGCCGAGGTGAGGGGGCACATTTTAGCCCCCCCCCCCCGGCACCGCTGAGCCCCCTCCCCCACTGAAGACAATGACGACGACAACGACGACAACAACATCACCACCCCCCGCCCGCCCGCCACCAACACCACCACCACCTCCAACTACTTTAAACCCCCCCTCTCGCCGAAGACGATGACGACACCACCACCCGTTCACCCGACGACGACACCACCACACCCTTCAACTACTTTGAACCCCCCTCCCGCCATCACTCCGCCGTCGCGCCTCACCTCCCTTTGCTGGCAGGGGACCCCAACCCCCGCCAGTCGAAGTCTCCTTCCTTCCTTCCTTCGTTTGGGTTTGAAACGAAGGAAGGAAGGAAGGAAGGAGGCTTCGGCTGGCGGGGGTGGGGTCCCCCACCAGCAAAGGGAGGTGAGGCGCGATGGCGGAGTGACGGCGGGAGGAGGGGTGTTGAGAGAGTCATCGGTAGGGTGTCCAGGGACAAATCTACGGGGGCCAGGCCCCCGTGGTCCCATAGTAGATACGCCCCTGGACAATTCTATAACTGGGCACCAGCATTTACACGCCACTTGCACTCATAAATGAGCCCAAGATTAGCCTTTCTGGAATCTACACGACACTGCTTTTTTCTTCCTCTTCCCACATACCTTGAATAATCTCCCCTTTTCTATCTATAGCAAAACTTCTTTTAAGAATTTTAAAACCAAGTTGAAAATTTGGCTCTAACTACAAACACCAGGTAAATATTCCTAACCTATCCTGCCTTTTACACACTTTTGATTAATATATATACCCTTCCCACCCTTCCCTATCATAATCTTGTTATTCCCCCTTCCCTCCATTTTTGACTCTTGGTGTGATTGTTATGATTTCCTATCTTAAAATAGAGTTCTTTTCTTACCCGTTCTTTGTTTTAGCATGTACACCACTCTGCTCTGGTAGTCAGTTAGAGTGGTGTAGAAAGTTCTGGAAATAAATAAATAACGAAATGGTCAGTAAACTTGCAGTTTCATGCATAAGTAACAGCAAAGAGACCAAGTGCTAGTCTGTAAGGGCACATGTAAATGGCATAGGGGGAATTCTATTAATGGCACTCAAAATGGGCACTGAAAAAAATCGGTGTTAAGCGCTATTCTGTAAAGTGCATGTGCCCTTTATAGAATATAGTAGATGACGGCAGAAAAAGACCTGCACAGTCCATTCAGTCTGCTCAACAAGATAACTCATATTTGCTGCTTTTTGTGTATACCCTACTTTGATTTGTACCTGTGCTCTTCAGGGCACAGACCGTATAAGTCTGCCCAGCACTATCCCCGCCTCCCAACCACCAGCCCCGCCTCCCAACCACCGCAACTTAGGCAGCAGATTTATGCCTGCTGAAACCTGATGAAATTACTGGTACCCAAGTTAAGCACGCTGACTCAGCAGTCTGAAAATATGCGTGTAATATTTCGGAATGCCCCAGACACGCCCATGCTCCTCCCATGGCTATGACCCCTTTTGAGATACGCGCCATGGGAGGTAGGTACAGCTAGATGTGCCTGCAAATTTTAGTGGATACCAATTAACATCAGTAATTTATTGCTCTCTCTGAGCTTGTTATTCAATTTATTGTGCACACATCTCGGCCATGTGCACAAAGTTGAGTTTGCAAATCTGGGCGCTCTATATAGAAAGTGAGGGTAGTGTGTAAATGCAATGCATGAGTTCACTGCATTGAACTGTTACTAAAGAGCCAAGGCTACTACTTACACATGCGATTCACAGAATACTCTTAAGTTACACGTAGCCTTGCTGCTTTTAGGCACCCACAGGTATGCCAGATCTATAGGTGGTGTGACTGAGAGCACATAAATGTAAGTAGTAGCTCGTTGATACCAAGTTATGCTAATCTGGGAGCCCAGATGGTGTTATATCACACAGCAAAAGCAATGAACACAAAAAGTGAGGACGAGTCATTTATGTGTATTGCCGTTGAGGCGATTCACAGTTGACTGCTTAATTCTTGTGTTTTAAGGAAGTCCTACAGCCACATTTCCCTTTGTCTTTTATTGAGTGATAACTTAAAAAGATTTGTTTGACCCCTGATGCAGGCTTTGATGCCAAAACACGGCCATGTTGGGTCGTCTTTTTATCACTAATAAATGTTGGATGTCCTCTTCAACTCGTCCTCACTTTTTGTGTTTATTGCTTTTGCTGTGCGTGAGGATTCTCCTCTCTGTTTTTTGTTTTCTTGTTATATCACACAGCATCAGGGTGCCGAAACAAAGATGCCCACTTAGAGAATTCACCCCCATACTGCCTCTGGACCTAGACTCTACGTATACATACTTCATCCCTACACATGTTATTTCTACTTCACCCACACACACACTTCTCCACCAACCCATCACCTTCTCCTGCTACCCAACCACTACAAACATAACCTCACATAACCCTACCCTGCCACAGCTAACCTCACCTAAAGACACACATAAATCCCCACCCAACCATAAACACAACCAGTTCCCATTTACCCCTATTTCTCTACTTCCACAGAACAACCGATAGGCACAGATGTACCTGGAGTATCTTTAAGACATATACAGATCATGAAGTCATAAACTGAGATCTTTGAAGCTGCCATGTAATTCTAGACATGTTCTGTTGAGAGAAAAATTTTCAAAAGTAATTTGCCTTGGTAAATGGTCTGTCCTAAAATTGGAGTAGCACAAAAAGGCCTCCAGAACTGGAACAATGGTACAATCTTTAATGGATTGGATCCGACATGGGCTGTGTTTCGTCGCTCAACAGCTCCTGCCTCAGGGGTGTAACAAAATAAGATATACAAAATCAACATACATAAAATCAACATAGATATCATTTGTCTTCTTTGATCTACATTGTTCATATATATGCTTGTTGAGCATTCATAAAGAATGAACACCAACTGTCACTTCCCTGTAAGCATTTTAGTTTTTATCAAGCACATATATTATTTCATAATATATCTCTTCATCACAAGCACTTGTTTTATTTTATTTAATACCACGACCTAGCACTATAATTGTGTATTGATGTCATCCATTATTATTACATATATTCAGTTAACTTTTGTTAACCATATATACAATTTTGGTAATATACTGAGCATATGCATGGTAAACTTTTTCAAATTTTATATATATATATGTTGATTATGTATGTTTATTTTATGTATGTTGATTTTGTATATCTTAGTGAGACCCCTAAGGCAGGGGCTGTTGAGCGCTGAAACACAACCCGTGTCGGGTCCAATCCATTAAAGATTGTACCATTGTTCATATTCTGGAGGCCCTTTTGTGCTTTTTTGTGCTGCTTTGCTCTGTGTACTTTTGGACCCTCTCCTTTTTTGCTGTCCTAAAATTGCCCACCCTATCTATGGGTAAAAATACATGCCAAGGTTAACAATGCATGCACTCTTATCATTGGCAGGACTGGCAGATTGGGGAATGCAACAAAGCATATAATTTTGCATTTTCAAAACAGGTGCAAATCTATGTGGGCATGTTTTCTCTTGGCAATTTTAAAAGAAAACTATACATGTACTTTTGTTTTCAGGATTGGTGCAAAGTCTGTGAGTAAATGAACCTGCAGACTTAGAAATTACCCACATAGTTTTGAAAATTGGCCCCTACATTTTCTTCTTATTTCTGTATTTAAGCTTTTGAAACAAATCATTTCGGGGTCATTTTATTTTTATTTTATTTGTTACATTTGTATCCCACATTTTCCCACCTATTTGCATACTTATTGTGGCTTACATAGTAGCGTAGCGGCGTTCGCCGGTTCCGGTCTGTACAAATACATAGTGTGCACAAGTACAAAGTGTGATTGTGGTAGAATATGGTTCATATACGGTAGATACTGTACATTGGGAAACATTAGGTAGGAAGAGGAAGATTGGGGTGAGTCTATTAAGTTCTTGGTGTTATTGTGTAGCAGGTTCTCTGGTTCTTATGTTGGGTTGGTGGGGTATGCCTTTTAGGACAGGTTCATTTTTAGTTTTTTCCGGAACTTTAGGTACTTGTATGTTGTTTTTACTGTTTATGGTAGTGCATTCCATAGTTGTGCACTTAAATAGGAGAAGTTGGATGCATATGTTGTTTTGTATTTGAGTCCTTTGTTGTTTGGGTAGTGGAGATTACAATATGTTCGAGCTGATCTTGTTGTGTTTCTGGTTGGGAGGTCTATGAGGTCTTTCATGTATCCTGGGGCTTCGTCGTAGATGATTTTATGGACCATGGAGCAGATTTTGAATGCAATACGTTCTTTGATTGGGAGCCAGTGTAGTTTTTCTCAGAGGGGTTTGGCGCTAAACACTAGAGACATCCATAGGAATATATGGGAGTCTCTAGCATTTAGCGTGCACTAAAAATATTAGCGCACCTTTGTAAAAGACCCCCTTAAGGAGGAAATTATCAACATGAGTTACCTTTAAGATGTGTGATTTTGCTGTTAGTCCTAGTTCTCAGTAATTAGTCCTCATTTCACAAAATGGGACCTGTGTTAAAACAGCATGAGTTAGTGGTAGCTCAAGTTGATAAGTATGCTCTTTAATTTACAGAAATAATAACTCTCTGAAGGTCCTTAGATATTTACTCATTGACACCTATTTTCCTGTGTGAAACACGGATAAATGAATCACATTTAACACTGAATGCATGGGGGGGGGGGGCAGCGTTCAAATGTTGTAGACTTTATCCGCCCCCCCCCCACTGCCAATATGACTTCCTTACCCTTTACCCCTCCCCCTCCAAAAATGAGCAGACAAACAACACTTTTTATTACAATAGGTTTCACATGGTTTATTTCTCTTAAGAAATGGTCAAATAATGTTATCTTTAGGCAAATGTTTATTCATGAATTCCTTTTTTCTCTGCAAGTAGTTTTCTTTAGATGAGTGGCTTCTCAGCATGTTAAAACATTACAGAATATGTTAGTAGACACATGCGACCAACAATGAGGCAGATAAATTGTGAAACTAAAGAGAACACGATTGTGAACTACAGTATAGCGAAGCTCTGTATTATATGCTTCTGACAGAAAGCATTTGGCTATTATGCAGCACCCAGCACTGTGGCATTTTTTTCTCTGCATTATTGATCTCTAGGGATGTGCAGCCAGAAAAGTTTCATTTAGTGTCATTTTCTGTATTGTTTATAGAAATGTTCATTTTGTTCGAGGTTTTCTGGACATTTTTTCATTACAGGAGCTATGTTGTCGTGCGTGTTTTTTTTTCACAAAGAGTGCACACACTTTTTAAACAGTGCACGCTATTGTCCAGATTCTATATATTTCACCCAAATTTGGGCCTACTGCTGAGTTCTGCAAACAAATGAACTGGCTAATGAGCTCTTAACCATCAATAATTGGGTGCCAAAAGCAAATTATTGGTGTGCACATCTGGCTGCATGCTATTCTATAAAGCAGGACACCTATTTCCCATAGTGTGTATCTCGAAAGGGGGCAGTTATTTATTTATTTATCACATTTGTATCCCACATTTTCCCACTGATTGCGGGCTCAAAGTGGCTTACAATAATATTGTAATAAAGTTACAATGCAAAGAAGTACAATTTTGCAATTAAGAGCAAGATAGAAATAACAATTGAACAGCAATTGGTATTGAGATAAGATAGAATTAATAATTAATCAATAATAAATAAAGAAAATAGTAACATGTAGTTAGTGTCCATTGGATCATATAATAGTAAGGGATAATTCTGATTATGTTGAACCTGGGGAATAGGCCTTCTTAAATAATACTGATTTCAATGATTTCCTAAAGTTTAGGTAGTTCTGGGTAGATTTTATTGATTTGGGTAATGCATTCCACAGTTGAGTGCCAATGTAAGTGAAGTTTGAGGCGTAAATTACAGTCTGGGTAGTGTAAGTTCAAATATGATCGTGAGGTACTGGATCTGTTTCTGGGTGGTAAGTCAACCAACTCAAGCATATATTTTGGTACCTCACTGTAGATTATCCTGTGAATTAATGTACATATTTTGAAGACTACTCGTTCTTTTATAGGAAGCCAGTGCAGTATTTCTCTGAGTGGCTTTACAGATTCGAATTTAGGTTTTCCAAATATCAGTCTTGCTGCAGTATTCTGAGCCATTTGTAATTTCTTGAGTAGGTGTTCTTTGCATCATGCATATATAGCATTCATGGGAGGGGCATGGGTGTGTCAGGGGCATTCCAAAAAGTTATGTATGTAGGTATAGAATAGCAGGTAAGAGCAGCTAACTTGAAGTCTGGCACTTTCACCAGGTTACAGCAGGTGTAAGTCTGGTGCCTAAAGTTAGATGCAGGAATCAGTGCTAAGCGTGTGCTCTTTATAAAATCACGCTTAATGCTGATTTTTCCGACACTGAATTTTGAGCACTATTTATAGAATTCCCTCCTAGATTGCGTGCTCCATTTGTAAGAGTGCACCCTGTTGGTGACAAATGAAAAAACATGAATTTGCTTATTTTTCAATGACATCAAACCACATATTGACATTTCCTATATCATTTGGACGGAATGCTGATCCCTATTGATCTCACACGTGGGGGTCCTTTTACTGAAATTTAGCACGTGCTGATGGAATTAGCGTGTGCTAAGTGCTGAGAGGTCCTTTTTCTAAGGTGTGCTGAAACTGGCCTGCACTAGTGTAGGTATGTATATTGGACGTGCACAGATCCATTATTCAGCGCACCTGTAAAAAATGCTCTTTTTTTGGCTGAAAATGTACGTGCAGCAAAATAGAAATTGGTGCACGTCCATTTTGGGTCTGAAACTCTACTGCCACACATTCACTTAGCGGTAAGGTCTCACACATTAACCAAGTGGTAATCCTCAGTGCGCATACACTGCCGATTGCCGCCCGATTAGCACCGCGTGTTGGAAAATAAAAAATATTTTCCGGTGTGCGTATTGAACATGCATAAAAAAATGGAATTACCGCATGGGCCATGTGGTAGCCAGGTGGTAGTTCCAAATTGGCGTGCATTGAATATGCATAGATGTTTACATGGCTTAGTAAAAGGGCCCCTGAATGTTCTATTTGATATCTATGGGCCACATGGCACTTAGTGCACGCTAATGTCCATTAGCATGCTAAGCTTTAGCAAAAGGACCCCTCAGTTTATGCTCTTGCTTGTTATATGCTTGGACTACTATTGCATATATTTGATCTTGTTGGAATACCATTAAGTGCATTATAAGATTAAAGTAATAGTTGACTTCATAAATATCTTTGAGGCTGACCATTATTCTTTGGATGCTGGTAGCTGCAATTTTCTGTACAGGTTGGCACATTCATATTTTTCTGAATACTATTTTCAGAGTTCTGTTGATGTCAATGTCTGCTTGGATTCCCTGCCATATATGGCTGAGATGTATGCTCAATTCATGGAACATGTCTTTTTTTGATTCATACATTTCTCCAAAAATGGTTTGTGATTAAATTATTTGTTCTTGTGTGTGGCAAATATGTATCCTCATTTATTCTACAATTATATTTTCTGTAAGTATCACTTCCATAGGAAATAATACTGAGGGACCATAGTTACTAACTTGGACAACTGTTAACTTGAATTATTTTTCTGGTAAAGTGACATAATTTACGTGGAGGGGCATTTTCGATATGATGTCTAAGTCTGACTCAAAATCTGAATAGCAAAGAAGGTCATTTTCAAAAAAGAAAAATATCTATCTTTTGTTTTCGAAAATAGAAGGTTTTGTGATTTGGATGTTTTATTTTTTTGGTCCATTTTCGAAAAAAGGAAAAAATGTCCAAGTGCAAAACACACAAAATCAAGTCATTGGGATGTAAGAGGAGCCAGCATTTTTAGTAGACTATAGGGCACCCTAGGGGGTACTGCAGTGGGCTTCATAAAATGCTCCCAGGCACACATCTGACCATTGCTCCCTTACATTGTCTTCTGAGCCCCTCAAAACTTACCCAAACCCCCCTACCCCAACTGTACACCACTACCATACCTTACGGGTGAAGGGGAAACCCATATGTGGGTACAGTGGGTTTCTGGTGAGTTTTGTAGGGCTCACAGTTTCCTCCACAAGTGTAACAGGTATGGGCCTGGGTCCACCTGTCTGCAGTGCACTGCACCCACCTCTAGACTACTCCAGGAGCCTGCATGCTATTCTAATGGACCTGAGTATAACATCTGAGGGTGGCACAGAGGCCGGCAAGTAATGTTTTTCATCACATTTTTTGTGGGGTGGGATGAGGTTATTGACCGCTGGGGGAGTAAGGGGAGGCCATCCCTGATTCCCTCCAGTGGTCATCGGGTTATTGAGGGCGCCTTTTGTGCCTTATTTGTTATGAAAACAGGTCTAGCTCAAAACGTCTTAGTTTTAGTCCTGGACGTTTCTGTTTTCTTTCATTATGGCTGAAAAAATGTCTAAGGTTCAGGATGCCCAAGTCACGCCCTGAACTCGCCCCCGATACACCCCCTTGAGATTTGGACGGACTTCTGACGGACTTCAAAGGAAACTGTCTAAAAATAGGTTTTGAAAATACTGATTCGGACGTTTTTGTGAGAAAAACATCCAAATGCTGCTTTATGTCACTTTTTAGACATTTTTCTGTTTTGAAAATGAGCCCAATAGTAACATAGTAGATGACGGCAGATAAAGACCTGTAATAGTTACGTTTCACTGTGGTAAAATGGGACCTCTAGTAAAACAGCATGAGTTAGTGGTAAAATAACATGCTAACATTAGCACATTAGTAACTACAGAAAAAAGAAGGATGAGAGAGTTCTATTCCTTCTGATTCAGTCTCTCGGTTGAAGCCCTTACTATTATGCAGATGATGAGCAGATCCTCTTTACATTAACTGACATCTCTTTTTTTTTAACTTTATTTGTTGATGAAACACATGAGCTCTACAGCAGTACAATACGACTCATTAACAGAACAGCATACAATTTTGACTTGGCTTCAAACTAACCATCTTTTTCTGAATTCATCTAAATGTGAAGCTATACACTTTACACCCTCCACTCCCCCACCCAGCTTGCCCTTCTTCTTTAGTGTTTCAAAATTCTCCATTTCCTTCGCTGGATACAGTATGCATTCTGGGAGTAACATTTGACTCTAAACTTACCTTTCAGTTTCAAATTAATTCTCTCATTTGTACTTGTATTTTTTGCATTGCATTCATCTGTGCTGTTTGATCTCTACTTCCTATTCACACCTGATTGACTACTGCGTGTAATCAGTATAGTTAGTACTAAGCTCAGATCTGATCCATTGCATGCAAGAGGAATCATCAATTGTTTTAATGTTTGTAATGGGAATCTACTTGCTACCTTGTCATTTAACCTACATTGATCTGATACTACTAGTTTGATGTATCTATAACAATGTCACATACCTGGCTATATTTGCATTTGCAATTGTTTTTAGGGGGTCTTTTACTAAATATTAGCTTGAGTTATCTGTAGCAGGGCTCATTTTATTCCTATGGGCATTGCTGCAGATAACTCAAGCTAATCTTTTACTAAAGACCACTTTAGTTTGCAACCTTTCTTAGTAGTTCAAGGTGAGCTAAGTTTAAGTATTTTCCTGTCCTTGGAGGGCTTACAATTTAAGAAGCCCCTCTTACTAAAGAACATTAAGCCCTAACCCACTCCTTGCACATGAAAAACACACATTTGCAGTATTTTGGGTTTCCGTGTGCTAAGAATGTATTAACTATTTTTTAGAAAATATTTTTTTAGAGGGTGCATGTCATGGGAGGAGAATAGGTATGGAAGCGTTAACCTGCTAGCATGTTTACATTAGCATATTTGGCTAATGCTGTGGTAACATGGGGGAGCGCTTAGCACCTCCAAAATAGGAGGCAGTAAGGGCTCCCCTGTTAATTTTTTGCAAGGCCCAACATGCTAATGGAAAGTTTAGTGCAGGACCTAAATACTACTGTGTTGAACCTGGGCTTAGTGCATGGTAAAGTCCCGCATTAAGATGTACTAAGCCCAGATTCTAACTCCCTTTAGAACAAGCACACCTAAGTTTTTAACTGAAGTAAGGTAGGATTAACTGATTTGCCCAAGACCACAAGGAACAGCAATAGGATTTGAATTGGGCTTCTCTAGTTCTCGGCCTGCTGTTTTAACTATTAGGATACTTTTCCACTCCAGTTTGCAGTTTTCCCAGGTTTCCCTGGTTTGGAAGTTGCCTGATAATGCTTCAGTTTTAGTGCTATGTGTATGCCTGAATTTCTGTGGCTGTTCAGGAAATTCCAGTCCAAGAGGCATATTCACTAAGCTGCATTACAATGATGCATTCTTGTGCAGTTTTAAATCTAGATTTTCCCAGTGGGACCCATATGAATGGAGGAGTAGCCTAGTGATTAGAGCAGCAGACTGAGAATGAGGGAATCCAAGGTTCAAATCCTTCTGCTCCTTGCGATCTGAGGTAAGTTATTTAACCCTGCTTTGCCTCAGGTGGAGGAGTGGCCCAGTGGTTAGTGCAGTAGACGTCAATCCTGGAGAACTGGGCTTGAGTCCCACTGCAGCTCCCTGTGACCATGGGCAAGCTATCCAACCCTCCATTGCCCCAGGTACAAACTAAGTACCTATAAATAGCATGCAAACCACATTGACTGTAACCACAGAAAGGCAATATATCTAGTCCTATCGCCTTCCCTTCCAGGAACAAATTCATTTTGTAAGCCTTCAAGGGATAGGAAAACCCTCTTGTACCTGAGGGGGAAAGTTATCAATGTGGGATACTGTTAAGTTGTGGTATTTTAGCACAGGATCTCATTTTCCCTGGGATTTTATATGTCGAGCTGAAATTTCAGCACGGAAATCGAAGTATATTCTAAAACAATGCTCATAAGCTAATTGGTTAACAAGCTAATCAGCATTGATAATTGGATGTTAACCAATTATCAGCACCAATTGGCATTAATCAGAATTTATGCACAGAACTGTCTAAGCATATTCTGTAGCGTGTTGCGCGTAAATTCTAAGTTGCATAGTTGAAAAGTGGGCATGGCCATGGGCATGGAATGGTTAGGTTGTGGGCATTTCTAAAATCTATGTGCGTTATTATAGAATACACCCGGTCCACGCATAATCTAGGCATCAGGATTTACACTGTTTTACTTGGCATAACTGCCCACGACTACATTTAGTCCTGCGGAGCAGCACTCGGTGTATTCTATACACCATGTGGAAATTTAGGGCCCTGTTTACTAAGCTGTGCTGTAGGCGCGCAAACCTTTTAGCGTGCACTAAAAATTAGCATGCGCTAGCACTAGAGGAATATAATGGGTATCTCTATCATTTGCGCATGCTAATTTTTATTGTGTGCTAAAAGGTTTGCACGTCTACAACACTGCTTAGTAAACAGGGCCCTTAGGCTTATTCTTTAAAGAATGCTCAAATTAAGACATACTTTATAGAATACACTTAGGCGACTTTTATAGAATCTAATCCTTTATGCATTGAGTCCCTGTGCTAAAATAGCATACCTTGTGGTAAAATAACCCATCTTAAAGGTAGCCCACATTGATAACTTCCCCCCGAATGTAACTAACTTTGAGCTACTATCAAAGAGTGTGTGCTAAATCCAAATTCCTGCAGCCAGGATCTTCGTGTGTTACCTGTGGCAGCAATATATGCATATTTCTGCCTATTGGACTCCATAGTCTCTTTGGGCCAAAGTCTTTAAAGGGGCAGCTAACCTCATGCTGCTATCCCATCAAAAAAATAATTCATTTAAAAAGAGAAGATGAAATCAAATACATACTAACATTTTCAAACAATTTTAAAACATTTTATACTTAAACAATAAGTACCATAAAAAGAAGGAAGCATAAAATTAGCCTTAAAAGGTAAACTCAGAGATGGATGCTTTTAGCAGTCTTTTGAAAGCACAAATATTTTCTTTAATCATAATTCTAACCATAAGGCTACCATAGAACAGGTGCAGCACAGGAAAATGCCCTGTTCTGGGACTCAACTAGCTTTACTTTCTTTAATGGTATCATTCAAACCTGAACTGCATTATTAGATTTTCAATTTTGCACTGGCAGGAAGGTTTTCAAATACAGTAGCCTGTGTCCTCTGAAGAATTTTAAATTATGCTCACTGAGAAATGACGAGACTGTGCAATTTATGTAATACTACAATAATATTCCCATGATATTATTAGAGTCTCTGTATTCTGTATTAATTTAAATTTGTGTAAGACCTTGGTAGATAGACTTGTATCGGCGCTAAAATGCAGAAATAAAAGAAAATATTATTGTTTTTTGAGAAAAGAGCTTTTGAGAATGAGTCCACTTCATCAGATACATGATGTGTAGTTCAGAAGTTGGGTTAATCTACTGTATGTAATCCTAGTCAGTCTGGAGTGGTCCTCCTAGGTCTATTGTACATTAAACTGCTTGGCTGATTGGGGGCACACCTTCAAGGATATTAAGACAGACTTACAGGGTTATTCTTGCTGGATACTATATTTTTAGATCCAGGTTGGGACTAGTATGGGGGGGGGGAAGGAGAGGAGGGGGCATTGCAACTTAATCCACCCTTTCCATTCTTCACCAGCACTCAAGAAGAGTACAGACCAGAACCCAAATTTTTCTGAAAATAAAAACCTTCAAGTGAAAAGGACAGACTCACAGTAATAATAAAGGCAGAGAGAAAAAAAATATGCTTACAGTCACTAAATTCTCCCAGGACTCTCCAGTTTCCAGGAGACTTCTCTTTCACATTTTTTAAATACCTTTCAGAGCTGGATTAAACTCAGATATGCAGTTCTTTCTGGCTACCTGGACATCCTTGCTCAAATCCAAGGGATATCCACTGTATCCTCCCCTTCTTTCCAAGATCAGTGGCTCTCTGCTGCTGTCTTGTACTCCAGATTAGTTTAATTTCTTCCAGGCAAGTGCAGAAGTTTAATCAACCCCACTACTTCTCACTACTTCTCCGCTCCTTCTGGTGCAATGGTGGGTTAGTGAAAGATTCTTCCCCTTACTTTCTAGTACATTGGCCAGGGAACCAAAGACAGGGAATGCCCTTTGGGCTTGTGTTTTATACCAGTCCCAGTTTCTCTCTTACCTTTACCCCACTGTTCAAGAGATTCCTTTAGGAAAACTATGAAGGTATACACAAGTCACAGGTCATAGCACAATTCTTTAGTGGAACCACTAGAGGTCTCTGCCATTCAAGCTAGATATAGATGAAATAGATGTGTGTGTGTATATATGTGTGTGTGGGGGGGGGGGGAGGGAGTGGGGAAGGACACAGAGTCTAGAGAAGGCACTGAAAGTGCAGGGCAGAATGTGGAATAGGACTGATAATAGCAGCATTATTCAGCTAATTGACAACTGTCCTCTAAGGCTCGCGCCTCAATAAATTAGTTATCCCACAGTCTCGATCATGTGTGCTGTGTGTTGAGTAGCATGGCTACCACTTTGAAGTTTTTATTATTGTTTTTTTTGTGTGTGTAATTTCGGGTTAAACAAAACCATTTTCAGTGTTGTTTTAAATGACTGCACATGCATAGTAAGAAGAAAATATTTTTGGATATTTACAAGGTTGCTTTAACTTAACGACTGGACAGAATGAGCCAAGATTTCCAGACATGACATGCCAATAAGCATTTACTGACATAAATGATCAATTCCCACCTGGCTGAACACCAGCTTATTGCACTGAGATGCAGTAGTAGCTGTTGTAATAACTAGGTGTTTCTTAGGGAAATAAAACATGCAATAAATTTTGAATTGATATAGCTCACAGCAGTAAGATGAGTTCACACAGGCTCAATTGAGCATTAGTATTTGTTGTATAACATTTAATGGTGGCTACAACCCATTGCAATTGCCTATGGATATTTCATTTGTAAAAAGGATAGAC
Source organism: Microcaecilia unicolor (assembly GCF_901765095.1). Taxonomy (NCBI): domain Eukaryota; kingdom Metazoa; phylum Chordata; class Amphibia; order Gymnophiona; family Siphonopidae; genus Microcaecilia; species Microcaecilia unicolor. The sequence continues at coordinate 65,279,704 of NC_044037.1, read as the reverse complement.
AAAATATATTTTATTAGTAAAATGGGTTATGAAGTTTGGAGAATGTTGCTGAACTGGGTTTGTTTTATGTTTCAAGCTAACATGTGCAGCCCCATTTTGGACAGACATAGAAATTGGGTTTGATTCATCCCATGCCCATGCTGACTTCATACATTTCAAATTCTTGCTGACCTCTGCTCTTTTACTTGCCAAACAGGACTATTACATCCAGTTGACTAATTCTCTTGGCTCAAACCCTCGTCGTCTCTTTGCCACACTGAACTCTCTCCTCAAAGTGCCTTCACCTCCAACGCTCCTTCACTTTCCCCCCAGACTCTGACTGAGTTCTTTCTTTATAAGGTTCACAAGATTAAGCTTGAATTCTCAACCAGGTCACCTCCACCTCTCCTTCCCTTAATCCATTCTCTCAACCCTCCAACCCCACCTCCTTTTCTTCCTTTTCTGAAATCACTGAAGAGGAAACTACACATCTTCTTTCCTCCTCGAAACTAACTACCTGTTCCTCTGATCTTATTTCCACCCATCTACTTAACACTATCTCTCCTACTGTCATCCCGTTTATCTGTCATATCCTCAATCTTTCACTGTCCACTGCGACTGTTCCTGATGCCTTCAAACATGCCGTAGTCACACCACTCCTTAAAAAACCTTAATTGGACCCTACCTGTCCTTCCAACTATTGACCCATCTCCCTCCTCCCTTTCCTATCCAAATTACTTGAACGTGCTGTTCACCGCCATTGCCTTGACTTTCTTTCATCTCAAGCTATTCTTGATCCACTTCAATCTGGCTTTCGCCCCCTTCATTCAACTGAAACAGCGCTTGCTAAAGTCTCCAATGATCTGTTCCTAGCCAGATTCAAAGGTCTCTATTCTATCCTCATCCTTGTCGATCTATCTGCTGCTTTTGACATTGTTGATCACAGCCTACTCCTTGATACGCTGTCCTCACTTGGGTTTCAGGGCTCTGTTCTTTCCTGGTCTCCCAGCATACTTTTAGTGTATACTCTAGTGGATCCTCTTCTACTTCTATCCCACTGTCAGTTGGTGTACCTCAGGGATCTGTCCTGGGACCTCTTCTCTTCTCCATCTATGCTTCTTCCCTTGGTACTCTGATCTCATCCCATGGTTTTCAGTATCATCTTTACGCTGATGATTCCCAGATCTACCTCTCCACACCAGAAATCTCAGCCGAAATCCAGGCCAAAGTATCAACTTGCCTATCTGACATTGCTGCCTGGATGTCTCAGCACCATCTGAAACTAAACATGACCAAGACTGAGCTTCTTATCTTTCCCCCTAAACCAACCTCTCCTCCTCCCCCATTCTCTATTTCTGTGGATAACACTCTCATCCTTCCTGTCCCATCAGCTCGTAACCTTGGGGTCATCTTCGACTCCTCCCTCTCCTTCTCTGCACATATTCAACAGACTGCTAAAACCTGTCGTTTCTTTCTCTATAATATCAGCAAAATTCACCCTTTCTTTTATGAGCACACTACCAGAACCCTCATCCATGCTCTTATCACCTCTCGCTTAGACTATTGCAACTTGCTTCTCACAGGTCTCCCAGTTAGCCATCTCTCTCCTCTTCAATCTGTTCAAAATTCTGCTGCACGACTCTTCTACTGAGGCCAACCTTATTCCATTTTGTGAGACTATTAGTATTTTAGGTGTCAGTTTTGACTCTAGGTTTTCATTCAAACAGCAAATTGATACAATTGTTCATTCTTCTTTCTTTGCCTTGCCTTCCAAATCTTTTTTGCCTCTAAAATTCATCTGTACTCTATTTCACTAGTTTTCTCACAGTTAGATTAATGTAACTCTGTTTACTGTTCTCTTCCTCTTACTTCTCTTAAGCATCTTCAACTTGTTTAGTCCTCTGTTATAAAGCTATTTTGTATTGCCTACTGCCTTGATCATGTCACACTTGGGGCTCTTTTACAAAACCATAATAACCACTGATGTGCACTTAATATGGGGAAAAGGCGAAAAAACAAGATGGCGTCCGGAAGGGAACGCTAGCCAGACGGCTCGTTACCCGTTTCCCCTCAATCCTTTGAAAAAAAATTCTTTTTTACCTTGTTTGCGATGCCGAAACGGAGGGGCAGGCAGCGGGTGATTCCCTCCACAGCTGCCGTGATTTCGGGACCGATGGACCGTTTCGCGCTGCCGGTGAGAATGCCGGGGCAAGATTCCTCGCTGCAGGAGGGAGCAATGGGAGGTTCTTTGCTCCCTCAGCTTGAGGCCGACATCACCTTCAGCCCCGAGCAGCGGAGTCCTCCGATGATGCCGGCAAGGGGTCTACAGCAGGGGCAGGAAGCACCCAGTGTCTCTGACCTGGAAGTGCATTCAGCTGAGGGAACTGCAGCAGACCAGGAACTACCGGTTGTGGAAGTCGGAGGAGCAAGACCTAGGGAATTGCTGGCTGGGACCAAGGAGCAGACAATGAAGAAAGTTTTGACTGAGCTTGCTATACCCAGTAAGTCATTTTTGCCTACTAAACCTGGGAATATAACTCTTGATTCGATTTGGGAAGCCTTGGTGGGACTTGAGAACTCTTTTACACAGAAGATATCTCAGGTGCTACAGGTAACCCAGATGCCTTTGGAAAAAATTGAAGTTTTAGAAACCAGAATGAGTAACACCGAAAAAACTTTAATTTCATGTAATGAAGCTCTAAAAACTTCACAACAAATACAATCAAACTTGATAAAAGAGAACATTATTTTGCACCAAAAGACTGAAAATTTGGAAAATCAACTAAGAGCTAAAACTCTTAGGTTGATTAATTTTCCAAAAACTATTCAAATGGCTCCACTAATAATGTTTAAAAAATATTTATCAGAAATACTAAAGATTCCAGAACAAGCATACCCTCCGATTTCTAAAATTTATTATTTGCCTCCATATAAAATTGAGAAACAAAAGGGTGTAGTGGACCAACCAGAACAAAGACCTGATGCTTCATTCGACATGCTGAATTTAACACAAGAACTTCAAAAAGAAGAAATGACAACGATTCCTGCAACATTGATTGTCTCCTTTGTGTTAGAACCCGACCGTGATTGGGTTCTTAAACAATTTTTTCGCCATAGAGATGATCTCTTTATGAATACAAAAATTAGAATATTTCCGGATATAGCCAGAGTTACACAAAGGAGACGTCAAGCGTTTCTGAAACTCCGTCCAAGGGTCTTACAGTTAGGAGGTTTATTCTGGTTAAATTTTCCATGTAAATGCGTGATTAAAGTTAGTTCAGTCAAATATATTTTCTATGATGCATGTCAGCTGAATAATTTTCTTGATTCTAAGTTAGCGACTAGTTCTAGTCAGCAATTCCAGGCTTTGTCTACATCTACTCCGTAAAAAGGAATATAAGGCATGTTATGTTCTCTTCTTTTTTTTTTTCTTGATCTTGTATTCATGAAAAAATTATTTTCCTGGAATTGTACCTTGTTTTTTCTCCCAAATTGTGGACTTGAAATGGATGAGATTAAGTAGTTTTCTTATATATTGATTTTCCTATGAAAAATATGTATACTTTTCTCCATTTTTTCATTTACAAGTGTTCTTGTAATAATCTGTTAAAACTTATAAATAAAATAATAATAAAAAAAAAAAAAAAAAAATATGGGGAAAAGGCTTACCACAAAATGCATTATTGCATTTTGCTGTAATTTTCTATAAAGTCTGTAACTTTACCACCATGAGATAATCTCATTCCGCTCAGCACATGAATGTAGATAGTAACAACAAATAAAGCTGTAAAATTTCATGTTGAAATTCCAAGTGGTTGCTGAGAAAACAGCAAAAAACTCTAGGAGGTAACTTTTTTTTTTATCCTCACCCTTCTCTGATGTCCTACTCTTCCCAGTTTGTTAATTTTATATATCCTTTAATATGTGTGTTTGATTTTCCTATCCTATTTGATTACTTTGGTTTTCCTTTTCTTATCTATATGGTTTTATTATTTGTGAACTGCCTTAGCCGTATTAGGTGGTATATCAAACATCCATAATAAATATAAATATATTCAGTTGCACTTGGGCAAGGGCAGCAGGATATCTAGCTATAGATAAATTAGCACATTTACTCGGTTACCCTTTGCTGCAGTTATCCAGCTGAAAATTGACCTCTGAATACATTAATTAGAGTTGGCTGGGAGCATGACATACCTTAAGCCAAAAATATGGACACATTAAAAAAATCAAACACAGTATTAACTTGTTAGTGTATAACTTGTGTCTTTGTGCCAATATTCTTTGTTGACTTTAATAATAATATTGATAAATGAGGTTCTTTCCAAAATGTAAAAAAAATGAATCTATTTCTGTAGCTAGCATTTATCATATTGATTGCTATCTTGAAACACTTTTTTTACAGAGAGAGAGAGAGAACAGTAAAAATCTTTGAAAAATAGGAGAGAAGGACAGTGAGGGTATGGTAAAAGGCAAGGGGAATAGAGGGAAGGTCACGGTGAGAGAATGACAAGTAGGAACTGGATAAAAGACAAAAAGCAAGATAGATAAAGGATTGGGGCAGAGGAAGGATAGAGGAATTAGGAGGGATGAAACATGTGGAATATGGAAACAGAACTATGGGAAAAATATGAGCAGATACAGAGCGAGAAAAACAATGAAGATAGAAAGAGAGAGAAAGAAGACAATTTTTAGTTCCATGCTAGCAAATTTCCATTGGACCCACGTGAAATGGCTTGTTTAGCTAGAAAAGCTGATTTATAAAGGCAGAGATTGGATATTTGAATACTATTCTTGCTTCTTAAGATCAGGAGAGTGCTTCAAATAATTCTTTGGGCAGACAATGATGTTTTTCTGCCAAATCATGCCAGGTCACTGACCTTAAACATTTTTGAACTTTTTTCCCCCCTTTTTCCCATTGCAGCTCTAGTGGGAAAGTGGAGGCTGCTGTTGATCCTGACCTGGAACCATTTTGTTTTTATTATTATTAAAGCTGTATCATAGGAATAGATTAGCAACAGATTAATACCCCCTGTGCAAATATACAGTAGTTGATATCATACATTAAAGCTTATTGTGAAATTGTTTCACACAAATAAGGATTATGGGTCCCTTTTTACTAAACTACAATAAGGTTTTGCAACATTGCATGATAATTACTAAAATTAATACTCAGCAAATATGAAACCATGTTCACAGTTGGAAGCATTCCCAGCATTGTTATGAAGACAGCTGTGCAGTTAGCACAGAGGAAATGTTACTACTGTGCATTAAATCCCACATTCTATAAAGTTGCATGAACTAATTATAGAATAGGGTCAGTTATGAGCATAACTTAATTAGCTAATGAGCTGCTAATTAGCATTAACAATCTATTATTGAGAATAATTGGTGTTAATTAGCAGTCATGCATAACTGCCCCGGTCGGTATTCCATAACCTGTGTGTGCAAATTCCAGAGCATGCAATTGCCTAGGAGGGGCTTGGAGAAGGTGCAGATGAAATTGTATGATGTTACACCCACCAGTGACCCTTCTCAGAAGTATCCCCACTTTCTGGAATTTACTCCCAGAGGGACCACATATAACTCGAGACTACATCTACTTTAGGAAGCAGGTGAAAGCCTGGCTTTTCTCCCAAGCCTTTAATACAGAGGGTGACTGAATATACACTCATTCTGCACCTGGACTAGTTTGCTACACATACTGTAACTTAGATCAGTTCCTCATCTCTTGCTTAACTATACAACAAACTTGCTTTGAGTTTAGCTAACCATCAAATTATCCCAAGTGACTCTGTACCAACCTTTTGTATGTGGGGAAGTCTTCAAGACCTGTTAAACAATGTCTCACTGAACATAAGTAACACATAAGTAACACATTAATACTATAACTTTGACAGCACCCATTGTGAGTCATTGGGTGGTGTTTCAACATACTTGGCAAGATATAAAATGGAGAGTCATTGATAAAATTGAGATGGGATGGGAGGGTGGTGACGTGGAGGGGCATTTTTGAAAGGGACGTCCAAGTTTTGATGAGGACGTCCTCGCAAAATGTCCCGATCCAGGGGCGGGGAAACCAGTATTTTCAAAACAAAATGGACGTCCATCTTTCATTTTGATAATATGGTCAAGGACATCCAAATCCTGAAATTTGGTTGTCCCTAGACTTGGTCATTTCTGATTTTCAGCGATAATCAAAACCAAGGACATCCATGTCAGAAACAACCAAATGCAAGCCATTTGGTCGTGGAAGGAGCCAGCATTTGTAGTGCACTGGTCCCCCTCACATGCCAGGACACCAACCAGGCACCCTAGGGGGCACTGCAGTGGACTTCATAAATTGCTCCCAGGTACATAGCTCCCTTACCTTGTGTGCTGAGCCCCCCAAACCTCCCCCCCCAAAACCCACTACCCACAACTGTACACCACTACCATAGCCCTTACAGGCGAAGGGGAGCACCTAGATGTAGGTACAGTGGATTTCTGGTGGGTTTTGGAGGGCTCACTGTTTCCTCCACAAACGTAACAGGTAGGGGAGGGTGGGCCTGGGACTGCCTGCCTGAAGTGCACTGCACCCACTAAAACTGCTCCAAGGACCTGCATACTGCTGTGATGGAGCTGAGTGTGGCATCTGAGGCTGGCAATCAATATTTTGAAAGATATATTTTTTAAGGGTAGGGGGGGTTAGTGACCACTGAGGGAGTAAGGGGAGGTCATCCCCGATTCTTTCCAGTGGTCATCTGGTCATTTTGGACACCATTTTGTGGCTTGGTCGTAAGTAAAACACGACCAGGTAAAGTCGTCCTAGTGTTCATCAGGGACACCCTTGTTTCTTTTGATTATGGGTCGAGGATATCCAAGTGTTAGGCACGCCCAAGTCCCGCCTTTGCTATGCCTCTGGTACGCCCCTTGAACTCTGGCCATCCCTGCGATGGAAAGCAGTTGGGGACGTCCAAAATCGGCTTTTGATTATACCGATTTGGACGACCCTGGGAGAAGGGCTTCCATCTTCCGATTTATGTCGAAAGATGGGCATCCTACTGTTTTGAAAATGAGCTCAATATTCTACTGAATTACAAAGAGCAATGGTAGATTTATTCATTGGACACTGTGTGTTTCTTAGGAAATTGAACCTTGAGTCTGCATACATTGAAGTGAAGCGTTTTGAGTAGTTGTACATAATGAAAATACATAAATGCATATAAAGGTGGGCAAAAAGACCAATGAGAAGGTAGGTGAGCTATGGGCTTGTATGCTCATATGAAAAGAGTCGCCGCTGAGGTCTGATTGTGCTTGTTGAGATCATGCATAAATTAGATTAAGGACATAGTTGCTGGGTTTGAATGTTTCCCCACAACTAATCACCTGACCTTGAATTTGATGCAACTAAAGCGAAGCATGCAAATCGGACATATGCTAGTAGTCTATCACAGCAATTGTGTGCGCAATTCAGGTATAGAATCTACGTTTAACATAAAACATCCCGGTGCCTAACTTTAGGTGACCTATTGAGAATTATATTTATGTTTATTAGTACAATTTGATATATTGCTAAAATTTGGGTGAGCCAAGGCTATGCAATGTACAATAAATATCAAAGAAATCTGAAAAGATCTCCATTTAAAAAAAGAAAGTAAACCAAACACACCAGAATAAAAAAGGAAAACAAGGGAAGGGGGAGAGGAAACAGGAACAAGGGCAATAATAAAACACTGTAAAAGAGTCAATAAAAGATGCAGTGACTGCTGTTATGATTCATCATCCTTAATCTCTACGAAGCCTCAAAAGCTAATGAAGAAAGGTGGAATTTCAAGCCCAATGTAAACTTTTTATAGGAAAGTTCTGTAAGCCACATTGCGCCTGCATGAGTGGGAAAATGTGAGATATAAGCAACCCATAAATAAATAAATAAATAAATAAATAAATAAATAAATAAATAAATAAATAAAGTTCTGAATGGAGCTGCTGAGGCAGTTTATTTCAGAATGCTGGAGCTAAAAAGAAACCCTAACTGAAAAGCAGATAACGTATGAGACAGCTACTTCTCTTGAGGTGGCACTTAGGGCCCCTTTTACCAAGCTGTGGCAAAAGGGGGCCTGCACTGGCATCGGTGCATATTTTCGACATGCACAGAGGCCCCATTTTACCGCAGCTGGTAAAAGGGTAGTCTTTCTTTTCTGTAGGAAATGGCAGTGTGGTAAGGGGGTAACATTGTGTTGGCGGTAAGGGCTCCTGTGCTAACGGGGCAGTAACCGGGCAGCGTGTGCCACTGCCTGATTACTGCCGGGTACACCCCGATGCTACAAAAATATATTTTTGTAGCGCCGGAAATGACGGCATGCTAGGGTGGGAAGTACCGCCTTGCGGTACTTTCTGTTTAGCAAGCTATAAGCCTGCATTGGGCTTATCGCTGCTTTGTAAAAGGGGCCCTCACTGCATTAATGCATTGTAATGACTTCCACATTAAGGTGCAGTCCTTGCATATTCCACATCCATTCCACACCCACTAATGCCAAAATGCTAATTTCTTTATTAGCCATTTAAAACAAGAAGTACTGCACACTAAATTAATGAGGTGCAGTGATTGCTAGCATAGGCCTGTACTATTGGCTCATGGCAATTCCCATGTTATATGGCAAACTGGCCCTACCATTTGCACCCTAGAATGCTGCTATTTTTTAAGATGGCGACACAGGAGGCAGAAGCATGTGGGCAATGCTCCTCCCTCATGTGAAGGTACAGGGGGTGGGCTTAGGGGTAGTCACCAGGGATTTGTTTTTATACTACAGGAAAGGGGAGTTGAGTTGAGGGGGCAGGGAGGGAATAGAGGGGCCACTAGACTACCAGGGCAAATGTTTGTGGTGTGGGTAGATGAGTGGGAGACACTAGTCTATAATGTTTTTATCTGTGGATGGGAGGGGTCACTTTGGGTCATGTTGGGTCATTGGGGAAGGGAGGGATGGGTAATTAGACCATCAGGACGGTGGAAGTCAGGTATGCGGGGCAGGGTGGTTGGGTTGTGGGGGAGAGAGGGGATGCCAGTAGACAGCCACTCCTCTCAACCAAGCTTTCTACATTGCCCAAGACCCTGGCATAAGTTTTCCCATGGAAGTCATGCAGCCAAAGCTTTTTATTAGTATTATTATTTTGCATGCCACGAGATAGCAAATACACCACATTTGCATTTATTTCAATGTGGTGTAGGGTCAAGGTTTCCATGCAAGGTTACACCTGCACTGAAACCCTTTCTGCATTGCTATCCCATGGTAACCATATGAGAAGCTTTCTGCATTGGCTCCTGAAGTAGGATATTACATTAGGAGTTCTTGAGTTTCAACCATTTCTTCTCTACAGCTTACATTTTTAAATTCTGCAGGACTATAGCAACTGAATCACTCATTCTAAATATATCTTAAGCACAGTAAAAGTCAATGATAAGCTAACATGGGTCTGAGAATTTCACTCTAATTATCACAAATGCCTATGCAAATTTGTGTGAAAAAATGTTGATATAAATTTGATGTGTTAACCTTATAGGAAGTTAACCTTATAGGAAGCAAATGTTAACAATTTGATGAAGTCATTTTTTAATTGTATTAATGCACATAGTAAATATAAATGTGTGTTTAATTATGTTGAAATGTTATTGTGATAAAGCAAAGCCTTTGTAATAAGATAGTAGAGTACATTTTTCAATATCAGTTTATAAAGAATATATTCAAGCTAGCTCAGCTTCATTATATATACAGTGGAGAACTGAATCTCCCAGGATAATTAATAGAAACTTTGACAAACACATTTTGCACAACAGTTAACACAGAACTGTTCATATACTTTAAGAGATATATTTTCTTTGCTTATAGTAATGACTTAAAAACATTCCTGATATATGTATTGCTTTTCCAGTGTTCTTGTCTGCCTTTTTGGAAACATTTATAGGACATATGTACTTTTAGGCTTCCGTGGCTAGCGTCGTGATTTGCTGTGGTTGTCCAGGTCTTGCTGCATCAAGTGGAACTGATATTTCAGCCATCACATCCCTGAAGAAAGTCATGGCTGACGGTTGAACTGCGAGTTCCACTTACTCGGAAGTAGCAAGACCTGGAATACTGCTATTTAGTTTGTCCTCAGAGGGCTTATGTACACCCAGTTTCCTGTTATTCTTGCTTAGGGAACTGAGGTGTTTGGATAACGTCAGAGTGACTTTGAATTCCACAGTGGAGGTGAAGTTGGAATTGACTCCATGACTACATAAGTTTGTGCACTCAGGGGCCCTTTTACTAAGCCGCGTAAGTGCCTACACGTGCCAAATGCATGCCAAATTGAAGTTACTGCTTGGTTGCCATGTGGCCCTTGCGGTAATTTCAATTTTGGCGTGCATCCGCTACGCATGTCTGAAAAATATTTTTTATTTTCTGGTGTGTGTAACTGACACGTGCCAAGTGGCATTTGACGTGCGTAGGTCATTACCGTGCAGATTCTTTACTGCTAGGTCAATGGCTGGTGGTAAGGTCTCAGACCTAAAATGCACTTACGCCAATTTTGATTTTGCCGCACGTCCATTTTCAGCAAAAAAAAAAGAGGACTGGCATGCACCCAAAACCTGCACCTACATTACCGCAAGCCATTTTTCAGCACATCTTTGTAAAAGGACCCCTTAGTATCTAGTGTGCCTTGCATTTACACATCATAGGCCTGGAGTAGTAGCAGTTATGGAGATGTGACAATGCTTGTTCACTTAAGACCCTGTTTACAAAAGCGTGCATGCGTTTTTAGCTTGTGTTAAAAATTAGCACATGCTAATCGTGTAGATGCCCATATTATTCCTATGGGTGTCTAAACGGTTAGCATGTGATAATTTTTGGCACATGCTAAAAACTTTTGCACGCCTTTGTAAACAGGGCTTTAAATGTACAAGCATGCTGCTCTGTGAAGAAGAAATCTGGCTGTTTATAGTTACTGTTTTGGACCCAGGATTGTCCCAAGATAAGTATTGGACTATTATTGTGTTTTTTTCTGGGATTTCTGTCCCTGTGGGATTGAAGGTGTGGGTTGGAGTAGTCTGTATTTTATGTTTATATCTTATATACAAGAAACATAAAAGCTTCTCGTATATAAGATTAAATAAAGAATGGGTTTATTATAGGAATATGGTTTAAAGTGTTATATCTTATAAATAAGTTTAGAGATAAATTATTACAAAACACATCTGCAAGATTAATTTGTAATTTAGGAAAAGTTTAATGAGTTTACCCCACTGTTAAATAAATTTCATTGATTAAAACTAGAGTTTTGTATCCATTTTAAAGTTGCTTGCTTAGAATATGAATGCTTTGAATTCAGAATCAGTAGGTGGGTTTCTTTCATTAATGATCAATAGAAGCCATTTGAGAAGCTGGAAAATTTTATCATTGGATTTTCCCTCTGTAAAGAAGTTGAATTCAAAGTTGACCTGGGAATGGTCATTTACATTCCAGGGAGCTAGAATATGGAATAATATTCCCGTTGAAGTTTGCCATCTTGTGCCTTGCGCTTCCTTTCATAAAGTGCTTAAAACATATTTGTTTTCATTTCAGCAATCTTTGGGTTTTTTTTTTTAATTAGACTTGGTCATTTTAAAAATGTGCATTGTAAAGTCTATTTCTTGGCAAATTCTTTCCAACTGAAATTCTCTTTCACTATTTTGTAATCCACTTTGTACTGTTTGGTTAAAGCAGAAAAGAACTCACAAAATACAAAGCAATACAATACAATACAATACAAATTATTTTCTTTGATTCTTCACATTTATCAGCTTTTGCAACTGCCAATACATCAGTTGTGACTCCTGTAGAGAGCTCCCCTGTTATTCCATCATAACTGCTTGCACTATTAGGAAGTTAGATTCGTTGCCAGAGAATGTGGTAAAGGTGGTTAGCTTAGCGGAGTTTTAAAAAGGTTTGGACGGCTTCCTAAAGGAAAAGTCCATGGACCGTTATTAAATGGACGGGGAAAATCCACTATTTTTGGGATAAGCAGTATAAAATGTTTTGTACATTTTGGGGATATTGCCGGGTATTTGTGACCTGGATTGGCCACTGTTGGAAACAGGATGCTGAGCTTGATGGACCTTTGGTCTTTCCTAGTATGGCAATACTTATGTACTTATGTAGATTAGGTGATGTTGATATTTTTTTTATTAGATTTCTTTATTTTTCCTGTTGTTTTCACTCTTGTATATCTCCCTTCAATTTTTGGACTAGAAAGTAAGCGTTTGCTCTAATATTTCTGTACGTGTTTAATTGGTTATTATTTGTAAACATAAAAAAATAAAATAAAATAAGATGTACAACAAAATAACAAAAAATAAAACAGTAAAAAACAAAGCAAAACAAAATATATGTTATAAAACAAATATAAAGGTATAGACACATTTAACCCAAATTTTATATAGTGTGACTAAAGTTCCATGTGCAAATACAGTCAAATTCTGTATTTGAGCATGCAGCTTAATTAGGGGGTCTTTTACTTAGGCACGCTGGCATTTTTAGCGTGTGTTAAAAATAGGTGTGCTCTACACACTAAAGATGCCCATAAGAATACATTGATATCTTTAATGTTTAGCACATGTCTATTTTTAGCGTGCGCTAAAAATGCAGCACACCTTAGTAAAAGACCCCCTTAGTTAACAAACCAATCAGCACCGATAATTGCCATTTAACTGCTTGTGTATTTTCTGTAAAAAGTAGATTTTGGGAGTCTGTGGATTTTCTTCCACAGACTCCTTCCTTTAATGTCAATACATCCATCACCAGATCCTTAATCTGTCTTTGTAATCCCTTCATCGGGTCTCCCGGTAGTATTCTATATGCTGTATTATCCATCAGCTGTCTCATCACTTCGTGTTGGTACTGCTCTCTGTCCCAAATAACAGTGGCTTCTCCTTTATCTGCTTTCAGAACTATAACCGACGATTCATTGCTCAAACTCTCCAATGCTGTCCATTGTTGAATTGATAAATTGCTTATCTCTTTGTTCTGACTCCATGCTTTTTCTACTCCAAATAAATCACGAAAAATCAATTCCTTAAATGTGGAAACCACTGGGTTAGTAGGACCCATTGCATACCATTTAGAAGGGGGCTTAACCACTGAGATGTCAATCGAACATGGATGATCCAAAAAATATATTTTACACTGCAATTTGCGAAAAAAAATCTATGAAGGGCTACACAAAGGCAAAAAGCATCATGATGAGTCGTCGGTACAAAACCCAATCCTAGGTCCAATAAACGGATCTGTTCTGCAGTGGGAGAATAAGACAAAACATTCACTACTGTTTCCATGAGGTCTGACCTTGCAGGTCCCCCAGTCGATTTTGATCTTTGTATGATTGTTGTTGCTGCTTCTGCTGGATAGTCTTGGCTCTCGTTTTCATAATTCCTGGTCCTCATCCGTCCCCCACTCGTTCACTCGGTTCCTGATCACTTCCTGTACTCATCTCTTCACTATCTTTAGAGGACCCCTCAAAAGCAACTTTCTTTCTTGTATTCACACTATAATCTTTCTTATGACAAGTGTATATCCTTCCAAACTGATAATCCCGTTCATCCGTCTTCAACTTTTTTATCTTCACTTTTCTTATTGACTCGCTGATCTGAATAAGGTAATAGTCAACAAAGATTGCATACCCAATGGGAGCTAAGGGGAGGGATCACTACATCATCATTAGTCTAAGGGATTTAAACAGTTTGAGGAAACGCCGCCACCATCTTTGCAAGGGGGTTTGTCCCGAATAGTAAAAGCAGATCTGGCGCTAATGGAGGCTTGGGGTAAGGGAACATTGTGAATTTAACTTTAACTTATCACTGCATGAGAATTAGTAAAGGATAGGATTCTCAGGTGGTGGTTGTAGGTAAAACATTGTTTCTTTTCTCTTATAGGGGAGTGTACTTGAGACAGCTCGTCTTCAGGTGAAACATGCATGTCAGACATTAAAACCCCTTGGTTTGACACATAAAGATGAGTATTTATAAACTAAAAAACCCCAACATTAATTAGTGAATAGTAAAAGAGTTAATCAGGTGAACCGATGAAGAGGTGGGTGCTATTTACATTGCTATATCTATGTATTAGCAATGAGCACCGCTGAGGTCACCAATATATAGTGAAGATGGTGCACTAAATAATATAAGTGACTGTGATTATTGGATCGTGACTAAATTTAGTCATGCAGATGGATGCTGGTCGTATTTTATATTAACTGCGCAGAAATTTAGGCATATTCTATAAAATTTAGACATACTTTACAGGTGTATTTTTTTTCTGTGTGGAATTTTCAGGCATCATATATAGAATCTAGCCCTTAGATGCGCTTTTACTTGGCTGCGGTGAGCTGTAATGCATGCTTACTGCAGCAAAAAAGTGCTTACCATGGGGTGTGCTCAGGCATTTTGCGGTAATTTTTGCATGTGTGCGTGCTACCCATGTGCTAAAAAATAAAATGTTTAGTGCTGGAGCAGGTCAGGGGGTGGAGTGTAGGCATGTACTATGCTAATTGGCTAGCACAGCTATATTGTCACGTGAGCCCTTACCGCCTACAGAACAGTGTCGGTAGATACTCACGCACTAATGGAAAAATTAGGGGTCCTTTTATAAAGTGGCAGTAAGCTCAATGTGGGCTTACCACTCACTAAAAGGAAAGTACCGCTGGGCTACCTCAGCGTCCCGGTGGTAGTTCCCACCCCCAATGTGTGTCATATCCAGCTCTACAACAATATTTTTATTTTTGTAGCACTGGTATATACCCAGCAGTAATTGTGCAATGCTGTGCATTATCCAGTTACTGCCAGGTTAGTGCATGAGCCCTTACTTCCATCTCAATGGGTGCTCCCCCCGTAATGGCCGTGTGACAAGTGCTTCACTTGCCACATGGCCATTTCCTTAAAAAAACAAAGACCTGCCTTTTACCCATTGCAGTAAAAAGGGACCTCGACACATCAAAAACATGCGCTGATGCCAGTGCAGGCCCCCTTTTCTGCAGCTTTGTAAAAGGGGCCCTTAGTGCATGGCCATTCATTCAATAAAATAGAAAAAGCAGCCATTTTACCCATGCAGAATAAATGGCCTTAGCATGTGGGAATGATCAATGTAAGCACACGCTAAGGTCACTTTTTACCTTTGTTTGGTAAAAGGGCCCCTGAGTAAGTAGATTATAGTGATGAAAGACAAAGAGCAGAGAACAGCCATTGTCACTGGGCCTAGTTCAAGCCATTTGGTTTCAGCAACAACCTATGCTAGGAAATGCTAAAGAGAAAAAGAAGGTTTTTCAAATTAGATTTTGGTTTTGGAAGGATAGGGCAAGCTGAGCCAATAGGTACACTAGGTGGTCACCTAGGGCAGCTTCTGGGGGATGGCAAAGAGCAGCAGTACTCAAGGCAAAACAATAGGTCCAATCAACCACACAAATATAAAAAAAAAAGTATACATTTTTTCCCACAAAAAGGCTGGACAATTTTCATATAATTCACTGGCAGTTTAAATTGCTAGTCCAAGACTAGCCATGGATATTCAGTGGAACTTAATCGGTTAATGACATTGAATTTCCCCTCTAACTGCAATGCTGAACCAACTAGTTTGTGAGCAGTCCAGGGTGGAGTTAGAGCGGAGCGAAAACTTAGAGGGTCAGTGTCAATTTTCATTCCACTTACGAGCTAAGGGACCACATAAAGTTATGACAGATATAAGGTTTTTCTAATTTTATACAGCAAGTTAACCGGGCACCAGTCTGAATATTGGCTAGTGTCTGGTTATCTTCCGAGTCCTAGCCTGAAGTGTTGCCTTCCCCATCCCTCTCTTCCACTCTGAACCCCCCCCAATCATCCCGCCTTCTCTCCTATCCCCCAGAAGCACATCGTTCCCCGCCCAATAGGATCCCCCTCCCATCCTCCTAGAACAAGAAGGCTCCCTTCAAGATCCTCTTCCCACCCCCCACCCCTCCAGAGTATCAAGTCCCCCAGATCATGGTGGGCTTACTTGCTCGATTCCTGGTGAACCACAACCAATAGGAGATCAAATAGTTTTTCATTGGCTATTATTTTACCCATTTAGGGGCCCTTTTACTAATCTGCATTAAGCGCTAACACATTTCTAAGACAGCAAAACTGGCCTAATGAAGGGCACGCTAAAGCGTTCAGTGTTGGTTTTGCCATTTGTGCATACTAAACAGGCAGTATTTTGTTTTTGTATTTTTAAGGAGGGGCAGAGAATTGCATGGCTGCACTAATCAGCTAGCACACTGACATTACTGCCACATTGACTGGTTAGCATGTCCATAACATGGGATCTTGTAGCGCCTCCAAAACAGGAGGCAGTAAGTGATCTCGTGTTAATTTTTTAAAATAGCCATGCACTAATGCTATTATTAGTGCACTGCCAAAGAAAGATATAATAGAAAAAGGCCACATTTATGGTTGCACAAGAAATGGGATTTGTGCATAGGAAAGACCTACCTATGGGTATGCTAAGCCCATTTCATAGCGCAGGTTAGTAAAAGGGCAATTTATTTATTTTTCCCTAGAGAAAAAGCAGCAGGTTTGTGCAATGAAAAACCCAACTATTTTAATGGATTTTTAGGAGATTTGCATTCAGGTGGCCATCTTCTGTGAGGTGCACCAGTGCTTCCTGAAATCAAATTTAAAAAAAAGTTCTTGTCATGAAAAAAAAACAAGCCCTGTCCATGTAATTAATAAAAAGAATGCCAGCGGTATTCTTTCTGTGATCAGAATCTTGCCACTAAATCTCTCTGACATGTACCAGTCTTTCACAACAGCAGTATTTGATCAATGAATTGTACCAGCTAGTACCTGGATAAGTCTGATAAATCTTGTGTTTCTGCTTGGATGCTTGGAATGGGACAATACCTCTGGGTGCATTAGGACACATCTTCATTTGTATCCGTTTTCTTTTAAAGCCATTGGCAAAAGAAAGATTTAGAAGCACAGGGATAGATTTGTTCTTTCATGAATAACACTTTATCTGTATGCCACAGTGCTAAGCTACAATAAATTGACACATCTCTTTTTTTTTTCAAACATTGCTATTTTGGGAAGCAGGAGATCACTTAATATTCATACCTACAAACAGTGTCAAAAGTTTTATAATGAAAATTATTTTAAAATATAATTATGTGGATAGAAAAATAATTATATTTCTTGGTTACTCTGAAGAGAAGCAATTACATATAACCAGCCAAATTACATAAGAACATAAGAGTAGCCATACTGGGTCAGACCAATGGTCCATCTAGCCCAGTATCCTGTTTTCCAAACAGTAGCCAAGCCAGGTCACAAGTACCTGGCAGAAACCCAAATTGTGGCAACACTCCATACTACAAATCCCAGGGCAAGCAGTTGCTTCCTATGTCTGTCTCAATAGCAGACTATGGGCTTTTCCTCCAGGAATTTGTCCAAACCTTTATTAAACCCAGATAAGCTAACCGCTTAACTATTCGTTGAATGAAATGTGTTTTTAAAAGACTTATATTTTATTTTGGTGATAACCCCTGAAGGAGGAATTTAGCCCATGCAACATCTCAGTTGGTAGATACATATTAAGCCATATTTTGCATTGGACTCGAAGTGGGAAATGTGACATCCAAGTTGTAACATTCACATTTCCCTGATGTTTTACAAAAGGTTGTGCTGGGCACAGAA
The DNA here is from genome assembly GCF_901765095.1 of Microcaecilia unicolor. NCBI lineage: Eukaryota > Metazoa > Chordata > Amphibia > Gymnophiona > Siphonopidae > Microcaecilia > Microcaecilia unicolor. The sequence goes on along the minus strand of NC_044037.1, from coordinate 65,262,030 downwards.
TATTTTGTAAAATATGCAAAAAGGCATTGTCAAAACTTGTGTGTTTGCTGTTGTACAGCAGGATCAGTGATTTTGCAAAACTATCCTCCAGATTCTATATATTGTGCCTAGTGTTCTGCACTGAAATTCAAGCATATTCTACAACAATGTATGTACATGTAACTTGATTGGCTTAACATGCTAATCAGAGTTGATAACAGCACTTCATGAGAAATAATGAGCACTTACTGGCAATAATTAGAATTTACACGCACAACTTGCTAAGCATATTCTGTAACACAGAGCATATAAATTCTAATGTGTTCAGCCAAAAAGGGGAGTGCTTATAAGCGGGGAAATGTGCATCTCATGGGTGTTCCAAAATTTATAGAATATGCCCCTCTGTGCCTAAATCTAAGCACCGGTATTTACGCTATGTTTTCCTTGGTATAAATGGATGCGCGTAGTTCTTTGCGCTGGGAAATCAACTAAGCATATTCTATATACCACGCCTAAATCTAAGCGCTGCTTATAGAATATGCTTCCGTGCGGATTTTTCAGGCGCCATATATAGATTCTGGCCCTATATGTAGAAATTAAGAGTCGCAGCATTCGGCAGCTTCCCCATAGAGGTGCCAGCACATACACATGGAAAGTGGTGATTTCACAACTTCCACATGTAAGTGCCACATTTACATGTACAGTTGCCCAATTTCTTAAAACTGTATGTAAAATTGACAGCAATTAACAAGGAAAGCTGTCAATGTCTTTCTTTTTTTTTTAATTTATAAAGGTCTTTATTTAGCATTGGCAAAAGAAGACAGCAGTCAACAAGCCAGCATAGATAATTCAGAACATAATATTTCCAACCAGGAACATAAAGCATAATAAACAAGAACATCCACCTAAAGAGTAATCAATGCTGTAATAATTACCCACTGAACCTCAAATTTTTACAATTTATATTTTGTTGTAGTTATGTACTCCCTCCCTAAGCTGTCAATGTCTTTTGAGGCAAAAAGGACACTCTACACTGGTTTGACTACAAAGGGTTTGCACCAGCTCCAATTGATTCAGAATGCTGCAGCAAGACCATTTTTGCATTAACTTCACTGGCTATCAGTACAATACAGAGCCAAATTTAAAACTCTCTGTTTGACCTTCAAGGCCTTTAAAAGAAATGGTCCAGTGTACCTAAAGAACAGGATCTCCCTCTATACACCTTCAAGGTCACTAAGGTCCTCCCAAGGAGCTTCCCTAACCACAACCTCTCCAAAGGACATACCCAGCTTCGCTTAACACAAGACTAGCTCTACTTCAGGAACCAGGTGAAAGCTTGACTCTTCAACCAGGCCTTTAACGGAAGAAGTAAATGACACCGGTTGCGCATACTATATATAGCAGGACATGATTATCCACTCCTACCCTAGCCAAGATAATGTTCAAGCACCTTTCTGACCTCATTTGCAACTCTCTTTATTCCCTTATTTTCTTACTCCTGTTACTCTATTCTTATTTATCTATATGTTCTATCTTTGCTTAAACCCTATGCTGGTTATTAAAATGTTTTATTGTGTATTGTATTGGCACTGTAATGTAGCATACTAAGCTATACTTTGTATTGTTGTTTGAATATTTTTACTGCTATAATTGTCTATTGCTTATGTTTAATTTATTCTTGCTGTACAGCACCTTGAGTGAATTCCTTCAAAAAGGCAGTAAATAAATCCTAATAAATAAAAATAAATACTCATTTCTTGTTTACAGCGCTGGCGAAAATGAGCACTTTATAAAACCTATACCTGCCTCAGATCTGTGCAAATGTTTTTTGTCTCCAGCTTTTGTACTTCCATTTCTTCATTTTTTGCTTTTTACCTCATAGGTCATTACTTTCAAATGCTGTAGAGTGCTGAGAAGTTAAATAATTACACCACAGGTACAGATTTATGTAGTCTCATGTGTTGTCATGTTTTTATGTACATTTTTAATTTCATATATGCGGTTTCCTTTTTTACAATCTTTGTAATACTTAGGGTTACTTTTATGTTTATTACTCATATTTTACTTGGTTAATTATTTGGTATTTTTATGCTTCTTATGTTATTTTGATTCTATTTATTTGTTTTTACATATACCATATATTGTCATACGTTGGGAGTTCATTTTATCTAACAATATTATTTTTTATTCTATTACGATTAATATATATATATATATATATATATATATATTATTATTATGTGTTGCTGGTCGAAATGTTTATTTTATACATGCTTTCTTTGTACTGTGTCATCATTCTTCTGCATTTGTACTTATTTATTTTTACTGTTTGTTTTTATAATAGTTATATATATATATATTTTTTTTTTGTATTGTTTAGGGACTCCTGAAGCAGGCCTCTGTGGCTGAAACACGATTCATGTTGAGTCCATTGTATACTTTGAATAAAACTTCTGATGAGAACTCTTTGAGTCCATTGGATGTTTTGTTTTACATCATCTTTGGTGTCACCTTTGCTGTGTTTGCCTGCTTGTTTGACCTTTGTGTGAGGGTCCTTTGTTCTTTTGTGCTTGTCAATTCAAAACCTGAGGGGGAAATTTATTTAAATATTCATGTATCTCTGCCCATACCACATCCAAAGTATATCCTCTTGAAATCTGTGCCTCATGGAAATTATGTGGGTCTGATTACGATTATTACACGTTAGACAATCACCCCACACACTTACCTCAGCTGATAGCTGAAGCACTCACCAGCCCAGATCTTAGCCTCATACCTTGTACAAAATACACACAATAACTCTCAAGTTACTTAAAAATAAAAAAGAAAGTTTATTCCAAAGGAAAAGAATAAGTTTAGTTCAGTAATACAAGCGCCAAGCAAGTCTGAAATATAAATAGAGAAATGTTAGAGAGGTCCCTTTTCCTAAGCTAGTTCACTGCCTTAGGAACAAAGAAGCCCCCTCCCCCCTGAACCCTAGTCTGTCACTCATATTTATGCAAAACATGTTATACAATAATCTGGAAATTAATTACCATCTTAGTACATCTCACAACTAATCAACTGATCACACATGCTTATGTCGCCCAACTACTAGAAACTTCTCTCCCACCATACTTTTGTCACAAATTCCATGCCCCCTCCTCATGCTACTTCAGCAGTTTTTGTATCACATATCAAAACTGTAACTAAGCTATTTTTACTGTACAAGCTGACCTTGTGGTTGGGTAGCAGACGTTTCCAACTTCTCCTTTTCACTATTTAGATATAATGTGGTTTCAAGCTGTATAAAACACAAGAAATCTGACTCAAAGATTAATATAAAATCTAAATATCTATTAAGGTTATCTTAATTACATTGGACCATTCTATACGCATATACTTATCTTCTAAAAGCTTGTAACAAAGTTCACAGTCAATAAATTCTTAGCTGTCTTGTACAGTATCTTGCTATAGACATGACCTTAACACTGATCAGCAGAAATGTAGAAAAAAATAGTTTTATCCATTCTCATGATTCCTCTCCCTCTCCGTCTCCATGATCTGAAGCAAGCTTCTATAACCGTCTCCACCCTCACACAAATCTGTGTCTCAGTGAAGGATCCACTTTCTCTTCTTCCATCACTTGCCCAACAAATCACACTAAATGCGTAAACATGTTTTGGTTCCAGTCTAGTCAGGAGGTATGTGGGTCACATTGCTGTTCTTATACAATCTCTAAGTTCACTCTGCTGTCTGACTTGAATAATAAAACAGCATTCAGGGTAGCTGAGTCTTACAGATTTTACAGGTGATCTTGAATTCTACTCAGAGGGGTGCTCTCGGGGTATTCCCAATCACTAGGTCCAAGGTGCCTATTAAATTGACCCCTACAACGTCTACACTTATAAACATTTGCTATTTAGATGTGTAGCCAATCTACATCTGTAAATGCTGCTATTTATAAGTACATAAATACATAAGTAATGCCACACTGGGAAAAGACCAAGGGTCCATCAAGTCCAGCATCCTGTCCACGACAGCAGCCAATCCAGGCCAAGGGCACCTGGCAAGCTTCCCAAATGTACAAACATTCTATACATGTTAATCCTGGAATTGTGGATTTTTTCCAAGTCCATTTAGTAGTGGTTTATGGACTTGTCCTTTAGGGAACCGTCTAACCCCTTTTAAAACTATGCTAAGCTAACCGCCTTCACCACGTTCTCTGGCAACGAATTCCAGAGTTTAATTATGCATTGGGTGAAGAAAAATTTTCTCCGATTTGTTTTAAATTTACTACACTGTAGTTTCATTGCATGCCCCCTAGTCCTAGTATTTTTGGAAAGCATGAACAGACGCTTCACATCCACAACATGTAAATGCTTCTAAAATGACCTGCATAGTGTAATTCCCCATTATAATGGGGATTATTAAATATCATGAGAGAACTCTCCAGAGTTCCTCAGGGTTCTGAGGTTGTGGGTGGTAAAGAATCCATAACTGATGGGCGGGATAGAAAGTCCTAAATAAACTTGAAACTTCCTTGGTAACTTGCAGAGGAAAATATTTCTGATTGTTCAATGACAGTGTTAGAGGAGTTGAGAGTTAATAAATAATGTTGATGGGGAGTGCACAATGTCTTTGGTTGCCTGTACCCCTGCCAGGATCCTTGGACGGGAGGGGGAGTGCTGAATGGGCTCAAGAAACTAAGGCTGACCAAAGAGGGGGGGGGGGGGGAGGTTTCTGCAAATTTCAGCATTAACCGTGAGAAGAAGGAGTGCTCCAGGTGGGAAATAGGGGATCCCAGCATGGGAGCAGGAACACTGAAGAGCTGTTCAGAGCCAAAGGTAGTAGCCCAGAGAGGAAGCATATGGGCAGACAGGGAGGTCTGATCGGAAGGAAGATCTGCTTCTTGCAGAAAAAGTGCTGCAGATACAGCTTTAGATTGTTTCACCAAGAAGGGATGGGTATGGACAGAGGGAACTGTAAATATGTTCATATTGTAGGATTATAAATTGCATTTAAGAAGATACACCATATCCCTAAGTTGATCTGGTTTTATAGTTTGCAACTGCTATCAAGTTGGATTTTAAATTGACTGCCTGTTGCAAAATCTTCAGCAAATTTCTGGTGTGTTTGCATAAACTCTGGACTGGGGTCCTTTCTTGATTGAGAGTGAAACTTATTTACTCCCAGACTAGTAAAGGAAAAAAAAAAGAATAAAAGAAGAAATAAAGCCCCTGCTCAAAACCCTATGCTGTCAAGATCTCTATCCAGCCCTGGCCTGTGCCCAGCTCAGTCTGTGTAACCGTGGGAGGTTCTTGGTTTTGTGTTTTCTTTGTTGCCCTGTTCTCGGGTGTCCCTGACCTGTGATGAGCTAGCTGGCACCTGGAACTGTGTGTGTTACTGTTTGAAAATGCAATTATGGAAACTAAAATATGGAGATCATAGGTCTTAGACAAAGTAGTTCTGTAGACTACCAAAATTTCTTGATTCAAGTTTCACTCAAATGCCCTTATTCAATATGGGTGAAATACCTATTTATTTATTTGAAAACCTTTATAATCATCAGTAGCAGAATTAGAAAAGCTACACCAAAGAGCATCCAAAATGATAAAGGGGATGAGATGAACTCCCTATTAGGAAAGGCTAAAGAAGCATTTTTTTCTACTACTACTACTAATCTTTTCTGTAGCGCTACTAGATGTACTCAGCACTTTACACATTGTATGCAGGTATTATATACAATGCCTCTTTATCTTGGAGAAGAGACTGTTGAAGGGATATATGATAGAGGTCTATGAAATCCTGAGTGGAGTGGAACAGATAGACATAAATCGCTTGTTTACTCTTTCCGAAGCCACAAAGACTAGGGGGCACACAGTGAACCTACTATGAAGTACATTTAAAACAAACTGTAAAAAAATATTACTTCACTCAATGTGTAATTAAGCTCTGGAATTTGTTGCAGAGAATGTGGTAAAACCAGCAGAGCAAGGTTTAAAAAAGGTTTAGACAAATTTCTAAAATAAAAGTCCATAAACCATTATTAAGATGGACAGGAAAATCCACTGCTTATTTTTGGGGTAAGCAGAAATAAATTTTTGGGGTCCTGCAATGTACGTCTGACCTGGATTCATCACTGTTGGAAAGAGGATAATGAGCTTGATGGACCTCTGCTCTGTCATAGTAAGGTGATGTATTTATATACTGTACCCAATAGTTCATAGCAGATAACAGTGTAACATACATAATTCTTCATTAAAAACCACAAAACCTGAGATGAACCATATTACCTACATCATCATACAAATGTACTACCTTACTAGCCATATCCTTGCCATGCCATCCTTTCATGCTTGCTCTCACAAGAGTTAATCCCCTTTGTTTCTTGCCATTAAAACCATTTTTATATGGCAAATGCCTGGCTGAATGTAAATGCCTCAGTCCTTTTCCCAAATATCATCACTGAGTCAATCATTTGCAGTTCCTTTGGCAATTTGTTCCATTCAGATGAGCCTGCTATGGAAAAAAAAACCCAATTATGAGTTTCCACTAAGTGGCACTGCTTGATTGATGGAATGTAAAGCAATTGAGAACCTACTGAATTGAGCAAATAGATTTTTAGATTTTTAAGATTTACAAAATCACTTGAAGATAAAGGTCATAAGGTAACAAGGAATGCCATTTAATAGATGGGTGCAAGAAACCATTTCATGTTTGGGTAAATAAAGTTTTAAAAAATAGAATAGCAATTTTTATACCATATAAAAGTATCCACAAAATGGTTTTTATTCTTGCATGGGCAGTAGAACCTTTGTCTGTATTTTTAATACAATACTTATTTATATTTAAATTTATTAATTGCACAATTAATAAACTTGCCCTATGCAATATACAACATAAATTCAAAGTAGTACTAGATGTATGCAACGCTGTACACATTATATGCAGCTACTTTCTCTGTGCCTAGAGGGCTCACAATCTAAGTTTTTGTACCTGGGGCAATGGTGGGTTAAGAGACTTGCTGAAGGTCACAAGGAACTGCAGTGGGAATTGAATCCAGGTTGCCAGGATCAAAGCCCACTGCACTAACCATTAGGCCACTCTTCCCTATAATAATAATAATAATAACTACTGAAAAAATATTCATTAAAACACATAAGTACATAAGTAAATAAGAATCACCATACTGGAACAGATTGAAGGTCCATCAAACCCAGTGTCCTGTTTCTAACAGTAGCCAATCCAGGTCACAAGCACCTGAAAAGAACCCTGAAAGCATAAAACAGATTTTGTGTTGCTTATCCCAGGAATAAGCAATGGATTTTCCCAAGTTCATCTTAATAATGATTTATGGATTTTTCATTTAGGAACTTGTTCAAACCTTTTTTAAACCCTGGTAAGCTAACTACTTTTACCACATTCTTTGGTTGTGGCAACCATTTTAAGGATGCAGTTGTTAAGGGCAGGAGTGAGCGGGGTTTTTTCCTGCCCCCATTGCCCCCACTGGACCACAAGGGATCTGAGGTAGACCAGGGAGGGCACATTATGAGTGCTGGTAGGTGGGGGGATGTTCTCGGGGAAGGGGTCTTCATGTCATGGGCTGGGGAAGGGGGATCGGAAGAAATAGGGCTGTTTCAGGGGCAGGAGGGAGATCAGAAAGCTTAAGGAGCAGTTTAAAGGTTATGTGGGTGCCGGCCGATATTCAGACGAGGCCCATGTAACGATTTTATTCAGGCCCTGGCTGAATATCTGCTGGCAACCATATAAGCTCCGGCAACAATTAGGGCCAGATATTCACATGACCCAACACTAAATATTCAAAGCTGTTGTACCTAGCAATAGTCATGATTTTAAAAAACAATGACTGCCGCCAGCTGAATATCAGCTGGAGAGTGTCTTTGGAAATTGTTTTTAATGCCTATTTTAAAGGCATAATAGGTATTTATTTGGCTCATTTTCAAAAGAGAAAAACGTCCAAAAAATGACCCAAAAAGCACATGGACGTGTTTCTCACAGAAAAACATCCAAAGCATATAATCAAACAATTGAAAAAAATTGGTTTAAATCGCTAGTACGTTTAGATCAAGATGTTTCCAGAGGTGGCGTTTCGGTGGCTTGACTTGGGCGGTGTTACAGAATGAACGTCTACACAGCCCATAACGGATAGTAAAATGTTTTCTCCGTGGTGGGAAAAAAGCCATATGGAATTAGACCTTATAACGTCTAGTGTAAGAGCAAAGTTGTCTTTAGACCCATTTACGAATTTGTGGAGTTGGAGAGTGGAGGAATTGCTAATTTGAGAGAAAGTTGAGAGCTGCTGAGTGCTGTGTTACCATTTGTCTGTTTATCCTAGTCTGAAGCTTGTCCCACATACATTCTCTGGCTTACCTCCTCTGTGTCTCACATTCTGCGCTCCTTGCCTACCCCCGCTAGCCCCTCCCGGTCACAACTACCCCTTCCTCTGTATCTCCCCTCTCCCAACATTCACTGTCCCCAATCCCACACACCTCCCATTATACCCCCTTACCTTGTTGATCTGTTTGTCCTGTATGTTGCTACTGTATGTGTGTGTATGTGTGTGTATGTTGGTTGGTTGTTTGTGTGTGAAGACTGTTGGCTGCTCTTTGAAGATTGAGTGCTTAGAGGGTATGACATGAGTGGTTGCTGCTGCTGAGTGATTGCTATGTGCTTCTGCTGCTGCTGTGTGTGATTGCAGTTTGTCAGTGGTGGGAGAGTAAGTGATTGCTACTGCTGTATATGCTGTGGTGGGACTGTGTGCTGGTGGTAGGAGAGTGAGAGCCAGGTGGTCTTTGTTGGTGGTGGTTCTCACTAGGTAGGTAGGTAGGTAGAGGTGTGGACAGTGGTGTATCTGGGGTTAGTGGGTAAAAAGAAGACAGGTCTGTCACGAAACACCTATCCACCCACCCAGTGTTACCCCATGGCCACTTAGAGGGTTTATCCCCAGCACAACTTAGGTCTGCCTGCATCTGCTGCTTGTGCTCTACACTAGCACCCTCCTCCCACTGACTGGGTCACAACTGTCTCTGAGTGAGTCTCCCACTCTCAAATTATCCCCAATGATTTCTAGGTTACAGGAGCCACACTCTCGGTGCTCCCACAGAGCATTCACAGACCCACACACAAACCACCAGGATTCTTTATCAGTCCAGACAGGTAGAGTTAATAAACAATTGTTTATTGTTTTAAAAATATATTGAACAATGAACAAAAAAATGTGCAATCAGCAAACAATAACAAGTAACTGAGATATGGATTAATTATAACACTAACTAAACATTTGTTTACTTTCTAAAAAGTACCTGGGGAGATCAGGACATATAGTTGCTCACCAGTTATCAAATATAACTGGTTTTTACAGGGCTTCAACAAAGAGCTAGCTCTCTCTCTTCTCCCAGGCTGAAACTGGGGAAAAAGCCAGTAAAGTCCAAAAAAGACAAATGAGCTCTTGGGCCAATCAGAGATCAGACCAGTCAAGTTTAAAAAAAAAAAAATAAAACCCTAGTTACATGACTACAGGCATTTCCTTTATCTGTGTGCTAACTAAAAGAAAGAGAGTTCAGTCCTCTGTAGCAGTTTTAAGCATAAACATGCACCACCTGCTTACCAAACTAGAGAAATACACTTCCTAATTAATTTAGGCAGTATACAGGCTTAAAACACTCTGTTCTGTCACAATGAGTTGCACCTGTGGTGGTGGAATATGGATCCACTGAATGCACTGGTGGCTCACATGTTGGAGGAGGAGGAGACTTTGGAGGGGAGACCCTGCAAGACATACCCACATCCCAGAGTTTTCTGGTCCCTAACTCTTTCCTGGACCTTATCGACCAGCAATGTCTCAATAGGTACTGTTTTGACAGGGCTGCCATTCAGTACCTGTGGACCAGCTCAAACCCCTCCTGTAGCCCAAGACCTGTAAAAACAATCCCATCTTTATTCACCTCAAGGTCACCGCCTCCCTCTCTATTCTGGCCACCGGTAGCTCTAAGCCGTGAACGTGAGCCTAACTGAGCTTGCCATTTCAAACTTCTTCACCCAGTACTTTGATGCCTTCTTTACCCTCACCTCAGTCTACATCTTTTTCCCCACCATCCCCCTGTCCCTGCAGAACAAATGGCTCGCTTCCCCTCAGTCATAGGCATCATCGACCACACACATGTCGCACTCAGACCTCCCTGGGCATGAGAGGCCACCTATAGAAATAGAAAAACATTCCACTCTATGAATATGCAAGTTGTGTGTGATGCCCAGTGGGAGATTGTAGACATGTGTACCAGATACTCAGATTCAACCCATGATGCCTACTTACTATAGCACTTTGAAATCTACCAACTGGCTCCTAGGTAAGTGCAACATAATTAGGACTACTTTTTGTGTGGTCTTACCTGCCCGCTTTGCTGTGCTGGCACCAACACTGAATACTGTCAGCACTTCCTCAACTGTGCCTACATAATGCCCTTCTCCTGCCCTCTTAAATCACCTTGAATATCGGACTCTTACAATTTCCTATGAAATGTGATTAAAGATCTAGAGCTTCTGGATGTTATGTTAAAGCGGAATAGAAACAGAGAAATATAGAAACAGGATGGCAGATAAAGGCTGAATGGCCCATCCAGTCTGTCCATCCTCTGTAACCGTTAACTCTTCCTTTTTCTAAGCGATCCCACATGCTTATCCATTGCCTTTTTAAAGGAATGAGTTCTCTTTAACTATTATTCTCTTTCACAAATCAGTTGAAAGAAACAACTTACTGAGGGATTAGGCTTTTCAAAAAAGCTATCCTAAGGGGCCCTTTTACTAAGCTGCGTAGGCGCCTACATGCACCCAACGCACGTCAATTTGTTTTTTTTATATATCTTTATTAATTTTTAATCAAATTAACAATACAGTTATATTTGAATAAGCAATACAGAAAGGAAAATATAAATTTAAGTAGAACATTTTTTCCAGAAGAAACAAAATTATCTTCTTTAGACCACAATTGGTGGGGGGTTATCTAAGCAAATATGAAGACTACAACAAAGTAGAACAAAGTTAAATAGGTAATATGCTTAGCATGTATACCTAGCTTATTAACAATTATTTATTCATCAAGACCTACGGTTTACCAAGTTTCTTCATATTTATAAATGCCTTCAGCTGTTCAGGCTGGTAGAAATGATACTTAAGACCCAAATATTTAATAACACATTTACAAGGAAAATTAAGGTAAAAGGAGGCCCCTAAAGATGTTACTTCTGTTCTCATTACTAGGAACAGCTTCCTCCTTTCTTGGGTCTGCTTTGTAATATCGGGATATATCCAAACCCTCTTGCCCCTGAACAGAGTCTGCATTTTCTTAAAATACTGTATATACGCATGACCGCATCCAGATCTTGTTGAAAAATGAACGATACAATTAGGGTCGCTCTTTCAGAGTTTGAGTCCAAAGTTGTTTCTAATAATTCAGATATATTCAATCCTGGCTCTTCAGGTGGAATTACTGGGAGAGAGGTTTCAGGAGGTTTTTTAATTGGTATATAATATACTTTATTCAATGGTGGAATGGTTTCCGGGGAAAAATTTAAAACCTCCTGTAAGTAAAGCTTAAAAGCATCCAATGGAGTAATTCCAAATTCCTTTGGGAAATTCAATAATCTTAAATTGAGCCTCCGATTGTAATTTTCCATCATCTCTAACCTACGTGGCATGGAAGTGTTATCTTTTACAATTGTAGTCGTAACTTCATTTAGTTTAGCAACGTCCTGCTTAAGAGCTCCTAATTGTTCTTTAGTTTCTTGTTTCGCGGTGTTAAATGAAAGGGAAAGGTTTTCAACAGTACTTACAAGATCTTTTATCTCTTTTGCCGAATTGGCCAGCGTAGTGTCCACCCTCTGCAGAGCCGCCCAAATGCTCTCGAGGGTCACCGCAGCCGATTTCCTCATTAGAGCGCTATGCTCTACCTGATATTCTCTCAGTATCGGGTCTCCCTCTGACGTTGTCTCTCCCGCTTCTCGAGTCGCTTCCATGTCTTCAACCACTTCCGGGTCAAGTCGATCGCGCCAGGAGATACACTCTTCGGGGAGCGGCGGTAGATGAAAATCCAGAGGGGAGAGTGAAATTTCAAGCCCCAAATCCCCGAGGGAGTTTTCACCAACGGGGAATGCAGGGCCCCTCTCGGAAACTAAGGTAGGTGGCTTCAAGGTGTACTTTTCGATCGTTTGCTGAATAGGTGAGGACGTCCCGGCAGTCGAGGAAACTACCTTAAGCTTCCCCTTACGCTTAGTATGAGGCATTTTTCTTTTACAGATAAAAAGGTAATTTCAGCAAACTACGGGAGAGTTCCATCAAGAGCTCTCAACATGCAGCCATTTTGAGACACGCCCCCAACGCACGTCAATTTGGAGTTACTGCTCGGCTACCACATGGCCCTTCCGATAATTTCATTTTTGATGTGCATCTGCTACATGCACCAGAAAATAATTTCTATTTTCTGGCGCGTAGCATAAATCGGGTTGTAATTGTTATTCTACGCGTGTAGACAATTACTGCATGGTTAATGCGTGAGACCTAAGTTAGTGGCTGACGGTAAGGTCTCAGACCCAAAATGGATGTGCACCAATTTTGATTTTGCCACACGTCCATTTTCAGCAAAAATAAAAAAGGCCTTTTTTACAGGCACGCTGAAAATGGATCTGCGTGCCCCCAAAACAAGCGCCTACACTAGCGCAGCCCATTTTTCAGTGTACCTTAGTAAAAGGAACCCTATGCATATTTGGATAAGGTATCTTGGTAGTGGCTGGCATTTAAAATAATTGCCAACTGCTTCAGATCTGAATATCAGGGGGCCTCTTTTACATATGTTTAAGCATGAAATTTTGTGAAGACGTTTAGTGCCCAGCTTCCCTGTTGGCTGGACACATACGGGTTACATGCTAGATAATTAAAAATAAAAACATTCAGTAGTCAAAAATCTTTTGCCGTGTGTCATATAATAGAATAGTATTGCCTCATTTTTTTGTGACACTGATTTTTATTCAGTGCAAATTGCTCTTGTTCACTTGAATACTTAACAGGTTTACTTTGCACATTGTATTATGCAAATTATGGCACTTCTATTTCTGGTCAAACTAACGGCAACATTATTTAAAGGGTGTAAGGTTCTGTCTTTCAGATACTGATATGATCATTTATGACTAAACTATTACAATTTGTTAGCAAAGAGCTGACCTTTTTCTTGTAAGCAAAGGGCACATTTTACAGTTTTGTGAACATGTCTTATCTAGTTAGGAGGCTTCACAGAAAAGTAAGATGTGCTGACATTTAGTTTTATTCTAGTTCACTGCCGTTAACCTCTTTCTTCTGACTTTAGATGGTCCTGTATACAGCTGTAGCAAACCAGAGCAAATTAAGTCCTCTTTAGATTATGCTTGAAGCTAAAGATTTCAAAGCTTTATCTTGTTGTTTGAGATGGGTGCAAAAATTTGTAAAGCGGCCACGCGCATAATCAACATCAGATACAATTTTAAATCATGTGCCGGAAAGAAAACGTTTCCAAATATATGAAACTCGTGGGAGATTTTCAGTTGTAAATTTACATAATACTGCAGGAAAAGCTTATCCATTTAGATGGGACACATAAATAGTGGAACAAAATTTGTGGTACTCCATTTTACATAGAGTGTCGGGGTTAGAATTGAGATGTCCAGGTATGCCAAGACAGTATACTCCCAAAGCTGAAGGAGGAATGGATCTCATAGAAATGGATTATGCTTATTGAGATACTATCGTACTTAACAGCATCATCTGATCCAAATGTACGAAAGGTGCTGAATTATGAAAGAAAATTTCCAGAATCTATATCTATCATTAAACTTGGACAAGTATTCCAATGAGTAGAAAGAATGAGTCAGAATCCATTGGTACTAAAAGAGAAGAAAGCAATAGAATTTGTGAAGGAAGAGAAAAAAAAACTCTTCAAGGATAAATTGCCTATACATGTAACATTTTATAAACTCCAGATGCAAGCTGTCTTTGGCACAATGCGAGTGTAAGCAATAAATTTGAGAGACTGAGATCATACTCCGCATACACCAGCTTAGTTGTAAGGTTCATTATTGTCATGGAATATACAAAATATCCTCGAAAAGCAAGACAATTTTCCTCTATTATCTTACTACAGAGGAAAAGGCTTCAGACGCTCAGTGAGCCAATCTTTTAAATTGATAGGCTCACTGACTCGTTCGGAGGCACTTTGATTATTTTACTCTGCAAAGTTTCGCCTACCACGAACATCCTCATTAGCCAAAAAACCTCTGCATAATTTTTTAACTTTTTAATCCTTTAGTAATGTCACTTTACTTCATATTACTTAAAAGGTACACTTATCTTCTGCTGCTTTCTCAGACAGGACTCCCGGTACGCCCTACAGCGAGCTCCCGTTTCGCCAACAGCTTCTTAAGGAGCAGTACCGTCTATCTTTGAGACCTTCCTGTACTGAACTGATGCTCCTTAAGAAGCTGTTGGCGAAACGGGAGCTCGCTGTACAGTTCAGTACAGGAAGGTCTCAAAGATAGACGGTACTGCTCCTTAAGAAGCTGTTGGCGAAACGGGAGCTCGCTGTAGGGTGTACCGGGAGTCCTGTCTGAGAAAGCAGCAGAAGATAAGTGTACCTTTTAAGTAATATGAAGTAAAGTGACATTTTCATTACTGATTTAGAAAAGAATCTGCTGACCTAAATTCTTTTCCAGGAGGTGTATGTCAGAAAGGGCGGGACTGGGACCATCAGAGCCTTGCAGAACGCATGAGCATGAGGCTCCACTGGCTGCGATTCACCACTGAAGTTTGCGGTGCTCAGAGAATCAAAGGTTTGGAGAGGGGGAGAGATGCTAGGGGGAGACCGAGCATGGAGGACTGGGTCTAGATGGAGAAGCTCAATGGGAAGTAAGTGGAAAGGACAGAGATGAGGAGATAGGGAGAAATTTCCATACATTTCTCCTCCCTCTTCTGGTGCACTATGTCTAGACTTTTCATCCGCGATAGACAGTAAGCAATTATATATCAGCTTTGGTTTCTCATACACATTTTCACGTTTGCAGTACAATTTGGGTTTGCTAGCTTGTCGCACCACTCTGGTTTTTAATATCATATTTTATCAGTTCAATCAAGGAGCGAGTCCTGCCGAGACTTTTAAAACAGACAGTAAAGGTTTGGTGTTTCACTGAGCATCCTTTATGCTTGATTCATGGTGTGGCATTTTTGGATCCTGTACGCTTATTCTGTCCAGTCATTTCTGTAGTAGCTTGGAATATTTACACTTTCTGTGCAATGCAGTTTTTGTATTACTATCATTTTTGTTCTTAACTTTTCTGTGATATTTATATTTAGTTTTATATATTTATGTAAGTTATTTTTTAAGATATCATAACTTTGCAGCTTTATAATAAGACATCTTATGTACCTTTTATAGGGCCCTGTTTACTAAGCCGCGCTATTGGCGTGCTGATTTTTTAGCATACACTAATGCTAGAGACACCCATATATTTCTAAGGGTGTCTCTAGTATTAGCGTATGCTAAAACGTTAGTGCACCTATAGTGTGGCTTAGTAAACAGGGCCCATAGTTTTTATTGTAATGTGCAGTGGACGATTCTAGAGTACTGTGTCATTGTTTATTTATATTTTGTTTTAAATTTACATGCGCTTATTTGTACTTTTTTGGTGAACCAGCTTTTGTAGACTATGCATATATTTACATTTGCTTTTTACATGTTTTTGAAATAGAGTTCTGAGGCAGGCCTTATTAGCTGAAACACAGCTGTGTCGAGACTTGGTTGTTGAACAATAAACTTTCAGACCCTTTGAAGCATCGTCTGTTTATTCTTTGAGTCATCTTTTCTGTGCACATTGGCATTATGTCTTGCAGCATTTGGGTGGGCTGGAGCCTAAAGTGGGTGGGCCCCGTTCCATCCTTGTCCAGCCATGGCTATGCCCCTACTTGCTGCAATATACAGGAAACTGCTAGAGCACCAACAATGTCATTGCCACCGTCCAGATCTATCTCCATTGTCCTTTTTTACACAGCTGGTGGCAGTAGCAGCAGCAGCAGTGGTAGTGATTTTTTTGAAATTTAAAAAAGTCTTTATTAAATAATTAGAGACAATACAAAATCCAATAAGAAAAGCATTACATAAAAAAAAAATACAAGCTATAATGAACAGCAATAAAATATCAATAATTCGTAATCCTCCTAAATAATAAGTAGAACACAAAATAGTAACTTCTATAATTTATAACAATTTTTATGAAATAAAACCCCCCACCATCTTAAAAAAAAAACCCCAACAACCCCATTTCCCTTTAAACCTCTATACTCAAGAACAATGTGAAATAAAAGGCTCCCAAATAACCTTCCATTTTGATAAAGTTTTACAACGAATAGCTCTTAATCCTTCCATTTCACAAATGTACCACAGCTTATTCAACCATTTAATCAAAGAGGGGACCTGAGGGGACTTCCAATAAATAGCTAGTGTAACTCTAGCAGCTGACATAGCATGTCGAAAATGTTCAGAGTGAAATGTGGTAAGTGATAGTGATTTTTTTAAATTGGTGAAGCACAGAATCTGTGAGCCATTAAGCATAGCAGGCCCTGTGGTAGCTCCATCCCTTGCATGGGGTTTCATGCTATTTGAAAATCTTGTAGAGGAGGGAGTAAAGCTGCTACAGGGCCTGTGATGCATGTTAGCCAAAAGTGCCTAATAAAACAACAGCAAAGGTGACAAAAAAGTGTCCATATGATGAAAGTATACAAGTGTAATACTTTATATGTTGAGGGAGCAACTCAACACGAATTCATCAGGAGTCTAAAAACAAAATATCATAGATAAAAAACCATATCATTAAAAATTTTTTAAAGTATATGACACATTAAATATAAAATATATATAAATGAACATTTAAATAATTGTTTCTATCACCTTTGCTGTTATTTTGTTCGTTCTTGCTTTGCAAAGGTTTCTTCTTCTTTGATGTTTTTTTTTAATGCTGAATTTCATTAAGATTGTTTCCTGCCATTGCTATTATTGACCCTGCAGAAGAGGACCATGTAGACAGCATTCGATCTCCAAAAGCAAGAGGATGTGACATGTAGGCTGAGGAGAGAGGAAGATCTGGGTAGGGTCAGTTCAGGGAGCAGCCTCTGCTGTATTTAATTTTTAAGTGGCAGAGAACAGTTTCTCTGAAGCCCTTTGTGATTTCTGTGGAAAGGAGACCTCCAGTGCTCCACTCAAATTTTAAACCTAACTGTGAAAGTCACTTTTGCTTTGATAATCCATGCACATCCACCCCTACACTTCAGGGGATTTAATATTAATTTTGCATTAATGTTCAAACACTGGGTTATAACCCTGTAAAAAAGGTGTGGCTTATCTTCTACTGGCCCAACTGACTTCAAAAGGTTAAACTGGAGGGTTAAGATATTCTCAGCAAAAATTGCTGCAAGAGCCTCTGGACTGCCAATCACCTCTCTTTACTTGTCCTCACAGAAAGTCCTTGAGCATTATCAAAAGAGTTGTGCTGATGCAGCACATTGGCAGCATGAAAGATGCAGAATCAAGATCGACATGCATGTGGCAATTACTGATATCCCTTGTGGAACTCAAAAGTGCCAAATCGGGTGGCAGATTTAAGCCAAAGAATAGGACTTTAATCAAGATGATCAGGACAAAATGATGGGAAGCTTTAGAAATTTTAACTTTCATTTATTGGTTTTGTTTTCAGGACTTTTCATTGTGGGCTCTGGTAGAGATCATATTTCAGTCTAATGAATATGTTCAAGGAAGGCTAGCCATTAAGCTGGAAGAGAGGGTGATAAGATTCCTTTGTTTCTTAAATGGTAGAGCTACCCATCTTTCAATAAATCTGACAGGCTCCAAACATTAAATTAAGTGAAATGAGAACCTCATTGTGAACCATGCTTTCCTACACATATCAAGCAGCCTGTGAAACGCCTTACATTTTATGCCAAAATCCATTAAGCACACTGCAGAGAAAAGTACAGCAAACGCATGGCTGAATATACGCTCACAGAAAGCTTCCATACTTTGTTAACTTCAGAGCTGAATTGATCCACAGGGTGTAAAACACAATGTTCAGAATACTAAATGACAAGGCATCACTGGAAATGAAAATGCATGCTGAATGAAATCAGTACATTGGGAGGAATTTCAAAATTAAACTTTTTTTTCCTAAGACATATTCTAATAGTAACTATACACTAGGGAACTTTTTCAACAATTATGGATCAAAATAGCATCATGTGATGCTGAAAGAACACTTCTTGTAATGTACAGTGAAATGTAGAATTTTCTGTAACCTCTACCATTACTAGGTTTACATTTGTGTATAGGAACCAATGCTTACCAATCTTTCTGCGGCTGTGACTCCAAAATATGTGGTCATAGAAAGTGCAACACAATGATGTCCTGTGAGGCATCCGCTCAGGTCATGATCCCAGTTGCAGAAGCTCTGAACTATACATTGCATGCTGTTGGCACAATACAATATCATAAGGTGGTCCAGGGCAGTGGCTTTCAACCCAGTCCTCAGGGACCACCTGGCCAGCCAGGTTTTCAGGATATCTACAATGAATATATATGAAAGAGATTTGCATACAAAGAAGACAGTGCTTGCAAATCTCTCTCTCATCCATTTTAATTCTGGATATCCTGATAACCCGACTGGCCAGGTGGTCCCTGGGGTCTGGATTGAAAATTACTGGTCTAGGGAACACTTCACAAACTGGGCAGGTGACATTTCAGCACTCTCCTTTCATGCCACACCATACATAAAATAAATCAACACTTGACAATTTATCCGAGAAAAGAGTGGAATTTTTTTATGGCTGCAGCATTCTACAACTTATATATGTAAATACATTCACATTATTGAACAATTTCGTTCATGCATACATTTTACGGTGATAAGCAATCAGATATATGATTCAATTTCTATCTAGAGCATTTGGGGCAAGGTGGCCTAGCCTTTTGAGTCACACAGATTCCTCTATTTACCTTAGTCATGATGTAAATTTTCTGCTCTGCCTAGGGCATGTACCGCTGACATGCCTAGGCGCTAGCATCCCAGCTTTGCTCAGGGGATCACCATAAAAGCATCCCTCGCAACCATTGACTCTCTTTCTTGAAGCCTTCAGCCTCCCCATTCCGTTCCAGACTCAGGTAGGCACCGCTGATCATCATTTACTCTGGCACTGGCCCTCCTCCGTACAAGAGGGGAACTGCCCTTAGCCTTAGACATCATCCATGCCACTGCTAGCATGGGACAACAACCACTTGACCTTTGGCCTTGCTTTGATCTACAACATACTTCTGTGTTCTCTATCAGGCTAGGACCTACCGCCACATGACCGAGACAGGGACACCTCGCTTGTCACGGTCTCCCCACCAAACCTGGTCCTAGTACGGCCACTTCCCACTCCGACACTTATGTGTGCACTGCAACAAAAACCCCAGGTATTTATAGCCTGCGATAGGCAGTTCTCATCTATGTCTATCTTCAGCAGACCTAATGGGTGCAATTAAACTCTGGAATTCATTGCCAGAGAATGTGGTAAAGGTGGTTAGCTTAGCGGGGTTTAAAAAGGGTATGTATGGCTTCCTAAAGGAAAAGTTCATAGAACATTATTAAATTGACTTGGGGAAAATCCGCTGCTTATTTTTGGGATAAGCAGCATAAAATGTATTGAACTTTTTCAGGATCTTGCCAGGTATTTGTGACCTGGATTGGCCACTGTTGGAAACAGGATGCTGGGCTTGATGGACCTTTGGTCTGTCCCAGTGTGGTGATACTTATGTACTTAAGTCTGTGCGACAATCCAGTGCTCCTGCCTTTGCGCTGACACTGCTGGTTGAGCATTGACAGATCCTATGTGAATCTGTCTCACCTATGCAGGTCAGTGCACCAAACTCATGCACCCCATGTGAAGAGGTAAAATAGGGCCCTTTGTGTGCGCATTATTGGCCCATTTATTGCAGTTCATGTTAGCCTGACCTTTATTGCAGCTCATGTCAGCCTGACCTTGATATATAATTGAAAAGTATTGCCCCCAGACTATGATACAATTGGCGACTTATTATTTCATAAGGGTGATGACCAACCAATTCAGTTTGTCATGGAAGAATAGTTCTTCTCAAATGAAAACTTTTCTAATATCAGATCTGCATCTGCGTTTAAACTATTAATACTAGCATTTAATCGATCCAGGGGCTTGCTCACATCTACTCGTAGGACCTTATTTCTCACTTATGAATTCAATATCATATGTAGTGCAAGAGCCAGATTCATCACATCATTAGGCATCCGTAGAGTGTGGTATCCACTGATCAGGTGGAGTCTATCAACTCATGTTGTATATACCATTAGGTGGCTAACTGAAATAAGATAATGGCCGTAGCATAGCATGTTACTGTTAAATGGCTATGAGTGTATCTGTAGGTGTTTACCACTTTAATTGACATTGGGCTATGAATGTATCTGTTGGTGATTTACATGCATAATGTATGAGCAGGATCATCCTTATCTGAAATGTCCACATGATTCTAGCAGTGAAGGTATTCTGGAAGTCTGTATGAACACAGTGCCCCGGGCCGGGGCTTAGCAGGTCAAGACATTTACTTGCTATTGGAGTAGTGTACATTCCGGTGAAGGTACAAAAGACAACTGCCTGCCCATTGTCATTTTCATTTGCCTGCCCTTAGTATTTTCTCTGGTATGTGACAAGTTGTGTACTCTTGCTGTTTTTGTTTCTTCTGGCTATAGACTTTGGGGCTCATTTTCACACAAAACACACTGTACAGGCTAAATTCTGGCATTCAGTGAAATGATCAGAACTGGCTCACAGACTTTACTGATGATATAGCACTACTAGGAGAAATGAGAGAGCCTACAGGAAATGGTCACCAACTTGGAGATGTCTACTGCGACGATTGGACTGAGTCAATGATGAAAAGAATAAAAACATGCAAGTTGGTGGTCAAGCCTGCACACAGGTAATCATTAACCAATAACCTGACAAAGTTTTGGAAACTTTACCCATCCCTGCTGTCTTAGGGTAGAGTCAAACAGGGGCGTAGCTACGTGGGGCCATGGGGGCATGGGCCCCCGTAGATTTGGCCCTGGCCCCCCCAGCCGCTAACCCCCTCGACCCCCCCTCCCACTGCCGCCAATCCTCTCCCGCCACCATCGGGTACCTTTGCTGGTGGGGTCCCCAACCCCCGCCAGCCGAAGTCCTCTTCAGCGCCGGTCTCCGGCACAGCCGCGTTGCTGATCTGCAGTGCAAGGATTCTGTTTCTGTGAGTCTGATGTCTCTAGGAACGTGCAGGATGTCAGACTCACAGAAACAGAATCCTTGCACTGCAGATCAGCAACACGGCCGCACCGGAGACCGGCGCTGAAGAGGACTTCGGCTAGCAGGGGTTGGGGACCCCCGCCAGCAAAGGTACCTGATGGCAGCGGCAGGCAGGGGGGTTGAAAAGGTTGTCAGCGGGGGGGGGGGGTGTGTGTGTGTGAAAAGTGGTGGCGGTGGTGGCGCTGTGGGGGGGGGGTCAAAGGTGGCGGGGGTCGGAGGCACCGGGGGGGGGGGGGGCTAAAATGGGCCCCCTCATCTCGCGATCTGGACCTCTCTCCCACCGAAGTCTGGCTACGCCCCTGGTGTCAAAATGAATGTCATTTATAGACTTGGTAAGGCAGCATCAGTATTCTAGTGGATGTGCTGAATATGAGCAACAACAACAATCAAAATTAATGAAAAATACTAGCTTAGCATGTATCATTTCAGTGCCTACCTTTGAGCATCAATTTTAGAATCTAGCCCTATATGCTTTGTTTCAGTATACAATGTTTGAAGAGATTTGCACATATTACAATTTGGGTATTTGATGACAAGGAAGATTTTGATTTAAGGAAGATTTGATTTAAGGAAGATTTTTTTTTTTGCTGCTGACTGTGTTGGTCCATGGATGTTACTCCATTGAGTTCTCTGAGCCTTTTCTTTCCTGTGTATATACTGTATATTTTTTCCATTTTAAACTGGCTCACATAGAGGTTTGAAGTATTTCTAATACAGTTTAATAGGAATAAGTAGAATACTGCCATTTATGTGTGTTTCTGAAGCTGGTACAGTAGTCAGGAAAGTTAAGATGCAAATTGAAGAAAACAAATGGCCAATTATGGTAAAATGAGGCGGGGGGGGGGGGGGGGCAAGCCATTTGTTAGATATGCTAGTGATAGGAGGAAATAAAAAAAGTGGCATTGTGAGACTCAAAAGTGAAGGGAAGAAATATGTGGAAGCTGATAAAGATAAGGTGGAATTGTTTTTTTTTTTTTAATTTATAGAAGTCTTTATTGAGCATTGTTACTACAAGACAAGACATACTCAACTCAGCACAGTGCAAAATGGAACAAGTGTGCTTAACATAGTACAGAGTACACAACTAAAAATGCACCAGAAAGTTATCAATGCCGATTGAAATACAGATTGTACTTCAAAACGTTTTTCAGTTTTATTATTGATAAACCCTCCCGTACCTTACCTATCCTCCCACCCTCACCCAATAAACCCCTCCCCCCTCCAAACCATTCACCATTTATCCAGAACACACATTCAATATTTCTGTTCTGTGTTCACAGCTGAAGGCCTGAGAGCAGGATCACAGAAGACAAACAGAAATAGGAATGGGGGGTGTGGTAGCAGGTAAGTTGCCTCTCAATACTTAAATGGTACAAACTATTATGGTACATTTGTGATCTTGAAAAGTTATTGGCCACTGAAAGGAAGATGATAGCTAAGTGGGAAAAGATTTGGGCCCCTCTGCTTCTTTCTCTAGTGTAATCAGGGTTGACATTGGCTCTATATAGTTACTGAGGGTGATGTGGAGGGACATAGGGGTGGGAAAGGGATGGGAGTTTGGGATGTTCTGATTTGATTTGTATCTTTTCTTTATTCAATTAACAAAAAGGCAGGATTACTTTGTTTATGTACGATAGAGTGCCCAATTGGGGCTTGCTTACTGTAATGGATCTGTACTTCATGTTTCCTGTTTGAAGTTGTTTGTGGATTCATTCAATAAAGCTTCACTTCCTGCTTAAATTAAAAAAACAACAACAAAACAGAGAATAGAAAGTTTTTGGAATCCAATGAATTATCAGACCTGAGGCAATATGGTTTCACTAGAAGCAGGTCTTGTCAGACAAATTTGATTAACTTCTTTGACTGGATGACCAGAGAGTTGGGTTGAGGAAGAGTGCTAGATGTGGTGTATTTAGATTTTAACAAAGCCTTTGACACGGTATGAACCATAATGTGATGGACTGGATTAGGTACTAATTGAGTAGAAAGTGACAGAGGGTAGTGGTAAATGGAGCTCACGCTGAGGAAAAGAAAGTTACCAGTTGTGTGTTGTAAGGTCAGTTCTTGGTCTGGTTCTTTTTAACAATTTTGTAAGTGATATTGCTGAAGGACTGTCTGGTAAGGTTTGCTTCTTTGCGATGATACCAACTTCTGCAAAGAATCAAGGCTCCCCTGATGGTGTGGATAACATGAAGAAAGACCTAGTGAAGCTTAAAGAATGGTCCTAAATTTGGCAGCTAAGATTTAATGCTACAAAGTGTAGGGTCATGTATTTGGGCTGCAAAAACTTGAGGGAATGGTACAGTTTAGAGGGTGAAGAAATTCTGTGCATGAAAAAGGAGCAGGACTTTGGTGTGATTGCATGTGATGACCTTAAGGTGGCTAAACAGGTAGAGAAAGCGATGACGAAAGCTAGAAGGATGCCTGGGTGCACAGGGAGAGGAATGGTCAGTAGGAAAAAGGAGTTGATGATGCCCCTATATAAGACTCTGGTGAGACCTCACTTACAATATTGTATACAATTCTGGAGATGACATTTTCAAGAAGATATAAACAGGATGGAGTCGGTCCAGAGGGTGGCTACTAAAATGATTATTGGTCTTTGTCATAAAGCATATGGGGACAGTCTTTAAAGATCTCAATATGTATACTTTGAAAGAAAGGCCAGAGAAGGGAGAAATATAGAAAACTTTAAATATCTGTGTGGGATAAATATGCAGGAGAGACAAGTCTCTTTCAATTGAAAAGAAGCTCTGGAATGAGGGGGCATAGGATGAAGGTGAAAGGGGATAGACTCAGAAGTAACCTGTGGAGATACTTCATAAAAAGGGTGGTGAATTTATGGAATGGCCTCCTGGTGGAGGAGATGAAAACTGTATCTTAATACAAGCAAACTTGGGACAAGTATATAGGATCTGTAAGAGACTTTATCTGCCTTTATTTTTCTGTTTCTCTGTTTCTAAATTTAGGTGGCCCTTGTAGAATTAACCCCAATATGCTAACAGCAGCTTTTGTGACTCTGAAATTCACTTACTAAGTTAATCTACTTTTCCTTATTTCGAGAATAAGACAATAAGACCATTTTTTGATCTGCCACGTCAGCATATGACAAGGACTACAATGACATAAATTATTATAGCTGCAGGCATAGAAAGTGATAAGTATAAGGCAAAGTTAGTAACATAGGAACTCATGATCCCAGAGCTGATAACACAGTGAACTTACAGTACATTGTAGCAATGAAACTGTATTTGCCATTGAAACAGTTTTACTTAAAAAATACAACCCAACTCCCTACTTTAGCTATCTGATCTATGGTACCTTTGTTAGTTTTGGAATTTGTCATCAAATACAGGGGATGATAGTGGAATCATAACAAACACAAGATGAGGCTTATTTTTTCTTATGCATCATGACATTTTTGAAATGAAGACACTTGAGCAAAGTGGGTAATTTGATTGCAGGCCTGAATTTAAGTTTTTGTATTGAAAGACATGCCCAAAGGAAAAGAGAAGATAGCATTGAAGATGACATTTGAAATATTATCAGGTATGAAAGTTCATTGCAGAGTGTGTTTCTTTTGGTTGCCACAGAGAGAGCAGTGTGCTTGCATGTTTTTTTTTCTTCTGCACCTGAAGATGCCTTGGTATAATGAGAACTGATCTGAGCTGTGATATTGAGGTATGCTGTGTCAGGAACATTTTGTGAAGAGCGAAAGCCAATACTCATCTACTGTATGACTGGTTTTGTGAGCATGCAGTACTTGCACTTTTGTCTTTCACTTAAAACAGTGTGCTAATTGCTGTAATAATATAAATGGTTACATAATTACACAACAAATATTAGCTAGGTTGAAAGAAAATCAGAAGTCCATTAAATCCAACTCGCTGTCTATTGCTTCCTGATATCTTTGTGATACCTTTATTATAGAAAAAGGGGATCTATGATCACACAGCATATTTTACATAAGAGGAGGTGTCCACTGGTTTAACACATTATAATGGAAGCTATAAATATGCAATGAGAAATAGTATGAAGAAATCTTAGCAAAGGTAGAACGTTACAAAAATCATATTTACAGAATCCTATGTTAGAGTGTGGTACAGTGCTTGCACCTACCTTTCTTTCTTTCTTTCTTTTATTAGATCCAGAAACTCTGACCCCCTTTTACTAAGGCGCGCTCATGTTTTTAGCATGCGTTAAAAATAATCACGTGCTAAACGTTAGAGATGCCAATGCATTCCTATGGGCGTCTCTAATGTTTAGCGTGCACCCAATTTTAGCGTGCACTAAAAACATGAACGTGCCTTAGTAAAAGATCCCCTCTGAAAGGCATAGTTATCAATGTGGGCTTCCATTAAGATGAGCTATTTTACCACTGATGCATGCTATTTTAGCACAGGTCAAAGAAGCAAAGTGAGGAAGTGGAGTCAACTTGTAGAAGCAAATAGTCTTCATTCCAACCAGCAGTAAACACACAAATAAGATGACCTGACACTGCCGTGTTTCAGCAGAAATGATGCCTACATCAGGGATCTCATAACATGAACAGCTGGTGTAATCGACCAATGCATGCTAGTAAAATGAATGTGTGCTAACAGATGAACATTCCTGACTACCAATGCATGCTCTGTATCAATGTGGCAACACAATCCCATCTATTTCCCCATCAGAAGCCTCTCTGCCATGTTTTGCCCAAATTGCAGTCTATTTAGGTGGATGACATAGACTTTAAAAAACTCTACTACAAGAGAATTACAATAATCCCTTGTCTCCTCTTGATGATTCACATCACAACCATTTTTTATAAATACTGGGGTGCTAACCAGTGGCGTTCCTAGGGGAGCTGACACCCGGGGTGGATCGCCGATGTGCCCTGCCCCCCAGCTGCAGCGACCCCCCCGGGTGCAGCGCGACCCCCCTGGCGAAAGGACACCCCCCGCGAAAGAACCCCCCCGGGTGCACACCACTGGGGGGGTGCCACGCGCACCTGTCCTTCGTTTGTTCCATGCTTCCGCTCTGCCCCGAAACAGGAAGTAACCTGTTCTGGGGCAGAGGGAGCATGGAACGAACGACGGACAGGCGCGTGCAGCACCCTCCCAGCGGCATGCACCCGTGGCGGACCGCACCCCCCCTAGGAACGCCACTGGTGATAACCTCTCCAAAAGTAATTGATTTCTGAAATATATCAAAAAAGGGCATACTCAATCTGCAAGTTAGCCAATAGTTCATGTGTGCATGATGGTTCATGAATGTATGAACTATCAGAAAAGAGTGTGCCCTATTTACTCATAGGGGAATTCTACAAATGGTGCCCAAAAGCTTAAAGTTAGGTGTGGTTTATAGAAAAGTGCTTATACCCAGGAATCGTGCCTAACTTTGGGCACGTCTATTTGCAACAACTGAAATGTGGTGCAAATGTACACACCTACATTAGGCATGTATCCGCCCTCATTCTATAACAGCACATGTAAATGTTGGGAATGCCCTCGCTCCACTCCTGACCCTCCCATTTCCACACTCCTTTTAAAATTTTGCACCTACATTCATGCATGTAAATACCAATTAACTCTAATTAGTGCCAATAATTGTTAAACATCCAATTATTGGCACTAATTAGCTCATTAATCAATTAAATTGGGCATGCAAATTAGGTGCATGCCCAAATTTACTTGCTAATTTTTGGTGATTTTTTAGAATTTGGGGGTTATCCTCAGATTCTCTATAGCATGACTTAAGTTGTGCATGCAAATCCAGTAGTATTCTGGATTTGTACATGACACTTAATTAGTTAACAAGCCAGATAGCTCTGATAAGTGTCACTTAACAATCAGTTATTGATAATAATTGGCATTAATTAGAACTTACACACATAGTAAATGAAATGACGGCAGATAAAGACCTGTACGGTCCATCCAGTCTGCCCAACAAGATAAACTCATTTTACATGGTATGTGATACATTATATGTATACCAGTGTTTGATTTGTCCTTGCCTTTCTCAGGGCACAGACCCTAGAAGTCTGCCCAGTACTGTTCTTGTACTAAGTTCTGAAGCTAACATTGAAGCCCCTTAATGCTAAGTTCTGAAGCTAACATCGAAGCCTCCAGCCCATCCCTATTTATTCAGTCACGATCAGGGTGTAGACCGTAGAAGTCTGCCCAGCTCCCTTTTTGTTTCCAGTTACCGGCGTCGCCACCCAATCTCCGCTAAGATTCCATGGAACCATTCCTTCTAAACAGGATTTCTTTGTGTTTATTCCATGCATGTTTGAATT
This sequence comes from Microcaecilia unicolor, assembly GCF_901765095.1. NCBI lineage: Eukaryota > Metazoa > Chordata > Amphibia > Gymnophiona > Siphonopidae > Microcaecilia > Microcaecilia unicolor. The sequence goes on along the minus strand of NC_044037.1, from coordinate 65,234,363 downwards.
CCATTACTGTTTTCATCTCCACCACCTCCCGTGGGAGGGCATTCCACATATCCACCACCCTCTCCGTGAAAAAATCCTTCCTGATAGTAGTCCTGAGTCTGCCCCCCTTCAACCTCAATTCATGCCCTCTAGTTCTACCGCCTTCCCTTCTCCGGTAAATGTTCGTTTGCAGATTAATACCTTTCAAATATTTGAATGTCTGTATCATATCACCCCTGTTTCTCCTTTCCTCCAAGGTATACATTTTCAGGTCAGCAAGTCTCTCGTACAGTTTGCAGCACAAATCCCATACCATTTTCGTAGCTTTTCTTTGCACCGCTTCCAGTCTTTTTACATCTTTAGCAAGATACGGCCTCCAAAACTGAACACAATACTCCAAGTGGGGCCTCAACAATGACTTGTAAAGGGGCATCAACACCTCCTTTCTTCTGCTGGTTATGCCCCTCTCTACGCAGCCTACCATCCTTCTGGCCACGGCCGTCACCTTGTCGCATTGTTTCTTCACCTTCAGATTCTCCGACACCAACACCGCAAGGTCTCTCTCCTGAGTCGAGCTTATTAATCTCTCTCCTCCTATCCGGTATCTCTCTTTTGGGTTTCCGCACCCCAAGTGCATCACTCTACATTTCTTGGCATTAAATTTTAACTGATGACTGTTCATACCAGTATGTAGATATTCAATTGATTCATTTATGTATTTTTTGAATTTTTTTATATGCAGTGCTCAGTGTTTGTTATCTGCTTAATTACCAATGTGAATGAGCACAGTATACAGCCCGACAACCTTAAGCCATCATCGCACTGTGCCTCCCTCCCTACCTACTACTAATAAATTGAACGTATCTTCTCCATATTACAGAAAAAACTGATAGGAGCGGCACTTATCTTAAATGCGTCTTCAATTCCAAAGCTGGGTTGTATCGGACTATGGCTGTTAACACCCTTGTGTCAGTGCTGAAGTGTATTAAAATGGCGTTTCATTGTTGTTCCCAACGTAGGGCCACATTTCACCATGACGGCGTTCTCAAGGGAATTTATCTTGCAAAGCTAGAACATAAACATATAGCACTTAGTTTCTAATATTCTCACTGTTAGCCTAGTACACACTGCAGTAGCCATCTACTATTGCTAAAAATCAAGTACTTTTTAACTGGTTATTTTAAATCATTTTCGGTCTTACCGGGAGCGAAACCATATCAAACTCCTCCCTGCCTTCCAAAACCTGACGCATGCTCTTGGAGGTTTCCTTTATAGGTAAACCCACAGCTGTTAGTGGTTATCTTAATTGGTAAATGGAGCTTGTTAAATTGTCAACCATTCTATCTCTTTGTTTAATTCCACTGGTTGCACAGTGTTCCATTGATAGATCAATTTCTGTTCTAATCGGGTCAACACTGCCGAGATGTCTCCCCCCCCCCCCACCTCAATTGTACGTGACACAAAACAATGTATTTTAAATCTGATTCTTGATGACCCTGTCTGACCCAATGTGCTACTAAGGGAGCTTCCATTTTCTGCAAGCGCAGGTTACTTAGATGTTCACCGATGCGCTGTTTTACTTTTCTTTTTGTCTGTCCAATTTACCATTTCCCGCATGGACACTGAATAGTGTACACCACTTGGGCTGTATTACAATTTGTTTTGGTTCTTAAATAAAACCTCCTTCCATTACTGGGATTAGTTTCAAATTTCACTTCCATGGAATGACTACAGTATATACAATTTAAACAGCTCTTATGGCCCTTTTCTTCTGAGTCCGATGTATCTTTAACCTCTCTGTAAATAGATAATACTTCCCCCATATTTTTGGCCCTTTTGTATGCAATCCTGGGTCTATCTTTAAACTGGGGGTGAAGTTGAAGAATTGGCCAATATTTGTGAATTATTTTGGCAATCTCAGTATCTTTGGAAGAGTAAGGTAATACACATTGCAATGTTTTAAGGACTTCTTTGTGAGAAGACTGTGATGTCAGTAGCCACTCTCTATGAGCATTATAAGCTCTTTTTCTGGAATCTTTAATCACTTTATATGGGTAATCATGTTGTTTAAATTTATAAGCCATTTGATTTGCTTGCTGTTTGTAAGCTTGCTCTTCACTGCACAGATGTTTGATTCATAAAAACTGACCCATGGGTATGCCTCCTTTTGAGGGCACAGGGTGATGGCTAGAATAATGTAATAAGTACCTGAATATATGCAAAAACCTCAGAAAGTCCCATTTCCCTTTCCCTTTCCCCTGTGCTCCTTCAGTATCCTGGGATGTATCCCATCCGGCCCCATAGCTTTGTTCCTTTCCTGAAGTTACTATTGAGGAAACTACACTTCTCCTTTCTTCCTCAAAATGTACCACCTGTTCCTCTGATCCCATTCCCACCCACCTTCTTAATGCCATCTCTCCTGCTCTTATTCCTTTTATCTGTCACATTCTCAACCTCTCACTTTCCACTGCGACTGTCCCTGCTGCCTTTAAACATGCTGTGGTCACACCTCTCCTTAAGAAGCCTTCACTTGACCCTACTTGTCCCTCTAATTACCGACCCATCTCCCTCCTTCCTTTTCTCTCCAAATTACTTGAGCGTGCTGTTCACCGCCGCTGCCTTGATTTTCTCTCCTCACATGCTATTCTTGACCCATTACAATCTGGTTTTCGCCCTCTCCACTCAACCGAAACTGCGCTTACTAAAGTCTCCAATGACCTATTACTGGCTAAATCCAGAGGTCAATATTCCATCCTCAGTCTTCTTGATCTTTCCGCTGCTTTTGACACTGTCGATCACAGCATACTTCTCGATACCCTGTCCTCACTTGGATTCCAGGGCTCTGTCCTTTCCTGGTTCTCTTCCTACCTCTCCCTCCGCACCTTTAGTGTTCACTCTGGTGGATCCTCTTCTACTTCTATCCCTCTGCCTGTCGGCGTACCCCAGGGTTCTGTTCTTGGTCCCCTCCTCTTTTCTATCTACACTTCTTCCCTTGGTTCATTAATCTCATCCCATGGCTTTTCCTACCATCTCTATGCTGATGACTCCCAAATCTACCTTTCTACCCCTGATATCTCACCTTGCATCCAAACCAAAGTTTCAGCGTGCTTGTCTGACATTGCTGCCTGGATGTCTCAACGCCACCTGAAATTAAATATGACCAAAACCGAGCTTCTCATTTCCCCCCCCAAACCCACCTCCCCACTCCCCCCGTTTTCTATTTCTGTTGATGGCTCTCTCATTCTCCCTGTCTCCTCAGCTCGAAACCTTGGGGTCATCTTTGACTTCTCTCTCCTTCTCTGCTCATATCCAGCAGACCGCCAAAACCTGTCGTTTCTTTCTTTACAACATCCGTAAAATCCGCCCCTTTCTTTCCGAGCACTCTACCAAAACCCTCATCCACACCCTTGTCACCTCTCGTTTAGACTACTGCAATCTGCTTCTTGCTGGCCTCCCACTTAGTCACCTCTCCCCTCTCCAGTCGGTTCAAAACTCTGCTGCCCGTCTCGTCTTCCACCAGGGTCGCTTTACTCATACTACCCCTCTCCTCAAGACCCTTCACTGGCTCCCTATCCGTTTTCGCATCCTGTTCAAACTTCTTCTACTAACGTATAAATGTATTCACTCTGCTGCTCCCCAGTATCTCTCCACACTCGTCCTTCCCTACACCCCTTCCCGTGCACTCCGCTCCATGGATAAATCCTTCTTATCTGTTCCCTTCTCCACTACTGCCAACTCCAGACTTCGCGCCTTCTGTCTCGCTGCACCCTACGCCTGGAATAAACTTCCTGAGCCCCTACGTCTTGCCCCATCCTTGGCCACCTTTAAATCTAGACTGAAAGCCCACCTCTTTAACATTGCTTTTGACTCGTAACCACTTGTAACCACTCGCCTCCACCTACCCTCCTCTCTTCCTTCCCGTTCACATTAATTGATTTGATTTGCTTACTTTATTTATTTTTTGTCTATTAGATTGTAAGCTCTTTGAGCAGGGACTGTCTTTCTTCTATGTTTGTGCAGCGCTGCGTATGCCTTGTAGCGCTATAGAAATGCTAAATAGTAGTAGTAGTAGTAGTAGTTCACCTTCAGATTCTCCAGCTTCTTATAAACTCTTTCTTCCGTAAATGGCGCAGTATCCACTCCATTCCCAGTTGGTCCCTCGGCAGCCAACCGTGGTCCTTCTCCAGGATTTTCCTCCATGAACACCGAAGAGAAATAATTGTTTAGCACCTTCGCTTTATCTTCATCACTCTCCACATAGCCATTCTCATTATCTTTCAGTCTCTCAATTCCATTCCTATCTCTTCTCCTTTCTCCAATATATCTGAAAAAAGTCTTGTCACCTCTCTTTACATCTTTAGCCATTTTTTCTTCCACTCGCGCTTTCGCTAGCCGTATTTCCCTCTTCTCTTCTTTCAGTTTAATCCGATAATCTTTACCTTGATCCTCTCGTTGCGTTCTTTTGTATTTCTTGAACAAAGCCTCTTTTGCTCTTATTTTTTCAGTTACTTGTTTGGAGAACCATATAGGCTTCCTGCTTCTCTTGTTTTTGTTTACTTTCCTCACAAAAAGATCAGTCACCATATTTATAGCAGCCTTTAGCATGGACCACTGTTTTTCCACTTCTCCAATGCCTTCCCACGCCAACAGCTCCTTCTTCAGGTATTCCCCCATTTTATCAAAACCAGTATGTCTGAAATCCAATACTTTGAGTTTTGTGCGTCCGCACTCCGCCTTTGCCCTTATATCAAACCATACAGTGTGATGATCACTATTACATAGGTGGGCACCCACCCAGATATTGGAAATTCTACCTCCATTCATGAGCATTAGATCCAGCATCGACCCTTCCCTTGTGTGTTCCGTCACCATTTGTCTGAGCAAGGCACTTTGACAGGCATCCACGATCTCCCTCCTTCTTTCCCATTCCGAAGATGGGATGTTCCATTCCATGTCAGACAAATTGAAATCTCCCAATGGTAGCACCTCCCCTTTCATACCAATTTTTTGAATATCTTCTATCAGATCCTTGTCTAACTTCTCTGTTTGCACAGGAGGTCTGTAGATAACTCCCGTGTGGATACAGGTTCCACACAGGATACAGAACTGTTTAAGTGTATTCTATAACATGATGTGTGTAAATTCTAAGTTACATAGTTGAAAAGAGGGCCTGGCCATGGGCATGGAATGGGCAGGTCATCGGCATTTTTTAAAATCTACAAGCATGGTTATAGAATACACCCGGTCCACGTATAATTTAAGCATTGGCAAGTACACCTAAATTTAGTCACACGGATAGGCGCTTGGTATATTATATAAACCACATGGAAATTTAGGCTTATTCTGTATAGTATGCCAAAATTTAGGTGTACTTTATAGGATATACCTAGGTGTGTTTCGTTTCGGCGCTGATTTTTTTAGGTGTGATATATAGTATCTAGTCCTTAATGGGTAATTCTATAAGGAGCCACCTAGTTTTAGGCTACTACTACTACTACTACTATTTAGCATTTCTATAGCGCTACAAGGCATACGCAGCGCTGCACAAACATAGAAGAAAGACAGTCCCTGCTCAAAGAGCTTACAATCTAATAGGCAGCATGAATGTGCAGAAATGTTGATATAATAGTCATTTACAGTATACATGTATCTGAACATAAATGATCAATTTTTGACTCAGTGGTATTCTGTAACCACACAACTAGAGTTGATGGCATGCATTTTGCACGTGGTTGTTCACACAGGTAGAGTTCGGGCAGAGCAAGAGCAAGGCACATACTTACGCACATTGATGATAAATCTTATACTCTCCCAAATTCTTTAAATGTCGCTCAAATATACAAGTTCAAATTTGAGCAAGCGCCCAATCTGCATGTGCATTTTAATTGAATAACGAGCCAATTAGCACCAATAATTGTGCACTAACAATCAATTAATGGTGCTAATTAGCAACAATTTGAATCTCTGTGTGCATCTTGATAGGTGCTGTTCTATAAAGGTGCACACATGCATTGTTCTGCGTGCAACTGAAAAGGGGGTGTGGCATTAGAAGGGGCATGGTCAGGTCAGGGGCGTTCACTGAAGACACATGCAGTATTATAGAATATGGGAGATCCATGCCTAATTTAGGCATGAAGATTTACACCAGGTTTCAGTTGGTATAAATCCTTACACCTAAAATTGGGCATGGATCCTGGCACTAAGTGCTATAATGGCCCCTAACTCAGAGTGCCATTTGTAGAATAGTGCAAAATGCTGGAATCTATATGTAATCTAGGTGCAAACATTTACACCAACTCTATGGTTGATTTAATCGCTTGTGCATTTAATATAGATATGTGTTTGGCCACTTACACTAGTATGCTATAAAGAAAAGTAAGCACTTACTTTTCTTTATAGAATAGGCTTCAAATAGGCACTTCCCTAATGCTAAATCTAGAACCCTTATAGAATTACCATTTTAGAGGCCAGACATAGTACTGCCTGTTTTTTTAATTCCTGGGGGCGCAGTAGTTTGTAGACCCTGGCTGAGGATTATTCCTGAGCAGACTAGGCTGATTCAGAAGGAGATACAAAAATATGAGAACCCCCCCCCCCCCAATATGTAGTTGTAAATAAACAAATGCTCAGCATTGTGGCCCAAAAGAGATCAGTTCTAATCTAGAATTTGAACGGAATAATAGGAAACTGCTGAGTCAAAAACAAATTGCATTTAGAATATGCCAAATAACTTTTTTACATAGTTATTTCAATAGTGCAGCTTTTTAGCACAATATATTTACTGCAACAATGATGTTACATTTTTAACATATGATAATTCCTGTTCTAATTTCTTTTGGAATTTTACAGTACTTTTTCACATTCTAAATAACTTTAGGTTAAAATAATGACACCACGTACTGAATAGTTCCAACAGTGGGAGAAAAAAGATACAGTTTCGAAAATTCCCCAGGGGATGCGAAACAATATCATCAGTGAATGTAGCTTTGAAGAAAAGAATGTTTTTAATTCTCTCCATCTGTGTCGACTGGAGCTTGCAGGCAGATAAGATTTTTTTTGTTTGTTTGTTTTTGTTTTCAGTGTTTCTATGCTTCTCAAAATGAGACTGGACATACTGACACTCTTGTTTATTAAAATACAAGATGGATGCTCCCAGTAGGAGCAGCAGCAGCAGTAACCAATTTAGCTGATGTATACAGACTTACAACATGCAAACAGTCAAATATCTTTTGTCCAGGGTAGTGGGTATGTTTCAGGGAGTGTCCGCCTGTTGTCGGCATGAAGGGGCCCTTTTACAAGTAGCAGTAAGCCCACCACGGGCTTACCGCCTGCCAATCTGGAACTACCCAAGGCACAGATTTGCAAAATTGAAGAAGACAGCTGGATGGCAGCTTTGCCGTAATGTTCCAATAAATAGGAAGAATCATATGTTGCTGTAGATCCTGCCATGATCCTGACCTTCTCCAATGTAAACGTTCTCAACTTGTGTAGGCCCTTATGGGGGCTTTTACTAAAGTGCGCTGGTGTTTTTAGCGTGCTTTAAAAATAGGCACATGCTAAATGCTACATACGCCCATAGGAATACATTGGCATCTTTAGTGTTTAGCACACACCTATTTTTAGTGTGCACTAAAAACGCCAGTGTGCCTTTAGTCTGTCCTATTTTGGTAAACATACATTTCCAAGCACTTATTGCCCTGCAATATTTTGGATGGAGTTTTTCTTGGGAGGTGGGGCGGTAGAAAGTAGCAAGTTTTATATGAGACTCTTTCAGGAATATGATTCACTAATCAAGAAAGGTAGACAATGATATTTAGTGGCATGGAGGAGTAGCCTAGTGATTAGAGCACCAGTCTTGACATCCAGATGTGGCCAGTTCAAATTCCACTGCTGCTCCTTGTGATCTTGGGCAAGTCACTCAACTCTCCATTGCCTGAGGTTCAAAATTAGATTGTGAGCCCTCCAGGGACAGAGAAATGCCCAGTGTACCTGAATGTAACTCACCTTGAGCTACTACTGAAAAAGGTGTGAGCTAAATCCAAATAAATAAATAGACAAATGAGAGGCAACGATATTTAAACCAGCTATCTCTTTTTATTCTTATAATGATTAGGCGATGATTTAATTTCTCCCCCCAATGGAAGAGTTCAGCTGTTAATGATGTAAATTATTAAAAATTCAGAGAGTATGGTAGCCTCACATCATACGTTAGAATACTGTATTTAGCAGACAAACAGATGAGAGGCAAAACCCAACACACAGAAGTCAGAGAGAAAAAAGAGCTGAATATCAACAGATAGCAATGCTAGCAGTATGGTATGGAACAAATTTAAAACAAAGAACCCTACTTGGCCACATTTTGGCAACTGTCTGTACCAGGAGTTTAAACAATAACTGCAAAACACATAAATACAGAATGTCTAAAATGAGACATTACCGACTGATTAACTAATTACCAGACTGATAAACGATATGAAACGTTCTTTTTGGTATCTTTCAAAGACATACACATTCATCATTACATTTACATCTAGCTGTAAATTGATATGAAACAGCATTTTTTTTAAAGGACTGCCATGGATCACAGTTAAAAAGAAAGACATCAATCTAAACTTTTATTTTAGTTATTAGTAAAAAATGTTCAGAAAAACAAAAACATTTTTCAAATTTACACAGGTCACTCTTGAACCCAAGATCTTTAGGGATGGATATTCAAAATCATTTAACCAGAGAGGAGATAGTCAGTGAGACGTACCTAGATAGTGCCACTGAAAACCTCTTTAACCATGAAAATGGAAATTGCTTATTATGGGCCAGATTCTGTAAATGGTGTCTAAAATATAGGCACGTTGGAATAATGCGCATACCGCTATTCTATAAACCGCACCTACAGGAAGACATGGTTTATAGAATAGTGCATAGGTTGGGGGAACCTGCATACGTTTAGGCATGGCCATTTACGCTACTAAACACCTGGTGTAAATATGTATGCAGGTTCCCCCAAATTCTATAACAATATGCATACATTTAATTGATACCTTTGTTTATTTTATTATGAATGTTTTTTCAATGGGAAACCACTTAGTTTGAAGTAGCATACACATTTTAAAAATAAATAAATACATTTTAATTAATTCTTTTAGTGTATTCATCTTTTTTAATCATTATTATTATTATTATTATTATTATTTACTACTAACTAGAATCTTTCTTTAAAAATGCTGTTTCAAATCAATTGACAGGTGTAAATGTAAATGATTACCCCCAGATTCTATAAAGTTGCATGGCTTAATTTCTGACTAGCGCATAAATTTGGGTGTGCATGTTATATAATAGTGCCAGTTTCATGCCTAATCTAAAAGTTAATTAGGCACCAATTGGCTTTATATACCAATAATAGCATTTAAGTGGTGTTAATTGGCACTAATTTGTAGTTCCATGCATAACTGCCCTTAGGTGCACAATTGCCATTATAGAATTGGTGCTTAGTGCACATTTTCTTGAATCTATGCTTTAGGGATGAATTATATATATATATATGGTGCAAACAGAGTGCTATTCCGTAAGCCGTGCTTAAAGCTAGGCGCAGTTTATAGAATAGCACTTATGCCTGGGAATCACTCCTAACTTTAGGCACAGCCATTTGCACCAACTGAAATGTGGTGCAAATCTTTGCACCTAAATTAGGCGCGTTTCCCCTTTATTCTATAACTATGCACATTAATTTTAGGACCATCCCCATTCTGCCCATGAGCCTCCCATTTCCACACCCTCTTTTGAACTTGCGCAGATCCTGCACCTAAATTTGCATGTGTATATTCTAATTAAATCTATTTGGTGCCAATAATTTCTTGATAAGCCAATTATTGGTGTTAATTAGCTTGTTATTCAATTAAATTGCATGCATGTCTACATTTATCACACAATTTTTATCGACTTTTATAGAAGTTGGGGGTTAATGTGTTTTGTCTTTTCAAGATGCACATTTATCTTTCATATTGTTTAGTAGTTATGTTAATTACTCAGTTGGTAATATCTATTTTTACATACTTTGCATTTATGTGTTTTTGCAAGAATTGTTTTAACTTCTGATGTAGGCAGTTGTCTCAACGTGTTGGGACTACTGCCGGCCCAACATGGTAATTCCTCCCTGAGCGTGCGTCATTTCTGGAGAAAAAGAACCCCCCAGATATGACTTGCATGGCAGTGACCCAGTGGTAATCAGGCATTGCCACACGCTCAAAGGGTGGTGGTAAGGAGTCCTAGCAGTATGGCCATGTGGTAAGAGTCCTCTTACCACATGGTCATGTTTGTACTCTGGGGTCTTTTTACCCGCTGCGGTAAAAAGGGCCCTGGTATGTGGGAAAAGTGGCCCCTGGATTCTTTGTTTTAAATAACGCTGTTCAACTCCATACTGCTAGCATTGCTGTCCAACTGTATTTGGCAAACCTTATAAATCCATATTTGCTTGCATCTTCTTACAAGAAAAAAAATGAAAAATGAATAGATAACATCAGGTCAAAACAAGAGAAAGTTTAAAAGAATTTTTTTTCTCCTCCATTGAAGTGGTTTGCAGGTACTCACATTGGAATCTTTTTTACTAAACAGCTTACTGCATGCTTTCTGCACGCTGAAAGGCACTACCTTGGGACGCGCGGAGGCATCCTGCATTAATTTTGGAATTGGCGTGTGCTTCCCACTTTTTTTTTTTAGTGCGGGAACATATTTGGAGGCAAAGCATAGGTGTGCCCTGTGCTTATCTGTTAGTTCAGGGCATTGGTGTGTGTTGATTTAGTGCGGGAGCCCCCCTACTGCCTACAAAATAGGTGGCAGTAAGGTCTGCTGCACTAATGACCATGCGCTAATTGGGAAATTAGTGCATGGCTATTAATTGTGGCCATTGTACAGCCACACTATAAGTGGCCTCAGCATATGGGAAACCTACACACTACAAATAGCATAGGACATTTTTTAGCACAGTTTAGTGAAAGGGCCCCATTGTATTTACAGCTAAAATAATAATAATAAAAATCCCCTTCAGAGCATTACTGGATGTTCTTTTGGAGATTTATTATCACTTTTCAAGTAAATAGCATTTTTTGTTCACTGTCTACATGAAAATAATTGAAGGATTTGTTTAGATGAAAGATTATCCTCAATAGGACCACAGTGAACAGCATGTGAGCTTGCAGTAAAAATGAGAGAGTATTAGAAAAAACAGAGCAGAGATGTCTGTTTTCTATATTTTAGCAGTCAAGGAAGCATGATTTTTATTGTTCAAATCAATTTTTGAAATATAAATATGACACCATTTGTTCAATAGGAAACAAATCACTAATTTTAAAGAAGTTATCCTCTCTGTGGATCTCCTGAATGAAAGATGATAGAAGGGGGTACCAAATTACTTTTAGCAAAAGATTCTCCCTGGTAGTCAACTGTGGCTGTTGCTTTTACATTTTTGCCAAAAAAGGTCTTCTGAAACTACTGTACCACAAATCATATGGATATAAGTGCTTTCCTCTACTGATACAAATGTGTTTTCTATTTAGCTCTGTGTTATTTATTTTTTTCTGGGAGGGGGTGGGCTGGGGCTCCTCAGCTTGGAGAAAAGAGGGATGAGGGGAGATATGATAGAGGTCTATAAAATAATGAATGGAGTGGAATGGGTAGACGTGAATCGTTTGTTTACTCTTTCCAAAAATACTAGGACTAGGGGGCACGCAATGAAGCTCCAAAGTAGTACATTTAAAATGAATCAGAGAAAATGTTTCTTCACTCAACGTGTAATTAAACTCTGGAATTTGTTGCCAGAGAATGTGGTAAAGGCAGTTAGCTTAGAGGGGTTTAAAAAAAGGTTTGGATGGACCATTATTCTGGGATAAGCAGCATAAAATGTTATGAACGTTTTTGGGATCTTGCCAGGTATTTGTGACCTGGATTGGCCACTGTTGGAAAAAGGATGCTAGGCTTGATGAACCTTTGGTCTGTCCCAGTGTGGCAATACTTATGTACTGATGGGTCATGGGCAGGGAATGGGTGTGGAAATGTTATTCAGCTAGCTCATTCACATTAGCACACACTAACCCCTGGATTCTATAAACAGCGACTAAAGTTACATGTGCAAATCAGTGCGTGTAGCCAATTTGCGCACACATCTTAATTGGTTAACAAGCTAATCAGTGCTAATAATTGGCCATTATCAAGCAATTATCAGCACTATTTGGCACTAATTTATATTTACCTGCACAACTTTCTAAGTGCATTTTGTAAAGTAGTATGCGTAAATTTGAATGCGTGGATTACTAAAGGGTGTGTGGCCATGGGAGGGTCATGGGCATTCCTAAAAATTCCATGCACTGTTACAGAACGTACCTGATCTGTGCCTAAATTAGGTACAGGTATTTACACCAGGTTTTAGTTGGTGTAAGTGGTCGCACCTAAATTTTAGTTGCGGGGACAGGTGCTACATGTATTTTATAAATCATGCCTAACTTTAGGCGAAACATATAGAATAGTGTTAAGTGCAGTTTTGTTTTGGTGCTGATTTTTCAGGCACCATTTATAGAATCTAGTCCTTACTGGGTAAAAAACGAGGGGGGCAAAAACGCCCGTCAGGGGCATCCTTTATTGATGCCCCAGGTCGCCGCTGCTCCCCTCTCCGTCTACACCAATATAAAAGTACAAAAAAAAAAAGGATCGGGAGGGGGGCAAGGGCGCTCGTCCGGAGCATCCTGTATGGACAGCCTTGCCCCCCCCCACTGCTCCCCGCTTCCTGCCGCTTCCCCCCCCCCATGAAAATGCGAAATTTTAGTAGCCCCGTCCCCTCCCTTCCTGTTCCTCTGCTTTGCCAAAACTCCGCCTCCCGTCATTCCTCCACCCCGTGCCCCGCCCCTGCCGCCCCCCCTGAGGTCGACTACGCCGCTCCCCCCCTCCACCGAGATCCCCCTCTGTATTACGGGCCCGAGCAGCGCTTCTCACCTCTTTCTGAAGGCGCTGCACGGGCAGGAAGAAGATCTGTTCCATCTGTTGTTGGCCGCAGAGTCTTCATGACGTCTCTTCTTCCCTGGCCTAGGGCCGCCTCCTTCTGACATAGGTAACCTACGGTTTCTTGGGGGGGGGAAGCGGCGGAAAGCGGGGAGCAGCGGGGAGGGGCAAGGCCGTCCATACAGGATGCTCCGGACGAGCGCCCTTGCCCCCCTCCCGATCCTTTTTTTTTGTGCTTTTATATTGGTGCAGACCGGGTAGCCATGTGTATGTGTTGTGGCTTTGTTTTTTGTTTGTTTGCGGCATGCGCAGAGCAGCCAGCATAACGCTTGGCTGCTCTGTGCATGCTTTAGGGGCCGTTTAACGATGGGGATAGCGAATGTGTGATACATTCTTCTTTTCAATACCGCACCGAACATTTCTGAAGTGTTTTTTTTTAGCATTCTTCGTTTTTTCATATTCGTTAAGCACTTTTACGATTTTGATTTTTTTAACGTTTGGTTGATGCATCTGGGCCTTAGTGCTTCTAAACAGGAAGCGGTAAGTTCTCCTGTGTTAATTTTTTTATGCAGGTCTCACGTGCTAATGAATAAATTTAGTATTGGACCTGCCAAAAGAAAAAAAGCCCTATTTTGGGCCACACTTTAAAAGGGCTTAGTGTGAGGGAAAGTCTCACATTAAAACATGCTAAGGGCCAAATTCTATAAATGGTCCCTTCAAAATCAGCACCGAAAAACCACACGGTTAGCGTGATTCTATAAACTATGCCTAAAGTTAGGCATAGCTTATAGAATATGCACACATGCCATTCAGAAGGATATAAACAGGATGGAGTCAGTCCAGAGGGCAGCTACAAAATTGGTAAGCGGTCTCAGTCATAAAACATATAGGGACAGGCTCATGAACCGCAACATGTATACACTGGAAGAGAGGCAGGAGAAAGGGGATATGATAGAGACGTTTAAATACCTCAGTGGCAGTAATGTACAGGAGGTGAGCCGTTTTCAAATGAAGGAAAACTCAGGTATGAGGGGGCATACGATGAAGTTAAGAGGAAATAGGCTTAGGAGGAATCTAAGAAAATTATCTTTCATGGAAAGGGTGGTGGATTCATGGAATGGCCTCCCAGTGGGGGTCGTAGAGACGAGGACTGTCTCAGAATTTAGGAAAGCGTGGGACAGGCATGTGGGATCCCTTAGGAAAGGAAGAGTTAGAGGGATGGGCAGCCTGGATGAGCCACTTGGCCCTTATCTGCTGTCATATTTGTATGTTTCTAAAATGTAGGCGCTTCTATTTTAGGCCACCTAAAACCAGGTCTAAATACGTGTGCCTAAGTTAGGTGCAGGTCAGGTGTATTCCATAATAGTGCACATAGTTTTTTGAAATGCCCACAACCCGCCCATTCTGCATTCATGACCATGCCCCCTTTCCAACTCTGTGCATTAGAATTTACACACACCGTGTTGTAGAATATGCCTAGAAAGCAGAAGTGGAGCCAGGATGAGGCAAGTTGACGGCGCAGGGGGAGCGAGAGCGGACTTCTGCCAGCGCACATTTTCACTGCAACAGGACGAAAAAAAGAGGCGCCGGCAGAATTCCGTTTGGGGGAGCGGCAGCTCCCCTGGCACCCCACCTAGCTACGCCACTGCTAGAAAGTTGTTCGTGTATATTCTAATTAAAGCCAATTAGTGCTGCTAATCAGTTTGTAAGTACCCCCATACCAGATACCAGTTTTATGTATCATATTCACTGGGGAGATCCTGAAAATATTGATATTGAATATATATATATATATATATATATATATATATATATATATTGAAGATGCACCTGTTTGAAGAGACTTACGATAAGAATCCTCCTTAATGACTTGATTCCATTCTGTATCTAAACCAACTAATACTGATCCCTTCTAATTTGATTATGTTAATCATATTATCACTATTGGTCATTATATCTTACCTGTTTTATTTTGTGTTATATAAATCATTCTACTGACCTATTTACCTAATTCCTTACACAGAAATATGTTAAATTAGACCAAACCCTTACTCTATTTATGATTATACCTTTTGCAATATAATGTAAGCCACATTGAGCCTGCAAATAGGTGGGAAAATGTGGGGTACAAATGCAGCAAATAAATAAATAAATAAAATAAAATACTGATTAAGTGTGCCTCCACAAGAGATTTGAGAAGCACTGTTTTAAAGATTGGAATAGTTAAAATTAGGTAGACAAAGTAGAAAATTCCTTGTATAGAATAGGTTATCTGTGATGATGATCCCTTAAGAGGCTCACGGGGTTAGTCTTTTTATATGAATGCACTACATTTTGCTGCTTCTTATAAGCTGTTGAAATGCCTAACCTTCCATTTGGAAGCCATGAGAACTGATGTAGAAAGCAAAACAATTGTTTTTGAAAGTAATCTTTTTGTTGGCCGCATCTGATATTTTCTGATATTTATATTCTTGTTCAGTCATGTTGATAGTCATTTGTGAACTAGTAATATTTGGCTTTTGGCATTTGCAAAATGTTTTTTTTAAAAAGAAATATTATAATTATATTGTATTTTAATATGTTGGTAAGTTGAAGAAAGGTTTGCAGATAATAACATGAAAACTATTTTAAAGAGTCCTTTTACTAAGCTGCACCAAAATGTGGCCTTAGCACACCTTTATGCATAGTTACAAAATGGACAATTTTCTATTTTCTGAATTAATGACCAGTAGTGCAAAAAAAAAAAAAAAAAAAAGCAAGCAAGTGCATGAGCCCCTACTGCCGCCTATTTTGTGCTAACTGAAATTTTATTTATTTGTTTGTTGCATTTGTATGCCACATTTCCCTATCTATTTGCAGGCTCAATGTGGCATACATCGTACTGGAGGTGCGTTTGCAGTCTCCGGTGTTTACAAATACAGAGTGATGTTGAGATGAGATAAAGTTTATGTGGGACAGCCACATAAGGGCGTTGAACAGTGGGAGAGTTGTGTTTTGTGCATTTTGAATTGTAGTGTTATTGTGTTGCAGAGATCAGGCATTTGTTGGGTTGGTAGGGTATGCCTTTTAAAAAGATAAGTTTTTAGTGTTCTCCGGAAGTGTAGGTGGTCATACGAAGTTTTCATGGCTTTTGGTAATGTGTTCCACAATTGGGTGCTTGTGTAGGAAAAGTTGGATGCGTAGGTTGATTTGTATTTGAGTTCTTTGCAGCTTGGGTAGTGCAGGTTTAGGTATGTTCGTGCTGATTCGGATGTGTTTCTCGTAGGTAGGTAAATCAAGTCTGTCATGAAATGCCCACTCACTGCCCCCAGGCATGCCTCCTCAGCAAGAAAATAAGATTTCCTTAGCACTCATGACCCTGTTTACTAAGGTATGCTAGGGTTTTTAGTGCATGCTAAAAATGATCATGTGCTAACTGTATAGACACCCATAGAAATATTATGGGCATCTACATGGTTAGCACATGCTAAAAATGCTAGCAAGCCTCTAGTGCTACCTAGTAAACAAGACCCTCAGTTTGGGCATGCACTTTGTAGGCATCTCGCAGTAAGCTCTTTTCAGCTGCAGTAGGCATATGCTAGTGATTATTGCAGCTTTGTAAAAGGACCCCCATGGTAGTTATTTTAGAAGCATCCCCACATGTCAATGTTGGGTTAAAAACATCTGGAGAGGCCCAGACATTTAAATGCCATTTCAAAACAGGGACCATTCATGCGAGGAGAAAATACATCCAGATGTCAAGGAGGCCTGGGGAGGTCAGGGAGGGGGATTGGTCTGGGTTGGGCTACAATATAGACATGCATTCCTTATCCCATTCAGGGAATCTGATCTGTGTGAAGAAACATACCCCCCTGTTTACTATGCTGCGTGGCAACGCCAACACAGCCCATTCAAAGTGAATGGGCTATGCCGGCATTACTGCACCACCAGCCACTAGTGCAGTTTAGTACACAGGGGGGATAGCTTTCTCATGATGTGAGCACTACCCCCAATCAAGCCCCCACCATGATTTTATTTATTTAGATTTTGCTCACATCTTTTTCAGTAGTAGCTCAAAGTGAGTTACATTCAGGTACACTGGATATTTCTCTGTCCCAGGAGGGTTCACAAACTTGGTTTGTACCTGAGGCAATGGAGGGTTAAGTGACTTGCCCAAGATCACAAGGAGCAGTAGTGGGATTTGAACTGGGCACCTCTGGATTGCAAGACTGGTGCTTTAACCACTAGGCCACTCCTCCACTCCCAGCTTCTATACCCAATGGCACTCAAAACTCCAACACTGAGGTTCTTCCTGGTGGGACCTAAATCCTCTAAACTGCAATCTCCCATGACATCACCTGAAGGTCCCCCATCACACGTGGTTAAGAATCCAAAATGTGGCACCCTTCCCCAAGTTAACAACCTTCTGACTTGGACAACTACTACTACTACAAATCATTTCTATAGCGCTACCAGTCGTATGCAGTGCTTCACAAATTTAACATGAAGAAAAGACAGTCCCTGCTCAAAAGAGCTTAAATTCTCCCTCATATTCTATTAAAATCTGCCTCCACACTGGGGGAGAAGGTATGTTAGATATACTTGATATAATTGAATATAAAGTTACAATTGTATGGCAGATATCTTACCTCAATGGCTGCCATAATTTTTTTTCAGTACTATAATAAGAAATTGAGTGATTTCTGCTTTTTATTACATTGAACATATGGTAATTTAATGTGAGGAAGTATTTAGATAAGATTTTTCTTAAAAAGCAAACAGTAAAGTTTTGATTTACATCACACCTTTTCCGTGGTCTAGTCTAGAGTACTTCATGCATAGTGGTTCAAGGTGAGTTACGTTCAGGTACAGCTGATATATCCTCATCTCCAGAGGGCTTGAAGTCTGTTTGCACCTGTGGCAATGAAATGTTAAGTGATTTGCCTAAGATTACCAGAAGCATTTGAAACTTGTCTTTCCTGGTTCTTAGAACGCTGTGTTAATAACTTAGGGGTCCTTTTACTAAGGTTCGCTGAAAAATGGCCTGCAGTAGTGTAGATGTGTGTTTTGGGCGCGCACAGAATTATTTTTTAGCGCACCTACAAAAAATGCCTTTTTAAAAATTTTTGCCAAAAATGGACGCGTGGCAAAATGAAAATTGTTGCGCGTCCATTTTGGATCTGAGACCTTACCACAAGCCATTGACCTAGTGGTAAGGTCTCACGCAGTAACTGGTCGGTAATGGTCTATGTGCATCAAATTCCACTTGATATGCATAGCTGCCACGTGTCAGAAAATAAAAAAATATTTTTCATATGCCAGTAGTGGACTTGCGCCAAAATTGAAATTATTACAAGGGCAACGCAGTAACCGGGCGGTAACTCCAATTTGGCATGCATTGGACATGCGTAGGCACCTGTCCTGCTTATTTTTGAAGGAGAAGGACACTCATCTTCCGACACAAATCGGGAGATGGGCGCCCTTCTCCTAAGGGCGGCCAAATCGGCATAATTGAAAGCCGATTTTGGCCATCCTCAACTGCTTTCCATCGCAGGGACGGCCAAAGTTCAAGGGGGTGTGTCGGCAGTAAACCGAAGACGGGACGAGGCCATGGTTAACAGATGGGCGTCCTTGACCGATAATGGAATAAAGAAGGGCGGCCCTGATGAGCATTTGGCCGACTTTACTTGGTCCCTTTTTGTTCATGACCAAGCCTTGAAAAGGTGCCTGAACTGACCAGATGACCACCTGAGGGAATCGGGGATGATCTCCCCTTACTCCCCAAGTGGTCACCAACCCCCTCCCACCCAAAAAATAAATTAAAAAACATTTTTTTCCAGCCTCTATGCCAGCCTCAAATGTCATACCCAGCTCCATCACAGCATTATGCAGGTCCCTGGAGCAGTTTTTAGTGGGTACTGCAGTGCATTTCAGACAGGCGGACCCAGGCCCATCCCCCCTCCACCTGTTACACTTGTGGTGGTAAATGAGAGCCCTCCAAAACCCACTCGAAACCCACTGTACTCACATCTAGGTGTCCCCCATTACCCTTTAAGGGCTATGGTAGTGTTGTACAGTTGTGGGTAGTGGTTTTTCTTTTGGGGGGGGGGTTTGGGGGGCTCAGCACACAAGGTAAGGGAGCTATGCACCTGGGAGCAATTTGTGAAGTCCACTGCAGTGGTTGATGTCCTGGCTTGTGAGGGGGACCAGTGCACTACAAATGCTGGCTCCTCCCATGACCAAATGGCTTGGATTTGGCTGGTTTTGAGATGGGCGTCCTTAGTTTCCATTCTCGGCGAAAACCAATGTCGGCCATCTTTAAGGGCGGCCATCTCTAAGGTCGACCCAAATGTTTAGATTTGGCTGTTCCTGACCATATTATCGAAACGAAAGATTGCTGCCCATCTTGTTTCGATAATATGGTCGGGGTGCCCCTTTCCAGGGTCATCCTTAGAGATGGGCGCCCTTATAGATGGGCGCCCCCGTTTGATTATGCCTCTCCAAGTGGCTTAGTAAAATGGTCCCTTAGTCACTAGTGTAGGTTGCCTAGACAAATTACATCTTCTGCAATCCTGAGGGAATCTCTCTCTGGCACAATGAAAGTATTACGGGAAGTGCAGGACATTTGAGAAACCAAGATCATACTCAATAATCCTTGGCTTGGAAGGGAGGTTAATTCGTTATTACATATGCAAAAGTAACCCATTTGGTGACATTGTCCCTTGTAACAAAATGAATTTGTTTTTATTTATTAGCAGAATTTGATATATCCCTTTTCAAATGAACAAGGCAGTGTACAATAGATTTTTTAAAAAGTAACAAAAATACCCCCAGAAAGGGGTGGAGAATGGTCGGTGAATGGTCATCGACTCTGCCTTATTACTGGCAAAGTGGTAGTTACTTGAAGAATAAACGAGCAGATCAAAGTGACGTCCAAAGGATTTTATTAGAGATATCGTATATAAGAAAGTTGCCCGACAGTGACGGAGTACTGCTTTGTGATTTGAGAACATAATAGGACTTGCCGCCTGTGCTGGTTTTTTCTTCTTTTACTCTTTCTTGTCCTCATATGAGTATTGCAATTGTTCCTTTTGGGAGGATACATTTTAGCCCCTGACGCAGCCCTCTGTGGGCGAAACACAGCCTGTGTCGGGCAACTTTCTTATATACGATATCTCTAATAAAATCCTTTGGATGTCACTTTGATCTGCTCGTTTATTTTCCACATTGGATCTTGCAGATCGCTTGCCTTGTTGTTTTTTGGGAACCTCAAAGTGGTAGTTACTTCATGTTAGCTGTTAATGCAGCAAATAATGCAGCACAATTAATGCCTCCTAAATCGGTATAGTTAACTGCATGGTGTTATATGCAATGCAGTAAATATACGGTAAATACATACGATTCTGTGAAAGTTCCAAACAGTTAATGGACATCAATTTTGGCAATTACATTTACGTGCTAAATGTTTAGAATATTAGTATATATGTGCATATGTGCACACCTACACATGTATATGCCAGTCACGCCACCTAAGCACTATTCTGCAAATAACCATTTAACTCACAAGCATGTATTTGCAAGAGGGGTACATGGGCAGAGTAAAGTTTCAGTGACATGGAGCTTCATTATCCTGTGGCTTGAGATTGTTCTTTTTCAAGTGATAAGGATTATTACTGGAGCACATCAGTCAGACATAATTTTACCAAGTGGAGACTAAAGAGGAAATTCTATATATGGTGCCTTAAAAATCAGCACTGTAAAACCACGTGGTTAATGTGATTCTATAAAGTATACCAAAAGTTCAAGCGCTGTTCTTGCACCTAAAATTTAGGTACAACCATTTAGGTCACCTAAGACCAGGCCTAAATACCTGTGCCTAAATCGGGTATATTTTATAATAGTGTGTATAGTTTTTTGAAACGCCCACAACCCCTGCATTCCACACCCATGGCCATGCTCCCTTTTTGACTGTGCACATTTGAGTTTACACGTGCCGCAATATAAAATACGCCTAAAAAGTTGTGTGTATAAATTCTAATTGAAGCCAATTAGTCCCACTAATTGATTGATAAGTACCTATTATCAACACTGATTGGCTTGCTAATCAATTAAGTTGTGCTCGCAATTTGACCATGCAGCCAAATTAGTGTGCACACCTTAAGGCACCCTATATAGAATTTGAGGGTTATTGAATAAGGCAACAGGGTGAATATTTATGACCCTGATGCAGGTGTAAGCCAAAACGTGGCTGCGTTGGGCTTCTCCGAATAAAGTGATTTTACTATACTGCACTGGAGAGTGTGTTTTATCCAAATCTTTTGCATACTTTTCAGAGCATGAGTGGGACATAGGCAGGGATCCCACTCACACACATTACGTACAGAATACTGTAAGTTAGGCTCTCATACTTACACCAGCTCTATGTCTATTAATGTGCTTCTCAATTCTAGGCACGTTAATACCCTTTCTCTAAAGGAAAGTAGATTCCTACCACGTGTCCTCTGGATGCCTAATTCTAGGCAGCCTTTTATAGAAATGCCTGCTTGCACGGGAACTGCAAAACCCTATCACAGTTCAGTAATTCTGCCCAAACTGACATACCGTATGGTACTGATGTTTTCATTTCATTTAAAAATGACAGCACATTCCTAAAGAATTACTGAAAACATATATGTGATCTAGTTTGTGGGTATCTATATCTTTTTATACCATCAGTAGCGATTTATATAATTATAATAATTTTGAAATTTGTGAAAGACAATTTTAATGTTAAGGTATCAGCTTTGTGACATCAAAATTCCTCATTAGCATGCAATCTACAGAGTCTAGAGAAATAAAGCTGGGGGATATTATTAAACCAATAAATAAAATCTATAAAGCAAATCCATCTCTCCCCGAGGGAGGAGGGATGGCTGCAGTTTGTCCAGCACAAAGCATTTTACTTTAACTCAGTGGTTTACAATCTATCTTCATTTCTCTGCAGCGTTTCTCTGCATTTTGGGATTGGATCATGCAGAATGAATGCTGATTAGAAGTGAAGGGGTGAGGAGTGACACAGTCAGCAAGTTTTAAACGAGGACTATCTGACTATGTAACAGGCAGAATAAAAGTTGTAATAGAAAAAAAAACTGTAGCTTATATCTGCAGGGCTTCAACCAGAGTATGGGATCAAATCATATAAGGAACAAAATATATTTGATCTCAACAATCAGACCATCCTTTTAAACGGTAGCAATATTTAGAAATCAGCAGCCTTTCTAAATTCAAGAACAACACAAAATCTGGGTCAGAAAACTGAGGTGTGTCTCTTCATCCAAAAAAATGCATACATTGTTACCATTCACAGTAAGGAAAGGTTACAGTACCAAAGCTACATAGATTTGATAACTGTTAGATATTCATGTTTGTACTTGTCTGTGCATAGTGTTCTTGATGGACGAAATATCAGAAATGTTTTGAACTACAGGATTTAGTCATTATTTTTTGTTTTCAGGCTCATACTAAAATTGCATATTGATAATATATATATATATATATATATATATATATATATATATATATATATATATATATATACACTACTTATCACTTCTAAAGCGCTACAAGGCATACGCAGCGCTGAACACCATACTTGAAAAGACAGTCCCTGCTCAAAGAGCTCACAATCTAACTAGGACAGGCAAACAGACAGAACAACTAAGAGGTAAGGGAATTAAAGAGGTGGGGATAAAAGGGTACAGGGCAAGTGAGTAGTGGTTAGGAGTCAAAAGCAGCGTTAAATAGGTGGCCTTTTAGCCTGGATTTGAAATTGACCAAAGACGGGGCTAGACGTACAGGCAACATATTCTGGTAGCAATAGAATATGGACAGCAATCATCATTTGAGAAACAGTACAGGTCTAATACTGTTTCTCAAATGATGATTGCTGGCCATATTCTATTGCTACCAGAATATGTTTAGTGTTTTGAAGACAGAAGCAACCCCACTTAACTTAATACAATACTTTGGTATTTCCAAAGTCATTCACACATCCTAAAACTACAAATTAGGTTCCTTTATTTGTCATGAATGAAAAAACAAGCCACAACTAATTAACATTCTGCTAGAATGACCTGTCTTCAACTGTATCTTCATCTATCTTTCATTCACTTTTCAATCAATGCTTCTACTCAATCACTGTCTTATCTTTGTGTCAGTGTGCATGGGAGGACAAAGAACAATGCTGATTAAATGTCTACACTTACATATATTTTCCAGTGTAGATAAAAGGACTAAAAACACTGCCATTTTTAAATTTTTATTTTCTGAAAGACAAAATACTATAACATATATATATATATATATATATATATATATATATATATATATATATATATTTAACTCTCTCCATTTATTGTTCATTATTCTTCTGTTTGACACCATTATTGACTGAACTCAAAGTAAAACAACTAATAAGTAATATATTTTATACTCAGTGTATGATTTTTATTAAAAAGAGCTTGATGTTCATAGTTTCCTAGTGATTTCCACAGGTAGTTTGTATTTTTGTGACACGTATGATCAATTTTAGGAATTTGCAGAACATGTTTTTAGTGATTAGAATCGAAACACAAGGAGTGGGAACTGGATCAGGCTCTTCAAAAACAGACTCAGGACACCGAAGCAAAATACAGATGTTTACTAAACCTGACTTGATATGGCAGTGGCGATCCAAATCTCTCTCATGAATATTCATTGTGGATATCCTAAAATCCTGACTGGCTGGGGTGCCTCCAGGACCAGGTTCGGGAACCACTGATTTATACCAAAGGAAACCTGGTGTAAATCCTTACCAGTAACTCAGGCATGAATCTCCCGAATTCTATAATGCTGTGCACTCCTGACCCACCCATGCCCCTCCCATGGCCATACCCATTTCAGATGCATACTAAGAAATTTACATGCACATCTTTATAGAATAGTTCATAGCAAGATGAGTGCGTAAATCCAAATTGTTTCCAATTAACGTGAATAATTGTTTGTTAGTGCCCAATTATTGGTTCTAATAGGCTTTTTACTTAATTAAATTGCTCATGCAAATTGGGCACCCAACTTTGTGTGTGCAATTTTAAGCACCATTTTTTGTAGAATTTGGGGTTTAGTGTCCAACCGGCAATTATGCATGTAAACGTTACACTACCGGAAAAGATGTTGCAGTAAACTGTAAAATTAGCAGAAGAGGCTGACATCCCAACACTTACATGAATAATTTATGCCCAAACAGGATTTTTTTTTTGTGTTAGAATAATGCAACAGTTTTGAAACCTGCAAAGGAGACAAGATGATAGTCCTTAAGGAAAATAGGAGTAAAGAATGAAAATAAATGATTGAAAGCAGTTCCCCAAATTCAGAGCAATAAAACAATCCTAGCAACAAGGTTCTGAGGAAAAGCCCTTTAAAGCGCAGATTACCAATAGTCTATCCCTATGTTACAACATGCTGATCATTGTAAACACACTGGGGCCAATATTCAGACCATGGGAGGGAACCTGGTTAACTCCTACGGTCGGTGGTCAGCCTGGATATTCAATACCAGGTCATTTCCAGTGATCAACATTGAATATCTCTCCCCCCCCCCCCCCCCCCCGATATTCAAAAGCAGCTAATCAGCCAGGGTTGGCACCTGGCTAGTTAAATGCCTCATAACCAGCAGCGGATAACTGGCTATCTCCCATTGAATATCACTAGTTAGCGGCTAGAAAATCGCTAGTTATATGGGGGCGATATAACCATCTATCAGCAGATTGTCAACCCCACTTCAGCAGCTATATGTGGCCGTGTGAATACATGGAATATCTTTGGCCGGTTTGAACATAACCGGCTATGCTTAGCCGGCTATATTCAAACCAGCCAAAAATAAACCGGATATTCAATGCCAGTCACTGGAAACAACCTGGCATTGCATATCTGGGTTTAACGCTAACCATGGGAGTTAACCAGGCTAACTCCCACGGTCTGAATATCGGCCCCCTGGTTTATTTTTAGCCAGTTTAAGGTTAACCAGCTAAGTTGATATTCAAAGATAGATGGTTAACTTTAAACTGGCTAAAGATATACCAGCTGTTTAAATGGCTACATATAGCTGCTAAAGTGGGGTTGAAAATCTGCTGATAGCTGGTTATATCACCCCATATAACTAGCTATCTGCTAGCCGTTAACCAGTGATATTCAATGGGAGATAGCCTAAAGAGGGGACATTTGCCGTTGTCGAGGAGGAGATTGGGTTGATGCAGGAGAGCACTGACCGGAGGCTGAGTTGATATTCAAAGATAGATGGTTAAGTTTAAACTGGCTAAAGATATACCAGCTATTTAAGTGGCTCGATGTAGCTGCTTACAATAGCCAGATATGGATCGAATATTACTACTACTACTTATCATTTCTATAGTGCTACTAGACGTACGCAGCGCAGTACACTTGAACATGAAGAGACAGTCCCTGCTCGACAGAGCTTACAATCTAATTAGGACAGACAAACAGGACAAACAAGAGATAAGGGAATATTAAGGTGAGGATGAACAAGTGAATAAGGGTTAGGAGTTAAAAGCAGCATCAAAAAGGTGGGCTTTTAGCTTAGATTTGAAGACGGCCAGAGATGGAGCTTGACGTACCAGCTCAGGAAGTCTATTCTAGGCATATGGTGCAGCAAGATAAAAGGAACGGCGTCTGGAGTTAGCGGTGGAGGAGAAGGGTGCAGATAAGAGAGCTTTCCCCAGTAAACGGAGTTCCTGGGGAGGAATGTATTTGTAGCATTTGTATCCCACATTTTCCCACCAATTTGCAGGCTCAATGTGGCTCAATGTAGGGAGAGAGGAGAGTGGAGAGGTACTGAGGAGCTGCAGGAATTTGAACTGTATGCGGAAATGGATAGGAAGCCAGTGAAGTGACTTGAGGAGAGGGCTGATATGAGCATAACAACACTGGCGGAATATTAGTTGTGCAGCAGAATTTTGAACAGACTGAAGAGGAGAGAGATGGCTAAGTGGGAGACCTGTGAGAAGCAAGTTGCAATAGTCTAAGCGAGAGGTGATAAGAGTGTGGATGAGGGTTCTGGTAGTGTGCTCACAATATTCAGGGATAACTGGCTATATTGCCTGATATAGCCGGGTATCTCCTAGGAACTAACTGGGAATATTCAACAGGAGATAACTGGGGGGATTTAAAGCAATTTTAGAAAACCTTTCTAGAGTACATGTAAAACTCTCCATCATGTACAAAGCAAATGCAGGGAGCAATCCTACATATACTTCTTTGCATAGATAAAGTATGATGAAGCTGGGTGGAGTTTGGGGTTTGCATGTATACTTTGCAAAATGCAATATACATGTTCAAACCCAGCAGGCATAAAAATACCTGTTGCTACTGGTTGCACACATAAACAATGATTTTAGAAGGAAAAGTATGTGTTTAATTTTATGTTTTTTTTTTAAGTAGAGAGGTGTGGTAGCCGTGTTAGTCCACTTTTAAAGGTAATCAATAGAAATAAAACAAAATAAAACATGGAAAAGAAAATAAGATGATGCCTTTTTTACTGCTTTGTCACCCTCCTATCTCCATGCATATCTCTCTGTCCCTCATCCACCCAACTCTTCCTGTCTCTCACCTATCCACCCCCATCCTGTTAGACTGTCACTGAAATGCTTTGATGTTTCACTTATATATACTGTCATCTACCAACATTTGCTTATTTCCAATCTGACGAAGAAAGGCAACCTTCGAAAGCTAATCAAGAAATGTATTAAGTTATGTCCAATAAAAAAGGTATCATCTTATTTTCTTTTCCATGTTTTTTTTAAAAATCACCACTTTTCATACACAGGAAACAAAATGAAGGGAAAAATATAGAAAGAGTAATCAGGACATACAAATAAAAATATATATAATCACATCATCATAAAGGGGTCCTTTTAGTAAGTAACTTATACTTACTGCAGGTTAAAATGCACTACCATGGGGCGCACTCAGGCATCCTGCGATGGTTTTTGCATGTGTACGTACTACTCATGTGCGCTGGATGCATGTTTGGTGGCAGAGAGTTGATGCATCTATGTCAGGGGCATAGCCAGACCTTATGGTGGGAGGGGGCAAGAGCCCAAGGTTGGGGGCACATTTTGAGTGCCACCCTGCCGCCACCCCCCCCACCGCCACGCCTCGTTTCGCCTCACCTCCCCCCGTCGCCACCGCCTTGCACCTTCTCGCATCCCCCTTTGCTTCCTCGCACCCCCTTGCCTCGCAAATACCTTTGGTGGCGGGGGTCCCCAACCCCTGCCAGCCAAAGCCTTCCTTCAGTTCTGTCTCCAGCGCAGCCGCATTTCTGCCCTGCTCTTCTTGCTCCTCCTGTCCTGTGCATGCTGACGCTCCTTCTCAGTTTCACGTAGAGCATCAGCATGCACAGGACAGGAGGAGCAAGAAGAGCAGGGCAGGAACGCAGCTGCACTGGAGACGGCATTGAAGAAGGCTTCGGCTGGTGGGGGTTGGAGACCCCCGCCAGCCAAACCAGGGGCCCGGACATAATTTGCGGGTGCCCAGGCCCACATGGCCCCTCGTAGCTACGCCCCTGATCTATACTGATCATTTGGTACATGGGCATTGCTACTCACTAACTGATTAGCACAGGATTAACAGGTGACCCCTTACTTCTTACACAATAGGTGGCAGTAAGGGCTCATGCACTAATGGTCATATATCAATGGGGAAATTAGCACATGGTCATTATTGGAAAAATAGAAAAATCTGCCTTTTACCAGCTGCTTCAGGTTTATTTTTTTTATTGTTATGGTTTTTATTATTGTGTTTGTTTTTTGTTTTTTTCACGAGACGCTTGTCAGACAAAAGTTTTGTCTTTTTTAAATCATTGATCCCTTTATACCTCAAAAGAGCCTGCATGAAATTTGGGCCTTAGATGGTGGGATTCACAGTTGTTTACAAACGCCAAAAGAAAATAAGTCACATAGGGCTCCTTTTACAAAGCTGCGGTACTGATTCCCAGTGCGGTAAATGAGACGAAGCCCATTCAATTCCCATGGGCTTTGTCACAATCACCGCACAGGAATCAGTACCGCGGCTTTGTAAAAGAAGCCCTCAATTACTTAAAGGGTTATAATACTGATTGCATTGCTTAGAGCTTAATTGGATTTTGGAAGGGAGGTTTTTCATGCCTATGAGGTCACTACTCGATAAATCCTATCACTAAGACTAATGTGAAGGTGGAGTTCTGATACTTTTTCCTCCCTTTTGCCATCATACTACAATATTAGCAAAATACTACAATATTAGCAAAATTCGCCCCTTCCTTTCTGAATACGCTGCCAGAACCCTTATCCACACCCTTGTCACCTCTCGCTTGGACTATTGCAATTTACTTCTCACTGGTCTTCCACTCAGCCATCTCTCTCCTCTCCAATCTGTCCAAAATTCTGCAGCACGACTTATTTTCCGCCAGAATCGTTATACCTACACTGGCCCACTCCTCAAGTCACTTCATTGGCTCCCTGTCCGCTTCCGCATTCAGTTTAAACTTCTCGTACTGACCTTTAAATGCATCCACTCTGCAGCCCCCCATTAACTCTCCACTCTCATCTCTCTCTACATTCCTCCCCGTGAACTCCGCTCGCTGGACAAATCTCTCTTGTCGTCCTCCTTCTCTTCCACTGCTAACTCCAGGCTTCGCTCCTTTTCTCTCGCGGCACCTTATGCCTGGAATAGACTTCCTGGACCTATACGTCTAGCTCCATCTCTACCTGTTTTCAAATCTATGCTGAAAACCCACCTTTTCACTGCTGCTTTTTAGCTCCCATTAATTCCTTCACCTGTAACTGTCTTGTCTGTCTGTATTATTTAGATTGTAAGCTCTTTTGAGCAGGACCTGTCTCTTTGTATCAGGTGTTCAGCGCTGCGTGCGTCTGGTAGCGCTATACAAATGCTAATAATAATAATAATAATCATACTCTTTGCTAGCTTGCTATATATTTAGGAATTATTGATTTGCCAATATTTACAGGAAGGTTTTGTTTACAAACACTTACTGTAGGATGCCTGAGTGTGTCCTGTGGTATGCCTTTGTAAAGTGCATTACAGTGATTCAGCCTTGATGTTATTATGGCGTGAACCAATGCGTTATGACTTGTCTTCTCAATGTACAGCAAGAGACAGTGTAGTTGTTGCAGATAATAGAAGAAAATCCTGAAGATTGTTTGTTTGGTTATATGGGATTAACATAGGTATGGAGTCCATCTGCATCCCAAGGTTCCTGACCTGTAGTTTAAGGAAGAGTCACTGGCTCCCAAAATGGATTTTGATGTTGGGTATGTAATTGCTTCTTTTAGGGACTCACAAGAGCTCTATTTTTCTTGCATTCAGACAAAGTTTGTTGTTTTTAGCCCATTTTTGGATTCTGCAAAACAGGTAGTCAATTTATTCAGGGCTGTAGTTAAGTCTGGTTCTATGGGTATGAATAGCTTGTACATCATCCGTATAGATGTAGAACTAAGTATCCATCAACTGAATCAGCTCAGCTAGAGGCTTAAGGTAGATGTTAAACAAAATAGGCAACACTATGGATCCTTATAGTTCCTCAAAGGCCAGTGCCCAAGGTGGCATTGAACTGCTGCTGAACAATATGAATTGTTATTTATTTATTCAATAGACAGAATCTGAAGTAGGTAAATACTGTGCCATGGATGCCTTTTTCTGCCAGGTGAACTAACATGATATTGTGGTCCACAGTGTCAATAGCTGCTGAGATATCCGGCCATAGTAACATCAAAGCAAATCTCCTGTCACAGACCATCTTCATTCCATAAATGGGCCTGAATCCAGATTGACAGTTTCTCTCTTCTAGTCAGTTCTTGAGCTGAATGTAAATTATTTGTTCTATAAGTTCCCCTAGAAATGGGATGTTAGATACTGACTGGCAACTTTCAAGCTTGTCCTGGTCAAAGTAGTCCTTCTTTAGTGGTGAGCACACCGCTGCCCTTTTCAATGCTATTGGTAGTTGCCCATTAGAAATGGGTTTATGATTTTTGTAGCCCTTGCTATGAGGCCCCTGCTTGCTTACTGCACGATCTTTGATGGGCATGGGTTGAGGGAGCAGGTGAATGGTCAAAGGCCCATGCACTGCCATATAAGGGACCTGAATTTGATTCCTGTGTCAGTCTTATTTGGGCCAGTTGACTCTAGGGGTAGAATAGAGGCAGTATTAACAGCATGAGGGGAGGGGAGATCCTTATAAATTAAGGAAACAAAAAAACAGAGATTGCAACAATTGAAGGCTGATGCATCATGCTACTGGCCCCAGTTCTAATTTAGCTTGAAAACTGAAGGAGCAGGAAGAAATTAACTATCACCAGTGCTTTTTTTGAGGGGGTACTTGGGGGTGCTGAGTACCTGCACCTTTTCCATTGTCTGCTAAAATTGACCCATGGTCCCGAAGTTTTAATGAAAGAGCTCAGGCTCTACACACCAATTCTGCCTTGTCATAGATTCTGTGACTGGTTGCAGGGGGCCTGACTATTGTGGGGTGGGTCTCTCAGTGATCACCCCAACCCTGAAGTGCGGCCTGGCATTTGAGTACCAGCACCTTTTTTGCTAGACAAAAAGCACTGACTATCACAAACAGGGACAGACATGCTAAGGCCCATGTACCAAACCTAGTCTGTAGGCGTATAAATGCTGGCTTGTTCAGCAGTACCAATTTTTCATTCCCAGTCTGCCACTGCCCATATCACAGAACTCCTGTCTGTCACTCTGACACAACCTTCTTTTGGAGTCCTGATTGTCTCCCTTTAATGATGTACTGATATCTGCATGTCGTTAAAGATGGAGATCCAAGGCTCTGAGGGATGATAGTAGCAGAGCATTTGGCAGGAATACAGGCACTCACCAGCCTCTGCTTTCCTCTTGGCATTGTCATTAGAAGCAATGGCAAGGGAAAATCTTAAAAAATCACAAACTATGGTAAATAATGAACATTCATGAATGTTAATGCATTCTAAAGCAGTAGCATGCATGATTCAGTAAATCTAGCCCTCAGTCTTTATCTCAACCCTGATCAGATTTACATCAAGAGTAAGTTTAGGCCAGGTCTCCCTTTTGTTGTGCAGCTATTCTTATTTTCTTTGGGAGATTATTAACTAAAATAATGTTTCCTACCTTAGAAAAGCATGGAAACAAGGTATGCCACCTTCTTTCCTTTGTCTCTTTTATTTTCCATTTACCTGCAATGCACAAGAAGTGTCAGTACAGAGTTTTCAAAGGGTATCATTTCATAGGTCTTTCTCTTGCTTTTAAAAACAATACCACTATCTCAGCAGGAGATAATGGTACCTGTTATTTCCAAAGCACTTTGCCAGATCCTCCTAGACAAGCATCTAGCACTCTCACTTAACATACATGACCTTTTTGTTCTATGTCTTCCTCACACTCACATTCACTTTCACATAGTCTACTGGTACCTACGTTGTATTTGTTCCTGCACTCATATGCCTCAGAACTGCTCATACACAATTAGACCTGTAAGAAAAGGACACTATATACAATATTTATACAACAAATGCAAACTTGTACTTGAAAAATAGAACTACTGGTAGTTTATTTAGATTTTTTTTTTGTTGTGAAATAGCATGTCTCCTTTCCATCAGCAGTTTGATTTCACTTTCAGACAGTAGAGCATCAATCATTTTAGCATGTGTTAGTTAAGTAACTATCATTATTTAAGTGCATGTTAGTTGAGCGTGGCATGGCTTGAGCAACTGCGTTATTTAAGTGCATATCAGTTAAGCATGGTGTTGCATGAGCAACTGCATCATTTAAGCGCATGTCTTAAGTGTGGCAATGCTTGAACAACTGCTTCATTTAAGCGCATGTCAGTTAAGTGTGGCATGGCTTGAGCAACTGCGTTATTTAAGTGCATATCAGTTAAGCATGGCATTGCTTGAACAACTGCATCATTTAAGTGCATGTCAGTTAAGCGTGGTGTCGCTTGAGCAACTGCATCATTTAAGTGCATGTCAGTTAAGGGTGGCATTGCTTCAGCAAATGCTTCATTTAAGCATGTCAATTAAGCATGTTGTCACTTGAGCAACTGCTGCATTTAAGAAAACCACACACACAGAAACAGTTCAGGGCTGTGCCACACATCCTTACCAGAAGAGCTAACAGAAGAGTAATACACACAGGCTCAACCAAGAACACAGAAACAGCTCAGGGTTGTGCCAGGAAGCACAACTAACCGAGGAGTAATTCACACAGATTCAAACAAGAACCACACACACAGAAACAGCTCAGGGTTGTGCAGGAAACACAGCTAACAGAAGAGTAATTCACACAGGTTCAGAAACAGCTGAGGGCTGTGCCCAGAGGCAAAGCTAACAAGAAGAGCAGTTCACTCAGCAGTAGCGTAGCCAGACCTCAATTTTTGGGTGGGCCTGGGGGTGGACTGGGTGGGCATGACCCACATATTTCCTCTCTGTCCATCCCCCTCCTGTAAAGATAAATACCTGGGCTGGCGGGGATCTCCAGACCCTGCCAGCTGAAGAATCTTCTGGAGGCCCCCAAGGCTTGAGAAGTCTTATCCCTGTGCCAGTCACCAGCGTGGCGGGAAGCAGCATTCAGCAGCGTTGCCTGCATGCCTGCCTTTTAAAATAATTTGTCTCCCCAGGCTCCGCTGCATTTACTTCTTCGCCCGTTGCAAAGCGCTGCCATTCGCACAGGCAGCTCCGCTCCCCTTTGCTGCGTCCATCCGGCCCTCTCTGATCCACTTCCTGTAGTGGATACATAGGGCCAGATGGACGCGGCACAGGGGAGTAGAGCTGCCTGTGTGAACGGCAGCGCTTTGCGACGGGTGAAGAAGTAAATGCAGTGGAGCCTGGGGAGACGAATTATTTTAAAAGGCAGGCAGGCAACGCTGCTGAACGCTGCTTCCCGGACCTGGCGGAGCCGCGGGAGAAAAGGCAGCGACAGCAGCAGGATGTTGGATGGGCGGGCCTGGAGGGAAAGTGGCTGGGTCTGGCCCCGTCCAGGCCTGCCCGTGGCTACGCCCCTGTCACTCAGATTCAAAGAACAACACTACAGCAAGTAAAGGGTAAAGAGACCTGTTACAAAGGCAACACATGAAAGTTCCAAGGTCCTTTATAAAAGAGTTGGCTGATGATGTCACAGCTAGGAATGAGGCTTAAAAGCAGGAACACGTTTAAGCACTAAAATCCGCAGCACCTATTGAGCGCTACTGCTGAGTTGGAACCTGCATTGAGGAACTCGGTGTCCTACATCCCTGAAGAAGTCCCACAGTGAAACGGGTCCATCAGGTCTGGATGCCTTCCTGGAACAATTGCACGCAGTCAAAAATTCAAGCTCAGCCAGTTAAGTTGTATCTTTAAACTAAAATGAAAACTACAGCATTGCGGTGAGGAGTGTTTGGTGATTGGATGCATTTCCCTTCCTTTTGTTCTTTCTGATTTTTCCAATAAGAAAATTCAAAAGAAAAATTAAAAAGAGTAGATGTAATCCGGACCCCCTGCTCTGAAGAGCCTGATCTAAAGCTTACAGGTGACTGAGCTCTCCCTTCACCTGTAGTCGAGCCAGGGAAACAAGTCACCCACTTCAGAGCAGAGAGGGTCAGGATACAGTTCACTAACCACGTCCCAACTCTGTACTAGAGTTGGGAGGAAAGAAACTATTGTATTGGATTCAGTCAGACTTGAAAGAAGCAAACTTCAATCTTTATAATAAATTTGATTTATTCCGATAATAATTAAACAAAACAGGAAAATGTAATTTGTAAAAATCCTGGGTAAAAGTTTCGTATTAATATTACAATATCAGATTTGTATCACTTAGCAAATTCAGATTCATTCAATTTAAACTTTTGTTTTGTTTTAACAGGTTAACCCTTTACCTCTTAACTGGAAAATATCAGATAAGTATTGAAATCGATTCTATTCTTCCTAACTTAATTGTGCACTAATGTTTCTCTCAATTTCTCAAAGTTTTCAAGAATTGATACTTTGTGTCAACTCTTTTTGTTTTTCAGGTTTACTTCATACCTTCCCGAAGGATTCAGGTAAGTACTCCCTGTCACCCTCTTTCCCTTTCCTCCCTTCCCAAAGTCACTTCCCTTTAGGTTTGCAGCTTAGTCTCTCTTCTCGCTTCACCGTCAAAGTCTTTCTTGCATAGGGGCCTGTTGCTTTCAGTTGCTACGGCGTTCTCTGGATCTTCCTCCTACACTAATCTTAAGTAAATTAAATGGGAGCAAAACCCTAACTCCTTATCTATGTTTCCGGACTCCTTTCCCCTGGGATCTAAAAGGTTTTCTTTATTTAGAAAGACTGGGGCTCATTCTAGCTTCAAAAATAAAATAATTAAATTTCCCTACCTTTAATCTCCTAAACTATGTTCTTTATGCCTTAATCTATGGAAGGAGAGCCATGGATTATTCAGGAACCCAACCTCTACCCTCAATCACACGCTTATGCTAACTCCAGTTCAATCAAACACTATCCAATTAATTTATCACCACACAACTCAAATATTTATTTAGAACATTTAAAACATTCAACACACAAATTTCCCATTTAATCACCCACTCAAATAAATCTTAAGAATCCTTACCTCAATAATTCTATTCCCAAATTCCCCCCCCAACCTTAAATTTCCTAAAAATCCCTAAACCACAAAACAGTAACACAATCACCCTATTTTTCCTAAGTATCCTCTCAATGAACTCCTTTTTTTAATCAATCACCCCTTTCCCAATCCTATCTTAACCTAGCTTTTCTTCTCTACCACAATCAATATCCACTCCACCAACATGCATCCGCTCTCTCCGCTGTCCCAACTCCTTCTGCCAACTGCCAGAGACTCCGTCTCCTAGGATACGGAACCTCCGGCAGCATTCCGGCCACCCCCCAGCCAATCAGTTACTTCCCTCAAAATTCTAAGCTTCACTGCTGACCAACGGAAGGTTGGCCAGCAGTGCTAAATCTCCATTTTAATCAATGATTTTCCATAGAAAATAATAGGAAAATCATATAATTAAATAAAAACCCTACCAAACATTACCCAAACTACCCCAAAATTTCCATACACAATGAACCTTTCATCCCCTACCTAGCTATATTTTTAAATTTTAAATTTAACCCTTTAAAATACCTGCCCCAACATCTTCCCCCGAAAACCCCTTTTAAAATTCCCCCAAAATTTCAAAACTCACCTCAAAATTCAATCACACCCCCCTCTACCTACCACGTCGAAATTAAAAATTTAAACCGCAATTAACCCCTTAAAACCAGCACCCCTCCAAAACACCCCCTAAAAATATTAAATTTTAAAATGTAA
This sequence comes from Microcaecilia unicolor, assembly GCF_901765095.1. Classification (NCBI taxonomy): domain Eukaryota; kingdom Metazoa; phylum Chordata; class Amphibia; order Gymnophiona; family Siphonopidae; genus Microcaecilia; species Microcaecilia unicolor. The sequence goes on along the minus strand of NC_044037.1, from coordinate 65,199,050 downwards.
CCCCTCACAAAAATAGACAAAAATACCCCGATCACAAATATGCAAAAATAATTTAAATCCAACAAACCCCTGATTTTTAAAAAATAAAAAACGCATTTTACACAATTTAAAAATAAATAAATTAAAATTCTGGGTCAAAAGACCCCTTACCTTTTTCAGGATTTTTCCTACACCAAACGCCTGCCGTCGATTCCGGTTCCGCTGGTCCCAGTCCAAAAAGCAAAAAAACAAAAAAACCCTCGGAGCTCCGTCCGAAAATTTAGGCCCCGGCTTGGGCCTAAACGGAGCTCCGGTCCGGCGCGCGTTCCCGATCTGTGCATGAGGCTCGCCGCCTCATGCACACGCACGCACATCGCGTCCTCCCGTCGGCCATCTTCTTTTTATCTTCGGGCCTTGGAACGGCTCTCTTTCCCGCCCTTCCAGCCCAGGAACAGGCACACAAATGCCAGCTTTGCCCGGCGCGCTTCCTTCACTCCCGGGAACGTTGCTCACTCGTTCCCGGGAGCCAGAAAAAAAACAAATGCTGCTTTCTGCAGCTTTCCTCCGGGTTCCCCTCAGCCCCAGCAAACAGCATATGTCCGGGGATGTTCGCACTCGTCCCCGGACCTCCCAAAAGTGGCGATTTTACCCGGGGCCAGCGCTTAGGTAAGGCGCCATTGCCTCCCGCAGCGGCCCCAGCATCCAGCTTCCCCCCCATTGCCCAGAACAGCAAAAAAAAACCTCACTGCCCTCTCCAACTGGCCAGGCCCCCCAGGTAAGTATTAAAAAAACATTTAATTTCTTTAACCCCATGTTACATAGAAAAGATCTGTACTACCACACTCAGGTCGGTTTGGGGTTTTTTATGACCGATGATTACAGAGAAGAACTGTGACTAGTTTGATTCAGCCACTTCAGTCTTTGAGCTGATGGTCACTATTTTCTGAAGTCTTTTCTTCCGTTTTTCATTTATTATTTATTATTTATTATTTTTTGTGTTGTCAATCCATATAAAAACAAAGTTCGCTTTTTGCTATATAGCTAACTTTGACTTCGAGCGAGCTTCCCATTTGGAATTGTTACTGCAACTTAGTGCCAATTAATGCCAGTTATTGCAATTATCGACTTAACGATGAGCTTACTCATGCACCTGGCACTATTCTATAACTTGTGAGTGTAATTTTGCATGGTATGAATGAAATTGTGTACACATGTTTGTAGAATTAGAGGGTAAGGGCTAGATTCTGTATGGAACCCAAAGATAGGCACCAAAATTATACATGCTAAACTAGTTTTCTGTAAAGGGCATTCTGTGCTGAATGACCTTTTACAGGGGTAAGCAGAATAAAATATTTTGTACTTTTTTGGGATCTTGCCAGGTATTTGTGACCTGGATTGGCCACTGTTGGAAACAGGATGCTGGGCTTGATGGACTTTTGGTGTTTCCCACTATTGCAATACTTATGTACTTATGTAATACTAGCTTAGTGTGTGTTTCAAGCCTAACTTTGGGTGCAAGCATTTACTCCTGCAAAGGTTGGTGTAAATTCTTATGTCCAACTAATGGCAGTTAGGCATGCAGGTATTCTATAGCACTGTGCCTAATTTTTGGGAAATGGAGTATAGCAGTATAGGCGTCCTGCAGTAACTTCGGAATCTATAAATTTTCTTATTTATTTTTGAGGGTGCAAGTCAAGGGCGGAAAGTGGGCGTTCATGTGCTATCCAGTGAGCACAGCGACATTATCAGGCATTAATTGATTTTGCGCATGGTTACCGCATGAGCCTTCACTGCCTACAAAATGGGTGGCAGTAAATTCTCACGTGGTAATTTTTGAAAATGGCCACATATTAGCACATGAATAAATCAAATTGGAGAGAAACAATGTCAACACAGAAAATCAATAAATACAAATTTTTTTTCTAAGCACGACAATTAATGCAAAAAAATGGAAAAAAAATGTTTTTACGGCCCTGGTAAAAATGGCTTGAGCATGAGGAAAAGACCTGTGTAACAGCATGCTAAGGACACTTTTTACCGCAGCTTAGTAAAAGGACCCCTAAGATTGTACTTGAGAAAATGGAGGGTTAAGTGACTTGCACAAAATCACAAGGAGTGACACTAGGATTTGAACCCTGGCCTCCCTGGTTCCCAGCCCACTGCTCTTCCAATATTAAAGACATTGTTGAAACATATTTCACAGTGAGGTCTTTGCTGCAATCCTCAGTTATGCACAACATGTTTAAGTATTTGAGCCCATGTGTTTCACATAAACAGAGCTATAATCAGCTCACTCCTTTTCCCATTTATCTTAACTCAATGTGATTTACAGATGACACTATGATGGAATTTCATCATCTATTCAATGTGTTAAGCCTTCCCTCTTTTTTTTTAAAGGTGAAGTGATTGAAATTGCAATGGAAAACATCCGAGTTTTCCTCTTCTCTTGAAGAAGCTGCATTTTATATTCAATCTCATTTGCAATTAGCAGCAGAGGCTAGCAATAAGTGAAGCCAGTGGACAGTGAAAGTGTGGTGAAATAAGAAGCAGTTTTGATTCCAGGGCTTAATCTTTTGTTTAACCTAACCAAGCTGGACAGCCATGCAAATTCTTTGCATGTGTGGCAAGTGGGAGCAGAAAGCGATAGCTCAAAGACTGCTTGACATGCAGCTTCAAATGTATTTTAATTTTCTGATCTACACCAGAAGCAGGGCCTGGTCATTAGCTTGCTGCTGTTGTACCAGCCAGACAATTTATTGTCAAGTGCCTGTCAGTAGGAAGAAAATCAGCTTTTTCGAGGCACCCTCAATGGCACTGACATTTACTCAGAGTAAATCTGACATGGATTGGCTCAGCATAGCTCAGGCTGACAGACATGACATTTACCGCAACCATGCTCTAACCAATAGTTTGATGATAAGGTCTTGAATGTCCGTGGAATTGGTGAAATATAATTTCAGACCTAATGGATAGTCTATTTACCTTTCCACTAAGGTCTAAGAAGAAATAAATTACAGATATGTCTGTTGCTTCTTGGTTTATACAGAATAAGATGAATTAAATTCTTTTCCTCTCCCAGTTTCCCCAGACACATAAATTTGAAGGTAGGTTTCTTTTCTCTGAGTTTGTAAATCTCTTTTCTTCAAGCAAGGTATATTTTTAGTACTGAAGGTATATTGTAAATATACTGTGGAACGTAGTAAGGAAACAGGAATTGATATAGAGCACCAACTGTAAAGAATAATGTGAGAACCTTCCAGAAGCAGATAAGCAGATTTATCAATGCTTTTCCACAGTGTAAATATCCCTGTATTTTCCATGAAAGAAGGAGTAGATTCAGTAAATCACACCAAAAAATTGACATGGAAAAAATTATGTGTTGAGTGGTATTCTATAAAGGGAATCTGCACTTTATAGAATAACACCTATGTGCTTAATCTGCACCTAACTTAAGTCACTTGCTGAAAGCAGGTGTAAATAGTAGAGCCTACATTCTACAAGAATGAATATAATTCATAGGAAAGCCCCCAATGCCCCCCCCCCCCAAAATAAGCATCATAGAATTTACGTGTGGATCGTTATAGAATATGATCTGCATGTAAATCCCAATTAAGGTAAATTAACACCAATAATTAGTTGTTGGCAGCCAATTATTGGCTCTGATTGGCTCATTAATCAATTAAATTATGTGCACAATTTGGCAATGTACACTGATTTGCGAGTGCAACTTTATTCACCATATCCAGGGGGAACTGGAGAAAATCTTTGCTAAATCTAACCCACTTTTGGGAAATTTTGGACTGAATGCTGTATTTTTTTTTTTTCGCCAATATTGAGAGGGAAAAATTCCTTAACTGTCAGTTTATGGGATTTTTCCAGTTTCCCAAGGAAAGTATAAAAATATTTATCATAGCACCTACCCCTAATTTTATAATCTTGCAGGCCTAATTGTACGCTTAATGCACAAAGTTGTCCTTGCAAGTAATAGAACAATGTCAGTTACAAGCATCACTTAATTGCTTAATTAGCTAATTGGCAATAATATTCAATAATTGATGCTAATTGGTACTAATTTGTATTTACACATGTAACTGCCCTCGATCTGTATTCTGTGAATTGTGTGCTCAAAATCCAACCTGTGCAACTGCAAAGGAGTGTGGACACAGGAGGAGCATGGGTGGGTTAGGGATGTGCTTAGCATTTCCATGCGCAGGTTATAGAAAGCTAATAGTTATGCACCTAACTGCCAGCAGTTAGACACGAGCAATTACATCATTGAGCTAGCGTAAATGCTTGTATCTAAAGTTAGGCAAAAGACTGCAGACTTAGTTAGTACTTTGTAATTATGTGTGTAATTGCCAAATAAAATTTGTGCGTAGCACACATCATCCTGATGCCTAACTTTAGGCGACCTGTAGACAATTACCCTCCCTGCTCTTAAGAGATTTATTTCTTTCTTTGGGTACTTTTCATGGAAAACTATGCAGGTTGTGCCTCCCACCAACCTGACCCCAACTCTTAGCCTGCCTACTTTTCTCCCAGTAGGAGTTCCCGCATTGTTGATCCATGAAAATATTTTTACCTGGTATAGTGTGAGTAATTTCAGATAGCTAAGTTTCCTGGATAAGTGACTTTAAAAAATGTCCCTTAATGAGGTTAATATTATATCAAAATAGACACCTGTTTTCAGCCTATTTTATAAGGGCAGATAGGTGGTTATGGGGCTAAATGTCAAAATCTGCTCAAGTACTATTCTGTAAATACACACATAGTTTACATAACCCATATTTTACAGATAGATGTACATACTGATGGAGTCTATATGTGTAACTTATAGAATACTTTATGTTATGTGCATATCTCCATCATTTAGGTGACTCCAGTTGCCGGGAACTAAGCTGAGTTCCAGGCAGACTTCTACGGTTTGTGTCCCGCAAATGGAAAAAGACAGATGAAGATTTGGCGATTTAAGTAGCTGGGAACTAAGCCCAGTTCCAGGCAGACTTCTATGGTCTGTGTCCCGCAAATGGAAAAAGACAGATGAAGATCAAGTCTGTGTATTGTATATCACTTTCCTGCTTATTTTCGTAGGAGAAGGCTGGCCATCATCAGACACAAAACGAGAGATGGCCGGCCGTCTCCTAAACCTGACCAAATCGGCATAGGCGGTCGGTGGCCCAATTGTTTGGGGAGGCTAAAGGGGGCGGGGCTAGGGGTGGGGCTAGGGGTGGAGCTTAAATCCATAATTGTCTGATAACATGCAGAAAAAATAAATAAATAAAAATAAAAGTCACTATTAATACCTTTTATTAAATTTAGATATTAGATATGTATCATATGTCAAAGAATAAAGTGGTTGCTCAAAGCATATTCGAACCACAATCGCTCAACTGCAAAACACTATGCACAACTTTGTCCAAAAACACACTCAGAATCTTACTGTACCATAAATATTACACTGGGCAGACCTAATACACCAATATACCACCCATACGGAAAATGCAGACCGTCAACAATATGAAACAAGGGATCATATCATCACAGTTCTCATGTAGAGCCACAAAACACCCTAATTCATGTTTAATGTGGGATAAAATGCCATAAATAAGTAAATAAATATAAACTTTTAATGTTGAGCACCTGATTCTCAAAGTGGACATATTCCAAACACTATAATGAAAATAAAATGATCTTTTCTACCTTTGTTGTCTGGTGACTTTTTCTGATCATGCTGGCCCAGTATCCGTTCTGCTGCTATCTGTTCTCAGTGCAGGTCAGGAATTTATCCTCCTTAAATATCTCCCTGGCAACCCAGGACACCTCCAGCCAACCCCCCCTGCTTTCCTAGCAGTAAGGTAAACAAACCATAAACAAATTTCTACAACTGCTAGAGGGCTTTCACTGCAGCTCCTGCTGTGAGGATGGAGGTAAATTAACAATTTAATCCCCTCAGAGCAGCTGGATTCCACAGCTGATCCATTCTGCTGCAACAGGGGGGAGGCTTAGCCTCTCCAAGCCTCTTATACCAGGCGCCTATGCAAATCGGTATAATCAAATGCCGATTTTGGCTGGCTTCAACTGCTTTCCGTCCAGTGGTGCAAAAATATTTCCATTTTTATAGTGCCAGTGTGTACATGGCAGTAATCAGGCAGTCACAAAAGAGAGGGTATAACAACATACAAATAAATAAATAAATAAATAACAAGAACGAAAAAAGCAACACTGGTCCTCCAAGAAAGAGATAATTGCCGTCCCTTATTGAGAGCGAGACCCGACACGGGCTGTGTTTCAGTGCACAAGCACCTGCCTCAGGGGTCTAACATAAAAACACAGATATATAAACATAAAATTCAACCGTACAAGAATGTACATCCATAAAATTATGTAAACTGCTGAGTTAGCGCGGGAGCCTTTACTGCCACCTCAATGGGTGGCAGTAAGTGCTTCCCCCCAAAATGGCTGCACAGCAAGTGGTTCACTTGCCACATGGTCATTTCTTGAAAAAAAACAAAGACCTGATGCCAGTGCAGGCCCCCTTTTGCTGCAGCTTCATCAAAGGACCCCTCAAATTTCCTGATCCTAAGCACTATTCTATAAATGGTGCCCAAATTTAAGCGCTGTTTATAGAATGGTGCTTTGCACTCATTTTTTTGGGTACACAAACTTAGGTTTCATTTACTGAATTTAGCCCAATATGTAAACTGTCTTGATTGTAGCCATAGAAAGGTGGCATATCAAATCCCTTCTCCTTGTCCTACTCATGTATTATATTGAAGCAGGTTGAAAGTATGAACCCTAACCTATGCATTGGGATTCAAAATGCATTTTCATGTGTTCACCCCACTTTTGTCCCCAGCATTGCCCACTTTTCACATGCCTGTTCTTTAGTTCACATACTTTCAGCCGTTTTCACAGGAGGAAATATTTTAACCCCATTTGTATGCAGATAACTAAACACTTACCCATGTAAAACCTTTTCATTATGACCCCTTAAATTTCCTAATGAAATTCTTTAAGAGCTGCAACTAGAATGTGACTGAATGAATATAAAATATACTTTTTTTGTAGCTTAAAAAAGATAATGAATTCATGAATTATGAATGCATGTGAGATATACAGGAATGGAAGTAGGTCAGAAAATTTGATGACTGACACCACTGCTCACAACTTTCAAACTTATGCTAATTCCACATATTTTTATGTCTGAAAACTGTTTGAAATTAACACTATTAGTAAGAGAAAATACATTTCTACAATCTTCTTCTTTAGATGCTCCACAAGTCAGTAATTATTGACCAATTGCTAATATTCCTTTGTTAACATCATGGAGGGTCTTGTGGCTGAACAGCTAAAAGAGTACTTAAATAAGCGTGATCTGCTTCTGAAAACCCAATCAGGATTCAGGAATAGGTTTAGTACTGAGACACTTTTAAATTCTTTATTATCTAGAGTCAGAAGTTTAACCCTGAATTCTTTAAAATTCACTAAAAATTCTGTGTGCAAATTTGGACAAGTGCCAAATTTGCATATGCAATTTAATTGAATAATGAGCCAATTAGTGTCAACAATTAAGATCTTAACAAGCAATTATTGGTGCTAATTGGATTAAATTAAAACTTATGCATGTAAATTTTACATGAGGGACCAAAAAGGGGGCACGACCATAGAAGGGTCATGGGCAGATCAGTGGAATTCCTTGAATTTACACACATTGTTATAGAATGATGGGGATCTGCACCTAATTTAGGCATGGGGGGATTGACACCAAGGTTTCATTGGTGTAAATAGTCGTGCTATCATGGTTCCTGGTGCTAAGCGCTATTCTATAAATGGCACCTGTGTTTAAATGCCATTTATAGAATAGCGATAAACATTTTTTTGGCATCAATTTTTTAGGCACCATTTATAGAATATAATGCTTAATGTCCCAGGGTCATCAGGCTGTGCTTTTTCAATTTGATTTAGCTTTCAACTTACTGAATCATTCTGTTTTGTTGGATGTTTTGAGAGAGATGGGAATTGCTGGAAAAGCTAGGTTTGAGAGGTTCCTATGACATAGAACATATAGAGGGCATAATCGAATGGGGACGACCATCTCTAAGGGCGTCCATCTCTAAAGACGTTCTGATGAAGGGGCGGGAAACCCGTATTATTGAAACAAGATGGGCGTCCATCTTTCATTTTGATAATACAGTTGGGGATGCCCAAATCTCAACATTTAGGTCGACCTTAGAGATGGTCTTCCTTAGAGATGTTCAAGCCCAGTTTTCAGCGATAATGGAAACCGAGGACGCCTATCTCAGAAACGACCAAATCCAAGCCATTTGGTCGTGGGAGGAGCCAGCATTCATAGTGCACTGGTCCTCCTCACATGCCAGGACACCAACCAGGCACCCTAGGGGGCACTGCAGTGGACTTCACAAATTGCTCCCAGGTGTATAGCTCCCTTACCTTCGGTGCTGAGCCCCCCAACCCCCCAAATCCCACTCCCCACAACTGTACACCACTACCACAGTCCTTAGGGATGAAGGGGGGCACCTACATGTGAGTACAGTGGGTTTTGGAGGGCTCACATTTACCACCACAAGTGTAACAGGTAGGGGGGGATGGGCCTGGGTCCACCTGCCTGAAGTGCACTGAACCCACTAAAAACTGCTCCAGGGACCTGCATACTGCTGTGATGGAGCTGGGTATGATATCTGAGACTGGCATAGAGGCTGGAAAAATGTTTTAATTTTTTTTTTAGGGTGGGAGGGGGTGGTGACCACTGGGGGAGTAAGGGGAGGTCATCCCTGATTCCCTCCGGTGGTCATCTGGTCAGTTCGGGCACCTTTTCGAGGCTTGGTCGTGAAAAAAAGGGACCAAGTAAAGTCGACCAAATGCTCGTGAGGGACGTTCTTCTTTTTTCCATTATCGGCCGAGGATGCCCATCTCTTAACCACATCCCCGTCCCGCCTTCGGTACACTGCCGACATGCCGCCTTGAACTTTGGTCATCCCCGAGACGGAAAGCAGTTGAGGATGCAAAAAATTGGCTTTCGATTATGCCGATTTGGGCGACCTCGGGAGAAGGACGCCCATCTCCCGATTTGTGTCGGAAGATGGGCGTCCTTCCCTTTCGAAAAAAAGCTAGATAGGGTTAAGAAGCGATTACATTTATCAGAAATTTGGAAATCATTGGTAGGGGTTCCACAAGGCTCCCCCCTTCCCCATGCTTTTTAACATTCTGATGTCAACATTAGGGTGATTTTTGACTTCTTAAATATGAGTATATATCTGTATGCAGATGATATTAAAATAGTGATTATTTTTCTTTTACATCACTTGAGGATAGTATGACAATATGATTAATTGTTTTAAATTATGCTTATGTTTATTAAAATATTTGATACCCCGCTGTTACTGTACACAGGCCACAGTGGCTTACAAAATTAAAACATATCATAAAATTGAAAGGAACACCAAACATAAACAGGAGAGTTTAGAATCCAACCATATCAAGGCTCAGTCATACAATGAGAAGGGGGAGAGGCAAAGCAAATAGAAGGGCTGCTGCAGCCAAGCAGACCATCCTGGCCTCAGGAGGTCATAACAGAGAGGCCAAAAGCCTTTCAAAAAAATGTGTCTTCAAATGAATTTTAAATTTGATAAATGACAACTCTGATCTTATATGGGGAGGGAGATTATTCCAGAGAAAAGAAGAAAGAAAATAAAAAGCAGCTAGATGGGTTGACTCATAGTGGGCACATTTAGGGAGTGAGGGCCAGATGCATCAACCAAACGTAAAAATCTAAAACGTAAAAGTCCCTAATGAATTTGAAAAAACGAAGAATGCACCAAAAAAACAAGTCGCACATGTTCGGTGCGGTATTGTAAAGTACAATGCATTAAACTGGTGTAATCCCCGTCGGTAATCGGCCCCTAAAGGCTGCGCAGAGCAGCCAAGCGTTATTCTGGCTGCTCTGCACATTAATCACAAACCCGCTCCAGTCTATTATTACAAAATATCTTGGTTGAAAACATGTGCTCCAAAACAAAGCACATATATTTAAAAACAACAGTAACAACAAATAATACTCACTCATTCACTCATTACACATTCATTCATAGTACCTATCCGGTGGCATTTCTTGATTGTTCTTACTTATACTTGTTTAAACGTTTTATATTTTACTACGATCTCTAATTAGTAATGTCTTCCTAACTATCTTATCCCAACATATCGCATGGATACTTGCTGTTTCATTATTCCAAAGAGATTTCCATAAAGTTGTTATAATAATCTCTAACACAGTTCACTACTGTTTCTCAGTTCCACCATAATTTCCAGAAAGTTGTTATAATAGTCTCTGACACAGTTTTCAATGTAAGTAAAACAACTTTCGATAATCTCCAGGTACTTGATGAACGGAATGAGTTTATCACTCCTCTTTTGATGTCAGCTTGTTCCTTATACAAACGTCGGTTCCCCAATGCAGGACCGCATTTCGCTCACTTCGTCAGGAGGAACCACCACATCACCTACAATAACACAATCCTATTATCACCCTAACAAATCCAAATTCTGAATATATACTTTATACTCATTAAATTACAATGCTTCATATATTTACATTCACCTACTTTAATCAATTCTATTCGGTTGCATGCCTGAATGAGACTTCTCAGCACGGGATCCAACTGCCGTGTCTCTGAAGTTAATGGGGAAGGACGAACGCCGAATTTAAATCTTCCCATAATGCACAGCCCCTCCTACTGAATTTAAAGAGGCCCATAGCATAGCTTTTAGGCGCCAAGCAAATGTAGGTGAATTGTTGAAGAGACCAAGGAGGAGAATGGAGGAGGGCAGACACTCCCCTTGTGGGAAATGTGTGTACTGCCAGTACTCCTTGAATACTGGGATGATCCCTATACCTCATTGCAATAAGGAATTTACATTGCGACAAAATACCAACTGCACTAGTTCCCAGGTGGTATACTGTATTATATGCCCTTGTGGACTCTATTATATAGGACATACTAAACGCCCATTAAAGAATAGATTAGCTGAACACATCAGCAATTTACGATTGAAGAAGATGATGAATCCCCTTGTGGCTCATTGGTATGAACACAATCATACTATTGAACAACTAAGGTGCGTTGTAGTGGTACAGATCCCCCTAGATAGTTTTAAGGGGGGAGATGTCAGTACTCGTTTGTTAGCTCTAGAACAACGATATATTTATACATGGGGAACAGTGGCACCTATGGGCCTTAATCAGGAAGTAGAATGGGTATGAGGGGATGTCTCTTTAAATTCAGTAGGAGGGGCTGTGCATTATGGGAAGATTTAAATTCGGCGTTCGTCCTTCCCCATTAACTTCAGAGACACGGCAGTTGGATCCCGTGCTGAGAAATCTCATTCAGGCATGCAACCGAATAGAATTGATTAAAGTAGGTGAATGTAAATATATGAAGCATTGTAATTTAATGAGTATAAAGTATATATTCAGAATTTGGATTTGTTAGGGTGATAATAGGATTGTGTTATTGTAGGTGATGTGGTGGTTCCTCCTGACGAAGTGAGCGAAATGCGGTCCTGCATTGGGGAACCGACGTTTGTATAAGGAACAAGCTGACATCAAAAGAGGAGTGATAAACTCATTCCGTTCATCAAGTACCTGGAGATTATCGAAAGTTGTTTTACTTACATTGAAAACTGTGTCAGAGACTATTATAACAACTTTCTGGAAATTATGGTGGAACTGAGAAACAGTAGTGAACTGTGTTAGAGATTATTATAACAACTTTATGGAAATCTCTTTGGAATAATGAAACAGCAAGTATCCATGCGATATGTTGGGATAAGATAGTTAGGCAGACATTACTAATTAGAGATCGTAGTAAAATATAAAACGTTTAAACAAGTATAAGTAAGAACAATCAAGAAATGCCATCGGATAGGTACTATGAATGAATGTGTAATGAGTGAATGAGTGAGTATTATTTGTTGTTACTGTTGTTTTTAAATATGTATATGTGCTTTGTTTTGGAGCACATGTTTTCAATAAAGATATTTTGTAATAATAGACTGGAGCGGGTTTGTGATTAATATTAGGTGTGCTCCAGTAGCTCTACTGTGTCCCTATTTGAGTAGTATTGCTCTGCACATGCCACAAATGTCAAAATAACAACAACAAAAAAAAACAAAACACAAACACGTGTGTTTCGGGAGGGGGCAAAGGCACTCGTCAGGAGCGTCCTGTATGGACGGCCTTGCCCCCCCCGCCCGAGGTCACAGCTGCTCCCCGCTTCCCCCTGCAGCATAGAAATCCAAACTTTAGCAGCCCCGAACCCCCTCCCTTTCTCTCTTCCTTTCTTTCTCCCACAGCTCCACCTCCCGCCATCCTCTGCCCCGTGCCCCACCCCCACCGCCCCCCTGAGGTCGTCGCCGCTGCTCCCCCCTCCACCGGGCCCCCCTCTGCCTTACCAGGCCCGTGCAGCGCCTCTCACCTCTGTGTGAAGGCGTTGCACTGGCAAGAAGAACATCTGATCACCGCGAGTCTTCAGGACGTCTCTCCTTCCCTGAGCTGGGCCCGCCCCCGTCTGACGTAAGTAACTAGTCTTCAGTACATCTCTCCTTCCCTGAGCTGGTAAGGCGGAGGGGGGCCTGGTGGAGGGGTGGCGGTGGGGGCGGGGCATGGGGGCAGAGGATGGCGGGAGACGGAGCTGTAGGAGAAAGAAAGGAGAAAGAGAGGGAGGGAGGGAGGGGGCCAGGGCTGATAAAGTTTTAAGTTTTGTGCTTTTTAATGCAGGGGGAGCAGCGGTGACCTCAGGCGGGTGGGGGGGCAAGGACGCTCATAAAGGATGCTCCTGACGAGCGTTTTTGCCCCCTCCCTCCCGATTTTTTTTTTAACATTACAGTTTGGAAGCCGGGCAGCCCTAACGAGAGGTACAGACCTCTCGTTAGCTTTCCGGTGGTTTTCCTGCGTTAGGGCAAGTGGTAAACTTTGATGCATCTCATTCCAATAGGGTTTCTAAACAATTTGCTCATCTGCATTCTGTTTTCGTTAGTTGCTGTCGTCTTTGGAAAAAGGCCTTTAATGCATGTCACGGTTTAAAACTTGTTCGTTAAAGGGTTGTAAAAGGGTTGTTAAAGTTTAGTGCATCTGGCCCTGAGAGTTCCAAGCGATTGGCATCTAGAGAATGTAGAAGACAAGGGGGCATGTAGGGAATCACAAAGGAGGAGAGATAATAAGGGGCACCAAGGTGTAGGGCTTTGTGGGTTAGACAGAGCAGTACCAATGTCTATATGAAATCAGCAACCAGTGCAAATGGATAGGGAGGGGGGTGATAAGATTAAATTTTTTTGCTTTACTGATAAACTAAGCAGCAGAATTATGAAGTGTTTGTAGGTGACACAAGAGATAGGCAGATATTCCACAGTAGACGGAGTTACAAAAATCTAACCTGGAGATCACAAATGTGTGAATTAGAGCGTGAAGAGCCAAAATAAAAAAAAAATGACTAATAGACCATCCATAGACATCTCAGCCAATAGAATCATTTTTTGATAATTGAAGACAACTGGACATCAAAAGACAGTTTAGCATCGATGATAACTCATAAGTACTGAAAAGACTTTACTAGGGTAACTGAGACATTAGGGCCCAGATGCACTAAACGTTTTTCATCGTTAAATGAGCCCTTAAGGAAGAATTTCCGATCCTTTCCATGCACTAAAGCCTATTTTTCGACGGTAGTAGCAGCTAACGAAAACGGAATGGAGATGAGCAATTAGTGTGAAAACCCCATTGAAACGACATGCACTAACCTTTTCCGATTGCCTTTACGCAGGAAAAAGGCAGGAAAACTAACGAGAGGTCTGGACCTCTCGTTAGGACAGCTCTGTGCCAGGAAAAAGTGTTAAGTGAAAAAATAAACAAACTTTGAGCCAATCCCAGCGCATTAGCAGATGCCTGCCTTCGCGATGGCGCGTCTTTCTCCTGCTGCGCCCGCCCCTGTCTGACGTCAGTTACCTACGTAGGTTACTGACGTCAGACAGGGGCGGGCCCAGGAGGAGAAAGACGCTCTATCGAAGCTAGGCGAAGGCAGGCATCAGCTGATTCAGCGTTCTTCTTGCCCGTGCAGCGCCTTCGGACAGAGGAGAGAGGCGCTGCACGGGCCCGGTAAGAGGAAGGGGGGCCCGATGGAGGAGGGGAATGGCGGCGACGACCCCAAAAGGGGGCGGGGCGCGGACGGAGGATGTCGGGAGGCGGAGCTGAGGTGACAGAGTAGTGAGGAAGGGAGGGGGGCAGGGGCTTCTAGAAGTTTGCTTTTTCGGGGTGGGGGGAGCGGCGGAAAGTGTGGGGGGGGGCAAGGCCGTCCGTACAGGACGCTCCTGATGAGCGCCCTTGCCCCCTCCCGATCCTTTTTTTATTTTTATTTTGATTTGGGAGCCATGTGCTTGCGATTTGACTGTGTTTTGAACGTTTCTGGCATGCGCAGAGCAGCCAGCATAACGCTTGGCTGCTTTGCGCATGCTTTACGAGCCGATTACCGACGGGGATTGGTGCATCGTTCTTTCCAATACCGCACCAAACTTTTTGGGGCTGTGTTTTTGGAGCATGCTTCGTTATTTTAAATTCGGTAAAGGTTTTAACGTTTCTGATTTTTTTACGTTTGCTTGATGCATCTACCCCTAAGTAAAGAGAGTAGAGACGAGGGAGTTGAGAGTTAGCCAGACACCCAGCAAACCACAGTTTTAGAGGGACTGAACACCATTTTATGGGATGCAAGCCAGGTAGAAAGAGAGAGTAAACAAGACTGCAATCAGGTAAGATCTGGATAGTGTGGGTGTACCGGAAAGTTCAGAAGAATATCATCTGTGTACAAAAAACAATTTGCTATTGGAGCATTGGGCTAATCAGTATAGACTGATAGTAAATACAGAAAAGACTAACATATCATGGCTTAGTCTGCCCTCAGAAGAGCCATTTTGTCACCAACTCACTATATTAGAAAAGAGATTTGTTCTAGAATCCTTGCTGAGAGTTCTGGGAATTATGTTAGATCCACATCTTTCCATGAAAGTGTAAACTACTATTAAGGAGAGTATTTGTTAAACTGAAACAGCATCAGTGTATAAAGTATTTTCAGTTGGTGGTTCAGGCAATTATGCTATCACAATTAGATGACTGTAATTCACTATATTTGGGACGTTCTATTACATACATCCATACAATGGTTGCAGGTATTACAGAATACTGTGAAAATGATTTGTGGAAAAGAAAGATTTGATGGAATGACTTGATTGTTATGAAGCTTCCATTGGCTTCCAATTGAGGCACGATGTCAGTTTAAAATTTGTATGTTGGTTCATAGGATATTATATGGCCTGGCGCCATCTAATCATTCACTGTTCTCTAGTGATAACTATATTTTGCAATATCTGTCACTTAAACAAGTAAAACTTAAATCAATTCATGTGGTTAGTTTTGTTTATCAAGCAACATATTGGAATTCACTTCCTTTGAGAGTTAAATTGGAATCGCGTTATCTAGATTTAGAAAGTTAGTAAAGGCACAAATTGGGCACTCGGCACTTAATCATGACCATTTTGCTCAACACAGACTGCACTTCAGTATGGTAATAAAGGTTCTTTAATAAAGTAAAACTCATTTGCTGATGTGAGAATCATCTACCTGATGCAGCCATGTTCCGGCTTTTGCCTGCTTCAGGGGCATATGAGGTTTCCTTCAAAAGAGATCTCAAACGTTAGTGTAGAGATTTTGAGCATCCAACAACAAATTTAAATTAATTCCTTTCTACAATTTCAAAACTATGGAGCAATCAAATATTCCTGCCTAGCTTGCACAGCATTCCTTTTAGACAGTTTGAGATCTCTCATGAAGGTAACATCGTATGCACCTGAAGCAGACAGAAGCTGAAACGTGGTAACGTTTGGCATGTGATTCACATCAGTAAATGAGTTTTATATTATTAAATAACCTTTATTACCATACTGTTTTGTGCATTATTTTTAGCTCCATCTTTTGTTTGTGAACCTTCTATTGAATTTTTGACTCCTCTATTATCTGTTGTTGCCAGTGTTCAAAAACAACCCTGACTACAGTGGCTGCGTATTGATTTGAAAGCCTAAAACCATGACTGACCAAAAACTCTTAATCCCAAAACTGAGCAATGTGGTAGCTGTGCACTTTTTTCCTAAGGCTACCCATTTAAAACTTTTCTAAAGAGGAAGTGTGCATTGCATGAGAAGTAGAAGAGATTATGATGTTCAGAAATGCAGCTTTCAGTTTGTCTCTGCACTGCCAGATAACTTGTGGTCAGTGCTGCTGAGCTTTCTGATTTGGGGAGTTAAAGGAGATTGAGACACTTTCCTTCTTAAATCTTAGCATTCCCCTTGGGAGGGAGCTCTCCCCTCAACTTGTGTAGTCCTGGCCTAGAATACCTTACTTCTATTTTGCCTGCATAGGGAACCTATGCTATGTGCAGTGGAGTAAGGTGGAAGAAGGAGTGGAGGAGTAGCTGAATGGTTAGAGCAGCAAGCCAAGAGCCAGGGAAGTCCAGTTAAAATCCCATTGTAGCTCCTTGTGACCTTCAGTCAGGCACTTAGGGGTCCTTTTACTAAAAATGGCTTGCGGTTGTGTAGGCGCAGGTTTTGGCACACGTCGATCCATTTTTTAGCGGGCCTATAAAAAAGGTTTGGGTTTTTTTTTTTGCCAAAAATAGACGTGCTGCAAAATCAAAATTGTCGCGTGTCCATTTTGGGTTTGAGACCTTACCAGCAGCCATTGACCTAGCAGTAAAGAATCCAGGTGGTAATGACCTACGTGCTTCAAATGCCACTTGGCGTGCATCCGTTACGCGCACACGAAAATAAAAAATATTTTCCAGATGCGCATATCAGATGCATGCCAAAAATGAAATTACTATAAGAGCCATGTAGTAGTTGGGTGGTAACTCCATTTTGGCACATATTGGGCACACGTAGACGCTTACGCGGCTTAGTAAATGGGCCGCTTAATCTTCTACTGTCTTAAATACAAACTTAGGGGCTCTTTACGAAGATGCATTAAGCGCTAAAGTGCATATAATGCAGCAAAAATGGCATAACTCAGGACACGCTTAAGCATTCTGTACTAGTTTTGCCATTTGCATTTGCAAAGCACACGGTATGCTTTTTTCTTTTAATTTTTGGGCGAGGACATGTCAGGTGCAGATAATGGGTGTTGAAGTACTATTCAGTTAGCATGCTGACATTACTGGTGCTAAATAGGAAGCTGTAAGTACTCCTGAGTTATTTTTTTTAAGTGGTGGCACACTGATGCTAATATTAGCGTGTGTGTCCAGATATTCAACAAATTGAAAGATGACTCTTTTCCAACTGTTTTAGAAACGGGCTTAGCACATGGGAAAGTCCTCCTTTAGTACATGCTAAACCCAGTTACTAGTGCAGCTCAGTACAAGGGCCCCTTAGATTATAAGCCTTTTAGGGACAGGGAAATGTCTTCTGTAATTCAATGAGAGTTACATTTAGGTACAACTGATAAAGTCATGAGTCACATCCTAACAAATGCATATTCTCTATTTCCATAAATAGAACTTGCAGGCCTGGCGCTCCAGAAAAAAAAATAACACACCTTTTAATTATATCTTCTGCCTCTCTTCACTCCAGGTGGTGACATAAATCAATGCAAAGAGATAGATGAGGAAGCACATTTCAAGGAGTCCCTCTGGTTTTCACTGATTACCCAGAATAATAATGTATTAAAATAAAAGCTACTTAAATGAGACACACCATCTGACTTGATCATATACCCATTATGAGATTCCTTAAAAGAAATAGAAAGAATTTCTTAAAAATTAGGTTGCTTGAGACCTTGTAGAATAAATCAACTCCTTGGTCCATGTTTCTGTAATCACTCACTTTTCTGATGGTCACAGTGACACACAGAGCATGAATCAATATGCACTACCTTAGATGGTGCGTTTTGACACGATCATGTAAACCCCGTCTGATTAGAAACCAAAGACACTGAAAGTTTTTTCCCATTTGGCATCTATGAGAAAAATAGTGTATCTGGCAAACTTATTTTGGAATGTAGTTGTGTTTAAATTTGATTCACAGAAATACAGATGAACAAATACAGGAAAAAAAATAAGGTGATACTTTTTATTAGAATAACTTAATACATTTAGGGCTAGATTCAGTAAATGATGACCAAATTTGGGGCACTGAAAAAAATGAGCGCTGAGTGCTACTCTATAAATGGCGCTTCGAGTTAGAATAGCTATAGTGCTAGGATCTATGCCGACTTTTTGGATGTGAGGATTTCCACCAACTGAAACCTGGTGTAAATCCTTGCTCGTAAATTGTGCACGAATCCCCTGAATTCTATAATAGCATATGCATCTTTAGTGAATACCTCTGACCTGCCCATGTTCCTCCCATAGCCATGTCCTTTTTCAGTTACGTACTAAAAGATTTACATTCGCATCTTTATAGAATAGCACCTAGCAAGATGAACAACGTAATTCCAAATTGTTGCCAATTTATACCAATAATTGATTGCTAGCACCCCAACAATTGGCAATTTAATTTGCGCACCATATATAGAATCTGGGGGTTATTGACTAGCTTTCAAGAGCTGATATGCTCTTCTTTTGTAGGTGCAGTTTCCAGAATTGCACATAGTACACCAAACGAGGATTTCCCTAGAGACTTATACAGAGGTACTATTTGTGTAGGTATGCATAAAAATATACAGGAACAATTGCTGGTCGGAAAATGCTCAATGATGTGTCTAGTGGAACAATAATATATATTTCTTTTCCTTCCTGAGTGCTTGCAGGATATCCAGAGTGATAAAGGAATATGTTTTTTTTCACTGTAGTAATATTTATCGTTTAGATCACAACTATTGTTTCATATCTTATGATGCATCCATTTTTCAATGTTTTTGTATGCACTTGTATATACCTTTTTTATTCTTCATCATTCATGGTTTGTTTTTACTATTATAATATGGGATATTTTAGCGTTTTTTCACATGTTTTTAGCTTGTCCCATTCAACTGGATTGTTTATATTCTTCACAATATCAGATGATGATCTAATGCGCATTGAAAACTACTGCATTTGTACAAATCAATGATGTTCAATACTTGTGATCTATTTGTGCACTGTTTACATGATAGTTGACTTCTCGTTTTTCTGTTTACAGAAGAGAAATTTGTACCCCCCCCAAAATATATATAAAATATTTTTTATCTATTATTTATTTTTTTCCATTCTTTCAAATTTTTGTTTTTTCCGTTTTTATTTTTTCCATTTGTTTTTATTTATCCTTTTTTTTACAGACTTATACACACTATCATTTCCCAGCCTCTCATTGACACACATTTTTCCCTTTTCAATACCGGTCTCACAGGAAGTGAGGCCATGCATTATTCATCAGCAACTCGTGCATATGTAATGTATGCTCTTTAAATTGGCTGATATTGTTGTCACTTCCTCTTTAGCGAGATTTGTTTCAACAGTTGTTGCCAGTGTCGATTCACTCGGTAAATTACTTCCTCAATATTAAACCATCTAGCCTGGCTTTTCACCTCTTACTTGGTTTGTTCATTAAAACGAGTACATTGTTTCCTTCACTTTAATGTTGGCGTCTCTCATTAAGCCATTTTTGGAGCGCTTTTTTCTGGACAACGGGTTTTACCATTAATTAATTATTTTGTATTTTCTTATACAATAGGCCCTTTTACACTCATACTGGTCTTATGTAAACAATCTAATATATTTTTTATAAGCTTGCTTTTGAATGGTTTGTATCCCCATAGCGTTCAGTGCTCAGATTCATTGACAATCTACATTTTCGTACAAGCGCAGAGCTGAGTAACTGCACCTCCATCTAGGTAAGGGACATGGTTTGTTGTTTTTAAAATTTTTTATAACATTTTGTTTGCATCAACATGACATTTTTTATTACGGTTCATGCTTTTTTTTACTAGGTTATTTCCTCTTTTATTTGTTTACATTTTACTTATGCATATTTTCTCTTTATGCTTTATCAATGCATTTTTATTGCTCTTGTCTATATATCTATATATATATTTTTTTTATTTTTATTTCATTTCATTTATGTGTGGTTGCTCATTTATATGTTTTTAATTATATTGTGTACATTTGGATATTATTGTAGATGTTTATTTATCTTTTCACTCATAGAGTTGTTTATTTGACCCCTGATATAGGCGCTTACATTTGCTGAAACACAGCCCATGTCGGGCCGTACTTTGATTTGCCTTAATAAAAGACTGTTGAATATCTCCAGTGGTGGATTCGTCTTTGGTCAGCTTCTACTTTTGCCTGCTGCTTTTTTTTTTTCACTGTACCATTGCTATTTCTTTTACTGGGTTACATACTTCAAGGTCCCCATTTCTACCTTGACAGCTATATTTTCTTACTTCTCTCTACCTTACCGTACAGTTTCTTTAAAGGATCAGACATATTTCATTCTTCCTTTGCTCTACGATGATCAAGTATGGAAGGCCTATTGCCAAGTTCTATATGCCTTGGGTTAATGTATTCAGCACAACTAAAGAGTTGGGCATCATTTCTGTTTTCAGTAGATATGTAGGGTCATATCTTGACACTAGTAATAGCATAAAAGAGATGTTTTCCATGCACCAGGCACCAGTGTGGAATGAATACTAGAGGATGTCACTTCATTTTAGGTGATCAGAAGTGCAGCTCTCCATTCCTGTATTGCCAGATGCCATGTGACCATTGCTACTGTGACTTCTGCATGAGGGACTCAGCAGAGATGGATGCACATCCCTTCTGAAATTAACATTGAAGCTGATATTTACCAAATTGAGCCCAAATATTATTATCGTTTAGTGCTACTAGAAAAAAAATACTTCATCTAATGCTTCAGGTAATGGCAGTCATATGGGAGTTGCATTTTCCATCTGTTTTACGAGTGATAGAATTCACACTGCTGATTGAAAAGGGAAAGCTCTCTTTATTAACAAATGAGTGGTTAATAGCTGAGTTTCTGTGTCCTCAACCTTTTAAACATCAAAAATAATCAGCTCAGCAAAATATTGCTTTATAATTACCTTGGAAAGGTTTTATTAACCAAGAGGAGACCAGGGTGATGACAACCCAAATAAGAATAATAACCAGAAGGTTAGAAGGTCATCATGCTTTCCCTGTGATTATGATAAGAATAATATCAAAACAAAAATGCAACTTTATTACTCCATTGTCTTTCCAAGTGTATACCAGTGAAACATGGAAGGTTGATACCTTCCATATTTAATAAATGTTAAACATGTTTAATAAATCCTTGGAGACGGGAGAGGTTCTGAGGGATTGGAGAACGGCGGAGGTGGTCCCTCTTCACAAAAGTGGTGAGAGGGAAGAAGCTGGAAACTACAGGCCGGTAAGCCTCACTTCGGTTATTGGAAAAGTAATGGAAGCCATGCTAAAGGAAAGGATAGTGAATTTCCTGGAAGCCAATAAGTTGCAAGATCCGAGACAACATGGTTTCACCAAAGGGAAATCGTGTCAAACGAATCTCATTGAATTCTTTGACTGGGTGACAGGAGAATTAAATCAAGGACATGCTATGGACGTCATCTACTTAGATTTCAGCAAGGCTTTTGACACGGTTCCCCACAGGAGGCTCTTGAATAAACTAGAAGGGCTGAAGATAGGACCCGAAGTGGTGAACTGGATTAGGAACTGGTTGACTGGCAGACGCCAGAGGGTGGTGGTAAATGGAGTTTGCTCGGAGGAGGGAAAGGCGAGTAGTGGAGTGCCTCAGGGATCGGTGCTGGGGCCCATTCTGTTCAATATATTTGTGAGTGACATTGCCGAAGGGTTAGAAGGTAAAGTTTGCCTTTTTGCGGATGACACCAAGATTTGCAACAGAGTGGACACCCCGGAGGGAGTGGAAAACATGAAAAAAGATCTGAAGAAGCTGGAAGAATGGTCTAACATTTGGCAATTAAAATTCAATGCGAAGAAATGCAAAGTGATGCACTTAGGAAGTAGAAATCCAAGGGAGGCGTATGTGTTAGGTGGGGAGAACCTGATAGACACGGATGGGGAGAGGGATCTTGGGGTGATAGTATCTGAGGACCTGAAGGCGATGAAACAGTGCGACAAGGCGGTGGCCGTAGCGAGAAGGTTGCTAGGCTGTATAGAGAGAGGTGTGACCAGCAGAAGAAAGGAGGTTTTAATGCCCCTGTATAAGACGTTGGTGAGGCCCCACCTGGAGTATTGTGTTCAGTTTTGGAGGCCGTACCTTGCGAAGGATGTTAAAAAAATGGAAGCGGTGCAAAGAAAAGCTACGAGGATGGTATGGGAGTTGCGTTCCAAGACGTATGAAGAGAGACTTGCTGACCTGAACATGTATACTCTGGAGGAAAGGAGGAACAGGGGTGATATGATACAGACGTTCAAATATTTGAAAGGTATTAATCCGCAAACAAATCTTTTCCGGAGATGGGAATGCGGTAGAACGAGAGGACATGAAATGAGATTGAAGGGGGGCAGAATCAGGAAAGATGTCAGGAAGTATTTCTTCACAGAGAGGGTGGTGAACGCTTGGAATGCCCTCCCGCGGGAGGTGGTGGAGATGAAAACGGTAATGGAATTCAAACATGCATGGGATAGGCATAAAGGAATCCTGTGCAGAAGGAATGGATCCACAGAAGCTTAGCTGAAATTGGGTGGCGGGGTGAAGAGGGGTTGGTGGTTGAGAGGCTAGGATAGGGGAGGGCAGACTTATACGGGGTCTGTGCCGGAGCCGGTGATGGGAGGCGCGACTGGTGGTTGGGAGGCGGGAAATACTGCTGGACAGACTTATACAGTCTGTGCCCTGAAAAAGACAGGTACAAATCAAGGTAAGGTATACACATATGAGTTTATCGTGGGCAGACTAGATGGACCGTGCAGGTCTTTTTCTGCCGTCATCTACTATGTTACTATGTTATCAACCAAGGTCAGAAAGAAATTGGATTTTTTAATTTTTTTTTTTACCAGTAATGTCCCATAACAATCTTAGGTGTGACTTACCAAGATTATGTCACAAATAATGAGATACTGAGGAGAAGTGTCACGTTTGTGACTTTTTCTTGGTTTGTGCTCCTCTCGCCCTCTGGTGGCCAGAACCAGTGGCTGCCATAGACTTTCCAAACTCCAGATATTCCAGCCCTCCAGACTTGGGTTGAAGTTTGGCAGCTAGCCTCACCTGTAGCTGCCTTGAGATTGCTGCAGTTGAGCCTCAGCTGCTGATGGGCTTTATTAAGCACCTGAAACTTTTCTATTTTGCCTTGGCAACAGAGGTCTTCGGTGAAGTTCTTGTCTCTGTTGGTCTGTTGCGGTTCCTACCTTGTAAGCATTCTGTATCTGCTAGATCCTGCCTGTGTCCTGGATTATTCTCTTGATTCCTGCCTGCCTTTGACCCTGCTTGTGTCCTGGATTATTCTCTTGATTGCTGTCTGCCTGCTTAAGACTCTATTTGATCCTGGATCATTCTACTGATTGCTGCCTGCCTTTGACTCTGCTTGTGTCCTGGATTATTCTCTTGATTGCTGCCTGCCTAAGACTCTCTTTGGCCTGGATCATTCTACTGATTGCTGCCTGCCTTTTTTTTTGACCCTGCTTGTTTCCTGGATTATTCTACTGTTTCGTGGCCTGTCTTTTCCTGCTTGCTCTGCCTCAGCTACAGCTTCAGTCCGGCAGTTCCAGTCCTGCGTATACCAGTCCGTCTGTGCTCTGCCTTGCCGCTGGTTTGGGTTATTCTCCTGACGCTCCTCGGCAGTAGCCCAAGGGCTCACGAGTCCAGATTATCGTTGAGAGTCTGACAAGAAGATTATAGGATTTTGTTACCTAAATATAGGTGCCCCTTATAGAACATGCTTAGGCAGAAATGTTTTCTGTGTGAATATTCTAGGTGCACACTCCAAGAAAAGTGTGGACTATGGGTGGAATTCAATAAATGGCACCATAGTTAGGCACTGGGAAGATCCACCTTAAAGCTAGTATTCTGCAAAGGGAGCTCTGTGCGGAGCACCTTTTACAAAATACTAGCTTAGTGTGGCTCTCAGCCCTAAATTTGGGCATGGCACTTACACCTACTGAAACCTGGTATAAATGCTGGTGCCCAACTAATAATGGCAGTTGGGCATGCAAATGACCCAAATCTATAACATTGTATCTAATTTCTGGAAATGCCCCTGACCCATCCATGTCCCTCCCATGCCCATATCCACTTTTGAGTTGCATGTTATAAAATGTAGACATGAGTGCTGTAGAATAAGGCGCTGGACATATCCATGTAGAAACCGAAATAACTGCCAAATAACACCAATTATTGATTGTTAACATCTCATTAATTTATACATGAATCTCGGATCTGTGCCCAAATTTGCATGCCCAATCCTGGGTAACCTATACAGAATCTGGGGGTATGTGCACATGGAGGGGCATAATCGAATGGTGCCGGCCATCTATATTGGCGGCGCCGCAAAGAGCGGTCCCGAACCATATTATCAAAAAAGATGGCCGGCCATCTTTCGTTTCGATAATACGGATGGGACCGGCCATCTCAAACCCGGCCAAATCCAAGGCATTTGGTTGTGGGAGGGGCCAGCATTTATAGTGCACTGGTCCCCCTCACATGCCAGGACACCAACCAAGCACCCTAGGGGGCACTGCAGTGGACTTCCTAAATTGCTCCCAGGTACATAGCTCCCTTACCTTGTGTGCTGAGCCCCCCAAAACCCCTCAAAACCCACTACCCACAACTGTACAACACTACCATAGCCCTGAGTGAAAGGGAGCACCTACATGTGGGTAAAGTGGGTTTTGGGGTGGTTGGAGGGCTCCCATTTACCACCACAAGTGTAACAGGTAGAGAGGGATGAGCCTGGGTCCACCTGCCTGAAGTGCACTGCACCCACTAAAAAGTGCTCCAGGGACCTGCATACTGCTGTCATGGAGCCCTGAGTATGACATTTCAGGCTGGCATAGAGGCTGGCAAAAAATGATTTTTAATTTTATTTTTTGGGTGGGAGGGGGTTGGTGACCACTGGGGGAGTAAGAGGAGGTCATCCCCGATTCCCTCCGGTGGTCATCTGCTCAGTTGGGGCACTTTTTTGAGGCTTGGTCTGGCCATCTCATAACCACGCCCCCGTACCGCTTTCCATACCCTGCCGAAACGACCCCTTAAAGTTTGGCGAGCCCTGCGACGGAAAGCAGTTGAAGCCGGCGAAAATTGGCTTTCGATTATACCAATTTCGCCGGCTTCAGGAGATGGGCGGCCATCTCCCGATTTGTGTTGGAAGATGGCCGGCCTTCTCGTTCGAAAATAAGCAGGATGGTGACATTTGTTTCAAAATTTAAAAAACATACAGAGAAAAATTACATGAACATTTTCTGGCTGCCATCAATATAATCTAAGGGTTCTCAACCCAGTCCTCAGGGCATACCTTGCCAGTCTGGTTTCCATGATATCCTCAGTGAATATGCATTAGCCAGATTTGAATATAATGAAGGCAGTGCATGCAAATTTAGCTCATGCAAATTCATCGAGGAAATTCTGAAAACCAGACTGGCTAAGTGTGTCCCAAGGACTGGGTTGAAAACCCCTTATCTGATCTAATCTAATCCATTCCAATCCAATCCTTGGGGTGGAGGAGCAACCTAATGGATAGTGCAGTGGCTTGAGAACCAGCAGAACTGGGTTTAATTTCCACTGCAACTCCTTGTGGCTGTGGGTAAGTCATTTAACCCTCCATTGCCCCAGCTACAAAATAAGTACCTGTATGTAATATGTAAACCACTTTGATTGTAACCACAGAAAGACAGTATATCAAATTCCATCCCCTTTCTCTTAATGTACTCCCATCTCTTGAGGCCCAGGTCCATGAAAAGGTAAAGGATCTAAATAATGCAGAGTTATATACAGAACAGCTTTCATTTTTAGAATTGAAATAGCATTTTATATTATATTGCTGGTACTTTAGTTAATCAGGAGTACAGTGCAATGTAAATGTTAATTTCAGAAATGTTCTTCAAATTAAGCTTGTATTAATTGCACTTCTTGTAAGTTTACTTCTAATTGTTCATATGGTAACCATTTATCTGCTGTTCTTTAATGGGTGCTTCAATTATCAGTTTTGCTGCAAAAATTCCACATGCCATAAAGTAGCTCTGCTGTGCTGAAGCATAATTATTTCTTATTTTATTGTATTACAATTTCTTTAAGTCTTTCTCAGAAAAGGTACTGCTTTCCATGGTTTTAAGATGATCAAATTATACATGAAAAAAGATGAAAAAGTAATTGCCAGTTGAGCATTTATAATTAAAATTAGACGTAAAGCTTGTAGACAACCTTAAAAATTAAGCTGCAATTCTTAAGTGAAAAATAGATTTGTTTACATGAATGATAAATGATTTAGCTTGTTTCTGTGTATACAATATTTTAGAGTAAAATACATTTTGTTTTAATAAAGTGCCATAATTATTTAATCAGAACCCCTGTTCTCCCCCCAAAATGGGGCCACTAAGGGGTCCTTTTACTAAGGTGTACTGAAAAATGGCCTGCGGTAGTGTAGATGTGGGTTTTGGGTGCACACAGATCCATTTTTCAGCACGCCTGCAAAAAATGTCTTTTTTGTTGAAAATGGACGTGCAGCAAAATAAAAATTGGCCCGTGTCCATTTTGGGTCTGAGACCTTACCGCCAGCCATTGACTTAGCGGTAAAGTCTCTTGCGTTAACCATGCGGTAATCACCTATGCAAGTCAAGTCAGAGTTACCGCCTGATTTTTTGCCACACGTAGTGGGTGCGCATAAAAATGAAATTATTGCGTCGGCCATGCGGTAGCTGGGTGGTAACTCTGAACTGATGCACATTGGGCATGCGTAGGTGCCTACACAGCTTAGTAAAAGGGCTCCTAAATAGTCAGTAACAGAGGAGTCCTTTTACCAAGCTGTGGTAAGCACTAGCATGCACTTACTGCAGATTAAAACATGGCTTACCACAGAATGCACTGAGGTGTCCTGCAGTAAATGGCAATCTCCGCATGCAAACCGTAGGTTAAAAAATTATTTTAATTTTTCTGTGGAGAGGGTGTCTCTGGGCTGGAGAGTGGGCAAGACAGTACAACTACATTGCTGTGTGATATAATTAGCACATGAGCCCTTACTGCCTATACAATGGGGCTCATTTTCAAAGCACTTACACTTACAAAGGACCCTTTTTACAAAGCGGTGTTAAGCTCAATGCAGGCTTACCACTTGCTAAAAAGGAAGTACTGCTGGGCTACCACAGCAGCCCGGTGGTAGTTCCCATCCCCAACTCATCGTCATATCCAGCGCTACAAAAATATATTTATTTTTGTAGTACCAGTGTGTACCCAGCAGTAATCAGGTTGGTGCGGGACCCCTTATTGTCACCTCAATGGGTGGCAGTAAGAGCTCCCCCGAAATGGCCACGCTTCACTTGCCTCATGGCCATTTCCTCAATGAAAATAAAGACCTACCTTTTACCTGCATCAAAAGCACGCACCTATGCCAGTGCGGGCCCCCTTTTGCCACAGCTTGGTAAAAGGGGCACAAAGTTCTTCCCCAGTTCTCAATGCCAATGAAAATGATGCACCAAGTGAGGACCCACATACTTGCACTGGCATTTGTACAGGCATGAGATGAGGCCTCTTGTCCCCCTGGAGTCTTCAGAAAAATCTTCAAGAAAGGAATCTTCCCAGAGTATCTGGGCCCGAATCGCAGCAGTGGAAAGGAAATGTCGCAGCTGGGTACAGGTGTAGACCTCATGTTGGAGGACTGAATATTCCTGAACCAGAGTGGCAAAAAAAAATCAAGGCATCATCATGCGTATCAAATTAGAACTACCACCTGGCTACTGCATGTCCCGGGAATTAATTCTAATTTTAACGTGCGTCCAATACTCATGGCAGAAAATATTTTTTATTTTCTACCATGTGGCGCTAAGCAGGTGGTAATTGGCAGTGTACGTGCACTGACAATTACCTCTTGGTTTACGCATGAGACCTTACAGCTAAGTTAATGGGTGGCGGTAAGGTCTCAGGCCCAAAATGGACATGCACCAATTTTCAACCTAAAAAAAGAGGCCTTGTTTGCAGGCGGGCTGAGAAATGGACCTGCTTGCATTCAATACACACGCCTACACCAGTGCAGGCCATTTTTTGGAGCACCTTAGTAATAGGGCTCCTTTGACACTTATGTGCACCCCCCCAGAATAGTACTTAGGCACACTGAAAGCACCTATGTAAGTGTACACTTAGCTTAAGAGTGCTCATATATTGTACATGTGCAAAAGCCATGTACAAGTGGGCACTCAATTATAAAATTGTCCTTTATAAGGGATATCTTATCCAGTTTACCCTATCGGTGGATGTTCAGGAGCACCCCTTAAATGAATAGTACTGCCAACAATATGTATAAAGTTAAACAAATAAGATATCCATTTAATTTTATGCTGTCAGACTGAGCTGAAAATTGACCTCATTATACCCCATGTTCTAATTATTATTATATTACTTTCACCATATTTTTACCTTAATTTACATCTGTTGATAGGTGCTACATGATTAATCGCTTACAAAAAATGATGGTGTTTTAAATGCTTGACATCTATGATAGCATAGCAACTTAAAATAGCTATAACACCACAGTTACACAATGTAACAAGAATATGGGCTTAGTTGTAAAATTAAACTGTTTCATCTAGATCTGCAGGTGTTTACCAAGGAGAACTGAATGAGATATAGACTTCATTAAGAATGCCGTACCCCTGTGGCTATTTCTCTCAGATTCAGAAGTGCCTAAAATTGGCACATACAGCAGTATAATTAGTTTCTAGGCTGGGGAGTTTCATTGATAACAAGCTAGCTTTATTGCAGTTAGTATCAGCATTTAAAGAACTTGAATTTTTACTGATCTTTGGCCTTTATTTATAAAAATTCTGAAGTTATTTATATAATTAAATTATTTCTGTCTAGGAAGCAGTGACCACATTGACTATTTTTACTATTTCTAATTTCAGCTCCTTCTTAAATATGTGCTATGATACCTCTTCTACTCACCTCCACTGCTGCTTGTGATACTTTTACAGTGTATTACAATGCATTTTCTACTACTGAATTTCATTCATGTGTCATTTTCTATGTTATGTTCATTCTTGATATTTTTTAAATTTCCTGTCATCCCTTGCATTTTTTTCAATGTTTTGCATGTGTTATTTTCAACTCTATCTCTGACCAGAATGTGATTATTAGAATCTAGTTTTAGAAATGTTTTCTACAAAAATAGTTGAGTAGATCTAAACTGGAGACATCAACATAGTTTACACAAACCACAGTGAGAAATAATGTGCTTGAGGTCACTGATTATTCCAAATATCTCTTCATTCTATACCTCACACCTTGCTATATTACTATCCTGTCCATGTTCTTCTTGCATTATTGATACTTACTCTCTTGGGAAAGAATTGATATCAAATCTTTCTGCAGGAATAATTTACACTAAGGAAAGAAGCTTGTCTTGACAGATTTTTGTCTTATGCGCTTGTGTATTTTTTGTCACAACATTGAGACTGGAGACAATAATATTATTGATTATTCAAATAAAGTGTTCATGTGTGGAATACTGATGCAAGAGAAGAGGTTGTGACATGGATCATTGACCACAATGCACTTTTATTCTGTTATACTTGATACAGCTGACAGATGAAACATGTCCATGTTGGGTTTTATTTTGTATCTTTAATAAATAAGCGTGAGTTATGGAAACAATTTTTTTATATGAAGTTATGCATTTTGTGATGTTTTTGGTGCTATTTTTTTGTCCGGTCTTTGACTTTTTTTTATCACTAGTTTCAATTTTTATGTGTTTGGTTTATCAAACCTTTAAGGAAAACAATCTCTTCCCCTAACCCTCACAGTTCTAGAAACATATCTCCATTACCAATATTTATTCTCTTTCAGTTGATTACTATATAAGACATAACTCACATTTAAATAATTAAAGTTGTTCTCCATTCTATAGATCTTAGTTCTCAGTATTCTGTACCTTCCTAATCTCAAACAACAAAATAAATCCCAATAAATCTCCAGTAAACTTCACACCAAATATTCTCAAAGAAACCAGGACACAGGGTCATGATAACCAAAATATTTGTGAATAGAAGGTGAATCCCTCAGAATTATAGCTCATCCATATTGTGGTATACTTATTAATGTTAAAATGCGTGAATGAGTTTGTAGAGTTTAGTAAGATGTGATGTTAGTTTAATCAATTAGATGTGATGTTTTGGATTGCTATTTCATTTGAGTTATGTAATTCCTGATGTTTGTGTCAGTTTTCTTATTTACTGTATCTCACCTATCTCAAATTGAGTGAGTTGATGGGCGAAAAGTCTGTTTTAACAAAACATAACCTCTTTCATTGGGAATTCACCATTCTAAAGCATGACACAACTTAAATATGTGTCACCCAACAATCTGAGCACTCTGTTCATAACTCAAAATATAAAGATAAATATGATAGAGTTTAAAATGTGTATAAATTGAGTCAAATCAGATACACATATCTGCTTGAATAGAGTGGTCAGTGTCTTCTTGCACAACTTGTACCTTCAGCAAAATACTCTCGTAATTACGCCCAATGCCTTGGGTTTCATCAGCTACAACTTCTTCAGGGACTCGGATGAGAATAAGATATGAACTCAAACCAACTTCACTCTTCCTAATCTCTACATTGTTTTTGACATGGTAGATCATCTAAGTTTGTTAGGCTCTCTGGAACATTATATCTGTGATTATGATTCCTTTTTCTCTTAGGATACTATCTACTGACTTGTAACAGTGTTCGCAGGTGAGTGCCCATTTTCACAATATTTAGCTAGGAAATGTATGAGATCTTTTGTATCATTAACATCCTTAATTATATTTCACATGCAATTTTTCATGTGCTGTGACTCCTGGCTATGGGAATGCACGAAGAAAGAAGAAATAAAAATGCCCCTTTTTCACAGTGATGGCAGGCTAAATAAAAGGTCCCCATATACCCCTCTCCTGGGGAGACTTCAAGTTTCTGGTGGCCCAGTAGTGCCAGTATGTTCTCTTCCACCCTCTGCCCTCCCTGGCATGGATGAAGGGTTAAAATGTTTCAAAAGTCCTTCATTCCCAAAGTCATGCCCCTTGCTGAAAACCCTTCCCTTTCTACACAAAGTACAGGCCCAACTGACCCCTCCCCCATGTTCCATTTCCCTTCCATCAGACACCTCCCCAGGACCTCAGTTCACTCCAAGGGATCCCCAGGGATGATGGGGATAGTTGTAATCCCTACTCTGTCCTGCTCCAGACGCTTTCCTTGACAAAATAAGGCTGTTAGCAGTTATCTTGCAGTACTACCTCTAGGGGTCACCAATGTCATTTTGTCTAGGACAGCCACCAGAGCAGGAGTGAGTGGGGATCACTCCTGCCCCATGTTTCCTGAGATCCTTGGGGTAAGTCAAGATATGAACTCAAACCAACTTCACTCTTCCTAATCTCTACATTGTTTTTGACATGGTAGATCATCTAAGTTTGTTAGGCTCTCTGGAACATTATATCTGTGATTATGATTCCTTTTTCTCTTAGGATACTATCTACTGACTTGTAACAGTGTTCGCAGGTGAGTGCCCATTTTCACAATATTTAGCTAGGAAATGTATGAGATCTTTTGTATCATTAACATCCTTAATTATATTTCACATGCAATTTTTCATGTGCTGTGACTCCTGGCTATGGGAATGCACGAAGAAAGAAGAAATAAAAATGCCCCTTTTTCACAGTGATGGCAGGCTAAATAAAAGGTCCCCATATACCCCTCTCCTGGGGAGACTTCAAGTTTCTGGTGGCCCAGTAGTGCCAGTATGTTCTCTTCCACCCTCTGCCCTCCCTGGCATGGATGAAGGGTTAAAATGTTTCAAAAGTCCTTCATTCCCAAAGTCATGCCCCTTGCTGAAAACCCTTCCCTTTCTACACAAAGTACAGGCCCAACTGACCCCTCCCCCATGTTCCATTTCCCTTCCATCAGACACCTCCCCAGGACCTCAGTTCACTCCAAGGGATCCCCAGGGATGATGGGGATAGTTGTAATCCCTACTCTGTCCTGCTCCAGACGCTTTCCTTGACAAAATAAGGCTGTTAGCAGTTATCTTGCAGTACTACCTCTAGGGGTCACCAATGTCATTTTGTCTAGGACAGCCACCAGAGCAGGAGTGAGTGGGGATCACTCCTGCCCCATGTTTCCTGAGATCCTTGGGGTAAGTCAAGGTCCTGGGGATGTCAGGGGGGGATTGGGGGATAGAGGTTTATGAATTCTGTACTTTGGGTAGGAAGCTTGAGATTTTGTATAGTGAGGGTTTTATGTCAGCGCTGAAAGGAGTAGATTATGTTAGCTGAGGGAAGTCTTGTCAGGCCCACTGGGCCACCAGGGATTTAAGGTATCTTTGAGAAAGGAGTCCAAGAGGACCTTTACGTCATCTGGAGATTTTTTTAAAAATTTTTAAGTGCCACCACACTTGAGCTGTAGTTATTTTTGCAATGAACATGGACCTGTAAAGCAATTTTCACATGCTAATTTTTGCATTTTTCTTTTTTTCAGAGTTGCTTTGCAGCAGCTCACTAATATATATATTTGCATAAACGTTTCTGTGAAATGTACTTTCTATGAAAGTTTACTGCTGCTAAATGTATTTTTGGAAACAAATTGCACTAAATCACTCCATTTTGGTGTTTTTGAGCATTTTCAGACTTTTGACTATGTATCATTTGAAATGCAAGTCACTTTATACTTTAGTACTAACATGATATTCACTGATTATCCTTTAGTGATACAAACACGTCATTTTTTAGGATGTCCTCTAATGAATATTGTCACCAATAGGGGTCACTCTAGTGCCTGTTCCTTGGTTTCACAGGCCATTCTGATAAAGATAGCTTGCCTCCAGAGAGTCCAATGTTGCTCTAAGTAAAGCCTCCTCATACAAATTCCCCACTGCACAGTGTTTAACATAAAGATTTATCTTTTATTAAGGTTATGATAAACTCATAAG
This sequence comes from Microcaecilia unicolor, assembly GCF_901765095.1. Lineage (NCBI taxonomy): Eukaryota > Metazoa > Chordata > Amphibia > Gymnophiona > Siphonopidae > Microcaecilia > Microcaecilia unicolor. The sequence goes on along the minus strand of NC_044037.1, from coordinate 65,165,904 downwards.
CAAATATGACTCTGCCCCTTTCATTCAAGGGAGCAAATACAACCAAAGAACATCAAAGTTAGTAATATACTGTAATCCCTTCTTTATTCCTGGGGCTTTTATATCCTCACAGAGTTTGCACCTGTCACTGCTGTGTTCCAACCTTCCACACAGCTAACATTAAGCACTGCTGGGTTTATCCCCCACCCTCCCCTCCCAAAAGCATCAATCATTGCTGGGTTTAAACCTTTCCCCCACACAGCAAACCAAATCTCCTTCTGTGTTTAACCTACTACAACAGTTACACAAGAAGGTTTCTCTCCCCTACCTTCCTAACCTAAGCAACCAACCCTTAGCATACAATAGCTATGCGTGGCAGTATCTTTTGGGTCCTAACTCTAGGGATTATATAGCCTATACATTCCTGGTCTCTTATCTTTATCAAAGAGTAAAAGCCTTCTTTAAAATGTTTCTCCTTCAGCTATCCAGGGAACTTCTAATTTAGGGGGTCCTTTTACTAAGCCATGGCAAAAAGCGGCCTGCGGTAGTATGGGTGCGTGTTTTTGGTGCACGCCAGGCCAGTTTTTACCGCAACTGGGAAAAAGGGCTTTTTTTTCCAATGGGCAGGGAAAAGTGTGCGCCTATTTACGGCCTGAGCCCTTAACACCACCCACTGATTTTGCGGTAAGGGCTCATGTGCTACTTGCACGGTGACCAGTCGGCATGTGCCAAATGCTTTTTAACAAAGGAAATGCTGTGCATGGTAGGAAATAAAAAAAAATTGTCCCGGCAGTATGGCACGTACCAAATCTGAAATTACCATCAGGGGGACACGTTAGCCTGGCAGTAGTCTCATTTTGGCACACACTGCACGTGCATAAAGCCTACTGTGCCTTTGTTAAAGGGCCCCTTAGAACACCTGACCTACTTGACTGTTGAGATGGTGCATCCTGAGACTACACCCTTGGTATACTACCTTTTTGAATGTTCTACATTTGGATTTGTAATGTTATCTTTTTATTATTATTATTATTATTATACTTATAAACTACACATCTTGCTATATTTGTGATATTATTTCATAATATATTATGCTTGAAGTAAATAAACTTGATTTGTATTAACTTCATACAACAAGATACCTCCAAATTTGGGGGCCTGCATGAACTATGTGTTCCTGCCTTCTTCCTTAAGCCTAATGTCAAATTTGCCTTTTCTTTTCATATCCTTGCTTTAATATCAGTGATTCAGGATACTCATATATTCACTTACATAATAAGACTTTTTTTGTAGGGTGTGTCGATCAGTGTTAGAATTCTGTGAAGCTGTGTTTGCACTTGTTTGAATATTAGACCTTTGTGATCTCCAAAGCTAATGCCTATCATCATTTCATTTATTTCTTCATTCATTCCAACTTTTATTCTGCTAATCATAAAAATTATAATTGTGTTATCCTTGGATCACTTTTATGCTGTATCAACAAAAGGTATCACAGACAGTGGTTCTGGTAAGGTGTGTGCTGGACCATCAAAATTTTCTCCCCATCTGGTACTGATCATAATATTCAGGGTCAGCCTTGCCATTAAGTGGATGAGGTGATTGCCTTAGAGCGGCAACATTTAGGAGATAGCAGAGCAACAGAAGAGCATCATCTAATCTCATCTTCCTTATCTTGGCCCCATGTCCTGCATGCTTCCCCTGTTGCCACCACTCCCACGTTGTACTTGTTCTTTGGCTGCTTCAAAAGTACATCATGCTGATGCAATAGAAGTCCATACCCAAGGCCTGTCATTTCTTGCCCTCCCCCCACCGACAAGATGTTCTCCATCATGGGGAGGGCAGAAGGTGGCAACATTTCAGTGTGAGTCTCTACTCCAAAGTTCCATGCTAGCACACAGTACTTTTCAAAGAGACCTAGGTGGTAGTAGAAGCATGTTGGACATGGGACCAGGTAAGGAAGAGGAGATGAGACACTGAACCCAAGGAAGGACAGGGATAGGAGATTCTGGCTACTGGGGAAAGGGGTGGTTAGGAAAGGAAAGAGGAGATACTGGACTACAGAAGAAGGGTCTTGAGCCACCCCTGGGGGTGGGGGCATTTGGCTGAAGTTTTGCCTAGGGCATCAGATACTCTTGGGCGGGTCCTAGTGTCATTTCACAGTTTTAACTCTACAAGGACGGCAGCTCCTGCAGAGCTGGTGAAATTGTTCTAGATGGTGAGAAGGGTTTGAGGTAGTGACCCATGCAGCTTAAAGGAAACACTAAAACCTCTCAAGATCCATCTGACTTGTTTCTTAGGAGTTCTCATTCTGGGTGATAGGTTTTGGTTTGCAATTAAGATTTGTGGTGCCTGGCTTCACAGCATAAACTTTCATGTTTCTTATTTGCTAAAATATTTCTCATATTTCTCCTGGATTTGATTTTGACCCCCATTATTGTAGACTTTAACAATAAAGTTTTGTGTAGAACTATTTCTTCACTATTTCCCGATGTTTCCTATTTTATGCAGGAGCAACTCTATTATTTCAAGTCGCCATTTGAAAATACATAAACTATGTAAAAATTATATAAACAAGAAGCACTGACCATAACTTTTAAAGAATACAGTTTTTTGAGAGACATGTATAAATAGCTAGAACATTCCACTATTTTAATACCTGCAAAGCTTCATTTGTCAGCTGTGCAATGTTTTCATATCCATTGATTTGACCTGAGCACCTCCTCAATACATTTATTTCTTATTAACCTAACCCAGATGGTCTGATAATTGAGATTTGCTTGGATCTCCTATCTGGCAACATCTAACACTGTCAATAAGTCATTTTTGTAGCATTGTTAAAAAAGGCATTGCTGATATCCAAGTAAGGGCCATGTTCATACAGTCAACAGAGGTCTGAAAGTCATTTACCATCTGTTTTCCAAAAGTACTATTTTACAGAGATGTGAATTCATTTCAAATGACAAAGGGAAATGTGAGTAGTATGTCCCATATGGTTTCATGTCATTTTAACCCAAAACAATAGGAAAAAAACCCTGAAATTTTGTTTCCCCCCCCCCTTTGCACCCTGTTACTCAATTGTGTGCTTTATTGCTCAGTAATGTGCCCTGTTTATCAACATGCACAACAGTGTGCACTATTTGAGCAATGTGGCACACTATTGTGCAATAGCTATTGACAGGAACACAAGCAAAAGAAAAAAACAATCTGTACACAACAGGCAGTACAAGAAACAGTAAAGATGACCAAAACCGTCACTAGTATATAGCTGACTTTTATTGAATATCTTCAAAATATAACAACACGTTTTAGCTGTAAGGTATGCATCAGGAGTCTGTTTATATGTTAGAAACAAAAAGATCTGGGTTTCATTAGTATTCTATAACAGAACCTGGGCCCACAGATGCTATTATTGAATAGGTTCCTACCATGGAGTGCCTAAATGCAGGTACTAGGTTGTAAATAATCTCCTTATTTATTTGTGCATGGCAGTGATAAGAAGCAAATTCTTAAATACCTACACGTTCTTAATTTGATGTAATGAGACCCTATGCTAAAATAGCAGAACTTGTGGTAAAATAACTTATCCCAATGGTAGCCCACACTAACTTCCCTTTCCTTGTTAGAATGGTCTTTTCTATAACTACAGTGAGACAGCTATTTTGATGTGAAAAAATGAATGCTTAATGAAAATGATCTGTACACAAGATTAGAATATGTATTACTGTATAATACATACTTGACATTGGTGTGCCATCACCTCTGCCTGCAAATAGGTGGGAAAATGTGGGATACAAATGCAATAAATAATAATAATAATCCTAGGATGTGAACTCAGGTCCCGATGCTCAAATGTAAATATAGGAACTAGAGGCCATTAGCGCTGTACTAGCACCCTCATTTACCTGCGCAGAATGTTCAGATGGGTCTAGCACAGGAAACAACAAGCGTGCCCGGCATTAGCACAGATATCATGCAAATATAGCCAAGCTCATGTAAATGAAGTCATTTTGTATTTCTCCCCAGTGCTCAGAAAAAAAGTGCCTGAAAAAAATTGCCTTAGCGCTGCAAAAAATAACACTAGGTCAGAGCAGGCATTAGGGTGTTGGAAGAGAGGATTTCTCGTGATTCTTATGCTTCTCTCATGATTCTTTGCTTTTGGAAGCAGAAGGAAGCCCGTAGAAGTCCTAAAGCGCTGGTCATGAGAAACAGCTGACCCAGATGAAAGCACACATTGGCATCTGTTTCCTACAAATAAATTTTAAGCGTCCATGTTAAAAAAAAAATTAAAAAACACCCAGTGAAAGCACACAAAAGTACATAAGTATTGCCATACTGGGACGGACCAAAGTTCCATCAAGCCCAGCATCCTGTTTCCAGCAGTGGCCAATCCAGGTCACAAATACCTGGCAAGATCCCCAAAAAGTATAGAACATTTTATGCTGCTTATCCCAGAAATAGCAAGAAGAAGTCGGTGAATAGAGATCTTGTAGTCGGAGGCAGCACGCAGCAGTTCCCCTTGAGAAAGCCAGGAGGGCAAAGCAGGCTCCTGTTGTGGGTGTGCTTGTCCGACGGCATTCAGATACAAGATAAGTGATAGTTTACATAATTAATGTGCTGGTAGCTAGCAGAATAGACAAAGAGAAATAGAAAAATAGAAAGAAAAAAGAAAAAAAAAAGAAGTTAGCTACCAGTGAAGACCAGCGGAAGGATGGAGGGTATAAGTCTATGATTATAAAACTGCAGCAATAATGCCAAGAGTAGCTGCAATGTTGAAATGAGACTTTGCCCTTAAACCTCCTATACACTGGTACTCCCGGTAGTTCTCTACTAATTTTGTGTGTATCCCAGAAATAAGCAGTGGATTTTCCCCAAGTCCATTTTAATAATGGTCTATGGAGTGGAGGAGTAGCCTAGTGGTTAGTGCAGTGGACTTTGATCCTGGGGAACTAGGTTCAATTCCCACTGTAGCTCCTTGTGACTGTGGGCAAGTCACTTAACCCTCCATTGCCCCAAGTACAAAATAAGTACCTGTATATATGTGAACTGCTTTGCATGTAGTTGCAAAATACCACAGAAAGGCAGTATATCAAGTCCCCTTTGACTTTTCCTTTAGGAAGCTGTCCAAACATTTTTTAAACCCCACTAAGCTAACTGCCTCTACCACATTCTTTAGCATTGAATTTCAGAGTTTAATTACACATTGAGTGAAGAAATATTTTCTCAGATTAATTTTAAATTTACTACTTTGTAGCTTCATTAAATGCCCCCTAGTCCTAGTATTTTTGGAAAGTGTAAACAGACTCTTCACGTCTACACTTCCACTCCACTCATTATTTTATAGACCTCTATCATATCTCCCCTCAGCTGTCTTTTTTCCAAGCTGAAGAGCTCTAGCTGCTTTAGCCTTTCTATCATTTTCGTCGCCCTTCTCTGCACCTTTTCTAAATCCACTATATGTTTTTTCAGATGCGGTGACCAGAATTGAACACAATATTCGAGGTGCGCACCATGGAGCAATACAAAGGCATTATAACATCCTCATTTTTGTTTTCCATTCCTTTCCTAATAATACCTAACATTCTATTTGCTTTCTTAGCCGCCGCAGTACACTTAACAGAAGGTTTCAACGTATCATCAAATACTACACCTAGATCCCTTTCTTGGTCGATGACTCCTAACGTGGAACCTTGCATGACGTAGCTATAATTCGGGTTCCTCTTTCCCACATGCACCATTTTGCACTTGCTCACATTAAATGCCATCTGTCATTTAGACATCCAGTCTCCCAGTCTCATAAGGTCCTCTTGTAATTTTTCACAATCCTCTTGCGATTTAACAACTTTGAATAACTTTGTGTCATCAGCAAATGTAATTACCTTACTAGTTACTCCCATCTCTAGGTCATTTATAAATATGCTAAAAAACAGCGGTCCCAGCACAGACCCCTGGGGAACCCTACTATCAACCCTTCTCCATTGATTATACTGACCATTTAACCATACTCTATGTTTTCTATCTTTTAACCAGTTTTTAATCTACAATAGGACACTATCTCCTATCCCATTACTCTCTAGTTTCCTCTGAAGTCTTTCATGAGGTACTTTGTCAAACGCCTTTTGAAAATTCAGATACACAATATCAACCTGCTCACCTTTATCCACACATTGGAGTCCATTTCCTCCATGTAAGTATTTAGGCTGCAGAAAACAGCAATCTGTGCTTCACATTTGGTGCATGCGCAAAAGAGCCGAGCTTACTGTGTAACTCTTCTGTGCACGCACCAAGCACAATCCTCCCATGCCAAAGCACAATCCTCCCACCGAACTCCCTAATGCTCAATGCTATGACCATGCCTTTATTTGTATTTCATTAGCATTGAGCATTAGGGCGTTTTTCTTCTGTACTGTTCCGGCAGTATTTTTCCGGCACTATTCAGAACAGCCAGAGTTTTGAGAATCAGGGCCTCAGTGCTTTGCAGGAACACAAAACAACAGCAAGGAGTCTTTTCCTGGTTAAAGTGTGGCCTTCGTTAACAATACTGATGCAGAGGATAGGCAACCGTGCTCTGCTTTGTGCAGATCACACATTTCTTTAAGTCCTTTGGGCCTGTGTCTTATTCCTAGGCTGACAGAAATGTGGAGTACATGCACTGAGCAGGAGGTGGAACAGCAGAGAAGTTCTGGCAGTCCCATGTGGCAACAACAGTAACTAACTAAGGGCCCTGTTTACTAAGATGCATTAGCATTTTTAAAGCACCTTCAATTGGCGCACGCGGTAACTGTGTAGGCGCCTATAGGGATATTGTAGGCATGTACATAGTTAACATGCATACATGGTTAATGCGCGTTAAAAATGTTAATGCGCCTATATTGTGGCTTAATAAACAGGGCCCCAAGTAACTAACCTCACATCGCAGGATTTTTTTCTTTCTCATACATATAGAGGAAGTTGGAGCCCAGGAGTGGGAGATCTGTTCTTTCTGAGGAAAGGATGGAATACAGAGAGAAAGAAACTCAGGGTAAGGAGGGAGCAGGAGCCATAGAAGGAACATGAATATCTTCCAGGTACAGTGCTGGGGCAACTGGGTTGTAGATTATACTAAAGACAACTGAAAATGGAAGAGTGAAATACACAGTAGCAGAAGGAGAGAGGAGGGGGTTTAAGGCAATAATGCACAATAATGGAACTAAATTGTGTTGAAGCCCAAGAGATTCTTAATTGAAAACATGTGTGAGAGTAACTAACAAATGCAATTTTAAGTCTATCTTGCAGAGCCAGAGAAGCGATAGAGATGGCAAGGGAAATTGATAGGCAATGACTGAAGGAACAATACAACAGCAGTAATTTGGACACAATGGAGGTAATTCTATAACAGGAAACCTAAGCATTGGCATCTTGAAGGCACCTAATTCTATGAAGGGAAGTACAGTAGGTGCCCACTTTATAGGATGATAGCATATGTATAAGTCATATGTAATTTAGGCATGAGCACTTATTCCAGCCATAGAGCTGGTGAAAGTCCTTGCACCTACATTTCAGATATACAGGTAAATGCTATATATGCACCTAAGTAATACCTACTTGCCCACTTGAACCATATACCCTGTTATAAAATTGTCCTTGTAGGGTACACACACACATACAGTATTTGCACCTTTTTTGGAGCTGGTACACATTTGCATGGGCATTTGCACTCTGTTGAGCTGGTCTGGGTGCCCACGTTGCTTTTATAAAATACAGTATCATACAACAACTTTTAAAAAATAAATCAAAAATATATTATGGCCTATCAGCAGAATGAACACCCAACAAGTCACATATAGTGAATTTAGATGTTGCCAAGCAATCTAATTTTTCAATCATAGGTTCTAAATTATTAAAGAGCCTTTTTACTAAGGTGCCCTAAGCCTGAAGGTGGGCTTAGCATGCTGAAAAAGGCTTACCACAGGATGCTGCACTAACCCTTAGGCATCTCCTTCATTTTTACAGTATTCAGAGACAGGAATCGAGATCAGAGGAAACCATGGAAGGAAGGCGAGATGAAAGAAATGCAGAAATATAGAGTGAGAGGGAAGCAAAGGAGAGACAGATCTGCATGGAGTTAGCAAAGTAGTGATACACGTGCTATGTTTAGAAATGTTATTAATTTAGGAGCAGTTGTATAACTTAGTGCTTCTATTAGGTGCCCAAGGGTGGGTGGTAGGAGCTAATCTATAATGGAACCTAAGCATTTAGGTTCCATTATAGAATACTAGTATATTGGTATACCTAACATTTAGGCATCCACAGTTTTACAAGCTATAGAGCTGGTATAAAATACCAAAATGCGACAGGGAAATGCATAATTTACATTGCCTGCATAAGTGGAAGGCACATCTATGTCCCATCCATGCTCCACTCCTGTGTATGTCCCCTTGCAAATACATGCTATGTAAGTTAAGAAGGCATTTGCAGAATAATACCTAGGAGCCCTGCTAGCACTAAATATTCTAAAAAATGTATATGCATAATGTTCACTTTCATGTCAGTGCCTGGGTTAGACAATTGCCCTTCACAACTTTTATAATACAGTCAGTGAATGAATTATGTTTTGCACTGTGTATCATTAGATACATTAAATCCCTACTGGCGACATTTCTTTTCTTTCTGAGGAAACTTCATTCCTCTTTGAGAAATCTAGATTTAACAAACTAAACACATATAAATTACAAATTACCTTGAACGCTTTGTTGTTCAATGTTAGATAAAGGAACAATGGCACTTTGACTGTATAGTAGGCCATTGATGCACAAACCCTTCTAAATTGGTTTTAGTTTTTCAATTCATTCATTTATCTTTTTTTTCCCCTTTTTTCAAATGGTATTTGTTCATAGCACAACAATGTATTCTGCTTTGTAGTTTTACTGCACAGTTAAAGCTAGGGCTTGATGAACAGATCTGAATTTAATTAAATCCATGTATGAACCTCAGGCAGGTGAGTTTGGTGCAGTTTTTATTTTATAAGTAGTACCTGACATTTGAATCAATATCATATGGACGGTATTTTTGAGCTGGTTTGGTTCAGCTCCTGAAAAGAAGAGTCAGCCATTAACTTTTTAAATTTTTTTAAATTTAAATTTATAAATTACTTTCCCAGCCAATAAAGGGTCATTCAGACTTGATTCTAGCTTGTTATTCAACCAGCTCTTCATACCCAATTGTTCTGTGTTGGATTCTTGTTTGATCTAATTACTGTATGCTGACCTTAAATCATGCTATAAAGTGCTAATGTTAAGTACTGCTTAATCAGGGTTTCTCAACCCAGTCCTTGAGGAACCCCAAACTAGTCTAGTTTTCAAGATATCCACAGTGAATAGGCATGAGATATATTTATATACAATAGAGGCAGTGCATGCAAATTTATCTCATGCATAGTCATTGTGGATATCTTGAAAGCTAGTCTGGCTTGACGTTCCCTGAGGATTGGTTTGAGAAACCCTTGTCTAGATTATTGGCTATCAAAATGGTCAGGATTTTAGTTTATCCCTAATGAATATGCATGAGAGAGATTTGCATGCCTATTTCCTCAATTGTAAACAAATCTCTTCCATTCATATTCATTAGGTATATCTTGAAAACGAACTCGTTGATCACACCAAGAAGCAAGAGCTCACAATAAGAATCAACTTACACAGTTGTGCCACCTAGAGCTGACTTGTTTGGCTAAATGGTATAAAACAAAAATTAACAGTAAAAAATTAAATCAATCATAAAAATTCAAATAGCAGTCCAATTTTGATTTAGAGCTGATTTTGAAATCCATATAATAACTTATGTCGAGATGAGGTCTGCCAAACTGAGAAACAAACCAGGTCATGGGCAGATTAGTCACACCTGTTGTAGTTTACAGTTGTCCGGTTTGTTTCTATATTTGGAAAATACTTGTGTGTTGTATTGTGGAACACATATTGATAGTACAGTTTATTCACTTTGTTCAGAACCCTTATTTTATCATCCTCACTTTAATATTCCCTTATCTCTTGTTTGTTCTGTCTGTCTGTCCTAATTAGATTGCAAGCTCTGTCAAGCAGGGACTGTCTCTTCATGTTCAAGTGTACAGCACTGCGTACGTCTAGTAGCACTTTAGAAATGATAAGTGTAGATAGACATTCAAATGTATAATGGCAAGACTGAGGTTTTATAATAGCTTTACTGAAACTTGGGCTCAAGAAAAATAAAACCTCTGTGTTGTCAACAGCTATAGTATCATTAATGATGTTTTTTTTTACTGGTTCTATATTTCAAAGGGTCTTTATAGAAAAAGACTTAGGGTCCTGTTTACTAAACAGCGCTAAGGGAACTTTAGCATTTTTAGCGTGCGCTGATTAGGACTATATGGGAGACTCTAGCATTTAGCGTGCACTAATGTTACCATGTGCACTAATTTTAGCATGGCTAAGTACAAATTCAAAAAGATCCGCAGTCAAGCGGAGAACTCGAATGCCCCACAGGAGAACACAGGTAAAGAAGAAAGTGGGATGTTTGACCACGGAAATACAAAACCTGGAGAGATGGATCTTAAAAACACTTGTTTATTGATGAAGAAAAGACTTGACACAACCGTTGTGTTTCAGCCGTTAGGCCTGCATCAGGAGTCTTGCTCGATGGAGACCGTCTGGTGAACATGCTAAAATGTACGCTTCACGCTGACAATCTAATTGTCTACGAGCAAGTTTCATCGGAAAAGGTCTTTTTAAAGACCCACCTCAGAGATTAACACATTACGTGTCTTTTAATGGATGCATCAGCTGTTCTCCGGTGGCTGAGCCACAGACTCACCACACGGAACACCCCGCCACGTATATTTTAGCGTGTTCACCAGACGGTCTCCGTCGAGCGAGACTCCTGATGCAGGCCTAACGGCCGAAACACAATGGTTGTGTCGAGTCTTTTCTTCATCAATAAACAAGTGTTTTTAAGATCCATCTCTCCAGGTTATGTATTTCCGTGGTCAAACATCCCACTTTCTTCTACACTAGCATGGCTAAGTAAACATGGTCCTTAGGGTCATTCTTGTGCACTAAGGCCATTTTAATACTGGGGTAAAATGGCTGATTTTTTTTATTTTCTGTATTAATGGTCACATGCTAATTTTCCCATTAGCGTGTGTCTATTGGAGCGTGAGCCCCTACTTCTACCTATTTTGTAGGCAGTAAGGACTCACATGCTAAACCTGAGTCAACTGGTTAGTGCACAGCAATGCCCAAGCGCTAACTGATTAGCGCAGAACATTCCCACTCTCTGCCCCTAGGGCTAAAAAAATAAATGTTATTTTTAGCAGTGAGTAGCACACACACATCCAAAAATAACTGTGAGATGCCTCATGCCCCATGGTAAGCGTGGAAGTGAAGCCTTAGGTTCATACATGGATCTAATTAAATTCAGATCTGTTCATCAAGCCCTAATTTTAACTTTGTAAAAGGGCCCCTTAACTTTTTAGCCAAAGACTATATACTGAAGCGGAGAACTGGAAACAGCTTCTGAATATTATCCTTTGTACTCTTCTGCTTTTCAAGAACCTCTCAGCCCTTTGATGCAAAAAAACAATATTTCATTCTTTCATCTGCATGCCACTTTACAGATCTCCATGTGCCGTATCAACTCAGCACATCCTAGGAGAAAAGACAGAGAAAGCACTAATAAAAGAGATGATCTGTATAGCCTCATTTTTAATGGGATACCCACAAATATGAAATGGAAAATGGTTAAATCAGTAGAATATAATTTAAATGGAAGGCAGATTCAATTCCTATTGTTTCCAAGCTAGACACTGTCCATCAATCTGTGGTTTTCAACATTAATGCAAAGTAATAAAGTACTTAAAATTTAATTAGACTGGATCATAATAAAAGCTATAAATTCTGTCAAGGGAGGAATAAATATTTGAATGGTGACTGTACAGAGCTATCAGAAAAGCTAAATTTTCTCAGAGATGGCTTGAAATACAACCCCTCAACCTGAATATGTGTTTTTAGCCTGTTAGTGAAAATAAGTTCACTGAAAATTGAAACCGTGCCTCTCTAAGGCCTTTCCCTGCACTATTAAAGTAGTTCAAAGGTAGATTTGGCAACAAGAGTTAGAAATTTGTGCAACAATTCTGTGTTATATTTGCATAGATTTGCATATCAAATGCTACAAATTTGCAATTCATAAAAATGAAATTGTTTTCTGGCATTTCTTGCATGTGTGGATAATTTATCAGTTTTGGTGTGTGGGGGATCTTAGTTATTGGTCCTGGGAAGGGAGAATGCGCTAGAGAATAGGGGGAGCAGGGGAGGATGGGGGAGAAGAATGAGAAGGGATCTCTATGGAGAGAGAGGCATAAGAAATCTGAGGGGGTATTGGGGATAAAAGAGGGAGGGAGGAGAGGCAATTGAGGATAGAAAGAATAAGGAGTACAAGGAGAAAAGTAAACCACACACTATTTAAAAGGGTTTAACCGGACAGGAGAGGCTCCTGCCCAGTTAATCCATGATGAGCAATCCAAAACCTAATATTCAGTGGTACTTAACAGGTTAGAGACATTGAATATTGCAACTAACTGGCAATCTCAGGGCGTTGGTAGAGTGTGGATGGATTTTATGTCCGCTAACCGGCTAAATAACCACATAAAGTTAGGACAGCAAAAAGGCTGTCCTAACTTTGAGCTTCTTCTTCAAAACTGTGCTAGCGATTCCTGCGTAGCAAATGAGAGGAAGGCCATTCAATTCTTATGGGCTTCCTCTCATTTTCTGTGCAGAAATCGCTAGTGTGGCTTTTGAAAAGAAACCCTTTATGAGCTAAAGTTAGCCGGGCACCGGTCTGAATATCAGCCGGTGCCTATTAACTTCTGGGTGATCACTAATAAATGGATATTCAATGCTGGGAGAATTGACTATTTGGGGTCAGTTCAGCCCATGGCTGTGAGATGCTCTGATGTCACATATTGTCACAGGCTGAATTTTGGGCCCAGAGGGAATTAGAAGGCATGGTAGGGAAGTGCATGTTGCATTCCAGACCATCATCTAAATGGTAATTTTATAACAAGCCACATAGGATGAGAAGCATAATAAGCACCTATTTGAGGCAGTTTTATAGAGATATACAAGCACTTATGTTCTTTCTAAAATAGTGTCAGAAAAGCAGTTGAAATAGTGACTAAAATGCTGCTGCACACATCTATTCTAGCTTAGGAGCTGGTGTAAATCTACATGTGTGTATGTGTATGTATGACTATTTCATAACCTATCAAATACTAAGCAGGTCTCCCCCAAAAGTCTTATTTTTGGGGACCTTCTTGGTATTTTATTTTGGGCTGTTCAGTAATTAGAAGATATAGAGGGGCATTTTCGAAAGAAACGTCTATGTTTGGATTTGGACGTCTTTGTAAAATGTCCAAACAAGATGGATGTCCATCTTTCATTTTGAAAATATCGTCAAAGACATCCAAATCCAAGGACATCCTTAAATTTGGATGTCCTTGGGTTTGGATGTCTTTGACTTTCGGCGATTTTCGAAATCAAAGACGTCAGTCAAAAACGTCCAAATGCAAGCCATTTGGACATGGGAGGAGCCAGCATTTGTAGTGCACTGGTCCCCCTGACATGCCAGGACACCAACCGGGCACCCTAGGGGGCACTGCAGTGGACTTCATAAAATGCTCTCAAGAACATAGTTCCCTTACCTTGTGTGCTGAGCCCCCCAAAACCCACTACCCACAACTGTACACCACTACCATAGCCCTTACAAGTGAAGGGGGCACCTATATGTGGGTACAGTGGGTTTGTGGTGGGTTTTGGAGAGCTCGCTGTTTTCTCCACAAATGTAACAGGTAGGAGGGGTATGGGCTTGGGTTCGCCTGTCTGAAGTGCACTGCAGTACCCACTAAAACTGCTCCTGGGACCTTCATGCGCTGTCATGGACCTGAGTTTGACATCTGAGGCTGGCAATCAATATTTTTGGGGCTTATTTGTAAAAAACACGTCCGGGTGAAAACTTCCAAGTGTTCGTCATGGAAATGTCCAAAATCGGGTTTTGATTATACCGATTTGGATGTCTCTGGGAGATGGACGTCCATCTTCTGATTTATGTCGAAAGATGGACGTCCTTCTCTTTCAAAAATGAGCCTGCATGTCTATGTATTATTTTATAACCTGCAGTCTGCATGTACTTTGTGATCCCACTTATGCTATACCCAAACTGCTGTTCCCTTGTAGTGTCATAGAACCCAGAGCTGGAAAAACTGAAGAAAATCGTAAGAGATCTGCAGCCACTACTCCAGAAGGATGAATTACTGAAACAGATATTCCCATCCACAACAGTGCTAGCCTTCCGACAGCCACCCAATTTAAAACACAAGCTAGTGAGAAGCAAGCTCTCAACAGGGACCCAAAAAGAAGAGAATGGCACACATCCTTGCAATATATCCAGCTGTAAACTATGCCAAAACATTTCACAAGACCCCAGAGTCATTCACAAAGGAAACATATTCAACATAAAGGAATCCTTCACATGCTCATCTTCCAATGTAGTATATGTCATCCAGTGTAAAAAATGTGACAAAGGGTGCTGTATTGGAGAAACAAGCCAGATGCTGAAGAAGAGATTTAATTTACGTAGACATCATATGAAAAATGCCAGTGCCAACTAGGATTTTACCTCTGTGGGACAGCACTTTACAAAACCAGAACACTGTACCAATGATTTTATGGTGAGAATACTGAAAGGAAACTTTAAAACAATACAGGAATGCAAGACCTTTGAAGTCAAAATGATTAAACATTTTGACACCCACCAGACAGGACTTAACAAAGATCTGAGTTTTCTAGCCCATTATAAACCATGAAATTCCACTGCTCTGTCACCTTCTGATCACCATGCATATCTCCCTTTCCCTCATCCTCTCTGCCCTCTCTGTTTCTCACCTAACCCACCCTTCCCTCTTCCTTTCAGACTGTCACTGAAATACTTTGATGTTTCACTTATATATGCTGTTACTTATCAAAATTTGCTTATTTCTGACCTGACGAAGGGCCACCTTCGAAAGCTCAACAAAAAATGTATTACGTTAGTCCAATAAAAAAGGTATCATCTTATTTTCTTTTCTATGTTTTATTTTATTCTATTTTTATTGAGTACCATGAAAAGTGGACTAACACGGCTACCACATCTCTCTACTTTTCCCCCCAGAAAGGGCGCACACTTGGGACGGGACTACTGCCAGTGGCCACGTTGGAAGGGCGGTAGTCCCAAAACAGTGAGTGGTAAGCCCACATTGGGCTTACCACCGCTCTGTAAAAGGACCCCTTAAACTTCCATTGCCCCATGTCCAAAACTTAGATTGTGAGTCCACCAGGGAAAAAGAAAGCCTCTGTGTGTTCTATGTAAACTGCTTTGGTTGTACCACAGAAAGGCAGTATATGAAAAATCAAGTAAAATAAGGGCCATAGTACAACACCCTCTTCTCCCTTTCTAAATAGATTATAGCCTGTACAACAATATATCTTTATGTATCACCTCTCCATATCCTCTGTTAAAGTCACCTTCTTCCATTATAACTGCTAAATTTGGAACCCTTAAATGCCTGATCTCTGCAACACAACCAAACTAAAGCATGTAATGGACATAACACAACTCTTCCATTCTACGATTCCCTAATGTGGCTGTGCCACATGAACTTTATCTTACCACAACATCACTTTGTATTTGTTCACACCGGAGTCTGCAAACACCTCTCCGGTACTATCTAAGCCACATTGAGCCTACAAATAGGTGGGAAAATGTGGGATACAAATGTAACAAATACATAAATAAAACTATATTGCCCATACTATGAATATCAGTATACACAACTGTCAAGCTGTTGCTCTACACTTTCTATTCAAGCCTTTCATGTATTACATAGCTGAAGGTTTGTACTTATCTGGGGGCTTTGCTTACACGTCTCCGATAATCCTAGTTTAAAGTCCTCCTCAATAGATTAGTTTATTGTGGAAGACACTTCGCTCTTTCTTTGATATGTGATGCCAGTTTGGCAGCATAGGTGACAAGAAGGCTTTACAGTTCCTCTTGTAGCTAAAAATAACTTTGAACCTAGACTGGTGAGTGTATCTGTGTGTGTGCATGTGTGTCTGTGTATAAGTGATGCCTTCAAAAAGTCGTTTGCTTCATGAGGGTGTTAGCAGAAGAGTGTTGCCCCAGAGAGCCATAGGGGCTTGCTGCAGCTGGGGTTAGATCCCTCAATGAAATAATAAAAAAAAGATATATACATATATATCTTAGCACAATTAAATAGTAGAAGAATGCAATTTTCCTTTGTTGTTTATGTCAGCAGTTGGAATAATCTTTGTATAGCAAAGTTCAGGAATCTAAGTGGTGTGTATTAAAAAGTGATTATATATTTTTTATTAAAGGATTATTTTCTTCTGGTGTTTAATTAACATTTCTTCTCTCTTAGGTGGAATGCTCATCTTTTGTGGAAATATTAAAAGGTTAAAATAAGTTTGATAGTAAACAAAGCCTAAATTGTGCTTATTTATTCATGAATTGTGTGCAGATTTGTCTAACGGTACAGGCGTGTGTGTATGCCAGTTTTATGCATGCATATCATTTGCATATCTAATAGTGTTCTTCAGTCTCTTGAAAAATATTCCCTTTTTGACAGAAAGTTTAGAAAAACATTTATCTCCATTTCTCTCACTCCTTGTACAACCGGATTTCATTTTGAAATTAATATTAAAGAGAATTTTGTAGCTGGTTAGCAAACCCTATAGTTAGCATTCATTTTGGCTCAGAATTCAAATGCAGCATGTTATGTGAAATGAAGTATTATGAACATTGTTTTTTAAAAAATGTTCCTTAGACACAAAATTACATATAAAACCTACTGTATTAATTAAATGGTGCTCTGAATGCAATTAAGATGAGCTATTATGAAAAGCTGTTTTGGAAATCTGTTTCTACTTCTCATTTCTGTTATGTATTTATTGATTTGGATTTTGGTTCATGGCTTTTTCAGTAGTAGCTTATGGCGAGTTATATTCAGGTATAGTAGGTATTTCCATACTACTATTACTACTACTTAACATTTCTAGAGCGCTACTAGGGTTACGCAGCGCTGTACAGTTTAACAAAGAAGGACAGTCCCTGCTCGAAGGAATCTAAAGGACGAAATGTCAAGTTCCTGGAGGGCTCACAATCTAAGGGGTCCTTTTACTAAGCTGCGGCTAAAAGTAGCCTTAGCATACCCTTACACAGGGTTTTCCCATGTGCTAAGGCCATTTTTGCCGCAGCCATAAAAATATCCTTTTTGTATTTTTTTGTATTAATGGCCATACTCTAATGTTTATTACAAATGAAAAAGTTGGACAGCAAAAATATAAATGGAATCAAATTAATACTTTTTGCTCATGATGATTATGAAAGAATATTCCAGCTAAATAGAAAATATAGGGAAAGTTTCCAAAACAAGGAACACCCAAAAAATATAGACACTTGGAAACTATGGTGCAGGTAAACTGTTATACATTTGTAAATAGGAGGAAAAACCTCAAGAAGCTCCTTCCCCCCTAACTAGGAGGGTGAAAGGGCTAGGGATTCTTCATCATCGGAAAAAACCTCCAAAACTTTAATTTCAAGCATTCATCAAAATTGGATTTTTCACTATTTCTCTAAAATTGCAGATGTTTGAAAAATATCTACTGAAAACTCGAGAAGGAGCCTAAGAGAAGCTAAGTACCTTCGAAAGGGCAACCTTTGAAAGCTAATCAAGAAATGTATTAAGTTATGTCCAATAAAAAAGGTATCATCTTATTTTCTTTTCCATGTTTTATTTTGTTTGATTTCTATTGATAACCTTAAGAGTGGACTAACACGGCTACCACACTCCTCTACTTAGAGAAATAGTGAAAAATCCAATTTTGATGAATGCTTGAAATTAAAGTTTTGGAGGTTTTTTCCGATGATGAAGAAGCCCTAGCCCTTTCACCCGCCTAGTTAGGGGGGAAAGAGCTTCTTGAGGTTTTTTCTCCTATTTACAAATGTATAACAGTTTACCTGCACCATAGTTTCCAAGTATGAAAGAATATTGCCAGCTGCCCCATACAAAGAAACTTTTTAAACAAATGAAATTTCAACTGCCTAGGAAACCTACATAAATGACATTCTAATACACTGCGCCATTAGCACATGACCATTAAAAAAATTACTGTATGTGCACTCACTGCCACCCGTTTTGTAGGCACTAAGGGTTCACGCCAGTATTCCTGTGCTAACCAGTCATCGTGCATTAATGTAGATGCACTAACTGTTTAGCTCAGGAATGTCTACTCTTCGCCCCCCCCTGACACACCCCTTAATAAAACAGTTACAAATATTTTTTACCACATGGTATGCTCATGCAGATTTGGCATTTACCTCAGAATGCCTGAGCACATCCCACAGTATGCCATGTTAAGCTGCAGTAGGCATGCCTTAGGGGCATTTTTACAAAGACGCGATAGGGCTACTGTGTGGGTAGCACATGGCAAAACTCTAAAGCTAGATGCGCCCAGTAGTTCTGAGTTTGCCGCATGTCATTTCCCGCGCTAGAAAATCATTTTTATTTTCTACCATGGGGGTGGGGAGTAGGCGTTCCTGGCAGTAATCAGCCAGCGTGTTCACATTGCCATGAACTGCCCAATTACCACCTGAGTAGCACATGAGTTCTTATTGCCTTCTAACTACTTACTACTACTACTACTTATCATTTCTATAGCACTACTAGATGTACGCAGTGCTGTACACTTCAAATTAGCCCATGGCCATTAATGGAAGAAATTGAAATTCAACCATTTTAGAGCCACACTAAAAATGGCCAGAGTGCAAGAGAAATCCATGTGCTATAATTACCACTGGCCACTTTTTAGCGCTGCTTAGTAAAAAGACCTCTAAGTATCTAATTCAGCTTAGTAAAAGGGCCCCTAAGCTTGTACATAAGGAAATGGACGTCTATGTGACTTTGCCCAAGGTCATAAAGAGCCACATTTTGGATTTGAATTGGGCTTGCCTGATTCTCAGCCCATTGCTCTAACCATTGAGACTTGATGGTTACATTTTATTAATATCAAAATATGACCGGCATTTTAAAACATACTGTTTTTATTCTGTGTCTACTATAGCCTCAGATTCAAATTTTCATAATAAAAGCTTTGGAATCTTCAGTACGTACGTACAGTAAGTCACCTTTATCTGACTTTTTCATGAAACAGATATTATATTGATGAAACTGTGAATTACTTTGTTAGAAATCTGTGGAAATAGTTTCTGGGACAACAGAATCCCTAGCTTCATTTTAACTTTGTTTTGCTAAGAACTGAGCACATCATACCTGCTTGATTCTTATGGTTCCTGTTCCTTCTTTTCAAAATAAGTTATGACTGATTCTATTAACCCAATATAACAACGTAATTGTGAGTGCATTTCTGTATGAAACCAGACTACAAATGGGAATGAAGTCAGATGATCCAAGATTTGGAGGGGGGGGGGGGCAGGGGATTTCTTGTCCATCACTTTGCTAGTCTTTCATCCCTTGTTTCTTGTCCTTTCCTATTTCACTAATTACTGGTGAAGAATTGAGTTGATTGATTTCAACTTGGTTTTGCAGGAGAGAAGAACCACCAAGATAAATGCTCTATAGCTGGTCTCAGCAAGACCTGACTTTTTATTATACTGCTGAGTTTTCAGAAGTGGAAGAATCTATTGGCATGCTCATGTGAAAAGGTAGCACAGTAGTAAACTGTTGGAGAGTAAGCTTTAAAAAAAAGGTGAGGAGAGCCCAGATTTAATGCTCAATAAGCAAGATTACATGGTGAGCCCTTTTACCCTGCAGTAGTTGCAAATTTAATGCAACAACTATTAGGGACATGACTACCAAGCCCTATACAGGTCCCGCATAAAACTGCACATTATTGCATGGTAATCAGTGTGCAGCTACCACAGAGGCATTTAGCACCTCCTATTTAGGAGGTGATATGTTGTCCCACAGTTACTCTGCTTTAGTCAACACACAGTAAATGCAGTATTCTAACTACTAAACACCTTCCATGCCTGCTCTCTGCCATGCCACATTACCTTACACAAAAAGCACTGTAACATGTTTCTGCATTGTATACTCCATGTTAAGTGCATAACATCCTATATAATAAAACTCACCCTCAACGTTCTGAGGACACTGATGTCACTGTCAGGTCCTCCGGGCACTTCCTTCCGGTTTGAAGCCTTCGTGGTGGTGAAGCCACCGAAAACACTGTGCTGGGGCCACGCCCTCGCGTCAAACGTGATGACATCGAGGGCGGAGCTATGTCAGCACATTGAAGCTGGTGCCGAGGTCCGCAACAATGGCGGACGAACGCCGTCGCCGACGGGGTGAGTAGCAATGGTGGGGAGGTCCGTAAGGAAACCATGCTAGCGCCCGTTTCATTGCCGCAAGAAACGGGCATGTTTTACTAGTGATTTAATAAAAGGCTCGGTATTTCTTAAAGAAAAGCATAGATGACTTAAAAGGATTAAATCATAGGAAAATTAGGCAAGTGCCTAAAGCCCAAATGTTTAGGAGGGGCCCTCACAGATGTGTAATTCAGTGGTTCTCAAGGCATGTCTTGCTCTGGTACGTCAATTGCTGGCAGAAAAAAAAGAGAGATAGAGGGAGCTGCTATGGAAGAGGAGGGTATAGAGTCACCACTGCCCAAAGAGGCTTTTACAGGAGCTAAGCTTTTGAAGGAGGCACATTGGTTACCATGTTTTCATCATATGGGTTTAATGCACACAAGGGCCCTTTACAAATCCGCGTAAGTGCAAACATGTGCTTAGGGACAGATTCTATATTAGGTGCCTAACAAATCCACACTGAAAACATTTCCACCTAAGTGCATTCTATAAGTGTCGCCTACATTTAGGCACGCTATATAGAATATGCTTAGTTGATATCTCCTAAAACTACTTGCATCCATTTACACCAACAAAAATACAACGTAAATCCCTGTATATAGATTTATACGCAGTGGAACATATACCATAACAACATGCACAAATTTGGGAACGGCCACAGAATGTCCATTTCCATGTCCATATCCACACCCCTTTTGAACTGCATGCATTACAATTTAGGCACAGTTCATTACACAGTATGCTTAGCAAGTTGTGCATGGACATTCTAATTATTACGAATTAGTTCTCATTATTGCTTGTAAAGAACTGTTAAAAACGCTGATTGGCTCGTTAAGCCAATGAAGCTACATGTGTTGTTATAGAATACGCCCAGATTTTGGCGTGAATCTCTAGGGGCCCTTTACTAAGCCACGTGGAGGGGAATAATCGAACGTCGCCAGCGAAATAGATCGCTGGCGATCTATTTTGGCGGTGGCGCAACAGCTGGCCGGAACCGTATTATCAAAAAGATAGCCGGCCATCTTTTTTTTTTCGATAATACGGTTTAGACTGGCCAAATGCCTTGGATGTCACTGGGTTTGAGATGGCTGGTTTTGTTTTTCAGCGATAATGGAAAAAAAATGCCGGCCATCTCCAACCCGGCGACATCCACGGCATTTGGTCGTGGGAGGAGCCAGCATTTGTAGTGCACTTACATGCCAGGACACCAACTGGGCACCCTAGGGGTCAGTGTGGTGGACTTCAGAAACAGCTCCCACATGCATAGCTCCCTTACTGTGGGTGCTGAGCCCCCCCCAAACCCCCTACCCACAAATGTGCACCCACTAAAAGTGCTCCAGGGACCTGCACACACTCAGGCCTCTAGGACTTATTGCTGCTGTATAACCTTGGCACAGCAGTTGACACCTGAAGCCTAATGTCTTTGAAAAAGTGCTTTATTTGAATAAGCACCTTTACTCACAGTTAACTACAGATCAAAGGTTGTGCCCCACTGGCAAAGAGTCTCCCTGATACTGAGATTAGCAGTAGGTCCGAGCTGGCAGAATGCTGTACAATGCCCTCTTTCAGCAACATTCAGGGTAATAACGTTTTCTAACATGGGTAACACATGAAAGGGATCTAAAACTGGCTTACAAAAATGGCCACTACCTCATGGACTACCAGAAACAAAACAGGGCACACTCTAACCCAGTTAGCAGGGGGGAAAACACCATGGGAGTAGAGCCCAGTACCCTACACCCACCACAATGCATTACTGATGTGACTCTGCAGGGCACCTAACAGAAAAGGTGTCACACTCACCCGAGAGCCACATTGCAACCACGGAAAGGCTGTAAGATGATACAACACATTCTGCTGTCATGGAGGTGGGTACGGGATTTGAGGCTGGCATACAGGCTGGCAAAAAAGTTTTTCATTTTAACTTTTGTAGTATGGGAGGGGGTTGGTGACCACTGGGGGAGTAAGGGGAGGTCATCCCCCATTCCGTCCGGTGGTCATCTGGTCAGTTGGGGCACGTTTTTGAGACTTAGTCGTGAAAATAAAAGGACCAAGTAAACCCGGCCAAATACCGCTTAACACCGCTTTTTTTCCCCATTATCCCCGAAAGCCGGCCATCTGGTAGCCACGCCCATGCCCGCCCATGCCCCGCCTTCGCTTCGCCGACGACACGGGAAAGCGGCGATGCTGTTAAAAAGCCAGCTTTCGATTATACGCTTTTAGCCGCTTTTGCGAAATTGCCGGCGATCTCCCGATTTGTGTCGGAAGATCGTCGGCGAAAAGTTTCGATTATAAGCTGGATAGGTGCCTACATGTGACCAACATGCATCAATTCAGAGTTACCACCCAGCTAATGCATGGCCCTTGCGGTAATTTCATTTTTGACACGTGTCCGCTAAGTTCACAAGAAAATATTTTTTATTTTCTGGCGCATGGTGAAAATCGGGCGGTAACTCTGACTTGACATGATTACTGCCCAGTTAATGTGAGAGACCTTACCACTAAGTCAATGGCTGGTGGTAAGGTCTCAGACCCAAAATGGATGCGTGCCAATTTTCTTTTGCCGCACGTCATTTTCTGCAAAAATTTAAAAATACCTTTTTTTACAGGTGCGTTGAAAAATGGATCTGCGTACGCTCAAAACACATGCCTACACTAGCACAGCCCGTTTTTCGATTCACCTTAGTAAAAGGACCCCTAGATGCGCTATATACAATCCAGGGGTTAGAGTGCAGGAAAGTCCTGCTTTCAAACATGCTATGCAATGGACACAAAGAGCAAGGACGAGTTGAAGAGGAAATCAGGAAGTCTTTATTAATAGCTGAATAATGACCCGACATGGCCGTCAATGGTGTAAACCGATGGTGTAAGGGTTTAAAAAATTGTTTACTATATATGCCACTATGTTTTATATGCTATGTTTTCTAATTTTAAATTATTAATGTTTTAACTTTATACAAATTTTTGATTTCTATGTAGATTTGTTTGACCCCTGATGCATGCTTTGATGCCGAAACACGGCCGTGTCGGGTCATTATTTAGCTATTAATAAAGAGTTCCTGATTTCCTCTTCAACTCGTCCTCGCTCTTTGTGTCCATTGCTTTTGCTGTACGTGAGGATTCCCCTCCTTGCTTTGTGTTTTTCTGTTCAAACATGCTATACCCATATTATACAGTGCATTTTAGTAAAAGAGCTCCAGTTTGTGTTATTCAGGATAACCTCAACATTTCACCATTTTTTAAATTCCTTACTGTCTTTTGCATACATTGAGGTCTCAAACTCAAACTTCATTTGTCATGCTTGCCCCTTTCTAAAGATAGGTTAGATTCTATTCGCGAATCGGCTTCTTTTTTTTTATTTTTTAAATCTGACCCTGGAATTCTCTTCCTTCTCAACTCAGGGGTCCTTTTACTAAGCTGTGGTAAAAAGTGCCCTGAGGTAGTGTAGGCATGTGTTTTGGGCGTGCGCTGGACCAGTTTTTACCGCATCTGCAAAAAAAATGGCCTTTTTAAATGGGATGGGAAACCAGTGTGCGCCTAAAACCAGCCTGAGCCCTTAATGCCACCCATTGATATAGCGGTAAACTCACACGCTACATGCGTGGTGACCTGTCAGTGCGTGCCAACTGCCGATTACCACTGGAAAGGCCGTGCATGGGAGGAAATAAATACATAAATCATCCAGGTGTTATAGGCACAAGGCAAATCTGAAATTACCACCAGGGGGCATAGTAGCCTGGCAGTAGTCTCCTTTTGGTGCATTCTGCTCGCACATAGAGCCTAATACGCCTTTGTAAAAGGGCCCCTCGGGTTGGAATCATGGCTGGAATATATTTAAAAAAAGGCTTGAAAACTCACTTTTTCCCATTGGCATTTTCTGGGCCACAAAACCTTGGGTGTCTATTTGGCGAGTATTACAATCTAGCCTCTGTGTTTTCTAGTTGTGCTAGTGTATTGTCATGTATGTGGTCTTATTTATTGTTATTTTAATTTGGGTATTTTATTTTGAGACTGTATTTGATTGTGCTCATGACCCCAGGACCATTACGAATTACTTAAGTATATCATCTGAAGCATTCAATTGTTAATGACTTTGGTGGGTTTTTACCCAAAGGGTGGTATATCAAACATAATAAATAAGTATGGTTTTTGGATCAGAAGCGGAAGAACAAGCACAGAACAGCTGAATGCAGTACAAAGAAAAGCAATTGAAAAAACAGCTGAGCTGCAGCAGTAATACTAAGAGATCAGGGAAACAAAGAAAGGGCACATTGGCACAGTACAAGTTTTCAAATATCACCAGCATTTGCATTTCCAATATCTTGTCTCCACTCCATTGTGCATGTAGCTGTAAGATCCCAATGTTCCCCCAGGTAGCAATTTAAAGTCAACTACACCAGGATTTTCTATAGTTCAATTCATGTCCCTGAAGAGCCATTTATTCTTCTGAAACATCTGTTTGAAATAATATAAATAATGCCTACTAGTAATTGTGTAGCTTCCAATGGCTGTTGTCTCCTCAGGGAGGTTTTGGCTAAGTTCTATTTGTTTTTAAATGGTTACTCATTGGAATATGTGGTTTGTATTGGTTAGGAGAACACATTAGATAAGGCGAATAAAACAAAAGACATGGTCAATATATAATACAGAAATGTAACATGCAGGATAATATTGTAGCTCGTATGAGTACCTTTGTCCAAAGCATCTTAAAGGCACAGCATACACTTCCAGTAATTGGTACTCATTTTGCAAAACTTAGAAGGATGCCTAGCTGTGAGATCTACACTGGGATTTAAACCTATGAACCATAACTTTTCACAGACATTACAGAGCTGTTATTCTGTCTTAATATCCCAAAAGACTGACAGCGGGATTATTGAGAAACACTTAACATAAAATCCAAACAAAGAATCGCTATTTGCTATTATTGTTCAAAACATGATTTCTTCAAATAGCACATTTCTGGTTTTAGAGTTGTTAATCAGTTTTGAATCCTAATAAAGACATGGACTTTATTTGCAGTTTACCTAATGCCATAGCAGGTACTACTGTTAATTAGAAGGATTGTTAAAATTACCATGGTCTAGCAAATCATCAGTGAACTCCACTTGGGAGCTTAATTAAATAGTTATGTTATATTGCATTCTTCTACACTGCAATAATTAATCCATTATAATTCTATTGGATGATATAAAAAAATCTAATTCATCCTCAGTCTTCTATAGAAATGGGATATATTATGGTGATCAGTAGAATTATTTTTATAGTAGCTTAATGAAGCAATATCTATTTTATTTCTGTGACAAACAATTCCAACCTAGTAATTTAAAGTTTTTACCTGAGAGAAAATTTGTAATCATGAGTTTCACTCTGAGAAAAATCGTTGAACTTCATATAATACGCCAACAACTCCTCGCCTAAATAAAATGCATGCAGTTCAAGTGGGGCGTGGCTATGGGCAGGGAGATGGGCATTTCATGGATGTTCCATAAGTTACGTGCATAGTTATAGAGTATGGTCCACTGCGAATAAATCTTCACGCAGGGATTTATGCCACATTTTCATTGGTGTAAATGGAGGCACGTAGTTTTAGGCGCTGGGATATCAACTAAGCATATTCTATATATCGTGCCTAAATTTAGGCACCACTTATAGAATACGCTCAGTCGGAAATGTTTACCGCACAGATTTTTTAGGTGCCTTATATAGAATCTGGCCCATGGCATACATTAGCACGTAACACAGTTTAGTAAAGGAGTCCACATGTGTGTAAGGCACTCACTTTCATTCATACCAGCTTTCTAGCAGGTTAAGTGAAAATATACATTCAAAGCTCATTCTGTGCCAAATATACTAGCATTTTCTAAAAACAAGTAGGTGCCTACTTATTTTATAAAATGGTGTTTACATAGGCACTTAGCTATGGCACCATGTTATAAGATTATTCTGGGTATTAAATTAAAATATGCAATTTATTTGTATTATTTTCTTTTTACTGAATCAAGAAGTTATTCTTTATAATATTGTTAATACGAGTACATTCTAATAATACAGATGTTTTCATAAAAAATGTATGCCTGCTCCCAAGCTAGTGTTACCATTTAGCCAGATGGATGACATCAGAGCGCAGCTTCCTAGGTACATGTGTTGTTAGACTTATGTACATATTTGTTACTACTGCATGAAGGGACTTGGGTTTTGTACTGTGAGATAGGTTGTTCCTTTGTGGGTGTGTCTGGATGATTTGTAATCTGTCCCAGTGGCATAGCCAGGAATTTTTAACATGGGGTGTGTCTCCCCTCATACTTTAAAATCACCTCCTCTTCAGCCTTTGCCTGGGCAGTGGCAGCGACATTCATAGGCTGCTTGTGGCCTGTACCAGGACTTTCTCTCTGAACCATCCCGCCCTTTACAAAACAAAACAGGAAGTTGTGCAGAAGAGGCAGAACGGTTCAGAGAGAAAGTCCTAGTGCAGCCTATGAATGCCACTGATGCTGCCCAGGCAAAGACTGGAGAAGAGATGATTTTAAGGCATGGGCGGGGGGGGGGGGGGGGGGGGGGGCAGGGGACCGGGTCTGTCAGGGGATGCATACACAACACACACACCATGAATAAATATGCCATTGACCTGTCCTCATATAGCATCCACTCATTTTCCCTCACCACCCCCAGTGAGATCCTCTTCTCAGTAAGTGTTCATGATGTGTCTCTGTGCCACCTGCCTATTGCTTGCATGTGGAACTTTTCAAAGCATTGAGACACTGTCAGATACATCTCACTGTTTACCATGCACCTCTGGCCTAGATCACCATTCCTAGATCTGCCCCCTCTTGGCACTTACCTCTCTAGAGTAGAAAGCTGCTCTGTTCTAGCATATGGACAGCCTTTCTCAGGTCCTATCCATCCTGACCAAGTTCCTCCTCTGGCCAGGCACTGGGAACAGACAGTATTTTCTTCCTAAGAAACACCTGGCCAAGAGGAGGGTGTCCGTTGCTCCATAATTAGATTTCCTGCCTCTGGCAGCTATTCAAGCACCTTCTGCATCATTGTGTATGGCATGTACCACTACGTGCACATGCAGAAATGTGTATGCATGCCCTACTGAAGGCAACCCATGTTTGCATCCATCCTGTAAATTGCTTGCCTTTCTGTCCACAATTTATATAATACAGGTGTGCATCTGGTTTGGCCCATATAGTCTGTGCACAGACAACAAGGCCATGGAAAACAGCTTGGCCAATTTTGGCACTAGCCTTAATCAGAGGTCATCATAGTCTTCAATATAAGCCCAATTGAACACAGGTCCAGATGCTGCAGTAGCAAGGAGGACTATTCAGTGCCAGGCCAAGTAGGATAATTCTTCAATAAAAGTCTTTTTGTGAACCTTTGGTTGTTTCCTGCTTTCCTGAACCACCTCTGCTGTTTCCTTGGCCATATTTGGGCACACCAAAATATTTAGACACTTTTATAAACTCACCTTCCACAGGGTGAAATCCAGGTATTCTGCATATAACTTCAATGCATAAACTAAGTCAGCAAAAAAGTCCAGTAGACTGCGCTGTTGGGTTGGACAAACAAATTATCATTTACTATGTTTCTATTCGATGATAGAATTTAAGCAGCTAGTGCTGCTAACTATGGAGGTTATTTTAGAAGCTTTCTGGCTGATATTCAAAGCAATTTAGCTGGCCACTAACCAATTAAATTGCTTGGTCAGGGCTAGCCACTAATTTTCTATGGCACTTAACCAGCTTGGCTGCTTAAGTGCTGATATTCAGCCCTTAAGCGGCTAGGTTTAGTGCTTAAATGGGACTGCATAAAAGTCTATCTTATTTTTATATGCTACCCCATGGCCGCTTAAGTGCTGAATATTGACTTATGCAACTATGGAGCTCATTTTCAGAAGAGAAAAATGTCCAAAAAGTATCATAAAGCCCAATTTGGACATTTTTCTTCTCAAAACATCCAAAATCATGGGCATTTCAAAGGCAGCCATAATGGAACAAAATCTAAACATCCAGGACTAAAACTAAGATGTTTTGATCTAGACCCCGTTTTCAGAACAAATAAGGCACAAAAAGGTGCCCTAAATGACTACTGGAGGGAATCAGGGGTGACTCCCAATATCCCCCCCAGTGGCCAATGACCCCTCCCACCCTCAAAAAATGTGAATAAAAAAATGACTTACCTGCCTCTATGACAACCTCCCGATGTTAAAGTCAGGTCTATTAGAGCAACATGCAGGTCCCTGGAGTAGTGTAGTGGTTGGTACAGTGCACTATGGAGTGGGTTTCTCAGATCCCTATCTCTCTCTACTTGTCACACTTGTGGTGGAAACTGTGACAGTTCAGGTATAAATATATTAAACACAGGTCTAAATACAGACTCTTGGAGCACTTCACTAGTGGCTCTTTTTGACTGTTCTGTCTTACTCTCTGTTTCCTGTCTTTGACCTTGAATCTAGAAAAGGCATTGCCTCCTATTCCATAACTTTTTAATTTCCTAAGAAGCCTCTGATGAGGGATTTGTTAATGCATTCTGACAATCCAAATATGCTCACATTAACTAGCTCACTATTATCTACTTGTTTGTTTACATCTGGATCACCCTGTATCCCTTTTGAATAATTGGCATTACATTGACCCCCTTCCTCTAATCCTCAGGTACCATGGCTATTTTTAATGATAAGTTACAGATTACAAGATAGAAATGCCATGTTTGAGCTCTTTCAGAACTCTGGGGTGATGTCATTGGTCCTGACAATTTGTTGCTCTTGAGTTTGTCAATTTTTCTATTACATCTTGTAGACTTACAAGAATGTGATTTAGTTGCTGTGAATCATAATCACCTGGTTTCCGGTTTTGGTGTGGCCTGAACATTCATATCAGTAAAAGCTGAAGCAAAGAAATCATCCAGTGGTCCAATTGGTTCTCTAAACAGCTTTAGATACACTCTAAAAATGCATTCTTCTGCATGTGTTTTCTTTTCAAAGTCTATCTTCCTCTGCTTGTGCAATCTCTGTTTTTATCATTAGGGCCTGCTTTGCAGGATGACAATTTTTCAGCCTTTACCACCTATTCTACCTCATTATTAAACATGCTGGCCATCTTTGACCTTTTGACTTTTTCTGATGCATGGAATATATTTTATGTGGGCTTTCAAAATGGCCTTTTTAAAAATAATGCAAAGGACTACACTGTATCCATTGAATATCTCCAAATTATTCAAAAAAGTAAATAAGTGGAGAAAAACATCAGTGCTCACTTGTTAAAAGTAGTCTTCAGTAGCAACTGTGAGACATATCATAGGGTAAAAAAACCTCCACTAAATCTCAAATCTACCAAAAACACTGTATCCAATGACACCAAAATCTGTTCTTGCAATAATTTAGCACCATCAAAGTCTTGAAACTTGAAATACGTATCTTTTCTTCAATTCAGCTTGTATATTCCATAAGCACACAGTGGTTACTAAAGTCCCAACAGGAAATCCCTGAGCATTTTTGGAAGCCAGTGAGGAAAGCATAACATAGAATTTTTCCCAGAGGCAGTGATTGCAAAACAGGGATTCTCACTTGACTACCAGGTAACCCTGGCAAGATCCAGGCATGGGATCTGATATGAGGGGGCTTTTCTTTTGGATAGGCAATCGAGAGATCTTGATTCCGTGAGGGATGATTGGGGAGATTCTTCTGCTGGGAGTGATTGGGGGGAATCTTACTGTGGGGGATCTTGCTGTCACTGGGGTGTTGTGTGATGGGCAGAGATCTTACTAGCACAGTGGTAAGGATTGGTGATAGAATCCTCATGCTGTTGGGATCAGGTTTCAGGACTGGATAGGCTGATGGCTTTGACCTTTGCATCTGCCTCTTCAAGCTTGCACCTGTACGTGCCTCGGTGCAGGTGTAAAGTCAAAGTCCAAAACCCTCACATATATTCCCTTTGTAAAATGAGGAAAACACATATACAAATTTGGCCCACCCAAACCACATCCCAGCACACCACCTTTAAATCTCTGCAACCTTGGGTTCTACATGTTTAAATAGTGGTTTTCCAAAACCTTCTAGACTTGTAAATAATGCCATTATATCCTAGATTCTTCTAAAATGATCTCAGAGAACCTTAGAGCATAAGAAAAGCCATGCTGATTTAGACCAAGATCACTGTCTTTTGCAAGTGTCCAGTCTGGGTTACAAATACCTAGCATAACCCAAAAATAGATCCATTTCTCAGAACTAATTTCCAGGGATAAGTGATGGATCCCCCCAAGTCTACCTGGCTAATAAGTGTTTACGAATTTTTCCTCCAGGAATTTCTCTAAATTCTTTTTGAACCCTGCTATGCTAGATACCTTGACTATATCCTTTGGGAACAAATTCCCCAGCTTAATTATTTATTGTGTGAAGAGAAAACTTTCTAAGATTTATTTTTAATCTGCTAGTCATTAGTTTCATGGAGTGTCTCTTTGGCCCCCAAATTATCTAATCATGAAAATTAACATCAAAGATACACATGGAATATAATTACTGTACAAATATATAAACCAACAACCAAAGAGAAGAGGGAAACCAAAGTATACAATATAAAGCAACAGAAAAAACAGCACCAAGGGCCTTCAGAGCTGGGTTAGCAAGCGAATCTTTATTGAGAGACCCAACATGGACCATGTTTCAGCATCTGCACCTGTGTCAGGGGTCTACAGGATTTGCTATAAATACAAAGGTATCCAATATAGAGGCCCAAAAAATCTTGAAAGAGAACACCCAGTACATAAAAGGTTGCCTATATTAGATTTCCAGTGTCCAGTATGAACGGCTTCATAGATTTTTGAAAATTACTCAAATTGCTTCTACACTTAAAACTAGATAAAATCACACCAAAAATTTATTTATTTATTTATTGCACTTGTATCCCACATTTTCCCACCTATTTGCAGGCTCAATGTGGCTTACAAAGACCTGATATGGCATCACCATTCCAGTTTAAAGAATACAATTGGTGTTACAAAGAAGTAATGGAAAACAAGAGGAATTGGTCAGGCAGTTATAGAAAGATACAGTATGATAGAGGTGGATAGATGTTATGATTTAGTTAGTTATGGGTTTCGTGGTAGGCCTTGTCAAAGAGCTTTTCAGAGATTTGCAGAAGTTACTTAATTCATTGATTATTTTCAAGTGAGTTGGGAGTGCGTTGGGGGCAACATGAGCCCAGTTAGGGTCAAATTTTAAAATATATAACATATCAAATATTTTATTTGGGAGACTCAGAGGTTCCCACGTTGGTGTGGCAATTCAATTGCAGTACTAAATACTTTGCAGGGAAATGAATTATATTTTAGCAAAGCAGGCATTCTATCAAAGGCCATGCAAGTAGGAAATGAAAAATATTGCATGTAAAAACATAAAAGAGATCTGTATTCTGAACAGGCATTGTGCCAAGCGGATCCATTATTGAATAGAATGCTGTCCTGGAAATGTTCTGGCCACTTTGACAATGTAAACATAGGTTGAAAACCTGTCCAAGCAATACAGTAGGTCTATAATACTTTAGCAGGAGACTGACAGATCAGTGAATCAGATAAATGTCAGCATCCATCATAAGACACAGTATCTCTGTAAGACTGATAAAGGCAGTTAAGATGACCTTGAAAGCCTGTGCTTTTGTTTTTGAGCTGTTCAGCCTTATTCAATAGTACCAGTGAAACCTGGAAAAATGATACCCCAAAGATATAATGTTAGCTTTAAGAACTTTACTTCAAACTTCAAACACTAATTAGTCTGTAAGAAGAAAGTTTTATGCTCTACTCCCTTTATTTTAGATGTTTTATTAATATACTGAGATGTTGTTTTATCAACCAGACAGCCTGCAAGATCTGCTTTGCCGTTTTCTATAGCCTCTGGAGGACTGTATTGAAAACTAAACAGGATACATTTTTAGTTACAGAATAACATTTTAATTGAATCTGTGGGATTAGGATGACTTTGTAAAAGTCACAATAGCTACCGTAGTTTTTGCTAAATATAAAATAAAACTGTGGGCAGCAAAAACAGATAGTGGCTAATTGATGGTATTGGTTTTTGAGATGAATGGAAAGCTATGGAGAGATTTACACTTTTCCCTTTAAGTGGGAGTCCTCCAGCTGCATTGCTGCCAGTGGGGGATGGTGCAGCAACATTGTGTTTTCAATCTCTAGGGACAGGCAGGTTCCCTGAAGTCCTGCAGAGCTTGCCTGTCACTCACTATTGAAAATGTGATAGTGAAACAGCACCCCCCCCCCACACTGATAGAACTGTAGGTGGAGGACTCCCACTCAGCTTGAGGGAACACTGGGAAAGAACATGAAAGAAGGGCTTCATTTTTGCCATGCCCTATATGGGCAAAGCATCTACGAATAACTATGCAAATTGCTACTGACAACGTTTTGTCACTGAGCTTGAAAAAAAATGTGAGTATCCCCTTGGTTTGAATAGATTGAAGGTGTATGCCAGGTGCAAGACATGCTGGTTTGGGAATAGTAAGCTTCAATGTGAAAATCGCATTGTGAAAGACACAATCAGGCTCATTTTCGAAAGAGAAGGACGTCCATCTTTTGACATAAAACGGAAGATGGACGTCCTTCTCACAGAGACTTCCAAATCAGTATAATCAAAACTTGATTTTGGACGTCTCCAACTGCAGTCCGTCACAAGGACATCCAAATTTCAAGGGGGCGTGTTGGAGGCGTAGTGAAGGCAGGACTTGGGCATGCCTAACACTTGGACATCTATGACCCATAATTGAAAAAAGCAAGGACGTCCATGATGAACACTTGGAGTTTTTCAAAGAATAAGGCACAAAAAGGTGCCAGAAATGACCAGATGATCACCCCTCCCACCCTCAAAAAAATCTTTAAAAATATTGATTGCCAGCCTCTATGCCAGCCTCAGATGTAGGTCCATGACAGTGCATGCAGGTCCCTGGAGCAGTTTTAGTGGGTACTGCAGTGCATTTCAGACAGGCAGACCCAGGCCCATACCCCCCTACCTGTTACATTTGTGAAGGAAACAGCAAGCTCTCCAAAACCCACCAGAAACCCACTGTACCCATATAGTGGAGTACAGTTGTGGGTAGTGGGTTTTGGGGTGCTCAGCACACAAGGTAAGGGAGCTATGTTCCCGTGAGCAATTTATGAAGTCCACTGCAGTGCCCCCTAGGGTGCGCGGTTGGTGTCCTGGCATGTCAGGGGGACCAGTGCACTACAAATGCTGGGTCCTCCCATGTCCAAATGGCTTGCATTTGGACGTTTTTTACATGGATCCCCTTGAACCCCCCTCCTGCCACCAACTTTTCCCCGCCGTTGCCGCCCGCCCCGCCGCCACATCAGATACCTCATTTGCTGCAGCCAAAGAGAGTCGTGCAGGACGAAAGGCATCATAACCAGCTGATCACAGCAGGAACGTCGTTGAACGAAGGCGCTACTCCGGCGCTGAACTGAAGAAGACTCTCTTTGGCTGCAGCAAATGAGGTATCTGAGGTATCTGATGCGGCGGCGGGGCGGGCTGCGAAGGCGGGGGAAGGTTGGTGGGGGGTTCAAGGGGGTCATCGGCAGGCGGGTCCAATGCAGCAGCAGCTGGGGGGGCGGTGGTGGTGGGGGTGGCTAAACAGTGCCCCCCCACCTCGGGCTCTGGCCCCCCTCCCAGCGAGGTCTGGCTATGCCCCTGATTATAATGCCTGTGTTTCACTCCATGGTGTGACCTCACCTTGAATATTGCATTCAATTCTGGTTGCCATGTCTCAAAAAAGATACAGTAGAATTAGAAAAGGTTCAAAGAAGAGCGACCAAAATGATAAAAGGGATGGTACTCCTCCCATATGAGGAAAGGCTAAAGAGGTTAGGACTGTTCAGCTTGAAAAAAAGAAGGCTGAGGGGTTTAAGTGTACAGTGCTGCGTACATCTAGTAGCGCTATAGAAATGATAAGTAGTAGTAGTAGGATAAAATCCTGAGTGGTGTACAACAGGTAAAAGTGAATCAATTTTTCACTCTTTCAAAAAAAGTACAAAGACCAGGGGACAGTCAATGAAAATACATGGAAATACTTTTAAAACAAATGAGGACTTTTTTTTCACTCAAAGAATAGTTAAGCTCTGGAACTCGCTGCTAGAGGATACGGTAACAGCAGTTAGGGTATCTAGGTTTTTAAAAGGTTTGGACAAGTTTCTGGACGAAAAGTCCATAGTCTGTTATTGAGATGGACATGGGGGAAGTCGCTGCTTGCCCCCAGGACTAGAAGCATGGAATGTTGCTACTAATTGGGTTTCTGCCAGGTACTTGTGACCTGGATTAGCCACTGTTGGAAGCAGGATACTGGACTAGATGGATCACTGGTCTGACCCAGTATGGCTATTCTAATGTTCTTATGTTCATACTCATTATGGAAATTGCCATTATAGAATATTAGCATATGTCCACAATTTCATGCCTAACTTCAAACATGAGCACTAACGCTACCTTAATGGGTGGTATAAATGCCCATGCCTAAATGTTGTCAGTTAGGTGCATAACTGAGAGTATTTTATAACAAAGTACACATAAGTGCTTGTCATGTCCCCCACCCATGCCCCTCCAGTTGCACGCTAGTGATTTTGCATGCTTAATTTGTAGAATACCTAAAGTTATGCATGTAGCTGCAGATTAGTGCTAATTAGTGCCAATTAACACCAATTATAGCCATTTGTTGCTTAATGCCAATTAGCAGAAAATTAACAATTAATTTACACACATAACTGGCACTATTTTATAACTTGCATGTGCAACTTTAAATGCTAAGCATCAAAATGTGCATGCAAGTTTATAGAATTAGGGGATTGGTGTATCTTAAACGTGTCAATAATTTAAAAGTCAACGAACCAGAAAAAAGCACCAAGGGTCTCTAAGAACAGGCAAACATCAAATCTGTATTGATGGACCCGATACAGGCTTTGGTTTGATGTAATGCCAACATCAGTGAAGCATTTCAAAGTGAAATACAGAAGAGTGTCCTTTAATAGAGCAAATAGCATAAAAGCTCAAATCCACATTTCTCAAGCCGTGCTCCATCTTTTTTGTTTCTGCCCTAATAATTTAAATGTGAAATGTTCTCCATATATATATATTTATTGGAGGGATTTTAAGTTTTATAGTGAACAAGTTGATAAAAGTAATAAACTCTCAAGAATGGATCATAGGTAAGGACTTTAAATCAAGTATGGACATTGTTTAAAAATATCATTGTGAGGTGCTAAGGAGAAGGTAGAAAGACAGAGCTGGGGAAGGAATGAGTTAGAGGTAGAGAATGAGAGGACCAGGGAAGTATGAATAGGAAATGGAAAGCTGGTAAATAGATGAAATGTAAAACAAGGAAGACTAGACAGGAATAAGGAGGGATGAAATGTAGCTATAAGTAGGTAAAATGTCAGCTGAGAAAAAATAAAAACAATGTCAGATACAGGGGAGTGAGGGAAGAAGATAGGAAGAGGGAAGAAACCAAAAATGGAAACAAGACTCTGGAAAAGGACATATGTGGAAAGTCATAGACACCCCCATATAAGAGACTTGGGGAGGCTCCAAATGTGACCTTCCCCTCTGCTGGGCTCACTCCCTTCTCAGGTTTCTTTTCGTCTACCCTTTCGATTATCCTCTTAAAGCCTTTCTAGGTCAGTGGCAGCTGGCAGCAGTATCAGAGGTGAAAACAAGCAGGACCATTTTCCTGCATGTGCCGCTGCTGTCTCTGCCAGTCACGGTCCCTTTGATGTACAGTTCCTGCATCACAAGTATTTTCCTGTCCCTGGTGGGTTTATGGTTTAAGTTTGTACCTGAGGCTACTATGGAGAGTTAAATGACTTGTCAAGCGACAGTGGGATTTCAACCCTGGCTTCTATGGTTCTCAACCCACTACGCTAACCATTAGGTATAGTTAATACAGAAAATACATATTCCAACTCAACAATAAACTAAAGGCCAGTAGATCTGAAGTCTGGTGGTCATATGACAATCTACCAAAAACATTTATAAGCAAATCATTTTATGGTTGCCAGTTACACAGGATTTCAATCACAGGATCACTGTTCACATGACCAATAGGATAATGGGAGGCTAGGGCTGACTCGGAACAAAGGGTTATCTCCTTGCAGCTTCTTTTTCATGCCCTTAGGTCTATAGCTTCCCCATCTTTAGAAAAGGATCATTTGTTTTTGTATTAAGAGAGTGATTCTATAATTAAGGCACTAACATTATTTGGTGTATACCTTAGTATATAAATAGAAAACTGATGTATATGCAAATATGTGTGTGCACTATCCCTTGGATTCTATAAAGGTCGCCCAAAGTTGTATGTTCAAATTTGGGTGCAGATCCCAGATCTGTGCACAAAATAATTAGGGGAAAGAGGGTGGGACATGATATACCACCTTTCTGTGGTTACCTTCAAAGTAATTTACTTATTATATACAGGTACTTATTTAATAACTGGGGCAATTGAGGGTTAAATGACTTGCCCAGAGTCACAAGAAGCTGCAGTGGGAATTGAACTCAGTTCCCCAGAATCAAAGCCCACTGCACTAACCAGTAGGCTATTCCTCCACTAGCTAATGAGCTGTTAACAATCAATATTTGGTGTTAATTGGCAGTCATTTGGGTTTACACCCACATCTGCCCTGTGACCTATTCTATAAAATGTACACCTAAATTTTATAGTGGACAACTCAAAAGGGGCCATGGCTATGGGAAAGGCATGGGCAGGTTGGGAGCGTGATGTTATGGAATTGGGTCATTTGGTTGACCAACTGCCTTTAGTTGTGCACCAGCAGTTATACTACTACTACTACTTATCATTTCTATAGCGCTACCAGACATATGCAGTGCTGTACGCTGGACATGAAGAGACAATCTCTGCTCGACAGAGCTTACAATCTAATTAGGACAGACAAACAGGACAAATAAGGAATAAGGGAATTACTAAGGTGGGAATACCAGATTTCAGCAGGTATAAGTGCCACACCCAAAGTTAGATAAGTACATAAGTACATATATAAGTACATAAGTATTGCCATACTGAGAAAGACCAAAGGTCCATCGAGCCCAGCATCCTGTTTCCAACAGTGGCCTATCCAGGTCACAAATACCCGTCAAGATCCCAAAAATGCTTATCCCAGAAATAGTGGATTTTCCCCAAGTCCATTTAATAACGGTCTATGGACTTTTCCTTTAGGAAGCCGTCCAAACATTTTTAAAACTCCGCTAAGCTAACCACCTTTACCAAATTCTCTGGGAATGAATTCCAGAGTTTAATTACACGTTGAGTGAAGAAACATTTTTTCTCCGATTCGTTTTAAATTTACTACATTGAAACTTCATCGTATGTCCCCTAGTCCTAGTATTTTTGGAAAGCGTGAACAGATGCTTCACATCTACCCATTCAACTCCACTCATTATTTTATAGCCCTCTATCATATCTCCCCTCGGCTGCCTTTTCTCCAAGCTGAAGAGCCCTAGCCACTTTAGCTTTTCCTCATAGGGAAGTCATCTCATACCTTTTAACATTTTAGTTGCCCTTCTCTGTACCTTTTCTAATTCCACTATATCTTTTATGAGATGCGGCGACCAGAATTGAACACAATATTCGAGGTGCGGTCGCACCATGGAGCAATACAAAGGCATTATAACATTCTCATTTTTGTTTCCCATTCCTTTCCTAATAATACCTAACATTGTATTTGCTTTCTTAGCCACAGCAGCACTCTGAGCAGAAGGTTTCAACTTATCATCAATGACGACACCTAGATCCCTTTCTTGGTCCGTGACTCCTAACGTGGAACCTTGCATGACATAACTATAATTCGGGTTCCTCTTTCCCACATGCATCACTTTGCACTTGCTCACATTAAATGTCATCTGCCATTTAGACGCCCAGTCTCCCAGTCTCTTAAGGTCCGCTAGTATTCTGTAAAGAGTGCTCCACGCAGAGTGTCCTTTGCAGAATACTAGTTTAACAAGGATCTCCCTGGTTCCTAACTTTGGGTGCTATTTATAGAATTCCTCTTTATATGTGTAAATGCCAGTCTGGCAATGCACTTTTTCTGCAAATATGTGCATATTTTTGATAGGGTGTATTTTAAATATGGGCATCCACATGTGCAGAATTTGGGTGGGACTCACATGCATATGATTTTTAAGTTACACATATATGCAGAATCTAGGCACAACCACGGCTGGCGTAAGTGCTTGCATGTAACTGCATATGCATATTTATATCTGGTTATGCTAGTATTCAATAATGGAAAATAGGTGACTACTTTCCTTTATAGGATAGACTCCACATAGGCACTCTCCAGGGCAAGTCCCAGTGGCGTACCAAGGGGGGGGGGGGCGGTGGGGGCAGTCCGCCCCAGGTGCACGCCGCTGGGGGGTGCTGCGGCGTGCGCCTGCTCGGAGTTCCCTGACTTTGCGCGTTCGCTGCAGCTCCCTCTGCCCTGGAACAGGTTACTTCCTGTTCCGGGTCAGAGGGAGCTGCAGCGAATGCACGAAGTCAGGGAACTCTGAGCAGGCGAGCGCTGCGGCACCCCCCCAGCGGCGTACACCCGGGGGGGGTCCACGCAGCATCGGGGGGGGGGGGGGGGCTGCACCCGGGGGGCGGGGCGCCACCCCGGGTGTCCGCCCCCCTAGGAACGCCACTGGCAAGTCCATAACTTTAACACACCCCTTACTCACTTAAATGTATAGAATACTAGCATTTATATGTGTAAGTTTTCACTTCCCGTGGAAGATCCAACAGGGTCCCTAAGCTCTATTTTACAATGGCATAAATAAGTCATATGGCACGTAAATGCTAGGAGTGTGTAAACATTGGTGGAGTATGGGCAGGACATGGGTGGGGATCCAACTTACACAGTACTGTTAGTTACACATATCTCTGTCACACTTACATGCCCACAATTACACCAAGTCTATGGCTGGAATAACTGCAGATGTGTAAATGTAAGGCACACTGATACCAGGGTACACTAATATTCTATTATATGGAGTGGAGGAGTGGCCTAGTGGTTAGAGCACTGGTCTTGCAATCCAGAGGTGGCCAGTTCAAATCCCACTGCTGCTCCTTGTGATCTTGGGCAAGTCACTTAACCCTCCATTGCCTCAGGTACAAACTTAGATTGTGAGCCCTCCTGGGACAGAGAAATATCCAGTGTACCTGAATGTAACTCACCTTGAGCTACTACTGAAAAAGGTGTGAGCAAATAAAAATAAATAAATAAATATTATAAAATCTGGGCGTTTATCACTAGATACTCTTGGGGAGTGGAAGAGTAGTCCAATGGTTAGATGTAGTAGCCTGAGAATCAGGACAACTGGGTTCAATTCCGGTCTTGTGACTCTGGGCAAGCCACTTAACCCTTCATTGCCCAGGTGCAAAACCACTTTGATAGTAACCACAGAAAAAGGGTATATCAAATCCCATCCCCCTTTCCTCAAATGGAAGAGCCCAGTTGTAGAATTGCCTTCTAA
Source organism: Microcaecilia unicolor (assembly GCF_901765095.1). Lineage (NCBI taxonomy): Eukaryota > Metazoa > Chordata > Amphibia > Gymnophiona > Siphonopidae > Microcaecilia > Microcaecilia unicolor. Next base: position 65,125,964 of record NC_044037.1, on the reverse strand, counting down.
ATATCTGTATTTGTTACCTCCTCTAGACCTTATAGGACTAGTCCATATAGGACTAGATTCTATAGATTCTATGTATCATGCCTAAAAAATTGGCACCAAAATGAAATATGACTAAACATATTCTATAAAGTATACCTTAATTTAGGTGTCCTTTACAGAATAAGCTGACATTTCCGCAAGGTTTATAGAATATGCCAAGCGCCGATTCACATGAACAAATTTAGTCACAGGCAGCTACGCCAAGTAAAATTTGGTATAAATCCCGATGCCTAAATTAGGCACGGACTGGATGCATTCTATAACAATGTGCATAGAATTTAGAAACACCCAAGACCTGCCCATTTCACACCCCCTTTTCAACTATGCGACTTACAATTTACGTACATCATATTATAGAATACGCTTAGATAGTTCTATGTGTAAATTCTGATTAATGTTAATTAGTGTCAATAATTGCTTTTGAATTGGCAATTATCAGTGCTGATTAGCTTGTTAACTAAGTTGCACATGTATCTGCATTTACGCATGTAACTTAAGTTGAGCTATATAGAATCTGGGAGATAGTGGAAGCAATTTGTTAGATTGTACGCTCTCTTGAGCAGGGACTGTCCCTCCCCGTGTTTAAACTTGTACAGCGCTGCGTAACTCTGGCAGCGCTATAGAAATGCTAAGTAGTAGTAGTAGTAGTAATTTATTCTGTTGTTTTTAAAACCATTTGTGAATCTAGGCAGACACTTTTCATTTGCCTGGATAATAAACAGTGTTTTACTATCAAAATTACCATAGTAGACTTTCACAATACTTTTTTTTTTTTTTTTTTTAGTAAAGTAAGTTCTGTTTCAGACATTAAAGACACTGAGCTAATTATGCTTCACAAACAGACTTGTTTAATAATGCAGTCTCTGTGAAGGTTAAAATAATTATTCTTTTGTACAATTCTCAAAATGACACATAACTGCTATACTAATATTTACCAATAGATTACTTCGGTGTATAAATCAACAATACAAATTTGTGTTTTGTTTCAGGATTTATAATTATTATGTTATGCATAAATGCCAAACTGACAGTTTGCAGAAAGAACTCATGATATGAAGGGTAGTTTAAATACATCTTCATGTTCAGGAAACATGGTATGATTGAAAATATATGAAAAAATTAAAAATATCCAATTTTCAATTATAAGTAGATTGGATGTAAAAGTAGATTTCAAATGCAAAAGGACAGGAAAATGTGGATAACATCAGGAGGAATCTAGTAAAACTCAAGGAATGGTTTAGAATATGGCAGTAAAGCTTAAAAATGCAGGGTCATGAAGTTGGACTGCAAAATCTCAAGGAATAGAGAAATTATAGGGAGTGAATTACTTCTTTGCATGAGAGAAAAGCCGAATTTGTGTGTGATTGTATCTGATGCTCTTAAGGTGGCCATATAGACAGAAAAGATGATGGCAAAAGCCAGATGCCTGATTAGGTTCACTGGGAGAAGAACGGCCAGCAGGAGGTGCTGGTGCCTCTGTATACATTTCTGCTGAGACTGAGGGGCCCTTTTACTAAGCTGTGTAAGCATCTACGTGTGACCAACATGTGCCAAAATGGAGTTACCTCCCGACTACTGCGTGGATCTTGCGGTAATTTCATTTTTGGTGTGCTTCCAATATGCGCATCTGAAAAATATTTTTTATTTTTGGTCGCACATAATGGATGCGCATCAAGTGATATTTGACGCGTGTAGGTCATTACCACCCGGATTCTTTACCGCTAGGTCAATGGCTAGAGTTAAGGTCTCAGACCCAAAATTGGCGCATGGCAATTCTGATTTTGCTGCATGTCTATTTTTAACAAAAATATACCTTTTTTATAGGCGCGCTAAAAAATGGATTGGCGTGCGCCCAAAACTCGTGCCCATACTACGACAAGCCATTTTTCAGCACACCTTAGTAAAAGGACCCCTTAATTTGGAATACCTTATGCAATTCTGGAGATTGCACTTTCAAATGGGTATGAACAGGATGGAGTCAGTACAGAGGAAATTTGTCTTCGTCATAAAGCATATGGAGACAGACTTTGGAAGAAAGGTAAGACAGGGGATATATGACAGAGGTATTTAAATAATTCCATGGTAGGAAAGTACACACATGAAGAGCAGTTCTCTAACTGGGCACTCACATTTACACATTCCTAAGTTTCCAAAATACTAGTTCTTTCGGGATTAAGTGTTAGCAGGGCACCTAGGTGTTATTCTGTAAGGGAGTGTGGAAGTGGCAAAGGGCCAGATTCTATAAATGGTGCTCAAAATTAGGCACTGAAAAAATATTGCCGCTAAGCACTATTCCACAAATAAGTGGAGCTGAACGGGTAGATGTGAAGCGTCTGTTTACACTTTCCAAAAATACTAGGATGAAGCTACAATGTAATAAATTTAAAATGAATCAGAAAAAAATTTTCATCACTCAACGTGTAATTAAACTCTGGAATTCATTGCCAGAGAATGTGGTAAAGGTGGTTAGTTTAGCGGAGTTTAAGAAAGGTTTGGACGGCTTCCTAAAGAAAAAGTCCACAGACCATTATTAAATGGACTTGGAGAAAATCCACTATTTCTGGGATAAGCAGTATAGAATGTTTTGAACTTTTTCGGATCTTGCCAGGTATTTGTGACCTGGATTGGCCACTGTTGGAAATAGGATGCTGGGCTTGATGGACCTTTGGTCTTTCCCAGTATGGCAATACTTATGTACTTTTGGTATGCATCCTTTATTGAATAGCACTTAAGCATGGATCTCACACCTAACTTTGGATGCCAGATTTATGCCTGCTGAAACCTGGTGTAAATGCTGGTAACAAAGTTAGACGCACTGACCCAGTATTCTATAGCCACGCTTGCAAGTGTTCGGTATGCCCCTAACACGGTCATACTCCTCCCATGGCAATGCCCCCTTTTGAGATATATGAGAAAGGAATTTGGCGTATTTCCTTAAAAAATAGCATGTAGCCAGATGCATGAGCAAATATTAATGTATGCCAATTAACATCATTAATTGTTTGTTTGCACCCAATTATTGATTTCATGGAACTCATTAATTTGTGTTTACATTTCAGGCACACACAAATTTGGGTGCACAAATCTTGGTGTTATATATAGAATCCGTGGGATAGTGTGTAAATGCAAGGGGGAGTACAGGTGGGCAGAGCACGGGTGGGCAATTGATAGGGCTCCAACTTATGCATATAGGGTTAAATTCTCTATATGCCACCTAACCTACTAACCTACAAATGCACTCAATCTGCAGCCCCTCACTACCTCTCTACCCTCATCTCCCCTTACACTCCTACCCATAACCTCCGCTCACAGGACAAATCCCTCCTCTCAGTACCCTTCTCCACCACCGCCAACTCCAGACTCCGCCCTTTCTGCCTCGCCTCACCCTATGCTTGGAATAAACTCCCTGAGCCCATACGCCAAGCCCCCTCCCTACCCATCTTCAAATCCTTGCTCAAAGCCCACCTCTTCAATGTCGCTTTCGGCACCTAACCATTGTACCTCTATCCAGGAAATCTAGACTGCCTCAATCTTGATTGACTGCACTTTGTCCTTTAGATTGTAAGCTCCTTTGAGCAGGGACTGTCCTTCTTTGTTAATCGTACAGTGCTGTGCAACCCTGGTAGCGCATTAGAAATGTTAAATAGTAGTAGTAGTAGTAAAAAATCAGCGCAGAAAAAAATAACGTAAGTGATATTCTATAAGCTGCACCTAAAATTTGGCACAGTTTATAGAATTAATGCTTAACTGGAGAGGTCATACGCAGAACACCATTATTCTATGTGTCACTCAAAACCATACCCCCTATCAACCCCATAACACTCATGACCCTCTCATTTCTGTGCCCGTTATGCACCACACATAAGGTTTAGGTGTGGATCCTGCACCTAACTTTGTGCCGGTAAGTCCTAATTAAATCTAATTTGTGCCAATAATTGCGTATTAAAAAGCCAATTATTGGCATAAATTGACTCATTAGTCTATTAAATTGCATGTACAAATTTGGAAAACTCCTACATTTGGGCACACAATTTTTGGTGACCTTTATAGAATCAGGTGGATAACTTACAGAAAACTGTAAATCGTGTGCATCATTGTCACATCTCCACAATTGCTAAGTACAAATGAGATTGAAGTGGATAGAGCACCGTTCATGGAAGAGAGTGTGTATGAACAACTTGAAAAGCTAAAGGTGGACAAAGCCATGGGACTGGATGGGATCCACCCCAGGATATTGAGGGAGCTCAGAGAGGTTCTGGCGGGTCCTCTTAAAGATTTGTTTAATATATCCTTGCAGACGGGAGAGGTTCCGAGGGATTGGAGAACGGTGGATGTGGTCCCTCTTCACAAAAGTGGTGATAGGAAAGAAGCTGGAAACTACAGGCCGGTAAGCCTCACTTCGATTATTGGAAAAGTAATGGAAGCCATGCTGAAGGAAAGGATAGTGAATTTCCTGGAAGCCAATAAGTTGCAAGATCCGAGACAACATGGTTTTACCAAAGGGAAATAATGCCAAACGAATCTCATTGAGTTCTTTGATTGGGTGACAGGAGAATTGAATCAGGGACGAGCTATAGACGTAATCTACTTAGATTTCAGCAAAGCTTTTGACACGGTTCCCCATAGGAGGCTCTTAAATAAACTGGATGGGCTGAAGATAGGACCCGAAGTGGTGAACTGGATTAGGAACTGGTTGACGGACAGACGCCAGAGGGTGGTGGTGAATGGAATTCGCTCGGAGGAGGGAAAGGTGAGTAGTGGTGTGCCTCAGGGATCGGTACTGGGGCCGATTCTGTTCAATATATTTGTGAGTGACATTGCCGAAGGGTTAGAAGGTAAAGTTTGCCTATTTGCGGATGATACTAAGATCTGTTACAGAGTGGACACCCCGGAGGGAGTGGAAAACATGAAAAAGGACCTATGGAAGCTAGAAGAATGGTCTAAGGTTTGGCAATTAAAATTCAATGTGAAGAAATGCAAAGTGATGCACTTAGGGAATAGAAATCCACGGGAGACGTATGTGTTAGGCGGGGAGAGTCTGATAGGTACGGACGGGGAGAGGGATCTTGGGGTGATAGTATCTGAGGACCTGAAGGCGATGAAACAGTGCGACAAGGCGGTGGCCATAGCTAGAAGGTTGTTAGGCTGTATAGAGAGAGGTGTGACCAGCAGAAGAAAGGGGGTGTTGATGCCCCTGTATAAATCGTTGGTGAGGCCCCACCTAGAGTATTGTGTTCAGTTTTGGAGGCTGTATCTTGCTAAGAATGTAAAAAGAATTGAAGCGGTGCAAAGAAAAGCTACGAGAATGGTATGGGATTTGCGTTAAAAGACGTATGAGGAGAGACTTGCTGACCTGAACATGTATACTCTGGAGGAAAGGAGAAACAGGGGTGATATTATACAGAAAGTTATTAATCCACAAACGAACCTTTTCCGGAGATGCGAAGACAGTAGAACGAGAGGACATGAAATGAGATTGAAGGGGGGCAGACTCAGGAAAAATGACAAGAAGTATTTTTTCACAGAGAGAGTAGTGGATGCTTGGAATGCCCTCCCGCGGGAGGTGGTGGAAATGAAAACGGTAACGGAATTCAAATATGCATGGGATAAACATAAAGGAATCCTGTTCAGAAGGAATGGATCCTAAAGAGCTTAGCCGAGATTGGGTGGCAGAGCCGGTGGCGGGAGGCGGGGATGGTGCAGGCTAGACTTATACGATCTGTGCCAGAGCCGGTGGTGGGAGGCGGGACTGGTGGTTGGGAGGTGGGGATGGTGCTGGGCAGACTTATACGGTCTGTGCCAGAGCCAGTGGTGGAAGGCGGGACTGGTGGTTGGGAGGCGGGGATAGTGCTGTGCAGACTTATATGGTCTGTGCCAGAACCGGTGGTGGGAGGTGGGGCTAGTAGTTGGGAGGCGGGGATAGTGCTGGGCAGACTTATACGGTCTGTGTCCTGATAAGGACAGGTACAAATCAAGGTAAGGTATACACAAAAAGTAGCACATATGAGTTTATTTTGTTGGGCAGACTGGATGGACTGTGCAGGTCTTTTTCTGCCGTCATCTACTATGTTACTATGTTACTGTGTATTCTAGGTCTATGGTGCATAAATACAAGGCACACTAGATACTAAGGGGTCCGTTTAGAAAGGTGTGCTGAAAAATGTCTTGCGGTAGTGTAGGTGCGGATTTTGGGTGCACACCGATTCAATTTTTAGTGCACCTGTAAAAATGGCCTTTTTTTTTTGCTGAAAATGGACGTGCGGCAAAATCAAAATTTTGGGTTTGAGACCTTACTGTCAACCATTGACCTACCGGTAAAGAATCTGGGCGGTAATGATCTACGCACATCAAATACCACCTGGCACACATCCGTTATGCGTGGCAGAAAATAAAAAATATTTTTCAGACGTGCGTGTCGGATACGCACCAAAAATGAAATTACTGCAAGATCCATGTGGTAGTTGGGTGGTAACTCCATTTTGGCATGCGTTGGGCATGCATAGATGCTTATGCGGCTTAGTAAAAGGGCCCCTTAGTTATGCTAATATTCTATAAGACACGGAAACAAAAAAGGAGAAAGGTCCCCTATGAAAGGAATCATTCTTATCCCTTTTTCACCATGTTCCTCCTAACAGCATTTGTTCACAGTACCATCCTTTCGACACATTTGTCTACTAAGGAACACCTCTTTCAGTATTGTAGCACCCACTGTGAGGAATGCTCTTCCCCTTTCCATTAAAACTGAACTCTCCCATAAAATGTTTAAAGGTACCTTTAAAGCACACGTTTTTTGCATGCCTTTTCCCATTTCTGATTCCAATTCCTATTGATAGATAGCAGCCTATTTTTCATTTTTATTTTGCACTATCATTTTTTATTTCAATTTTATTTTCTTACATCTTTTTTTGCTGATCTTCTCCCCTTGTTGTTATCTACCCCCCTGTTCCTTTCCTCCTTTCTCAGTGATTGTAATTTCCTTATTCTTTACTTTTATTCCACAGCCATGTGTCCAGTCTCAGAGATTTTGCCTTTGTTACCTCCTTGACCCCAGCCCTGAATTCAATTTTTAACTTGTAAACTGCTTTGATGTGCATCCACATGTATTGATGTATTTATTTTCAGTTTTTATATACTGCCTAAACCCAAGCAGTTTACAGTTTTCTTTTTTCAGGTACTGGTACTGTCCCTACAGCAGTATATCAAATAAAATTGAATTTGAACTTAACTGTACTTATACCCACATATTCAGCCATGCAATTTTGAAGGTCATTTCCCACGTGTATAGCATGCTTTCCACACAGAAAAAGCTTTATTTAATTACCTATAATGGATGGTAATTTTTGTTTTTCTTTATTTTTTTTTAAAGGGAAAAGTTTCCACAGAAAATAAGGCAAGCCAGAACTTCTTAAAAGCACTGCAAGACCTTGGCACGTAGGGGATGAATTTTAAGAAAAGGAAAAAAAAAACACCCTGCAGTGTTTTATGCACGAGCTTTGGCTTTCATCCTTTTGTGCACTCTTTTTTTCTTTCAGAAGGAAGATGAATTATTTGATACTGCACTGTACTGAAAAACACGAAGAACAAGTAGTGAATATATATCCTAGTTCCTAAGGAAGAACAAAGATCTACAAGGCTTAAATATTCAGGAAAGTAACATCTGCGCCTCAGATGATTTCCTATTGAGTCAGGTGCATGAATAAGTTGATTCACTTCATATGGACACAAGGAGCATTCATGATTTAAAATTGCTATGCCTCTGAAGAAGCCTGGTAGCGAAATGGTAGGCCTCCATCAGGTACATATTAAGATAAATTAGGGGTCCCTTTTACTAAGCCGTGTAAGGCTCTATGTGCTCCCAACGTGCGCCAAAATGGAGTTACCGCCCTGCTACTGCGTGGCTCTTGCGGTAATTTCATTTTTGGTGTGCGTCTGATATGCACGGCCAAAATGTTTTTTATTTTTGGACGTGTTTATCAGATGCGCTTCAAGTGGCATTTGGCGCGTGTAGGTCATTACTGACTGGTTACTGTGTGAGACTTTACCCTAAGTCAATGGCTGGCGGTAAGGTCGCAGACCCATAATGGACGTGCGGCAATGTTGATTTTCCTGCACGTCCATTTTCGGCAAAAACAGGCACGCTGAAAAATGGATTGGTGTGCGCCCAAAACCTGCGCCTAAACTACCGCAAGCCATTTTTCAGAGCACCTTAGTAAAAGAACCCCTAAGGCATATAGATTTAATGTATCAGTTTTTTGACTACATAAATATTGTATAAAAGAGCTGAATACAAGAAAAAAACTCATTTAAAGGGATGTTTTTGAGACCGATGATTGAAATATTTAACCAGATTATTGTTGGTAAATTCGACTTGGGGTTCTTGAGGTCTTTTTCCTCCCAAAGAAAAATGAATGAAAAATTATTGATAATGATATACTGTCATTAAATTTTGCATGCATAAAATGATTCATCTCAAGATATGGGCCTGATTAAACAAAATGGGAGCAGTCTGTTAAAGATAAAGACTACTAATATTTGAAGCTATGCAGTGTGGGGTCCTTTTACTAAGCCATGGTAAAACGTGGCCTGCGGTAGTGTGGGCACCTGCTTTTGGCAAGCACTGGGCTATTTTTTTTATCACGTCTGGGAAAAAAACTGTTCAAAATGGGGGCAGTAAATAGAAGTGTGCTAGAATTAAAAGTAGCATGTGGCTAGTCTGAGCCCGTACCACCACCCATTGACCTAGTGGTAGAGGCTCATGTGCTATACTTGCAGTACTCATACAACGCATGCCAATATAGCCATGCTGCCGATTACTGCCGGGAATGCCCCCCATGGTAGAAAATAGAAAATATTTTCTACTGCAGAAAACAGCATATGGCAACTTTTGAAATTACTGCCAGATGGGCATGCTAACCAGGCAGTAATGACGATTTCGTGTGCGCTACATGCATGGTAGCCCAACCACCACTTTATAAAAGGGCCCCTGTATATGCCATTATTCTGACCATTTATGCACATTTTTGGCACGTAAATGTTGGTGGACCTTTATAGAATTACTCCCGTAATGTGTCTGAAGGTTGTACTGTACAAAATGTTATTATTTTAGTTAATTAAATTGAACTGTTTATTATGAGAAAAAACATCAGGGTTATTAATCTTGATTATCCAGCATACATTTGTGAATTTACGGACCCTTTTACTAAAGGGCATTAAGCACTTAGGAGTAAATTCTATAGATGGCACCTAAAAATCGGCACCAAAAATTTTACACACTGAGTGCTAGTCTATAAAGAGTATGCGTCCTTTATAAAATAGCGTTTAGGGTATAAACCACACCTAACTTTAGGCACCAGCAATTTTGCCTGCTAAAAGTAAGTGTATATGTCAGGGGCTTAGCCAGACTTCGGCAGGAGGGGGGTCCAGAGCCCGAGGTGAGGGGGCACATTTTAGCCCCCCCCTGGCGCCGCCGATCCCCCCACCATTTTTGTCCCCCCCCCCGCTGCCGCCGCCACCACCATCAACTTTGACCCCCCTCATGCTGCCAACCCTCCCCCGCCGCTGCCGTCGGCTACCTTTGCTGATGGGGGACCCCAACCCCCGTCAGCTGGGGTCCTCTTCTTCCGGCGCTGTGAGTCTGACATCCTGCACATTGTACGTGCAGGACATCAGACTCACAGAAACAGAACGAAGCCTTGCGCCGGAAGAAGAGGACCCCGGCTGGCGGGGGTTGGGGTTCCCTGCTAGCAAAGGTAGGCGACGGCGGCGGGGAAGTGTTGGCGGCGGGAGGGGCTCGAGAGGGTTGTTGGCAGGGGGGGTCCAAGGCCAAATCTACAGGGGCCCAGGCCCCCGTGGCCCTACGTAGCTACGCCACTGGTATATGTCAGTGCCTAAATTAGGTGCAGTCTGGCTGAACTATATTTACGCTTGTGAAATTTTGGAATGCCCTCTCAAAAAGTACACATGTTAGGATTTACACACGGATCATTATAGAATATAATCTGTGTGTAAATTCTAATTAAGGCTAATTAACACCAATCATTGGTTGTTAGCAGCCTATTTATTTACATTATTTACTACCCCGCACAATCCAGAAAGTTCATGGCAGCTTACAATAGTAACATACATAGTTAAAAACATACACAATGCAATAAAACATATACTTATGACATAAAAGTAAACAAAATCAACCTTAGTTAAATATCAAGCAATAGTTCTCCAAAATAAATAGTTAGGAGATACTAAACATTACTGATTAAAAGCTTGTCGAAATTAAAATGTTTTAATTCCTTTCTTAAAAAGGGCAATGCCCTGAACTGATCTTAAGGGTACAGGCAAGCAGTTCCACTAAGTTGGACCCATAACTCTAAAAATGTTTTACAATTCTGACATCCGGTCCAAAGTACAAAGTATCAAGGAAGGCTCTCCACAGAGTGGATGAACACAAAATCCAACGGGGTACAGATACAGAAAAGCAATTCTGACCTCATTTCTCGTACAGTAGGAGTGTCCAACAAATAATTGGAGGAAGATCTTAAACTCCTCACAGGATTATGGATTTTCAGCAATATCTGGGGTGAGACCAAGTTAGAAATAGCCTTAAACACCTTAAACACAAGTAAAAGTACCTTATACATAATACTATGCTCAATTATTGGTGCTGAATGTCTTGTTAAGTTGCGTGCTCAACTTTAGTCAACATTAATAGAACCCGGGGGTTAATGCGTGGTTAACTCCTTTTTAATTTTTCTGTTAGGGAACCTGGTATGGGCAGAGAGTGGGTGTGGATTACCTAGCTAGCACATTATACTTAGTGCATGCTAACTGTCTAATGCAGAATTATGGGAGAGGCTAACTGCTTCTGCATTAAACTGGAGCAGGTACATTCAGATTCATCTGAATGTTAACACACAACTTGCAATAAAACAGACTGGGAATGCATCTTCTTCATGCAGCATTAGTTTTTGACTTGTGCATTAAAATTCTGTGGTACATTAAGCCCAAAACTTAATACATTTTAGTAGAAAGGCTCCTTAATTTAGTGTGATAAATCTTGTTGTGATTGAAGCATTATTGGCATTTAAGTGTGGGCAGTGGCGTTCCTAGGGGGGGCGGCGGTAGGTACGGTCCGCCCCGGGTGCACGCCGCTGGGGGGGGGGGGGGTGCCGCATGCGCCTGTCCTCCGTTGTTCCATGCTTCTTCTCTGCCCCAGAACAGATTACTTCCTGTTCCGGGGCAAAGAAGAAGCATGGAACAACGGAGGACAGGCGCGTGCGGCACCCCCCCAGCGGCGTGCACCCAGGGGGGTTCCTTTGCGGGGGGTGTCCTTTCTCTGGGGGGGGGGTGTCCGCGCTGCATCCGGGGGGGGGGGGGGCGCTGCACCCGGGAGGCGGGGCATATCGGCGATCCGCCCCGGGTGTCAGCCCCCCTAGGAACGCCACTGAGTGTGGGAAAACATTCTGAATTTTTCTGATAAAAACTCTCTAAGGTTTTGGAACAAGAGTTGTTTTTTTTTTCAAGAAGTGCTGTAGGAAAAATAAGACTCAGTGATCTGAAGATACACTGTTGAATAAATGTCTAATAACAGAATTGCTGGTAGAATATTGCAAGGTATGATCAATTCCTGAGGGACTGAGAATTAATAATGGATGTCAACTTTACAGCAAGGGTCACTCTTTTGTTCAGAAATGGAACATCGCATTAAACAAGGGCACTCGACTTGATGCTCCTAATTACTGAGCAAGTGAAGCAGAATGATGAGTTGACTCATCAACTATCACATTAGAAGCATTAAATAATCACTCGATTCTTGATAATTTTGTCTTTCAGTTTCAAAAATCTCAGTAAAACAATGGCAGGTTTTAGGAATATATCAAAGAAATTTGAACAAGATACATTAAGGGGGTCTTATACTAAGGTGTGCTTGCATTTTTAGCTCACGTTAAAAATCAGCTGTCGCTAAATGCTGAGATACCTATAGGAATATAATGGGCATATCAGCGTTTAGACTCAGCTGATTTTTAGTGCGAGCTAAAAATGCTAGCAGACCTTAGTAAAACACCCCCTTAATAAGAATGAAAGACTATGAAAGAGCATTTGTTGGTGTATAGATGTGGCAAAGGGGATCCAAGATGGCCGCATCTTACTAAGTTGCTGTGATTCTCACCTCCGATATACAATGCCGAAGCGCAGAGGGAAGATAGCGGCTAGAGCCTCGCCGTTGACTCCTTCCTTACCTGGATCTATTGAGAGATTCTTGAGACTGCAGAGGGTTAATTTGGATAGCGGAATGCTGCCAGAAGGGAGCGTCGGCGTTTTAGGAGAATCGACTTCCCCTGGCTTAGAGACCACGCTGAGCCCCGCTATGCGCACCCCACCCCCTCAGCCGGTTGGAGCGAGCTCCTTTCTCGATGACTCGACGGGGTCTCCCCGCGAGGGTATCACTGACCCGGAAGAACGCCGAGTTGAAGGTTCGTTTCTAACAGAGAGAGGAATGGAGGGCCTTGAGCCTGTGAGACCGCCACGAACTGAGGAGGCAGGAACCGAGGGTCAGGATAAGCCACCTGTGAAGTCTTCTGAAAGGTTTGCGATTCCAGTTGAGTTAGTAGTTAAGCCAAAAGAGGTTACACTCGACGCTTTATGGGATTTGGTTTCTAATCTGGGACAGACTTTTTTGAAGCAAATTAATGAGACTGTACCTAAAGTAAATTCATTGGAAACTGCTATACAAGAGATAGAGGAAAAGACTAAACTTATTGAAGATAAAGGAGAGAAAATGGAACAAAGAGTTATGAAACTGGAATCAGTACAAATGTTGATGACAAATGATTTAACAAATCTTAGGAGAAAAACTGAAATGTTTGATAATTATACCAAAAATCATAATCTAAGATTTGTTAACTTTCCTAGGATTATGACTGTTACTCCTCTTGACATGTTAAAACGATATATGCGAGAAATCCTGAATATACCAGAACATAATTTGCCCCCATTTACCTTAGCATATTATATACCAGGAAAGGAACCGAATCAAAATTTGGAAAACCCATTAGATGTATCCCGTTTGCTTGAGACTTCTGACACAGAATTAGCAGTGGCGGCGACTTTGGTCGCAACCACTGCATTATTACCCGATAAAGGTTGGATCTTTCGTCTATTTTTCCGAAATAAAGATAAACCCTTTTTGGGTTTTAAAGTTTTATTATTTCCTGATGTCTCCAAGGAGACTCGTAGACGAAGGAAACAATTTTTGCTCCTTAAGTCTGAAGTACTGCGCTTGGGGGGCACCTTTTTTTTAAGATACCCCTGCAAGTGCATAATAAGACTTGTTGAGAAGAAATATGTCTTTACAGAACCTTCACATCTGACAGCCCTGATAGCATCGTTGACTAGGGATGAGCGTTAAACTATAATTATATTAACTCCACTTAGTAAGAATAATGTGATTGGTTAGTTATATATTTTTCCTTTTGTATTTTTACATGATTTACTCCTTGAATTCCTAAATCTTGGATCCTAAATTATGGACTTGAGTATCATTGCCTATTTAAAGGATTTATATTTTCTGTAATATGATTATCCTTATTTTTATGATGCTTTTCCATCAAGATGTTCTTCTTGTATAATATGTTTAAATTGAATAAAGAATTAAGATTAAAAAAAAAAAAAAAAAAAAAGAAAGAGCATTTGTTTTCAGAATAATGTGCGTAAACAATACCCTGTGTGGTTGTGGGTGTCATTATCAGGCTTATTTTCGAAAGGGATCGCCGGCAATCTTCCGACACAAATCGGGAGATTGCCGGCGATCTCCTGATCCCGGTCAAATTGGTATTATTGAAAGTCGATTTTGGCCGGCTTCAACTGCGCCGGCCAACCTTCAAGGGGGCATGTTGGTAGGGTAGTGAAGGCGGGACGAGGGGCAGGGCGGGGGTACGAGATGGCCGGCTTTGGCTAATAATGGAAAAAAGAGGCCGGCTCGAACGAGCATTTCGCTGGCCACACTTGGTCCATTTATTTTTAGGACTAAGTCTGGAAAAAGTGCCCCAACTGACCAGATGACCACCGGAGGGAAGCGGGGTTGACCTCCCCTTACTCCCCCAGTGGTCACCAACCCCCCTCCCACCCAAAACAAACCCTAAAACTTTTTTTGCCAGCTTGTATGCCAGCCTGAAATGTCATACCCAGCTCCTTGATAGCAGTATGCAGGTCCCTGGAGCAGATTTTATTGGGTGCAGTGCACTTCAGGCAGGTGGACCCAGGCCCATCCCCCCCACCTGTTACACTTGTTAATGTAGAGCCCTCTAAACCCCCCAAAACCCACTGAACCCACATCTAGGTGTCCTCCTTCACCCCTTAGGGCTATGGTAATGGTGTAGAGTTGTGGCGAGTGGGTTTTGGGAGGGATTTGGGGGGCTAAGCACACAAGGTAAGGGTGCTATGCACCTGGAAGCTATTTTTGTTTTTTTAATTTTTTGTAAGTGCCCTCTAGGGTGCCCGGTTGGTGTCCTGACATGTCAAGGGGGCCAGTGCACTACAAATGCTGGCTCCTCCCACACCCAAATGCCTTGCATTTCGCTGGGTTTGAGATGAACGGGCCCAGTTTCAATTATGGCAGAAAACCAAAGCCGGCCATCTCATATAAACCTTGCGATCCGCCGGCGATCCTGTTGTAAACCCAGCGAGCAATTTGGCCAGCGTATTTTGAAAATACGCTTGGCTCCGCCCGCGTATGGCACCGGCCCCGAAGATGGCCGGCCATCAATTTGGCCGGTGACATTCGATTATGCCCCACTTTGGCACCCAAGATCACAAACCTTTAGTGAGTAAGTTTGAATCTCAATGGATTTCATCCTCCCAATCAAAGATACTTTCTGGAAAAGATTTATAGATTACATCCTTGTGATATGTGACACTGGCATAGAGACTTTTACTTAATTTTCATGTTTCAAAAAAGTATGAAAGCCAATTTGAAACTCTGAATATTATAATGCAATGTATCCCTTTTTTTGATATATCATGAGACCAATGCTGTTTTGAAGTTACACTTTTTCAAAAACAGATGGTTCAGAATACAGTTGATGTTCACTGAAGTTAAGGGACCCTCTCAGCAGTGCAGGATAATTTTCATGTTAACACAGATCAAGCACCACAGCTTCTGAGTTCAAAATACATGCCAGGCATATAATTGTTATTTTCTTGAAAGAGGATATCACTATAGATAAATAGAAGAGCCTTTAAAAGGACCAATTTTACAAAATCAGGATATGTCAGTGATTCACAATACAGTCCTTGGGACACACCCAGCCTGTTAGGTTGTCAGGATATCCAGAATGAATATGCAAGAGATACATTTTACATATACTACCTCCTCCCTTTTTGTTTTTGTTTTTCTTTTTCAAAACTTTATTTGCTCTACCAAAACAACACTGACAAACAGGGCAAACTAATCAGAATAAAACAGCAGGAACACCAAGTGGAATCTTCTCAACAATACAGGAGAAAATATCCCACCCACCCTAACCCCCCCAACGCCCCTAAACTCTACAAAACCATCTGTGGGAGAAAAAATCCCCAAGAAACTGCCAAAGCAAGACCTCAGGTTGCTAGACCTCTCCAGGTCGAATAGGGGCGCCAGACCCTCTGAAAAGTGTCCATATGCCCATGCTTCAAAGCAGTTAATCTTGTCAGTAACACAACAGAGTCCAATTTGGCCAGAAGCCAGTCTTTGAAAGGAAGCTCCGGTGATTTCCAGTGAGAGGCCAGACATATTTGAGCAGTCTTAGCAATCAGATTCATAATCTTCCGGCCATCAGCGTCTAGAGATGGGTAGGCCCTATTAAGCAGAAAAATGTACACTGTGGTTGGAATAACAGTGTTAAAAACTGCTTTCACCAATAGGGTAACCATCTGCCAATACTGCTGTGTATTTGGACAATCCCACCAAATATGTGCAAAAGTGCCCAACTGGTCACATCCCTGCCAATATGTCCCATCGTTAGACCCCCAAAGGTGTTGGAACCAGACAGGAGTATAATACCATTGAAATAAAATTTTTTAGACCTGTTCAATCAAACGGGCTGAAATGGAGGGCTACAAAAGAAACTTAAATAAGTTGTCCTACTGTGCACAGGAAAGAGAATAATCTAAAAGGGTCTCCAATTTCTCTTCATAATGGCGCTTAACAGGAATGCATAAAAGAAGGGCTTTATACACTCTAGAAATAAGTCTTCTGCTTGTCCCTAAGTGAATGATTTCAATAACAGGAAGTCCTCCTTCTCCCAATGTGGTAACACCTTGCACCTCGTAAAGCCTTGAAGTTGATAATAATGGAAATAATCATAATCCGTCAAACTGAACTCATCCTGAAGCACTTCAAATGGTATAAGAACCCTATCTATAACCACCTGACCCAAAAGGCGAAGATCTAAACCCACCCACCATCAAAAAGTAGAAGTGAGCCCCTTCAGAATAAACCCAGGGATCCACTTATAGGGGTATGATACAAATATAGCTATCGGGGGAAAAATGCAGCCGCACAAACTGCCAAGTATGAAGTGTGCATGACGTACCAATCAGAGCCCAACTACTAAATGCCTTAAATTCTCCAAAAAGTAACCAGGGCAAAGTAGAAAAAGGCCAAGGTATAACCAATTCCTGTTCCAACTGGATCCACCATTTATCCAGAGAAACCAGCCATTCAAATAACGCCGAAAGTTGGATTGCTTGGTAATAACACAGCATGTCAGGTACACTCATACCCCCATTCGCCCTATTCAAGCACATCCGAATCCGACACACCCAAGGAGTCTTATGCTGCCAAATATAGACAAAGAGTTTCTGTTGTAACACATAAAAAAAAGCCTTGGAGTAGGCAATAGCAAGTTGTCAAATAGGTATAGGAATTTTGATACAACCATCATCTTCACTGCATTCACCCAACCCAACTACTTCCTCCTCCCTTGTATGCAAATTTATCTCATGCATTTTCATTGAGGGTATCCTAAAAACTTGGAGGGGCATTTTTGATAAAACATCTAGGTCCAGTTTTGGGCATTTTACTAAAAATGTCCAAAAATTGAGTGGTGAATATAGCCATTTTTGAACATGAAAAATGTCTATCTTTTTGGTATGAAAATCACCTTTTTCTAAATGTTTTGTGCTCAGTGTGTTTTTCTGTTGGGACCATTTTGGAAAATAAAATGTTCAAGAGAAAAATGTCCAAAAACAAGCCATCAGAATGTCTGGGTGCCGTCATTCTTAGTAGACTGGCCACACAGACATCCCAGCAGAGCAGTGAGACAGTCTGGAGAGCACCACTGTGGACTTCACATAGGTCCCAGTTATACATCTCACCATAATGCCCTTATATTGTATGGAGAGCCCTCCAGGATTAGAAAAATACCCACTTGCACAGAACTACAATATCTTTCAAGCTTACGGGTGTCATCTATATGTAGGTACAGTAGGTATTTAGTGCGTTTTGGAGGATTCACATGTTCCACCACAAGTGTACCAGTTAGAGTGGGATATGGGTCTGAGTCCCTTTCTCTATAGTCCACTGCACTGACCACTAGACTACTCATGGTACTTGCTTGCTGCTCTAATAGGAATGGTCATCATATCTGAAGCTGTTATAGAGCCTGGTATGTACTGTCATTGTCACATCTTAGGGGGCTGGGAGGGGGGTCAGTGACCACTAGGAGAGTAAGGGAGATTATCAGGCTTATTTTCGAAAGAGAAGGGCACCCATCTTTTGACACAAATCGGGAGATGGGCGTCCTTCTCTCAGGGTCGGCCAAATCGGCATAATCAAAAGTCGATTTTGGGCATCCCCAACTGCTTCCCGTCGCGGGGATGACCAAAGTTCCCCATTGCGTGTCAGAGGCGTAGTGAAGGTGGGACTGGGACATGCCTAACAGATGGGCATCCTCGAGCGATAATGGATAAAAGAAGGGTGTCCCTGATGAGCACTTGGCCAACTTTACTTGGTCCATTTTTTCTTACGACCGAGCCTCAAAAAGGTGCACAAACTGACCAGATGACCACCGGAGGGAATCGGGGATGACCTCCCCTGACTGCCCCAGTGGTGACTAATCCCCTCCCACCCTGAAAAAAACAACTTTAAAAACTTTTTTTGCCAGCCTGAAATGTCATACTCAGGTCCATCGCAGGGACGGAGGCACAGGGAAGGACATCCTCAACTGCCGTTGCAGGGACAGAGGCATAGTGAAGGACGTCCTTCACCCATACTGCTTGGCTGCTCTGCACTGCCTTTCCCTCCTTAGGAAGGAAATTGTGTGTAAATGAGCTAACAGTGAGCAGCTCATTTGCATGTGATTTCCTTCATGCATGCCCGTTCCTTTGTGAATCAGTAAGGGAAGTGCTTTTTCCGTTCAGTTAGTGCATCAGTTAGTCCACTGCAGTGCCCCCTAGGATGCCCAGTTGGTGTCCTGGCATGTGAGGGGGACCAGTGCACTATGAATGCTGGCTCCTCCGATGACCAAATGAGTTGGATTTGGTCATATTTGAGATGGGCGTCCTTAGTTTCCATTATTGCCGAAAACCGAGGACGACCATCTCTAAGGTCGATCTAAATGTTGAGATTTGGGCGTCCCTGACCATATTATTGAAACAAAAGATGACCGCCCATCTTGTTTCGATAATACAGGTTTCCCTCTGGAAAACATGGGCGCCCCGTTCAATTATGCCCCTTCACATTTTAATCTCTCCAGTGGCCATTTGGTCATTTAGGGTACCTTTTGTCACTTAGTTGTAGTTTTAGTCATTCAGTGATTCTTTTCAATGGCCGTATGCTAAAGGCAACATTAGCACATGACCATTAATAGGAAAAATACAAAATTGGTAATTTTAATGCTGTGGTATAAATGACTGCTCAAGAAAACCCACATAAGTGTATGTTAAGGCCACGTTTTACCTCAGCTTAGTAAAAGTACCCTTTAGTTAAATTCTTCCTTGCCTGTATCATAGGTTCTTGAGACTTTGTATTTGGATCTCTAAAAGGACAATTCTATAAAGAGCACTTAAATTTTGACACCAGTTACATGTACTGATATACAGAATAGGTGCACTTATGTGCACAAGTGATGTCAATAATTGGCATTCAAGCTCATATATGCTAGGCAGTATTCTATAAAACTGGCACACTGGTCTCATGGCATGTAACAGCAACTGTACCAGTGGCTAGAGCATGGGTGTATCATAGACATTCCGCCTAGCAACATGCAAAACTTATAGAATAGCATCAGATGTGCACAAGTTGGCAGGCCAGCTTATGCTTGACATTGTCCTGGAGTAAGCTATCATGCCTAAGTTCACCATGCCACAGCAGCTTTGTGCTTCTGTTCTATCATAGGTTAGGTGGGCCTTAATGCCATTATAGAATTTGCACTAAGTTCATTTCATTGTAGACATCACTCTATAGATTTGCCCCCTAAGCCTTTTTATTTATTTTATTTATTTTTACTTTTTCTTGTATGCTTGTTTCTGAATATCTAGAATTACTCCCTTTTTCATGCCGAATTCTCTGTTTTTCTTTTGGAGACTTGGGAGCAGATTCTTAGTGAATTCTGTTTTCTCATACTTGTTAATTTATGTAATATTTACAATATATACATTCTTTTTTTCTCTACAAACATTATTTGGCTTTGCAAAATAAATAAATAAATAAAAAGAAAGAAAGAAAGAAAGAAAGAAAGAAAGAAAGAAAGAAAGAAAGAAAGAAAGAAAGAAAGAAAGAAAGAAAGAAAGAAAGAAAAAGAATAAGTAGCTTCTTCCCCTCTGCGCCTTCTACAATTAGTGTGAGATATTATCTAAATGGGAGTTAGAGTGCAATTCAAGAAAATACATGTCATCAATTAATGAATTTTGTGAAAAGGTGTTCCACAATGCACTTGGGACAGTATTTCAAAATGCTTGACAAACTGTCAATCAATACATGTGGTGTATGCCCTTGTATGCCCTTGTAACCTGAAATATATTAGGGAAATTATTAGAACTTAAATCAATGGTTGAAGACCCCATTGATTCAACATTGTGTCTCAGAAAAAGATTCTGAGAATGTGATTCTCTATGATATAATACACATGTAGGCAAACTGGACAAATGGAGCATGAGGTGTAGCCTTGCTGAACCTTGAACAGTGATGGATTTTTGCAGTACGTTGAGTTCAGAAATAGAATGGATTACTTTCTTGTAATTCTGAAGACACATGAAATGCTGTTTTACTTTTACTGATATTTTGTGGATGTGTAACTAACACAGAATCTGGTTAGTAAGGATTAACAACAGTTTAAAAATTTTTGAAGATTGCAAAATGTTTGTATTAAATAGTCTGGCTTTATTTTACAGGGATGTAAGTTGTGCATAACTTCTGCTTTGGTTGTCTGGAGATGCATGGAATTCAAGCTTTATAAACACAATGGGAAGATGTGAAGTGAGCACCTAATGTAATCACCAAGTTGTTTGTAGTCACAAAGAGGGCAATTCTATAACAGCGCACCTACATTTAGCATCAAGAGACTGCATGCTCCATAAAATAAATTAGACACCTACTTTCCTTTTTTGAGTATTAGCATAACAGGTAAAATATGTGCCTATAATTTATGCGTGAGCACTTATTCCAGCCATAGAGCTGGCATAAATGTTACTTAACATAAGCATTGTCATACTGGGATAGACTGAAGGGCCATCAAGCCCAATATCCTGTTTCCTACAGTGGCCAATCCACATCTCAAGTACCTGGTAAGATCCCAAAATAGTACAATACATTTTATGCTGCTTATCTTAGAAATAAGCAGTGGATTTTCCCAAGTCCATCTTAATAATGACTTACAGACTTTTCTTTTTAGGAAGATAGCCAAACCTTTTTAAACCCCGCTAAGCTGTTTTTAACCACAATCTCTGGCAACGAATTCCAAAGTTTAATTTCACGTTGAGTGAAGAAATATTTTCTATAATTTGTTTTAAATGTATTACTTTGTAACTTCATTGCATGCCCCCTAGTCCTAGTAATTTTGGAAAGAGTAAACAAGAGATTCATTACACTCATTATTTTATATACCTCTATCGTATCTCCCCCTCAGTCATCTTTTTTCCAAGCTGAAAAGCCCTAGCCGCATCAGCCTTTCCTCATGCCTAATTTGCTAAAACATAAGCATAAAATATAGTACTCTATAATTTACTCATGTAAGTATGCACTCCACCCATGTTTCTCCCAGACTCTACCCATGTGTACACCCACCTTCAAACTTTGCACCATACCATATAGGCACCTTTTTATAGAACATTGAATTAGCATTTATGCACATATTGACACCAGCTTTATAGAATTACTCCCAAGTTTCTTTACTTGATCCTTATGCTTTTTATCTATGTGTTGTTACTTTGAGAACTGTTGGTCACCATGAACTTCTTGATTTTGGACTCTGTTCCTTTTTTAGTCTGTTGTTTTCTTCTAATCTTTCCCATCATACTTTTAGCGAATGCAGTGGTGATTCATGGTTTTCTCCATTGCTGCCTACTATCAGTTATTGTATCTCTGGATTCTGTCTCAGAAGCCTTTTCTTCTCTCTCTGTACTTCTTCTCTTGGCATTTAGATCTCCTCCTATGGATCTCAGTACCATATTTATGCTGACGACTCCTAGTTCTATCTCTCTACATAAGAAATCTCACCAGGGTAAAATAATATTGTACAAGAAACTCGTATAGGAGGAAACATTTTTTCACTCATGGCCCCTTTTACTAAGTCGTGTAGGTGCCTACGCACACCCAATGTGCGCAAATTGGAGTTACTGCCTGACTACTGCATGGCTCTTGCGGTAATTTCATTTTTAGAGCACGTCCGATACACACGTCTGAAAAATATTTTTTATTTTCTGGTTGTGTAGCAGACACGCACCAAGTGCCATCGCCCAAATTCTTTACCTCTAGGTCTGTGGCTAGCAGTAAGGTCTCTGACCCAAAATGGATGCGCGGCAATTTTGATTTTGCCGCACGTTCATTTTCTGCACTGAAAAATGATTCTGCGAATGCCCAAAACCCGCGCCTACAGTACCGCAGGCCATTTTTCAGTGTACCTTTGTAAAAAGACCCCTCAATGATTAGTTAAGTTTTGGAACTCATTAACAGTGATTAATTTATTTGGGTTTAAATACTGTTTGGACAAGTTCCTGGAGGAAAAGTTCTTAGTCTGCTATTTAAATAGAAATAAGGGAAGCCACTGCTGTTCCTGAGATTGGTGGCATGGAATCTCGTTGCTATTTGGGATTCTGTCAGGTACTTGTGATCTGGATTGGCCACTTCTGGAAGCAGGCTAGACGGAACAAAAAGAAGCAGATCAACAAAAAATATATTTAAAAAATGTCCAATTTATTCATCACTAAAATAATAAATAAATGTTAAAAGCTTGATGTGGCCATATTTTGCCCTCTCAAAGGGCTGCGTCAGGGGCTTGCAACAGAACTCAGAGGTGGTGTCACAGAATTCTGTTTTTAAACAACTTTTCTCCAGAAAAGCAGCAGCAGCAGCAGTTGTGGTGCAGGGTCCTGTTCCATGCCCCTGACGCAGCCCTTTGAGATGGCAAAACATGGTTGTGGCGTGCTTTTAACTATTTATTTATTTATTTATTTTCGTGGTGAATCAATTGGATATTTTTTGAATGCATTTTTTGGTGATCTGCTTCTTTTTGTTTCATGCTGGATCTTGTAGATAGCCTGCCTATTTGTTTTCTTGGACCAGCAGGTTAGATGAACCATTGATTTACCCAGAATGGTTAATCTTATGTTGTCCCTTTCATATGTATAGAAAGACCTTATGATGTAACGTTCTAAAAGTTGCTGGTGGTATAGCAATAGGTAGAACCATAAAGAGATATAGGCGCTCAGGCAGTATCATCATTTCAACAGCAGAAATATGGCGAAACCAAGAAGGGGTTTGACAGTTTCTGGTCTCAACTTCCCTAAATAGATCCTTGAGCAATTTATTAAAATTCTTGTGATATAACTGATCTCTCAGCTGTCAAGTGTACTTGTCCCTGTTTGTTAAGCAGTGTGTGGGACTGAACAGTATTTCCTTTGGGATACTCCAGTGTGGACCCTGTCCTGGCTCCCAAATCTGGTACCATGGGTGGAGGACTGGGCTAATCTATACACTGCACATTTATTTATCTGGGCTTTGATTAAGCATACTTGGCATGACTCTAAGAGTTATCTTTATTACATGCCAATCAGATATAATTGAGACTTTCTGCCTGGCCAGACAAATGTTGTTTTCTCTCATTGGGCTATCTTCATAAGTACATAAGTGCATACATAAGTACATAAGTATTGCCATACTGGGAAAGACCAAAGGTCCATCAAGCCCAGCATCCTGTTTTCAACAGTGGTCAATCCAGGTCACAAATACTTAGCAAGATCCCCAAAAAGTACAAAACATTCTATACTGCTTATCCCAGAAACAGTGGCTTTTCTTCAAGTCAATTTAATAATGGTCTATGGACTTTTCCTTTAGGAAGCCGTCCAAACCTTTTTAAAACTCTGCTAAGCTAACCGCCTTTACCACATTCTCTGGCAATGAATTCCAGAGTTTAATTACACGTTGAGTGAAGAAACATTTTCTCTGATTTGTTTTAAATTTACTACATTGTAGCTTCATCGCATGCCCCATAGTCCTAATATTTTTTGGAAAGCGTAAACAGACACTTCACATCTACTCGTTCAACTCCATTCATTATTTTATAGACCTCTATCATATCTCCCCTCAGCTGCCTTTTCTCCAAGCTGAAGAGCCCTAGCCACTTTAGCCTTTCCTCATAGGGAAGTCATCTCATACCTTTTATCATTTTTGTCGCCCTTCTCTGTACCTTTTCTAATTCCACTATATCTTTTTTGAGATGCGGCAACCAGAATTGAACACAATATTCGAGGTGTGGTCGTGGAGCGATACAAAGGCATTACAATGTCCTTATTTTTGTTTTCCATTCCTTTCCTAATAATACCTAACATTCTATTTGCTTTCTTAGCTGCAGCAACACACTGAGCAGAAGGTTTCAATGTATCATCAAAGACAACACCTAGATCCCTTTCTTGGTCTGTGACTCTTAACCTTGCATGACATAGCTATAATTCGGGTTCCTCTTTCCCACATGCATCACTTTGCACTTGCTCACATTAAACTCAGAAAGATGCTTTATATGATTTGTTTAAAAAAGTACTCCCATAGAGAGTGTCATACCTTTTAGCTTAAGGGTGCAGACCCAAGGATTTATTGGACCTTGTCCAATACTACAGGGCACCCTTTAAGGTTTTTAGGCTCTTGGGTGGGAGATATAGGAGTGGGTGGTGAGGACCTAGATTGAACACTGATTTGTAAAACATTTTTGGTTAAGGGCTCACTAGCATGTGTAATGATTGAAAATGGATTTAAAAGGCTGCATCACTGGTACTGTAAACCATAGAAATATTGATTATTGTTAGAGGGGATGTGCAACTGTGGGGAAATTCAAACATATGTGGTAGTTATGTCCTAAAATCCAAACATTTTGGTCTTCTGTTTTTCCATGGGTGTCTGAAAGACTGGGGACTGTACCTCAACATGCTATGCTGACCTGGGTGCTTAATGGCTCTGCTTTAGATCTTAATAAATGGCAGAGCTAAATTTTGTATTCAGTGTCCTGGTAGTCGCAGGATATTGGAAACAAACTGAACTGACTGAATGGGAAGTGTTCCTGCCTAAGCTTCATTTAGTCTATCAGATGGAAAAACTGACAACACTGAAGGATAAAACAGGCTAGCTATGTTACTTTGTATTGCTTTGGGTGCTCGCCCCGATGATGCTTGGATGGGATGGGAGGAAGATGTGTTCTATATAGATATGTTATGTTATGCATTTATAACCCGCTTTCTCTTGGTAAGGTCCAAAGCGAAGTTACAAATCAAGAATCTAGTGAATAGTACTAGGAATATTGCAACTAATTCATGATATTATAGTATTACAATTTGTAGATTAAGTATTTATGAAAAAGATATGCCTGCAATTGTCTTTGAAAAAGATAATAAGAAGGTATTACCTAGGTAATAAGAGGAAGCAAGTTCCAAATTGTAGCAGACTGAAAACAGAATGAGCTTTCTAAAAATGATTTTACTTTTAGGCCTCAAACTGATGGGAAAGAGAGAAGACTTCGATTCATTGTGTGACTGGCTTGACCTACCAGAGGAATCCCTAAAGCAATAATAGAACTTTTACAAGACTGCCCAGATAGTATTTTATATACTAAACTAGACATTTTAAAAATGATTTCAGCCTGCACAGACAACTGCTGAAGCTGGTTTAATAAAGGGAATGCATGATCAAATTTTTTTCTTTTTAAAATTTAACAGAGTTACAATATTCTACAACAACTGAAGTCTTTTCCAGGTTTTTTGTGAAATTCCTACATACAGAGAGTTGCAGAAATGCACCTGCATCAAAAAGTGATTGTACCACTAAAGCAAAATGATTCCTATAAAAATAGGAGTGAATCCATCTAAGTTAAAAAAATTCTTTGCAAGGTTATTAACTTGAGGTTCCATAGATATGGCAGAATCTAATACCAACAGGAAAACAAAAAAGAGGAGGAAAACCCTCATGTGCAACAAAAGCAATGCACAAAAAAGTGAGGGCAGCTCAAAGAGGATATCAGGAAGTCATAGATGAGTTTTGCCGCCACGGCGTTCGGCAGCCCAGAGCTCTTTTAATCTACAGAAGCCACACAGCTATATCCTTCTTGGTTAAGCTATCAGCCACAACACAAGAGATCTAATAGACCCCTGAGGCAGGCCTTAGTGCCGAAACATGGCCGTGTTGGGTCATTGTTTTTAGCTGTTTAGATTAAAGACTTCCTCTTTGAGCTGTCCTCACGTTTTTGTCCATTTCAGAATCTAATACCACTGACAGTAGTCTAGAGGTTTTCCTATCCGAAAAGGAAGAATCATTACCTGATGGAATAGACTAAACCAAAGGATTTTAGTCTTACCTGTATTTAGCTTTAAAAGGCAAGATAAAGACCAATTCTGATCTTAACAATACACATTTTTATCCTAAGATATGAACATTGCTGATCTTGAGAAATTGGTAACAAGATAAAAAGATTGTCAGCATTTGAAAACAGAAATTCTCCTTCCCCAAGAGCCAACAAGCATAAAGAACTCAGATGTTAAATAAAAGAGGTGAGATAGGAGAGCCCCGAGGAACTCTTCAAGGTGGCTGCCATGAAGATGATAATTCATCATTCTTAATTACTCAATAACATCTATTTCTCAGAAAAACATGAAACCATTGAAATACGTTGCTAGTGATTCCTAATACAGCCAGTTTATGCATCAAAATATGATGATCAACCATATCAAAGGCTGCTGAGATATGACTGAAAAAGCACCATCTGGTCTCCCCTGTTGAGTACTTTCTTTATTTCAGATGTTAAATTTATCAGCAATAACTCTGTACTATGGGACTGCCTGAATCCATATTGTGAAGAATGAAGTACATCAGAATCTTCTATGTAACCTGATAATTCTGAACTAACTACAAACTGAATTAATGCAATAAAAAGTGAAATGCTAGCTTTTGGCCTAAAATTACTTGCTTTAGTAAGATCAAGACCTTCCACCTTTGGAATAGGAGTTAGCATAATCTCACCCATTTGGAGGGAAAAATACCCATAGATACCACACAAGTCACAAACTTCACTAACCATTCAATTATTTCAGATATGTTCTATAGATGAAGATTTATTCTGGTTTTTATATGGTGTTCCTTAATGAAAATTGAAAATAAATAAATTTAAAAAACAATCACCAGGAATTAGTCCCAGAATGAAGCCAGCTTATGAGTTATTGTCACTTGGATGTCCCTCTTCCATCTGAAACTTAATATGGCCAAGATACAGCATCTTATCTTTCCCCCTAAATTCGACTTCTTCTTTCCTTTTTCTTTATTTATATGAATAACACTGTAACCTGGCTTCTCAGCCCATAATCTGGCAGATATCTCTGACTCCTTTCTTTCTTTCTCTATTCATATCAGGCACACAGCTAAAAACTGCCATTTCTCTATCACATCACCAACCTTTTTCCATTCCTTTCTGAACACATTACTAAAGCATCTGGAATTGACTTTCGGAGTCAGTACATCATGCTGACTCATTGGCCTATTCAAATCCAGCCTGAAAGCCCACATTTTTGAAGTTGCTTTTAAAACTTAGTAGGGTAATTACTTAAATTGTGTTAACCCACAAATTCTACAGAGGGCGCCTTTGTGTATGCTAATTTGGTTGCACAACCAAATTGTATGCATAGCTTAATTGATTAACAAACCAATCAGTGTTGATAATTGGTACTTAACAACCAATTAGCGGCACTAATTGGCTTTTAATTAGAATTTTTTTTTATTATTTTTTAAAATTCTTTATTTATAAGTTTCATTATTACATTTACATAACATAGATGTTAATTGGAAAAAAAAAGAAATACATTCTGCAGGAAAATCTAAATAAATAAAATTTGAAATAGCATATGCATTCGTCCACTATATATTTTAGGCAAGATACAAGGAAAATATTATATAGAAAAATAATTTTGAAATATTATATCTAAAGAGAGAGGGGATATGTTAAAGGACCACTAGCGTTTGCCAGCATTCACATTTGTAGGGGCATCCCGACTACTAACTACTTCTCCTTCATGAGACAGAATAAACTCCTGTAGGTTCCTTGGTTCAAAAAAAATAATAATTAACTGCATTTAGAGAAATTAAACATCTACATGGAAATTTTAGTAGGAAAGTCCCATTCAAAGCAAGAACCTTTGATTTCAAATCTATAAATTGCTTTCTTCTTTTCTGAGTCTCTCTGTTCAATCAGGAAACACCTGTATTTTAGATCCAAGAAATTGTGTTGAAATGTGTCTGAAATAAAGTCGGAGTATGTTGTTTCT
This sequence comes from Microcaecilia unicolor, assembly GCF_901765095.1. Classification (NCBI taxonomy): domain Eukaryota; kingdom Metazoa; phylum Chordata; class Amphibia; order Gymnophiona; family Siphonopidae; genus Microcaecilia; species Microcaecilia unicolor. Next base: position 65,097,941 of record NC_044037.1, on the reverse strand, counting down.
ATCAGTCTCAAATGCAAAAGTCACTATTAAAGTTGTACGCTCCGTAATCACTTCGAGGGAACTTTCCAAAAAATCCGTTAAATTAAGTTGTTGTTGAAGATCAGCAGGAGCCGATGTCCGAGTAATATAATATGCTTTAACAATAGGAGGAAATGCTTCTGTAGGAATCATCAATACTTCTGTACAATACTTCTTAAGCATATCAATAGGGGTAATCAAAGGAGATCTCGGAAACTTAAGGAATCTCAGATTATTCTTCCTCATTTGGTTTTCTAAATGTTCTAATCTTTTATCCAAGATGTTTTTATCTTGGATTAAGGTTCCAGTGGAACTTTGCAATTTTTTAATTTCACCTTCATGCATTTCAGTTTTTTGTTCATTTAATTGAACTCTTTCGGTAAAAGAAGTTTTAAATTGATTCAATGCAAAAAGTTCTTGCTTAAATGAGTTATTTACCTGAAGAAATGAAGTGTTTAAAGTCTGGATAGCTTCCCACAACACATCTAGTGCTACTACCGCAGGTTTTACAATCGTCCCGAGACTTCCAGAAGTAACTCCTACGATTGGAGAAAACAGAGGAGCACCAGCCCCAACTGTTTCTGTTAGTATCTTTTCCATCGGGGTAGATAGACAGCAGGGCCTCTCCCAGCCATCAAAGTGGAATTAACATCTTCAGGAAACTCCCTTCGGGGCTCAGCTGCTGTCATTGTTTCCCTTATTGGTCTTGGGGGTGGTAGCTTATAGAACGGACTTAACGAAGCCGCTTCTATGCTGGATTCCCCAGCTGAACAAGGGGATTCAATCAAGGTAGGCATAGCCGGTGGTGGAGCTCTGAAATCTTCCAGCATCGTCTGTCTGAGAGTGGGATTAACTCCAGGGTTAGGGGAGGCTTTCACCCCAGTTTTCCCTTTCCTTTTCCCCATTTGAAACGGGGAAAAAGTACTTCTCAAGAAAACGCGATTCAGATTGCAAGAGCTCTCAAACCACGTCTCCTCCCACAGACGCCATCTTGCCCCTGGCTTTAATTAGAATTTATGCGGACAACGTTTTAGGCATATTCTACAACATGGTGCTTGTAAATTCTAATGTGTGTAGGTGAAAAGACCATGGGCGTGGAATGGGCGGATTGTGTGTGTTTCAAAAAACTATATGCACTATTATAGAATACACCCGATCTGTGCCTAAGTTAGGTGCAGGTATTTAAGCCTGATTTTAGGTGGTCTAAATGGGTGCATCTACATTTTAGTCACAAGAACAGCACATGAGCATATTCTATAAACTATGCTTAACTTTAGACGTAGTTTATAGAATTGCACTAAGCGTATGGTTTTTCGACACTAATTTTTAATGTGCCATTTATAGAATATGGTCCTAATTCAATAATGCATTATTTGCCCTTTAATATGTGCTAAATGGCAATAATATGCTCTATATTACTTTAACACACATTATATTATGTTATTGCAGGCTACTTCATAATGTAAAGCATGCAAAACACCTCATTATTATATAAATTGAGTAACACAGCTTGCACTAAACGTCACAAATTGTGTTATTTTTCCTTCCCGGAAGCATTAAGCCATTAATATGGACTGCTGTAGGTTAGTGGCTCCCACAGAAATCTAAGGTGTGATAAAAGTGCATATTGTTTTAAATTATTTCCCATAATTCTCTTAAGTGTCCTGTCTAGCTAACCAGTTATAAAATTACTTCTTGGTGATTGATTTAGATATCTAAATATGTAAATATGTATATCCTAGAAAAAAGGAGGGAAAGAAGAGATACCTTCAAGAAATAAAAATCATTAGAAGTTAAAAACTCAGATGACTGAACATAAATCAAGGTTGAAGACTCCACTGATTCAACCTTGTGACACAGGATCCAGTCTTCTTTCAATTGAAGATAAGCTTTTAAAAGAAGGATTATGGAATGGCAAAAGGGGATAAGACTCTGGACTAACATAAGAAAGTAGTTCTTTACCAAAACATTGGTGGAGAATTTCCCATTGGGGGTGGCAGAGAAAAGAAATCAAGCACAGAAGTATTCCAAAGTGAGGAAAGAATTGTAAGTTGAGCAGGGGATGTGGATGGGCAGACTGAATAGGTCATACGCCAGGCGATATTCAAAATGATTAAAACAGGCAGGAGTGGCTTCTACCTGCTTAAATCGCTGGTCTGCGGCTATCAGTGGCACTTAACTGGTTAGTGCCACTGAATATTCATGGTTAGCATCTGGCCATAGCTGGCTAACTTTTGGGTATTCTAGGGGTGGAGTTGGCACATATGCAGTTAAGTACTGATATTCAGCCCTTGACCTCATAAGATAACTGCTTAAAATGGGCCATATAAATATGAGTCCTATTTTTATACAGTTCAGCTTATGTAGTCAATTGCTGACTATTGCATTTAACTGCATAAGCTTTAGTGGCCAACCTAAAACTGGATATTCAATGCTGGTGACCGGACATGGCCTGGTATTGAATATCCAGGAATATAGCTGGTGGCAGACATAAAAGTGCTGACTGCTGCCAACTGAATATCGGCTGGATTGTTTTTATCTGCCATAGTAGTATTGGAAAAATGAAGTACCTCTTTATGGACAGAGCAATTCCTCACCAAATGTAGGGGCCCTTTTACTAAGACGCGTAGGCACCTATGTGTGTACAACATGCGTGAAATTAGAACTATTGCCCGGCTACCACGAGCCCCGGGCAGTAAGTCTAATTTTGACATGTGTCCAAAACACGCAGTAGAAAACAATTTCTATTTTCTACCATGTGGTGCAAACTAGGCGGTATTTGGCAGTGTACGCGTGCTGACAACTACTGCCCGGTTAATGAGTGGGACTTTATCACTAAGTCAATGGGTGGCGGTAAGGTCTCAGGCCACACAATGATTCATAAGATTATCTACGAAGAATCCCCAGCCTACATGTACAATCTGATTGACCTTCCAGCCAGGAATCTTCTCGAACTTATCTAAATCTTCTCGAACTTATCTAAACTTACATCTTCCCAACTGTAAAGGAATCAAGTACAAAACACATTATGCATCCAATTTCTCCGTTATAGGTAGCAAGCTCCGGAATGCCTTACCAAGATCGATTCGAACAGTCAATAACCATTTACCCTTCCGGAAGCTGCTAAAAACTTACCTCTTCAAGCAAGCCTACACAAAGGACTTGACTTAAATTAAGGTCCTTCTGCACCTCCAGGATCCGACCTTATGACAGAACCTGAAATACGCTTCCTCTTTTACCCCTTTTTTGATTTCATCCCTCTTCCAGCCATCATTATACATTCTTCCTTAATTACAACACGCTATCTCAATTTACATCCTCTTCCCACTCCCTACCTCTACCACCTTCCTCCCTTACCCATCTTACTTACCCACTTTTTATGGTCCACCTCTTTATATACTATTTTCAGCTGTTTTATTCATTTTGCTTTATCTTGTAAACCTGTTATATTTGTAAGCTGCATTGAACCTGCTATTAAGTGGGAAAGCGCGGGGTATAAATGTTACAATTCAATACAATACAAAAACAGATGAGCGCTGATTTTTATTTTGCTGCATGCCCATTTTAAGTGTGTGAAAACTGGGATTTTCACCATTGACACTAGGATTTCAGTGTATGCAAATGAAGCAGTGGGGGGATCAAAATAAGAGCACACATTTTTTGTTTTCTTTCCCTTATAGTCATGCTATCACAGTGAGGTTTTCCTGTGTTTGTCTGTGAAGAGTGATTTAGCAAATGTTATTAAACTAAACTATAGTGATGGTGTTTGTATGGAAAGACACAAAATGTCGTATTGTTTGACAAAATCCCTTATGAGAGACTCATGAGGTAATTCAAAAGTTATGGAACAGGAAGTAATGTCCTTTTGTGGATTGGGAACTTGTTAAAAAAAACAGAGAGTAGGGTTAAATGGACAATTCAATGGAAGAAAGTGAACAATGGAGCATCTAAGGACCACTACTGAGACTGCTGCTTTTTAATTATGCTTATAAATGATCTAGAAATGGGAGCAATGAATGAGATGATCAAATTTAAGATGTGACAAAGTTAATCAAAGTTGTTAAATCAAATGTAGATTGTGAGAAACTGCAGGAGGACTTAGGGATAATCAGCATGGAATGTAGATACGTTTTGGATCCTATCTGGTACCTGTAAATTGGATTGGCCACTGTTAGAAAACTTTGATTTGATCCAGTACTGGAATCACAGTTCAGAGTAGTACAGGCCTGAAATACTTTATACTTCTATTTTCAACCAAGTTTACCCCATTTGGCTTTCTGCTCAGCTTCTGCTCTAGCTTTGAGTAATAATTATTTTTATTTGACACGTTTACACTTTCTCTGCCATTTTTGCAGTTTGAAAATGGATAAATTGTTGCTATAGTTGTTACTATTATAAGTGATGAAAGAAATTTGCAAATTTTGAATTATACAAAATCTTCTTTGAATGCTGGTATACTGAAGTCCGGCCCTACACTGTGTGAGAAAGTGATATTTTACATTTCATTGACAGTAAAAGATTTTATGTGCTTTCAATAATGCATGTTTTCCATGAACTGTTAATCTCTCTGTTTTGAAATAAATTACTCAAGAAGGCCCAGAACTATTGCTAATGATGTATGTCCTTACCATTTGCACATAAGTTATTTTATTTTTTTGAAAGCTACCTGAGAAGGTTATTAGCTTCTTGAATTTTAAAAATCACTTCTTTGCACAGCTCTCCTAAAAGTCAAAATAATATGTGGAAATGTAATTAATTTCAATTTAAACTTGATGTCAGGTGAAAAATTCAAGCACACAATGTAATGAAGAGAAAAATATTACATATAAAGGAGAAAACCAAAAGTGGAAAGTGTGAGCTAGCATGATGGTGGAGGCAGAAAGCTCTCTCCCAGTGAGAATTTAGTTTGACTTTTGAAGGTCATGTTTGAGGTGAAAAGGTTATGTGGATTAGGTCATAAGAACATAAGAGTAGCCATACTGAGTCAGACCAGTGGTCCATCTAGCCCAGTATCCTGTTTTCCAAACAGTGGCCAAGCCAGGTCACAGGTACCTGACAGAAACCAAAATCGTGGCAGCACTCCATACTACAAATCCCAGGGCATGCAGTTGCTTCCCATGTCATGCAATTAAAAAAAAGTCCTTAAGACAGTTATTTGTGATGGCTTTTCTCAAGGTAGGGTACTGGTTTAATAGTGTTTTCCTTCTCTGTAGTTGTTTGATGCAGAGATAGTTAAAATGTTAACTTATAATGTTTTAAGTGATGTTTTGTACTGTATATGTTTATTGCTGTGGCATTATTGGCAATGAAAATATTTTCTTCACAGTGTGGGCAAAAGGAAAGGGAAAAAGCACTCTTACATCCCTTAACCTGTGTTTCAGTCTATTAAAAGCTTTGCAGCTCCTGGCTGAGGCTGTAGACCAATGAAGTTGAAACTAGATGGTAGAATAGCCACTCCTAGCAATACTGAGACCTTGATAATTCCAGAAATCTGAGTGCTTCCCCCTTCCATGGAGGCACATTGGATGCCAATGTGACAAGGGCTATACCAGTGGAGCAACTGATGCCAGTTTTGACTTCTGCTGGAGGGATATGGGTATCAGTGAATGGGTCGCATTCCAATCATTTTTGTTGAGTTGTTGTTGTTGGAGTACTAAATACTGGTTTGTCAGGAGAAAAGGAAAATAAGTCCATGCAGCATAGAGGATTTGATAAGCAAGGAGGAACAAACTTGATGGCCAAAGCTTCTTTTGGGTGGTTGAAGAAACCTAGTGCCATGACCTGTTTGAAGGGTGCCATAACAACTACAGAGCAGTTCCTGAATAGGAAGATGGACACAGATTTGAACAGTTTTGTTAGTTTACAAACCCAGGTTATGGACCAATACATGTCACTTGGAAACTATATAGAGAGAGGTTGGAGAGCTTAGAACAATAAATAACTGAGATTCAAGAATGCAATGCATCCTTAAAGAAGAAGTACATTGCAAGGTAGAGGTATTAGAGCAATGGTCTTCACTAACTTTTAAGTTGGGGCCACTTTGGATCCAAATGAACTGAAGGAGATCCACCAAATATTTTCCCATGTGGGGCCGAAATTGCTTACCAGCATGTGACAAAGACATTCATTCATTCAGGCTCAAACTTTTCATTTGGGGTATCTTCAACGAGGTGGACATTTCCAAATGAATGCTCTTCTATTGAGAAATGCCTTGCCCATCATGCAGGCGGCTTTTCTGCTCATCTACTTCCTGCTTTCTGTCAACTGCTCAGAAATTGAGACAAGAGTTGTGAAACAAAAATAGAATATTGATGGGGGCTATCCCAGAGGTCTCTAGGGGCCGCCACTGGCCCCCAGGCCTTGCATTGAAGAACACTGTATTAGAGAATTCAAACAGGTGCCTCAGTGTGTATTTTGTTAACTTTCCTTTCATGCATTTGAATGATATACTGAAGTTTACATTCAGGAAGTCCTGTGGGAAGCTATACCAGCTATTTGAGCATGTTATATTATAGTGGGTATCATTCTGTATTTACTAAACGTGATATAATCCAATGGACTCTGAAGCAGTGCATTCACACACAGGAGCCCTTTTACTATACAATGGTAAAAAGTGGTTTTAGTGTGCCTTTATGTGGATCATTCCTGCATTCTAAGACCATTTTTACAATTGGGGTAAAATGGCCGATTTTCCTCTTTTTCATATTAATTGCCATGTGCTAATTTCCACATTAGCCCCTGCTGCCAACTCTTTTGTAGGTGGTAGGGACTGATGCGCTAAATCTGTGCTAATAGGCTAGCATGCTGAAATGCCCATGTGCTAACCGATTAGCACAGAGAATGCCCCTAGCGCAAAAAAAACACATAAGAACATAAGAAAATAAGCATTACCATACTGAGACAGACCAAAGGTCCATCAAGCCCAGTATCCTGTTTCCAACAGTGACCAATCCAGGTCACAGGTACCTGGCAAGATGCCAAAACAGTACAATACATTTTATGCTGCTTATCCTAGAAATAAGCAGTGGAGTTTCCTCAAGTCCATTTTAATAATGGCTTATGGTCTTTTCTTTTATGAAACTATCAGAATCTATTTTAAACCTCGTTAAGCTAACTGCTTTTACTACATTCTCTGACAATGAATTCTATAGTTTAATTACACATTGAGTGAAGACATATTTTCTACAATTTGTTTTAAATTTATTACTCTGTAGCTTCATTGTGTGCCCCATAGTCCTAGTGTTTTTGGAAAGAGTAAACATGCGATTCACGTCTACCCATTCCACTCCACTCATTATTTTATAGATCTCTTCATATCTTCCCTCAGCTGTTCTTTCTCTAAGCTGAAGAGCTCTAGCCACTTCAGTCTTTCCTGATAGGGAAGTCATCCTATCACCTTAATCATTTCCTTCACCCTTCTCTGTACCTTCCCTAAAACCACTATCCACCTTATAATTGAAAGAGAAAAACGCCTAGATTTCGACCTAAATCGGGAGATAGACGTTTATCTCACAAAAACGAATAAATCGGTATAATGGAAAGCCGATTTTGGACGTTTTCAACTGCACTCCATCGCGGAAGCGTACAAAGTTGACGGGGGCGTGTTGGAGGCGTGGCGAAGGTGGAACTGGGGCGTGGTTATCGGCCGAGGAGAGATGGACGCCTTTCGCTGATAATGGAGAAAAAGTATGCGTTTGTAGCTAGAATTTAGGGCACTTTTCCTGGACCCTGTTTTTTCCACGAATAAGGCCCCAAAAAGTGCCCTAAATGACCAGATTACCCCCAGAGGGAATCGGGGATGACCTCCCCTGACTCCCCCAGTGGTCACTAACCCCCTCCAACCACAAAAAATGATGTTTCACAACTTTTTATTTTCACCCTCAAATGTCATACCCACCTCCCTGGCAGCAGTATGCAGGTCCCTGGAGCAGTTGTTAGGGGGTGCAGTGGACTTCAGGCAGGTGGACCCAGGCCCATCACCCCCCTACCTGTTACAATTGTGCTGCTTAATGCTTAGTCGTCCAACCCCCCCCAAACCCACTGTACCCACATGTAGGTGCCCCCCTTCACCCCTTAGGGCTATAGTAATGGTGTAGACTTGTGGGCAGTGGGTTTTGAGGGGGATTTGGGGGGCTCAACACACAAGGGAAGGGTGCTATGCACCTGGGAGCTCTTTTACCTTTTTTTTTGTTTTTGTAAAAGTGCCCCCTAGGGTGCCCGGTTGGTGTCCTGGCATGTGAGGGGGACCAGTGCACTACGAATCCTGGCCCCTCCCACGACCAAATGCCTCGGATTTATTCGTTTTTGAGCTGGGCACTTTCATTTTCCATTATCACTGAAAAACAAAAACGCCCAGCTCACAAATTATCGAATAAAACATGGATGTCTATTTTTTTTCGAACATACGGTTCGGTCCGCCCCTTCATGAACCCGTTCTCGGAGATAAACGCCCATGGAGATAGACGTTTTCGTTCAATTATGCCCCTCCATATCTTTTTGAGATGTGGTGACCAGAACTGGATACTGTAATCAGTTGCACCTTGGGGCAATTATGCTACTAATGCTACTAATCCTTTCCATAGTGCTACCAGACATATGTAATGCTGTGCACATTATATGCAGGGCTCACAGTTTACGTTTTTGTACCTGGGGCAATGGAGAGTTAAGTCACTTGCCCAAGGTCACAAGGAGATGTAGTGGGAATCGAACCCAAGTTGCCAGGATCAAAGCCCATTGCACTAACCATTAGGCCACTCCTCCACTCCAAAGGTATTATAAAATCTTCATTTTTGTTTTCCATTCCTTTCCTAATAATACCTAATATTCTATTTGCTTTCTTTGCCAATGTCGCACACTGAGCAGAGGGTTTCAACGTATCGCCAACAATGACACCTAGATCCTTTTCCTGGTCAGTGACTCCTAATGTGGAATTTTGCATCACATATCTATAGATAGGGTTCCTCTTTCCCACAATCATCACTTTGCATTTGCTCACAATACACGTCTTCTGACATTTGGATGCCCAGTCTCCCTGTCTCATAAGGTCCTCTTGCAATTTTTCACAATCCTCTTGTGATTTAACAACTTTGAAGAAACAGTGTGTTTTAAACCTGTAAAATGTATTGGATATTTTCCTGCATTGATTATGTTCTGAAGTGTAGTTCTCATATTTCTCATATTTCTCATATTGAGTGGAGGAGTGGCCTAGTGGTTAGGGTGGTGGACTTTGGTCCTGGGGAACAGAGGAACTGAGTTCAATTCCCACTTCAGGCACAGGCAGCTCCTTGTGACTCTGGGCAAGTCACTTAACCCTCCATTGCCCCAGGTACAAATAAGTACCTGTATACAATATGTAAGCCGCATTGAGCCTGCCATGAGTGGGAAAGCGTGGGGTACAAATGTAACAATAAAAAATATTTGGCCAGCAGGTGGTGTTTCTTTGCTGTAAAAGCTGTTACAAATAACAGAGTGTTTTTTCTTTAGTTTGACACAAATAGGAAGCAAGAAGCAGTATATATTTGAAATCTGGTTGACTGGGCTCTGATTGGCCCAGGAGCTCATCTCATTTGGACTTTACTGGTTTTGAGTTCAGTTTCAACCCAGGAGGGGAGAGAGAGAGAGAGAGAGAGAGAGAGAGAGAGAGAGAGAACTCTTTTTCTGAAGCCCTGTAAAAACAGTTATATTTGATAACTGTTGAACAGCTCTATATGTCCTGATCTCCCCAGGTACTTTCTAGGAAGTATGCAAATTTTTAGTTAGTTTTCTAATTGATCTATTTTTCAGTTACTTGATACTTTTTGTTAGTTGATCATTTTTTTGTCTATTGTTCCAAGTTCTGGGAATAAACACATTTTTTATTCATTCTGCTGTTTGGACTGATAAATAATCCTGGTGGTTTGTGTGTTGGGTCTGTGAGTGCTTTCTGGGAACTGTGAGTCCACTGGAAGTGTAGCCCTAGTAACTTAGAAGTCACTGGGGTAATTTGAGAGTGGAAGACTCGCCCAGAGGTGGTTGTGACCCAGTTGGTGGGAGGAGGGTGTTAGTATAGAACACGAGCAGCAGGTGTAGGTGGACCTGAGCTGTGCTGGGGACAGACCCACTAAGTGGCCATGGATTAACCCCGGGTGGGTAGGTAGGCGTTTTGTGATAACATCTTTGAATAACTTTATGTCTTCAACAAAGTTAATCACATCACTAGTTGTTCCCATACCTAGATAATTTATAAATATGTTAAAAAGCAGTAGTCCTAGCACAGACCCGTGCAGAACCCCACTATCAACCCTTCTCCACTGAGAATACTGACCATTTAACCCTATTCTCTCTTTTCTATCATTTAACCTGTTTTTAATCCACAATAGAACACTATCTCCTATCCCATGATTTTCCAATTTGCTCTGGAGTCTTTCATAAGATACTTTGTCAAATGCCTTTTGAAAATCCAGATAAACAATATCAACTGGCTCACCTTTATCCACATGTTTGTTCACCCCTTCAAAGAAATGTAGTAGTAGATTGGTGAGGCAAGATTTCCCTTCACTAGATCGATGTTGGCTTAGTCTCATTAATCCAAGCTTATGTATATGTTTTGTAATTTTGTTCTTTATAATAGTCTTTACCATTTTGCCCAGTACAGACGTCAGGCTCACCGGTCTGTAATTTCCCGAATCACCTCTGGAACCCTCTTTAATCCTCATTATATTGGCCATCTTCCCATCTTCCGGTACTATGCTTGATTTTAAAGATAAATTATATATTACTAACAATAATAATGTAATCAGCTTTGCTCACGCTCAGTTAACAGTGTTTGGCTGGAAGTCTGATGGTATTAGTCGTGGCCAACTCCCAGCTTTCACACCACTGAGCGTCAGAAAGCTGCACATGTCACTAACCCCGCCCTTTACTTCCTAGAATTAAAGGGGGAAAAAAACTAAAAATTGGATTACTCCTGATTCTGAGGAAAACCAGACTAGCTTGTAAGATGTAATAATTTGATATTTATTTAATAACATCAACAGTTTCAGTGCATGAAAATAGTCAACAGTTTTTGTAATAATTGAACTATAATTTCTATTATCAGTTTCCTTAGTTGAATCAATACATTTACACAACATTAACCTTTTAACTTTTCCTTTCTTTACAGGTTTCTCAACTTTACCACTGCAGACAAGAACAAATCAGATAAGTACTATAACATTCACCCTACCCCTTTTTAGACAAGAAAATGTATATGTTTAAGAAAAACCCCTATAATCAGCGACCCACCCTTTCTTAGAATTTGATTCTTTGTTATTCTTTTCTTTACAGGTGTCAAGGATCTTCACTCCCGGGAGACTTAAGGTAAGTAATAACTTTGGTCTATTTCTGTTATCTGTATTCTTTAACTCTCTTTGTTATTCAATTGTACTTAGCTGTCACCAAATTTGTACACAGGATCTTTCTTGCGGTGGGGCCCAAACTTCGGATGTCCACTCTTCCCTCCGTGACGTCTTTGTGCTACACCTCTTTCTTAATAAATAAAATGGGAGCAAAACCCTACCTTCTTATTTTAAATGTTTTAGAATATTCTATTTCTGGGAATTTATAATATTAAACTGGGCACACTAGCTAAAATTAAACAAAAATTAACTTAAACACCCTTCTATGTCAATTCTAGGCTTTCTTTTATATATGCCCTAGGCTAAACAGAGTGTCTGATCACTTGCAGCAGAGCAGTGCAGCTCAACATTCCACAGCCAGCCTTACTTCCCAACATTCCGCTCCTTCATCTTCCCTGCACTCATACAGCCTTTCAAGATTCTTTCCTTTACCCTCACCTAAAACCCCAAAACCCAACTTTAAAAAAATACTTAACTCAACCACTTAACCTCCCCCCTCACCTTATCTAACCTAAGTTTCACTTTCAATCACCTTTTATTCACCCAGAACATTCAAACTCAAAATCAACTTAATGGAACACTCTTCACTCTAAATTTTAATCACACATACATACTTCCTAATTACCCTTAATAATTCTGTTACCCTAAAATTATTTGTTCTCTTTTTTTTCACTCAAAATCACTTTTCTACACTCACAACACCACAGCGCTTCCTCACTCTCTGAAGGTCAAAACCACTCTGACCAACTGTCCACCAAGCCGTTTCCTAGGAAACGGACCCTTCAGCTTGGGGTTCCAAACCCTAGTAGCCAATCCTAAGTCCTGCTCAACATTCTGCAGCTGCCTGCTGACAAACGGAATGCTGAGCAGCACAACTAAATCTCCATTTTAAATAAGAAATCCCCATAGAAATCTATGGGAAATTCCTAAATTATTTAAAAACCACAATAAATTTATGTTAAATCACCCCAAATTTACTATGCCCGCTAAACTTCCCATTCCCTACTAAACTGTATTTTTAGAATTTAAATATACCACAATTTAACGTCCGCCCGCCATTATTCCACCTAAACCCCTCCCAAAAATCCCAAACTCAGTAAAAACCATTCCAAAAATTCAATAAGTACTTCCTTAACCTGCCCCATCAAATTTATCAATTTAACCCTTTCCTAACCCTGTTAAACCCACGCTCGTCCAAAACCCCTATTTAAAAATTAAAAATTGAAAAACGAAATCACCACAAAAATTCTAAAAAAATCCCTGAACCTAAATCTAAAAACTAAATTTAAATAACTTGAAACCCCGAATTTTTAAAAATAAAAACCGCTATTTATGCAAATTTAAAATCAACCAATTAACATTTTGGGTCAAGTGACCCCTTACCTGATCCGGGATTTTCTCCTCACGTTTCCACTTCCCTCCGTTCCGGTCCACGACGTCCCAACGCGAAAACGGAGCCAAAACAAAAAAAGCTCCGAAGCCGGCCCATAATTTAGGCCCCGGCTTCAGCCTACACGGAGCTTCGCGCGCCTCGTGCACGCGCGCGCACGTCAACTCGTCGCTTTTCCTCTCCTTGCCCCATCTCTTCAGCGCAGGCCGGCCCCAAAACAGACTTCTCACGTCCCTGCACCACGGGCCTCTAAACACCTGACCCGGGGACGTGACCAAACGTCCCCGGGAATCTAAAAATGACGGCGCTGCTCCCCCCAGAGCGCTCCTCCGATGCTCCCCTCCATTTCTTCGCCGACTTAAACGGCATTCACTTCGGGCCCAAAACATCTGCAATCCCGCAAATCGCGGCGCTGCCTTCCCTCGCCAGCCAGCAAGCTCCTTGCGACCTGCCTCTCTACCCGGACCTTCCCAGGTAAAAAAAAACTTTTCTTTTTTTATTTTAACCCCCTGTTACAATAACAAGTTCACTTTTCAATTTTATCAATATTCTGGGATGTATACCATCTGGTCCAGGCAATTTGTTATTGTTCGATAAATAAATAAATAAATAAATACATAACCCTGGGACACCTCACAACCTGAAACAAATTATTTTTTTTTTGCTGTGGTAAGCATTCTTTACCCCCTTGTTTACTAAGCTGTGCTAGTGGCTGCTACACAGCATTGCCACACAGCTCATTCAACTTGAATGGGCTGTGTCAGCATTAACACACAGCAGATAGTGCGGCTTAGTAAACAGAGGGGGTTAATGCTGACCCTAGCTTTGTAAAAGGGCTCCATAGATTCCAAGGTATGTGTATAAGTAGTTCAATTCTGACTGTGTTCTTGGAGAATGTGATATATGTCTTTGAGTCGCATAGGAACTGGATGTTTAGACTGTATTTCAGTTTTAAGGATGAGATGTTTCTGGACCACAAAGTAAATGTTTCTCCAGATTTTTCTATGGAATCACAATAAAAACATAAAACAACAAGATGTTCTGTCCTTCTTTGTGAGATGTACTTTTCAGTGCTGTGTTTGATATATAGACCATATATATATATATATATATATATATGCTTTTCAGATTCTAAGAGTTAATATATGTTGGTCTTGTACCAAGGTTATTGGTACTTTGAGCTATATGTTGTTTCATTGTGACTGTTTGAAGGTTTATTGGGAGAAAATATGGGACACCATAAGCGAAAAACTCACATTTTGAGAATCAAAAGCAATATGTCTAAAAGTTTCTACTTAAATTCTGATATACTCAGTTGCAACCCAACAGAACAAAAAAAAAAAATAAGAACATGATATGTTAATTCCTTTAACATATCATGTTCTTATTTTTTTGTTCTGTTGGGTTGCAACTGAGTATATCAGAATTTAAGTAGAAACTTTTAGACATATTGCTTTTGATTGCACTTAAAATAGTATTAATGTGTTAGAAAGATGCAACACCGATTGATGCTAACATGAGGTAGAAAACATGGTCTGTGTAATGTCTAAATATGAATTTGTGGCTGCAGAAAAAGCTAATTCTGTAATCCTGAGATGATCTGGGCTCCCTTAATGGAGTACTGTTAAGGGGCATTTTGATGTGTCTCGTTGTAATTGATGATGGTTTGAATATATTGACTTTGGTATCTGGAACTGTGTTGTGTTGCTTTCTTTGTTATTGTTTTGTTGTGTTTTAAAATGAATAAAAAGATTTCAACTTTAAAACAAGTCTTTGAATGGTCTGTTTTACATAACTTTGGGGGTCTCTTACAAAGGTGTGGTAGCATTTTGAGTATGCCCTAATGATTAGCGTGCACTAAATGCTAGAGACGTTCATAGGAATATGTGGGCATCTCTAGCATTAAGCACATGATTACTTTTTTTTTTTAGCTTGTATCAAAAATGCTAGCGTGTCTTTGTAAAAGGACCCCAAAGTTTGTTCATTGCTAGAAAACAAGCCATTGTTAATTTCTGGATCTGAATTTGTTATTTAAGTTTTTATCAGGCTTCATAGCAGAATTCCTGTGGTCTTTTGTCATTTCTATAGCACAACTAGATACATGCCTTGTATAATTATGGTACAGCTAGAGACCCCCCCCCACTGGAATGGTGGAGGGCCCAGTCACAGAGCTCAGGCCAGTACAGACCTTGGCTGAGTCAGAAATCTGATGGCTGACACAACTGGGAGCTTACTGGAAAAGTATGGCCTAGTTTGTAGCCCACATTGAGGCCTAAATAAGCTAAATTAGGAAAAGTTAATAGATATGGAAACAAAATGGAGGATTTCAACACAAAATGGAAGCTGTATCTGTTACAAAGTGGAATTTTCTCTAATGTAAGTTAGAAAAACAAGTTGAGCAATGAGTGAGTCATGCCAGGTGCAGAGAAAAGAGGGAACTAGCTGTCCAAGAGAGGAGGGAGACTTTCCTGTGAGCAGGGTCTTGCTTAAGATTTGTGATCAAGCGAGCTAAAGACAAAACCATGTTAGC